>NC_092188.1:18650036-19974619 GCF_043641665.1 Enoplosus armatus | reverse complement strand
ACTTTTTTCCCACTGTTCTCCTCTGGAAAAACCCCATCAATCAATGTCGTGGTGGTAGTCTGAGTGAAGGTAGACCAGGTTGTTTTTGAGCATGGCTTAAAAAAAATCGCACTGTGGACGTTTGGCATAGCTGTGGTGAGAGAGGGGAGCGTCTAGAACAGTGTGAGAGGAGCCGATAGAGTACCCTAGATCCCCTTAATGGTGCTGTGGTCTGCTGCAGTAAATAAAGTGGAAAAGCAGCCGCGGGGGTCACAAAGTGGACCAATCGGGAGAGAGGAGGTTAAAAGGCTGCGGATGCGGAGGCGGGAAGGGTAGAACTGAGAGTGAGTCCAGAGTAAATGACTGGATTTGGAGCGGGCAGCGCCGAGAGTCGGTGCAAGCAGCTGAGGGGTAATGAGTCGAGGTAACCCATAATCTAGAGGTTTTCATCGATGTGCGGCGGGAGCATAGACACCCCATTCTCCTCACCCACCCCACAATCTCTACATCCTGTGTGGTGGATAGCACAGAATGCAGTGTGGTTGATCTGCTGCAGCTTAGGATGATGTCAGCCCTTATAGACGCTAAACTTTCCCGTGTGTTTGTCATGAAAACACCCCGGCGTGTTATTGAATAACAAGACGACAACAGTGAATGAGCAGCCGAGCATCTTGCTTTGTCTATCTGTCACTTGCTGTCTCTGGGGGACATCGCAAGCTGTAGAAACAGTGTATCCCTTCATGTTTTTCATCTTGCTGTTTTTTCATCCAGTGTTGCTTTCCAACACACGTCACCATCAATCACAGCACGTGTGTCTGATCATCCGCGAGCTAAAAACAAAACAATAGAGGTGTGGATGACTGGGCTTCAGCCGGGGGAGGCCTGCTGGTGTGGGTTTGGGAGATGGTTGAAGGATGAGCGGTTCACAAGAAGTGACATCCTCGGGACCCCCCAAGGGAGGGAGGGAGGCACCGGTGCATGGAAAGGGGAGGTGGCGTCTGATGGGTGCTGGGATTCTGATTCCTATCCACCACCCCCCAACCACAACACTCCCCCACCACCGCCATGCTCAGCCAACCTCAGGGCCACCCAGGCCCTAATCAGCAGGATACAGAGCATCTCCTGGGGCAGCCAAGGCCCCAGCTGCCTGGTGACTCCCTCTGCCCCTTCCCTCTCTTTACTCGCTCCAGTCTTAAGCACAAACACACACACACACACACACACACACACACACACTTCCTTTGCTGCTTCCTACACCCGTGTCCCCGTGTCATTATTGACTCATTCTCCTTGACTGCACCTCACCAATCCAGCACATGCCACTCATTACCAGTAGGGCACTGGGGACTACAGCATGCCCTATCCTCCAAGAACACAACAACACCAGTCACACAACACTATAACAAAGATTAAGGGAGAAACAGGAAGACAGTCAGATTTCTGGGATATTTTGTACTCCAAACTGTTTGAAAACTCCCTGAAGATGCAGTACACGCTCCTCTACATTTTACCTTCTAGCATGTAGACATGATTGCGTAATCCTTATAGATTTATCTCTCTACCAACTGCCATGCTTGCAGGGATTTCCACTGTTATGAAGCCCTCAAGATATCTCAATTGACCGCACATGCAATATCAGGGGCATAAATCACTCTCCACCAAAAAAGTAAGAGTAAAGTGTGAGCTCTGCGAGTGTGTGTGTGTGTGTGTGTGTGTGTGTGTGTGTGTATGGGGGGGGGGGGGGTGACGGTAAAGCAGCTGTCATCATATTTTCTCCATGACTACTACTGACTAATACTTGCTCGACATACACAGTGAGGCTTGAAAACATCCTCGCAAAGTTGGCAATGACATGGTGCCTGTGTAGTATGAAATAAACACCCCAGGCCATCAATCTAAAAATGGACAACACTATATATGCAAAGACACACAGGACGCTTACTCATGACTTTTCACTTCGTGAGTCAGAAAGTGACGTGAACTAAATCAAAACCAGCCTCACCTGCCGCAGCTGAGTCTGGTCAGCCTCGTGGGGTGGTGCGAGGGTAAAATGTTGATTCACCCACATGTTGATATACAAAGGTTTGTCATGAAGGGGAATGATTACCTGTATTTACAGAGAAAACCTGAAGGCTGACAGGCCCTGTTTATAACACCGCGTTGGCCAACAGCTGTCAAGTGCGTTTGACGTTGAGCAGGCCAGGATGTGCTGACAACATCTGTTTACAAAACAGCTGTGGCGCTAACAGCGTCTAATGTTAAGTGTGGACCACCAGCCTGGAACTGTGCCGGTCCAAAAAAATGTTTTCTTAGGGTTAGGGGTTAAAACCCAGTCTTTAAACCCAGTCTGTAACAAAATGATCACCAATGAATGTAATCATGAGGTTAAATGCAGTTTCATTTTGAATATTTAAGGCAAATTTACCCTCAACCTTAAGCACATGGACACACCACCAGATCCCCACCTTCAGTAAACCAAGATGTCAGCGCAGTGTGATGACAGTGTAGCAGAGAAAAGGAGCTCTGTGCTGTGCTGCTGGTGAGACTGACGTGTGCTCTTTAAGTGTTTGCCAAGCACAATAGTGAGAGGCGATGGTCCTGCTCTATACTAATTGAGTCAGCATGTGCTGCTGCTGGTCAGGACGACCTTTTGCAGCGGTAGATTGACTCCCGGCTTCGGGAAACATTAATAACACGGCATACAAGCACATACAGAAACACTGTGGTGTGTGTGTACGCTGCACCGCTGCCGTCAAAAGTCACAGAAGGGGCTTGAGGGCTTTTGGAGATCTGCTTTAGTGGCTTAACAAGTTTGCAATGACAATGTAATGGCACATTGAATATTCTTGACTTGAAGTTTCTTTTAACGATAGTTTCTAATTTTCTGATGCAAGCTTTAATAGACGGAGACAGGCTGCACAAATCAGATTTTTCTGGTATATCCGATAAATGTCATATATAATTTCTCCAGAATGAGCTGAGAGTTTTTTGCATATAAAATGGTTTGAAAGACTTCTCTGATGAAAAAAAAAAAATCAAAATAAGAAATAGCAAGAGAAAGTCAGAGTCTAGACTGACGGCTGCTCTGACTTTGCTCTGTGACTACATGCTGTCATAAAGTCAACAACAGCCAAGCGTCCATGTCACTGGCATGTTGTCGGACAGAAAAACAGCAAGTTATTGCACAGTTTAAACACACAAAGCTAACCTTGTCTCTGGTAAACAGCAATGGGTACAGTGAACCTAAGAGATCTGAATCGAAAAAAACATTTGCTGGCTAACATGGTGTCGGTGACATACCTGTACTACAGGGTGGCCTCCAGACAGCGCCTTCACTGCCCCTCGGCTGCCTTCAGTCTCATAGTGGGCCCTGTGGTGGGACTTTGGCTGCACCTCGATCTGTAGGTTGTACGGGCCAGAGCAGGACGGAAGCTGCCAGTCAAGAGCTGGCAGAGATGGGCTGCAACAACATGACACATTTTTATTAATAAATAATTAAAAATAAACTACTCAAAATGTGTTTTTTTTTTACTCTACTTCTGACTGATGTAACATAATAGTGTATTAGCATTATCTACTCAGTGAAAGATCGCACCAGTTTCTGGTTATTCTTTCCTGAAAAACAGGAAGTGATGTGTTTTACATTTCCTGGTTGCTTAGAATAAAAACATGAAGAATTATTGTATTTTTATTTTTTATATCTTTTTACATTTTCTCTATTTTATTCTATTCTATTCTTCAAGCTGTGGCCACATTTGGTTTGCCAAAGTAGGAACTGTGAGGATGCGTTTTCTTTCCACGGTCTAAATCAAAAAGTTCTAGACTTGCCTTAAATTAGCCACAAATTAGGACACTTTGGTGTAATCCAACAGGCTTGATCCATCTCCACTCATCATGGTCTGTAATCGAATCAATTGAAGTCATTTGTTGATGTGCCTAATTCCCTTGGCCTGGGTAATAATTAGTGGCCCTTCTTATGAAAAATAAATGAGAGACGAATGTGCCCTGGTTAGAGAGCAGTGTGTTTTGTATTATGGTGTGACAGGTGGAGTTAATGTGACGTGGGAGGACAGACATTTCTAGGGCACAAAAACAAATCTCAAACAAACTAGTGATCAGCATTTCCTTTGATACAATTATTACCCATTCCAAATTGATAACTGTAAAATTCTTAAGCACAGCCGGACTACTGTTAGAAACAGTGGAGTTATACAATGGAATAAGGTCAGCAGCACACCCTGCCTTGGAGCATGATATCTCTTTCTCAGAGCTACAGCTGGCCTCCCTTAACATCATTGTTCTCGAGATGGAGAGTCAGAGCTTCCCATGTGAACACCGTGGAGATATCTAAACCAAAACAAACATGTGCAAGACAATATTTCTCTATGCCGGATGCCTGGTAAACGCAAACCCCTGACCTGAAGGGTGGCTCAACTGAAACCAATCTCTGGCATCTTTGTGGAACTCGCGGGCTGTTTGTTGACCCAAAACGAACCGATTTCCCCCCGCAGGGCTTTATCTGCCCAGTCAGTGCATGACATCAGGCTAGCTACACAGAGAGAGACGGCTGATGGCGCGACGGACCAGAGCAGCGAGCCGGCTGATTAACCCACAGACTGCTTCCCCTTCAGCCAGGCCTGTCACCATTACTTCCTGCTGCTCGCTATCATAATCAAACACTTCATTTCCGACAGGAAGGTGTGTTATTGGCTTGGAAAAAAAATGCCACGAGGGACCCGATTGAAAATTGAAAAAGCCTACCTTGCTCAAAAGTCAAAAATCAATTATATAGTTGAGTGCACGTGTGTATTTGTGTGAGCATTGTGCATTCTTATGTTTATGTGTGGGTTGCTATAGCAACAGTGGCGCACACATGCTGGGCAACTCCTCCCCGTGAAATATGATTTATGAAATAGTTTTGATCTTCAAAGAGAAGTCTTTTGGAAGTGCGGAGCATGCAGCTTTTGGATTTCTGCCTTTTGATATGGCCTTTGAAGATTAAAGACTAAAACAATCTTGTCCTTGCAATAAATAAACAACCCTAAATATGGAAACGAAAAGACAACAACGGGGTAGAGCAGTGGCGTTATTGGATGAATTGTTTTCCCTTTGCACTGTCTGAACATTTTTTAAATAGTCCTCAGGCAGAATGTTAGAAACCATAAATCTGTCTGTAAAAGTAAACAGATGTGTGTGCTTCATTTCCTTCTTAAGGAAATTTAGAGGCAAGACTACTGGGTTGGTTTTTCATTTACTGGTTCAGTCATCTTTGAAGTGTTTCATCTTTGGGATTATTATGTTTACATTTTTAGTGTTACTGAGTTGCTGTAGCGGCTCTACCCACCTGAGGTAAGGCTTGGGTTTAGACCAGGAGTACGGATGCTGGGGCACATCCAGGAACCCTCCACAGTAGTTCTCCTTCTTGAGGGCCAGGCGGGAGGGGTAGTCTTCATGGCAGAGCTCCCCATCAGGACCCAGCACTTCGCGACCAGGCTCCACCTTCAGGCTCATGGA
Organism: Enoplosus armatus; assembly: GCF_043641665.1. Lineage (NCBI taxonomy): Eukaryota > Metazoa > Chordata > Actinopteri > Centrarchiformes > Enoplosidae > Enoplosus > Enoplosus armatus. Next base: position 19,969,126 of record NC_092188.1, on the reverse strand, counting down.
GGATGAGTGGTCCAGCATGGTCTTCCGTGTCTTGATTGGGATTCCCTCCCCCATGTCGACCACTCCATCTGTGGTTAGAGCGTTGATGGCGGCCACGATGGCAGAGTTGGTGTACTGGTTGGTGTTGGCGAGCCAGTTCTCATCTGTGACGCTGACCCTGGGGGAGCCTTGTGGGGATGGGGTGGGCGACTGGATGGGTGAGCAGGATGTCTGACGGTAGGGGGTGCCATTGAAGCTGTACTTTCTCTTCCCCATGCCGCCACCACCGTTGCCTCCGCCTCCTCCACTGCAGGAGGGGGAGTTAGGCCTGGAGCCACGAAGTTGCGCTGGCCAGCCTTCCTCGGCCACAGCTCCTATCTGAGGGGAGGTGGAGGGTGAATGGTGAGGGGAAGCAGCATGGCCGCTGGCATGTGGGCAGGACAGGAGCGAGGAGGTGCCTTTGGGGGAAACACAGGGAGACTGCCAGGGGGAGTTCTGTGGGGAGTTGTCGTAGTTGTAGAAGCCGGACTCGTAAGAGGACGCGTCAGAGTTACAGCTACGTGAGGAAATGCTACTCGCAGGGCTGAGGCAGCTGGGGTCACGGTAGCCATCTGCATTGGGCAGCGTCAGCGTCACGATGGAGTTAACGCCTCGTTTGATGATGTGGTCCTCGCTGCTGCTCTCTTCCACCTCATCCTCAGGATACTGGCTGTAGGCAGTGATCTCAATACGGGGGCTTTCCAGGGCCGGGGCCCCATTGGGTCTCAGGCCATGGGGCAGGTAATAGCCTGATGCCACATGGTTATCATTTTGGAGGCTGTAGCCTGTCTGGTGGCAGGAGGAAACTGAGATGACTGGGCTTGATTGTAGGGTGTGGTACTGGGTGGCCAGACAGGGGTTGCCCATGCCCAGTGGTAGGGACAAGCTGACATTTGGTGTGTAGCTGTATGCATCTGAAAAGAAAGAAGTATATTTAAGTATGTGGAAGTATAGTATATGACAACAAGCCACTGCATATGCTCAGAACCATTACATTATGGCGATAATTAACTCTGATTACATTTCAGAACAATACCCCTAAACAAATCTTACCAATATGACTCGCTGCGAATGACTTTTTTTAAACATCTGGAGAAACTTAGCAATCATCTCAAAGCAGTTACTGTATGTGGTTGCTGTGTAGTCGCAAGTTGTGCCGCCACTCTCTTTGTTTGATCAGTTCATCTAAGGCTCTATTTGGCACTCCCTGCTGTCATATGTACTCTACAGGAATTCCTCCAGCACCGCTGATGGATGCTTTATTTGATTGATTGCATCACTCACTGAGTGAATTAGGCCCTCCCCTGTGGAAAACTGACAGCACTCTCGCTCTGAGCTTGTGATTAAGTCAAGGAGAGTTTGCTGCAGCGTTACACACAGATGCACCGTGGCACAGGCACAAACAAAGGGCACACACAGGCAAGCATACAAGGAAATCACAAGCAGACAAGTGCAATGACATCCAAACTCAGTCAGTGGAAGCACATGCAGCCTAGCAGGTACGCCTTGTAGCAGCTGGCTGCTGTGTCAACAGTTGTAAACCTCACGTCTGTCTTTTATTGATAATGTCAATGAGGGTAAAAGTGGAATGAACACCATTCAGTCTGAAACCTAGTGAAGGGCATTCCCCCTGATACAGCGTGCTATATTTGTCAACCACAATGCTGTGCATCACATGAAATGATGAATCTGTCACACACCACATAATATGTGGGTAGGCATTCTAAAATTAGTTTATGAGAGTCTATTTTCAGAGGTGATTGTGCCATGTGCATCAGACGAGTTCAGTATACCACAAGTTCAGTGGAGCCTAGGACACATTTCAGAGGTGACCAGTGCCAATCATTTAGCATAATATCCAAGCAGATTATGGAAAATCTTGTTTTCTTTCTTCAAAACATTTTGAATCATATTATTCACAAAACTGAGACTTAGCAACGTTATTATGGAATTATAATTAAAAAAATCTTTTGTTTGGTTAGCAGAATGCTAAATGTCAGACCCTTACACAGCCTTTTTACAAAGAAACACTGACTTCTGAAGTCGTTTTCCTCTTGATCTCACAGCAATACCCTCACACTGCAATATACAGGACATACATTCCTCCATTGCCCTTGAGTACCCACCTGTCTCAGGTTCATTCTGGACACCCTGGCTGTACTCAAACAAATAGCTGAAATCAAACTCTTGCTCTTCATGCTGGAAACTCATCTCCGCCCCAGTGATGCGACGCCAAGTTTCAACATAAAAACTAGCTCGGTCTCCTCTGGTTTACGCTCTTCTAGTGCTGAACAGATGATAATCTCCTGCCCACTGCACCCGGTGTGACACACCTCCTAACTTCAGGCCCGACTGACTTTGCTTAGAGTTGCAGCTGGTTTTTTTTTTTTCCCCCTTTTCGAATGTGTGCGCGATCAGTGCACTTTGCCACAACATACTTGACTTCTCCTAACACCCACTCAAACACACTGGGGCTTTTATTCTTGTGTGCTGCATGATCTTGAAACATGGCTTTTCCGGGTCACACGCGTCTCAATGCTGAACTAACAATTATACCGGATCAACATTTGTGGGGTGAAGCAAATGAAAGAAAGATTAAAAAAAAAAAAAAAGACTCACTCTTGCACTCACAATTGTTTGCAGTGCATTCAAAACGCGGTGTAAACAGAGTTAATCTGAAAACACTGGCTATCACACAGATTATAGCGTGCTCTTTCTGTCCTCCACAATTTCTCTCAATTATGCTATCACGATCAAAACACTCTCTCCCCACAACCAAACCAGCGTGACTAAAGAATGGATGGGTTTATCCACGGGGATTGTGGTCTAGGCTGGGCTCAGACTGACGGGACCTCAGGGAGAGATAGGTGGTCGCCCACAGAAGTCATCTGCAGCCTCTGGAACTAAGAACCCTGGGGCCACTTATCGCACATGGCTGACTATGGGCTATGGCAAAACACCAGCAGAGTGTGTGTGTGTGTGTGCTTGCGCCTGAGTTTATGTGTATGATGATAAAGCAGCCCTCAGCATACTGCTGGAGTTGTGTGTGGTTAAGCACGTCTTCTTGTCAAGCAAGCTATCCAGCATCACTGAGTGCAATGATCACAGCTCTCTCTCTGTCACACACACACACACATACACACACACACACACACACACACACACACGTCTGTTACCAATTATAAGGCTTAGGACTGTGGGACTGAAATGAATAATAATAGAGCCTGCAACCGTCCGTCTGAAACCTCAAAAGACAAAATGAAATTCCCAAAATCCACAAAAAGCCAGTGACATCAGCACTGGAAGACTCTGCCAATTAAGTCAAGACGGACTATCAATGACTTCTGATGGACCTAATCAAATTTTGCTACCATAAACGCTGAATCAAAGAGCTTCAAAAAACTTTCCTTTTAATGGTAAACCCAGGCTGAATCATCCTCTAAGCTAAAGCATCTCTAAACAACACACAGAACCACAGGCAAGCCCTGGTGCTGCTGCTCTACAGTTGACCCCTGACCTCTGACCTCATATAGACCTTATTCTTAATATTATAAAAAAACATTTGAAGTTGAACCCCTCATCTTGAGGAGTGCAGGTGACAGCAGCGCCGTAACCACCGTCAGCATTCTTTGCGCATGATGAGAGGCACCTGCAAAGTGCAGCTGGAGACACCTAATGGTGTGGATGTAAAATGGGTGCATGCCACCCATTATACTTGAGTGAGTGCTAATTTGATCCCCATGCAGAGCAAAGATCAAGCAAAAAGGTGTCTGGCACTTATTAGGTGACATCTTTGTAAAAAACAACCACCATGCCAGAGGACAGATAGAGTTTTGCTCGAAATTAATAGTTTAATCTTGTAATAGTAATTTATCAAAGTGACCAAATAACAACATATGGTCCGTCATCAGCTGCATATATTATTAATATGTCTGTAAAGATATTTGCAGGTGGATTCTTTTTTATTTTTTATTTATTCATATTTTTAAAATTCGGATTATATTGCAGCTCTTTTTCATTGTAATCAGTTTAGCAGATTTCCTGACCTAGACTTCACAGAAGAGCACAGGGTCCTAACATTTGCATTACAGCCGCAGCACCTGGTGACAACTCGTCTTAAAAACCAAAAGCAGCACAGCTGAGACATCACGCTCACATTTGAGCGCTGGAATGAAACATTTAAAAACTTGCAGCACATTCTTTTACCTTCCTCTGCAGACTTCATATCGGCGGCGAGAGAGGTGAGAAACTGGAGTGCCCGCTCCTCACCGGCTGTTGCTCCAAAGCTGAACTTGGAATTGACGCTCAGGCAGAAGGTATCCTGCATTCAACAAGCGGTGCGCAACTTTCTCCGACTGTGGGGCTGAAATGAGCAACGCCGGTGATAACGTGAGCTAGATCACTTCACACACACCATCAAACAAACGCATAATTCGCACGTGAAGTCAACGCAAAGCGAGTGTACAACTTGGAACCGCGAGGCGGTGGAGACTGTGCGCGCCGAGTGAACAGGGAGGAATCTTGTGTGTCTGGAGACCGGTGCAGGTAGTGCTGCAAAGGGGACCGCGGTTGAGGTGAGTTTGGCTCTCTTCAGCCCACTGAAAGGTTTTTCAAGAGCCTCCCCAGGTCGATGACGCAGCGCGGTTTGTCAGAGGGGCCGGCTCCGGTGCTTTTTAAAGCTGGAAAACACCCTCCGTCCTCCCGTCAGCGCGCCGCCCATCCAGGGATGACGCGGCCGGCTCCTGCAACCTCCTGGAGCGCCTGATGATGTCTTCCACCCTGGGATCCCATCGATGGAGATGGGAGGTGTGTGAGATGTGTGTGTGTGTGTGTGTGTGTGAGAGAGAGAGAGAGAGAGAGATCCTAAGTTTATTTACAGCCCCAACTTGTATTTCTTTTTACACCACTTCACAACACCTGGTGATAATATTCAGTCTTAGATTAAAATTACATTTAAATTTTAAAATAATGTATAGAAGTTCAATAGGTGCAAAATGGACCTATGTTATCAATTCAACTAAAAAATAAAAAATGAAAAAGAAACCGAACTAAATAAATGAATTTATTTCTGGACAAGTGGTGATTTGTGACCACATTTTTATGATGAAAATATATTTAACAAGACAATCTCAGCACAAGGTCCATTTAGAGCTTTCAGTTCTCCTCCTCAGTCGATGGACTCTGCCCAGTTGCCATGAAATGTTCTCTTTAATGTTGACACTGAATTGTAATGTTGGAAATGAAATGATGGTTGAATGGTTAAATGTCATTCCTCACTTGATGCCAGTCCCTTTAGATTCCAGTATTATTGTTAGTTGGCCTGCTATATAAACTTACCATAATTCAGTGGCTGCTGCTGTGTATTACATGCAATGAATATCATTTCATCCCCCTGTTTTTCTGTAGCTGACCCTGATGTTTGACTTCCCTATAGAGGAAAGGGATGGAGAGGGGGGGGGTTTCCTTCACGAACAACAAAGTATCATATTGCAGTACAGCTACTGATATGGCTATAATGGACCTGGTCGTTACTGTCGGCAATGGTGTTATTATATGGTCATTAGCATTATTCAAACATTCAGCGTATCCCCACGATTAAAACTCAAAACTCAAATGCTATCAAATTTCACTTCCAAATGTGTTTTCCTCGTGTTTGAGGGAAATACGGTTTCACAAATTTGCCCCAAAATAACTGTCCTGAACCACTGACAGCACAAACACACGCCGTGTTCCCCATCTCTGCTTTCCACTACTCCGCATCAAGTCCATCCCCCAGTGAATCCGCGGGCACAATGCCTCATGCTTTGCCTATGCAAAAGGAAAATACTGAGGCTCACTTTTCAGCCTGTTCCCCTAATTGCACTCCTATTACCATTTATCAAAGTATCAGTTCTCATTATATGAATTTGTTGTCATAAACTGATACAGGAAGGTGAAAACACATGGAGGCGTTGGTTAGACATGGCTGACACATGTTATGGATTTAAATGATATGTACACATTGTGTATATGCGTGCATTTAAATATCCCACTTATCCTGGGCTGCAAGTGGCAGAATAATACACACTGTGAGCTTACATAGACTTCATTATGATACTTTAGAATTGACAGAGTGGTACCATTGAATGCATTATCTTCTGGCAAATGCAAAGCTCTGAAAACAGAGTCTCCATCATGTGGGTTGCAAATAGTATGGAAGTGATAATGACGAGTAAAAAACTCCATATAACAAGTAGAGCGGGGATATCACTGAGTGCTGGTGGCTGCCATGAGTGCAATTAACAATGGCTTAGACAAGCTACAGTGTTATTCCTTTTGAATGGGGGCCAGATTTGAAGAAAAAAAAAAAGACTCCCTTGAGTCTGAAATATAACTGGCAAGCTCGAGGATGATCGCACATAATCAGAAGCAGACTGCCTTTTCGGGGGCAGCTCCGGCTGTGGGGCAAGCGTAAGCAGACTGCACGGGGGGGGGTAATAGTACGCCGTGTTTTCTTTGCCTACGGTAGCTAGCTGGCGTCAGCTGTGGCTTGGCTGATGTGCACGTGTGAGCTCGAAGATGAAAAAGCAGCATCACATACTTTAGGAGATGAATTGTGACCAGCGGTAGGAAAAAAAAAGGAGCTGCACGACTGATTGGCACTGTCAGAGGGATGGGCTTACACTAGTTGTTGAACAACTTTAAAACCCTGTGGTGTGGCATGGGTCAATGGCAGTCTGAAGGCTTATCTTGATGGATTCTGTGCTACTGAGTAAAGTACCATTAGCTACAGTGTCTGTCAACAATAGTCAGAGCACTTCAGACCATCTACAATGACAAACATTACAGCCATCAGGTCAGAAGCAGTCTATACCTCCTTAAAAAAGATGTTCGTAATCTAAAAACCTGATGGTGTAACGCTTCTCATGATGTATGTATGTGAAGTAACTTTAGTCTGGCTGTGTCTTTCTGAGCAGTGTGATGATGCAGTGTAAGATTTTCACGTGAAAACAACATCCATACCGAGACTGTGTTGACTTGCCAAAATAAACCTTATACTGTTGGACATGTCTGTACTTGCAGAATCGGCCAAATCCTAACATAACACAGGTCCATGTCCAAAGTGTGTCCTAAACAGCAGTGAATAAGAAAGCTGGACTCACTTACAGCATGTTAGGTATTTTGCCTTTCTCTCTCTTTGATAGCAGATGGCCCAACTAATATAAGCATGCTGTGTGTAATTTGCTGAAGCTTCTTTACGTCATTTCTGAGTATTAAACTTTTTCAACCAGTTTTGTATCATTACAATGTGGGTAGTATATACAAATGAACAATGCTGAACTTCCCTCCATGTTGCCTGCACCCAGAGCTCTCCGCTGATTTGCCTGCAAACATCTTTTGCTTTTTGAGGAACTTTATACTACAGTGCTAGCTCAGCTAGCGTTAGCTTTGTTGTTGTACAGAAGCCCGTTCTACACCTCGCCAGTGTGTGTGTGTGTGTGTGTGTGTGTGTGTGTGTGTTGCTGCCGTATGCAGGTTTACTTGATAGACATGCCCTGAAGGTAACAATATAGTTACATGTGCAAAAGAAATGGTCAAACTGCATGAATTCATTTGCTCTGCAACTTTGTGAAACTGAGCAGCACCCAGCAACTAGCTTGCTTAGTGAAGTCAGAAGCTTGTGCAATAATGCATCCTGGTACATGTAGGCAAAGCTGGCACGGCTCAGCCAGCAGGAGAACTCAGCTTTGCAGGCACTGTGGAATTTACTGCTTCAATTCACTGCACCACATACAACGTGGCAGATTCTTACAGTTAAAAAGTTATCTCTCAATGGAATTTGAAGCCACCACTTTACAAAGTTTCCCAGTGCAGCTTTCTTTTTAAACTTTTTCTTTGATAGCACTACTGCTGAAGTTTGTCTGGTTCAATACTGTGATTAGCTTCAAAAAGCCGTTAAAGCTGAAGCTCTAAACAGGTTGTGCATTTAGCGTCGGTAAGAATCTGCCTTCACTACATCTTCTCTTGAAATGTAAGATTATAATTTATAGTGCTACTACATCTGGCCCTGTGACACTGCACGTACTGAGCAGCCACAACATGTCTGCGGAGAGCATTAGAGACGCACTATGTCTTGTGCTCAGATTTATGAGCGGCCTGCTCCTCGCTCGTGTCTTTCGCAGAAAATGATCATTGCTTGTGTCTTGTAAACAGACACATGCTGCTTTTACATTCGCACAAATTGAGTTGTTGCTGTTGCGTTTTGTTTTGCTCTTTTCCCTTATTGTCATTCCATAAAGCACGGCTATTTGTAAAACACACACACACACACACATCATAATGTGTCCAATATAAATCTCAAACCTCCTGTTTCCTTCAGGTTCTCCTGTTTTCTGCTGTTGGTATATTCCTTCAGTGTGATGCATTACTGTCAAGAGAGTGGAAATGTTGGCCAACTGCGCTGATGATATAATAAATGACAAGAGTGGGTTTTTCAGTACGAGTGCTGTATTTAATGCCAGTTTCTATAATGTTTACTACCAGTGGCTTAGCCCAGGAGTGCGGGCTACATCTTGGCATGGCCAGAAACCATTTCTTAGAACTCTCCATAAAAAGATTTACATGTAAAAGATGGACAGAAAGTTGACGGGTATAAATAATCATATCTAAGGCTCTCCAAGCTATGGGCTTAGTCTTGTCGTATTTGTTTGTCTAGACATCAGGAATGCTACCAGTAGGAGGAAAAAAAGAGCCGCGGGCAGATATTAATATGGACATGGACACTAACAAGACATATTCACCAAGAGAAGTATATCACTCTGGGTGAAGCTACACAAAATTCAACGCTGCAAACCCAAGCTCTCCCCTGAAAGCTGCACAGTTAATCCTCCCCTTTTTACAACATATAATTCATGTTTGACATATCCGGGGAAATGTGCACACTGGCATCTTGAGTTCCCCACACTATTATTATCTATTTTCTAAGTTTTTCTATGAGCCATAACTTGAATCAGGCAGCTTTTAATAGCTGTAAACACTCATTTGTGTGCACTCTGTTCGTACAAGTTTATTACTCAGCCGTGTTGAACCCTGCTACAGCGGCAGTGGCAGCTACTGCAGCTACAGACGTGATTACTAGTCATCTCTTTTGCCTGCGGTCCAATTTGAGTGGTGATGGCGTTAAATGAAGAAGTCTGCGATTAATGAAGGTAGGTTGTGAGTGGCTGTGGTCAGCTCCATCCTTCGGCATGAGTGTAGCGCACACACGCAGTTGTACACACTTCCCCACTTCTCCTTTTCCTTCGTTAGTATTTAGACGCATGGAGGTGCATACTTGAGTGCTCACAATGGAGAACTGCTCGGAGCTATCTTAGGCATGTCTGGACACTGCTGTATGTTTAGCTGCTGAGATTCCTCTTATGAACAGGAAGTAACGTACATGTCTGGCTTGTAAACCAAAGGAGCGGGGCCGTCATTGTCACACGGCCATTGACTAAGATTCTGCGCTGGTAGAAAATAGGGAAGGAACAGTGTGAGTGCTGGCACTTTGTCATGGTTGTTTACGTGATATACTTCAGACAGATCTTTTGTTTAACACGTGTCTCTGGGGGGGGGGTCTCATCCCATTGCTGCAGGTTCTGTATGATAAGTGAGATTAATATAACACTTAAAACTATTGCTACCCACTTAGAGCTAATATCCTGCCACTGTGCTTTATTATAAAGTCATTTCAAGAGGCGATATATAACTTTTTGAAAAAAGGACAAAAAAACGTGAAAATTATGGGAACAAATAAATACATCTAGAATACAAAAACCCTGAATACAAGCCAGCAGAAAGAGAAAACAAAATCATAAAAGTAAGATAATGCTTTGTGAATTATTGTCTAGATTTAATACAGCTCCACAGGGCTGAAATATCTGCACATTGTTTCTTTAACTAATGACCTATTACTGCACTCTGTCAGTGTTGTTTTCTTTACGACTGCTTTTGCTGACAGTGTGAGATGTGATAAGCGCCCCGCCATGGGTACTGTATCTTACCCACATGTGTAGCTAATTCAAAACCTGTGGCCAATAACAGTTTCTGTAGGTCAAAGACATATGACCTATGAGACTATTTTCCTACATCACTTCTAACACAGATAATTACTCAGGCAAGACATCTGAGGAGGGCCATATTGTCAGTTTCAAACAAAACAGTATGATATAAGCTTTGTTTTTTTTTTTTCTTCCCCCTCTACTGAAATGTGTATCCATTCAGTTTTGTTGCAATCCCCGTAATAGTTATGGGATTATGAGGGCGGATGGTTTCATTTTTCTAGCCTATGACTGTCACATCCAGGTCCATTACAGTGATTTAAACCCAAGCGTATATGCCAAGGCCATTTTTACTGCAGGGCTCTCTGGCTTGGCTGCTCTACATTAAAACACATTTATATAGTCCAGCACAGTCAGGGTCCTGGTTATGCGAAAGGGTCACTCACAAATCTGAGCTCAATCTCCCTGCGTCTTGAATCATTTTGTCGACTAAATACTGAGAGGTGATTTGTCACAGGCAGTCATTGTTTCCATTGCTATTTGATTTAACTAGAAGATGACAGGACAGGAGGTTTAGTGATGTGTAGTTTATTTAAAGACAAACACAAGGTCACTTAGACCCTGGAATTAGAAATCAGAGCAATTCCATTTGTATAACGTGTATGAAATTGTATAGCAGGCTGTGGTGAACAGGCATTATACTGCGTTACATTTTTTCTTATGCTGATTGGCAGTTTTCAGTGCATCAGGACTCCAGGACTCCCGGCCAAGAGATAGATAGACCTTGTGTGTAGCGGGTGCATGAAAACAGGTGGGTGGAGCAGTGGGTGTAGTTACTCTTTAATAACCAGTAAAATCTCACATGATAAAAGTAGCAGCCAGCTTTACTTCACATTTCACATTTGTGTCTGGAGCCATCACTGTGTACTACATCATAATCCCCCATGAGGCCTTTTCATATTTCATTGTCGTTATTACTTCTGTCAAGATGCTGAGGTCCATCGGTCCATTTGTTCTCCTGCGACCTCAGACATAAACATTTACATTTTATTGACCTGATTGGCATGAAATTTGATGTGTACGCTCAATATCCCAAGAAGAGAAAGAAAAGTGTCTGTTGTGGTGACTCTATGACCTTTCTTTTACAGACACCATATCAAGCCAACCTTTTCATTTCCAGATGACTCCATATCTCCTGAGTCTTTGGTCATAAAGCACACAATATTTTCTGTGTGCTCTCCCGCTCCCAATAGGAGGAAACTTATTGATTTTGGTGACCTTTTTCCTCACGCCGCCACAAGGCCAAACTTTGGTAACTCTAAAGCAGTTACTCAGTCATCTACACATCGCAGTGCTGACTGTGAAAGTAACAGCTAACGGGGTTCATCTGTAGACCTTGTTGGAGGCCTGTGATCCAATCGGCAATTGAGCGTTGTCTCGTTTTGTTGGTTTGATTAAAGTTATGTATTGGAGGACCACTGTAAGTCACACAAAATATTGCCTTGTAATATGGGATCTGCTCAAAGAAATGAATGCATAATAGTCCAGTCCAATAAGTGATTGGTCCCTTTAAAGTATTTGTGTCCTACAAGGTGACATCTCCTCCTGAATGGCTTAGATTCATCATTCACAGAGGACAATATATTCACTCCTACCCTGTTACTTCTTAAAGACTGGGAGTGCTGTCACACCGACCGAAGCAGTCCTCTACATTCAGAGGAGCAGCTTGTGTTTTCTCCCTCTGTATCTTTGTCATATAGCAGACAAGCAGGGCACTCACGCGGCATCAGATTTTTCAGGGACAAGTTGAAACAAAGATCCCAACCATCAGGCTCTTGTGCTGCATTCTTTACCACTTTACCTCCAGTTGAAACTGAGCAATATAATCAGTGATGGAATCTAAAAGTGTGACAAAGAATTGAGAGGAGGAAGATGTCAATTGAAGTGAGTGTCCTTCAGTGCTGCTGCAGAGGTATGATTTGCAGGCCCTTTCATGTGCAGACCCAGGGAAAGCTTGAGGCAGGTCACTTACACTGCTGTCACTGTGATTCCATGACCTGTCCTTGGTGTTGGTATTGACATGTCATAAAAAGATTAAAAATAGCTTGATCCTGGCTTACAGTGCTGCAGCAAGTCACACTAGTCTAAGATCGGCTGACAGTCATTCTGACGGAGGAGTCAAGAAAAATAACCCCTGCTGAACATTTATGTGGAGGGGGTCAACTAAAGGACCAACCTGCCCCCCCCCCCTCTTTTTTCTCTCCTTTTCCTGTCTCTAGTCAATGCTTTCCTTTTTCACTGCCCCTCCGATGGGATCCCCTCTTCTGTTTCCTGCTGTTTGTGTGAGTTGCTTGGAAACTGTGGCAGCTGTCCAGTTGGGAGGGATTTTTTTTTTCATTTTACTGGTGTGACTGGGGGGGTTGGGAGGTTACGAGGTCAGCATATGGGTGGGATGCTTTACAGTTTTTATGTTGTGCATTTTGATATATGGGCAAACGTAGGCCTAATGCCCTGTTCCACTAAACTGGTTCGTCCTCCTTGTTAACCTTGAAATAATGTGTAAATAGCAGTATTTAATTGTAATACAGACTATCAAAAGTTATATAATGAATGAATTTGAAAATACAAATCATTGCTTTTAAAAACACCATTTATGTTGCCTCTACATCACTGCCCAGTCTTTGCCTTAAAGCTGCACCAATCAATATTGTTATGTTACCAAAGGATAAAATGAATATGTGCAATGGAGGAGGTGGTTGGAGTGAATATTGGACTTAGTAACTAACGTGTGCACCATATCAACTTTATACAAAGTCCTGCCACCACCCCTGGGATAGCATCTGTTTCCCTAGCTTCTGTAAATCAATGCAATCTCTCATTAAGCACTTCTTTTGTCTGTCTGGGGGGAAAAAAAGACGACAAATTGAGATCCAATATGGCAAAACTACAGAAACTGAAACCTTTGTGATGTTGACAATGTTAAACAACAATTCATATGTTGGCGTGTAAAAGCAGCCCGGGGACTTGATTTCGTCAACTTCCATGATGTCAGCCAATCCTCTCCTCTGGTGTCATTTTTACAACTTTTATTGTAATCTCTGCTGTCTAAAAACATCTACACTTTTCCGCCCTCTCTGTCCTGCTGTTATTACACACGTCTAAACTGGCGCTTCGACAGATGAATTGTTTCATCAGTGGCGTACGGCTGAAAGTATTCGTCCTGAATAACCACGATTGTTGTTGGGTTTCTTTTATTATCGTCCTTATCTAAAGATATGGACATGACATACTGTTGAGTAATGCTCTGTTGAGTATTTGTGTTTTTACAAATGTCAATGTAAATTTTGTTTCTTTTGTACTTCCTGAACAGACCCCAGCAGTTCCGGTTTCACTTCAGCTCTATAAGGTGATAACATGTCAATAACGTGTTGCCCCCAAGTGGTCAAAAAATCAATTAATGCAGGTTTAACACAGAATCCTAATTTCACTTTAATATCTTTTTTTGCCAGTCGACTCCTTTTATCCTCTTGTGACAATAATCACTGTTATTTATTGTTTGGCCTGTTTGTGAAGTGCAGACAGCCACAGCACACACAATCCTATGTTAAAAATGTTGTGATTCACTCTGTGTTATTAGTCAGCCCTCCCTTTGATTCACCCCCCCCATCTGGCTCTGATACAACTGGGGCGAGAATGTATCACATGAGGAATAAGCCGCATAGTGTGATGCTCAAGTGTTGGACGACTCCGCCGAGGCTGAGGCTTGACCCTCACATCCCTCACATCAACTGTGTCCTGATAGATGTCAGGTTTACATCAGGCTGTGTTCTGCTTTTTAAGGCCTTTGCAAAGTTTAACAGCAACCACACACATCCAGTTAAAAGCATGTGCACGACACACACACAATCCAAATTGAAATGAAAAACACATCAGGTCAGAGTGACTCACGAGTGGCTGGAATCCGCAAACTAACATACTCAAGAGGAGAAACTGTTTTCATTTTCTCTCAGTCCATTTTACGCCATTAAAGCACTGCTGAGATGAACCCAGACATAATAAAGTGCTGCTCCGCAGGGATAGAACATGCTACCCTGCTGTGGATCCATCTGAAGTCATTCCTTTCAACCCCTCAGCCTTAAGCGTCTCCTCAGTCTGTGTAAACCTGATCCGGTGGTGTGTTTTTCACTTGAATCCTACAGCGGTGTTCCTGACCTCAGACCGTGATCCCAATCAGGAGGAATACCCTGATGCTGCAGTTTGGACCCTCTGCGCTGAAACCAAATAGTATAATCGTGTAATGAGGGATCCCTCTCCAGGAAACATGCTCAAGTAGGAAAACTGGCTGCTGCTCCTGCTGATAACTTGCATGGCTTATTATAAAAGCACAATTTTCAGTAAGTAATAGTCTCAATTTACAAATTACCATTTTGTATCCAGTGACTGTTGGGATCTGGGATTCATTTTTTAGTTGTTTCTTTGTTGCGGCTGCCAATGTTACAGTCATATTTGCTACCCGCAGTACAAATCAGCATTTTCAGTGAAAACGTTGTCATATTTTCTTGCAGAGTCACTAAAATGTGATGAATCATGAACTCCGGCTCTTTTCCGACAAGTAAACACTGACCAGTGTCTGAAAGTCAAGGGGCTGATGTGGACTGTGCTGTGGCTGTGTGGATGTTGGTGTAATTAATAAAACATTCAGGGAAGAGCTGAGGCGGACGGCAGTGCGCATTTCAAACAATAAACAGGATACTCTCCTCCTGTCCTGTGCAAGCACGCCAGTGTATCCAGGATTAGCCTCAACTGCATTGACTTGGGCAGGGCGGCATTGCGTGGCCACCAGCCGGGCACTGGGCGTTTTTATTGACATGACAGCCAGAAGTGTGTTCTAGTGCTGGCTACCCTGTGCATACTGTGGTGTTTTCTAACAGGGCATGGCTGCAGTCATTTGTGTGTACATAACGATCACTAATTATACAGATGTTTGTCCAAAGCATTAGCCAGGATATACAGTTTATTACGAGGAAGCACTTCTTTTTTTGTTGTTGTATGGTGGATTAATCACTCCTGCTTATAGTATCACATTTACCACAGCATATGGTATAATAATGCCTTTCTGTATAGTGCATGATGGGTTTTGGGATTATGACGCATCTCCCCCCCAGTGAAAGATTGGAGATTGTGAAAGCCTGCATGCCTTCATGGTTTGTTAGCTTGTCAGTTCTGGCAGCAGGAGGCAGTGTTACTCAGCAGCTCCCATGTGTCACAACCTTGCCACTATCTACGCAACTGCTATGGCTTCTGGGAAACCGTCTGGACCCATAATCATCGTCCAGTAAAGGAGATCAGGAGCCGTGGCGCTGCCAAAGAAAAATACACAAGCATGCCGAGAAATGCACAAGCAAACGTATGTATGTATGCTACACACACACATGCGCTCACATATCAAGAAATGTTTGTAGCCAAATGTACTGGTCCTCTCTACTCTTTCAATTGTGGCTGTATGGATAAACACATCTGGACAATATAATTTCACACATCGCCACCTTTACACACCCACCCTCCCATGGCCCCCCTTATCCCTCTGTAAAGAAAATAAAGCTCAGGTCTTGTCAGAGGGAATCCCTGCAACCCCAGCTGAGAATACACACTCCATACTGGCCCCTCCGACATAATTCTCTTCCAACAGTCTGAAACCACCCTGACCCATCGTCTAGAGTGACTCAATGCCTCGGCTTCCCGCACTTCCCAGAAAGCCATGCCTGGCCATGTGTGAGGAGACCTCCAGACGAATGAGATTTCCCACTTTTGCATCGGTGGGGCTCTAGATCGCTTTCCCATCGGAACACATTAGTACTATGTGTCTGTGTGTGTGTGTGTGTGTGTGTGTGTGTGTGTCCTCTTGTGGGCTTCACCGAGCTCCAAGATCCTTAAGGTGGAAAATTAGCCCTGAAAGTATTTACATATCATCACATGAACCAGATCTGTGTCCTGCTGCAGACTGGCTGCCACTTTTTCAAGCGACCAGACGGTTACGAAACTCACGGAGCAAATAGGTTATTATGTCTCAGTTATGGTTCCATGATGTGGTTTCAGAGGGATTCGGCTCCTGAGGTCCCATGTTGAAAAGGGAGTTCCTCCTGGGCCCACCAGTGTTGGCAAACCAAAAAACCACTTCACTTTAAAAGTTGTTTTTTGTCTGTGTAAACTATTTACTTAGCTATAACATCAATTGTTAAACTTTCTGGAACTATAATAGAATATATAATTCATCTGTACATTATTTTGTCTTTATAAATCAATATTGGTCATGTGACAAAGAGTGAGGAGTTTCAGTCATCCTTGCTTTTCAGTCGCACTTGATGCACGCCCAAACGGCTGTCTTTAAGAAGCACAAAATCAATGATGGAGTAGTTTCATGGTACACCTGCCCTCACAAGAACGAATGTTTTCAGATTGCAATTGTGGATGGACACAGATGGATCTGTGACGCTCTACACGGTGGGCTGTATATGCAGTAGGTAGAGCTGAAAGCAGTTTTGTAAATCTTTACAGAGAATAGTTTACTCGTCAGCGCAGGAGAGAAAGAAAGTAGGGTACGAAACTCACGTCGGTAGGGATATAGATGTGTCTATTATTACGATTTCCTCTGACAGAAACTGTTGACTCTTTGAGAAGCACACACAGGATTATGGAAAGACTATCCTTGATAAAAATCAGACATGTTTAACTTTAACTCAAACCTCCCAATCTACTGCCTGCTTCCTTGCTGCCTGGAAGTGTGCAGTGTAACTCTTTCGAGACAGCAGGGAAAATTGTCCCTAAATAGATCTACAGTACATAGGGCCTCCAGTAAGTGAGCCCACTGTGGACTGGTTGAGTTTGCCCACAGGATGTTGGCTGGACGGGTCATCTGGATAATCAGGACATTTGGTAGACAGAATATGATTAGTCATATTTATGAATATTTTGATTTGATGTCAGTCCACCAATAGTGACTAATCTGGATGAGTCAAAGAAGAAGATAGTACCTGTTTGTAATAACTTTATTTGAAGTTGACGTTAATCTACTTGATAGGAATACAGAATAAATGTCAACGCACTGAAGGTTGGATCTTGACAAAAAGAAACTTTATTTAGAAACAGATTATTACTAGCACTACTGCAGGAGTACTTCATAAGATATTTAAATATCATAAAACAAGAGCAACATGTTTTAAAATCACCAAGTGAAGACGCTGTAATAGTCACAGAGCTGTAGTAACAGGTACAGTACTACAGTCTGCAGTTAGTGGGTTTATGCTGTCAGTAGCCTGAATCTCAACATACTTGATTTCCCCCAACACATCCTTCAGACCTCCTTGAAATCAGTTTAGTCAACTATGACATCTGTTTCAGTCTTTTACACACATGCACAAACACACACACAATTACATAACAAAGTCATTTATACAGTACGTCAGGAGTAACCATTCCCTGACAAATGTTCTTCTCGTTGGCAACTCTTTGACTCATTTCAGGAAACAAAATTACTTCACTTTGTACACGTTTCTGGGTATTTTTCTTTCACCTATTATAGAAATACAGTATCTGTAATGGTGAACTGCGCCCTTCGTGAGATTTTTATCTGGTATGATTTCAGTAAAACGTAAAAACGACTGGCGTGTACCACCTATACTGTTTCAGGATATTGAACGTGTTAGAATCTATAGTCAGATCAGATCAAAATGTAAAAGTTAAAAGATTGAATTTGCTTCCATACACATCAGTTAACCTGCCATCACAATCTTACCATCAAATGTAACCATCAAGTATTATGGCACATTCAACATTTAAAGGAGCTGTCACAGATTGCGTGGCCTTGCAATGCACTGACAGTAAACATGACACATAATTCAAGTTGTCAGTCTTCAGGTAGTATGAGTATGAGGATGCACCAGGGTCTTCACATTATGGAGGGTGTATCGGGTTGTGGATATGCGATATGTGATGCTCGTGCATGTGTTGTTGCTGCCATCTGCTGGGCTGCTGATGTTTTACATGACTTTTGCTCTATATACTCCTCCACTGTTTAGACTTTTTTAGAATTGAGTTAATGTTCCTAAGATAACAAATTGCTACCTCATGAATAACTGAACACACGTACATCAAATTCCTTAAATTGCCTGCAGGAATATTTAAGACAGATCACAAAAGGAGATACAATAGTGAACATACCTAAAGTGTGAGCAAATTTTAAAAAGAGTGTTAGAGCACTATTATGTAATGTTTTTTTAGGGTAAATAAAACACAAGTTTGAATTGGTTTGACTCAAAATGTGCAGTATGTTGTATGTATTCACAAAAGAAGACTTAAAACGGAAGGGCACACTGACATCAGTCATGGAGCCTTGCACCATCTGGTGGAGAACACAGTCACTATTAAAGTCACTTTATTATGACCAATAGTTGAATATAGTTTGAATTGACATCACTAAATTTTGTCAACATTTGTTGACAAAAGAAAAACATATTTTTTTCCAGCGTTTTTGTTTTTTTACATTTGCTAAAACTCTGTGCTTCTGTTTAACATGTTACCTCTGCTGGTACACTGTAGAGGCTCCATCACAATCACTGCACACTGAGCCTTCTGCTTTAAAAAGTACCTGCTGCTACAGACAGACTGTTCTGCACCTCTTCAGTCCCTACATGAACTGTGCAGCCGTCTCCTTTCTCCTCTGCTCCCAGGCCTTTAACGCTCAGCCGCTGATCCCCATCATTGGATATGCAGCAGTACGGCGCATTCCACAGAGGCAGCGTGTGTGAAATAAGGGAAACGTAATAGTGATCGAAATTCAAATATTTTGCTCATATTTCCCGCACTGCGCATTTCGTGTCTTTTAATTAAAAGCAGACATGGTGATGTCATGCATGGAAGGCATGAGACGGAGCAGGTCTGCCTCTCGGGCCTGTGTGTGTGTGTGTGTGTGTGTCAATTGCCAAAATATCAGATATCTCAACATAGTAAAAAAGGGATGTGTTGTACTTATGCAGATGTAAGGTAACCTAACCTACTGAGAAAATACCTGGAGAGGGTCGGGGACATTATTATTAGTCAAAACTCTCATGGGAACGTTTGCACAATATACCTATTATACTGCATGCGCTCCGATCTGATCAGGCACATTTCTTTCTGTCAGTGAAAGCTGCTTTTTCATTCAGCTGAATATAATTTGCAACATTTGCTATTCAAGTTGAACTTATGCCCGTGTCAGGCCTGCTTTGCCTCTGAGTGATGACCCTCACAGGGTACAGATTGGTCTCTTCTGAAGCAACACTAACTGGTAATGAGCATCCGTGTCCATCAGCCGCTTGTCTGATACATGACTAATAAACATGCAGCGGGCTACGTGGGGCTATTTAAAGGCCCAGAAATGGAGGCGTTGGGGAGAAGAGGGTCTTTTTCTTGTCCCGGTGTCACTCTGTGTCAGCCACGTTGGCAGCATTCATTAGCATGGGTCAGATCAGCGCTGTCAAACATGTGATGGCACACACACGTGCATACACACCCAAACGCACGCACACACTCACGTCTCTCACACACTCCTTTGCTGCCACCATGTGGATAAGGGATGACACATCTGCCTCCGTAAGCAACAATGGGATGTTGATGGTCCATATCCACATATGTAAACCAGGAAATTGAAGTTGGCGCTACATTTATACACTCACAATTTATATTATGGGATGAACTTTTGTTAGAGCTGAGTACTACGATCAGGGCTTTATCTGTTTTAATTCCTACATGAGAGATTTAGTACGTAGAATAAAGAGGAATTGCCAAGACGAATATTTGGTCACACACTTAACTTTTACACATTATAAAAATATTATTTCTAGACAGATGTCAGAAAGGTTCTTGTAGTTATTTTTCTAATTATAATCAGTGGAGGAAAAAGCACTCCGATCCTTTACAAAGTACCAGTACCATAATGTAACAATACTCTGAAGTAAAAGTATAGACGTATCATCAGCTAAATCAGTATTAAAAGTCAAAGCACTCACAATGCAAAATTGTAGAGTGTTAAATTATGGAGCTCTTAAGGTCCTGAAAGATGTTTCATTAATTTCTTATCTTATGCTCACAAGATATTTATTTATTTATAAGTAATTATTGTTTGCGGCAAGATAAAAAAAAGAAATAATGTTAATTTACTCAAGTAAAGTTCAAGCACCTCAAAATTGCACTTAAGTACTTGAGTAAATGTACTTAGTTACTTTCCGCCTCTGATTACAATATGAATCAGTTGTAACACCCCATATATTGCATTGTTAGCACCACCACAAAGCACAGTGTCACCCAAAGAGTCTCTAATGTAGTTTCGTATGATGAAAAGTAAACCATGAGAATCCTAAAACAGATAACACGTGAAATTTTCAATTGAGGCCCAAACCCTCTCTGAAAGACGAAAGGTCAAGTAGAAATTGTTCTTGAATACAATCAGCATGTTTAACATTTTAATTGTAAATTTTAGTCTTGAGGGTGTCATCTGTCACTGTGGTGTATTTGTATTATTTCTTTATTCTAATACAAAACACATTTATATGTAAATGATGTCTAAATAACATTTCCAAATTAATTATTTTGCTATTCGTGATAGGTGCTAGGTTTGGGTTGTAAATCCTTAATTTAAATCAAAGGCAACACAAACATTAACCTTATTCATTTATTTATTTACCTATTTTAAGAAAATGAATAAATGTCAAGTTTGCTTTGATTAGGATAGTTCATTAAGTCTTTGAACACTGCAGAGAAAATCATTTCATTTTTTTCCCCCAGCATGCTGTCAGGAGATATGAATATCTGCGCTCCAGGGTGTCATTTAAGCAGGCCTGTATTTAGTGTCACGTGTCACAAATCAACACAGGTTTTTTATTAATTTTAATAGGAAAGAAAGAACAAAAATACTAAGTTTAGTTAAAAGCGTTTTCTTTCTATTTAAATAATCACATAAAAGCTGCTGCCATTTTTCATTCTCTCTTTAAAATTTCTCAAAACCCAATAAAATCAGCACCGCAGGCGCAGCATGAACAGACATCAGCACGCAGTAATTCACCAGAGTGATTAGCGATGACAAACCACAAAGGGATATTACTTTGACCTGTTCATAATTTGCTCCATTGTTATGATTATGACATATAGTCTGTACTTACTCCAGGGAAAGCAGTCTAATCAGGCCACTGGTGTAATTAAATCAACGTGCCCTGGGCTCGTATTGACTCGTTGATACAATATGACTGTTATGACCTGCCGCTCTCAGACATCCATCCATACATGTTAGCCGAGCAATGATTGCCTCAGTCAAATTAGACCATAGTGCATGGAGCAGCCTGATAATGGTGAAACAGGGGGTTGGAAGAGAGTCATACACACATGTTGTCATACATACAGTAATTAAATGGATTAAAGGGAAACACTGTGAATGCATCACCTGTATTTAGCATCAGAGACGAAGACAGTAATTGCTGTATTTCTGCGTGCGCGGTGTGTAATTTCAACCAGAGATCTCAATATACAAAGATGCTGGAAACTCATAATCCTTTTAGCAGCTTATTAAACATACACATGCCGGGAGTGTGTTATTGAAGAAAGACTGCAGGAGCATGACACTGTTGTTTGCCTCATGTTAAAACACAGCAACTCCAATCTATGTGATTTTCACGTTTATATGAGTTAATTCAATTCTGCAGGATTTATGAAAATGTTGTGTTATATGTTGTTTCTACCTCTGCTGACTACATGTGAAAGTTACACAATGGTGCAAATACACCACAGATAGGGAATAACACTGAATGTTATTGTAAGACTCGCAGAGCCGAGATGCAGAGTCCACACTACTTACATTACATTATACATGTGCTTTACTACTGTAAAGCCACTGGTGACTCTGCCATAGCCAGTCATTAAGGCTAAGTAACACTGAGGCTCTTATTTCACACACGAGCACACTGTATGCTGTTACGGATATCTGCTGGACAAGACAATAGTCGTTATTCTGTGTGTCTCCGACTGGACATGGAGTGAGGGGATGATTGTGCTGGAGAGTTCAACAGCTGCTGTGTGGCCTGGTGCTGCAGGGAAGGTGCCCCTCCTTTGGATAGCATGATCTATTATTCAAATCCCATATCTCGATCATATTTATGTCCTAAAGAATTACATTGAGTCAACCTGCAAAACTGTGGGTAAAGTACAGGGTGAGGGTGAGGGCCCCTTTTTTACTCTACAGTATATATGCATCACAGCTGGACTTGATCATGATTGGCTCCCATCAATAAAGAATCAGGAACCTCATTTGAAAGAGGCCAATCAGGAGCCACTATTTGTACGACCCTTATCTTGAAATAAAAGGATCAATACATTATAAGATACAAATAAGGTAAATCATAACAATGTACTTCAGGCTTATCTTGAGCTATGTCATACTAAGATTATAAAACTGAATGATAGGACTTTGGGCATTCAGATCAAAGGATACTGATTATATCTCCATGTGCTTACAAATAGAGAATAAAGTATAAAGAACACACACACACACACACACATACACACACAGACAAGGCTAGGATGATCCTCAGCTGGGATGATACTTCTAAGGAGCATGCCCTCGCGCTTGTTTTACACAATAGCCTCTCACAACTGTAAAAGAGCCCCTCTGTGTGGCGACCGGCGCACTCCTCTCCCTCATCACTGAGAGAATGACTGTGTGTCTGTGAGAGTGTGTGTGTGTGTGTGTGTGTGTGTGCTATGGAGGGAGAGAGAGAGAGAGAGAGAGAGAAAATGCTTGTATAAGACAGATGGAAAGCGAAAGTGACAAAAAGAAAAGAAGCAGGAGAAAAGAGAGACAACTGAGATAACCCCCCCCCCCCCCCCCCATTTTCTCTCCTGAGATCACCAGCGTGCAGGCAGACATACAGCACAGTACAGTGCTTATTCATGTATTCAAAGCTAATCCCCAAATGATTTAATCTGTAACATGATTAACCGTGGAGCAATTTAGAAATAATCTGTTAGCATTCAGAAATAACACTACAGTCTTAATCATTATGGGAAAGAAAGAAAAGCAGTGGGGCTGTGTTCTCAAGCCTTGCTGCAATCATGACGTCAGTTTCCCCCTCTCCGTCTGCGTTTCTGACCACATCAGACCTTTATGTGACTGAACCTCTGAGAGGCCACAGCTGGGGTCAAATGTCAAACTGCAATTGATGTCACAATGTTCACATGGCTCTGGCTGATGCATGATTAGTTAGATATGTACATTTAGATAATGTGCTTGTCCTCTAATCTATTAAGAGCCGCTCTGCTCTTCGCCCCCAGGACTCTAATGCACTCCAATGTATTTATGGTCAATAATTAAAAGGGAAAAGCATGCATTAAAACCAGTCTCTACTTAACAGATCTTAACTAATGAGATTAGGATAATGAATAGGCCACTTTACCAGCTTGGCCCGGTACAGTGGCCATTTTGCTGACAGCTGCTGAATATGACATGGTTAGCATCATAAGCCTTTTCTTGCAGAGGGGGTTTAGGGCATGGATTAATGCCCGAGGAACAGTGAAAAGAGGCCAGTCTATTTGTATAAATGCATTAATCCAGGAGGAAAAATACACTGGACCTTGACTCATTTGTTTTGGGATTTCATAATTCTATGAAAAATGAGTGGCATTTTGTTTTGCAGACGTGGTCATCTGGAAATTTAGCTCTAATACCTTATAGCCGCACAGTAAAAGGGGCTGATTCACGATCAGTGAGGCACGAAACAGACTTTTTAACAAAATGATATGCGGTGGAAATAAAATGTGAGAACAGGACAGCCGCAGAACTCAAAGGCGCTACACTCTCATTCCCGATTTTCTGGCCACAATATGTCCTGAAGAGGGGAGACAAATGAGAGAGAAACCCCAGAGTCATAAATATAATCCGACTTCATCACAGCCGATTTCCCCCTTTTCCCCCTACAGCTTTTTCTGCCGCCTGCCGTGCATGTACAACATCAGCTGTGAATGATTCCGTGCCACCAAAGGTTAATTTTCAATTTGCACAGTGGAGGGTTACCATTACATTTTGACCTGCAAATTGTATCTCCCCTTTAATACCCTATCATTTCATTTCGGGGTCCCTTTGTAGTTTGAACTGGGGCTGGCTATATTTGGTAGTGGCCATCTGTTTATTATTTAGCTGGTGCTTGGATGTGCAGCCTGACTGCATTAGGGAGCAAGAGGGGTAGCAGGAGAACGGCACTACCTGGCCCTGGTAGGGTCTTTACCGGTCTCCCCGGACCCATTAAAATCCTGTTAACTTTGATAATCCCTGGCAAGAACTTGGCCTCTGTGGACCACTGAGCGGGAGAGGAATACTTTAAAGTGCCACTGTTTAAGAGGTCATAACATCTTGTAAAGCTGTGTGTGGTGGTTGCCGAGGGTCACATAATGATACCTGAGAGGAGAGACAAAGGGCGAGTTGTCGAGCATCGAATATGATTTAATATACCTTTTTCCGAAGGGGAAATGCTCCCGTCTCTGGGTGGTTGGTCGTGAGTCAACTGTGTTTCACCCTGTGTAAAGTTTCATTCGCCCTCACTCTTGACCCTTCCCCTTCTCACGGTCTGTTAGGTAAAGCACAGTGCTAACCCAGTTCAACACTCCACTCCTTTATCTTCTGATGTTTGCCCTCTGACAGGTTCATACTAGATGAAACCCGACTACTTGACATTCAGCAACCAATTAACAAGACAAATGATTTCCTGTGAACATGACACAAACAAGCAGCCATTCACTATTAACCAATGCTATTATTTTCTAGTGAGGATAGTCTTGTTTGATCCCCCATGCCATTTTTGTTCAATACTTGATGATGTGTGTATGCTTTCCTGAAGAACGACCTCTTGCGGTCGCACAAATGATGACTGTCCTCTCTCAAAAACAAAGGTGGAAGTAGCTTGGTGTTATGATAGCATTGCAAAACCTCTGCAGGTGTGTTTAGACAGAATGTGAAGCTAATTTCTTTCGTCCCGGCATTATTCACACAAATCTGACCACAGGACTTTTTATGCAGTCTCTATTTATTTGCCCCCACACAGCCAATGGACCGAATATAGACACTTTAGCTGTAGCTAGCTAGCAACACACGCACCAACTGTGTGTGTACAAGCTCTGACTGATCTCAAAACTGTTATCTTCTTCTTCTTTTCCCTGTTGTTTCTATACATTTGTGTTTCATTAAAGCCAAGAGACAAGTTCCACTTTCTCAAACATTTGTAACTTGTGCAATTTGCACCACCGAGGGCAAATTTGTGTGTATTTGCGGCTACTATATTGCTTCAAGTTCTGTTTGAACAGACCTCTGAGGAGGAGGTTGGTGGAAAATTGGGTGTAAAAAGTGTCTGACTATGACAGTCATTGAGACCATTGTTCACATCACATCTTCTACCAACTGTCAACCACGACTTTCCAACAACCAGAGCTGACCAAAGTGCTGTACAAAATGAAGTGAACGGCACAACAGTAGCAATAGCGACGATGGATTTGGCTTAATTACCATGGAACTGCTCATGTTGCCATGTGATAGTAATTATGACAGAATGTCAATGCTTTCCCATCAGATTTAATAGGAATATTTTCAATTGTCAATATGGCTGTCTTTGTGAAGGTGTCTAGATGACTTTATTTCTCGGTGAGAGTAAGTCAAGTTGGTTATGCAGGGTAACCAGAGCAGAAGTCTGTATGGATGCTGAAGCTGGCCCTAACAGGTGTTGAGGGGGCTCCGGCATTAACACCAACACCTGGCCTGAAGCCCCAGAGACCACATGCTGCACAACACTATTAGTCAACTATGTGGATCACAGATAGACCGAGCTAAAACTGGCTGCTGCCACTTCACAGAGAGTGAAAGACCTATAAAAGACTAACCGCCCCCCCCCCCTCCCTTTTTTTTCATCTTCTGATAACATTTTATCACTCGATTTCAAAGTCTTTAGAGGGGATATTTCAAAGCATTCTGAGACAGGAACAACCTTGTGAGAGTAATTTCTCCTCTGCTGTGTATGAAAATTTAAATTCCTTGCTGCTCAATGGGAAGCAGAGGTTGAAACGAGCCAGAAACCACCAGCATGTGCGGAGAAATTCCTGCACCCTTCTGGTGGCGATTATCAAGAGGGGCAAAGGAAAGGGGGGTATAAAAAGAGCGGCGATGGCACTGCCCTCTATCTGGAGAGAGCCTCAATGGCCTGCAGTCAAAACTATCAGCTCCCTTTCAAGATCATCTACTGCACAGCAGCGCTGATAACGCAAGGAGCAACAACGCGGATGCTTCGTCTTCGTAACTGCGAGAATGTGTTCAATCCACAGAGAGCCATTTAACATTCTTCTGTAAAATGGCATCTGAAAGGAAAAATTACCCTTCTTTTCCGCAACACGTGTCCGCCCCTTTGATGCCTAAGACGTGAGCTTAGACTCTTTTTGATTTGTATCAAAAGATTTAAAGCCACTCATTTAACCCTAACCCCCTAACCCATAAACAAAGACTTTTGATACTTTTCAATGCGTAACATCTGTAAGTCCAAAACAAGAAAAAGTGCAGAAAAGATTCTGTTTTGTCGGTATTAAATCAAACGTATGGGTTAATTAAACAGGGCTCAAGGGTCAAGACAATGATGGCTTGTGTCACTGACGACAATTCACCCGTTTCAAATACATCGACAAAAAGACATGATTAGTTGAACCTGACTAAGCAGTTGTCTCAAGGCTTTATTGGCAGGCCTCCGATTTCTCATTTCCAAACCACAGCACTGCAATGTTCTTGCTCTGTCACTGCTCATCCTTTATTTTGACGGACGCAACTTCCACTTCAGGGTTTTGCAAAGTGGCTTTAGCACGTCAAAGTGGGAGCATCTTCTACCACCAGATACAGACGGAGACACAGAAAATGACTATTGAACCATCTTGCCTTTACTTCTGCTTTTTTTCCGCCATTGTGCTCCTCTCCTCTGCTTATGGCATAATGCTCGACCTCTCCTGCTCCAAAGTGAAAAATGATCCATTGATTAGACTGCTCAGTCATTAAAGGGCACATCCAAGCACTGGCCAATGACCATATGGGGGTCAAAGGTTACCAAAGGGCCCTGTTCATAGCAAGGCCTTCCTGCAAGTGGGCACAACAGCTCCCTTTATGATCCTTCATTACATTAGAGGTTAACCTCGGCCCTTTTTTCTGTCACGGGGACGATCAGAGCTAACAGGCACTTTTGTTCAGCATGGAGGAGCACTGGTTAACAGAGTAACAGGAAGGAGGTGTGAAAGAGAAGATGTCGGGGAGATAGAGGAATGGGATGAGACAAGAGATGAGGGAAGGGGAGAGGATGTGAGAATGAAGCCGGTATGTGGAGGAAGATTTCCTGAGTGTCACTGCAGCACTGATTTCTCCCCACTCCTTCTCCCAGAAAATTAAATATTGATCAATCTCACAGGCCTACTAACAATGAAGGAGATAAAGAAGAGTATTAAAGGAAATAAATAAATATACACTTGTATCACCTGTCCAAGCTGGGGAGAGGCGGCAGGCTGGAGGAAGGGAGGGAGGGGGGATTGGTGTGTGTTTATCCCCATGCAGGCCCATCCATCAGCTACACCCTGAACACAGGAGAGGTTTGGCAGGGAAGGTCTTGAGGCAGGCAGCCACAAGGCTGGGGGTCGTCTTCATCACGTTCCTTCCCTGACAGTGAGCAAATAACCCCTCATCTCTGATCGGCTTCATCGGTAAAGCTTCTGAGCCTGCGCAGCCGCCTTTTAAATAATTAACATTACGTTTCTATAGCTCTCCTGTTGAGGGATCTGCATCTCGGAGCCGTCCTTCATGCCCAGAGCTGTTGTTTATGCCCCTGCTCTTGTCGTCCCAGGAACGCGGGCATAAACAACAGGCTTTAATAAGTGCGGTGCAGCTTTGGCCTGGCCTCACATTACTTTGCACAGGAACTTTACACTATTTCAAAAGAAATGCCTGATGAGGTTCACAGTTTCATTCCTCAAATAAAAGATAAATACTAACCAAGAATTAAGTTTACAGCATTTGATATCAGCAGGAGAAAAGTTTTTGTCATCTTGAAACTACTAATAGCAATAATTGAATAATTGAATCTCATCATGCTCTATTTTC
The DNA here is from genome assembly GCF_043641665.1 of Enoplosus armatus. NCBI lineage: Eukaryota > Metazoa > Chordata > Actinopteri > Centrarchiformes > Enoplosidae > Enoplosus > Enoplosus armatus. Next base: position 19,940,902 of record NC_092188.1, on the reverse strand, counting down.
CAAGATATTTTACGTTTCTGTACATTTATACATTTTGTAGGTACAAGTCAGTGGTTGTGATTTGAAGAAATACCACTGTGGTAACATTTTACTTTAAATCCCCTCATTGTCACACTGCTTATAAATGCTAAATAGAAATACTTAAAGTAATGTGTTAGCAATACTTTTCCCTCTTTGATGCAGGGTAACAATACAATGGACGGGTTTGTCGCTGTCTTATGAAAAATCTCCAAAACGTCACCTTTTCATGACCTAAAAAAAATTCTGTTTTCAGCATTGTGACGAAGCCTTTAATTAGATAATCAAATGAGTTTTTAAATGGTATAGATGGTTTACATACATAACTTAATTTCAATTTCAATTTTTTTCAGGCTTGTTCATGAATTTTGTTAACTTTGTACTGTGAGCGCAAAAAAAAAATGGCTTCAGCTTACACTTTTTCAATCTCTTTTGACAATGACTCATCTTTTTGTGGCTCTGTGAGCACTTCTGTTTTTAGTCCTCATCAACAATCAACAAAAACCAATAATGCTTTCAAGCTAATTTAAAACCTTTCTACCTTTAAGTGCATTCCTTTCAAATTTACTGCTTGCAATCTTTTCATCAAAGTACACAAGTCAAAAATTGGGCTAAACCGAGTTTATGGGGTTTACCCGCCACAATTGATTTTCACTGTATTTAATAAGATAAACATCACCAATCATCACAATGGTGCGGTGCTCCCAGTAAGGATTTTTTAACCCAGTTTATATGGCGGTGTCACTGGGAGCTCTTACGGCTGTGACTGATCTAAACAAAAGCCAATTTCACTTCACTGAATAATGAACTGTTTGCATTTAACCCCCAACACACACGCACACGCACACACACGCGCACACGCACACACACACACTGACAATCCTCAAAACATCTATTGGGTGCAGGAACTTAAACAAATTATGACAGGGGATCCTCCTCGCCGATTGACCTTTGCTGACCTCTTATATTGCTGATATTTATTAGTGTCCTTTTTCCAGATAACACCATGCCTACATTGTGAGTGTGTGTGTGTGTGTGTGTGTGTGTGTGTGTGTGTGTGTGAGAGAGAGAGAGAGAGAGGGGGTTTGTAAATCCTGGAGTGGAAGCAGTCAGGCAGCTGGTCATAAACACCAGCACTATAGGATTTCCACATAAAGAAAAGAGGTGCAACAGTCTCTCTATCCTTTTTCACCTCCCCCGTTGCTCCACTCCCAACCCCTCCTCCCCTTACTTCCTCCATCGTGCCCCCCCCCCCCCTCCCTCTCTACTCTCCCCCCTGCTGCCATTCCACTCATGATCCGGAGAGATGTTATCGCTCCATTTAAGAAAGGAACAAACAAGATTATACTGTAAGTTATCCACGATTATGGCCACAAATCTGGTGCTGGAGCGAGGGCAAGGGGGGGAGGACCAGGGGGGAGGGTGAAAGATGATAAAGTAAACTGAGTTGCTTTTCTTTTCCTCTCAGTCCATCTCCTTTTATCCGCCACACAAACAGATATATGGGATAAAGAAGAAGAGGCTTTTGTGGACAGTATATCTTTCAAAAACAGTCAGGCCTTCTGGGAGGAGGAGAAAAAAAAATGTGACAATGACATATGTCTTCAACAGCTTGTGCCTTTTTCTGTCTTGTGTGTGTGCATGTGTGTGCATGTGTGTGTGCCTGACTATGACATAATCCCTGACGCAGAGTCGTCAAAACTGTGGCGAGCATTTCTTAAATACACATAACCTGACTGAAAGGAGAAAAAAAAGAAAATAAATAATGAATAAAAATGTCAACCTCTCAGATTGTAAAGTGAAAGGCCGTTGTAGAGGCACTCTCCTCGGTTCAGCTGCAGCGCGCTCCCACGTCTCGGGCGACACACACTTTACATCTGCGCCTCCTGGCTTCTGACTGTGGCTCATCACAAAAACGATGGAGCAGAAAAAAAAACCAAAAAAAAAACGCGACACCTCGAAGTCTATTCATGTCATACAGTAGAAGCGATGGGGGCTTTTCCCCCCCGTCTCCTCTGCAGCTACAACCATCAATTTAGCTCTGTGGTGGCCAGTCAGCCCCTCTCTGTCCCAGCTGTGTTTGACACTATTTATCTGCTCTAGTGAAGCAGATCATTTTTGATTATTAACCTCCCACCCCAAAAAAAGAAAAGCTCCCCCGAAAAAAGGTTAAGACGCAAAATGACAACCTCACACGATTCCCGCCGGGGCAATCAAACACTTGACTGTTACAGCTGCAGAGCCACTCCATCAAATCTTCCTTTCACACACAGTCACACACACACACACTTACACCCTTTCTTCCTCACCCCGTCCCTCAATATGTTTTCACCCCAGCGTTTTCAACCCCCCCACCCCCTCCTGACTCCCTCTCAGTCTCCATTGCTTTCTTGCTATCTTTTCATTTGTCTCTCAATCTAATCTTTGTCTTCCTTTCTCTCTCTCTCTCTCTCTCTCTCCCTCCCTCCCTCGCCACCCTCTGTCTTCATCTCTCGCTCGGCTCTCTCAGTCCATGTGTGCACCCTGCCCATTAAATTACAGTCCTCTCTAATAAAAGGTTGAACTTTCTTTACCCACTCATGTGGATGAAGAATCTGCCAGTTTCCTGCTGTTCCAAATTCCTGCCTCAGAATATTGAGCATACACACGCACGCACACACACACATGCAAGCACACACACACACACACACAGAACAGTAAGAACAGTGAAGACCCTGCTATGCCTCATCGTTAACATTTATCTTTCTCACTTAAAGTGTCACACATGCTAACATACAAATGCTCTCTCTCTCTCTCTCTCTCTCACACACACACACACACACACACACACACACACACGCACGCATATGCACACTGATGATGTATTTGTCAACCCCTTTTTGTCCCGCTGTTTCAAACCTGTCTCCCTGACATCTTCATTCTATACACACCAGTGCCATTACGCCTGCCCAGCCAATAAATTAAGCCCATTTACTCTTCTGAATTATGTTATGTTTATTGATGCTCGTATAATTTAATTTCACACAAATTCCATTAAAGATTATGCTCCCTGTCACAGAGCAGCACTTCCAGGAGAGGGGAATCTAATCGGGTTATAATGGATCCGAGACATGCATTACAGTTGGGGACACACGCGGCGCGCGCCCACACACACAACTGTCATCTCAATATTGCAGAGTCAAAGCGAACGGATCAATGGCCGCCGCGATGATGCTGTCAAACCGCACTAAGTGACAGGAAGCTTTCAGAGCTCGCTATCAAAAGGAAGTCATCTCTGGGGGATCGTGCTGTCTTCCAGCCCAGTGGGGAATAAAAGATGTCACCTCAGTCGCACGGCCGTGTCAAAAGTAACACAGAACTCCACTCTGAAATGCTACATGCGAGAATCCCGTTTCACCCTCTGGAAAATTAGGTGCAAATGTTAAAACTGTGAGCCCAACATTTGTATGAAATTCCATTAGCTGACCACTTTGTAAATCAGTCTTAATGAAATCACTTTTATGAGTTCTATTACAGTAATAATCTGCCAAAAAAGACGACTTTTATACACACTGTTCAAATATGGCTCAGTTGGCTGATCCAAACGCTTCCTTCGGTCGTCACATTTGTCGAGCTCACTGTCCAGTCAGTCAGCATACCTTTGAGCTATCACTGATACAAAACATGAAACCACTGGGAATTTGTGACCTATTATAGTCGCAGATTTGATTTGCTATACAATTGTGTGTCATGTCTGATGACTACGTCACACACAAATATGTATGGAGTGTTTGAATGTTTTACTTAATTAACCAAAAACAAAAAAAACTTCAGGCTTGAGTTGGGCTCAGTTGGATTGTTTTGGATTATTGAGTATAGATACACAATGCCCACTGAAGCAGGAAGAGAGAAAGCGTAGCTGATGCATTGCATTAGCTTGGCAAGCTAGCAGTCAGTAATGGTCAAGTAAGTCAAGTAAAAAATCCCCAGTCATTCAGAGAATCAATTGCATTGAGGAAACATTATGACCTTACTGTGACAAGAGATTGCAATTCTGTTTTGACATACGATAGTAAAAAAAAAGGCACATCCTCTCTGCAGAGACACACTGAATGTTCTGCTCTGGATTATAACAGTTTGGACTGTGTTAAAGTTCAGTACCAGCTAAAGTTTATACACTAACCAGTAAGGCAGATGATTTATCTGGGTCTGAAAGGCCAGGTTCGGGTCTCAGTTTTAGGAACTCTGGTTTTTGTGTATGTGTGCTTTTTAAGTTTATCTAAATTAGGTGAACTAAGTATCCATTTGCGGAGACCTTTACTGTAAGAGACATTTTGCCTACTGAAGGTAATGATTATTAGAATTAACAAAAAAAGAATTAAACTAATATACAACTGACAAAACACGGGGGAGACGTGTTGACTGACATTTCAAATGTAGGATAAAATGTATTTCATACATTCTGTTTTAATGGTTTAATGCCTGGAGCCCAAATATTACACATACTCTGACATGTTTACAAATTTGCATGAATAGTTGCTTCAAAATGTTTCATGATGGTGCAGCTGTTTTGATCTTTGAACATTATTCACTGCTGTGATGCCTTTTTTTCTAATTAAAAAAAATGTAAATGAATTCCTGCATATCTTTCATACAGTACTGAGTTGTTGATGAGATAATAAACCTAAAAAATCTTTTCTTTGTTTGTTGTAGCATAAAAATGTGGGTCTCACACCCCTTATTAGAGAACTAACCGCCGATTCCCATCATGCAACAATTAAAACTGAATAATAACTGCAATTAACAGCCCGGTTGACAATTCTGACGTCCTGGAGCTTCATGTCAGCCGCTCCTGAGTCACTGCTCCGAACCATAATCTTCCACAACACTTCATGGTTCGCCTTTCTTTGTCACGACAATGAGTAAGAGCTTAGTCACAGTGAGCACAGGGACAAACAATGAGGATTTATGTTGGTATTATTTAGAAGGCTAAGTGGAAAATGATTGGAGCCCATTACATTTTTTTTATGGCATCAGTGATGACTTCTTCATCTTTTCTAGTTTAAACTACTTAATCTATGGCAAATGTTCTCCCTTCTATCATAGAGCATATTACTTAGTTTGAGGAGATACCGTACAAGAGTGCCACCAATACGTGCAGAGACTGTCTTTGTGTTCTTACCCCCATTTTTCTCTTGCTTACACTTCCCTTGTAAAGTGACAGGCTTATTAAGAATAAGTTTCTCCCACACCTCCCAATAAGCCATTTGTAAGGCTTGAGGTGGAGTTTATCAGCGGCCTGTAATAAGAGGCATGTAGCCCAGGTCCACTGTGGCTTTGTCTTCATTTACCTGCCTGTACATGTGTTGTATTCAGGATTAATTTGCTGCTTTGATGTATTAAAAAGAGCCAGAGGATTTCCAGTGGCAGACTCCCCAAGGTGGACGGCTTTAAAAGGAGCTTTTTCTTCATTGCTGCACTTAGGTTTATTACAGATCCCCAGACTGTCCAATTTTAAAGAAATATGCCTCCAAAATAGCAGGATAATTGTTTTTACTTTTAGGCGACTTGCAAAGGAAAATCACACGTGGCAACCAAAGCTAGATTTTATGAAACCTGAGCAGTGGCGATGCATGATGGGAAGAGGATAGAACTCGTTCTTCACGTTAACTAATTTAAGGATTCAACAGCACAATATAACACTCTGTTGCCCCATCTCAACTGTATTCCTGTCTATGCAGCCCCATCATGAAATTATATTTGCAATTATTGCCTGTCATTATGACTGCAATAACAAGACTCTGGGATGACTAAACAAGCAGCAATCCAAACATCCACTTATCTGTGTACATCTCTCGCAAAAAAAGTTTACACAATTCCAAAACAAAAACAAGGGCAGAAACATCCATAAACCGAATGTGATGACACATCAAACCGTACACCAAACAGAGCTGTTCTGTCATACACTTCCTGTTGTTTTATTTTTCCAGCTCTGTGTTTATAAGAAGCAGACACAAAGACGAGGGGGTTCATCGCACTCCAGACAATATGTGGATAACCCTGGACTAAAAGTAAGGCTTTGTCTGTTTCTAATAGCCTGTTTTTTCTTCTTCCAGGATTGCGTCACATTAAGTGACATTTCAGAGTTCCATCCATCCTCATATAAGTCTTGCTAGAAACAGTGGCACCTTGAACCTTCATCCCCCCCCCCCGGGCAGTTAAGTTGAAAGGCTCCCACTTGCTAATGCAGTTCCCTGTCCTCCACCTCCCAGAGGAACAGACAATTGTGCAAGACCTTAGAGTCTTTAATGCTTCTGTGTGAACAAATATGTTCAGTGAGCGCACACTTTAACGCCCTACTTTCTGCTTATGTGTGGCCTTTAAAAGATCTTGGCCAGTCAGATGTGGTTTCGAGGATTATATTTATTAGACGTAGCTGTGAAATCCATCCCCTGATCCTCTCTCACAGCTATCAGTCGATCCTGTTCAGTCACATTTCAGTGTATTATAATTTGCTTTGATGATCCCACTTCTCCTCGGCCCACTGTGTTAACGTGTCGCGTTCAGCTGTGGGTTGAGTGGGTGCAGGCAGCAATAATGATGATGATAGTGGAGCGACGTTTTTTTTCCTGTCAACAACCAAAGTCCTGTCACTCGAACAGGATGTAAAGCGCCGTGTCTGGCTGCATTGCATTCTGGTCTACGGAGACTACTGCAGTTGAAGGAAACCTGTGGTATGTTTGACCATCTGGATTTCTCTCAGCATGACGGGTCAATACAGACGTCTCTGCTGTGATTCTGAGATGTGATTCTGTCGTAGAGTTTTTCCTACTGTAAAACCTGGTTAAGCAGTGACATCTTATTGTCTACACTCTCCAAACTCACTACAGAATGAGCGACACAGAATGAAAGGTCAGGGACTTCTTTGTTTCAAGTATTTGGGGGGGAAATTTGTACGTTACTGTATGCTGCTAACCCACCAAAATGTATCTCATTAATGTGTGCTCATGGCTAGGCTTAGGAAGTGAGTGTGTTTCATTGGAGCATTTTAGTATCCACTTTTATAATCATTTGAAACTTTTACTCATGGGCGTCATTTTTCAGCATTTTGTCCCCTTCACTTGTACAGTTTCACTCTTCATTAACTGACTGCAGTCTCTCTGAACTGGGCCTTCTTGCTTTCCAGCTGCCAAAATCCATATGAGGGAAGAGAGGAGTTGATAAAAAATGTTGATAAGCTCATCTGAGAGGCCTTTAGTTGTTACTGTGCCCTCACAGCAATGAACTTCATGAACAGCAGCCAGTGATTTTGTGTGATTTGTCTGGCCACAGTACAGGCTGTGCTATCGTCTTGGTGGAGGTTGTTTGGGCTGCACACAGCCGTAGAGGAAGACTGTAGGCAAGACTCAGACTTTTTGGGGTAAAAACAAGAAATTATTTGCAAATAATATTTTGATGCCCCATGCCTTTGCATTTTCAGCTGAAAAACATTGCAAAATAAAACCAATATTTAGGTTAGATAGGTTTATAAACCTTTCTCACATCAGCCAGTCCCCAGCTGCCAGGGAAAGGGTTAAAACCTTTGTGCTGCCATATTTTTTACCCAACAACTCACAGGTGAAACACTGTACATAACCTTTCCAGCAGGTCATCCATAACTGGTACACAGCCCATTAGCTCATCTGTCACAGCGGGTCAATGTCAATACGCCTGGCATGCTCTCAGTTAACAGATGTTACGTGTTGTCCTACGTGCCCACGTGCCTCGCTTTATGCTTTACGCACTAGTGGACACAGATGCTCGTCGCTATGGTGACTTCATTCATCTGCAAATCTCACCTCACCGGAAAACGTATCTAAACCCCCCTCTCTTTTCCACCACCACCACCACCGCCACCATCCCAATCAAACCTAATTATACCATATTGCTTTTCTTGTCCAACAATAAGGAAGGTTGCTGGGGGTGGGTGCGGGGGAGAGATTTAATATAATTATTAAGACACTTCTTTCTCTGCTCCACGTGGCAAGAGTGAGATGCACCGTGATGGACGCTGCTTGTCAAAATGCCTATTGATGAAGCGCAAAAAACCCAATTTGCAGTCATAAGGCAACTACCTTCCAATTATGTTAGTGCCAGAGCATTCCTCAAGCCCAGCAACTCCAATCCTTTTCTCTTTTCTGAGTGGCTAGACCATTGCCCTTGGCAGACAGGTACCAAATGGGCTGCTCTCTGCATGCTGCCTTTAATGTTTTATTGATTTGCTTAGCATACGCCCCGATTCAACTCACACACTCCAACACCATTGCCCTTTGTACTCGCAGCCTGACCTGCCCCACATGAAAATTACGTTATTGAAATATGTTAAATGTGTCACCCCCCCCCCCTCTCTGCGAGAAAATATCTCACCTATTGATGGATCTTTCAGGGGCTAGCAGATTGGTAATATTAGATCCCCACCAGCTTAATGACTTCTATTACTACGATTCCATCAGCCCCCTCAGCCAATCAATCATATGAACTAGGTAACATATCAAAGCCATGAATAAAATCAAAAGGGGATTAGAAGATATATTTTCCAATTTTCATGTCAGACACACACAAAAAAAGTATGAAAAGTGGGTGAGAATGGAGCACTCAAGAGTAAATCTGCTGGCCATGGAGAAAGAGAAATGGAACAAACATTTGAAAAAGAGAGTTGTGAAATTAATGAGCAAAGAAAATGTCGCCCATACAACAAAGAACTCGGTGTAACCACATCGAGGCTTCAATTTTCCCGTCCCACTTAATAAGAGAGCTCACAATCATCACTCAGTTGACTACAGGGGATCCAATTACCTCGATCTCAAGATGGTATCGGCGAGCAACAGAACCACACAAATATTTCTCTCTAAATCCCATTATAAGTAAGACCAATGATTAAATCGAACTTTTCTTTTGACCTGTGAGCCGAGAGATGTACAACAATGCAGAGACTTTACACCCATTAAGCAGAGAGACTTGCATGCATGGGAAAATGTGTGTGTGTGCGTGTGTGTGTGTGTGCGTGTGCGTGTGTGTGTGTGTGTGTGTGCCTGTGTGCATCCATGCTCACATGTTAATGATGAATATGTGTCTGCCATGTCCTCAGACTCCCCAAGCAGAGGAAGGGACCCTCAGACAGAATACACAACAGGGACAGACACAGCTTATTCCCCGACAATGTCAATAGCTCAAGGGTAAAATCATTTGTCACCGCAGTGAAATCCCTCTAAATGTATACATTTATTATTGTCGCGCTTTAATTGATCACAGGGCGCCAAGAGAAATACCAAGGGTCTGTAATACTCGCCTATCTCATTTACAAATCACACTTTGCAAAGCTTCAAGGACATGTGGGGCTCCTCTAAGAGAAAAAGGGAAGAAACATCGGTTTCTAGCCCTCAATATCGTCAAGTTGCACATCAATCTGGCCGTCCTATGTTAAGCAAGATGCACCACTTAAAACGTTAACAAGTTATAAGAAACAAATATCTTTGTTTCATTTGCATTCTTCTGATAAATGACAAGTCTGATGTTTGTTAATGAAAATATTAATGTGGCATCTGAGAAGACGTTAGCTTATTACATGATTATATTAAATATGTTTGCTGAACATGTGCACCATGTTTAGTTTACCTTTACTTTCATTGTGAAATAATTACATTAAAATAAACATACATACAGAGATTTTTAGCTGACCACATTGTCACATGCTTCAGTCGTATCACTCTCATGTTACTTTCCTGTGATTCACAAGCAATGCAAAGCTACAGAGTGGAGGCTTGCCAGTGCAAATGGTAAAACTTGGTCTGAGTGTCAGATGCAGTTAGTGAAGGGAACTAATGACATGTGATGCGTACACAGGCGCTAGTTCTAAACCAACCTGTAAAACAGGATCAAAACAAATATAAGGCTTTGTGTAGGATTTGAAAGTTTCTGGCTTAGGCAACTTCTAGTTGTAGAACGAAAAAAAAAACCCTGGATGGAAATTGTAGAAATTAGAAAAAAGAAAGAAAAAGCAAGACACATTTGTTTTTTTCCATTTGGCTGACATGAAAACATGTGATAAAGGCTGGTGGAAACAGATTTGTCAAACAGATCTTGATGTTGTGGTACCTGCTTCTGCTTCACCTGCAGTACACAAAGAATTATCATCACTGTCACATGCCTCCACCAGAAAGCCCCACCAAAAAACTAAAAAAAACGCACAAAATGAGCAAAGGTGGCAGGGGTGAACTTAGCTCATGCTGATTCCAGTCCAGATTGGGGCCCTTGCTGCATCACTCCCTCTCTATGGCCATGACTGATATGTATCAGAGTTTGTGGTGATCCATTAATTATGTCATCTTGCCACATGCTCTAAACTATTGCTTAAACATTTGCTTAAAAGATTGAGCAGCACAATGACTGTTGCAGACCTTGTCGACAACACAGCAAACAAAAAGTGTCATCAGAATATTTTGAAAGATGCTACAACCACTTAAGCATTCTACACATAATGGCTTTAAACATCATTTGAGTACAAAATAATGAAAATGTGAATTCCATTTGACTCATGCTGAATATAGTGTTGACAACAAATTACTCCAATACGGCAACTAATATCATACTCCTAATTGCAATAATAATAACAATAATAACCTGAACATAAATCAAATCACTTTTGTTATGCTTACAGGGAAATAAAAAAGAACAATAATGTCACAATAACTAATCACTGAATGTGTTGTCACTTTTCATCCCTGCTTCTCACAATCATCAGAATAACTTCCTGGCCTGCATAAGGGCCCCATTGTAAGAGGCTTCCATCAATCCACCCAGCGCTGCAGGGGTTAACTGCTCTAATTTTGTATTATCAGACAACTGCGCTGTTTTTGCTGTTACTATATCTGTCCACATAGGAAGCTATCAATTGTAAAAGACCAGCACCAACCAATACAGGCACATACACACACACAGACACACACATGCACATATCTTGCACTCTATTCTCATTGGGACCACCCAGGTACAAGAAGTAATTACTTCAACATCTTTGGGTTACATCAACATTCTCAACCTCCGGCAATACATCACCTTCATAGCTTGGCTTATTAAAGCCTGAGCTTCGTATGGTTACCTCCAGCAAATAACATGTCATCCACTTTTCTGCATGTCCTGATTTATGATTGGCTGAATTGTCTGGTAGCATGTCCTTCCGCTAGCTGTACTCGACAACCAACCTGTCCACGCATTTGGAGTCACTTCAGCACCCCCCCCCCACCCCCCCACTCTCGCATTCCAAGAAGTTATTGTCATATCTAAACGTCGCAGCAATTATCTCTCCCATTTGGCTGCGCTGGTAATGTCTGTATGAAGCAATAATGTGTCTGACAAGCAGCGCGTCTGCCGACATCTGTTCATGAGCCACGCAGCGTCCCCCTCCGATATTCACTTCCTATTGTGATCATTTTCAATTGATTCTTTATGAGTCATTTCAAAGCTAATGGCTTGTGAGTGGCGCGTTGCAGAGGGGACCTTTGGGAGAAGGTACCCAGACTGACAGAGGGATCAGAGATGAGTCGTACGCACAGCGAGACCAAGGGGGCGAAGGCAGAGCGACGTGATCGACAATCTGCTGAAATTTGAGCATAAAAGACCACAATCACACAGCTCTCATCCATGATTATATTCTAAAGTGCCAATTATGTCGCGTCAGAAAACTACAGCAAGAGGTTGACACTCTACAATAAAGCAAATAATTTCCAGTTGGAGGAACAGAAAAAAACGTTAATATGAGGGGTGGAAGATGGGGTGAGGAGGATCTCAGTTAAAGGAAGTAGCTAATAAGGTTTAATGGTGCGTGTCAGGAAGCCGCAGTATGCAGGGGAAACACAGCTGGCTTCATTTTGTAAACTATTTGATATACACATCTATCCCGCTCACAATTATCAGCTGCTCTCAGGCCACTGGGGGCAGTTTAGGAACTCCAACCAGGGACATTTTCTCCCCATCTCTTCAATTGTCAAGGAAAAGGCATTCATATAATTCAGGAAGATTAGACAGGTGGAGTTGCGCCCAGTGCTCCTTTGGAAGATTTCTATACATGTAATATCCTCGGAAGCAAAGAGGTGTGTGAAATATGACGAAGCATTCCAACATTAAGGTAATTATGCACATACGTCCAAAAAAACAACAACTGTGAAACAGCAGGTCATCATAGGAAAGCCTTTATTTTCAAACACTCTGGTTTAAAATTCAACTGCAATTCAAAATCAATCAGTATGTATTCTTGTTGTTTGTTTCGATAATTATACTTGTTTGGTCAAAATTGTTATCAAAATAACCAAAAATAGCTTGGACATGTTTTATGTATTTTTCTGCCATGATAGCACCACCTATGTTAGCGTTCTACAAGGTGTGTGAAGGTTTGGTTCTGACTGACAGACACTGGTAATTTGATTGGTGCAATATGTGTGTGAGCGGGCAATAGTTCAGAATATCACTTCAACTCCTGAAGTCTTACAGGCAGTTAACCACCTGGGTACCGACGTTGTAAGCCTTTGCTCAGTCCCATCCGTGTTTTCAGCACTCCTTATATTACTATCTGACTCTTTAAGTTATTCAGTGCTGTGGTTCAAATCACAGAGTAAGGTTAGAGGACTACCTGTTCCTGTAAGTTCCATCACCACAGATAGAGGCAGCAAATGCTAGCTAGCTTCCCTCCTTTCCACAATACAAAACCAACACAAGTACTTTTATCCTCCTTTTTCAGAAATGGAAAAATATGTACAACAGCTGCAGTATCATTCGTTACACAAAAAGGGAGAAGAATTCAAATTTCAATTTGACTTTAAGAACAAGAATAAACATTGTTGGTTGGTATTCGCCAGGATATGGACGTAATACTCTATAATACCCCTCTAAAATACACACATAGAAATAATAGAAATCAACCACTTGCAGACAAACAATATTAGCATTTGTGTTACAGCTAAGTGACATTACAAAACAATGAAACATCTCTGTTTAAACAAAAAAAACTATATGGTGAGATGAATTGTAAAGAAAAGAACAAACAAAACCATCTTGCAAAAGAGAGTTTTGTTCAAAACAAGAGACCCGCCAGATGAAAAACTGACACCTTTCTTCTGCAGAATTTAAAACAGTGTTTTGTAAAGCACAACAGACAATTCGAGTCCTTCAGATGAGAACGTTTTTACACACAGAATCTTTTTTAAGACCTAAAGGAAGTCTGCACATGTATTTAAAACATAAAAACATAATTGCTTCGCTTCCAAACCTTCTGAACCTTTGTGTTTTTAGCGGTTGAGTGTTCAACTTCCTCACAAGGGTCAAATAATTGTCAGTGTCACCGGCAGATTTAGAGACTGAAGCACCGGAGGATAAACCACCAGAGGGGACAAAGCTATATTCTCTGGCTGGTAGGATTTACACTGTACTGACGCGAGGATAAGCCCATCATTAAATCATTATGATTGCAACCCTTGACTCCTGAGGTTTTTCTTTTTTTTTCTTTTCTTTTTTTCTTTACCCACCACAGCGTGTGAAAAGAGTATCTTTCTAACTTCAAAAATTGGATGTTGTCTAACAAGCCACTTGCGTTTGATGGGTCTAATTTAAACTATTATGTTCTTGTGGTTTCCTGATCCTATTATAAATATTTGAAGGGAAGTATTTATCATTGAGATACTGTATATCAGCACAGATGGATTTCCTGTGCAAGCAAAGGTCAGTGATTTAGATGTATAAACATGTGAGTGGGAGACCCTCGTGCCTTGACCTGAAAATCATGGCAGAAATGACAACGTGGCAATGAATCCTGTTAGATATGCTTGATTTGAACCATGATAGAGGTTCCCTCTTTTCACCTGGTGTTGTTGGAGATTTATGAAAAGGCACATCATACTGCATTTAATCCCTTGTGTGTTGCATTGAGACTCTCTCTCTCTCTCTCTTTCTCTCTCTCTCTCTCCCTCTCTCTCCCACCAGCTCTGAGGCGGCCTAAACAAGCATTGCGGTGCCGCGGCTCGCCACTGGTAACGCCAAGTGTTTATCGCACTGCGCAATGTGCAGGTGACAGTAATTATCAGCAGATGACAGTGGCAGTCCCCAATGTGGACCAGATGGTGATACAAGGCGTCATACATGTTCAGCTGCAGAGGGGGGAGTGAGGGCGAGGAGGAGGGTAGAAAAGACCAAGAGAAAGGCGAGGGAAGGAGAAAGTAAAGGCACATTAGGGACAAAGCCTGCTCCCTGTGTCGCAGTGTGAAAAAACACAGAATGGAAGCGTCGCTTTGAAACAGTGAGAAGTGAAAAGAAGGAAAACCTACAGGTGATACTTGGAGCAGCGTGATGCGGATCACACTGGTTGCTTTGATGTTGTTGTAAAACTGCCAGCATCTTGTGCATCTCGCACGCCCTGTTGAGGACATGTGCCCTGCATGCCACGTTAGCTCCCAAAGCCTGAGCGCACACTGTGTAAACTCTATTCTGGGGGGGTAAACGCTCGCATATACAATCGCGTATGCAAAGCACAGCAGCAGCAATAGTCACGGCCACTCAGGCAGACATGTGATCAAAACCACACAGAGTGGCAATCACTGTTTGAAGTCACCGGGGTCGGTGTAAGTGAGTGGAAGGAACATTAACAGTTGCTGATATTATACTGAAGTTACAGATAACAGGATGTGGATTTGCTTTGCTTTCTGTGTGGAGTTTGTGTCCAGGGCTTCCTCTACAGCCAGGTTGACTCCACATTTCCATAACGATGAACGCAAGTGTTTGGTCTATGTTGGTTGGCCTTGTGACAGACAGGGTGTCTCACTGAGTTTTCCACCTAAAGCATGCTGGGATAGACTCACGCCAACTGCCAGCCTAAGATGATTTACACAGGTAGAGAAAAAAAGGAATTATTCTATTTTTCTGAAGTCAATTTACCAGGGATTACATATTCCCTGAAAGAATTTATAGCAACACACTGCCTGAGGCCACTCTATAACACGACCAGGCAGTAAAACTGATCAGCCCCTCACAGCAGGAGGCACTAATGATCAAGATATAATCTACTGTCATCTCTGAGGTGAGAAAAGGTAAAGGTGCACCATTCTATTCCATGCAGTAAACGCGATAAAGCTGAATAAAATAACACCAAACTGTTCAAATAATAACACTGAATCGCACTACAACATTGCGACTGTAAATGTCTAACACCAAACCTGTACGACTGCCATCGGCGAGCATGGAACTGTACACCAAATGAAAAAAATGTGATACTGCCACTGTTCTTTCCATGGGATTCGGTGTCTTGTTAAATGCCACTCGAAAAGCCCCATTAGTTCATTTCCCTCTTGGTTAATTAACAGCTGCCCCTGACCTTTCCAATGGATAGGGGCAACTTTATCTTGAAAGTCAAGGTTACGAAACTATGTATCAGAGCAGACTGATTACAGATCACTGGACTGAAGGAGAGAGGCTCTGGCTAATGGTTCCGACTCCAGTCACGCAGGTGTGGGTCAGTGGAATATGAGAAAACGAATGAGGAAAGACGTAAGACGTCAAATAAAAAGCAAAGATTGCAGAGTGTTGGCTGCCTGTGTTTACTTGATTTAATGAGTGAACTGGAAAGGGGGTGGACAAAATATTTGAAATACTTTTTTTTTTCCCCCAATGTTTGATCATAATTTAGTAAAGACTTAAGAAAAGAAAATGATGGCACAACTTAACTTAAACTTAACACAAGCTCTTACACGTACATAAAATAATCAGATTTGTGTTTCAGATTTAGATTTTTTAATTCATTAAGATATGATATGAAAACAGTGCTGAACAAAATACATGAAATATATTTTAGAATACATTTGTTCATAAGAAAGTCAGACTACGAGGAGCAGTTATGCACCCAAATAGTCAAAATCACTGCCTCACACTTGTAAATATCTGTTACCACATACCACTTTTCAAGCCTTTTGCAGTGTGGGCCACAGTATATAAGAGCATTATCATCTTGGAAAATGGGCACATCATGAGGGAACACTGGTTGTACCCTAGGGTGCTCTTGGGTCTGTAGAATGGACTTGTACTCCTCTGCCATTATACAGCCATTATGATGCACAGGAGCACTCATCAAACCTAATGAACACCAGTAGATCATTAGATTACACATCCACTTCTATGCTGAACAGCTAGAGACAGAAAAGTTGAGAGCTTTCTGTCTGGGGAAGCTGTTCAGATTGTGTTGTAGCCTTTAAGTTTTTGCTGTTTTCCTGGCTATTCATGTGCAAGGACCAATATTTGGGCCTTTTTGTGACTCTGTTAGTTGCTCCACTGATTTTACACAATATCAATAACCCTGATGATGTCATCAGGAAGACTTGTACATATTTAATAATAATATTTAACAATAACCCCGTGCCACAAACTGGGGATGTGGAGTTTGAAAGACATGGTGCTTACCATATGAACGTTTCTTCCGAATTGTGGTCTAAACGACATGACGTGAATACACGTCAGAATTGTTTTGTTGGTTTGTTGAATGATGAACCGAGTCTCACGTCCAGATGAACTTTACGCTCCATGTGCTTGTTCCATAGTAATACTCATTCCCGCTCTTGTACCAGACTACGTCCCCAAACCATCTAGTCGACATCGGATGAAACTATAACGACACCTTGTGGTGGGAGTGTGAATTCATCTAATCATCACAATTATATGTAATGCATTCTGGTAAATGTAGGAACTAGTGTTTTTGGAGCTTAACCCACGCTAGGGATTAAAAGTCAGACATCTCAGCCTTTGTTGAGTTTGTCCGTTTCATTTCAAAAAATTTTTTCGCAAAGAAAACACACGTAAGTATGCAGCTTTATATGGCTCATTGTGTGGCTGTTTTTGTGAATGTGATTTAAGTCACCTAACTTAACTCAAGGTCCACTTGATTCGCTTTTTCAGGAACTTTCACCTACATCTCATGGTCTTCATCAGTGGAGGAATTTTGCTCAGTTGTCATGTTTTTACTTACATGTACCTCTTTATCATGTGATGTTTCCATTATTTTGTCCAGCCCCTGCTCGCTGAAAATGCTCCCCTCACTGTCTCTGACCTGGAATACCCCCCAACACCCCCCCGGCCAACACGGTCAACATGAGAATAAACAGTGATGTATGAAGCACGCCGTGTCTCCATCATCCATACAAGTGGCTTTTAAAGCAGGGCTCTGATCCCCATTCATTACGTCAAAGTGCAGAAGAGACGTTTCTATTACCGCACCAGATGTCCAAATCAGCCATGTTGTTTCAGCGCTTACTGTGCCCAGCCTCCCCTGTTCCACCGTTTATTTACGCAGGGGAGCTCGGGCGGCTGGGAAGGGGGGTGGGGGGGTGGTGGTCCTGGCTAATTGTGAGCAGCTGTAATATCATAGGGCCATCATTAAAGAGGGCAACGGCTTTGCACACGGATTCATGATCCAGCCTGAAATGGAATAGCTGCAACGTCCGCCGGCTGCTACTGAATTACCAGATTGTTAGTGTGGGCTAATTTTTACACTTTGTTTATGAAAGACTAAACCTCTCAACATGATTAGCACCCACAACAGTGTGATATTTCTCCAGAGAGGTGGTCATGGGCGGGGGGTGGGCAAACTGCACCATCAGAGATGCTCAAGCTATGGACTGAAGAAATGAGGACTGTGTGTAGAATGATTTTGTGATGTAGCCCCCAACAGGTGGTTGGAAACTGAATATAAATCCCAGGCAGTGTTAAAAAGCTTTACTCAATTTGATTTAGTCAAAACCAAGAAATCTTACATTAAAGCTGAACCAAAAACAGTCTGATTTGTAAATCCAACTCAAGTGTAAAATTATAAGCTACCCAGATCTGGTGATGTACTCTGCAGGAACATGAAGAGACTAGAATAACCTGGAAACCCCCACCTTGGTTCACTCCCTGGAATTCCAGCTGTTTATAGAACAAACCTGAAAATAGAATGATGAAATATAGACAAATAATGTCACAATAACGTTCAATTCATTTGCTAAATGCTGTTTACACAAGCATTGGCAGAGTGCTTGGGGTGCCCTTTTTGTCATATCTCCTTGTTGATATTTGAATTAGTCAGTGCATGTCAGGACTCCAAAATGTTTTCATAATCTGGTTTTATTATAAGCAACACTGGCCAATGTTGAAAAATGAAGTCAAAAAGACAACAAGGCGGCCACCGCGGCCATCCGCTCGGCAGACCGGACCGAAGTGGACCACACACAGTGTTTCAGTAAAGCTTTGCATCAAGGAGATATTAGAATACAAGCAAGCTGCAAACAAGCCCCCTCCAGCCACTCAGCGCGCTTTCTGTGCATGTTTCCATTTTTGTAAACAACGTCGTCATTGCAATGGCGTGATTGCAAACGCTTCTTTTGAATATAGGCTTTTTGGTATTGCATGTAGACAACAACAAACTTTGGTTTGCAGAACATCAGGATGTTCACATCCTGTATTTCAATGTGTGTTTTTTTTGATGCTTTGTCTGTGTTTGTGTGTGTGAGAGAGAGAGAGAAAAAAAGGGAAAAAGTGAAGCAGAGACATAAAAGGTTTCAATTTCATATAAATATTTAGAGAGACCTATTTGAACATATTTTGTAACTGACAAATATTGAAATTAGTTTTGAAATCATGGCAATTTAATTTCTGGTGTTGGTTCTTCTTCATAATTCGGGCGCTGACAAATAACCCGAGTCAGGTTTGTACGGAGGAATCACCTCACTTTTTCAGTCACACTTAAGATATCTGCCTCTTGTCTGTTTATGCTGAAGGTTTATGCAGCCCGACAAACAGGGTTATTTTAAGAGGACCCTTCTCCATTTTCATGAGAGAGCATATGCAGATTATTATCTCTATCAGTGTCCTGATCTCAAATCAGCCCCTCATTACCGGAGCTTAGCCAAGAAGACACAGCATCAATATTAGATGACAATGATGGGAAAAGGTGGAGGGCCACTCATAAGCCCTCACCAATCTCACAGCACACTGTTCACGGGCAGGGCCAAAAGATCCACGCAACACGAGAAGGGATGAGTCACGACAGATGACCTGTACGATGACGGCAATACAGGAACCATAGATGGATTCTTGAATCACACCTGTAGATGGCTCAGGACTTTTGCAACCCTGAATCTCCTTACAACATAATGAGGAAAAAGTTTACATTGAATGTATCTGAAAAATATTCACCGCCACACGAAACATTCATAATGAACATGTCTGCATCCACTGTCTATGATAAATGGATGTAACTGAGGGTAAACTAACTCTGTTTACTTTAGTCAGCTGTCACATCTTGAGACTATAGACTTTTAAGTGAGTACAATAAGTGATCATTGATGAAAGCTCTCTGGGTGTTTCGGTGTATATACTCTAACAACGTTTTGTTCATTTTTGTGTTTGCCTCATAACAGCTGGAGGTCAGAGCATTTAGTTTCATCCTTACGGTACCAGTTGCAGCTTACACCCTAACTGCACACTGCTGCACGGGAGTGAATGCAAAGATGATCTTCAGCATGACTTTGGAATTCATTTGGCCCTCTTTTCTCTCTCTTCTTTCATCCGAGTAGTTATGCTTCTGTCTGTGTGCTCAGAATGCAACAACAAAGTGCTCCTGCTGGGTTCTCGAGAGGCAGATCAAGGTCAGGCCAGGAGTTGCACGGGCAGTGGGACAGTACTGTGTGTGTGTGTGTGTGTGTGTGTGTGTGTGTGTGTGTGTGTGTGTGTGTGTTGGGGCTGGGGGAGGTAGACGGTGAGAGGGACGCCTCAGGACCCTGACGGCTCCGGTTGCCTGAGCCACGACTGCCGGGGTGAAGGAGGCTAGCCGCAGATCGATCGTCGCGGAGCTGGATCCCTGCGATAGGGGGGCGATTGGATGCAGCGCGCTGGGACTGAATGACATAAGCCCAGACGTCTAAGTATCCCATTAGCAAGACAGCCGCCCATGTCCTGGTGCCCCCCCCGCCCCACTTCGCCGATGCTGGCATCATACGGAAAACAGCTCAGGTGTTCCCCCCCTCAATTGCTTGAGGACAAATGCAACACAGAGGGCAGCAGCTGACACTGGGACAGCCACAACTCTGCATGTGGCACTTCTGATCCTCCATATGTAACCAAAGCAATTATATCTTTATGGCCTTCATAAATCAGCAGAGGAAGCGGCACCCCAGAGTGCATGCGTGTATGTGTATGTGTGTGTGTGTGTTTACATACATGTGTATCTTCGTATTTGTGCGTATGCATATGTTTACAGCTCAACGGATCAGGGGGGCACCCGGGCCTCGTGTGCGCTTTCTCCACACTCAGCTCACAAGACGACACGCTGCGGTCAGATTGTTGCCGACGATTCCTAAACACATAAGAAATGATGACAAAACAAGGAGGCCACACACAGAGAGGCTGCTGCGACACACTGCCTGCTGGGCCCAAACACAGAGGCAGAGCCAAGCTTAACTAGGCTCTGGCGGAGGAGCGGCCCGCATGTTTTATAGCTCTTCCACCCTCTGCAAATGAGCATATTTACATGTCCTCAAAATGAGCTTTGGGGCTGGGATATCCTGCCCACAGTGTCCATCAAACTCTCTGGCATCCCCTGATTATAACATAGTCACCAACATTGCGTCAAGCAGGGGATTTGTAATTAGTGAAGCTGTCTATCTTAATGAAAATAGATCTTTAGCTGAGGAAGCCCATCAGAATGAATGTGAATAATACTTTTTGAATTGCAAAAAGTCAGGGGGGTTAAAAAGTCTCTTAAGATATTGTCTGAGTGTGTTGACGTCATTTACTCTGCTGGGTCTCAGGAGGTCAAGATGCTGAATCACTTTCATCTTTTAAATAACTTCGTAAAATCAACTTACACAATTTACCAATTTCCTTTAAATGTCCATTGTATTGTTTATTTTTTTAATTAATACTGTTCAACACTCAACATGGCCTAATTAACCAGTTATAGGGGGGCCCGGGGAAAAACATATGCTGTAGGGTCCACTATTGACCTCCAACCTGCAACAATGAGTACACTGTCACCTCCAAGTTGTCATTAAGTGCAGTAAAAATAGCAGAGCACACATTCAATCTTCATTATATGCCCAGACACCCACAGATCAAACAGGTTTTCTGTCAGTTTTGTGGTAATGTGCACATCCCTACACTGGGGGAAAAAGAGAGAAACTTGTTTGTATAGAATCAGTAGGAGTAGGGAAGTTGCTTGAAATGGTTTTGACAGGAAAGAGCTGACAGTTGAGTTTCTTTTGTCGACAGACAGATAGATAGACCTTTTTTCAAACTGAGGACTCCTATTTTGGTTATATTTATTTCTTTGATTTAAGCAGCACCCATTGGCACCTTTTTTTACTTTGCAGTTTGCCTTTATTTGTGCAACTTCCTTCATTACCAAAACCAAATGACACAAAGTGTACCTGGGTCTTTTAGGGCCCCTGGAGTTCTAGGGTCCCACAGCAGTCAGCCCCTTTACCTTGTTGGTAATCCAGGCTTGCTGATGAATCATTCTTCATATTATTGCTGCAGCATGTGTCCTTCTCCTTTAAACGTCATGCTGTACAGTGCTGGTGATTCATACAGTAACTGGCGAGATTAAAAAGGACACCACTCTAATCTTGCAACATGAGAATGTCAGTGAAAAATAATGCATGCATGCAGCCGCAGATGTATTTGATTCCTTTTGTTAACAGAGACGTGAGTTGCACAAATGACGGAGTGGAGAATGAATCAGTACAGGAAATGCTCTCTTGCTAAGCCCTGCGTGTGGCCAAGAGAGATGGCCATAAACAAAGCTCCTCTTTGTGACTCCTCTTCACTCTCTAGTGCTCTCTCTCTCCCTCTCTCTCTCTCGCTCTCGCTCTCTCTAATACCCAACTGTTGGTTTGATTCCAAGAAGTAGTCAACAAACTACACTACAATGTGTAAATTAATTGCATTAAAATCACTTTTCATGTAAAGCCGAAGTCCAGTGTCATCCAGCAGTTGCAATGAGGGGGAAACGCGTGCCTGGACAGAAATGTGGGACATTTGAGGCAACAGAGAGAAAATAAATACTGTCTTCATCTGAATTATGTAAATAATAAATACGCCTCAGAGCGTGAACTCCAAACCTCTGAGCAACTGCAAACACCAAAATAGTCTCAGGGAGCTCTGATCTTGGGAGCAGATGTTCAGGAAGTTACTCTTTTAGTCTTTTGGAGGTCCACAGATGACTGTGAAGACAAATGCTTTTTTGGAAGGCTGCCATGCATCCAGTAGGCTTGTGCTTACTGTATGAAAAGACAGTTTAATTCACTTTAGGGTAAGAGCGCCGCGTCCAACTGTCCAGATGAAACAACACAAACTTCTAAAGTGACAGAGAAAATGAATGTGAATCAGATTCCCATCAGCTGTTTCATTCAGCAAACGCACTAAATTTCACATAGAAAAGTCAGCAGTACAATATTCCTGAGAGGCTATGGAGGACTGGCTTTTTAAATACATTTCTGAGGTTAAATTTCCAACATTTGTGTGGTGAAAATGAACTATTTGTTGAGGAAATTCAGTTCCCGTTGATTTTTTTGATTATTCACACACAAAAAAATATATATAAATCTAATGGAGTCCTTGGTTGATGTTGGTGCTCCTTAGTAATCAAAGGTAGGAGAAAGACAGATAGGCCGGGAGACGAAGAGATAACGCTGCCTTGATCCTCTTCCCGCCATGCTGGCCTAATGTGTTCTCCCTCTCACTCACTGTAATTGCGATGCAATGATGTCAGCATGACAGGTGAGACTGAACGCGAGACAGCGTTGAATAAGCTGCCGCCACAGTATCAAGAGCGCACAAACGTATCTGAGACACTCTATGGGGTGTCAATTTAATCATGCTTAAACCAGGTATCACCTTCCTCCATGATTCCACCATTGACAAAGAATCCTGCGTACTGCGTTGCACCGAGCACAGCTACGGCCTCCCGCTTGATAATGTATCTGTGGCTGACACGCTCACTGACACCCACCCACACACACATACACACACACACACACACACACACACACAACACTTCCCCGCGAGCATTTGATGGACGGTGACGTGCATGTGGAGGATGTGTCCAAGCTCTACGTCACAACCACACCAGCAAGTAAAAGAACACTCTTGGACACAGTTTTGAACTGATATCAGAAAAAAATCCTGATTTTAACAAAACAATTAAACATTAAAAGAACTGAATTTAAAGTATAGAAAAACTGCTATGGCACACAGAAGTCAAACTGACTCATAGCATTGAAACCCCCACCCTCCCACCCATCACTGGCCCCCAGCCCCCCAGCCCCCAGAGACAGTCTGCGGGCAAACAAGAAATAATTCATACGGCTTCCCACACAGGAGTGGGTGTCCTGTATCAGCCTGTGCGCTCCACTGCCTGTCTGTTATCACCTGCAATTGAGGTAATCCACAAGACCATTATACTGCCGCTTATTGTACAGGAGAATATAGCTGCCTGCTGCACCGGCACCTCCTCCACCACAACACCCCCACCTCCCCACTTCGTCACAGACGAATCATACCTCTGGAAAGCTGACACCTACCGGGCCAGCAAACTCTCAGCACACATATACTGTCTGTACAGTTAGCTATACAACATAGCCGTTTAAAGCTGAACAAAGAGTTGTGTTACTTTTGCTTTTATGTTTTGCTTGAGTAAAAGCAGCAATACTACATTTTAAAACGACTCAGTTCAAGTAAAATCCCTGCAAGTACAAGTATAACAGCCTCAGCATTAGGCAGCAGATTGTTATGGGTGGATTATTATTACTGATGACTTTTATTGTCCGAGCTGGCTGAGGTGAAGCTAATTTGAACTACTTTATATACTGTTCTGTACTGTACTGTGTAATGTAATTCAATCTATAATGATGCATCATGTTTTATAAGATGATCATATGTTTCGTACTGTATGCAAATTCTTAATCTTCAAAGTATCTAGTAACTATAGCTGTCATATAAATGTAGTGGAGCAAAAAGTGCAGTATTTCTCTCTGAGATGGAGTGGAGGAGAAGAGTAAAAGTCGGCCGTACAGTGATTCTACATAATATAACAGCCTGGTGAAAGAAAAATGCTAATATTGCAGAAAAGTCAAGAATATAAATGTAATTTTATGCAGCCAAATTCATTCCATTCCTTTCCTTTTTCCTACCACAGGAATCATCTCATTAACCCTTGAGGTTCATCACACGACCCCTTGTGGGGGTCCCGACCCCAAGGTTGGGAACCACTGCCTTATTTTAATAATAACTCCATTACAAGTAAAAGTTCTGCATTCTTAATTTTTACTTAAATAGAAGGACAAATGTATTATCAGTAAATTGTACTTAAAGTATTAAAAGTAATCTTCTTTTTTTCTGTTACATTATTTAATTATTTTTATTGATCCAATAATGGTGTAACCAGCATTTTAATGTTGGTGCTACTTTACATAGTGCTGAGTGGTTTGATCTTATATGTTATAAGATGGTCGTGTGTTTTGTGTTTAAAATATCAATCTGAAAAGTTGTCTTTACTGTATATCCAATTTTCACCTGACAATAATACAACATGTCAATTTGTCAGTTTCAGAAAAAAAAGGCTTGTCAATTTA
Organism: Enoplosus armatus; assembly: GCF_043641665.1. Lineage (NCBI taxonomy): Eukaryota > Metazoa > Chordata > Actinopteri > Centrarchiformes > Enoplosidae > Enoplosus > Enoplosus armatus. The sequence goes on along the minus strand of NC_092188.1, from coordinate 19,916,231 downwards.
TTTTGAGCCTGGGGAGAAAAAAGAAATATTCACGTGCTCTCACTCTACAATAAAACAGCATTTGGGGGGTTTAATAATTCAACATACTAAGTTGCAAACTCACTCAAAAATCCATGCTCCCACAGCCTCTCATGTTGCCACGGGGCCAGAGAGTGCATTGTACAGGGAATTGTCAACATTCCCATGATGAGCCTGCAGGCCCTGTGGTCCAAGGAGGTGTCGAGATGAGGTGGGAGCCGAAATTGATTGTAAACGCTGAATTATTCAACCGAGCCCTCCGCCATTTGAGTGAGTTTCTTCGGTTACGTCGAGAAGAGCTTTCATAGCAAAACAGGAGAAGATTATCTTCCACAGGCCCCCGTGGAGGCCCTGAACGCCTCTCATTAACGAGACAAAGCATCTACAGCCCAGACACACAGATACAGGCACACTGACACAAATTCTTACACACACACACATGCACACATGCATGCCGAAAGTGCTGCTGACATTGATATCTCATAGCTGTACACACACACTGGCCAACTTCCCAAGCATGGAGACCCGCTGCACAGGATTTAAAAAAAAATAAATGAGCGTGAAACTGCAAAATTATCCCATTTTTGAGTTGTTTTTGAGCATCACAAGTCTCTCTACACTAATCCCTTGAAATACATAAAAAGCTCATCAAAGTGTTGCCACTTTGATATGCTCCACTCATTCAAGTGTAACTGAGAAGCACTTCGCTCACTTGAACAGCAGATAATTTTTCAAAGAAGGAAAAAGAAAAGAAAAAAAGCGAGCAAGAGAGATGCCAGCTAATCCTTGGCCTTAAGCTGTTAAAATATCCTCGAAATAATGTGCTCATAATGTCTGTATTTACATATTTACAAGGTTCCCAGAGCGCTCTCTGCATCCTTATTAAGAAAAAGACGTAAAAAGAGATATCATGAACCCAACCTGTCAGTTCAAGGGCAACATTTGTTCTTCTTTAAATATCATTTCAATCTGCCCTCAATACTCAGCATGTGCTTCATTACAACTAAAATGAGCAGGGGCTCAATAAAAGTAATTAAATGTAAATGCTTTACAGTGTTGTGGACCTGTTAATGCAATTCAACCCGACTCCAATTACAGAAAATCCCAATGACCTCATGGCCCATAATAAATCTATCTGATCATCACATTAAACAGGGACAGGGAGCGAGCGAGGCATTCAGGAGTCAGTAATGTACTCAGCAGTGGACAAAATGAGAGGGATGCCAGAGATATGACTGCAGAACCGCAGGAAACCCTAGCTCGGCGTCGCAGGCCTTTTGGCCCGAGCTATCATTAAATGACTCGCTGAAATTTTAATTCTCTGATCACAGTAAGTGCCTCGGGAAGACAACAAACTCTGCGGCGCAGATCTTGGCGGTGTCATCTCTTCGTGAAGAGGGACATAAAAAGGTCCTTGGGTATAAGGATGCGCATTCTTTTTTCAGTGCTGGTGTCTTATGAAGGCTCCGGTTACACCTTTGCATAAGATGACGGGTGTGTGTGTGTGTGTGTGTGAAAGCTCATTTCACCACCCGGACATCCTCGCTGTCCTGCACATCTCTTCGCAGCATAAAATCAAACAGGTGACAGGTCACCACAGGTAGACGCTAACACGCGAGTGTATCACTGTACTTCTGAGGACCATCATTACATTTGTTCATTTGTTCTGAATCACACCTAAAAGCTTATCCTAACTCGAAATAAAATTCTTAAATGAACACCAAGCACAAGTCTTTCACTTTGACCCTGTTCTGACCGAAAGTCTGTTCATACAGAATGGCAAAGAATCATCATTTTGTTGTTGAATTTGAGGTCTATTTTAGCAGTTCTTTAGACAGGCCTGGTAGGTGTAGATACTTCAAATGAATGAACCACCCAACCTAAGACCTGATACAAGTTCAAGTTTTCACTTTTAGAATAATACAATTTTATACACCGTAACAGGTTCCATGCACACCAGAGACAGAGTCATAGAGATGATTTGGAGTCACATCACATATTAGCTAAGGTAATCAATAGACAGACTTCCCAAATATATAAAAATACCTTAAAGCTGCACTAATAAGGCGTTTTGGTTCACTCTCATCGCTCTCATAGTGTTGTTTCTGGCCACAGCAGGCAGGCACACTACCTGCCCAGCACTACATGGCCTACAGATAAAGTTAGAGACTAGCTGGTGAAAATAGTGACGCATTTAGCAGCTAAAGAGTCAGATATTTCCCTCAAGAGTTGGTGGAGACCAAAACAGAGTTAAAAGGAGGGTGGATATTAGATGTACATTCACCAGGTGGCCAGAAATACGACTCCACGTGAACTTCCATGTGAAGATAGAATTAAACAAAAATAACTTGCAAAATAGCATGAATCACAGTTAGAAGCAGATAAAGAGATATTTTAGGAGAAACCTATTTAAAGTCTTTCCTCAACACGTTGTGATTGAGGAAATGTGATCAAACACCTCTTCTTATGCACACTGTAATTTGTAATACATTGGATTACTGGCGCAGATCATGCAAATACACAGCCCTTTTAACATCCACCCTGACCTCATCAGTAATTACAGGTCATGCATCATGGAAATTGGTTTTGTGTGTGTTTGACAGGGTCAATTTTCTGTCAATATTTTTGACGTATTATTCAAGGTCTTGCTGTAGTTCTCTGTGTGCGTATCATGAAAGGAAGCTGAACTCACTGCAACAAACCAGTTTAATCAAAAGGGGAAGGTAAACTCCTCATTGTCCCCATATTCTGCTGACAACAAATGATGCTTGGCAACGGCTGCCAAATCAAACATAAACAAAGGAGAGACCTCTTTACCCTCTGGCAACCCGATGAAAGCGAGACCCACTGAGGTCTGAAGTTTTGGATACATCTTTTGTAGGAAGAGTTTTTTTCTCGGCCTAATTGATACTAGTTTTATCCTGTTTCAACCCACTGGGAAGCCAAAGGTGATGTTTTTATAAGAGGATCATGTAAATAAAGGCTACGCAAGGAGAGGACCCCCGCTAGCAGAGCATCATGGGAAGGGGCTACAGGCAGGGCCCACACAAGACGCTGATCATGAAACCAAAAGGTTAAACATGGACATAATGCTTGTGCTAGATTTCCCTCTGACCCTCCCACTACATTTTGATTAGAGAAAGTATGCTTTGGAAATGTGCACCGCTGGTTCGTCAAATAATAACAGTGTCATGTCTTCTGAGGGAAATGAAATGAGTGAGATGATCTGGAACACAGATTATGAGTTAGGGACATCATGAATTATATAAAAATGTTATGCAAGTTGTTGCAATTGCTGAACAAAACATTGAATACAACCCAGTGCACTGACTGTCACCAGGTTGATGCTGTATAAGGTCTACAAGTGCACACTTTGATTCCTTTTTGCAGGACTTATGTCTCACACAGTGCAACAAACAACCCAATGATCTTATTATGAATCTCATAATAGACATTAAGGACTAATCTATCTGATCTATTTTATGTACAATATTTGGTTATGTTGATACATTGACGCTCACAAAGACAGTGCTAACATGCTGATGTTTAGTAGATAACACTGGGGAACACAATTTTTGTTGAGTTAGGTCTGACAGCTGTTTTTAACAAATTTGGGTGCGGAATCCAAAACTGATCTCAGTTTTTCTCTATCACGTCAAGTTTTTGAACTATAGGATCCCCGTTTTCTTAAAAAATATGAAAAATACTGTACTTAACAGATATGTGTGTGATAGTACTGACCTATTGGGAGCTGCACACACCTCTCACCGCACTGTCTCAATTGTGACTGCACAAACAAGTTGCCACGTAGCTGTAGATGAGTCCAATCGTAATCAGCTGGCAAGTCTTACTACAGCTAATCAGTGGAGTTCTGCTTATCTGGAGGGTAAGCTGTGGAGAAAAAACTTGACGTGCTAGAAAAAAACTGACTGCAATTTTGGAATCAGCATGCCAATTTTAGTTTTAATCAGCATAAAAATCTAACTCAACAGAATTTTTTTTTCAAATTGTTCCCCAGCGTAATCTTTACCACTGTCACCATCTTAGTTTAGCATGTTAGCATGCTAACATTTGCTAATTAGCACTAAACACAAAAGCTGAGAATAAGAATTTGGGTGAAGGAATAACTAAAGTAACGAGAATGTGCATATTATTGTATCATGAGAAGCAGTTGTCATTCCACTGAAAATAAAACATGTCAGCCTCATGGTGGTACTAGAGGTATAGTCAGGGGATCACTAAAGTCAGAGGGCTTCATCCTCTGGAGGATCATGAATGTCTGTACAAAAGTCATGTTAATCTTTCTAAAAGTTGTAGAGATATTCCAGTGTGGACCGAAGTGGTGGGCTGACTGAGAGACCGGCATTGCCATCTGTAGAGCTATACTCTTGTGGGTAAAAAAAGTGCATGTTCCAAGATTCAGTTAATACATCTTACATTTAACTGTGTGGCTAATATGCAATGAAAAACTATTTTGAAAGTGACAAAACTGCTTTCAAAGTTCACTTATTTGTACTCACAGCTTTTGGTTGTTTTTGTAAAAGGTGACAGAAATCTGAAGCGAAAGCTTGCAGTGCTTTTGACCTCTCAGTGGTATTATCTGATTACACTGCTGGCAGCCAAACAATACTACACCACAGAGGAGCCAGGACAGGAGCTAGACATACTGTACACACATTCACTAAGCTCAGCTGGTGAATGCCTTTCTTCTCAGTGAAATGTGACATGTTGCAGTGGAACACACAAACTGAAAAAGCGTACTGTGTGGAAACAGGTATGAAAATGTAGACTCAGGAAAAAGGCAAACTGTGCATGTACTTGGCTGCAAATGGAAACAGTACGTACCGGTATTTAATTAAAAAAAAAATTTATGATGCAGAATAGTCCATTGGGTCATGTGGGTAAACTACAAAGAAGCTAGAAGAACTACATAACATGGACAAGCGACCTGAAAAGCTACTATATTTGAATAAGCTAAAGAAATACTACTCATCGTTTAAATCAAGATAGCAGCAGGAACTATACCAAGTTATCAGTGGAGGAGGGAGGGTTTTGTCATTAGTATTTTTACTGATGGGAGGATAATCTGACTTTTTCATTCCCCATATTCATACTTTCATTCAATGTATTTTATAAAAAATACAAATGATCGGTTCTGCTGTTGCGTTTTCAGTCCATGGGCAATATAAACAGACTTTATCGTCCATTCTTCCACAAAATGTCAACCAAGACACTCCAAGCTTTCTTTATATATTTCAATTCAAATTCCCTAATACATAAAACAAGAGTTTACTTAGATACTAACTGTTTAAATAGGGGTAAATTTTCCAATTCTTTTGGCTTTTCCTCCTTTAGTTATTTTTTATTAAATGAGTTTTGCCAACTCAATATCACACTATTATTGTTATATTATATAATAATTTCCATACAGTCCCTTATTTTGCTTGTTCATTATTAAAACTAGTGGCCTCAGAATTCTTTCTTTAACTTAGTGGTGCGCTACACTGATGTGAAATTTATGAGGATATTATAAGCCAACAGAACTGAAATTATGCTTTTCTCAAAATATAACTTGTTTGTTTTTTGCATTATGTAGATCATTTAGTTAGTTTAATTTCCCACTACGTCACCTGTCATGGCTGCAATAAAGAGATGGCATGCCCCTGTAAAAAATGGAAAGTGTTATTTGTCTTTTTGCATTTCAAGAAGGAGCTAATCGTCACTAAACTGACAGCTGAATAGAGCCAGTGAATTTAATCTGACCACAATGACATGTTTGATTGGTCAGAGCTGGGGTGGGTGGGTAGGTGGGTGGAGGGGGGGGGGGTAGCCCTCTCCTGTGGCAGTGGAGAACAAACATAAATCTTCTTCAACAATCTATTTTCCATCATACTTATTCACAGGGGACATCTCAAAGTGGTCTTTACCCTTTCTGTCAATGGCTGCCCTCATCCATCAATTTCATAGAGAATTATACCCCAGATCGATGTAGTTCACGACCGCTGAGCATTTGTCGAGGGGTGGTGGAGGTGGTGGTGGGGGGTGTATGCGTGCGGCACTGTTTGTTCTCAGAGGTCTGATAGCTACTTCTGGTTGGCCACCCGCTCAGGCCCAGATAATTCACACCATGTAGTGCAAACAAAACAGTGTTTTTCCTCACCATTAAGCTTCTTTTATTCCCCCCCTTGCAGTTGAGAATGAGAAACAATGCAAAGAGGTCAAGCAAACTCACAAACACATGGAAATGATTGAAAGGATGAATGGAGTTGTTCTTACAATTATATATATATATATATATATATATATATATATATATATATATATATATATATATATATATGTATATATGTATTCTTTTTTTAATTAGATTAAACACTTTGGTTAGCATTTTTCCACTTTGAGCAAATTAAAACACTATGTGAAATGGATCACTGAAATTACGCACACACACTACAGCCCATACACCAGCAGACAGAAGCCACATCAAACAAGGCTTTTAGTTTAGCAAATTACATATTTGTTCTTAACACGAAACAAAGATCAGAAAAAACACACACACACACACGTCCAAGTCCTTGAGTGCATAGCGTAACTCTGCACAGCCTCTTAAACTTCAGTCATGTCCTTGTTATCTGCTGTTGTCAAAAGCCATTATTCAAAAAAAGTTCAATTTAGGGAGAAGGACGCACTAATAATGGATGTGAGGGACAAGGCCTCGTCTAGCCATTATGGAATATGTAGCAATACCATTACACACCCTCTGACAAAGATATTCAGGCTGGATAATGGAGCTATGAAGAGCTGTAGCACAATGCATAATTGCTCCTTCTGAAACATTGATGAATTAAATTAGGGGGTGGTGGGATCAAATTCATAAATCAAATTACAGTACCTTTGCTTCTGCATGCTTAAACAGTCGAGGACTCTTTAGAAGTCGCTTTGAAATTGCAGGGGGGGGCTAAAGTAAATGAAGTAGACATAATTATGTGTATCTTCTCACTACGGCATTGTCTTCAATGAATTTTTAACAAAGGCGACCATTAGCTACAAACTAATACCAGTTAAGCCTCGGCAAAACTGAATTATTAAATCTGTCAGCCAATATCCCATTACAGCCTACTTATGAATAGTTGATTTTATTTTGTATAATTGACAAGGCTTATCGTACAGTGAGGGCCTTCCGTGGCAGCTTGGGTTTTTGAGATGCTGCGATATGTATAGGGCCCGGGGTACAAAAGGCCGGCTCGCGTCAGGTTCATTCAGTGCGGTTGGTCGGTTTCCTTACAGGTGGGATCTTGTGACTTGTCATAACCGCCTTAACGAGCGGTGGAATATCAGGCGGCATGAGGGTGCTTACATGCCTCCTGAGGTCGAATGCATGAGAGACCATGTTATATATATGTAGCCCTATTTGTCTCCCTTACATCCCTCTGTAATATGCAAATCCCTCTCCTACACACACACACACACACACACACACATGCACACATACACACACTTAAGACATTAAGTCCTCAACTTGGACCGGGCTTGTGAGGGATATTGGCATGTACACGAGATTGATGAAAATTACTTCCAGAGCATTTATTTCTTCTAATACCACTGAAAGAAGAGTGTGCAGTCAGGAGATATTTGATCTGAATTAGGGAAACTGATGAAGCAATTGATTAATTGGAATTTAAGCCATCAGTCACCGGAGCCATCAGCAGCATCATTTACATTCCAAACAATCAGCTGATGGCCCAATAGGACACTGAGTATTAATACGCAGCAGTCAATGCGATACTGCCACGTCGCCACCAACCCTTATTGACAAGCACAATGACACTTTTAATCCCCACTTGATCAAATTGCATATATTTTGGGATTTCCGCACCGATTCAATATATCTTATGAATTTTTAATCTGGTGGGAGGAGCAGGGGGTTCCGAGCAATAGAGATTTGTCTTTTTCTTTCTTTAAGGTGAGACGCTCTGAAGACAGGAGTGGAAGACAAGATGCATTATTAATTACTATCCTCCATCCTCTCTTGTTTTGTTGTTGCCAGATATATTGTGACATGAATTGTTTTTATATACATACGCTCGATGCCATGCATAGACAACCCCGCCGCCACGTTCCAAATGTGCTCATTTGAATTGACTTCAAGCTGGATGTTATTTGACACTATTATCTATATAAAGCAATAATGTTTTCATACAGTCTAGGTGTGTTGGTCATGATTGCAGTTGTACTATAACTATCACTTAGAGTGGCAGAAGTCAGACATTTCAACCATCTATCCATCACTTTTAGCAAACTATGGCGACTGTTTAATACTTTACGCTAACTATTTCATCGGTTTGACAATGTTATCTAACTATTTTAACCATTTATCTGACACATTTAGCTATTTCATCTATGTATCCATCACTTTTAGCTATCTATGCTATCTATTTCAACCATTTAATCATTTTAGCTGACTGTTTAGGCGCTTGCTAACTAGTTTTCATGCCCTCTCAAACACAAAGCATTCAGGTTTTGTATTTATTCAAATTAGTTGAACAACTCTACAATCTTTCCAAATACCCCCTGGCAACTCCTGAAGTAGTTACCCCATGGGGTACAAGTACCCCTGGTTGGAAGTCACTGTTCTATGACATCAATAATGATCAATCAATTATCTTTATCTATGTGAAAAATCATATATATATATATATATATATATATATATATATATATATATATATATATATATACATAAATATATAGTTATTTGTGTATAGTTAACAGCTTAAACACACAAAAATAGGAATTGCAGCATACTTTGGAAGATGTAAAATCTACTTTGGCTCACATCCTGGTGATCACAATGTTGTGTTGACACTGGCCTGTGATGTCACTAGTAAGAGACCTTTCCCAGCAGGAATTTGATGCATTGACAGTGACGTACAGGTGGTGGTTCATTTTAACATCCACCCTAACAAGCTCAAAATGTTCCCAATATAACATTATGACAGTGTAAATACACATAAACAGCTTTGGAAACTGATACTTCCCGGGGTGGGCCTGCAACAAAATATCAGACAATAAAACAACAAAGTCATATAACAGGAAATTCTTTGCATAAAAATAGAGACTCTATAATGGAAACAAGCAACAACAACAACAAAAAAGAAACAGCACCAAAAAACGTCAGGATCCACGATGAGTCAGACTATGAGCCACGATGCTGCGACTCATAAAAGATCATGCATAACCTTTAGCTTAGTTTCTACAGACTGCAAATAGTTTTTGTTCTCATGCTCTGGTACAAATTCACAGACACAAACATGAATTACATGCCGGGCTATATGATTCACAGAAGGCACTGATTGTTCTTTCAAAGTGCCCATTACAGAGGCCTATCATTGCAACATCAAGCCCTCCTTCCCATTGACAGTGCTGACGTTTTCCCACTTGGCCTGAGCCCCCTACTGACAGCAGCGCTCGTAATGCTCCCTCCCTCCCTCCCTCCCTCCCTCGCTGCTGCAGCCCTCACAATGTTAGATTTTGCTGAAGAAGTTAGTCATTAGTTGAAACAGCAGAGTGTTGTAATGAAATCTGCCGGCCACATCAATAGTGTTTACTGTTGCCAGTTTGCTTTGCTCCATGCTTTTTTAATTTATTTGTTTGGTGTGCAGCAGTACAGCATCACTGTAATGATGTTTGCCCCCGCTGACGTGGGAGGGCGAGCGACTCAACCCAGTGTAACATCTGCCTGCACGTGGATCACATATCTGTAACATTTAATAAGCTGCTTATCATGCACCCTGTAACTTAATCATTTATCAACACCTCATCAGATCACACTGATGGATTATTCACAATAAAAGCACTTTCCTCTAGTTGGTTAGCCACATGGCTGGCTGACTGGGAGAGGTGCTCTGCTCCAACTGGGTTCTTTTACCTAGACTTAAAGCTCTAATTAAGTAGCCGGGGCGCTAAGTTACAGCAAAACAGCCAGCGGGAACCACAGGAGACAGGCTGCACTGCTACAGCAGCGGCGGCAGCAGCAGGCCCACTCACTGCGATCGTTTCTTCAGACGGGTGTCAAAACACTCTCGGTCTGCCTCCCGTCAAGTCCCCTGCGCAGAAATAGGAAGTGAGCCCCTGAAAGGAAAGATTAAAGTTTTCTGGAAGCACTGTTGGCAGCTGCACATGCCCTAAAGATAAACTTTATCCGGCCGCATGTGCAAAACTTTGCTGGAGCCATTTGTCATCTTCCAAAGTAATACATTTCCAAGTGGCTTGGATTTTAGACAAGAACACGAGACTGGCCACCGCAGTGTGGTCTGCTAGTGGTCCACTGTTTTGATGTAGTGGGAGAAATCTAAATCATTGGAAAAATGAGCAAAAAAAACATGCACTTGCATACATTTGCTATGTGTTCCGTGATTTTACGAAGCACTCTCTCTCTCGACATTTGCAGTACTTCACCTGTAGCTCAAAAGCTCCCGCTATGCAAGAACATTTTCGTATTCTTATCCTAAACCTCTCTGTCTTTTTATCTGCTAGGCTTGTTTGTACGTGTTCTAAGTCGGATTCACCAAACTACCTTAACTGCAAAATCAAAATTTCAACCTGTACATGAGTAGGTGTGTGTCCATGAGATTTGATCACTTGTATAACTGACATCACCAAATTGCCACATAATGCTATCTGTTCCGTGGACAAGTTTCAATCAGCTCTGCTGTTGGAAATAAGCAGATGAAAATATAACAGACTTAGCAGTGTCAGTAGTCACACAAGAGGACTGGAAACAAATGGGGAAAAAAAACAATGAATAAATTGCCAATGACATTGTGAGAGAAGGTTTTGTAAGTAAGATGACGCGTCCTGCTAAAGCAAAGCAGTCCATGACTAAGGTCGGAGGTGGTGGATGAGAGGTGACAGTCAGAGATGGATATAGATGTTATACAGTGGGTGATGTTATACTCTCGGGTGCAACAGAGATGTTCTCTCTGACAGCGACCTCCATACAAACCCTGAGGAAGATGTGGGAAGGAGAAACTATACGTTGTCAAGCCATGATGATGGCTAATTAGTCATAATTAGGTTATACATTTTATATCTGTTGATTTCAGCTTCTTATTTAAACTCCATGCAGATTAAGGCATTATAATTCTCAAGTCAAACAAGTGTTTTTCCCTTTGTGGCAACAGGCACACTATCTGACCAGGACTCGACAGGTCTGGATCACTTGTACATTTTGTGCGTACTGAAAAGTATGAGAAAATCGATGACATTCTCTCAAATCACTCGTTTGTGCCATAAATCTTTTTGTACCAGTGGTTCTTGCATGAGGCCCATAGTAGCTGTGTGTATATGCGTAGAGTTTCAATATATGTTTCTGAATGAGCTGTCACAATAAATTGCTATTCATACCCACTTAACCCTCCCCTGCACACGCACACAGACAGGCACACAGACAGGCAGACAGACACACACACACACACACACACACATGCAAACATACACATACACACAACCTGCCAAATTCCCGCCCTTGTGCCAGCTAGCCATCTGGTCAGAACATGATCATCATATGCAATCTGCCCACCCAGGCTGGCACTGATTCATCAGACCAACACTCCAATTACCCTCATCATGCCAACAGTACAGCAGAAAACCAAACAGCACACACACGCCTCAATGGGACCCACCTGTGCCGGGGCGGAGCGACTGCCAGAGAGAGGTCAGTGTATCATAGAAATTGAAATACTCGGCTCTGCAATTAGATGCATTTACAAACATAGCACAAGACTCGATTAGTGAAGAGGAAAACTCCGATTATATGTTGCAAGGCTGGATTCATCTCACTCCAAATCATCTGTCTACATCATCACAATGGATTAGGGCAATAAGGTCGTGACCTTTGACTGATCAATAAGCAAACACAGTCAATGCCCACCCGGGATGCATACGTGGTTGCATTGGGCAAACATAAATGAAGAGAAAGAACATTCATTTAAATCCATCCAACTATCCAACGAAGCTTTTGGCGAAGTTTGGTGTGAAATAAAGAGCAGAAGTTTCTAAATGATGGATTTTACCTCATCAGGGAAGCCTGACCGCTACTTCTGTGGCCCCCATCAGCTGATAAGCCCACTGGCTCAACATTGATCCATCTCTCAGCCCATCTCCCTTTTCTTAATTTTAATTTTCCCGTTCCTAACCCATGCTAATTCCTCCCCTCTGCTGTATGATCCATGGACCAGCGGCCTCAGCAGCGCAGAGTGCCAGAAAGGGTCACTGTTAATTATATCCATTTAATACCCACTTATGTCTGCAGCGACGTCTTCCTCCTGGGGTCACGCAGACTTCGCCCTGCACTTTATCCAATAATCTCACAGAATATAGGCTGGGATATTCCAAAAGATCAATGTCATTAACAAGGAGGCACAGAACGCATTTGATTATGGATGTAATTAGTACAGGCTTGAGGGGACTTGCTCCTATACACAAAGAGGCAAAATCCATTTAGTATCAAAATTGCCTTAAAAATGGACACCACTTTGAGATCATTTTTGCAACTGATGACCACCATAATGCAATTAGTATCACTAATGACGGGGAATTAGGGCTCATATACATAATACTTATGTCTAACTTTGACAGATAGAAAAGAGCATTGAGTGTGGCTGAAGTTGTGGTGAGAGGGTTCACTTTACTGTCAGTCGCAGTCGGTGATGTTGGATTGGGTGCTTGTCTTTTCTACGACAGTTTACCTGTGGAAAAAAAAAAGGCAGTCTTTTGGGCGAGTGTCTCTGAGGACCTGTGAAAGGTGACACTGTGGATGCTGCATTAAGAGGATGAGCTTTTAATAATTCTGTCACAGGGCCGGGGAATATCAGGCATGGGATCACTTTACAGCCTGAACATCCAGCCATCTCTCCAATGAGAGGCCAGCCTCATTAAAACTCTGTCCCCTGCTGACTTTATCTCTGCGTCATCAGATCGCTCTTCCCTCTTCAATTTCTTTTTTTTTTTCTTTGGTCTCAAGCATGGTCTCCGTCAGCTTTTTGACATCACAGACACACCTAGAGGCGTCGCTGTCCATCAGCGATGCACCGGTGTCAGGCAACTAGGTCAGCCGCATCTCAAGTGAACAATAACTTAGTGGTAATATACAATTTAGAAAGTTCCAACTTCACTTTGAATTGCCCATCATGCACCAGCGAGCCTTTAAAATACCTGCTGTGGACATCAAGTTAAAGATTTAAGTTGCTTTCAGTCACAATAAGCTCTGTAGCTTTCTGCTAATGTAGGGAGAGCAGCAACACATACCTCTTCACTGAGAACAATCTTGGCCTGCAGTGGAAACCTGTTGCGAGGGATGTGAAAGGGAACAGACAAAATGACAGGACTGAGGAGAGTTTCTGTGGCTTGTATTGGATTGCATTGCCCTGAAACTCAAGCCTGTGTGGTAACAGGGTACAGCCACTTAAGATGGCAAGATAGCCACGATGATGGACAGTTTAATTTTTTATATAATATCATCAACGGGTTTATACTTTGAGGGGAGACAGAGTTTAAGTTTCCGAGCGTAAAAGATTCTAGAAAGTCGTTTAATGGAAAATAAATATTCACTTGGGGTGATATTAGATTTTTTTTTTTACTTTAATTCAATGCCAGGGGCTAAGGTAACTAACAATCACTGGCACACATGGTTCAAATGTCTGAGCTCGTATAAATTTATAGGCTCCAACAACTGATAACACGTAGCCGGTGTACATGTGTACTTTGCATGTTAACAAAACCTCCCATACTTCATCAAACATCTCATGATACTCAATTATAGGTCTGTATACGTCTTGTAGATTAGAGGACCTTAGCAAATGATGGAAAAAAACAAGGGGGGGAGCCTGCTGCACAACGTCTAGCTGATTTTACTTTATAGTAGACTACTAAACCGCCGTAAATGCACACATGCTAAAACCCTTCTCTGTTTTCCATCAAGCTGCTGTGTAGTGGCTATGTTAAATGTAGGTGGTAAGCTCATATATCTAATTATACAATAGCCAAACATTTTTTGTTAATGAAATGGAAGGAGTGTAATTGAAAACTTCAGCATAATTATTGCTTGGTGAGTGGCTGGCTTTCGGAAAATTGCACGTGTAGGAAGAGGTCTCAGCAAGGGGTACCCACGGCTTATGAATCAAGCCATTTCAAAAGTCCTTCCAAGAGCGGCACGTGTACACTCACATGCACACGCCCTCACACATTATTATCATTATTATCACTGTAAAACAGGCAGCCAAAAACAGCAACATTACTTACGAGCAGGGAGATTACACAAAAATCCATGCTTTCCCCTTCTGGATAAACTGTTTGTGTGCCTCACTTACTTTGATTGCATTTGAAATCTTCCTTGATGCTCAACCTTGTATTTTGTTTTCTTTCTTCTATATGCAGAGTATGTAATGGGTTAAAAAAGGTAAGGGTATGGATAACTTGGGATATCACCTCATAGGTCCTCGCGCAGAGAAACCAGAGCAGCCAAGACACATAAAGCCAGGTCAGAATGGCTTGGCAGCCGCGCTAACAATGTTTGTCACAACTGCCCTCTTTCCATCCCAAGCTCAAATGAGAGAAGTCAGAGAAATATGGGATTACCATGAGTTATTTATGACGCTGAAACCCAAGAGCCCTCCTTATGAAATCATCTCGCGTTGATTGGGTGTTCTTTCGTCGTGCGGCATCTGATATGATTTCAAATGGTTTAACATCAAAGTCGCTTGTGTAAAGTATGAGTAGTTTTGCACACATTCAATCAAAATACAGATCTTTATCGGCATCATGCTGATTGACATGAGCGGACTGTTGTGAAACAGATACTGCGGCTGTCATAGTCATTATGGATTTTTCTGTTTAAAGATACGGGGGGGGGGGGCTTACACTGAAATGTTCTTTAGCCAGCAGAATCAAATTGACTTGGGGGGGGGGGCAACCTTGTGAACTGTTACCTTTAATACTTTCTTTGAAAAGAATTAAAGTGTCAGTGATAAAACCACAAAAAGTTTATTTACAGTATATTTGCCTCCATTTAGACCATGTCACAGGACTAAAACATACTTTAACTTTCATAGCTGTGGCAATAGAACGGCAGTCTTAAATATATACTCAATAACCAGGTTCGAAAACCTACACCAGGCAGAGAACTACACAAGGATACAATCAATGGCAGTCCATAGTTAATGAACTTTCTGACCTTTAGGAAAATGTACACTGCTTAACCAGATTCTGTGTATTTAATAATTCAGTTAGAGAGTAAGAGAGCTTAATAGAGGAGCATCTCTCACCCAATATAGTCAGGGATATCATCTTGTCCAGAGACAATGCTTGACATTATATTGCTGTGGCCAACGGAAGAAAAAAAAAGAACTCATTATGGAGACATCCATTTGTGTGTGCGTTTTAATAAAAAAAGACAGAATGAATCTTAGGCACTAGGCTAATGGTAAAATCTATGCGCAAAACTCAACTCCCAAATGAGGGTCCTGGACGTTTGTAGTCATTAGTGTGCAGAGTGTTGTCAGTAAAGTGAATTTGCATGTATGGACGTAGCTTTTTTAAAGAGAGCATGTGGAAGCAGTGGAGGCAGAGAGTGGAGAGGAGATACTACAGTAGCTTGATCTGCCATTGAGATCTTCTGAATGGGAGATCATAGGTGCATTATTGATGAGTCTCAGTTTGAGTTTCAGCTCCAGAGGAAATGATAAGGTGTAATGCAATGGTCTACTGTGATCATGGACAGCCTTGTCCTACATACTGTATTGCAGGCTGCTAAGGTGGCAACCTGCTGCCTAACCATATCTCTTGTTATCATCTTTTATGTACTAATTTAAACTATGGTGAGAATATCATTACAAGGTTGGTTATATAATGTGCCTTATAGCCACAATTATTTCCAGGTCCTTAACCTGTCGCATGCAAGTCTTTTACATCTTTTAAGTAGGAAATAAGTTATTTCCCAGCAGACTTAGCTGACTAATCTGAATGAGAAGTCATTTTAAATCCCTATATTGTCTATTTGGCATTTGGCCAATTGGTCCTCTTGTCCAGTAAAATGCTAAGAGTATTGTCACTAACATCTTCTCTGAAGACAACTCTGTCCCATGTGCATGTTAACTCTTTAGCATTCAGCATGTTCAGCTATTATAGTAAGGGTAATAAAATGAGAAATTGTAGCATATGTTAAAGGTCATTGTGTAATTTAATACATGTTTCATTGTATTTAAGCATCTTAAAGAACTTCCTCAATTAAAATTTCAAATATAGTTTTATGTTGTAGAACGGGGCTTGACTTGGTTGACTTGGCTGGTGACTTGATTTATAATTCCTGTCACTGTAGAAAATATCTAATATTAATCTCTTATTTTGACAACTACAAAAACAATGACACCTTCACATGCTGCATGCTAAAGTGTTAGCGTGGATGGACATAAGGTTTCTGACACAATCTCTCAGAAACTACCATCTAACCAACTGACCCCAGTTGTTTACATGAAAAGTTTGTAATGCACAGTGTGTAAGAAATGAAGAGAATGAGGGGGAAAAACAATCTGCCTCCTTACCTAACTTGATTGTTATTGCACAGTGCTTACGGTGTTTTCTGGGCCAGCACATGTAATCAATACCCCCAGGCAATTTTAAGCGTGATCAGTTTGGATGGATTATTGCTTGGCAGGAAGGCTTTTACATTGATCCTCTCATCATGTCAATCACTGACAGTGACAACTCTGAACTCTTCAAATTCCATACATCAGCAAGTAGTGTTTACAATCTGGCCGCATCAAAGAACGGTACAAGTCAAGAGGGCGTTGCGGGACCTGCTGAGGCTGGGCTTCTTGTATTTTAATGCACACTGTAATGCATTTCAAGGCCCAGTGCAATTTCACTGCTCTACATCATTCTTTCTTCTGTATAGTTCTCTATGGCTTTTAGCAGCCGCAACAAGGGCCAATAGAATTTCACTTTTAGAAAACGAGTAAAAAGAAAACATATTTAACACTGTATTACACTGTATTACTTATATAAGCAAACTTAATCTACTCTTGTAATTATCATGGCATACATGGTCAATCAAAACTGTGAAAAAATGTAAAGAGTAGATTCACTATCTGTAAAGTCAACGTGGTGATGGGAAACCTGTGATCGGCATTAAATTGAGTTGTTAAAGTAACAGCCATATGTTAAGCGTCATATGTTGGCATTTGATTTCAGTAGGAACGGAACAAGAGCCCACTCTCCCATATTTGTCATGTGCTACTGCTGGAGTAGTTTTGCAAAGCCTTGCCTTTTATTCGTTCCTGCAGCTACTAGCGGGGCTGAAATCTCATCTAATGAAGAGCAGATAGAGACTGGTTCAAATCACTGTTGGGAAACTGGGGCTGGCTGGTGAAACACAGAGAGAGTTGTAATATCCTCAATTTCTCCCAGCTGGAGCAACCTAGAAGCATGTAACTGATAGTGTCCGCATGCATATTTTACACTACAGGCCAGGTGTAAAGTTTCAGTACTTGCAAGGACCTGAACAGATTTGACAAAGTTAGACTGCAGGACACGAAGGGAAATGAGCATATATATGTAGACTGAAATTGCAAATAGTTTACGGCCAAAACCTGCCTGATGTGACAATATTTTTCACATGATATGGAAGTCAGCATATTTACCAGTTCTTCTCTTTGTTCCAGCGGACTCCTGCGTTGCTGTTCATAACCGTAACCTTAACCCTAAAACACACTACATCCTGCGCAGAGAATATGTGTGGCAAGGGAAAAATTAGACCACTTACAACGAACGACACCGACACTTTCTGCTTCTCCTGTCTACATTTTCAAGTGGTTGGTAGGAAGAAAATTGCCAGGAAAAAAAGCAGTTCATGTCAGTTGGTGCTTTTCTAAAACATGAACCTTTCTCAACCATTGAAAGTGATCCACTCTGCCAAAGCAAGAGAGGGAGCTTCAGTTGTGCACCTTGCAGTCACTTTCCATTTCTCTTAAATGGAAAAAGTCTCTGGAAATTTTGAACAAACTGCTACACGTAATGTATATGCCTAACACAGCCTAAATCAGGTCTGCTCAGGACTCATTGTATACCAAAACCTTTCTCAGCCTGTCCTATTTTAAGATGCTACTGTATATTTCAGAAATTAGACATTACATCAAAGTTGGTGTGTGTGTCTGACATGGCTTCACAAAAGAAGAAGGGTTGAAAAACAAGTCAAAAGAGTGGATCATGATGCACTTAACAACACCGCAATTACTGGCAACTCTATAGGCCCCATACACCAATAACACAGTTAAACCAGCCGATTAAAGCTGAAATCAGTCAATATTTATCATTGCATAACTCAATTGCAAAACTCCATTTTCTCATAATGGCCTCTGATAATGAGGAAGCTCTCCATGGTCACGTGACCGAAGAGGAGCCTAATCATTGGACTGTTACAGTAAGTCATGACAGTTTATTGGCATGGAATTCCATAATGGCACAGATCAATAGCAACCCAGGAGGCTTTCCTCTCAGCCGGATTTGACACATTTGAATAAGTGCCGCTGAGGGGGAGCAGGGCTTGTGTTGCAAGGAGTCAATCCCTCAGCGAGCAACGACATGTTAACCAGAGTGATATTCATCTGCCGAGGAATAATCCCCAGACGAAACAAACTGCAACAGCAGGTGCGAAACCCAACAAGAACCCCTTAAAAACTTTCCTGCTGCAGGACATGGGTGATCATCAAAAACAGTTTGAACAAACGATGCCCATACGTTCTGAGAATAAAAGATACAATCAGGCTCGTGCCCTTCTCACCCCTCCTCCTCCTCCTGCGAGATCTCTGTGTTGGGAATAGAATAATATAAGGCTTGAGGGAGCAGGTTGTGAGATAAAAGGCCACATCACAATGATGATCTCTATCGATCGGCAACCTTGGGCACACAGAGGAGGTCCGGCATTTGTCACGTTGAAGCTGAACCCAATAGCTGATCCGCGCCGCTCTCTGATGAATTGTCCCTGTTCGCCAAGTTTGTTTAATTGATGACGTGTTCCCTTTCAGGTGGACCACCACTATGTTCCACGTGTTCATTGATTTTCCTAAACACCCCCCTCCACCTTTCCTCGAGCTTCTTTTTTCCCGCTTTCTTTAAGCTCCTAACTGCAAAAGATAAACCCACCCCCACCTTGACGAGACCTCGACAACATGGCAAGAGGAGTGTCCTTCAGCCTGCCTCTGACCAGCCTGGTAGACTCTTGGAGATGGATATACAGTGGCTCTTTGTTAGTATAGAGGCCTGCTAGGTGTATCAACTTAAAAGTATGACGGGAAGTGAGCAAAAGTCAAGGGGGTTTTCTCTGCTCACATTCCTCCATTCCAAGAAGAGATGGAGCAGTTAACGTGCACACAAAGGCGCATAAAATGAATGTCAAAACTGTCATGGCACTGAGGCCAATTACAACTCAGGGTTTGATGACTTAAATGAATAGCAATATTTTCCCCTAACTTCCTGAATCCTTCTCTTAGCACTCTGTGGTGAGTGGCGTCAAATGCAGGTTGTAATTAACCCTGACTACTGTTGGATGCACGCAGTAGAGTGCATTAAAAAGAATTGTGATGTGAGCTAGTAACCACAGGCATCTTCTATGGTGAGCAATGCTAAACTGCTGATCCCTCGCCGTACCGAACTGTTAATGTTTCAAAACGCTCACCAGGCTAAAGTGCACCACGCTTCAGCAACTCTCAACAATCCATACAGGAAAGAATTTGAATTTGTAAACCACACAATCCTATTCCAGAGGATCTGGAGTGCGTAACTTTGTCATCTTGAGAGCCTGCATGAAAACTAACACTTGCCAGGGCAGCCAAGCAACCAGTCAAGCGCTAGGTAGGCAGCTTTTGGCCATCAAAGGGAAATTCCAGCCTAATGGGGTTTCAGAGTTTCCAGTGTATCCCTCTACCATCCAGAGAGAACACTGATTACCTGAGGAGTGTTATCACACACGCACGCACACACACACACACACACACACACACACACCTTTCACACTCTCTTAACTTTGGAGTTTGTACTTCAGGTGGATGCACATGCTCTAGTGTGGGAGTGGATTTGACAGTGGAATGAGCATGAGGCTGAGTTTGCGGCATCATTATGGGACTTTGATTTTAAACAAATATAAAAGGATAGCAAGCGAAGCACCCCGGCAAGCAATGGATTGACTCAAGAGCTGAGACATGGAAGTGAAAAAAAAAACCAAGAGAAGCAGCACCAACAAAGGCAGAGAAAATTGTGCAAAAAGGCACACTTTTGGATTTAAAGCACCTATCTCAGATCCCAGAGCCTTGAGAATGGGATTGGATTACTGTCGGTTAGATTTACTCTCGTGGCTCTTCGCCACTACATCATCGTAGGGCCCCCTGCCTCTGGATCAATGGGGATATTTACTGCGCCTGTTTCAGGGAGACTTTCACAGTAGGCAGGGCATTAAACAAACAGCCGACAGCCCCGTCCCAATGATGGCCTGTCTGTTCACACTGTGCCATGCCCAAATGTCACACATATTCACTTCAAACAGGTAGCACACAAACATGAGTGAAGTGCAGATAAAACAAAAAAACAAAAGAAAAAGGCCAAGCAATTTGCTCTGTGTGCTGAACAAAGAGGAACGCTGCCACATTTCAAGAAAAGAAGAAAAAAAAAGATGTCCAAGAGAAATGGAAAGGCATGTTATGTTTACTCTTAGATAATTAGCCCTGTAACCCCCCCCCCCCTAAAATTATACTTGTTAAACCCTCTTAAATGGACACACCTCAAATAATTCCTTGTCTAAATTCCCCTGGTTGCTCATAAACATCCTGTTTTTGACAGTAAAATGAAACTGCACTTCACATGTTAGACATCCATTTGTAGTGTACTGCTTAATGGAAAAAAAACCCTGGGTAATATGCTAAAGTCTTGTTATGGAAATAACCATCCAACAATGTCATATTTATACCCTCATTTAACCCCATGTTGAGCTGGAAAGGCATCATAATTGAAATCACTTGAGGCAAAACAGCCCTCCTTCACAGAGTACTTCTATGCACAGCAACAGCCTATTGGATTATATTATAAATCTGAGCAGAAGCGCCATTTAGATTGTCAAACAACAGTCTTTACATGCATGTATACTGGCTGTCTGCAAAATCGCTTGCTAAATGCGAGCGCATGAGTGGAAGAATGAGTGGAATGCATTTTGTTTCCACTCAAATATGAGCAAAATAAGTGCCCTCATGGAGAAAAACAGTCGGTATGAAATCTCTTCATTACTTGACAATTACGCTGACTAAGCCTGCGCGATCAGCTGACAGTGCAATGTCAAACAATGGGCTTACAAACGGCAGCACGCATTACCGAATCGGCCCCAAAGAGCTCCCGAGGGCAGACTTCGATTCATCAACATGAAAAAGGAATATGTGTGCGAAAGTCAAGAGAAAAATAACACAAAAATAAACACGTATGGCTCAGCGGTGAAAGCTGATGTAAGCTGGACTTTGACCAACCAATCATCACCTCAGCTGCAGTGGATAATGTGCCGGTTGGCCCACTGGCTTTGCAATAGGAGTCAGGCCGTACATTGATGCCCTGATAATGCATCTCTCTCCAAATGTATATTATTGCATTGAGGTTTCCAGAGTGGCTGTAGCTCAAACACATCAGCTGCCCAGAAACACCTGGTAGAAACGATGCAGGCATTCATTTCAATTGACAGGATGGGTGAATTTTGAAATCAGATCTTCAGACGTGTTGTTTTGGAGGCTGTAACAATTTTTTTTTTTTGCCTCCAAGAATGATTTATTGCCATGTTCTACAGTATGACATGAAAATGCGTTTAACGTCATGGTAATCTTAGTTTATGAAGTGAGGAATTCAGGATCAAGGCTACAGTCAAGTGAATCACATCTGCCAGTCCAGTTGCCACAGATAAGCAAAACCTCTTTTGTTCTCAGTGATTAAAGTTAGCATTCACTTTCATCTTGCACCTGATGTGGCTTCGCGTTATTCACAGCAGGGTATTTCTTTTCTCAATCTCTCATTTTTCGTAATTCTGTTTTGCCTTTTTTTTTTTTTTTGAGAAAGTGAGAACGTGGGTGTTTCTGTGGGAGTGTGATATTGTGTGTGTTTGCACACATGTGGACCATGTGTCAAGTGTGGGGCTGAATTCTGGGAGGAGGCCACCATCAGTTTACCGTTCACACACACACACACACACACACACACACACACACACACATATTGTGATTTCACTGAATCCCACACAGCATACACCACTGCCCAGACACAGCACTGTCCCACACGTCTACGCTGCCACAGCAGCACAGGAAGGCATCTCAGTTATGAAGGGAAATGCCTTGGCACACAAACACAGACTGTCTCACACATTAACATGTGATGCTTTTCATCTGTTATTCTGTTGCACAACATCCATAGGACGTTTAAGGGTATTATGGTATGATAGTGTTATGGTATGGTATTATAATCATGATCGAGATTATAATTCTCCACACACGAAATATACAAAATATAAGGAAGTTAATTGCAGTTTTTATGATTGTAGATTATAGATTTAATAAACAAAATCCATTACGGATAACATCTTTTACCTGGAGGAGCCTCATCAGTGTATTTCAGGAAAACAATTTTTTCATATTAAAGTATTTTGTACATTCATTAAATATAAGAAATCTTGCAGTACTTTCGTGGCTGACTGATGAAATTATTGTTATTGTTCTGATTTGTTTGATTACATGTACAGATCAGTGGATTTCCAGGATGTAGGTGAAAGGTTTTCTTTTACTAATGAATAGACTGGAGGAGAACACACACACGCACACATACAGTAATAACCCAAAGTAAATACGAGTTATTCAACAATCTATTTTATCCCAAATAAAAAAAAAACTGCAAAGTATCAACAACAAAAAAGATTTAACAATGGCACAAAATGAAATGATATTTGATGGGTCTTTTTAAGGGAACATTTTTCCCAAGCCACCATAAAATATCTGGAAACTGTGTTTAATAAAGAGAAGGCATATTTCTTTTCTAAAAATGAACGGGCCATCATTTTGGAGCATCCAGGAAGCGAAACCAGTTGATTTTACTGATAACTGCTAATTTCGTACAAATTAATCTATTGTATTAATCATGAAATGCCAAATACAAAAGTTGTTGTTTGCTTAAATCAAAGTAGGAAAGATCAATATGATAATTTACATAAAAATACTATGTTAAATTTTCTTTTTTCCACAATCAGTTAGATGCTCTGGTGATCAGTTACGCCCACACTACAAAACAACATGTTGCCCACACCTCATCTTCCACCTTAACCTTTTCAGCTGCATAACATTGAATAATATTATGAATAAATGAAAGAAAAGGATTTAGAGACATTTAAATAACAATAATAATAATCATAATAATAATAATAATAATAATGGTAATAAAGATACCTTGTCATTGATTTGATCATGTGTCTGGTATTTCAATTTTAATTTATGGAAATAAAAGGGTGACAGAGAAAGGGAAGACATGATGCAGATAAGGAAACCATTCAAACACACACCTGTTCTCTTTTTTTTTATTTAAGAAGGTTTTGATTGAGTGATGAGTTTGCACTCTGACAAGTAGCACAGATGCAACAACAGAGAACCGACTCTGCAAATTGTAGGAGTGGTACGCTGAAAACAATGAAAACAGCATGTGATAGATAGCTCAGTCAAAAGGTTAACGGTAACTCACAGACAAAACGTCTTGTTTTTAAAAAGTGCATTCACAAACATGACAAATACTCTCAACTCATGATGTCTATTTTTATGTGATACAAAATATGCATACCTGTTTTAGATTTGTCTGTATTTCTATACATAGATATTTCTTCAAAAGGATCACTTCTTTTTTCTTTTTACAAAGGTTAAAAGCAGGGTTGTGGTCATAGCAGCTTCGGATATCTCTTGCCTCTTTACCGTGTAACGAGATACACATAGTCTCAACAGATATCCAAATAAAACCTACCATTTTCTCTGTTGTTCAACTCAATCGACATATTGTCTTTATTGAAAGAGATATTCATCAGTGAAGCCTGCAGTTTAGAAAAAAAATGGATCAATAAAATGCTTGGGCCATTAAATATATTTTTGTATACCCGCTTTTTTGTCAATATCATAAATACTAAAGACACAGGACAATATTATAAGACAATGCTGGGAGACTAAATGTAAAGATTAAAATAGTTCAAACATTATTTTTTCAAGTTTTCTAGTTCATGAGGAAAAAAAAATATCAGGCGAGCACAGAAACACTATACTTCAGTCTTTTCTTCAGTCTATCCATGGCCTTTTACATTTAAAAGAGCAATCATAAACAAGTTTGCCAGACAAAGGCCGGACTGTCTTTAAACAAATCTCTGTTCTTTTCTGTTTTAATCCTGTCCAGATCAGATGCTTGCCCATCATAAATGAGGCAGGATCCTGGTTTTCAAAGGAATTCATAAAAGCAGTCAAACATACTGATAAAAACCAATAAGTACCATGCAAATCTTGCAAGACGACATATTCTCAAACAAGAGACAAAGTATTCTTCGTATAGGCGAAATATCAAGTGAGGAGGGAATGGGTGAAAGGCAAAGACCTCTAATCAATACTAAATACTATATTTCCAAAACCAAACAAAAAATATTTAATCTGTACATAATATAGTACGCATGAGTTCAGACTGGATCAGCAGTTTCTTTCCTTGTTGTTAGACTCTTAGTCTTTGCCAAACGCCTACCTTGGAATAATACAGAAAAGTCTTTTTAATTGATCCCAATCTCTTTGTTCTCCTCCATAAATCTGGAGAAGGGGCGGCCGGCCCCGACATCCAGACCAGCCTTCTCCATACCCGTCATGGGAGGGCTGCCGCCAGTGTGAACACGGTCCATTCCTCCCGGCATGGCTCCCAAGGAAGTGATTCCTGCACCGCCGAGGCTGACGGGCAGCTGGGTGATGCCTCCATTCTGGATCACAGAGATCTCATTGTTCTTCATGGCCAGCCCGTTGGTGATGGCGGCTGCGTACTGGTTCCAGAAGCCAGGGTCGACGTTCATGGCCCGAGCCGCAAGATCCTTCTGGAACATCTCGCTGAACTTCATGGCATCCCCGCCCAGCAGGGCCATGGGATTCTCCACAGACAGTCGCCGACCCCTTCGGGCTGGAGCGTTGTTCCACATGTGTGTTCCCATGTGAACCTAAAATTAGCAAGAAAATAAAAAGAAACATCATGAGTGTGTCATCCTACATCCAAGGCATATACAAACATTTCAAATGTGGACATAAGCATACAATTGTGTGGTACATTGAAATTGTATATTAGACATTTTGAAAACAGTTGGAAATTGATATAAAAATTGTACATAAGAAATTATCATGAAACCTTTAAGGTAGCAGCTACATTTCAGCCTCTGCTGAGACTTTTAAATCATGCAAAGGGACATCTTACTAGGAATTACACTGTTAAATTTTGAGGCCCTTTAGTTGTGAATACATGATGTATTAAACTGGCTCATACCTTCAGATTGCCCTTTGTGGTGAAAGCCCTTCCACAAATAGAGCAGGCAAAAGGTTTTTCCCCAGTGTGTGTGCGCTCATGGATTTGCAGAGCACTGGCTGAGGAGAAATTCTTCCCGCACGAGTGGCAGTTGTGCTGCTTAGGGGTGCGTCTTGGAGGCGGGGGAGCCAACATGGGGTTGATGCTGGGGCTCATGGTGGTCTGGGGTGCTGCAGCAGGAACCTGGATGCCCATAGGATGGTGAGAGTTGTCGCTCAGAGACACTGACTTGCCATGTCCATTCATTTCCATTTTGATCATGTTTGATGCAGTGCTGGCCAAATTAGGAGTGCTCAGCCCTGAAAAAGAAAAGATCACATTAATATTAGAATGCTGAAACATTAAAACTGCACATGGTAATTTGCAAACTGGGAGCCCCATTTAAGTTACAAATCACACTTCCCTGCTGGGGCCCCGTAGCATTAATTAGGGTAATAACTTTAACTTTACTGGTTTATTTTTTAATTTGTAAAATGTGTGATAAATATTTTTGCTGCTATATTTGCTCCTTCTCTGGCTATGAATATACCTTATCATACCATATTTTTCCTCATATATATCAATGTATAACATCATATTGAGTACATATTGTCATTGTGAGTACATTATTTTTAGTAATAACTGCTAACATTAAATCGGTATAGATATTTAATTCACTTTTTATAATGCATGGAGTTTCAGTCGATTTTGCTCATACACACCTCGATCTCTGTGTAGAAACAGCATGTTGAAGTGGCTCTCCTCCTTGATAAAGTGCCTGCCAGGTTGAGTGGCAGTCAGGTCGAGGGCCCCTGTGCCTTCAGTTGCAGAAAGCGGAGACGGGGTCTCTGATTTTTCCGACTTCACTGTTGCCAAGCCAGCTGTATTGTTCTCCTGGCCCTCCTCTGCTGTCATGGCACTGCTGTTGTTATTATTGTTGAGTGTAGCTGGGGACTTGGATCGCTGGCTCTCAGGATGGCTGTGAGCTGGGGACAAATGCTGCATAGAGCCAGAGGACTCAGATAAAGCAGGGCTCCCCAAGCTTTGACCTTCAACATCCCCCACTGCAGACAGGGAATCAGTGGCAAAACAATCAGTCTCTCCACCAAAGCTGCTGCCGTTCTGCATAAGCTTTTGACCAAATGAACGGGTCATGTTGGCAGTGGAGTCGATCATCTTCATCTGGTTCTCCATTGCAGCAATGCTGGAGATGATGGAAGGTGGTGGGGAGCTCCCAGGTGAATAAGGTTTAGATGGGTCCACATCTCCCTCTTTGAAGTCAGCTTCATCTTCCATAGCCTGCTCCATTTCATCCAGAAGGTCATCATCATAATTACTCATCGCATCTAAGCTCTTCTCGTCAAAGGAGAGGTCAGTGTCCATCTCCTGCAGGCTATCAGGGACAGGGGTGTTGGGGATCTGCCCTCCCATGTGCATACGGATGTGCTGCTGCAGCACAACAGCATTGGTGAACTTCTTCTGACATATAGGGCAGGAGTGCTGAACCCGAAGTGGGGGTTTGGATCTATGGACACCAAAGTGGGTTTTCAGGTTTCCCTTGGTGGTGAATGCCCGCCCACATATCTTGCATTTGAACGGCCTCTCGCCTGTATGGATACGGTAGTGCATCTTGAGAGCACTCTGGCAGCTCAGAACACGATGACAGATGACACACTGGTTTGGGTCAGTCATCTTCTTGTCAATATTCTCGACAAGCTGCTGCAACTTTGATGTCTCTGAGGTTTGCATAGAGTCTAGGAGGCCTCCAAAAGGAAACTTGGCCTTAAACTGGTCTGAGAGCATGGGAAGGACAGGATGGGACACAGGGTTAGAAACAGAGTTGGGGCTAGTAATGGGTTCAGTGACCTGGCCACTGCTAGACGATGTGGTGACGGTAGTGGAAACGACCATTTGAGTTACTGTAGTTGTGGTGGTGTTCTCTCCTGGCCTAGTGGAGCAGCTTGGGGGCAGGAGAACACCTTCAGGTTTCAAGAGAGGAGGCGCATCACTCCCTAGGCTGGGTTTTGGGGACGGTGAAGTAGTGGTCATGCCACAGTCAGTGATGATATTAGGGGACAAAGATGCACACTCGCTCAATGGTGGAGATGGCCTCTGAGGGGACCTGTTGAGTGGAGTGAGGCTTGGAGACTCGCCAAAACCTCCCATCATACTCGGCAGCGTGGGAGGCAGCTGGAGTCCGACTGAGGTGGGAACCGTAGGGAGGACAGGTTTGCTGTCTAGCCACGTGGTAACAGGTTTTTCAGGAGGCAAAGACATTCCATATGGGATGCCTGAGCTTGTGGGCACATTGTCCAGGTACTCCGGCACAGGGTATGGGTTCATCTGAATATGTGGATATTTCTCTTTGTGCCTCTGGAAGTGGACTTTCAGATTTCCCTTGGTTGAGAAACGGTTGCCACATATGTTGCATTTGAAGGGCCTCTCTCCAGTGTGGGAACGCAGGTGGATCTGTAGGGCACTGTCACTGCCAAACACCTTGGCACAGAACCGACACTTATGCTTGAAGAAGGGGTCCTCAGAGCTGGGCTTAGTGTCAAACACAGACACATTTGGGGGCTTCCCCTTGCGGTGCTTCATCAGAGCAGAGAGGGGGTCAAGCGCATTGGCTGTGGCCGCTATGCTGGCCAGCGGGTTGGGGAAGATAACGCTGCTGGATGAGCTGTGAGGTATCAGCGGTAGACTGGAGGCAGAGCTCAGGAGGCTGCTGTGGCTGAGTGATGGAGGGGTGGTGGAGTTCCTGGGAAGAGCTGAGCTGCTGCTGATGCCACCTCCTCCTGTTACACTACTACTAGTGCTAATGTTGTTGTTCGTGACTGAGGATGAACAGGAGGGAAGCAGAGATGACAACCCAGTACCACTGGGTGGGGGAAACACCAAGTTATTTGAGGATGTGCTGGGGATTGAAGAGTTAGACTGCTGACTGCCACTTTGTGGTGTTTGAGAGAGAGGCCCTTCTATTGCTGAGGTCAGGGGTGAGGGGCCTTGACCATTGAGAGTGGCCGGCAACCTAACAGGCAGCTGATGGACAGGAGGAGTGATGAAATTGTGTAGTTGAAGCTGATTTGCAACAGGGGGGACACAGGAAGATACAGGCCCCTGGTTTCCAGCAGCATTGCTGTGATGGTGGTTGAGAGCAGGCTGTGAGGCAGACTGTCTGTTCATCAGAGCCACCTGACTACGTATTTGTTCTATCAGCTGCAGCTGGTGTATCTGCTGCTGCTGGAGGGCCATCAGCTGGTCCAGGATCATGGGAATAGCCATGGTGGAAACCCCACTGCCTGCTGCTGCCCTTACGCTCTGTGAAAACTGGGCAACTGCAACCCGAGTGCCATGTAGGGTCTCCAAGGTAACATTGGTGCTTGGCATGGTGTAGCTTGTAACAGTGGACGGGACGACATCATTGAGCTGAGGTAGGGAGCTGTCTGGCTCAGGGGATGTCACATCTCTCTCTTCAGGATCCATATTTTTTTCAGGAGAAAGCTCTATCTCCATCTGCTCATCCTCCTTTTCTAGGACATTGACCCCATTTAAGGTTGCTGTCTCTGGGATGTCATCCCCCTCACCAGCAGGACTGTGGTTGCCCTCCCTGGGGTCCTCGCTGTCAGCTTGCTCGCTAGAGCAGCTGGGTACAGGGGAGGGCTCTGTAGGGTACTCTTGGGAGGGGATCGGTGTCTCCTCATTGTCATTCACTATAAGCACCAGGGGGCTTTTGGTGCAGTTCTTTAAATGTTCACAGAAGTCTGACCACTTGAAGAACTCGGCGCAACACTTCTCACATACATGTGTCTCCTCACTGCCGCTGCGGCTCTCATTCCCGCTGTCTGCGTCCTCCAGCACTTCACCCCGGGCTAAAAAGGGGGGGGGGGGTAGGAAAAGCAGGGAGGAGGGAGCAAAAGAAAGAAGAATTAATGAATAAATAATCAATAAAGAATCCACACATATTTTGCAGTGCAGTGCTGCAAAGATTTAACCTTTGATTTTTTTTCTCTCTTTTAACATAACCAAAATCAATATTCTTTTTTTTTTTTTTACTCTGAACAAATTGCCCTAGATCACCAATTCTCAAGACCCAGGTTTGTGCATTCACACCTTCTCTATAGAGCCAGCTAATAATTTTCTTTGTGCAATCCATCAAATTATGAGGGCCTATCAATTGTGGATACTGCCGCTTAATGAAATTCCATAGAACCTATTGATTTCCAATATTTCATACAATTCACAGCTGCCTCATCTGTTGGGTACAAATCAGGACTTTGATGGCCCCATTAGGATTCCCCTCTGCTTTCAAGCCCTGTCATTTCCACCAGAATTTCAAATGCCTGGGCCTTTTCATTTAGCATTGCAAAGGTAATACTTTAGCCCTGAATCTAAGCAAGGGGCTCTGCACTGGAATACTCTTTTGTTATGACGTCAGGAGTGCAGAGATGTGATGAATCTGTGGCCCTTATATATTTCCTGCACTGTTCACTGTTGAATTGGACCATTTAAAATGCGTGCAACCAAAATATACATATAATACAAAATATACATGTCTATAATTCAAAATTGTGCCCACGTGTTCTGAAATGTTTGGAAATAGTGTTACTCTCTCTCTTCCTCTCCCGTGCTCCCTGAAATAAGACTCAACAAATTACATGCTAGTGCCATGGCAGCAAAGTCTCTGATTAGTTACACATGTTTAATCACAGTTGTAGGAAGCCACTTCCTCTCCTACGTGCAACCATCAAGAGTCAAACAAGCTGGCGCAAGCTCTGAACATGGACCTAATTCACACCTGATCAAAACCATGTAAGAACGGCCTCCCTTGTATGTTTATTTTTTGTGCTCAGGCATAGTTATACTCTATGTGTGTGTATGTCTTGTTCGTGGCCGTATATATATATATATTTCCCTTTCATTACGAGTAGGAAGTGTGCTCAATCACCGCCACAGAATCCTGCACGTACTTTATTTCAGAGTGTCTTGTTCGGTTTACACTCAAAGACCCAGCATATATCTGGTAATATGACTATTTATATACAAATGAAACAATTTTATATACACTTTACACTATAAAAAATGTTAGGACAATTTCATAGGCATTATGGCAAATAAAAGTGATTTATTACACGAAAAGATGGTCATTCTAAAAAAGCTGCTATAAAACAAGGTTAAGTCGGTTCTTAGATGAGTTATTCATTCTTTACAAACGGGCTCATTGCTACTAAAACAGCAAAAAAATGGTTTATAATTATTTGTACAGTATCTATGTGACTGTATATCTAAACACACACACAAAAAGTTCCTGAATAAAGTAAGTAATGGCTAACATTTATGCAAATTTGCTTCCACTAATCATAGGAGTGCAAATCAGCCAATAGACTTAACCAGCCTGAGTATTGAATGTAAGAGACAGAAAGACATGTCGACCCATAAAGAATACTGCACATTACAAACTGCACGTTTACTCAACATTATAGGTCTTACTGTGCTTGGTAAGTGAGTAATCATGAGATTCATACAGTGCTTACGCTCATTTCAAAGGTTAAAAAGGAGCGAGCCATGGTGAAGCAGACATGAAGCATTCACGCCAATTACAGTGAGTCATTAGTAAAGAAATTCATCACTCCTTCTGTAATTTCTGGCCAAAGGGGGCATGAGCTATCAAGGTCTGGTGTCTGTAACTTAATTATCAACAGAAAGACTTTGGACAGGCTCCGTGTTCTCATCCCTCACTGGGGGGGCAGGGCTGACAAAACAAGAGATTATTTCACTTGATCATGTATGTTGCCAGGTTAAATTAGAAAAAATAAAATGTATTAAAAATGTATACTGCACATTTTCAGATTAGGTTGTGCATTAGTTCTACTTTGCAATGTCAGTGTCACCTCCCTCCTTGATTTTACAGTCACAAGTCAGCAAACTTAGTGTAAAAAATTCCATTGAAACAAAAAAAATAATAATTGGGTATTTTCTTAATTTTGGTTATATTCAATCACTAAAAGGCTCAAATTCTAATCAAAAATCGACAAGTGAAAGGGAGCAAGAGACTGGAAACGTCAGCGACACGTGACAGCGGGCTAGAAATCTCCTTAGCCCAGCAGCGGACAGCAGGACTCATTTCCATAATTGAGGGTTGAAAGGTCAACGCAAATGAGTAGGCATTGTGTTGAGCTGATTAGTTATTAGAATGGTATTACTGTCAATCTCTTTTATTCATTCATACAATTACAAGTGGGGGCCTTTGTATGCCTCTGACCTCACACACACACCGACACGTTTTTTTTCACACACACATATGTGGACGGACAAAGAACACACACAAATGACGTGCAGATATAAAGAGATAAACACCTAAAAAAAAAGGCCCCATGTACATACATACACATGCCTTTTGCTGCCACAGGAGAACAGCTATGGAGTGTGCTTGTACAGGCCTACCTTTACAAATTTGCCCTGTGAAGAGCTACATTTTTCTGACCTAAAAAAAATAGAGAATCTGTTATTTTTCCTACTTTTAATTACATTTTGTGAATTTAATTTCACAAATAAACATTAAAGTTCCTGTTTTTATTTGAAAATGTTCTATCCCACTTTTCAGTTTAGTTGCAACATTCATTGTAAGCATGACCAAAGAAATATCATATTATTTTCATAATTCAATTTTATGCCCTTAATAGCTCACAGCACTTTTTCTCAATCAAAACTTTGCCCACTGCCACTTTAAAACAGATTTAAGGAACCATTCAGGGATTCACATGTAGGATTTTTCTGTGGTTTCTGACATTTTGAACATCACTACAATTACTCAATATTACAATACAGGCCACACCGGTGTGCCACGTGACTATTTTTATGCTTTTGTTGGAAGTATTTTAACATTGCTCACGCTCATGATCTCGAAGTAATCCTATTTGCATTCACAATCGCCCTGAAACAGCGGGGTGCCATCATGTTGTGCAGCTGTGTGAAAACGACATTTTGTGGTTATGTGTTTGCAAGACAGTGAAAAAGTGTGTGTGTGTGTGTGTGTGTGGGGGGGAGGGGGGGGGGGGGGGGGAGTGGGTGGGGTGGTATTGATTTTCCTATAGCATGAGAAAGGAAGGGATGAAAAAAAAATCCAATCCGTTTTTCATTCCTTTAAGAGTCTTCATTTACTCAGATGCAAATATTAAGCCGAACGCAGTCAATAGGGGGATTGTAGACACTGAATCTGTGTGTCCGCTATCTTGCTCAGCAATCTTTGGCACGCTAACTGAAACCGCTAATCTGACATATTATATCAGATGAGGTATTCATGCTTTCCACTGATTCTGTGAAAGCCACAGAGCCGAGCATTGAGCAATTACAAATTCTTCCGTTCTCAACAATTTCCAGATTCACTTAATGAATACACCACACAGACAATGACACTGGTGATTTACTCTGTGTTAAGGTAAAGTCATTGGTTTCTCATTTTGAAAAAGGATCATTTCAAGTGTATTGTTTCCTACATTTGAACCTGCATTTTCAGTTTAAAGCCTCTTCGCCAAGTTGTCATATTTTTAATTCAGTTCACATTATTACGGACAGTAAGAATCTCCAAAAAGTGTCTCCACTTGCAGCCTAACTAGAGCCGCCCCTTCTCCTGCCCCTTTAAAATGCATTCTTCTCGGACATCTGAGGACAGCTTAGGACCCTTAAAGAGGGATGCATCATCCTGCCCAAGTTGGGAAGGGAGGGTGAAAAAAAAAGAAAAGGGGCCTGCTGGGTTCAACAATGTTGGAATTCTTGTGCCAATTAGATTTTTCCATTGTAATTCTGTGATCCCACACCCACCACCCTATTCTCTGAGAAATGAATTATTTAACGGATCTCTTAAATGATTTTATATTTAAGTTGATCTGACTGATACAATGTGTGCATGTTGCTGCATTTTAATGTGGTAATTCATCTGTCAGCACAGGATCATTCAGGACACGGAAGAAGAGAAATCTCATTCTACTTACTATTATGCACTTTTGTGAAGTGTTAATTCCCGTTTTTTTTAAATACTGATTGTGTTTGTCACATTGTTTAAGCATTACATTAATTACATCAATTGTATCTATCTTTATTTTTTTTAAACCAATAGATCCATCAAAAAAAAAAAATTCTGCTATTGCACAGCTCCTGGACAGTAATATCTCTGTGCAATAAACACAAGCATCCCCTCGAATGATCCTATGCATCCTCAGACCGGCAGAGGCTTGAGCGTCCTCAGCACAGCTCTGTGTGTGTGTGTGTGTGTGTGTCATCGGCCTGGTCAGCCCTGCTGCAGAGTGGTACAGTCATATCTGCACTAACAGAGAGGCCTTTGTCATTGCCTGCAGATGTGGAGCAGCCAAAACATTAACGATTTGTTTGTGTAAGCATTTGCAATACAGTATTCAATGACGGCACTCCGTCCAGATGACTGTGTCACCCGTCAAGATGCCTTCAGGGTCTCTGGGTGTGGATTTACAAAGGAGCTGGACAGGAGGAGGAGGCTTTGGGATCTAATGGTTGCTCATCCTCAGCAGGCCAAAGACATATTTAGTAGATTCTGCCTTTTTTTACATGGAGATCTTTGCTTCAGCTCCTTTTAAATTTAGAGGGTTTAATTCTAATTTTCAACTGTTTCACTTTGTGCACATAGAAAGCAAAGCACCATCATTCACAGACATCTCAGCTGTCAAACTGTTCGTCCATGACTCTGAACAAATCAGTGCTAAACTCACCTAAACAAACAAACAAAATAATTTAGAGAAAAACCCACTAATGACAAAAATGTACCTCTCCAGCTGATGGCTTGTTAGTTCTCTCTTAAAAACCCCAAATTCTGCTGTTTAGTCTAATGTTAAATAGTCCTACTCGCTCCTGTCTAGTCCTTCCTCTCAATCAGGATCTTACTTGTTCGTGTGTGTTTTCACTGCTGAGTAGTAATTAAGACCCAGCCATATTTGAGTGCCTTCTTGAACACATCTTTGGCACAACTACGTGGGTGTTCCTGAGTCCTGCACCCAATGGTGAGAGGGGATTAAAACAAAAGCCAAACAAAGCCCCACTGCAGGGGAACCATGTTGTCACTGTCAGCAGGGATTTTTCCTCACTATATCATATTTTCTTTGCACCTCATAACTGCGTGCAGTCCTGCCTCAAACATTGTGCTGCAAAGAGGGGAAAAAGTTCTGCTCACACACGGTGTTTAAGAATTCAGGAAAGATTTTGTCATTGTGAATATGAACAAAGCTCAAAAAATGAAAACTGAAAGCACATTTGTAGTCGTCCACCTGTTCAATGAAAGCATAGATGTCTCCTAAGATGTAGAAAATATCATTTTTACAACCAATAACATTTAGAAAATGTACTTCTCTTTGAATGTCTGAAATTGATTGTCTACATCTTCGTCCACAGCTGGGGAAATGTATCTTTGGCTATTCCTCTCAACAGGAGTAAGCACAAGTCTTTTCACATGTCTATGTCCGCCACCGCCTCCCACACATTCCACATGCACACCTTCAGACGCGCTGGATGCAGAGGAAGCGGTGGCGAGATTAAAAGCCTGTCGCTCTTCGCACTTTCTAGGACACGAGTAAGCTGCGCTGCCAAGGTCAACGGCACACATGTTCTAATTGTACAAGGAGCTTGACATCTAGCAGTAGGACCTGGCTGGCCGGGGCTAGACAAAGGTTAAGTCAGCAAGCTTTATAAAAGCACTTCTAAGCATACCCGCCCTTCCTCTCCCCATCCTAACACACACACACACACAACCCCCCATGCCCTCGGGGAGCAAGTGTCCGGAAGGCCTGAGGGGGAGATGATATGCCAGACAAGGGCTAGTTGGCACTTGATTTTAGTTTTTCATCTTTGCATGGATGCAGCACATTAAAGAGGTCCTCGCTGAGCTGCAGTGGACAGAGAGAAATTCACTCAGACAAAAAAAGCTCTGATCAAATTGAAGATGTGGGGAAAAAACAAACACACAAGTTTAAGTTTACACCAAAGCTCCTTAATCTCGAGGCTATTTTCTTGCTTGATGGCTATTGTCATGAAATGCGCCACGGACAGAGTGTGTGTGTCCTTGAACACCACTCGAATGCTTGACTTTTCCTTCCCCACCAGCCCAACACAAATGGATTTTAAGTCTAAATCGAGCAGCGACCGACGATTGGAACTTTTGAATTCCTTCGACATTGTATGCAATGATTTGTCAAGGCCGGGCGATCAATAATGTCGTCACGAGCTGCACCACGGCAAGAGGCGGCAAGAGAATCTGATCATGCTGCAATGATACACTGACAGTCTGACGTTTGTGGCCCGTCTGTGAGGTAGCTTTGGAAGAGACATGGCATTATTAGGTTTATTTAAGTGTGCATGGGCTCACTGTGCTCTGCCAAAGGCTTGGGATTGTTTCACTGCGACGTCTGTCCTGAAAACAAGCGAGCCAGTATCGAGGACAGGCAAGAACATTCCACGGCCACTTCCAGTCTCGAGCACAATGGCGTAGATACTATATTACCCACAACATAGCCTGTGTGTGTGTGTGTGTTTATTTTAAAGCAACACATCCATGTAGCACGGTGTGTGTTAAAAAGGAGAACAGAATCCAGGGAAAGAATGCCTGGATTTCTTTTCTGATTCTACACTTATTTCCTCTCTTGGTGGATCCGTCTTTTCTGTTTGACAAATTTTCTATTTTTTAAATGAAATTCTGCATGCATGTGAATCATCCACATTTTTCTACGACAGGAAAAGGAAGTTCACTTTTCATTCCATGATCCTACAGGAGAGCAACCTGATGGATGTTTCGTATCTCTGACCAGAATCTGGGAAGGGTTATCTCAACACTGAAGCAGAAACAATGTCGGTGTTAAAATGTGAATTTTCTTGAAATGACAAAAAATGAAAAATAAAAATCCACAGAGCAAACCAGACAAAAGAGGCAAGAGTCATCGGTGTGTGATTCCCCACCCCATCACACCAACATTTCCCCATGCAAAGGGAAGCTGCTCCCCAGGGATTACATCACGCATTTCTATTGTAAAGAAGCCCTGCAAGTGTGTGTGTGTGTGTGTGTGTGTGTGTGTGTGTGTTGGCCAACATGAGCCAAGACAGTGAGGTATAAATAATAGCAGTGATTTGCAGGGAGCACCCAGCTTCATGGATACCTCAAAAACAAATACATCTTTCACAGTAAATACCAAGAAAAAGGGGGGTGCTGTTAATGGTCAAAAAGCTGCAATGTTAATGATAAATGTTTTTTTTTCAACTTATGTAAAATGACGAAATGAATTGCTCTTATTCCTCATAGATATAATGTGATTTTCTTCTACATTAATTGCAGCCCGTCTTTACAAAATACAGCAATTTAAAATACTACAATTTAAAAGAATTGTAAGTGTGAAAACAATCCTGTTCAATTGGATTTGGCACCACGAAGTAAAAAGAAGAATCTCCCTACAGTTGTCATGGTGCTCCTATAATTCCTACAGCATCACGCCTTGTTCGAGATGTGACTTTAGCCCTTTAATGGTCGTATGACAGAATAAAAACATGAATGAGCCTTTTTTTCTTTTTTCTCCCCACATGGCGAGGACGAGCTCTGTCAGCCGATCTTGTCGACATTGTGAGCAAAAGGGAACAAATCAAGTGTGCTAAATTTATGTGAGGGGGGGTAAACAAAAACATTTCCATGACAAAACAAGGCTTCGACCTGCAACAGAATCCGCATTTTGCTCCTCGGTGAGCCAGACAGGCGCTGAGGGACAAAAGGCACCAATGCAAAATAAAAATAAAAACGTAAAAATAAAATTTCACTCAATTTAAAAAAAAAAAAAATTATAATAAAAAATATACACAATTTGCACGATTTTACCTCTATATATTTCAGACTTTTACAGCTCTAAGAGGGAATGTCAAATATTTTTCAACTTGTCAAACCACAAATCGCGTGTGTGTGTGTGTGTGTGTGTGTGTGCACGTTTGTGCGTGTATTTGAGTGTGCGCGCATGCACACACAAAGTCAACTGTGTAAGGTTTCAAAGGCGTATTTAAGAAAACAGCTCCGGTATTTGACACATAAAATATGATTAAATCAATTCTACTTTTAAAACAGGTCTTTCAAAAAAGGCCTCCAGCACGTGATATTGATGCTGTGAGTGTAAACTGCTGTAAATGAATAAATGCATCAGTTACACGTTAAAAGTCGCCTGTCAGCCAACAGCCGACGAGGTGGTGCAGCCTGGCCGAGGTGCAGGTTGCACTGGCGTTTGGGAATAACACAAACACACAACTTCTTCAGCGAGAGTCGCACACTTCCTCCCGAGACGTTTGACTTAATAACTGCATCGTGGTGGATTTATTACAATTTATTTCATCTATATTCAACCAATTGATCTCATCGGAAACCCAACTATAATCCAAATAAATCCAAACATGTAAGGTAAAACTTCCAAGAAAGGAGTGAACAAAGCTCCTAAAGTGAAACAACAACAGCAGCGCGGAGCTGTGAGAGGCGGGGAAGTTGTCTGTTTGGAAGGAGACCTGGATAAGGGACCTCAGCAGGTCAAAAATCCACTCACCGTGCTCGGAAACCACCCCGGCTAGTGCGGGATCCTCGTCCGACTTGAGGTGCTGCGGCTTGGCTTGCTTGCGTCGGGACATGCTGCTGCTGGCGTCGGTGCTGCTGGCGATGCTTCTTCTTTTGCGCTCCGAGATGCCTCTGCGTTTTGCAGATACATCAGCGAAGGGGGCGAATGAAATCAACACACGCGCAAAGAAGAGAAAAAAAGAAAACAAAAGAAAACAAAAAAAAAAAAAACAGTCTCAAACAGTGTGACAGCGGAGAGGGGAGGCAAACCAAAACAAGAGGGGGAAATCTGAAATTAGCCGGTGTTGCTGCCGCCGCCGCTGCTGTTGCTGTTGCTGTGCGTTGGATTGCGCATGTCGGTATAATAATTATGATAGTGAATAATGCCTCGCGATTAATGGCACCGTGTGAAGGTGGGGAGGATTGGCTGGAGTCCAGCGGACGCGCATTGGATATGGTAATGAGGGACGGACTGAGCAATTAGCCGCTTCACTCTCAGACTTTATCCGTCTCTTTTCTCTTTACTATCCAGCCTCCCCCAACAACACAACACAACACACCAAATCTCTTGTTATGCCCAGCTCACTGGGGGGGTGGGGGTGGGGGGGTTGGGGGGGGTCTTCACCAGGGAACGTCAGGCCCCCCTCCTCCTTCCGCGAAGCGCACCGGTTCACAAGTGCTGAGGAGTCGCCGCCGCGTTTCTTCTCGAAGTATCTCTCATCTTCATCACTCTGACCTTTATGATCCCACTGTCGCCTCACAACTTCAGGCAGCGTCTTCTCATAAAGTCTATCTGGGTTCTTTCAGCACTTCCTCTCCGTCTTGGTAACTTTTGTGCGTGTGTGTGTGTGTGTGTTTGTGTGTGTGTGTGTGTGTGCCGAGGCTGAACACGCACCTCCTTCTGAACTGGACTCGAGCGATGTTTACAGTCTCTGAGCGGTTTCAGGTCTTTTGAAAGTTTGCTCTTGCTGGACGGTCTCTCCGGCAAAGCAGCTGCAGTCTGGCTTGATAGCCACGGACGCCGGTGACCGGACAGTGAGACAGGACGGGTGAAGTTCCTGACAATGGCAATAAATTGTTACCAGGGTTTTTTTTTTTAGTTTTTCTAATGGCGCAGCTCCGCTCTCCAAACTTTGACGCGCGTCTCCCGAGAAAGCGGTGCCACGGTGAGCAGCGGTCCTCCTCTCGGCTACGGCGCCAATGTCAATGAGCTCAAAAAGTACATTTGCCCCGCAAAACACGCGTCGCATCAGTGTCTCTGGTCGCGGTGAAGTTCCCTCTCTCGCCGTTGTTTTAGCTCCCCCGGTTGCGCCCTCGCCTCGGTGCGCTCTCCAAAAAGTGGCTTTTCTTTCTGGATATTTGGTGGCCAAACGCTCAAACGCCGCTTTTGTTTTCCAAATGAAAGCGTCAGTCAGCGTCTTCCCCCTTTCGGTCGGCGTGCGGGCTCACATCGAAGCCAACTTTGAAGTTATCTTCTGGCAGCCCACGAGCGCTGTCGGTCTCTCGGCGTTGGGCATGGCTCCGTATGTGTGGGGGGACTGCGCTGTGTGTGAGAGTTTAACCCCCAAGTAGCCCAGAGGTTCAGCCCATTGCTTCCAGCCACCACTAGGATG
Organism: Enoplosus armatus; assembly: GCF_043641665.1. NCBI lineage: Eukaryota > Metazoa > Chordata > Actinopteri > Centrarchiformes > Enoplosidae > Enoplosus > Enoplosus armatus. Next base: position 19,876,388 of record NC_092188.1, on the reverse strand, counting down.
TACCACCACGTTGCTGTTCAGTGGATCGTCCTCAGACTCCAGTGTGAACACCCAGATCTGACCTCCCATCATATAATATCTTCCAGCTCTCAGCAGCCGCCGCCTGTGAGGGACACACTGTCACATTAATCTCGCAGAGTATTATTTTTTTATGAGAGCGGCGATTTTGTGATTCCACGGTAGGCTCTCCATCACAGCGTCCTGCCTTTATCTTTAAACTTTATTCCTCGTTTATGAACATTTTACGCACGATGCCAACCACTGGAAACCTAGTTCGTCCTTTGCTGACAGTGAACACATCTTAGTGATTTTCTGAAAGAATAAATGTTATTATTATTATAGCGTCCTGTAAGACTGTATGGGCTATTTAAAACATCATACACATAATACATATTTTGGATGCTTTGTAATGTTTTTTTTCTCTCTCTCTTCTTGTTTAAAATTAAAAGAGGTTCAAAGAAAACACAGCGTTGTGCGTTGATGCCAGCTCATCGTGGTACTGAATACACACATGAACGCGTTACTTTGCACATTTCTATTTGCATTAAAATGTGTGGATGCATGGAGTCACATTAATGAGGAGGAGGATTGAGGGGATTAAGGTGTGCGAGGTAAATATGAGGGGGGGGGGGGGGGGGCGTGCATAATTTCTATTGATAAACATGATTTATGAACATGTTCTGTTCAGTTATTTTTTCGTATTACAAACTCATCATTTGTCATAAGAGAGGTCTCTTTAAATGACATAATGGTTGTGTGTAATATTATAAGTTATTAATAATAAAGCTGGTAATATTATCCAATGATTGTGTGTTTGTTTAGTTGTTCCAACGCTTAAAACTATTTCTAAACAAATTAGAAACCATTTTACTGTAATGATGGATCCTGAGCTTTTAGGGGGGGGGGGTCCCCCCCACCCCTCGTGTCTGTTTGACTTGTCTATTCCCCTGTGTCCACCTCATATGAGAGACGAATCTGTTGACAACAAGGTCGTCCTGTGAACAAACTTTCTTTTTTCCCCCTTCTTCTTCTTCTTCTTCCTCTTCTTCCTCTCCTTCTCCTCCCATCATCCCCTTAGAAGTTATGTCCAAAAGGCTGTTATTATCTGGTATTAATAGATGCAGCCCCAGGAAGACAAAATCAGCTATTGATAATTGCAAGGAGCTATACGGCAGCTACTGTATCGATCGGCGTGTCCTCCACTCCCCTGGCACTGAGAGATAAGGAGACACACTCTTTAGAGCAATATAATTTCTTTTGACCTATCTGCTTGCTACAGACTTATGATGAATAGCCAGAGTGGCTGAAGTCCTTTATCACCAAAGTTACCCCCTTGATATAATATTGATTCTTTATAACTAGCTCGCCACACAAAAATCAAACTGTCCACTTGGCCATCATCATCATCAATATCATCACAAAGGCGGGGGGAATGAAGATCCCTGCGCCTCTAAAGGCGAGCCTTTACAATCTCCTCTGTAGGCCTAATCTTTATTTTGCTGATGATGAAAGGAGAAGGGGAAACGAGGCAAGGTGCCATTTAAGACGAGGTGCCATTTAATCCGGTATAGACTAACACACACACACACACACACACACACACACACACACAGAGAGAGAGAGAGAGAGAGAGAGATCCAGTGTGATCAGGATTTCCAAACAGCTTGGACTTCTGGGAAAATAATTCATTTGGTGTGAAATGTTTTGATTTCAGGCATTTCATAACCTGCAATTTTGCCTCCATGCCAATCCCATAATTTTCTATAACTGACATGACAGTGGGTTAAAGGAAAAGAGAGGCCCACCCCCCAGTGGAACTGTTAAATTGACTATGAATTAGCCATATAACAGCAAATAAATAGCTCTTTAATTGACTGCAGTGGAAAAGTAACAAAAAAAAAAAAAATGCGCGTTTGCTTTGTGATACAGCTCATCCCGGATGCGCCTCCGAGGTGTCTTCTAAGCTTAAAGGACGGGCTGTGCTTTATTACAGTGGGGCCACTCTCCCTATTCACCGAGAGAGAGGGGAGAGCTGCTGGTGAAGGAGGAGGGGGGGGGGGGGTGGTGGTGGTGAGGGATGGAGGAAGGAGGGAGGGTGGGAGAGGAAGGAGAGGAGAAACGTGTAATCACCCAAACAACCATTTTTTACCCATTTCACCCCCTCTGGATCTGTGTCGCAAGGTAAGAAAAAAGGGCTCGGCTGCTTGTACGCTGGCCCTCTCTGCCTCATAAACTGCTCCGGCTGACTTCTGTAAGAACTCCTCTCCTTCCTCTCCTTCCTCTCCTTCCTCTCACACTCTGCAGTCTGCCGTGAGGGGGTCTGTCTTTCACTGCGGATGCCGCGAAGGGAGGCCGGACAGTCAGGGAGACACCGAGAGGTAAATGGCGTTCTCAGTTTGAATTTATGTATTTTTTGTGTGTGTGTGTGTGTGTGTGTGTGTGTGTGCGTCTTTGTAAAATAAGAAGCGTGTGTCGGCCTTAAAGTGATCCATTAGATATCTTGAAACGCGAGGATGTAAGGACGTGGTGCGTCATGTGCGTTGCTGCTCAGATTGTAAAGAATGGGATTAGACCGCTGAAGTATAGCGCAGTCTGAGAAAACTGCGTCCCTTGCGTCAGCGTCCAATCAGACGTCTTTGCGCCGCCGCAACTGGTGCCAAGACGCATTTACACACACCGCAGGCTACTGTAGCAGCATATGGCAGCCTATGGCATACTGCTGAGGCTTCTAGCTGCACCAATCAGAGACGAGATGTAACTTTTTGCTGCTATTGGACGATCGTATAACAGTGTCACCATATATTCCAAAATGATCCTCATTGTTCTGTTCTAGATACCTTGTTGGTACTTCCTGGTACTCCTTCATCTGTCTCTTGTGACTCTTGTGACTTTATAATGCTTACATACTGTTTGTTGCAATCCATGTTACATTTAATGAGGTTGATATTTTCTACGGTTTTGCCGTAAAATTCACTTCAGTTGAGACTAACAGGCCAAATTAATTGTTTTTTAGTGACCATGTGAATTTATGTGTCAGGCATCACATTAATATTCCTACTCGTCCGTCTTGTATATTGTAATATTCTTTTATTGAGCTTAAGGTTTTGTCCTGTATTAAAGTATTATTTTAAAATCTATAATAAGAGTACTATAGTTGTTATTGTAAAGTATATGGTGGCATGTGCTACTTGTGTCTTAAGGGTAATTTCAGTGGGTTGGTAAGATAGCCAATTTAAGGTGGTATCTTGTGGTAGTCTATTATTATAATACTCCTATAATTCTGTATTCTCATACTGACTTTGGGGTTTTAGCTCCATATAAGAAAGCATTATTTCATAATTTAATATAGGATCACTGGAGTTGTTTTTATAGAGATTATGGTGGTTACTTCTTAGTGTTGGGTGATGTTGGTAAAACCATTCAAGAGGGAGCCTCTCTAAGCGTGTGCAGTATTATAAGACACTGGGTGAAACGATAGCAGCTGCTTGTCTGAATGACATGATATAAGAGTGGTTTTTCTTTCCTGACATGTTTTCTAGCTTTGTTCTGCGTTACACATCCATTAGTTGGATATGTAAAACACACACACACACACACACACACACACACACATGTGCACACACAATTTGATACATAATTGTGGACATCATGCATAAGTAATGACTGTTGTAGCTGGGACTCTACTAAGTGGCAACTGGCTGTGATCCTGCACTGAAAGTGGAGCGTTTCACTCCCACATATATCACAGAGTCAGAGATTAAGGAGGCGTTTGAATCCGTGTGATCGGTGAACTCTTTTTTTTTTTCTACATCAGACGCCCGTGAGCTCAACCATGAATTTTCAGTCATCATATCATGACGTGCTTATCTTGCTTGAAATGAGGCAGGCCACGATGAAATGTGACAGGCAGCTCGTACCTGAGATGAGTAAAATGTGTTCTGACTGGTCCAATTGGGCCTAATTGAAATGAATTGAATCAACCCATTTCTTCTGCTACTGTAATTAAATTAGTAGCTGGGGTGTAATTGGACATCGAGTTGGCACTCAAGAGGAGATGACAAAATGCTCATTGCTGCCACCAAAGGACTATGTGTCAAATTCAGTGTGAAAGGCAGCGCACCGAATGCTGTCTGACACACTGACAAGGCTGGTGCTTCACTAGAAGAGTCCACAAACAAAACACCCTCCGAGTATCTGCCAGACAGAAGCACTGCATCATATGGAGGGAAATAAGTGGAGATCTGCCCACATGTGATTAAAGCAAATTTGATATACAGTAAGCGTGGAAACACGCATATTTACAGTGCATTCAAATTTAGACTTATTGCTTTTATAGTCTAGAATACTGTTAGTCCTGGGACCCTAAAACTCCCAAGTGAATTCCCAAATACTAAAATTGTTGTAGCGTCTATCTATGGCAGAGAAACTCTGGGACTCCTGAATGTTATAAATAATGAATTAAAAGACAATTGAAACAATTGACGGCAAATCAAACACAATTCTGCTGCAGTCAGAAATGAATAACACTGTCGGCTGATATCTGTTATTTATTTAATAAAACCCCCGACACCCCCACAGACTAATATATTAATCTAACCCTCCTGGATATAGATGTATGTAAGAACATTATTACATTTTGATGTCTGAATTGGAGGCCGTGTGTCAAATATCTCACATATCAGCTCGGCCCCCACAGGAAGGGAAGAGGTTTTACTGCTCCGAGGCCTCGGTCAGCCTGCGGCTCTAATGCCATTTCCAAGAAGAATGAGCAGAAAAGGGCTAAAGTCGCACTGATGACACTTAATCTCATTGGAATTCCTTGTCAGGTTTGACCTTGGGAAGATATTAGCCACTCGACAAGTGACTATGGGTGTGTGTGTGTGTGAGTGTGTGTGTGGGAGGGGAGAGGTGCCTGTGTGCCTCTGTCTGTCAGTTATGTGATTGCAAGTGTGTATGTGTGCGTGTTTTATGAGTAAACACAGGTGAAATGTGCTTTAGAGCAATTTTAGATTTAGAACTTTACCGTTGGACACACGATGATCCCGTCTGTCTGTGTAACTGTGGGTCAGAGAACCCTCCCTGTATTTGCATGGAGGTCTAGCACTCCTGATGTGTTGCTAGGAGGAGGAGGAGGGGGAAGAGACGACTATGCATGTGCCTGAAAGCAGCCAGCAGCCAGACCAGTGGGCTGCAGGGATCTGTGGCCCAGTGATATGTGTGCCACAGTGTCTGTTCAATAGAGGCCTTTGAATTTTTAAACAGCATCAGTTACTTCATACTGTCATTGTTTAGGCACCATTTGCCTTGCTTAATCCTGGTAAGTGCATATCTACACTGACAGTGTAGAGATGTGTGTGTGTGTATAGGGATAGCTAGATTGTATATATTGCATCATGCTTCAAAGCTAGGGAAAGTTAGCATAATGACAAATGTACAGTAAGTAGCTACCGTTGCAGGTCCTCGGTAGTGATTAGATTGGCATTAGATTAGTGTGAGTGTGTGTGCAAGCAGGGGGGTATATGTGCATCCCTGTATGAGCATGTGAGCGTGCCTGACACCATCTAAAACCAGAGAAAAGACAGAAAGCAAAAGATTAAATACAGAATTGTCAATATTCACAATATTTAAGGCCAACCAAGTTTTAACAAATGCAACATCTCGCTGAGGTCAGAAATGTGTGTTTCTGCATTAGAGGTTCCTCTAAGTCAACACTATCTTCTATGGCATCAGTTTGATCCTCACTACAAAGATACAACAATACAAACAAGATGAGGTCGATCGCAGAAGGCCTGCAAGCTTTAAGAGCAGCAATTAGAGTTAAACTGAAGCTGCGATGGTGTAAAAAACTGTATTGTTTTGCCCCAAAATGAAACAAAAAAAAAAGAACAATTCTGACGTCTGTTGTGGAATCAGTAATAAAATAGGTGACTGGTTTGTGATCATGTTTAGAAGGCCTGAATTTACTGTCTTTGACTCAATAAGCAAAACAAAATGGAGGAAAATGTGATGTAATGTTTGAGAAAATAAACTAGCTTACTAACAGCATAGGAAATACGTGATAATAAATGCTGCGAAAAAGAAAACACACAATTTGACAGATTCATACAGATACTTGCATGAAATATGACTCTAAAACACAGAAAAGACTCTCTAAATAGAATCTTGTGTGTTTGTGTGTGAAGAACTGCCAGGATAAAGGGAAGTTCTTGCTAGATTGAGCAACAAAGCTTTTTTTCAGATGAAGAACCAAAGGTCTTGATTGCTGTGGGGGACAGTTGGCTTTAGCTATACACAGATTTTACATTCCTCCATATACAGTACTGGATGCACCGGTATGTCTACAGTCCCTCCGTCTTCCTTTTTCTCTCTCTGTCTCCGTCTCCAGGGAGAAATATTTGCACAGTGAACCCTTCTCTGTATAGTTTCTATGCTCTCCCCCCTTTGTCCCTACGCTGACTTATTTATGGTAACCCGCTAATGAGCTGTACGGCCTTTTGTAGTGAGAGACAGCATGTGTAAACATTTAGATTTTTCCCCTCAAGTACACGGCGAGATCCGCCAAATTAAAAGGCACAAAGTGAAATGAAATCGCGGAGCAACCTAACACCTGATCAAATACAAGGTTACCCATGCAGTGTTTTGTGTTTTGCCGTGTTAATGCCCTATGTTGCTATCAGTCTGGCGTGTGTTTTGGAGGACTGCCAGCCAGTGGAGGAAGAGCACCTATTTTGTGGAGAGGTAATTGCTACACAGTAGCCTCTGATTGCCAGGATCTTTCACTGGGAACAGCCCCGGCTCCCTTTTCACTTGCACCGACAGCCTGATTACAAATCATCTTATTGATTTGATGAGTGCAAGATGTTTGCTAATAACTGTTCTCATACCATCTGTTAATCTTTGTTGTGATTAAAGAGGTAATCCCAATACCCATTATTCCCAATGACACGAGCGGGGATCGTTCTCTTACACAAGCTTTAGCCCCTCACAGGCCATGCAGGGCCGAAAAGGGGGGGTGGGCTTGAGGGGGTGCAGCACCAAGGATATCAGTGATCTCCGAATGCAATTGAGAAATCTGCTCCACCTTCCACATAACAAACGCGATACAAAAGAAAAAAAAGAATTACACCCCTCGCTAAAAATCCATTACCCCGTATAATCACGCAAAATGATTTTTCTTAAATATGATAATAAATCACAGGCTGGATCAATAGCCTGCGGACCAACTGCTATGCCCTGATAACGTATCAATCAATATTTAGTATTTAGATTTTAATTAATACCTCGGCGGGGACTCGGAGCCTGTTAACACTGAGAGAAATATAATCCGTGATAAAAACGGGGCCAAAGTGAAGAAACTGATAAAAGCGAATGCAGCCCTGTTAGCATTCCGCTGTTGTTCCTCATATCTGTCATTGATCAGTCAATTGCTTAGTTGTGATTAAGGACCGTTCAAAATCAAGCTTGGTATGTGTGCGTATGTTTGTGTGTGTGCAATGCAGAGGGGATGTGTGTGTGTTTACATGGCGACGTACTCATCGATCATGCTTTATAGGGATGAGCTTCAGAAGCACCTGCTGCAGAGCGTGTATACAGAAGATCACAGACTAACATCATGTGTTGGACTACAAGTAAGAAATATTACAGCAAACAAAGCTCATATTGATCCTAAAGAGCCTGTTGGAATACCTCTGTGATTTTAATACATATTTTAACTGCAGGCTATTTCTCTTAATCCTAAATGTAGTAATCCTAATCTTCACACTCCTGCACGGTTACAGGTTCCTTGCGTACGCTGCTGCTTGGCTTCTGGTGGGTTTATGGCGACTTCTCTGAACCGCTCTGCAGCATACAGTAAAGACCTGCAATTAATTGGCTGTTGTGCAACTCTGACAGAAACACTTAGGCAAATAGTTTCAGAGTGATGCATGTAAATCATTGCATCTCGAATATGCACGCAATGGCCCCTCTCTGTAATCTTTTCTTAAGGTGTTAAACACTGGACTGCCAACTGTTTTTCAATTGGATTGACTCTTTTATAAAGAGATTAAAATAAATATAGAAACCAACAGGCAGAGTTTGACCATCGGGATCTGCATGGCTAACACAAGATTAATACGACACATAGATAAACAGGATTCTGTGTTAATCCTCCTTTGAACTAGTACGTTTGACTTGTAATCTTTTGACTTGCATCTTCCCACGGTTCCTGTCCTGCTTAGATAAACAAATGCATTCATAAAAAATCCAAACATATTATGTTTTTGAACACATATAACATCAAAAGAATGACCACCATCAGTGTGCAAGGTATGTTAAAATGTAAGTAACCATAGTGTAAGTATACATGACGTGAAGTGGGACCACAGGACTGTTATTTTGGCATCTAAGGAAACTTTGTCCCATACTATTGCTTATGTGTTTTCTACATTAGTATTATGTTGCACCATACCCACTGTTTGAAGTGGAGAATGAAGGGACTGTTCCGGCTTTTGGCTGAAGGCCGCGGTGGGTCCATGGTCCGTGGAAAGTCAAGCTGTGATGTGAGCTAACAGGACATGTGCGTGTTGCTCAGGGTTACGGCTGGATTTAAGTGTCCCAAGGCTGTCTGCTGTCTAACCTGGGTCAACAGGATATAAGGCCACAGCAAGTGCTGGCCTGGGCGAGTGGTGTTGCTTTTGAGCTGATCCCCGACACACACACACACACACACACATCCACTGCCACTTTGGCACGTACAGGAAGGCATACACGTAAACATGCAGTGGAGGTCAATTGAGGCAGCTTGGGTGGCAGTTGGTGGGGTGGTATGTGCATGGTATTTGCCACAATTTAGCCTCGGTGAATAGTTATTACGCCATCCAAATAAAAATACACTTTCAGTGATTGGTCAGTGTTTTAGATGTAGTTGACACTGTAGCAACAAAAATACAGGGCAAAGCAGATGAAATTACATTAAAGATGTCAACAAATTGCAGCGGAAAGCCTCTGAAATCCCCACACTAACATCATCATTTTGATATTTTAAGAAAATGGTGATAACACAAGGGACGGAACATTTTCCCACTCAGTACAGCACAGCCATCAAATTGCAGTTATCGGTGTTGGGCTGGCATATCAGCTTAGCTCTGTGGTAAAGCTCACACACCATGAGACTGGACCGGATTGGCCAATCCCTATTAATCCCTTCTTACTGTTAGGTGGACAAGGTGCCAATAGGGGCCCTGTGCAGGGCTGGCATGGGGTGTGTGTGTGTTAGCAGAGTGAGTCAGCTGCTGCCGGCATTACTGTAATTGAATTAGTGCGTGTGTGTGGTCAGACGTGCTTCTAACAGCGTAGGTGAAGGCATGTATTTTAGTGCATTAGCTGTGATAATCTCTCAAGTTGTCTTCTGGGCAGCATGTCAAAAGCGGTCTAACATTCCCAAACTACTGACTGTATATCATTACATTACAGCATTTCTTTTGAGACATCATTAGCATTGTTAACATGAACACTGCACAGTTTACATTGTGTGCTACGGGGTCAGGTTCTGATGTAAAATCAGATGTATCATTTTCATTCTTTTCTGGGATGGGGAGTGTGGGATGGCTGCAACACACTTATTTTCATGAGAAGCAACAGGATTTATGGTCTTAATTTTGAGGAGCATTGGCAATACCTCTGGTGGAAAAGTGAGGCTACCTGTTGTCTTGGCTACCAGGGTGCAATTTGCCTCCATTATTTATACTTGAAGCTGCACTAATTAACATTTTAGTATCAACAATGGAAAAATGACTATGTATAATGTGAAAGGAGTTGCTCGTGGTGACAGACAGAAAGTTATCACCTGTCTCCGCAGCCAGCTCTGCGGGGCTTTACCTTGTTTTAGTTTTAGCTTCTTTCAGCTTATTGGTGCGGTTGACTTCTCTTCATCAGCCATTAGCAGCTGTAGAGGCAGATATTTCCCTCCGGAGTCGGTAGAGACCAAAACAGAGCTAAGAAGAGAGTGAATCATGTATTTACATGCGCAAACGAAAGTTAGTGTTGCTCTGCGTCCTCTGGATGTGTAAGTAGGCAACTGCTTGCTAACACTATCGCCAAAATAACTTTGGAAGCAGATAATATGTCAATGTTGTGTGTACAGCTTGTTGTGCTGTGGCCACAAATGCAATTAAAGCAGGTTTAAGTATCACAGTTCTTTTTTTTTTTTGGGGGGGGGGTTAAATGCCATATGTAGCACTTTAAACTTTGTCCAGTGAGCAAAGCACAAAACTCTTGAGTGATGTGACGACTGATACTGCAGCTACAGTCCTGCCTTGCTACCTATTCCAACTCCACATTGAAGACGTGTGTTGAGTTGGTGTCTTGCTCGTGAGTAATAGACCAGTTTAGGGCCCAGATTTTCCTACTTGTTTCATGCATTTGAACTATGAACATGAGAAACAGATTTAACTATTACGTTGTTACATTAATTAATAATGTAACATTTATTTTATCAATATTTTGCAATTGAAAAAAAAAACAAGAAAAAGGCATGGCATGGAACAACAACAGTGAAAAAGAGAGATTGAAATAAAGTTGAGGGGGAAAATGAAGATGGTGGGTATAGGAGGCTGACGGACAGTTGTGGAGACAGGGTTGTTAGTTTATGTAGGCTGTGGGCTGAGTCGACTGGAAAATTTTGATCACTTTAATTTACTATATCCAGCGTTGCTTCGCTCCCTGTCCAGCACTTTTATCAAGCCCTGTGAGCCTGTATTGATTTTTTTATTTTCTGCCCAGGATAAGAAGACAGAGAGTTAGGGAGCTCTGGTGAATGGAGAACTTTCCTCAGATTGCTGCTATTCTCCAGCTTATTGCATCCTGTCGTTTGTAGTTTCAGATGATGTCCAGTACGCCACGGCTGCTCCAGCCAATAAACAAGGTGACTAACAATGGAAGAGGGCTGGGAATGAAGAGAGGGAGACAGGCTAACCACCACACCACACAGATAGAAACAAGAGGGGGTGGGAGGACATTTTATAGCTAGAACTTGCCTTTGTTTTATAGCTGCGTTGACACTTTTTTGAAAAAGTATGTGCTTTAGAGCAGTTTTACTTGTCTGTATTTAATGAATATAACATATGAAATTGTTTTTAGAAAATCAAGAGATGTAATGAGGGAGAAACCCCACCGACAGTATTTATTTTTTATTCTTTTAATAAGGTTGATGTCAATTTAATCGTCATATAAGTAATGTGAGGAAAGGATCCTCTGTGGGAAATTACGATGCATACTAATGCTTTCCTGAAAACATATTTGAAAATATTTTGTTTGTGTTCCTGTAATCGCCCAACTTTTATTTTTACAAGAAATCCAATAGGACTCTGGTATTTTCTTTCTCTTTTCTCTGGCTTTCAGTTTGAAATCATGAAGTCATATAAGATCGAAATCAGCAGGTATTTCTCCGTGAACAATGCAACGGAGTCTAATGTATTTGTTTGCTTTCATCCTGTCCCAGCAATGCGCTTCCATTGAGTTGCCACGTTAGCATTGAAAATGTTATTCTGGGACTGAAGGCAAGAATACTATTTAACATTTTTTGTATATTCTTGTTACTGGTTCATCTGTGTCTCCCTGAGCAAAATTAATTATCACCTTTGCCCCAAAGAAAATGCAATTAAGAAGTAAAGGTAATGGTTTTTTCTTTTTTTTCTTCCCCAAAATGAAATAGGACGATGGTTTTGTCCCCCAATTCATTGCTTTTTGATAATGTGTATATCAGACAAATTGTTGTACTATTCCATAAAATCTTTTTTTCCTTAATTTTTTTTGGTCTTGTTTTCCTTGTGGCTGTTTACTTGCATTTCCGAATGTTGTGCTAAGAGGATGAGCGTGTGTGTTTGAGAGAGGGGGGGTTGGTAGAGGGAGAGAGAGATTAGTGACAGTCTGATAAAAGATGTCTCCAAAACCCTAATTAAAATTGAATACCCCTGCAAATGCAAAGCAACATGCAATCTCCAGGTATTTCATTTAGAGCAACTATCTCAGTGCGAGGCTGTTTTTTATGTCTTTCTTCACTGCACACAAATAGCTATCCTCCTTTTTTACGTTTTATTTTTCACACTTCCACATCTGCCACTACCTTTGTCAAACCTCACGTTTGCTCTCCTTCTCCCTCCCTTGATGTCAGACACAATGGCAAAATAAAATCAAACTGAGTAACCCGTAGTGTGTCCCGTTTTTTTTATTTTTCTCCAGAACACTTCCAAGGTTCAGCTCATTAAGCTGCTGAAAGAATGAGGGCTTCTAATGCAACAGTGAGCACAGCATCAAGCGCTTGTATTTTTATAACACAAACATGCTCGACAAATAAGAGCAAACTTTATTTCTTTTTTAACAAATGCTGATATTGGTAATAGTTTAGTATTGGTTGTGTTATTCTTTACAATAAAAATGATCTCCAAGACTCTTATTTTGTTGATAGTTTCATGCCTGCAATTCATCACTAAAATCATACTCAATTTATGATAAGGTTTAAATAAGATCACAGCTCTTTTGTGATTTTTATATAATAATGAATATTTTTACTAATTTTCTTCATGTACATGTCTTTTCTTAGCACAACTGCAGGTTATTCTGGGAAACTCCTCTTGCTTCTTGTCACAACCGTGCCGGATCTTGATCTAAAAGTGCATGTTCACAGTTTCTAATTCCTCCCCGTCGTCTTCCTGTTACATCATTAAAAAAACGTGGGCTCGTCCTCTGTCCTCGCTCTTCAAACATCTCCCTCAGTTGTGTGAGTAAAATGAGAAGAGTGATTGCACTGTACAGCGGAAAAACCTTGTTTGAGATCTGACCTGTGTTGTGGCTGCAGTGGCACTTTCACTTCCTACTGTCTGGACTCAAGACTGCCGACCATGTGATCTCACTTTAGAAGAATCTAAACATACACACACACACTTGTCAGTGTCATCAGAAACTTGTGGCCCATGGTTAACCTGCCAGTTTACATGAATCAGTTCAGACTCTTGCAGTGGTCTTTTCATCCACATATAAGCCTGCCTTAAATGTGATATCTTTTGCACATTTTTCTCTTTAATTTCTCATCCCTGGTTTCAGTTTTTGTGTACATAGTGAATGTTGGTTTTTTAAATGAGGGTTTTGCTTATACTTTGGTGTGCTAGGTGTTGTCTAATGCACACCTGATAGACTGGTTCACAGGAGTTTATTACAGATACAGTGTTTTGGTCAAGGCACCAAATTCACAACACGAAACAACTATCTTTACACTGCAGTCATAAGCAGCAACAACCAATCAAAAGGAAAGCCGAATCCATAGAATACAAAAAAATTTGCTTTTTTAAAAATAAAAGATTAGATAGGCAATGAAAATAAGCGTCTTTTTATTAACGGAAGAATTTCAAATGGGGATAGAAGAGGCAGGTCTTACAATAACCAGCCCAGGTCTCACTATATTTTGCACTGAAGAAAATAGTGAATATGACCTCAAAAATTGTAAAAACAAAACAGCTGTTGGCAGCTTTAGTGCAAAAAAAGAAATGTATTCAGTAGCTTTGGCTTTCAAACCCCCATATTGGCTGACCCTTGCTCACAGCTCACACCTATAATCATTTTTACATGGCTGCCTGCAGAAAATACAGAGGAAATTGCTCTGGCTTAAGCTTCCGTTTAGTCATAAGGGTATGGTCAATTTGGTACTCTGCCAAAGCCATGCCCCTGAGTCATTTTACTGTATGTATTTTTTTTGTCATCAGTTCCCAGAACACCAGTTGAATCATACAGCAAAGAAATAATCCCCAGCGCCGAGAGTTTAAGCTGGTGAGCAATGAAACATGTGTCTCGCGCATTTGCTTTCTTCTTCTTTTTAACCTCCTCACTTTCCATCCAGACAGTTATTAACTTTGCAGATGATATCTTGTCATGTTAGCTATTGATTCCCGTCATCATTAGAGTGTGTAATAACGAGGACCTTGGCTTGACAATTTTGTTACGTCTGCGAGGAGTGACAGGCCCATGTGTTAAAGACATGTTTACTTCACTCAGAATCAATAAATGCTGTGAGCCAGCATGAGAAAGCATAGGCCCTTACCGGTGTTATTGATGCACAATGTATCACATTATGAAATATACGTAGGGAGGAAGCTGCCCACAAGATTAAGGCGCGCTCATAGATCAATGAAGAGCATGAGCATTAATATAGTGCTGCTACTTCCCTCCCCTGGACACCGCGGGTTATTTTTGCTCTCAGGCTGAACACTGATGCACATGGACGTGCTTTCGTGTGAACTGGGAGAATTAGATTTGCCTGTTGGTGTTACAATCCAATATCTATCATTGAAAGGGTTCTTTTTCGCTCCTACAGCCAAAGGTCTCTCATTTTAGGCTTGGGCAGAGGCCGCCGTGGCAGTGAAAATTGCAATTTCTTTTGCGATTTTTAAACTTATTAACATGTCATGAAAACTACTTTTCATTGATGGTGGTAGCTGTGTGTGTGTGTGTGTGTGTGTGTGTGTGTGTGTGACAGCAATCTTGACCTTGAGACTGAGGGTGTTAAAAAAGACGGAGTGACTGCTTCATGTTGTCAGGAAATGTTCCCTCTTACAGTGATTTCACTGTTTAATCCCATGCTGAAATTTCATTCACAGCCGCCCTTGTTTCATTTTGCTTAAACTGCAGAGACCCAAAAACAGATGATACACCTGATTTTTTTTACCCTTCCTTTATTACCAACCTTCACTTGTGCTCTTTATATTACAAGCATGGTGTTTGTTCGACTGGTAATCGTTTTGACCACATCCAGTTGACGTTCATATAGAAACTGAACTCACAAACCTCATTTCCCACGATGCACGTCAGGCCTATATGAGCTTCTCATCTGGATATATCCCTCGCTGTGGAGGACAACAGAGGCGTGCTGTCATCCAGCTGACCCTTGAAGTGGCCAGATGAAGGGCAGGGAGGGAGGAGGGGTGAAGGGGTGGAAGGGAAACTTGGGCCAAGGTCAAGAAAGCTAATTTGTTTCCTGCGTCCCCTGCCGTCCCCGAGCGGCAGACCACACACTGCCCATACAAGAGGGGCTTTAATGTGGTTAAGGGTGCATAGCATGAGGCTGAGCTCATCGGCTACTGGGTCCTATGTCATGCAGGAAGCAAAAACCTGTGCGTTATTGTTTCTGACTGTAGTGAATATTAAGAACATCTAGTGTAACACATTTATGCAAAAACAGCATTATTATAAAGGAGAAAAAAGACTTTTTAAGGGAAGGAGAGCCACATTGCACAATAGATTTTTGTTGTTGTATTTATTTGACATCATATGTTTTAAGTGTGTGTAAGTTTTAAGCATGGCATGCTAATATGACAACTTGCAGCAATGCTGAAAACAATATACAGTGGTGGAAGAAGTATTCAGATGCTTGACACAAGTAAAAGCAACAATATTGCAATGAAAAAATACTCCATTTAAAAGTCCTGCATTCAAAATTTGAAATCTGAAAACTTATTTTATCTATAATAATTAAAAAGTGAATGACTAAATAAGCAACAATTAAAGAAACATATTCATTAAGCGTTATTGGGACTGTGTGGGCGTGGTTTGATCCGATTTGACTGACAGTGACCAAACAACCCACAAACAGATTCTGATTCAAATGTTGGCTACTGGCTACTAGGCTATCTGCAAAGTAACTAGCTACAGTAGCTGTGACATAAATGTCTTGTGAAGCAACATGTACAAGAGAGTGTAAGCATAAAGTAGCATAAAATAGAAGTATACAAGTAAACTTGAACACTCATGCGTAAATGTACTAAGTTACGTTGCACCTCTGTCTTTATGTTATTATTATGATGTCTGTAGCTATATATAACTGTAAATACCTTTCCAAATTCATTTCAAAACAGTAGGGTAATATCTTATATATATATATATTATATATTATATAGACGTACTTTGTGTGTGTGCACTTACACATTAAAACCTTTCCTTTAAAACTTTCAGTTCAAACTGTTTTAGAATCAATATTATGACTAACATCAACATTGTTATTATTGTTAGTATAACATTATATAAGTTTGTGTCATTTTCCTGATTTTTAGTTGATATTAAAGTTGGCCACCTCCTGCCGTCCATCAAACACTTACTGGATTATATGACGTGAAACTGTTTTGGCAGAGCCAAAGTCAAAGAGGAAATGAATGTATTTGCCACCTCAAAGGCGCACATGGTACCTCTGTGGAACCTGTAAAGCAGTGGCTAATCGCTGTCTGCATAAAGCCGTAGCCTTCAGTGGGGAAAAGCCATCAGCCATGGAGAGAAAGAGTTTAAATTACCGAACTCTCAGGTTTGACAAAGGCCAGACCCTGTAATTCTCAATGCATAAGTGTGTGTATATTTGGGAACGTGAGATTCTATAATATTTAGCTTGTTATTTGGCTTTAAAAACAGTGTACATACGATCAGAGATAAGTTTGCCAAGTTTGTGATGGATGAATATCTAGATTAATGGACTCAAAGTTACCAAAGAGATCAGTATTTCTTTTTTCCTTTTTAATTAGCACCTGTGAGCTGTTTCCCATTAACACTGCGCACATTAAAAATCCCTCTGCTTTTTCTAATTAAGTAAAGTGGAAACAGATTAGATGGCTTCTTTGAACAAAGGTCAGTGATTGCACTTTGTCTCGCTCCTCTGTTTGTTTGTTTGGCCGACACCAGGAGAGAGCCTGCCACTTCTTCCCAGAATGTCACTCCACAATCACTATTTGTTTTACGGAACAGCCTTTTCTTACCCTTCGTCTTCATCGCCTCTCAATCGTTTTTTTTTTCTTTTTAAGAATGTAATCAATAGATAAAAACGTGACTCTCGCTATTGTCAGCTTTGTCAGTTTTTCTTTTTATAAAAGTATATTCTGCTCCACAGGTGGGGAACAGGGAAGGAGAGGCTGATGTGATATAGATTTTTCCGCTGATATGATTATAAAGCACGTGGAATGTCAGATTAAAGCCGGACTGATGAAAGATAGGCATCAATCAGCGACGTCTCTGGAGAGGCTGCAAGGCATGACATGGTTGTCAAGAAGAAAGAATATGGTGACGCGTCCCTCCCTAATCTCCCTTTCCTGGCCCTTTCATATCCATTAGCCCGGCTTTCATAGCTGCTGTAATGAATAGCCACACCATAGACATACTTCGAGACCAAACTTGTCTCTTAGATGGAAAAAAAACACAGCGGAACAGCTGTGATTCACACAGGCATCCTGAATATCTCAAAGTGGAGTCCTCCAAGGCAACATGAAGGATAGTTTACTGACATTGTGATTTAAATCACTACACATTATTCCACTATCTCTGAACATACAGTGTAGGGACTTACAGGAGATCTGTGTTCTATGCGTCTATTTTGGGTCCACAATATGAAAATGTTTGAGTTTTTATTCTGCTAATTTGCTTCGTCAAATATGGTTTGACTGAAATGTAATTGCTGCCTGGATTATGTATGCGTTTTTTTCCGGTGAAGGAAGCGCTACAGTTTCTGTACATCGCGCACAAGGAGGTGGTCGACGTGGTCAGGAGGATGCTGGGCGTGCAAGGCGCAGGACTTTTAACACCAGAAGACGGGCTTCACATCCTCAGTCCTGCATGTGGTTAGGTTTAGGCAACAAAAGCACTTTGGTTAGTGAGAAAGTGTTTTTGGGCAAATGTTAATAAAGTAAATATGTCCCATCTCGTACTTCAAGTCACTTTTTAAATATGTAACCCAATGATTTTTCCCTTATCTTAACCAAGTGCAATTAGGGCCTAAATATATGCTAAAAAAAAAAATCACTTGCTATGAGCAGATATCATATTGCAAAGCACATATTTTAGGGTGAAAAAAATGAAAAACATTGTCAATGAACGTACTTCAAGCATAAACACTCTGTGACTAAGCAGATATGTTCTTTAAAAAGTTTCCTACTTATGTTGATAAAAAAATTCACTCAGGCGACATTACATTTCCCCCAAAACATATTTGCTGCTTGAAATTATAGGAGACATAATTGTCAACTCTTACCTGTGACATTGGGAAAAAATGTCTCGATATATTTTTCTACAGATCTGTAAAAATTGTTTGTTCACTTTAAAATTAGAATCCAGGCATGAATTGAATTTACGTTCAAAGTTTAGCTGAAAGTGTCTTAATTCAAATTTCTTTGAATGAAACATCTAACGTTGTCGAGTCAGTGTGAACAGCAAGTGGCTGCATTGTTGCAGTGGATATGTGGCACAGACCAGGATCCTGTGTGTTGTTGTGTTAAACATCGATCAGATTTTTTTCCCATTCACACTAGAAAATTGTTCAAATTTGGCATCATGGCGTTAGTGTTAACATGGAAGCAGTGCCACATAACTTACATCCTTATTGTTTTGACTCGGTGCCATACACCTGAAATGTGACGAAAACAAGTAGGAGAGGCAGAACTTTTTTTTATCATTATTATTTCGGCCTGTGTTTGCCTGCCTTTTCAACACTGTTGTGAATTCATAATGGTGTCGGAATGCGAACAATGACTCCTAAAAATCAAATATGAGTGGCAATTCACACTCAAGCATATAGACCCGCAGTGTGAACACAGTCCTCGGCACATTACAGAGATCCTCACGTACTCAGACGGTTTCTGAACAGTACGCAGTCAATTTTTAGTTTCCCCACTCAAGATCTTTGTCAGTGATTCATCACAGTGGGATTCATATTGGTACATTGTGGTGTGATTATCGCCAACACATTCTTTCAGCCTGAATGCCCTCCACAACACCTCAGTAAAAAAGAAAAAGAGAGAAAATCAGAGTTATGCATGAGAAGAAGCTGACAAAGGAAGCCAGACGGGAAGGAGAGAACGACAGAATTTAATAAAGTTCAACAAGGCAGAAAGGATTGCACAAGCAGTGAATAGCGATTCTGCTTTTTACCTCCTTTACAACTTCTGCCTACTTAAACACTTTTACACACGCTCCTTTTATCTGCATCTGCATTCACTGAGAGAGGAATAGCTGGACACAGAGGGAGACGCTCATTCCTTTTTTTTTTTTATTTGAATGTTGACCAGGGATGGCCACCATCTGTGCAAACTGTCTGACTCCATGACTCTCCTGCATCTCCGGCCATAAATATCAGAGGGAGCTTCGCCTCTCAGATAACTCACATGTCGCCGTTTATCGTCTCTGCTCTGTTTTTGCCACTGTTCAGGCTTTCAGCGCTATTCTTTTAAGTTGACGCAAACAGATGCAGTGGTAGCCGCTTTCAGCAAACAGCGATTTCTGTCTAACATCATCTCACACCCTCCTGTCCCATTTGCCGTGGCATCTGGTGCTTTTGTTTTTCTTATTCCTCATCATAAAAAAAAACCTCTTCAGTCTTGCCAGAAACCCAGCCTACACTTATCTCTTGCTGGGTACTTTTTTCTCCCCCCCACCCCCCGGTCACTGAAAAGCCTTCCACTAAGCTCAAACACACAAGGGGAGTGGTGAAAATGGGGTAGATGACATTGTTTCAGTGATACGGCTGTATGGCTTAAAGACAAAAGTGTTGGTTGAATGTTGTCATGTCAATAAGCCATCAGTCGCGCAGCTAACAATAAGTTAATGATTCCCCAGCAGTAATACATTTATGAATAGAGAAGTGTCTTCTTCGGCCCAGCGGGGGTGTCCATTAAAACAGAGCATGAACAAAATAATTGTGATTTGCAGATAAAATCCACTTTAGAATGGGATTCCGACTGAGGAATTGTTGAAAGAGCTGTAATTTTCCACTAAAACATGACACACACTCACAGGAGCCCTGCTAATCAACTTGAGTGTGTGTGTGTGTGTGTGTGTGTGTGTGTGTGTGTGTGTGTGTGTGTGAGAGGGAGAGAGAGAGAGAGAGAGAGAGATGTACTATATACAAATTAAATGATAGCAAATGCATTTCGTGAGGTATATTTTCTCAGTTAAAAAACATGTTTATTTTTCTGAAAGTTCTGTAATATTTCCATATTCTTTTGAAATATGCTTACCCATTGAGGCCAGTCTCACACTGGTCACACTGGTCACACTCTCTGAACTGGTCACAAGTCATAGACAAGGAGTCACAAGTAGACATTTTGTTTGTGTTATGAAAGGTTGCACAAGCAAAAAAGGTAGGTAGCCACTGCATTGGCTGCTGGGTCTAATAGTCCCTAGTCTGGCTCACCAGATGTATTCTGCCATTGGCCGACAGAGAGAATTCCCCTCCTCTTCCACTATCTGTGTGTTATCATCACAGTCATCCTGGGCTTAATGCCGCCCAAGACGATTGTGATTGGTTACTGACAAATACAAACAAGCCAGCGTTTCTTCCCCCTGTCTCAGAATGATAATGGGTTCACCCAGACCTTTCTCCAAACTGTGGAGATCAGGTCTGGCTCTACGAGACTAAATAGTCCCAGACACATTTTGGAGAAAAATGTGCTTTTTCAATTTGTGCGTAAAAAGACCTGAAAGGAAGTGTTAAAAAGTCCCTGGGCTGAGGTTGATGTATCGGTAAAAACAAAATGCGACAAAGCGCAATGGAAACAGACTTAGTGAATAAATCATGACCTACATGAAGCATGTGACTTAAACGTCCACTCAAGCGTCCGCTTCACTGAAAAGACAAAAAATAGCAGCAGACAAAACCATCAATCTGTGTGGAGCGATGATGTAACTTTCCTCAAATTCATACATGAAACAAACATAAATGCCATATTTACATGATGTTTTGGCATTTTTACATCATTGTTTTCTACCCTTTGAGGGTTGGTTGGTGCTCATCACATCATCTTGTGGCACCCTCTTCTTCTGCAATGGTTTCATGGCACCTGACTGAATATTTAGTGCCACCAACTGTTTACCTTGATGTGCTCAACTCCTAATTATTGTAACAGTAGCAGATGGAAACAGGCTTAATTCGCATTTTGTTTTGGTGATTTTCTGGAAGTTTGGGTAAAACTACATTTGGATGGACCTGACTAGTGCCATTGTTGCATCATGGACACGCTGATCGCTTTCATACATCTTTTGTTGGTGGTCCTCTTGCATACTTCCCTGCGTTGTTTGTCCTCTTTGCCTTTTTGAGTGTGTGCAGTCTAGACAAGACTGAAATTCAGATTCGGAAATCTTTGGTTTAAAGAAATACAAACAAGCCAGAGGGTTTTTCCCCCTATCCCAGAATTATAATGGGTTGAGCCAGACCTTTCTCCGAAGTGTAGACATAGGTCTAGGCTATGCAAGACTAATTTAGGTCTAACTAGCTTACTGTAAATCCACTGAGATGAACTGAGATGAACTGGTTGAAAACTATCCTAAACTAAGCCTTCACTGGAAGGCTTTTCAAGAACCTGCAGAAGTCTTGACTATGCATTTACGACACACAAATATGAATTAGTACTACGGTAAATTTGCCTTTGCACCATGTAGACATTTGGAGGCAGCTACAAAATGACCTGACATACTTCATTGCAGTGCTGGTGCTACGCCGGTAATGCACAATCATTTTAGGGACCTTGTCTTTTTGCCTCATTTTATCAACAAGTTGTTAATGGACATCTATGACTTGGCTAGTAAGCCAAACTGACCTAACCAAACTGAAAGAAGGCTGGTGTTATTGAAAGATGTCAACTTGCCAGAACGTTTATGCCTCTAAGTAAGCAGCTGAGTCCTCCACGTGGGTAGATAGCTGTTCTTTGGTGCTTTGGCCAAGTAATACAATGTCTAGACACCAAATAACATGAATTTCCCTGAAGAATTAGTGTCATCAGTGTAAGAGCCCTGCCCTGTACTCTGGGGTGCAGTTTGAAATACTGTCTTTTAAATCAATGCTCACCTCTCCACTCTTCCTTTAATTGAACTTTGTGGCCTCCTGTCACAACCTTTTGTCTAAGAAAACAGCCAAGTCCTCAGCTGTAATGGAGGCAAACTTTTCAAGCTCCTTTCTGTCATGGCGACTCTCAGTCTGTTTAATTGTGACTGGTTATGTCGGCATCTACAAAATCTGACTTTCGGTTTTCAGCAGTTCTTTGGCTGAAAGAACATTTGCCCGCTAATGAATGCATGCTTTTCCTTTTGTAGCTCTCCTGCCTAATTTATTATTAGCAAAGAAACTTGTAGATTTAGCAACTTTAATGCTTAGGTTTTAAGACTGAACTTCAATTTGACTGTGTTTTGCCCAAACTACAGAATTATGTTGGTATAGCACAAAACAAACAAGCATTTACATCCACCCGTGACTCTGGTGACTAATTACTTGAGGAGGATGTTGATGCCTCATAAATGGAAAGGGCTCAAAGTGAACACCCCCCCCCCCTTTTTACTTTCAAGAATTGGCACTTTAGAGAGAAGTCCACGCAAAACGTCCCCATCTATCATGTCGGCTGGGTTACCATGGCAGTGTTATTGACGTAGTAAATTAAAGGAGGCACACATCAGGTGGCTGACGGGTCGGAGGCATCAACAGCAAAACTTATAATCGCAGCTCTGTCACAGTGCGTGAGTTTCTCTCTCTCTTTTTTTTTTTTTTTTACACCCATACTTCTCATTTACTTCTGCCTCTACACTCTGTAATTCCCTTCTCCATTCTATTTTATGTACATCTAAAAGAAAAGTAGGCCCTACTTTATTGGGTGTATATGTCCACCTGAGAGCATGCATTTGTTGGGCATAAATATTCAGTTTTATTGGGTGTTCAAAAGGAAAAATACGACTGCTCTTCATTTTCTGAATTCATCTGGCAGTTATTTAACTTATTTATGTATGCTTTTATTTTGCTAAGCATGATTATTGGTATTTTTAAGGAGGCATATTACCAGTATACAATAAGTACTATTATAATTTTTTGGTGTGCCTTTTTTCTTGTTTCTTGTTCTTCACTGCTTACTTGAAAAATAGTTGATTAATAAATGTCAAAGGTCATTAAAAGTGTTGTAAGAAAAAATAAAACTTTATTGGGAAAACTAGGTAACAGACCTGGGAAATTCTGCCCCTCTGTATGTCAGTGCTTCCTTTGTCTTACAATAGCATTTTCCTGCAGTGAAAAGCCTCTTAGTCCTTCCACTTTTATAAAGTTCCCCCTAAAACCTCAGCCCAGGAATGCCATGTGAAGACGTCTGTTTTAGCCCTGTCTGGTTCTGTATGTGATTATTAAGAGGAATTACCGGTATCAAATCCAATGACGTCCTTCTCTTATAACAGCTTATGATTTATACACAAGGCCTTTAATTTTGATCTTGCTCTGAAACATTTTCACGAAGTTTCTGAGGAGTATCTAAGGACAGGGAGATGAGTGTGGTCTGCATATGACAGAGGAGTTAATGGACTCATTGTAAAGATGTCTGCTGTGTATTATATTATCATGTTATGCAACAGCGTTTGGCTGATGCGGAATATTGTTTTTCTTCCTGCTTGAAACAAGAGTGGAGACGGAAAAAAAGCTCTTCGAGACTTTAACTGTTTTGGAACTAGGGAGATGCATCAGTGAGGGACTTGGAAAAAATGCTACTTTTATGTCAGCGCCTGGATCCTCTAAATGGCATGGCAAACTGCCCCGGTTACCATGGCTATGAGAGGGTTTCAGAGCACATTAATCATGAGGATTTAGGTTTTCTTTCTCTTTTTATTTTTCCGAAAAAGACACAGAACCTCTCAGACGTCCTTTATGAAGCTGATTTATGATGTTCAATATCTGTGTGTGTGTGTGTGTGTGTATGTGTTGATCATGGGAAATGACTCCCAAAGGTAACAGTTTGGGAGCGAGGGAAGATAGCAGCATGTAGTCTTTGTTGAAAATTGCAGAAAATAGCAAAGTC
This sequence comes from Enoplosus armatus, assembly GCF_043641665.1. Lineage (NCBI taxonomy): Eukaryota > Metazoa > Chordata > Actinopteri > Centrarchiformes > Enoplosidae > Enoplosus > Enoplosus armatus. Next base: position 19,852,572 of record NC_092188.1, on the reverse strand, counting down.
AGCAGTGAAAGGACGGATTTGATCTTATCATTTAATTATGCCAAATCGCACAGCATTTGGATTATCATACATTTTTTCATGTTGAAAGTTTATGCTGTGACATGAGTGGACATTAACGTGTGAAAAAGGGGCTACAGAGCTGCAGGTTTTATAGCTTAATGAAGATTAAATGTCTTGGAAAAGCTTTGGCATCAAAAGGTGTATTAATTTGCTACAATGGCCACATTTGGCACTCAACCAGCCCCTTGTTAATTGTGCAATCTGGAACTAGTAGATGATGGCTGATGTGGCTGCGCGCGGGCTGCTTTGAGTAAATGGAGCCCACACATTTTTACCTATGACAGACAGGCAGCTGATAAAAATGAGATCATGCATAAAGAAGCATCACTCTCGCTGTTGTGCTACTTTTCAGCTGCGATTTTTTCCCCCTCTGTCTTTGGTCGGAGACAGCAGATTGATGGCGGTGTGACAGAGTGACATTGCATTCTGGGAACCCAGGACTATGGCCATAAATCCATGGCGATTCAGCTTTACAATGGCCTACTGTCTAGCCATCAGAGGGTAGGAGGTTGTTACTGCATCACCCTAGTGAGCTGCTAGGGTACAACCATTATGCTTTCTTGAGGGGGGAAAAGGGAGGAAAATTAAGACACCAGGGGAAATAGTCAGGATGGTAATGAATTATGAAAAACTAATAGAATGAAAAAGAGAAACTTCTTTGGTGAGTGGAAATTTCCCACGCTCTTTAGACGTTAAAGCGCTATGATTCTTTTCAAGTGGATCTGTCAAATCAGAGCCTCGGCTGTATTAGAAAGCAAATAAAACACATGAACAAACAAACACTCCAAGTTTCTTATTGACCTTGGAGAACCAGCTGTGTAGTGTCCGCACCCTCCCTCAACTGAGTGTGTGTGTGTGTGAGTGTGTGTGTGTGTGTGTGCGTGCTTACTTTTGTCTGATGTGTGTACGAGCAGAATAGAACTCTTGTATGTAAGTGTGTGCTTTTTGTTCAAACTGCATGTGTTTGTGTGTGTGCCTTTCTGTGTGTCTGTGTGTGTGTACAATGAATGACTGCAGCTATGTTATTTGATTGGTTAAAAACAAGCTCCAAACTTATTGATAGTCCCAGCTGGCCATTTGCAGTCTTGGGATACAAGCTCGAGAGGTCAAATGTGTTTAGCTGTTCTCTCACTGGGCTATATGTAGAAAAATATTCGCAATGTCCGAAAAGACAACAAATGAAAAGTGTGTTTTTAAGACGTAAGAAAATAATTTCAGTGAAAATGTTTTTTCTTTATACTTGCTTAAATGAAGAACAGGGGATACTTCTGCTGAGAGAAAGTAGAAGTATCTGCTGTTTTACATCCAGGCCTACGATAGCAATGATGACTGGAGGAAAACAAGTGGCAGGATGAGATATGATATCATTTTTTGAGTGATTTCAGAATCATAATCAGCTGTATTAGCCATGTATGTTAACATATTAATACTTAATACACAGGGATGATACAAATGCAGACACATCGCTGAACAAATAAGTAAACTTAAACAATTTAAATAGCTATAATATACAGACAACTATTCACATACAGGTTAAATCATTACTATGCACTTTGTGTACAGGACTGTGGTACATGTAGTGCAGGAGTGCATGGCAGTGCAATGAATGAAAAATACTGAATGGATAATAACTTACTCTATTTACAGAAGTGGGTTCATGTGCATATATTGAGAGTATCTGGTTGTTTTAACACTAATTTAATCTTATATGTTAAAAAAAAAAGTGATCAAAATGTTAAAAGGTCAGTTCACCTAATCTAAAAAAAGCCTCTAAAATTTACACAGATAATTACTTTTACTTTTTGTTGACTTGCTCATAACCCACAAACACCTGCAACTGTTGAAGATGGGTTCCGAGTAGACATTGCTTCATTTCAAAGGCAACTGTTCTAGTGGTTTCTAGCCATGGAGACAATTTTGGTTTAATTTGCCCCAATACAGTGAAGGTATTTTCTTTATGTAATTTTTCAATACTTTGAATTCCATTCACCTCCATTGTGTTTGGGGTGACTGAAGAAATAAACTCTGCAAATAAAACCAAAAATGGTCTGCATGGCTAGATACCACAAGAGGTAAGTGAGAAATGATCTTTGTGTGTACGTGTGTGTGTGTGTTTGTGTGTGTGTGTGTGTGTGTTTGCGTGTGTGTGTAATTTGGGTGAACCAACCCTTTAAAACACACAAATGATACTGTAAAAGCAATACATTCCACCTATGCTGACAGCTAACCCACATTTTCCTTCCCCTTCATAAATAAATGGGCACAATCATGGAGTGGAAAATATTTGACTCCTGCATTTGATCACCACAAGGACTCTTGGTGATTTTGGCTCAGTAATGGGTGCCATACCTCAACTACCAGTGTTCTCAGAGCCTCTCCTTCTTCCCTCCCTGAGCGAAGCCGGAGCTGGAGGCAGCTCTACAGTAAGTCCTCCTCCTCCTGTGTGATCAGGCCTGCAGCACTTGTCATCTCCCTGGTGGCAGCTTAGATTCTCCAATTTTTAGGTTAATTAATCAAAAATGATTTCTTTTCTCATTAGCCATGCAGTTGGTTTGCAATCTGCAAAATCGATGTTTTACAGATGTTTCCCTGGGTTTTGTTTTTCGAGACGGCGCTGATTTTTATTGGGTATAGATTTAAGAGGGTGCTGAGGGATTGTGAGTTAACTCAGCCACACACAATCACACACACGTAGCCACAGACACACTAAATGCATATTATACATAGTCACATGCTCATATAAACACCAACATGAATACAGTACAAACACCCGAGCTTGGCTCCTTCTAACTTACTTGCAGTACCTGGTATCTTAGTGAGAATACTGTGCTGAATGTAATCTGTTCATCTAACACATACGGACAGCAGTTCGGCGTCCTTTCTCCATTTTGGTTTGCCTATATCGAGTTGATCGTTGCCAAACCCAGGGGGTTGAGCCACACACACACACACACACACTCTCTGGGTAGCACTCTTTAATCACGTAACAGCTTCTGGTTCTAGTTCCTGTTGGTTGTAAACAAATGTAATGTTGCATTTCCTGCAGTCTAGACATAACAACAAACCTGGCAGAACCAGAGAGGGGAGCGATTGCGGTTGCTAAGGAGTGGCTGGCACAAGTCGGCAACAAACCAGGGTCTGAGGTATAGAGGAAGGAGCCTTCAGACAGATTCAGCTGAAGCGTCGGCACCTTCTTTAGTCTCAGTTTGAACTTCGTGTTTGTGAGGACGGTCACAAATCTTAGGTAAAAGTTAGGGAAGTGTGTATTTATTAGTCATTTTGTGTTAAATATGAATTTGTGCCTTATTTGTATTAAACAAAAGTGTTTAAAAACTGTTGAAACACTGCTGATTTTCTAGCATTTTTCCCATTCCATATGTCCTTCTCTATTGATGAATTCCTTCATGTAAACTTTTTGGAGCCTGGAATGTGCCCTTAATGCCATCTGCTGCACAGTTGTTCTGCAGTGTGTAGAGTATGGTTGTGTGTGTTTGTGTTTGTGCACACCAGTCCCCACCCACCGTTCCACTCAACTACACAGGAAAAAGAAGATGAAGCAGAGGAGCAAAGGAGCCCAAACAGAAATTATTATTGATTTAATCACATAATCAGCTGCAAACACTTCAGGCCAAGATAGCAAATCCATAATAGCCTCCCCACATAACCACCCTTACAAATTTACCACCAAAGCCCTCCGCGCACACACCACAAACACGGGAAACCAGGGGTCACCTTCAGTCCCCGGCAAAATATTGACGTTCCTAATGCTTCTATATGTTTTTGAGTTAAGCGTTATCAATCACCGATAAGGGCCTGATGTTTCTAAAACATAACTCCTATGGCAGAGGGATTACAGCATCGCTTTTCTTGTCATAATCTAAGCATATCTTTTCAGACAAAGGGAGAGGATGGTAAAATCAATGTTGTCAGAGGCAGACATTTCCCACTGTGGCTGCTCCGGTCTGTCTTTAGATGAGATACAGGGACACTGTTCTAACCTTTGAGAAAGTGAAAGTGCTCCTGTTCCAGTTTCAAGGGAAATGATTTTAATTAATAATGCTAAAAAAAAACCCATTCTCTTAAAACTTCACTCTAAATTCTAAACTCTAAAACAATTTTGCCCTCATGTTTGCTGACATTATACTCAAACAATGAAGCATGTAATTATTTCAATAAAGCACAATAATAAACAAAGTGCGTCTTGTTGAATGAATGAATTTCATCACTAAAAACAAAAGCCATTGTGTCTTACTTTTTTGTTTTGCTAAATTGGGCATTACACAAAAAACTTTCTTTTAAATAAAAAGTGATGATTGAATCAATAAAGACACGAAGTGAATGATAATTTGACATCAATAGGCTGAGCTCTGTTTTCATGAAATAAAGATAAAAACACTTCAAAATAATCCCTCTTTCCTTGTATTTGCAAAAAGTCATTTAAAGCACATGAAGAGTGTGAGTTTTGTTACCTTGAGAGCAGCTGCAAGGCCTCCATACCTGAAAACGTGGTGCTGGAGGCAGGGAATCACTCTTTGAATCTTGTGTAGCAGATCTTCACGTTTGCCAATTTTCTACTACCTTTGAATGCATTGTCAATGGTTGTGTGAATAGACGACCTATGTGCTAATAATGCACAGTGTCCTTAGCTTTTCATGTTTGTTATCTTTTAAGGGCTTTTACCAATATGAGCATTTTTATAACAAGGCTGCTGATATACCATGTTAATGTTTCTTACTGACACTAAAACGCCCCACTCAAAGCCAGACAGATTCAATTCCTTTAAAGTGACAAGAAATTTTTGATCCAATTTATTGTCTTGTTTCAGCAATACAATGTATTTATATTCTGTAATTACCTCTCCATATATTACTTTTAATTGTTAGTGGCGGAGTCCGCCATCCCTAGAATCAAATTGTGTTACTGTTTTTAATTTTACCTCAGTGATATCAGCCTCACTGTTTACTGTTCACTTACAGATTTACGGTTGGCGTCTCTTTAAGAATGACCCACTCCTGTTCAGTAGTAAAACTCACACTGCAGTTTCTGTTGTTGTATAGGAACTTTTGTTAAAAGAGAAGTAGAAGGAGAATTCAATTTAATGTTTAATTAAATGTTATGTAGCTGTAGTCAAGAGGAAAAGTAAATCATATTGGGTGTAATCATGTCACTAACAGACTGATATCTGATACTTAATGAAAGCCCAATATCAACCTCAAATATTTACCTAACTCTGCTGTTCAGCACAAGAAGAAAGATGATTTGTCTAATTTTGCGTGGCCATAGAACGTTGACTAGGTTTCAGATTTTAACACTCCCTCAACATCCATCTCTCCAGCGATCTATCCATTCGGTTGCCTATCCTTGTCCATCTAGCCTGGGGCTATGGGAGCCTAATTGTTTACCAAAGGGTTGCGGCTCATTTGCTCCTGGAGATTGGGCCTAATTAACACTAACTTGTCTGAACACCGAGGAGCGCTGTCCACTCCACTTTAATCTAATCTGTACTCTTTCAAAAAATAATGAGATCATTTACACCTCATTAACGAGCAATGTAATGTCTGGGAATTAATCATAATGATTGCTTATCATTTCACTTTGCAATATTATCTCCTCTAATGAAACTGTTCACACAACTGCCAAGAGGGCCTTAATTGGTCGTGTGAAATCACAGAGCACCCGGCAGCTTGCCGCGACGTGTGTGAAGTTCTAATTTGCATGGGGGGGGGGGGGGGGGGTTAGGGGGTGGGCGTGAGGGGATGGCATCACTTAGGAACACACACGTGAACACACACATACACATGGTAAGGTAAGGTGTATAGAAATGTAGTGGGAGGATTTCAGGAAATGCATTACTATTATTGTACTGTACTGTGTGCAGACAAAAATATACACATTTGGAATTCCCCAACAGCCCTCGTATTAGTTTTTACAAAAAAAACTCCGGATTATACCTATTTCGGACATTTTCTTCAAGTCTTTTTTAAACATTAAGTTAGTAACCAAATGCTCCTGACGTCTGCTGCCCCTCTCTTTGGTATAAGATCCATGCCAGTGGTGGATGTGATTATCCAAGTGACATGGCATCCAGACTGATCCCAGCTTTGTGCCGCCACCGTGAAGCCAAGACATGAAAAACACTCATCCAATATTCCAGTTTTCTGCATTGTAACCTCTTAAAGCCTACTGTATATCCACCCAGCTGGTCATCCCCAGCATTCCCGCCTCCTGGAGGGAGGCTAAACAGCACTAATAACAGTTAAAATATACCATCCCTCCCCAGTGTGTGGACCACCTAAAGAGGCCATGCTTGACTGGAGGGAGGAGAGCACTGAGGCTGCTCCGTGCCCCGGCTCCTCAGGCTTAGGAGGGCTTAGGTGCGGATGTCATTTGCTCTTTCTCCCTGGTCAGAGTGGCTAGCTGCTAATTGTGGCCCCTGGTCTGTGAGTTGAGCTTGTGTAGCTGAGGAGAAAAGGCTTGCCCAAATTGAAATCTGAGTAGCGTGTCTGAGAGTCGGGGTGACTTCCACTCCATCATGGATGCAGTTTTAAGACACAGTCATAATTCCTCCTGGGCTAATTTCATCATCCAAAGAAACATTATTTTGTCTGTTCGCTGTACCAAACTCTGCCATCCTTTTCTCTTATTTTATTCCATTTTGCTGTTCACTGGATCATCGTTGCAGGCAAGTCCAAGTCCAAGAGTGAAACAAACTAAAAGTCCAGGCCAAGATCAAAGGAAAATACTCTCATTCAAAGTCAAAATGGGCAATTCAGTGTACTTAATGTATCTGCTCTGTAATTCAGTCTTCAGCATGAGTCCAACCCCTAACCCCTAACTCTGTGGGTCTGACCCTAATCTTGACCTTAACCCTGATCAAATCGTAAAGCTTTGAAGTCATTATAGAATCATTTGTAATGCTGAGGACAACATAAACCCAACTGGACCAGGTAGACATTTAGCTGGCTGAGATCAAGGCAAGTCTGAGTCCAAATACACAGGAGGCCAAGATAAGTCTAAGGTGTCAGAAAAGTGGTCCAGAAATTAGTCTCATGTACCACAGCTCTGCCTCTTATTATACTCCTCTCCAACTGTCAATCCTCCCCATCATTTCCACTCGCCTCCCTTCCTGTTCCTCAGTGTAAAGCTAACTGTCAGCTCCTCTCCGGCTTATTAAAGGAGTCAAACGCCCGCACTGCCATAACCGCGCGCTGATATGATTTATTCTCTCCCCCGAGGACCCTTCTAATGAACAGAGACGTATGCTCGGCAGCCCTGTACATGTAACCTCTGTGTGCTCAGAGGACGGCCGCGCTGTAATATGATAAGTGCCTTGTCGATAGGCTGTATGATATGCTAATCATACTAAAACACGGTGCCTCAGGCTCTCCCCTTGTTTATTTATGAAGGCTTGACCTGAGGGAGAGCAATAATCGGCTTTTCTCCGAACCCTCTAACCCTGGGAGCCAAGGGAACCACCAATCACACACATCTGAGTCCTATAATTCCCCCACCTCTATCCCTCTGTTCCCCCTCAACCCGAGCTGAAATGGCAGATTTATGCAAACAGCACTGTGTGTGCATTTTCCTGCCCGCATTTGTCCGGGGCACATGTCAAGCATTCAAATCATTAAACTAATTATTAATTGGGACTGACGTAAACAAGTTGTCAGCAGCCTGCTGACTTGACTGTGTTCTCAGCTCAGCAAATATAACACATTGACCTGATGTAGGGCGCATGTTACAAAACTATCACTTGGACATCAACATTTAAAATAAATCTTGATGAGTGGTGATAAGGGGGCATACAGTAACAAACATTTCTGTATGCTTCTGGTCTTCAGGGACCAGTCAATTAAGTAACACAGATTGAGCTACAAATAAAATGGCTACAATAACAATGCTTGTAAACAAAAAGAATGTTATTTATTTCAGGGTTTTTTCACTTTTCATTGATAAAAAATGTCAAAGTAGCCTATGGTATTTGATGTAATACATACATACTGTACGGTATTACACATGGGCTACTGTAACTGCCGAATGACTGGCACTGTCTTGTGGTCTTTGCAAAATGGCTGTCTGCACTACACATAGTGGTCCACTGTTTTGTGGTCAAGTGCATGTCCTGGTCAATGATCTGATAGATCACAAAAACATCATCCTCATCATCAGTTGCGTTAGAAGCGTCTTCAGAGTTGCTGTCATCAAAACTGTCTAACATTTTTTTTCATCCTTTTGTCTGTGTTAATGTATAGCATCAATGACACAGGATCAACATTACCTGCTACCTGCATACCATGAAAAAAAGCCCCAATGAACTTTCGAGAGAAAAACATCAGAAAAATAATGATTTGTTTTGTGGAAAAGAAGTGACTTGAGGGTTAAACTGGAAAGAAATGAATAAATTAGACATGGGTGTAATATGGTCCTGCACATCTCTTAAGACAAGGTATGCGTGTAAAGGTTAAAGCTAAAACATAGATGTTCATGTCCAGCCAAAGTCTACCATCTTAAACAGGGCAAAGCCACTGTCTCTTAGCTTCAGTGTTTCTTGCCTTTGACTTTGACTGTGTGTGTCTGGCTATAGATTGGCTTGTCAAGAGTACAGCTCTCCACTGCAAGCATAAGGCAGTGTAAATATTTTGAGGAAGAAGAGAGGCTGGTTTGAATGGCTAGTAGATATACAGTGTAGAATGTACTGTATATCAATCAGTGTAGTGATATTCTTACCATTTTTGTAGCTGTAAAATCACAATTTTGCTACAGTAGCCTATATATTTTTTCTTTTTCCTAGTAACACCGTATTTTTTCATACAGTCTGAGTCTCAAAGTATTAAAGAAAAAAGTGCAAATGTGTCTCGGGGTGGGGCGTAAATCAGAGCTCGGGCCTTGCATCTGTGAGCTAGGAAACAAAGGTTTGTTTGTGTGCCTCAATCACTCTTGCTCATGAAAGCAGACACTTACTTGAAAAAAAAAGTCCTTTTTTTTCAGGGAAACACTCTAAACCAACATCCTGGGTATAAATTTGCAAAATGCAATACAGGCCTGATTGTGTGTTGAGTGGATGTGGGGTGCATACGAATAGACCCTGTACCCCTTCCTCTCTCCTCCTCCAAATAGTACGACTCATTCCCCCCACCTCCCCCGATCCCACTCTTTTCTCATGCAGCCGGGTAAGTTAAAATAGAGCCTCTATAGTTTTATTGTTGTTCTTGTTACAGTAGTGAATTCCAAGCTCTTGTCTTCATTTTAACCTGACAGTGTAAATCAAGTGCAGCTGATCTGGCCTAAAAATAATTTAAGAGAGTGATGAGAGGATTTTCCCTCCATTCATGTGTGTACAAGTGCTTTCTGAACAAAACTAATGTTGAATAGATGCTGGTATGACAGCATGGACCACTGATCTGTATAAATACTGTAAAGATAAAAGTCATTCTTTGCTGCTGCCAGAATGTCATTTTTATATCAAGAAATACACATCCTAATAATATCAGTTTAAACTTTATTAAGCTGTTTTAATACAGTCTCGAACCCTTCATTGATCTCATATCATGAAAATATTGCACGTCTCAAAACTCCAAACTTAGGGGTCTTCTTCGTGTCGCTTCTTTGGCATTTGTAAGACAGGAGCATGAAGTTAGAGGGAAGGCTGAGGCAGTGAGAGTCTGAATGGGAAGGCTGGGAACAAGTGAAGCCTTGGCACTGACACCAGGTCAGCTCGAAGCCCCCTCACAGCCCAGCCCTCAGCACCAGGTGTCCCCTGAATTCAAATGATACTCTTATTCATAGACTGCCCCAACTGGAGTATTAAAACTCAAAATTTGCAACTGAATGCTGATATAATCCTGGAAATATATGTCTCCATTAAAAAGTAGCCCATTTAGAGGAACAAGGCGGTCTTTGTGTGAGGCTTTATGTATATTTATCAAGGCTCCAAAAGGGAACCAGGGGTGGGGGTTAAGGAGAGGGGGGCGGGGGGTAACAGGGCAGACTTTCCAACTGTTTACATGTTAATTTCCAACTTAACAGCCCTTGTCCTGGAACTATTTATACACCAAATGCAAATCAATTTTTTCTCCTTTTGTTATCGTCTTTTTTTGCAGACACTTGACTGTTGATGGAAAAATGCAAATGAATGCATGTGTGGAAAGGTTTGTGACGAAATTATACAGCTGGATTAGAGTGACAGGTTGCATTTTGTTGATATGATACAGCCTGTGTCACCAAGGACAACTGAAGGCCATCTTCTGGTTTGAGCGCAACAGGTGTCGATTACAGTAATGACCTCTATATTTATAGTATGGAGTTTAAGTTCCATAAATATTTCCCACAAGAAGAACCACTTTCTTTTTTCGGCCAGTTATTAGACTGAATCTTAAACTAAACTAATCTGAAACTAAACTGCAGGTACTTCAGCAAACACTTAAGGAGCCCCAACCAAGTTGCTATTGGGTGCTGTTGGCACCACTGGCACAAGTTTCCTTTATGGGCGACCATTTAGCCAATTCAGCATGTTGAGTCACCGGTATGGCCAGTCATTAAGAGAGAAAGCGAACTGTAGGCGAGCCATGTGGTTCTTCTGCCAAGCCAATCAGTCATTTCACCCATTAAGTGCATTCTCCCAACACCTTGTTCTTCAAGCAAAAGACCATGTGCTGACAATGCTACTTTAAAGAAAAGCTGAACTTTTATCAGACATATCCTAAATTTTTATTTCAAGCATGTCAAAAAGCAGTTTATACAGATTCACAGTGCAATGTTCTGCACTCTTTTCTGAAGTATGACTACAGATTACTGACTGGTTACTCTTCATGGTGTGTTCATGTGATGATGGTGGAGGAGTTTGTGTCCTGCCACAGACCTACAATGAACGACCTTAACCACACTGCAGTTGCCAGGGAACAAAAAGGAACGTCACTGAATATAATCCAGGGCTCTGCAGAATAACCCAATATTGACATTTTTGTCTTGTGATAGGGTTGGACCAAAGTCATGCTACTTTTTAAAAAATGCAATTAAATGCATGCACGTGTGCAACAAGTTTTGAATTTAAACGTAGCGTATAGTTGGATGTTTTTTAGGTTCGTTTAAACAATTCTAAACAAGGCATGTTAGCCCATCTATGTTAGCCAGCTAATCCTCAAATCCTAATAATAATAAATCAGCAAGCAAGTAGTTTGTATAGATAGATAGATACTGTCGCATTAGCTCCAATAAGTGCTTTCATGAACTTAAGAGCATAAACAGTGAGGCTTTTTTGCCTGTTGCATTGTTGATAGTGAGTCCTTTCTAAGTTTTATTAATTACATTTAATGTTGCATCAAATACACCAATGTCATCAAAGCCATTTTGAATTTGAAATGGAGAGACAAAGAAGGACAGAGAGATAAAGAGTGTGAGAGAGAGAGGGGGTGATATGAAATGTGGTCAGCGAAAATGACATGGCAACTGGTCAAGAGTCCACAGAGAAGGAATGTGTCTAATGAAATGTTACAATACCCCCACCCCTCCTCCTCCTCCTCCTCCTCCTCCTCCTCTGTCTCTGTGAGTGAATGGGTGAGAATGTTTTATGGTTGGAGTGCCGCGGCTCGACTCCAGTGCTGTTTAGAAGAGTTTTGGATGTTTTGCTCATTGTGTTTAGGTTTCGCTGATTGTTTTTTGAGAAGGATTTGATTGAATCAAAAATGTCATCACTTCACTAGCACTATCCTTCAAAGGCTTTTTGATGCCAGTGTCAATAAGTGATAAAATATCTTTTCTTCAGGAGTGCATATTTTTGGCCTTCCTACCATTTTTTTTGAGAAGCAGGAACAGACAAGGTCTCTTGGAGTGAATGGGACACCAATTAAATATACCATCATTGTCAGAGTCACAAACCTTGTGCTGTGAGTTAAATGTAAAGCAGAGTGAAATACTCTTGTATGAAGGATAAAAACACTCCGTTTTGATTAAGAGTAGTCTGAGTGTTTCTTTGCCACTGCCATTTAGATTCAAATAGTAAAAAGTGTTGTAACACTTTATGCTTTGTACAATAGAGTACACAACATCTCAAATGTGAAGAGGGACTAGTAACTTCTCAGTATCATCACTTTAAGTAATGAGTAATTAATGAGTCATTTCTAGTTCTGTGCCGCTCAATGGCTGATTGACAGTTAATCAGAAAGTGGTCAGTATGTCGATCTACAGATATTTATGAATGTATCATTATCTAGTGATTCATTAATATAGTATCTCCCAGGAACTACTTATTAACAATGCATCAATCGTCAGGTTGTTCTCATTCACTCCTCTTGTTTCTTTGTAACTACAATTTTTGTACCAGATGGCAGACGTGGTGCTCAGATCTTGTACTCAAGTAAAAGTAGCAATACTCCGTTACAAGTAAAAGTCATGCATTCAGATTTTTACTTCAGTAAAAGTACAAAAGTATCTGCATCAAAATATACTTAAAGTAAAAGTATGCATTATGCAGAATGGTTCGTTTCAGAATAATGCATGTTATATTATTGGATTATAATTACTGATGCATTAATGTGTCAGTTTAATAGTGAAGCTAGTAAAGGTGGGGCTAATTTGAACCACTTTATATATTTTATCTGCTGGGTAGCTTGGATCAGTAAAGATTTATCTCAGTCTATAATAATACATCATCATTTATTCATTGGTTATATTGTATATTATTAATCTGAACCTGCAAAGCACTAACTAAAGTTATCAATTTAATATCGTTGAGCAAAAAGTACAATATTTCCCTCTTAAATGTAGTGGAGGAGACGTTTAAAGTAGCAGAAGATGGAAATACTCAAGTAAAGTACAGGTACCTCAAAAGTATCAAAAATGTACTTTGTTACTTCCCGCCACTGCCGGATGGTAAAGTGTTAAAAAAAGAGCACCCAACAAATCCAGTGAAAAAGTTTCATTCCTCAAGTAGTGTATGTTGAGGAAATTGGATTTTTCCAGATAGTTATCACATGAATGCCTGAAATAAGAAACTTAAACATGCGCGTCTCTGATTAAAATGCACAGTAGATGGTGACTGGTTTTGTTGGTCTCTCCACACAAAACATGCATAAATCAGTCATCGCTGCTGCCTCTTTCTTTCTGTCTGATTATGATGCTAATATCATCACTCTAAACAAAGAAACGATCGCAATGACAGAATTGAAAGACATAACGCTCTCGTTTACAAAAGCGGGAAAGCATAGAGGTATTATGCGGGCTGCAAGACTGAGGGGCAGAGGGTGATGCCTACAGAGAGGCTGCATCGGCCTGCTAACACGATCACCTGAATTATGCACAGTCCATTGTGTTCAAATATCATAAATTGATGCGTGCACAGCCCACCCCCCTTCCAACATGGGCCGAAATTATTATTTATGTGGCTGCAGAGCTGCAGAGCAACAATTAGTCATATTCGTATGTTGAAATTAATTGAGAGAGATGCGGGAGATAAAGAGAGAGAACAAAGACAGCTTTTTGTCACTTCTTTCCGTCTGACAGGGATAATTAGATATATGAAATTGAAATTCCTCACCGGGGGGTCCTGTTGACAACACTATTTTCTGTTTCGTTCCTCTCCCCTTTTTCTTTTGTGTTCCTGTTTATGCTAATTTGGACCCAGTGTTTTTCCCTGACCGCTAAAAGCAGCATCCTCCCCAGCCTTCTGATTCCATTCTTTGCACAGCAAAAAGCAGCCTGCCGGCCTATTCAAGCCTCCCTTACCTGTGACACAAGTATTTAATGAGGGAATTAAATATTTCTCATTGTATTCAGTAGAATTTAGCTATTTTATATCCACATGCGTATGCCCTTCTGCATGAGAGTGTTCAATATCAAATAAATACACACATAAATAATCACATGGATAAATAGTTGAATATATAAATAATATATAAATAACACATTGTTAAATAATTCAAGAAATTGAAATTGAGTTTATTTTTATTTCATTACAGAATGTCGCCAAGCAAGCTCAGCAACTGTCTGCTAGCTGCCTAGCTAGCTCTTGTTGGCTGAGAAGCCGCAGAGAGTTTGCTCTTTGGAGTCCGTCTGTCTCTGAGAAACATCTTTAAAATCACAACACTGCTGAAGAAACTCTGTATTAACCATTTAACTGCTGCAGTTGACACTGGCTGTTTACTTTGATGCTAAGCTAAGCCAAGGTTAGGTTGTGTTTTCTCTTGCCAACAGGAGCTAGAGGAATAAAATAATGTTTAGTTTTAATAATTTCTTAAATGATTTCACATTTCCTTAATATATATATTACACTGTGATTATGTATTTCTTTATTTAATTGATTTGGTTTTTGTTTATTAAGTCTCATTTATTTATTAAATACCGAACACTTTGGGTTCCATACTTACTGTGCATTTATAGCAATTCAGTCATTTGTCATTCGTGACTGCTTTATGTCATGTGAACCACCCTCGCAGTATCAGAGAGGAACATCTGATAAAAGAACATGTGGTTTGAGTGGAATTATGGGTTATGTCACCTTTCACCACAAAACTAGAAGGGGCCTCTCATAGATTTCCTCTTACATGAGAAACAACCGCTGTCATGTTTCTCACAAGTGAGAAAGACAAAGTGGCACATTGAGGGACATCAGCAGAGCCATATAAATGTATTGAATTCACTCATGTACCTGAGACTGTGGTGAGAACTAGAGATTATAAAAACAGCAGTACTGTAGCAGTTTCTTCATGACTGTTTGAAAGTGATCTATTACTATTACTAACTGATACTGCACTTTTTTTATGAACATGTCTATAGTGAAAGAGCATATGGTACTTATGTCTTTCATGGCTGATTTCTATTTTGATTTTCAAACACAACAAATTCTGAAATGCCATTTTCTGAAAATCATTTAATGAGCGGAGATGATTGTATTGTCAAATCTGTAATCCTGCACTGCTCTGCCAGTGTTAATTAAATATTTTTGGAGTAACAAATTAAAACTGCAAAGGTGAGTGCTGTCAGAATGCTGTTTTGAATCATCCCTCTTTCCACAAATGTCTTTTTTCATTAAAACTAATTGGCTTTGATTTTCAAAATGACAGAAATTAGAGTAATTTACTCTCCTTGACAGACAGCGTTTTGTATTTCTGTTAGACCACAAATTTCCACATCTAAAACAACCACGGGTCAAGATATTGGCCTGAGATTAGTGATTGTCCAAGACTGGAAAAACAAAAACAAGAAAAAAGGGGGGAAAAAGTGAAGATGGTGCGTGGTTGTTAGGAGGGGAAGGAAGGCAGGACGGAGATATGAATTGAACCGGAAAGAGCCTTGTGTCTAATGCTTGCCACATTTGCTCTTGAATGAAGGTCTAATTACCCATCGGTATTTGGTGCCAGCGTTCCCAGGTCCCAGCAGCCCCTGGGCCCGTGCAGGCACTGAGCGTCCAGAGCCAGCTGCCTCCCAAACACTTGCAGGTATACAGGCTGGGCTAATAGTCCTACCACAAGGGAGCCAGATGAAAGAGCAGGAAACTGCTGCCAGAAGCCCCAAAAGGATTTATGTAAAGACAGGAGAGAGATGTAGGGATGTAGTGGTAGTCAAACCCACCTGAACCTAAGTTACCTACCTGTTTATGTGCTGGATAGTGCGCCGCATTTAATCCCAGATATAAATCTTTATGACCTGAATCCCATGTAAAAATTACAGATAATGGTATCAAGATGATGGAAGTTAGAGGTCTGTTAAGGTAAACATGTGTGAATACTTTTAGGAAGTGCAAATATTTGTTTATATATCTATGTAAATATGTTTACTTAATGTAAATATTCTTTTTTCTTCTACATATATGAGAAAAGGTTGCAGGCTGTAGTTTTAGTACCCCAGCATGGGTTAAGCTACAAAAACGGTTGAGCCAACATTTCCCACAATGCAACTCAATGTCATTCTTTAGACACCCCATCCCTACTAAATGTTCACTTCTTTGCCAGCACAGATCTCCAGTTTGTCTTCCTGTTAAAAAAAATAATTCTCAAACCCATGTAGAGTTAACACTGTTGACGTCATCAGTTATTTTTTCAAAACTTTGGAAAGCCCCCGCCAGACCCACAGAAGATATTATACAACTGTGTTTACAGGCTGAGTAGAACTTTACTTATGAGTAAACTGAACTTACCATGTAAACTCAGTGGAGTTTCCCTTTAAAATGACAACATTAAATTGTGTGTGCAAGCGTAGTTATTGTACGCTGCTCTATCAGACGCCTGAGTGGCTAAAATATAAATTCAGTCTTAGTGTTTGTATGTGTTTATGTGCATTGCATAGTGAGGGTTCACCACACTGTTACGTATAAATATAAACACACTAGCCATCTCTCCCGCTGCCGGAGTCAGAAGCAAGCAGAGGGAAAGTGAGTAATCGTCTATCTGTGTGGGATGTGATTTCCATGAAAGAGCCCGGCAGGGTGGGACGGGAACATCGCCAGTCATGACGCCTCCAGATCCATCCTGAGGAACAGGAATTCCCACAAGCTGGATAAACATGCAGTTTGGTGGGGGAATGGGGTGCTTGATAGTCTCTCTCTCTCTCATCTCTCTCGACAGGGACAGGATTTGGTCATATCTTACTAAAGAAAAGCACTATCCTTCCGAGTAAGTAGGTGTGGGTGCGTATGTCACACATCATACATCCACACGATGGATGGCTGGCTGTAGCCATAGTATTGCTTCTTCCACCGTCATGTAATTGCGATTAATTGTAAAACCCTTGGACATCACCGGGGATTTACTTCTCATGCCTTCTGTCAAACTGTAGGTGAACACTTGCTGTTGCAAGTTTTGATGATTCCACAGCCCATCTTGATCTAACTACACTGCATGTATTCACAGTTCAGGCTAATGAGTGCTATCTCTAGAATAGCAAGAGAACCATAGAGAGGACTGAAGGATGGAGCAATCTGTGAGGACGGAGGATGGGTGGGGCCAGACATTTTACGGTCTCCTGTATTACTACAGCTTGTGTTCTTAGACGGCACGTGTCACTATTTGATGGCTCTGAAAGGACAGGAATAATACAGCAGTGGCTCTGAGAGGACAATGTGTAACTGCTGTCGCCCAGAGAATGCAGAGAGTGTCCAGAGTGTTTAACCTAATGGGTTCAGACAGAAGCATTGACGGACATGGGGCTAACCTGAACAACCACACATTTTAATTTTGTTTCCTTTAGGGATTTTTGTGTGTTTTTGTTTCTCTCACTTGGTGTAAGTCTTTGTGTCTGGCGCAAATGGTTCAGACTAAATATTTCTTTCAGCATTAGAACATCTAGAGTGTGTACTTTTGCGCCTGTCTCTCAGCGAGTGTGCTTTAAACTTCACATATGCACGTTGGCATTTGTGTTTTCACATGTAATTACTGTGAATCAACTCTTTGTGCATGGTTCAAGTCATAAAACAAGAGAGAAAGAACATCGTTATGCTAGTGGGGCACCTCACTAAAACGCTCCAGTGACAGAAAATGAAAAGCTGTAATTCCTCCTGTGAAGTGAAGTCTGACTTGTCGGAGTAAAGCACTTCCTATCCTTTTGTTCGGATCTCAAAGGGAATTATAGGGGAGAGAGTTAGATATGGCTGTTAATAAGACCACCGAGCCCTGACCAGATGAACGCCTAAGAGATTCAGACCATGACAGTTGTATTAAACTAATAAAACCAGATTACTTTAACCTGGAGATTCATATTTTGGACCCACAGAGAACATGAAAAAATGTTTTTTATACATATATCTTAGAGGCATACGCCTGTGTTTCATTAGTAGCTGTATGTCTGTTTCAACTGTCGAGCTAATTTCAAAGGAAATGAAATAAAGGGACATAGCACAAATCTACATCATACATTCATACATGATAACAAGAGTTAGTCTCGTCCCATCAGGATACACTCCTCCCTACTCCTATGTATGTTTTTTTTTTCCCGAAGTCATCGTTTGATGAAGGAAGCACTTTTTTTTGCAGAATTGATGGCATCAGCTCTCATATTGATAAGCAAACAGGAAGCAGAGAGGGTTGGGGCTGGGTGAAGTATAGGGTGGGTTGGTGTGAAGGGGTGCATGGAGATCAATGGGCTAATAAAACAAATCAATGGAATGAAACCACAGAAAAAAGTGAAGTCATTAATTTGCAGAGACAGGATGATCCCACCAACCACATGCATTGATTAGAAATGAGGTCTGTGCAGAACCTTCAGGGGGTATCATATTAGTGGAGGGAAACAATGGCCGGGCTTGGGGGGGGGGAGGGGGTCGCTTTTCTCTGAGGGTTTGCTGCTGCACTGATGCAGGAGAATAGGTTAACTGGTGGATCAATGGCCTCCTCAGCATATCTCAGAGAAGACAGCAGCTCTGTGTTTGCTCTCTGATGCACTGTCAACACAATATCTGCAGGTGTGATGGTTTCTCTCTGCCCATAAGCGCAGTCCAATTGATTTTTCCCCCCTTTTTTAAAAACCAAGAGTACTCAAGCATGATTATGATATTGAATACATCATAGAGTACAAAGAGGTCTGCAAATAAGGTCAGAGGTGAGGGCTAATGTTCCATTTTTATCAATATAATTATTGTTAATCATGATTTGTAATCAATAATATTGGGCTGAGTTATATACACTGAGGCCTATTACAAAGTAGTGCGAGGGTGGCAGCGGAGGCATAATGTGCTGTTTGGAAAATGACTACTTTAATATGGAAGGTGTAAACACACAGACACCATGCCAGACCTCTGTTTGAACCAAGCTGTGTGTGTGTGTGTGTGTGTGTGTGTGTGTGTGTGTGTGTGTGTGTGTGTGTGTCCAGAAAGGTCCTCACCTCAGCTGTCTGTGGTGAACCGGTTGTAACAAATGTACAGTACAATCTGTTTACAGGAGTTGAACAGTTTTTACTTGTATGACTATATTCAGCCTCGTTGCCAAAACCTTTTTCATTTTGATCCCAAAAGCTGAAAATCTGCAAAGTTCTCCACCGGCCAAGGGTTCATCCGATCTGCAGACGCAGCATAGACGCAGCATAGCTTTTCTGCAGCCATTTTGGGGGGCGGAGAGAAAGAAAGGGGGAGAAGAAAAGCAGGTGATGTGAGATTGACGACTTAAATACTTCATCAATCAATGCTGCAGCCAATGTGTTGTTTGGTGATTGGTGGAGAATTCAGGCAATCCATCTTTTCCACTGCCAACTGGCATTCAAGATTCTCCTCAGGTTCTCCATGTAATGCCTTTATTTCTTTATTTCCAGGGTTAACCTATGCTGCAGATATGTGTGTGTGTGTTGGGGTGGGGGGTCCACTCTAACCCTTCACCTGTTATTAGAGTCTGTTAGACAAGTATGCTGCAGTAGAATGAGCTACACGCGCAAGTAGAAGCACAAGTCAATTCACTATCAGTCCTCCCACACAAAGTAAATCATACCACAGAAATTAGTATAATTACTGTAATTATATGTAAATAAGATAATAACCAAGAAGACTGGCAGTTTATATCAGCCATTGTACTGTATTTTACCTTGTGTGCAGCCGAGTTGGTTTTGATGGGAAACCTGCTGGATTGTTGTGGAGGCCCACTGGTTCCTACAGAAGATGTAAACCCTTTTTTAAAAAAGTTATTTCCTAAAACAGCTGGGCATTGTTGATTTTAGCAAATGTTACTCAAACAGGAGTAAATAGTGAATTTGTTGGGGACTATTTTCAGCCGCGCATCAATACACATTTTCTGTGTATTTAAACCACAGTGTGTTTGTTCTTGGTAATGAAGGCGCATGTTTTTGGACACAAGTGGAGTCTTGGCTTCCTAGTTAGTTTTGGTCATATCATGGCGTTTGTTAACAATAAGAAAAGCACATCATTTTGTTTGCCTTATCATTTCATTTCACCATTTACTGTAATGATGTTTGAAAATAAAAAACACCCAGAAAGAGCAACATAACCCATTTTACATTTCAGCACTACCCACACTGCATACACACCATCTTCTGTGCAGCACTGATTTTGGATTGCTTCAGATGAAGTCCCTTTGGTGTTGCTTCAAATGAGATTAGAACTGCATTGAGACATTTGACGACATGTTGGCTTAATTGATTTGGGACTTTCACATACGATTTTGGCCAGTTGGTGTTCAACATTCATGTAAGTCACTCTGACTTTACACTACAAAGATATTTTTTCCGGCATAATTACATTAAAATATAGGCGCAAAATACCACCTATCCCAGTGGCCATCAAAGTCCTACATGAGTCAAAACATCGTCAATATGAGAATATGCATTATTAATTGACAATTACCTCACATAAACAAGAGGCAGTATGCAGTGTTACTTCGAACATTACAATTTCTCTCCATCCTCATCTCCCCGTCTCCACCTTCATGTGGTAATAGTAATGCTGAAGCCCCTGGGTTTTGCTTAATTAAAATACATCCTTTTTGAGTTCCCCTCGGAGTCCAGTGATAGAATAACTATGCAATGGGGTTAGCTGTATTTAGCTCCTTGAGGAGTTAGCCAATGTTGTGTCAGGCAGCCGCTCACAGCTAAATCAACAAAACCCTGCAAAGAGGGAAGGAGACAGAGAGAGAGAGGGACATAGGAGGGAAAAAAAGGTTGGGGTGGTAGGAGGGGGGGGTTCCCACATTGTGTAAACCCTTAGCTTTTCACACTGAGCGGCGTTTTCATGCTAAGCTCTGAGCTTGAACTGAAATCCTCTCACTTATCCTCAAATCCAAGATGAAATACTGTCAGATGTACTGTGATCCAGGGAATCTGGTAGAAGACTGACAGGCAGGGCAGAGGTACGTATGAGTGACTGATACTGAGAGGCGGGTGGTGGGGGTTGGGGGGTTCTCGTGCATGTGGAGGAGGAGCAGGGAGAGAGTGGAAGATGCTGAGTGAATACAATGATTTTTCAGAGGCAGAGTGAGTGACTCGTGCCGGTTTGATGCCTCGTAACCAAGGACATAGTGGAGAGTAAACCACATTTACTATGCTGTACTGTCCTTTTCATTTCACACATTACAGTTTGCATTGCTTTTCAAACTGATATAAACTAGATCAATAATTTCCTCTTTTAAAGAGTACTGTACATGGCAACAATTTGCATGCCTGTAGTCATTTTGGGAGCCGTGTATGCTCTGTAGTCAGATGTTTTATGTGGGGTATTGGGGGTGATATTTGGAGGGTGTGTACGTCCCACATCTCTGGATAGCTCTAAGGCACAGGCAGGAAATGGAGTCCTGGCATTTTGTTTTGCATCAGCGCTCCTCTTTATTAGAGAGGAACAGAATCGGCATAGAATAATAATTGGAAAATTGTAAGCTTGCTTTCATTATAATTAGCGAGATCGCAGGATGCAATAATCCAATTATTTTACTTAAAGGCAAGTTTCCTCATCCCTCTGCAATGTGTTGCAGGATATGTAACCTCATCCCACATGGACATACCAGTGCAACGGCAAACTGTGTCTCTCCCACCTCATCCCCCCCTCTCACATGTAAACACCAGCATGCTTGAGTGTGCTCAGACAGCTGAACATACACTGACATATGAACACCATTTAGGGCCACCAGACACGCACATAAACACACGTGTGCACGCACCTCAACAACATACAAATAATTGAGTAAGATTTGCTGGTACATTAAGTTTAATGTGTTTGACATTCGGCAGGAGGAAGTGGTAGGCATGGAGTGGAGTAGCCGCGTCGCGTCTTTCTTCAATCAGGGCACTGCAGGGCTTCATTTTACAACCCTGATGCAAACTGAGGCCCGTCAAAGCTAATTAGCACTGTTGCAAATGGGTACAGGTCATGGCTCTCAGCGGATTGGTCCACAGAGGGGTCACCAAAGGTCAAACCTCCAGTATGGAATGATATAAACAATCATCTATAGACCACAAACCAATCAATCCCTTTTAACACTATCCACTTCCTGGTTGGCTGCTCTCAGAGGTCAGGGGTCAATGTGCAAAAAGACAACTGAGCCAGTCGGTTTGGGAGTGGAAAGCACACACAGCTGATTATCTATTCATTTATGTTTTAGCAATCAATATACCAGCAAAATACCAAAGCTATTTGAATAAAGTCTTTGATATGATCTGTTGAAAAAGTGTTTATTTATTTCGGTGCTTGCTTATTTATTTGTTTGTACCTCAATTATTTATTGATTGATTTCTTTTCATTGCTTTTTACACTGCACAATAAAAGGTCAGACCTTGGAAAGGCAACTATGTTTGCTGTTCATTCATGAATTTCATACCAAACAACAGTAAATAATAAGAAAAAAACATAATCATCTGTGAACACGTTCTCTTTGTGTGGTTAAAATCATACATCAGTGTGTGTTTTCCTGCACACTGAATAAAGCCACTTCAGCATCAACATGAAGTTCCGCAATTAGCTGAGCAGAGAGAAAGGACAGAGAGACTGAGAGAAAGGGGGAGAGAAGGAGGGGAGGGGGGAAGAGATGGAAACCAACGCTTGAGGAATTGAATTACCGGAGCTTTTTCTCATTATCATTTAGCCGTCTTTTATGGCCCACCAGTAAGAGATGATGTTCCCATGACCCCGAACAATACACAGACATATTATTCAATCCTGCCTCGATGAAATTCCTGCAAATAAAACCTTTGTGCTGGGCAACAGCTAATTATTTGACAGATTGGCCCCCTTCTGGCTCAGGTTACAGTGTGGAGTGGCCATGTTTTAGTCTAACTCCCCCCACACCACCAGCACTCACCCACTCTCCCCCAGCCCCAGTGCAAAGAGGGGCCACTTTGAGAAAATCCCAGAGGGCCTCATTCTTTTCAGGAGATTATATATTTCAGCCCCCCCCCCCCTCCTCCTCCTCTTCCCAACCATCTAGCCATCCAAAATCAGGGGAGCGTGGTGTGTGTGTGTGTGTGTGTGTACAGGGGGGTCAGTGACAGCAGTCATTTCATAGTTTAAAGGGTGCTCTCAAGCAGAAATATTTAATCTTCCCACGAAAATAAAGTTTGATGGTGGAAGACTGGTATGGAGAGAGAGATCTAAAAAACAAACCATGTGCAATATGTGTTGTCTTACTCTGTATTTATACGACTTTGAAGAACTACTGTACATATGCATGTAGTGTATTTTTTCGCAATACCAAATTAGAGAGTGGGGCACATTAACGGATTAAAGTTTTGGGTGGGCATGCCTTTGGCTTTGATTCAGTCCACTAATAACAAGAGTTTGTCATTAGTGTTCGGACATGGACCACCAAGATAAATGCCAACACATGTTTAAATTATCTGCAGAGTAATGGCATTTTCCTTCAGCCCTTTCCCTCCCCATAAAGATCCATTGTTGACTCGACTACGCAGGCATTTTGAGTTATCAGCACAGGTTTAATCTGTTGCTTATTTTGCACCCATTCAAATGGCATAATTCAAGAGGGAGTGTGTGTTAAAACAGGTTAAAACTAAACAATTAATTGAAATAATGTAAGGGAACTCCACTGGGGAACAATACAATTTAACTAATGCATTTCTAAAGTTCCTAAGTGAACTGAGATTAAAAATAAGTAAATAAAAACTATGGAAATGTTAGAATTTAGGATGATTTATATAAAAATATAAAAAAAATGTGATACTAAATTATGTCTGGAAAAAAAATCAATAACATTTACAGAGAGACTTGACAGTATCTATAAAATGTGGTGTATTCTCTGTGTTCTTAGTCACTAATATTGTCCTGATATATTTCTATTTAAATATTAAACATAATATGTACATTTATATAGTTTTACTTTTGGTCTTGACTCTGACCATGAAAGTGTTAAAACTAAAAGCCACTGATAATTATGATAATCCTGGCAGTGCTGGTAAAACCACAACACTTTTGCCTCCAACCCAGCAGAACTAAAACAGGGAACTGTTGCTACTGTTTTGGGCGTTTCTGCTGCGGTCATGTCAGAGATCGCCATAGTTGAATATTAACCAAATAAGGAATCGATATCGTATAATGTAACAAGTGAAAATGGAAGTTGGATTATGATTTACAATAAGGGAAATATACAGGACGATGTGTGCCATGCACGGCATGTCATATCACAACTAGTGAGACACAGTAGCTGTGTTGTTTCCTAACAGAGAGTCTGCAGTGGATGTTAGTGGCATGTTGAAAACCTCCATTATATATTTTTTTCGTTGTTGTAGAATCTGCCTGAAATGTTTTAATTCTTAAAATTGTGTGCTCTAATTGAGAGGTCATTCCAACTTTTTCTTATTTTAACATTAACTGACGGACTCTCTGAGGCCCTGCAGGTTTAGAAAATTCTACCACCCATAAAACACTAGTTTGGACAAATCCGACCACCACGGTGCAGAGAACCAGTTAACTTTCGCATTCTCATTCTCCACCTCCTGCGTGTCTGCAGCCGTCAAAGGTTTGCTGGGCTCCGGTTGCATGTCTGGGATGCTCGACTACTGTGTTCACCTGGCATGAACCCAAGTGAGCAGAGCCTGGAGTATTCATTGCTCAACCTGGGTGAAGGTCATAGAATCCAGCCCTTCCCTGCTCCGCTCCCCAATGAGCAAACATATGGTCATGGAGCACCTTGAACATGTTTGGGTGACCAGGAGCTGCCACAGCAAAAAGAGACACGGGCGCTGAAGGAGGTTTCGGCTCACCTTGCTAAAGCAGAACAAGGATAAGGAGGGAGTACAAGGCTGCCAACCGCGGCGATCATCATTCACTAGTTGCTCGCACACAAGAAAACCCATGTGGAGTCACCCAACTAGACATAGCTGTGAAAAGCGACAGACCTTCTAGCTTGCCTCTTGTTTCTGTTGATATAAATGCGTGTAATCATAAGGTACAATATCATCACCCCGTTGTTCAAACAGCCGAGCCTCGTCTAATCGCTTCCACGTTTCCTCATTAGTGGGTGACCTAAAGGCATGTAGGGAAAAAAAGACAAGCGAGAGAGAGACAAAAAAAATCTTTGGATAATGGATGCTTGCTGTTTTGAGACAGTAAAAATAAACAGGTCTGCGGCTTTGATAATGAATATGCTGTAAACATCAGCCCAGAGTGTGAGTTTATCACAAACGTCCAGCTAATAACCCCACTGTGTGTGTGTGTGTGTGTGTGTGTGTGTGTGTGTGTGTGTGTGTGCGGGCATGCCTGCATTTGAGCCTGTGTGTCTATGTGTCATTGCATGTGTATGCATTTGTCTTTGGGCAAGGAGGGGGGGTGTTGAAGATGATGACTCGCTGTTAGACTTTGTGAATGGGATGTGAGAGTGTCTCTGGTGTCTGAGTGTCTGGCCCAGGTGGCGACTGGAAGGCCGACTTCATTAGCCTTAAAGAGGAAACAAAGGAAGATGCATCGTAAAAAAGTGCCATCCCTCATCTGCGAGGCCACCGCCTGACACATTAGGAATCTGTATGCTCAATTAACCACTGGCAGGCTCATTTTTCCTCTCCCTCGCTCTCCCACTCTCTCTCCCTCGCTCTTGATCAAACAGAGCAATCACACTGGATTGAAGCGAGACTTAATACACGCCACGTTTATGAAGTTAGAGCATATTTTGGTTGTATTTGCAGCAAGTAGGCATACAAACTTGAGTAACTTTTTTATGTGTGGAGGTTATGTAAAAATGATTACCACACAAGATTTAATACAATCCGTCACTTTCCGATTAAACAAAGCAAAGCTTGCTGACTGCACTGAAAATGCTTTCAAAACCTTTCTCTATAAATTCCACAACTGCATCCATTTTTCGTTACAGGAGGAAGAGAAAAATCGCACACCCAGGAGGACAGGAAATGGCATGCCAAGTCTGCAGTCCAATTTGCACGTGAGTTCTATTATTAGAGTTTCTGTTTCACCAAAATGTGGTAGGTAATTTACACAGGATCATTTTTATATTACAAATTACAAACATGGCACATTCACACACACACACGAGTTTTTCCTTGCTTTTTACAAATCATATCTCTGTCTCAATTAAACTATCTATAAGATTGATTCGTGCTGAAATCTAATGCCTACTCATGCAATATATCGCAACTTAAAACACATTATAGATATATGCGATTAAGTATAAATGACACATGTATTAATCATTTGTATCAATCATTCTTAAGAGTACTTCACTCTTATAACATTGTTGAGCTCACGATGGATATTTTTGAAAAAATCGATGCAGCACAACCAGGTATTCAGGTGTGTTACGCTAGTAGCAGCTAATGTTGCGCTAGCCGCTGGCTGGCTCCCTTTTTTCTATCTCCACACCCCAAACTTGTCGTCTTCAGCCTCAACTGACATCACTTGAGGCAATTAATCAGATTTCCCGCAGCTCCCTCTGGAGCCACTCGGCTTTATGCTACTTTTTTTCACATATGAAGTAGCACTCCCCAAGACCTGTAAACAGTCTATGATGTGTGAAATCAAGTTCCTCTTTAATGAATGCTGATGTAATGCACCATTAAGCATGTGTGTCATATGTATGAAGGTGTTGCAAAACCTCATCTTCATACGGACCACGGTCTTGACCCCAGTCTAACCCTTTCATTGATGCAACACACAAGTGAGCTCGCGCACAAGCACACACACACAAAAGAATCAAACACACACCTTCCCCAACATTTCGTCTCATGGACTGGGTGGCAACCTGAGGATCCTTATCTTCCCATGAACCTCCTGTGAAAAATGACAAAGCGCAATAATGACCTGGCTGAGGTGGGGTTTTGGGTGGTGTAAGGGGGCTGGGGGGGGTCACTGTGATACGCACCAGCCTTTGATTAACGAGGTGAGCCTAGGCGCTCTTTAAAATCACAGAGGTCACGGCTTAGGAGGCCTCCATCCAACACTTCGCCACACTTCACAGGCCCAACTTCTTTTTATTATCAGACCCGCCCCCTTTTCCCCCTCTCTCCCTCTCACGCTCTCTCTCCTGTCCCCCTTCTCTCTTCCCCCCCCCTCCATGCCACTCTTTTGAGGTCTATCAGAGAGATGAAAAATGGCATGCAGCTGGCGGAGTACTTCCTTCCCCTTGTCGGGGTCAACAGTTCACCATGCTGATAGAGACCCTCACACCTCCATTAATAAGAGCTTCCCTGCACTCACACAGGTCGCTTTGCTGCATCGCTGGACGGCCATCACTCCTACCTTTGTCTGTAGTTTCTATCATTACATTCCTCCATGCTTAAGGCATTGATTATTTTGGCGATGGCTGATGTTAAACATTGAATCCATGACCTGTGTAATTATCATCCTGAAATAAAAAGAAAAATATCACTCCTAAGATGTTTAAGTTGCAATGTATTAACTGCATTTTGTTAAATTCTGTATTATGTTTCATGTTAAAGTCATGTTGAAGCCACGCCCTTCCTCCCTTTTAAGCTCTTGGTCAATATGTCAAAGAATTTTACGCTTTAGTTTTAGCAAGGACAACATCCAAAAAAAACGTTTTGAACCTATTTATGACTTTTGAACACAATAATGTGAACATTACTCTTTACTTTGCAATTGGGCTTTTGGGGGGTTTCAAAAGGGAATATTTTGAGTTTCTTTGTCTGTCTTCATCAGTTGCTCGCTTACTTGCTTTGGTCAAACCACTTAAGACGGTTTGGGTTGAAAAGTAACAGCCTCCAGTGGCCTCTAACGGGACTTTCAGTCTTTTAAAGAAAATAAAAAGTTAATGACTCAAATAAAACATTTTTCAAATGACAAATATTATGAGACAACTATATAGCATTAATCCTACTCTATAATAAATGTTTTAATGTCTGCTTTATTGGCAGTGTAGAGTAGAAGAGATTGACAGCAGAGGCCAGGCCGGTCAGATTTAGAGTGCGTTCAAACAGCGGTGCTAATCAAAATGCTGAGCTAGCCTTGTTGAGCTGCTAATTACCTCCATTATGAAGATGCAGAGTGCCTGATCAGAGGCGCCTCAGTGTATACGTGTGTGTTTGTGTATGTGTGTGTATACACGTGTGTGTACTGGTCTGTGCCGATTAAGAGGAGGATTAGCCGTCCATCCTGAGGAGGGAGGCAACCAGGGGGTACAAGGAGAGAAGGGGGGGGGGGGGGGGGGGGCAGCGGTGGTGGTGGTGGGAGGAGGGGGGGTGTCCCCCTCCTGGAGACGAGCCCTGACCTTCTCATTTCATCCTCATTAGTATCTCATGTCAACAGAGCAGCCACTCCTTAATCATCTGCTATCATCCCAGGCCTGCACACACACACACACACACACACACACACACAAATAAAGACAGATAAACATAAACTTGGACTCAGGCTACTTTTACAGGCAGACGCAAACACGTCCTGTAAAAATACACAAATATATGTATTTCATAACATTTCAGATGGTGATGCACGCATGTTGTTAATATACATTTTCCTCCAAAATGATGAGACAAACTTCTAAAAAGTACAATAACAATAATCCTGCAGTTACAGTGACAGTTACATTTTAGTTTGCAAAATGCCATCTCAGCCCAGTGAAGTGTTACCAAAATAACTCAACTGATTTATCTTTTTTATTCATTTCAATACACCAGATAGCAACTCCAATAACGTTATTTGTCGGAGTTGGCTTATGGGATCTTGTGGTGGACAGCAGCACGGCGGCGTGGCAGAGGGTGGGCTCGTCTGTCTGTGTCGGCCTCGATGCCACGGAGGCCCCAGCAGGGTCGGGGGGAGCGGGGGCTCAGGGTGCCAGCACAAATGAGCTCCATTCATTTCCCCACTTCGGCATATGGTGGCCCATTGTCCTCGGCCACAGAGGCAGAAGTGATGCAATTTGTTGGCATGTCCTGTCATTTCACAAACTGCCCATCCCACTGAGGGCCTGGCCAGCAGAAGACAAGCAAGGGCAGCTTGTTGTTTCACCCGATCCACAACATAACATGCACTGGTAGCACCAGATCACACACCCCCTGTACATTATAAAGACATACGTAGTCATTTGCACAAATATTTTGATGAGCAGATGAAGAAAGTCAGAAACAACAGGATCAATCAGAGTAAATCTTCCAGAAGATTATAATATACAATATCTGTGTCAATCCCTGTTGTTTTTCAGGTTATAACAAAAGCTTATCCTTATTTACAGAATAAGATTTAGTCTGATCTTGGCATTAAGACATGATACCCTCCTTTTTGCTTCATGGTATACAAGGACATCAGCTTTGGCAAAACAACACATATAGAAAAACAACAAAAATACTGCACTTAAACATGAAATCAAACCCGACGAAGAAAAAATAAACAATGAAACCTCAGATTTATGAGTGAGAGTGAACTGGGCAGCTGCCCCCCCACCCCCCGGCCTCTTCCTGGTTTCACTATGCCAAACATAAAGCTACTGTCTGACAAGAGAGGGGAAGGAGTCTTGTTTAACTTCCTGAAAAAGCAAACTTTTGACATGAGGTGCACAATATAACCAATGCAGCAGCAGAAAGAAAGAAGTGTCTAGACATGACTGCATTTAGGTCAGACGGAGGAAAACATATGATCACACAGTCATGCACAAAACGATGGTAGTATGGTGTTGACAGGCGTTTGGATCGCCGGGTCAAATGTCACTGAACCCATTCCACGATAACATTTGTGAGTGTGTGTGTGTGTGTGTGCACTGCATCCTCGCTTCGCGGCATGTTTTCTCTCAATACTGGCCTTGTCAGTTGGAGGTTTGGTGTTCATTGTCCGCACAGCGTGCAACCACACCCTGCTAGCTCTCGCGCGCACGCCCTCTCGGCGTGTGATGGGAACGTGGGCTTTCCACTGAACTCCCAAGAAGAAATCAACAGAGGGGAGCACCTCCAGACAGAAGTCAACTTCACTTCAGCCACTCTGAAGATTGATGACGATGGTCCTCGTTTCAGTGGGTGTAAGGAACAAGTGGCCCTCAGAGACTCATTACACCTCAGCAAGATTTGGAGAATGGAGTGACACTGGTCCTGATTACCCAGATTCATCATTTGTATTGGTCGGGGTTGCTCTTTCACAAATGTCAACTGGAGAACTGTACCAAAATTAGTGATGTGGTTTCATGTCTGCAAGAATGCTGACGAAAGAAAGGTGCTGGCAAAATGATGTTATGCACTTTTGTTTACTTGTCACACATAAGACATGCAAAAACAGATAATCAGATAATCCATCTTCGTCTCCCACACAAACATTTAACCAGGCTAGCTGTGGTCCATCTAATACCCCAATCATATCTCTGACCTCAATCCCCCCCCTGCCTTGTTCTTCCAGCCACCATACTGTGGTAACCAAGATCCCTCTCTCAGGCCCTATCCATAACCCCATTTGTACCCTCCACCCCCACCTACCCCCCAAACCTGTCAAAGACCGGCTTCCCATGTCCATCACTGGGTGATGGATGGGGTGGAAGGTCGTCACCCCACTCTCCAGAGTTCACTGATCGCATCAGCCATGCAGACACCTCCAAATCATAGTGGGGGACGTTACTGAAATTATACATGTGGGGAGAGCAACCTGGAACAGGGATGTGCCATTGACAATGAATCATATTACTTCATTTCATTGGCTGCCGTGTATTTCTGATTCTATTTTCCCAGGAAACCATGCAGGAGGGACATTTTGAAGTGTTTATACTTTGTTAATTCCACTGTTGGAGTCATGATGGACAGTTTAAAACAAAAAGGATGAAAATCGATGCAGTAGAACCAGAGCTATCGTCTGTATGTATTCTTCTTTCTTGCCAAAACCTGGCACATGTATTACCCAGAATGCAACTCAGCGGCCGACAGTTCAGTTGGAGGCCCCACTGACTCAAGTGATATCATTTGAGGCAATTTATCAGACTTCATATCAGACACATATGCAGTGGTAATCTCCAAGACCTTTAAACAGACTAGGATTTGTAAAATCGGTGGAGTTGCCCTTTAAAATATTTTCTTATGGGTTTCGAAGTACATACCAAATTTTATCTGTTGCACTTTTGCCTTCCTTCTGCAGAGAGTATACAAAGTGGCAATGAAACAGGCTACACAAGTAAAATAATGTTTGTTGTTTTAAAATTCTCTAGTAAAGTGTGAAGATTTACTGCATTTTCCTAACAACATAACTTCCTATTAAACAGATACCCGACACTCAGTAGAAAAATAGAAATTATTTCCCGAAAGTGATTTTCTGTAAAGCGCAATGAAATTTGATTGCACCCTGGTATAAACTAGTGAAGTGTCTCACCCCTGACTGATCTTAAATTGCTATCGATGCCTATGGCGCTGTAGGAAAAACAGTAGTCCTGTTGGCATTTCATTTCACATATGTCCTGGTAAACAAAGCTACAGGATATGGTTGGTGTTTCAATTGCTGAGGAAACCAGAGATTGCAAACTCAGATCCTGGATAAGTCTGTCCCTAGTTTTCCAGCAACAGAGCACAGGGCAGCCAAAGGAGGCTGGGTTTTCTATCCCTCATATCATTCAGTCAGAGGGAGATTGACAGACTATAAATACACGAGAAAAATAAACAATGCACAATAGTGTCAAGCCTCGCCACTGACAGGGGCATAGATCAATGTTGTTTCCCGCTTTTGCAAAAATACCTAATTCCCCTTATTTAATCAAGCGTCTCTCTTGCTCGGGCACCTCCAGCTGATTTATGACACCCGCTGCCTTTATGAGTACCTGTTTCATTTTCTTGTCTCTGCTCTGACACCTAAAGTGATAGGAATTTTATGCTTTTGATAACAATATGAGTTTCACTTTGGCCGGGAATTCATGGACCTGTCAGCGGGCAATAAATAACAGCAGCGCGGTGAAAACATTCACAAGCTTCCACGACAAAGCATCCACCCAGTGGGATTTACCTTGGGATGGAAGCAGAGAGGATGGAGCTATGAATAGAAAAAAAAAGAAAGAGAGAGAGAGAGGGTAGCACAGGAGGGGACGTCTATAGGAGGAACGCAGGATCATAGCAAAAGGTCATGTCAGTTAGAGTGGAAGTGTTTTCTGGTGTCGTCTCGTCAGGATTCATAATTGGTGTGCTGTCGTATGAGCATTTTGATAATGTCACATGAACATAAATGCCATGCTGTGACACACTGTTCTTCAGCAATCATAAGTATGTACAGCAGGGGAGGACAAACATTTTCATGTCACGGACCCTCAAGCAAAAAATCATTACAGGTCACGGATCCCCGTTTGACTTTATCCCAAGGCCCCAGCAGTGTGAAGATCTTTGTTGTCATTTGTGTTCATTCTTTAAAGTTAAAATCCTAAACATTTTCATCAGCTCAAACCATGATGTGGTCCGTGTTGTTACCCCTGAACATGAGACTGACCTCCCAACAACAGCATCAGTTGTTTCAGCAAGTGCCCCAAAATGACATAACCTAATCCTGAAAAAGATGACCTTTCCCTAAACTTAACCAAGTCGTTTTTGTGCCTAAACCTAACCTAACTATAGCCACATTGTCACATCATGTAACAAAAAAAAATAACAATTCAACAATAATTTGGAACAGTCTCGGAAGGCGCAGACAAATGATCTTGTCCTGTCGATAGGGGTGTCAGATCAGACATGCGTCTTCTATGTGTGACTCTAGAGGGCATGGACAAAAAACATATTTTGTCCTTTAATTTGGAGGACTTGTTGTTATACACAGTAGTTTTCATTGTTAGTGGCGGAGTCCGCCATTCCCTTTTGGGGTTCAAATTGATTACCTTACCAACGCACAAGAGATTCACAGGAAACAATGCATGTATGTAATCCAGCATTACTGTTTGTAATTTTATCTCACTGATGTCAGCCTCACTGTTACTGTTTACACTCCTAACATCATATCACAGCTGTATTAAGTTAGTGCTTATGCAAACCCAACATTTCCTCCTAGTTTGTTTGACTGCGCTGTAGACAGACACACCAGTTTCTCTTCTGTTGTACTCACAGAAAGCTCTGAGACCTGCAGCATTAAACCACGCTTATTGTCACCGCCACAAAACACAGGACTGAAATCTTAAGGATTATAATTTGGTAAAACATCAAAACCTCTCTCATTTTGCTGGACACCCATTCAGAAACCCCTGGAGCAACCAGGGGAGCCATCCCAAGAGGCTTTAAATGACTACTGTACTCAAATTTCTTCATCCATCCATTGCTACCCAGCTGCTTCCTCCCACAGAACAAGCTCTCTGCCCTCACCTCTCTTCCTTCTCCCCCTCCTCACTCCTCTGGACCCCTGAGTTGGAGCCTCTTTCCAATCTGTCACTGGCTGTAAAAAAAAGTGTGAGAAAGTAATACACCAAAAATTCTCATATGCATATGAAAAATTATCTGCTGAATGGAGCCCAGAGGGGTTAGATAGATTCATATTGACACTTCACACATTCCATTGACAAATTGGCCGTTTCTGCGTTGTTGCCAAAAACCTGTTGGTTACCTCGGTGATGACATTAAACCACAAGTGAAAACGGCTCTTTACGTGCGATAAAGCCAAACAAAGATGACGCACTGTACCCGCTGACTATAACTAAGGAATAGGAAGTGAAATGTCAAGCATTTCAAAAGTAAGCTGCTGTAAACTGTGGTTATGGAGACTATAACGAATCACTGCCCAGCCCCAAAGGTCTCTTTGTTCCAACCCCTCCTGGTCCTCACTAAGTGAATATTATGGGTCTGAGTGAGAGGAAGGAGAGAGAGATGTTTTTTGTGTATCCCTACTTGAGTCCTGTGTGTGTTTGGCACGGGGGCCTCGAAAGAGCGCAAAGAAAAGAAAAGGCAGGGCCACGACATGTATTCGGTGCTAAAGGGGTGTGAACTGGCACAGACACTTGGCTTGGGCACAATACATGGCGGGATGGCAGCGCCCAGGAGCCTCCTGACAGAGACAGAAGCTGCTTGGGGCCGGACCAGCGTCTCAGTGGGGCCACAGAGTAAGACGGGAGGGAGACCAGATCAGAAGCAGAGGGGAAAATTGAGACAGATTTTCTTGCAGGTGTTGAGATAATAGAGGGACAAATGATCTGATTGTTGGAGGATTTGGGGGAGAATCGAGTGGGGGAGGGGGGCTCAGATGGGTTGTGGTGGAGGTTCAGAGATCACAGAGTAGCAGGATTTGAATTACAAAGGCAAACAAGCTGACATATGCAAACCTGAAAACCATGACAGACACAGGAAGTCTTCAGTCAGTCAGTAACTCTTACCGCATTATCCACACATGTGAAGAGGGTGATTATGTCCTGGAGATTTATACTAAGACCTAGGAAGAAGCTCAGTTTCATTTTATTTATTTTTAGCCACTTTAGTGAGTGGCTGTAAGGGATGGTAATGTCGATCAGATGTTGATCTGTCTGTAAAAACTGAGATATCTCAGCAGCCATAAAAATGGATCGCCATTCAAATTTCGTGCATATATTCAAGGACGAATCCTACTGACCTTGGTGATTCCCTGTCTTTTCCTCTAACGCCACCAGCAGGTCAAAGCTTTCAACATCTACTCACTGAATTGGCACAAAAATGTACAGATATTAATGGTTCCAAGACGATGTATCTTGATGACTTTAGAGATCCTTTGACTTTTCTTCAAACGCCACTATCAGGTTAGGACATCATTGAAATGTCTCAACAATTATTGGTTTGCCATGAAACTTAATACATACATTCAAGGTCCCCTCAGATGAATTGGAAGGCCTTTGGTGATTCCTTAACTTTCATAAAGCGCCATCATCAGGCCAAAATTTCAGTTTGTCCAATACTTTGCTTTATGACCAAATACATGCAAAACGAATGACATTCTTATCCGTTCAGTGCATCAACGCAAAGACGCGATTTGATGAGAATTCACAGCAAACGGATGCTAGCTAGCTTACGGCTAACATACAGTTGTTGCATCGGCTGTTTAGAATTGATACAGAACCGGGTAAAGTGGTCAAATTCACGTGAATGTCACTTTCTGTCTGAACATACCTATTGTTTTGTTATTTGCAGAATACATTTAACTGACCTTTGACATTAATCTTTATTATACACAGTAAATCCAGTATGTAGTGTAGATAATAGTGACTAATGCAAGTTATGGGAGGACAGGGTTTAGTGAGGAAATTAAAACACCTATGCTTTTTCTTTAGATATATGGGTACATTGATGATTCTTTAACCTTTTGATGAGGTCGTAATACACTTTTTAGTTACAACTATATTAATGGAATTCTGTCTTTCTGTTTGAATGTTTTTCATCCATTTGTGATCCTGGCAGACTTTTTCTTCATCACCTACTGGAGGTCAAACCGCACCACTACATCGCTCACACAACGCTTATGCAGTGCCGTATATCAGTACACAGTGTATTACATTAAAGGTGCAGACCTTTAACACAGAAACACATTTACACACATCCTAATCAACAAGCTCCACTTTAAATGATTCAGAGACACGGCTCGGCCCTATCCATATTCTCTGGTGAGAGAAGCCAGGATATATTTGGAACATCACACTTTTAAGAGCGTGAGCTTCAACTCCCCTGGGTCATTTTCTGCTCTGGTCTTAATTGAGAGTGTTCTGGAAAAATCATTACTATATTAATGATTTAACACAAAGTAACTACCTGCTTTTTTCCAGGAGGAAAGGGAGATTTGCTTCGAATCAATACCCATGCACGCTCATTATAAGGGGGGTAAAGTTATAGTAATTAGGCAGACACCAATAACTTTTTAATGATCTTTGTTTTTAATTGCATATTATCGGGCTGCACAGTCTGTGTGTTTATACCCAAATATAAGATAATGGTGAGGGGAGAAGTAGATTAAAGAGAGGAGGCACCTGCATGGTTTTTCACCTCAGCAACAACAACAGCACTGATAGTCTGCAGCGTGCATGCAGGAGGAGGAGAGGACGAATGTGAGCATCTTTTCTGTTCTTTTGTACATTTTCATGTGTCTAATGTGTGTGTGTGTGTTGTGAAATAACACTTCCCTTCCTGCTGTCTATTAGGGTGAGGAAGTGAAAGGACCACTACAAAAAAATGGTGTGAGTTAGTTTCAGAGAAACATTAATATGCCAGTTGAATCATGGGATGTTGCGCTCAACTACTTCCTTTCTATAAAAGGATGCCTTGCAGGTGAAGTGAAAACCACCAACATTACACAATCTCTGTTCATTTAACCTCTATTTCTGACGATAGGCCGCCTCGTGTGCCAGTGTTAACTGGAAAGGTACCGTTTTGCCACTATGAAAAAAAAAAGCAATAAAAATATGAATGAAAATGAGGATAAAATGCAACAGTAATGGGTGGCCATCTGGTAGCTCTTAAAGGGGAAGTGGTCTGCTCAAAAGCAGTCGGAGGGGTGAGCATCTAAGAGAGAATAGGGAGGGTGGGAGGGAGCGGGATAAATGTGGTGATAGAAAGAGCCCAGGAATGCCAGGCTGGCAATCCAGGACTGCTCTGAATAAGTGAGCCAGCCAAGAGCTTTTTTTTTTTCTTCTTCTAATTCTGCCTGATGCCTTCCTTTACCCCCGCCCCACTCGCCCTCCTCCTTCCCTTCTCCCCCCCCTCGGCCTGTTCGCTCTGGCCCGCTCCCCGAAACTCCACGGCAGATTGTCGATTCAATGACTCCCCTGTCAGGTGATTATCTAGGAGCTTTAATGTAATCTTCCACTCACACGTACCATATTTCAATTACGACTGCCATTGTGAAACAAGCTGCATATTCAATTCACCAACCGCTGCCTCAACAATGTCAACTGTAAAAGAACGCCAGCTGAAGGCAATTATGCATGTTTTCAGAGCCAATTATGATCGCTCTCACGGCGACGGTTATGCCACGAGCAAGGGAGTGTTTGGAAATTTTTAATTTAATGACAATATGCTCGTGGTAGGATTCAGCATGCCGCCCCCACTCCCAGGCCTGCCATCTCGGCATCCACAGAGGGAACCATTAAGGCAGATAGGAGAAGATTATGGCCTCTCTCAAGGGCCATACTGGGAGCACAGGGAGGGTCTCAGCAGTGCAGGGTATGGCATCCACTCATCCTCTCTGCAGGATCACAGCTGGCGGGGCTGAGTCCAAGCCAGAGAGGCAGGCTGGTTAGCTCGTCTTCCAGTTTGGACAATGCCTGCAGAGGGAGCATAAACTCACACATTCCCACAGCAGGCCACAGACTGAGGCATGCTGTAGAGAGAGATCAAAGTCCGCTCGGCGGGGCTTCCTTCCTCGATATTTCCAAGACGCAGGCTCGACATCATTGGGTCTAAAAGCTTTCAGAAAATGGTCTTTAGCTTGATTCGACTGTCTTGGATTAAAACTGTGAAAGCCACACAACAAAAAGTTATATGAGTGAAATGCTCGTCTACGAAATGCACACATTTTTTTTAATTCTTACAACATTTTATTAATTTGTCAGTTATTTGTTTTTTTTTTATGAACCATTTGCTCTGCAAAATGTCAGGAAAAAATTAAAAATGGCCAGATCCCAAGGTTAAATTGCTTGTTTTGTCCAACAAATAATCCGTAATTCAAATATATTAAAATTTCAAATGATAAAAGCAGAAAACTCTTACATAGGAGAAGCTGGAAATAGCAATGTCTTGTCACTTTCACATGATAAATGACTTCCTTCAAACAACTTCCTATTAAATTAGTTGTTGATACATTTTCTGTCGATCTCTGATTCTGATTCTGATCAATAAATCAATTAACGTTTCAGCACTAATTTAGAATTCGTAGAAAAAGGTAAACTCACCTTAGAATTGTATTCTAAGAGGCGAAATCAGGAGCTATTGTGATTCTGCACTCATAATTACCTAATTGTTACAAACTAGAGGTTATAGATTACACAGATTTGTATTCACTACCACAGCACTAGAGGAGGTTCTAGAGATAGAGAATATATTGTCCACAGTTTTGGGCATTTTTAGATTTAAAAGCTCCATGGTTGAAATAACAGAATGCAGGTTAGATCTGAGCCTCCCTCCCTCTCCCACTGGGATGTTTGTATAAAACCCAGTCAGTTCTCAGGGGTAGAGGTTGACAGGAGAAGACATCGCCCCAGTCCCTGGGAGATTGGCGAACACAACACATATATTAATGCATTAAATGTGTTGACTGTGTTCAGCCCAGGGATGTAGGAGGGAGAGAGAGAGAAAGGTTAGGGGGAAGAAGAAAAAAAAAGCTGTTGTAATGTATGGTGTTGTCTTGTATAGCGTGTCAGGCAGCGGGGGGTGGGAGGGTTGGGAGGAGTGTCGGCCAGATTATAAGGCCTGTGGTGAGAGATGAGGGATGGCCGACTTGTAAACAAGTGACAAGCGTCCTGGATGACAATTCCTAATCCATCATAGTGCTGTCAGCGGTGACCGGTGAGGTGACGGACAGGACCCAGGAGAGGGGACAGCTGCTGCACGTCAATCCACATCATAATTTGAAAAGCTTTTCCACATGAGCTGAAACCTGAAACAGAGGGAGAGAGATAGAGGAAAGAACTCATACATCCCACTATCTGATACCGTCTGCTCAATCTGCCTCCATCTCCCTCCCTTCCTCCTCTTCACTTTTTCCTCCACTCTCTTTCTTCCTTGCTGTTGAGGACAGAGATGATGCCTTTCAGAGGGTGGACTAGGAAACCATGGCATCAGTTAAATTCTCTTTGCTGATGGGACGACAATCAGATAAAGAATAAGTGCATCAAATTTAGCTGTAAATGTGTGTATGGCACTTTGATGTACCACTGATCGATGTGTTCAGACTTATTGGTCCATATTAACTTCCAGTGCTGTGGGGAAACTCTTTAAAGAAGTAGTTGCTTGACAAACTTAAAAAAAAAAAGTTAATAAGACAACTTGTTGAAGTTGGTTGTGGGCTACTCACGAAAGTAAATTTACTTATTACTTATTTCTTTCAGTATTCTCTTCATTAGCAGGGTGTTAAACCTCACAAGATTCTGGCTTTTCTGTGCTTTCATTTGTGACAACAAAAATTAAAACAACTCTATAAGTTTTAACCCTAAGAAAAACTTGTTTTGTTGAAATTGGACTGCCACAGACCCCATTACTGTATGTGACAAAACAGAAATGTTATTACACCAGATAAGAAAATATTTCATGTTTTATGTAATATGAGTGAAGCATGAATAAATATAAATTGCTTTAAATGGGGAAAAAAGGGAAACTGGGCGTTTCCACACTACTGTGTCTTCATCAGAGTCAAAAAGGAAATAAACACATTGTCATTAACAGACAGAGAAATATAACGTATGTCATCATATATGGTGACTTTACTCATGTTTGGGGTCAATTAGACCTGACCTTCTTGTTAGACATCTTATGAACAAACAGATTAATTGGAATGGGGGGGGGGGGGGGGGGGCAGTATAAATGCATAAACAGTACTGTCGACACCAATCACAGATATAGAGCATATGAAAATCCATCATGATTAACCATGTGTTACAACTGCGGTCCCTGAGAACCCAAACAGAAGTGACGCATCACTTTCTGTAGCAGACCTCTAAAACATGTCATCAATTCAAAATCATGTTTGGACACAATTATTATAACATTTTTGAAAGGTGATTAAACCATTTTAAGTATGTCTTTTTGAGCTGTTAAAGAGGGCCCGGGGCCTCCAGGACCCTAAACACAACATTAGGGTTAAAAAAAATGTATTCTGTGAAAATAAATGGTTATTGTGTATCATCATGTACAGAAATATACAGATTCAATCACAAAACACGCATCAAAGAGGTTTTTGGGAAATTTATAATAAGATGAGAAAGTTGATAAGAAAAATCTTACAAGAGAAAATGACATTTGTGGCAATCTGATTTGTAAAATAAGTCATTCTACTGGAAATGCATTTTAAGGTCAGGTGTAAACACAATCCACACTCGGTCCAGATATGAGACGCTTGTTGACGCCAGGTGTAAAGAGGCCCTATGAGTATTAATCTTCCTCTTGGCTGTCGGCGGGCTGATTCAGTCGCCCATGTTGGGTCAAGGCCCTCATTCTTTTCTTAAAGACCTCGCTTCCCTGCCAAACCGGGATTTCCGATTGAGGGGCCTCAATAACAACTTTGATGTGGACGGCGTCCTAGAGGGTGAAGTGAAAGGCAAAGGGGAGGAGGGCCGCACAATGGCCTGACCTTCCTACTGCATCTGCACAGATCGCACTCTAAATGGTCACATTGATGCGGCTGCTAACTCTCTTTGCTGGGAGTCCTGATGGAGCCAACACTGGGGACCCGGGACACAGCAAAGCCTGGGCACCTGCCAACAGACAGGAACAAATTGATTGAGATCAAGCCAGCTCTTATTGCATTTAACCCCTCCACTCTTACCAGTTAGCTCTGCTTAAAGCAATACAAAAGTAAACTGGAAAGGAAGTGTAAATAGATGTGCGGTTAAAACAAGCTCCCCAATAAAAAGATTTGCTTTTCATAATTTCTTTGTGTCATTATTGATGTGTGTTTCTAATTACTACTGCTTACTAACTATATTCACTTTTGAGTTTCTACTGCATTTTGTTAATTTCCTTTCAGTGACATCCTGTAATGCTTCGCACAATCATTGAAAATTTTGGCCTTCAGTCTTTTTGGCTCTGTTTGCAGAGACACTTGTAAATAAACACACAGTCAGAAGAGACCGCTTGCATTGTGCCATTGTGCCATATGTGTGGTTTACTACCTCTTTAAGGTTACAGATGAAAAGGTTAATCCTTAATTGCAAGTGAAGGTTTGTTTAGGCAAAACTTAAGTTTAACCTGCCACCTTCTGGTCATACCTTTTCATTTTACTGATTTTTCTCTGAAGGAATCAAACACACACATTATCCCTCCTTATAGATGGTTTTCTCTGCCTTGGTCGTACACTTAAGGTCACCACAAGACAAGAGTGGGAAGAATCAGGGAGCAAAAGGCAAAATGGTTTGTGTCGAGTTAAGCAAGAGGGTAATAAGAAGAAGGGGGAAAAAAATCAATAGCAACATAAAATTGACTTAGTGCGTGTCATAAAACATAAGTAAGTGCTCTGAGATGGAGAAAACTGGAGTCTCAATTTAATCTGCGCAAAAGCTGCACTGTACAGATGAAGTGATGTGAAGAGGGAGAGATAGAAAGAGGAAAAGGGGAGTGGGTGGGAGGTAAAACAAAAAGGAGGAGGAGGGAGGATGGAGTAGCCCACAAGACAGAGAGAGAAAGATACAATAAAATCTAAAGGACAGACACTTAATTGTCATATTAAAGACTCTCTCCAGCGCTCGGCAGAGTGGAAGGTTAGCCCCCATTCATCATCTGGCTAACAGCCACTTGAATGAAATCACAATTAAAATCTGCTCAATATTGTCCCAGGGACGTTTTTTGCAAGCATTAATTTTTTCCCATTGATTCTCTACCCCCCATAAATCAGAAATGTTGCAGCGCATGTAATGGTTTATGGAGAAAGGATTATGGTGTTATGAAGCTAATGTAGCAGAACCGCCTCATTTAAACACAGCCTCCCTGGCCGCCGTACAGGGGGACAGAGTTATTACACTATTACACAGCCTATCGCAAACACAACACACTGACACTGTTTAAAAGCTGCATGTAATTGGACAGTACAGCAGATTTACAGCATTTATGATCATAATAGCAATGTGTTGAAGGATTGTGTTTATTACCAGCACTGAAAGCATAGGTAGTACTGCTAGGGAAGTACATTAGGGGAAAACACCACTTAAAGGGTCAGTTCGTCCAAATTACAATGTATTATTATTATTATTATAACTTGCCTTTAGTGGTATCTACCCATGTAGTTTTGGTTTTACTGCCCAGGTTTTGAGATATTAGGTCCTGTGATTTCTGCCACCACCCCAATAAAATGACTCCACAGAATATGCTGTCAACAGTTTTCAAACTATCCTTTTGGAAAAAAAAAAAGTAGTTCCAATGAAAACTGTTGATAGCGAGGCAGGATTATCCTGAGTGATGGGGACACTTTTCTCATGGAGTACTATCTCAAAACCTGTAAATGTGACCAAACCAGACCACCAGACTAGCCTCACTTACCTCACCTTGCAAGCCATGACAGTGAGACAGCGAACCAGCATGCACAACAGCAGGACCCTACTGAAGCAGCTAAATGGAATGTTGCCATTTTTTAAACTTTTCTCATGTGCTTTTCCTACTGTCATGTCAAAATGTCAACAAATCCCATGAAAAGAGCAGAACCAAAAATGTGTCTCCCAATACCTTCCAGTTTACCTACCCTCTCTCAGTAATTTCAGCTGTAAAACAGCTGTAGTTTTCATAATAGTATATTATAGTACATATTTTCATAGGGGACTCATTTCAGCGGCAGATTGATACGCTCTAGTTATGGCACTTTTAAAGACAAGAATGGGTAAGGCAACTCGGGTGTGACGTTGTGAAGTTGAACAGGATTTGTGAATTCAAAAGGAAGGGTAATTGTCAGTGTGCTCTCGCAGCTGAGGGACACATCACTTTTCTGATGGCCGGAGCCCCAGCAGCTCAGTGATCCCAGCTCTGACTATCATAGCTCAATCTGAGAGGGGGAAAAGAAGGGAGGCCCAGTGCCCAAGCATCAAATCATCATCACATAAAATGGTCCTGACACCAGCTAAAAAGGGAGATGGATCATGTGGCTTTGTGGTGCCAGAGAAGTTTGTCCCTTGATAGAGCCCTTAACTCAAAGCTAGTACACCCCCCCTCCTGCTCCCATCACCACCAGTCATTTCATATATAGTGCACACACACGTGCACTGCCTACTTCCCAACAGAGGTAATTCTCTCTCTTCAGGGTCAACAGCTTAACAAGGCCAAATCATGGCAAGCACCTCTTGGCTCAAGCATCCCACTTGGACTAGATGTGTGTGTGTGTGTGTGTTTGTGTCTGCCTTTTATGCATGGATGGGATAACTGTAGTGTAACTTTATACCATAACAATAGAAATGATATAATACAAGCAGCAGGACAACTGCCTCCTCTGGCATTTCAATATGAAAATGAAAAGCAGTATGTCTTTTTGACAGCGCTCGGCTTCCAGTGAGTACATGTTAAAATGATGAATGTAAAGAGAAATATACATAAGTGCCATGGCCAGCAGTGTTTCCCATACATGGCTTTTACAGAGCCTGGCGACATGGCGAGGGCACTGTATGCACAGACGTAAATGACAGCTTTACAATGTGCATAAAACCACTCCATAGAGAGAAGCTCTACGTACTTACATTGCCCAACTCTTAAGAAAACAGCATCAGGAAGCTTCTGGTGGTATTAGCATGGGCAGGCTGGAAGGCTTACTCATGAGCCAGTATGCTGCACTGAGTACCTGATTTAACCAAATTTCCACAAATGACACAGTTTTTTTTTTTTACTGAGACCAAAATGATGTGTTTTTGACTTGATTTAAATAGATTTGAATTAGCACAATTTGTGATTTTATGCTACTTTCTACTTTTTTAACACTACAGTGTAAAGTTTTTACTCCATTACATTTACCTGAGTACAGTGGTTAGTTAGTAGTTACTTTACAAATTCATATTTTACATACAACCTGTATCATCATCTTATAAAAGTAAAATGTTGCATCTCAGCCAGGTGCAACATTAAAATGCTACTTACACACGAATGCAGCAGTAACAATTATCCATTATTGTAATATATATTAACATATCACTGACATTTCGTTGATTTTGCTAATACTTGGATGTACTGAATGTAGGACGTCCTACATCGGATGGTCCTGGTTAGCCTGAAAGCAGGGTGCGCTTTGACAAGTCGCTACAACCGCGACCTGTCAATCAAGATAGAGGTGTTCTGTTGTACTAAAAGACACTCAGGAGTCAACTGTTCGTTTTTTCCGTGAAGTACATTTACAAGCTAACTTTGTTAGCAGCTACTTCGCACGGTGTAGCCAGGAGCCAGGTGCAGTCAGCTTGCTGGTATAGGCAGGCGTGCATCTTGTCTTTGGGTTCTTAGATCCCCAGCTCCACCCTCTTGTCACTTCTGGCTCCAAAAAAACAAGATAGCGACGGCCAAAATGCCAAACTCCAGGCTTAAAAACAATAGTCCACAAACCAATGGGTGATGTCATGGTGGCTACATCCACTTATTTTATTCAGTCTATTGCTATACATTTATCTGATTAGTAAAGGGATGGAGTGAGAGATGATAAAAGTACCTAAACTAAATATTTACATCTACATGCATAACTGTTACACAAAGAACAATGTCAATGTGACCTCTAATTCGTACCTGTGATCTTGTTTCTCAAATCGAAACCACATTTGCTTCCTCTTGCAAAGTGTTTCTGCTCACTTTCTCTTTGGTTTATTAGAAAAAGGAACAAGTTTGAAAGCTATTTTTCACTTTCAACATGTCTCTGTCACTAATCCTGCAACCTGTAATTACAAGAATCTTAAGCCTCTTTCGCACGCAACCCTTCAGGCACCACTAGTGATTTTCACTATCCACGTGAAAGCGTGTTTCATCAGACGGACGTAACCCTTTACGTGGTTTTCCCTGCAATGTTACTGCTTTCATTCACACACACACAGGCGTGCCGGCATTTTCCCTGAAATGTTCCGAGGTCTTGAGGTGGGAAATTGGCGGCACAGATTCCCTGAATATCGATCCCTGCTACTATTCACACATGACCCCATGTCGGAAATGTTCCTGAACATTTCAGGGATAGACTGCGTGTGTGAAACGGCTGCTCTAATTTTGTGCTGTAAAGAAATTCAGCCAAATGAAATCCAAATGGCCTCGTATGGAATTCAGTGGAGAGACTATTTCACATTCACTAATCATTTAATGTCGGTAAAGAGCTACGTGTAGCACCCTCAGTAACACCCCCAGATACATCAGTTGTTACCTTCACTTTGCACTGACTGCTTCCAGCACTAAGGAATAATGAGGAGCCAGAAGAAACC
This sequence comes from Enoplosus armatus, assembly GCF_043641665.1. Taxonomy (NCBI): domain Eukaryota; kingdom Metazoa; phylum Chordata; class Actinopteri; order Centrarchiformes; family Enoplosidae; genus Enoplosus; species Enoplosus armatus. The sequence goes on along the minus strand of NC_092188.1, from coordinate 19,807,669 downwards.
TCAGGGGTAATGTAGGAAGCCCTTGTTGTACAACAGATAAACAAATCATTTGCTGTAATGCGTATGTCATCTAAATAATGATATCACCATGAATAATGTTATTTGAGTGACAATAAATGGCCACTTGATAAGAAGACCGGGGATTTACAGTGTCTGCGGGGACAAAGACGATAGTAGTGAAATAAATGTAGTCCAAAGCACGATGTTGTAATTCAATCTTTAGCTAAGATCTTTACGGTACAGCCGGGGCCTCCGCCGTCAGCTGCAGACTGCCATAGAGCGCCACATCTCCCAGATAAATTCTCATGACAGTCTGCGAAATGCTCCCATAACCAGTGACACTGGATGATTTCCCGCCTCTGACAAGCCCCAGTATTGAGTATGATAACACTTACTTTGTCTTCATCCTTGGCTGGAGTATAATATCAATCCGTTTGATGATCCAGCAAACCGAGTCGAGCACTTGTGTATCAATCTTCATACATCGCTGCCTAGTGTCTAACAAAGAGCCCAGAATGGGATCATTCAATCACTCGCGGGCTGTGCTGTGTTGGGCACACTTGGCCTTCTCTGCAGCTCATGTGTTTCACTCGCTGTCAGCATCTCTCCTATTTTTCATCCCCTTCTTTCCCCTGTCTCTTTCTTTTACTTGCGGGGGATAAAGACTCAAATTACAGAGGATCATAGAACTGCGTGCTCGTCATAACTAAATGTCACATGGTCAAATAGAATCTGGAAAAACATGCAGAGGGTTCATTTCTGCCTGTTTTTAAGTCTCTCACCTTTCTCATGACCTAACTTTACTTTTACTTTTGAATCACAACTGCTTTCCTTTTCTTCACCACTCCAGTAGCTTCATTCTGTCCTTCATTATGTGAATATCAAAACTAATACAGATATCTTGCCAAACTAATTCCTTATTTTTTTTAATACAATTCTATATTTTTATGATCAAACTGTGACCAACACCTTGCAACCTTAAGCCTAACCCTTGCCAAACTGTGACGTAAATTAGCTTATTAGCTCATTTGCTGCCTTGCCAAGAGTTACATGAAAAGAATGACACCACTCTCCTGTCTCTACACTAAATATGATGCTAACACCAGCAGGCGCGATTTGTCTTTTCACACTCAGGTTTTTCTACGGATTAAACAAACGTGAGTTAATTAGTGAGCTTCAGAGGTGCTGGTGGGCGGATTTTGTCACTTTCGGACAGAGCCAGGCTGCCTGTTTCCCCCTGTTTCCAGTCTTGGTGCTAAGCTAAGCAAACCTGCTGCTGGCGGTATCTTCATATTTACTTTACAGACATGAGAGTGGTATTGATTTAATCATCAAAATTTTGTGTTTGTGTTTACAAAATTGTCAAATTATTCCTGTAAATGATCTACAAACTGTAATGATACACTCACTAGCATTTACTAGTTTGGTGGTATTGGGCTTTGTGCCATCAGCTAAAGTCATGTCATCCACCAGCAACCTAACTGTGTGTTCCATGACATTGTATGTCTAAGGCCTATTCACATTATCACTGATAACAGCTTTTGCACTCGTCTCCTCCTAGAACGAAAGTTCAAATTTCTTGAACTTTGACCTTAGCTGCGCTTAGATAGGTCAGCACAGCTTGCAAGCTCCAATATCTGTTGGCCACTGCTGCTGTGTCTCGGAATTTCACAACTGTACAATAACAAATTGGCGTCATATTGAGACCAAAATAATATATATATTCGCTTGGTGAAATATCAGCATGCAGATGCACAAACACAGTTTAAGTCTCTGAAATGTAACAATCTACTGATAGCAACACTGATATAAATAGGGTGGACAAAAAAACTCCTGTCAGTATAACACAATTCAACAGCACCACAAAGTGCAGCTTCCAAACTGATCATACAGTGGAATCAACGCCTCTCTAAAAGACTTCTAACAAACATTGTAACCTTCTTAGGATTTATTGCAGGACTGTTGTATTAGACATTATGCATTAGTCTTAGCTAGACACACTCAGTGTATGTGATTTAGATTCTATAGCGTACACTACACCTACACACTATCCCACACAGCTACAAAGCTCGTTTGGAAACTCTTTTTTCGGCATAGAAAATTACAAATGGATTTTAAGATGAAAATAAAATAAAATATTGCCAACCTTTAAAACCCATAGTGGTCAAATACTGATGAGTATAGCACTGAATAGCATGAATAGCATGAATAGCATGAATAGATAAACATGTGGAAATCCAATCCCCATTAGCAGTAACATTTAGTTGTGCATAGCACTGCCAGCTTAGATTAGTCTATGCCAAAAATGTATACGTTTATGATACTGTCATTTTGAGCATTAAAACATCCACCTGACGTGACTTGTTGTATGTGTGCATAATAATAAAAGTTACCAATTGTATCATGCTGACTACTTCTGTGCATTTACGCTGACCGTCTCCATTAAACGTGGCTTTGCAGCAGGGTTTGGTGCACTGTGAAGACAACTATGAGGCTGTGCTCTCCGAGTGAAATATAGCTCAATCAATAGACACTCAGCAATCAACTTTTACTTGTCAGTTTTGATATATCCAATCATAGCTTTGGGTTGTTTTGCGATGTCTAATGTTCTGTGAAGATGGGCCTTTCATATTCTTTATTGTTTCTCTCTTCTTTTTTTTTTGCCCCCATCGACAAAAAAATGTGTTCACACTTTTGTGAAATAAAACCACAGAGGGAGAGAAGGGGGGAAAATGAGTGGGGAGGAGGGGTGGGAGGGAGGAAACAATGAAATTTAACCCGTTTAAAACTGTATCATTTTCAGACCATACCTCAGGGCGCTGGGTGTTTATCGGCGGGACTGGAGAAGCAGAGATCACCGGACTGGTAATTGTTTCCTCTAAATCTGCTGAGCTCTGAGGAACACCAAGTGCAGTTTTTCATCAGACAGAGAATGAGAGGGTAAAAGGACAATACAAAGAAAAGCAAAAATGCTTTAGTCCATCATGTTGGTTTTTATCACTTCATCTAACAAGTGAGTAAGGCCACTAGCCTTCCACACAACATAATTATAAACACAGCTTTTGCCACTGCTATGTGCACTGGAGAAAGGTTGATTTCTGCTGCTGCTGGGCGGCATAACAACATTTTCTTTGACTAAAGCTACCAGAAAGAAAAAGAGGAGGAGAAAAGAAAACCACAATAAATTGCATACGTATTTTTAAATTTGATAGAAACAGAAGGAGAATTGAGGTGTTTTGAAAAGCACCTTAGCGCTAACTTGATTTGACATTTTCCTCTTGAGTCAAAGCTCAGCAATAGGCCTGATATCTCATTTAGCTGTGAAGTGATGTGCTCTCCGCAAAAAGACATCAGAAAGGCAAAGTACTGCCACTCTCCACTCGGACCAATTTGTCTCCATCACTCCATTCATATAAACACTGAATGATTTAGCTAAAATTGTGCCGAGAATCTTATGGGGATTTTTTTCCCCCCACTTTATTTTCATTATACTTGCGAGTATGTTAGAGGTTTCGATTCTATGCGTGCGTTTGCCTTTGAAAGTCTCAGATTTAGTGCTGTGGTATTGGCTCATTTTTCATATCCATTGTTGGCTTGTCAGGGTGTCATAGCTGTTCCACAGAGCTGTTAGATCAGTCCAAATGTATAAATCATCCAGGATCTGACACACTCATTTAATTTGGGGGGGCCCTGGTGCAGCAGCGGGCCTATTAATGAAAAATCCCTGCCCTGTTTGCTGAGTGGGAACATTCAGCCTTTTTTATTTTATTTTTTATTAACGTTGATATTCTGTATGATTTCCCTCAGTGGCCTGTTGGCTGCCAACCCGGCACTTTGTCATTTATCATCATATGTTATGTTTGTCAATCTGTTGAATTCCTTCATTCAAAAGTCCTTATGAAAATCACTTTGCATATTAAGAAAAAAAGGGGCAAACTCTGAGGGCGCTAGGTGGGCCAAACCTCTCACATCCCTCTGTGCAGCGGTGGTTCCAACCCCAGAGCCTGTGTTATTGTTTTCCATCTGTGAAATAAAGTAACAGGTACTTAATGTACCAAAAACAATTTGTACAGCAGTTCTTTTTCCCCATTGAAGGCGTGCATGGCTCGCTGAGGGCTCCCCTTATCTCAGCGAGGCTAATCCATTTTCACACTGCGCTCCGGCGCTCTCATTTTACAGCTGAGGAGCTCTCCGGCTCCACGCTGGGCCTGAAATGGGACCCCAGTCACTGTGGCCCCTTGGAGTTTGCGTAGGTAAGTGTGCAGAACAAATGCTGAAAAGTCTTTAAAAAGTTAAAGGGACTAGTTTGGCTTTCTCTCTCTCTCTCTCTCTCTCTCTCCCCTGGTCCCACCTGATCACCTACATTTTTCCTGCATTTCACAGTGTGAGTGGCAGAGCTCGAGCGCCCGTCACAAGAGAGTGTTTGAAATTGGAGGAGCATGCAGAAAGTCAAAAAATGGTGTATATCTGTGAGTTATTCTGTACTGGTTTGCATTGTAAATTTATGTGAATGCAACACCATTCACAGGTGTTGCTATGATCTATTAAAGTCTGTGTTATAATACTTTGCAACATAAAACTTTTCAATTCACTTGTGCAGATACTGATACAAAGCCACTGTTTATAAAGAATGTATTAATGCCACATGTGGGAGCTGCAGTATGAGCTATGCAAATTACAACAAATGGGACTGATTGTGGTTTAAAATGATTACCACAAAAGTTGATGGACCAGCGTTGCACATCAAAAACAAGCCGTGATTAGGATGTCAAGGATCAGGGAAGTAAATTACTCTTAAAATTACTCGAATATGATATGCTATGATATGTTGGATCTTTTTTTTCATACATAGGAACAGTTTTGCTTTAATAGCATGTAATGGAGGTACTGTACAAGCAATCTTTTACATTTAAAACATGCAAAACTTGCAATTTTAAATTGGAAAGACCAAGCAATTCTACTACCAACATGAAAAATACATGTGCATCGCTCCAGACTGTGGCACAACAAAAAGCTGGAAGGTCTGTCGCTTGATAATGATATTGGGGTCCCACAGCTTCCACATGAATTACTATCTAATGGGGGCCCTTCTGGTGGTCTGGTATCATGGGTGCTTGATTCAAGTGCAGGTTGGAAGCCCTTCCTGGGGCGTCTTTGTTTGAGACAGTCAGCCAAGACTAACTGGGATCATCTTGGTTCAAAGGTATGCAGGGACGAAGTCCAGGAGAAAGGGATGATTCTCCTTTCGACACCTGTTTAATTGGGCATACCAAAAAATGATTTTTGACATTAAAGGATGCTAAAAAAATCTCTTGTCTATTAGTTAGAGATCAAATTTGTAAATACAGTTTTAAAACTAAAAACTCAACTTCACATTTATAAGAATGCAGGTGTGAAGAGGTACAAGTGTTAATCTGTTGATATTATTTTTTGTGTAGATTCTGAGAACATCCCAGACACCTGCTCTCATATCACTGAAAAACTGTTTTGATTTACTTGCGAGCCGTGCTCCTGCCCCTTCGCTATCCCATCATGCCAAGTCATTTAAGGCATCTGTGGCCTCTCTGGCCCAGCCTCTGCAGCCCCATCAACCCCCCGCCGCGGGCTACAACAGCGCATGCCCACTTGGCTGGGCCAGCCGGGAGGGCAGCCGGGCCAGGACTCCCAGGACTCCCAAGCATCCAGAGCAGCTGGAGGTCCCATCTTCCCATCCTGCTTCTCAGCAAAACAATCAAAACACAGAAAATCTATAATAAATCAGTCTCAGGCTCTATCTGGGAAAAGAAAAAATGGGGCACAGTCCAGGAAAAGCTGTTTGAAAACGTAAAACAATGAGTTTTCTTTAGCAGTTTGAAGTTGCAAGGTTGCTAATTCAAATCTCCATACCAGATTGGAGACTGTAGGTGAAATGAATGAGTAAAGCCCTTCCATCAGCAACGACTGCAATGGTCCCTTCCTCTACAAATAACCCTTAATAATAAAGGTTTTAAAAAATATACATGATTAAGGACGTCTTAATATCCATTCGCCATGCCTCAGTCCTGCAATTTATATGGAGGCAAAGCAGAGGTAATGTGATTACCTCTGGGTTGTACATTTGCAATTGTGCATAAGTGAATGCACAAGTCTGCTGATGTGATTCACAGTTCAAACTTACTTAGCCTCATTGAGTTAACCCCTCTAACCTAAACAACTGTAATGGAGAGCATGAAAAATCCCCCTCTCTTTCTTTTCTCTCTCTCTTCTCGCACCTCCTAAGCACGCACACACACACACATACACACACACACACACACACACACACACACACACACACTCTCTTTAGTCTGACCACCCCAAAGCTAATGCAGTTGACTCAGAAGGTCATCTGCAGTTCACCGTGAGGTTAGAGATAAAGAACACGTATTCTCTTTTTGTGTTTGCTGTCGTCTTCTGGGGATGAAAAGGGGGGAAATGGTGAGAGGGGCCAAAAAAAGACGTCAACATTTTAGCTTGAGCGTTTGTCCTCATGGCTTTATTTTAAGAAAATGCCGAGATTTCTTTTAAGAATTATCCCAATGCCTCAGTTTGAGCTGTATGACTCCTATAAATCAAATCAGATTACAAGATTAAGATACACTCCCCACAGTGGTGTCTATTTTGGTGGGCTCACCACTGGGCCCAATTGTTTACATTAAGATGAGCTGGATTCTTTCTCTCTCACTCACTTGGAGTGATTTGAAGTTTGCTCCCTCATCCATGTAACTAATGCTGAGCGAGGCCAAGCTAGACTGCGTCTGAATGGGCCTCGGAGCCGCTAGAGGAAGAGATACATAATCGCAGGCGAGATGACAGGTGGATCAAATTTCTAAACTTTTTTTGTGTGAGCGTCGACAGGCCATCAGTCAGCAGGCGAAGATGGTGTTTTCTTAACCCCAGTGTTGCATTAAGTTGACATCCTGCCGTGGCGGAACTAGGTGACATATTGATGTGGAGGAAATATAACAGGCGGGAACCTTTAAGACTTAAGGGGCTTGGCGAAAAAAAAAGAAATTACAAGCAAGAGGGGTCTGAGGGGGGGGTTTATGGGTAACAGTCAAACAAAGCGACCATCTTTATGGTCTGTCTGTGAATATGCCTGCTGCAGCTCTGCAGATACTATGCTGGAGAAGTTTGACGCATCAAAACAAAAGAAAGGATTAAAAGTATGATGTTAAATAGGATGACATAAAAGGATATTTCCCATAAACAAAAACACCACTTTTATCGATTAATACACAGTACACAACAAATGGACACCCTACAGCAATTTTTCAATTTAGAACTTGAACGGCGATGGCCCCTGTAAGCCGCATGAGAGTATATTGGTGAGGCAGACTAAAACCCATGCATCAAATCAAAGTGGGGAGTGTTACCATAAGCATGAAGACAAACTGCTCTCACGTTTCTAAGTACAGAAGTCTACGTTCAGTTACTTTGTCACAAATCACTGCAAGGCTTCCCTCCCAATCCGTCATTTCGGGATTACCGGGAGTTTGCGTTTGCGCTGCCATCGGCACACAAGCCTGTCACCTGCTCAGTGGGGGTAATAATTGGTATGAAATAGCGTTATGGACAGCTGAAAGGTAAGTGCTCTGATTGAGTGGGAATCCACTCCGAGGATTCCTGTTTTACACTTTGTCAGGGTTCTCGGTTCTCCTTAACTCTCCGCTCTTTTTCTTCTCTCCCCTCCACCCAACACCACCACTCTTTTATTTATTTCTTTTTAGTGCTATGGATTTGTTGTCATGGAGGCCTGACAATCTTGCTGACACATCTGTCAGAAAATGATTTTTTTTTTTCAGCCGGCCCTTGATTGACTCCATTTGTGGGGTGTAACTCTATCAGAAAACGCCAGTCTCCTGCTCATTCAGTCATCCTTTCTCTGACTAGCGGAGTGGAGAGTCAGACAGAGAAAAGAGATATATATAGAGACAGAAGAAGGAGTGATGGAAAAAGCTCTCATTGAAATATCAGGTATATATGAGGATTTAGGTTTTATATTTTGACTCTTGCCATGTTTCCTTTTTGTAATTTATGTCATTCCTGGAGTATATTCTGCACTGACAGGAGAGCAGATGAGATTGAAGATGGGGGAGCCAGGGCAGAGAGCGAGCGGTCACGCTGCATGAGGACGCACTGCACGCCTGTATAGAACAAACAGGCGTAGAAATCTGCACTAGACCGGGGATGTGCATTTGCAAATCACACCATACACGACATGCATCTGACGGGGGAACAAGGGGAATTTGTTTCGCTCTAACCCTTGAGACGAAAGATGGGGAGGAGATGCAAGCAGGAGGAAAGAGGAAGAGTGTCACTTGTATGTAGTAAAACACCAGTCTGAGAGGTAAAATGACATCTCTTGTAAAATAGATGTCTTTTGATTTTAAATGCATGCACAAAACTGTGTAAAGTTATAAAAAATAAGAATACAAACAAACAGTATTCTCATTTTGTCAAACTGACAATGCATTGTGGGAGGTAAAAAAAAAGAAAAAAAACACCTCCTTCAGATCACCCAGTTGTTATTTGTGCCTTAATGCAGCAGCTGGTATTAGTCTCTCAAAAGGGAGAAGCAGCGACCGTGATGCTCCAAGCCTCACATATTCTTTTCTATGGCTTATCAGTCGGGAAGCCAGAGGAGCTGTCCAGTTTCATTCCTTCATTGGAGAGCACATGTCAGGACCTATTTGCCACTGGTTACTTTGAGAGTGACATCAGTGATGACCCCTTGACCCCGGCTGACGGAGAAATGCTTCTGCAATAGTTTTCCATTACAGAGGCGAGAGAGCGCGGACACCAGACGGATATGTTGAAATGGGAAAATAGGAAAACTGGAAAAGGCATTTAGACCTGTATTTGACCCATCATGTTTCAGCTTTCTGCGAGAAGCCTTTATGAAATGAGTATTTGACCCATAAACAAAGCCATTGTCATCTCTCTCCTGTGTTTTTCATGGCCGTCCACCAAAGGCGGATTACAGAGGATAAAACAGGGATCATTACACCAACACGCATAGCATTTTGCTTGGTTTTGTCCTCCTTTTTTCCCTTGATGACATGCACCTGCTCGTCAGTCTGGCTATGTGTGAATCAGCCTCGATTGTATCTGTAGAGTTTCGAATTAGGGGACAAATTGTTGTGACCGAGCTTTCGACATGCCTCTCAACAGGTTGGATACCTGCGTTTCATATAGATCTGAGCTGAGCTAAGTCGACAGCGATGTTTGTTCATCCAAGAGCACTCTGCTTGAGATTTCCATTGCACCTTCACCAACACAATAAATAATATGAGGGTGGCAGTTGAATCCCTAACTTTCATCACATCGATGTACTGTACTGTTTGTAATAGCTACTTTGGAACCTGGTACCTGGTATTATATTAAATGAGCACAATTTCTTAAAATGGAAATGTATAGAAATGAATAGAAAGTGAAAGAAACCTGATTTCTCACAATGACGTATTAACTGAAATAGGGCAGAGTAGAAACAAGTATTAGTCTGACATTGAACTAGCATGCAGGATGGTGTACGTCTCATGTACATTTACACAATGTTAAATTCATATATATTTATACAATTTTTGACTCAAGTAATTTTTAAAACTTTTAATTACGTCTTTTATTAATGTTTAACCCTTACACTTGCCAAACTCTTAAAGCAATAGTTCAATATTTTGTGAAACGCATTTTATTTGCTTTCTTGCCGAGAGTTTGATGAGAAGATTGATACCACTCTCATGTTTGTATGCTGAATGTGAAGCTGCAGCCAGCAGCTCATAAGCAATCCTTAGTTTAGCATAAAGGTTAGAAAATGAGGAAAGCTTGGCTTGGTCTAAAGGTAAAAAAAAAATCACCTAGCACCTAGTTACTGCGCCCAGTTAAGAAAACTAAAAAACCACAACTTGTTTTTTACGCTTACATTTTTGTACACATTCAAGAAATGAGATATAACATGGTTATTAGTGAGCTTTAGAGGTGCTGGTTGGCAGATTTTATTACCTTTGGTCAGGGCCAGGCAAGCTGTTTCCTCATTTCCAGTCTTAATGCTAAGCTAAGCTAATCGTCATTCTTTTAAAGTAAACTTAAACTTAAACTTAAGAGGGGCCTGCTGTGAACAGGTTGTCCACTAATCACAGGGTTGCTCCATCTGTCCAAGTGTCCTTGGGTTGCCATCATTGTGTGACTGTGCATGAATGAGAGGCAAACTATAAAGCGCTGTATAAATGCATCCATTTCAATTTCACAAAACCAAAATTGTTTCATTCAGATAATTCATATAAATAGGTAGTATAACCTGTGTTCGTGCTCATTTCAACGTAAATGTTGTGAGTTTGTGCTGCAGTTTCACTGATGCCACGTTTCTGTCTGAGTAACCTCAACTAAAAAGTACAATATGCTCCCTGCCAGCGCTGATTATGTACTGTACAGATTACGTGACACCCCAGTTCATCCATCTGATACCCATTTGTGACACTGCGATATAGTCTTTGACACTAAATCTATTATATGAATGTCATTAAAAGCATCTGTGCTGCTCCATCAAAGTGTGATTGACAAATTACCCGCTGTAAACCATGAACAAGAAAGCAAACTGTGTGGGAAGATGTCCATTTAGAGCGCTGATTTATGTAATATGACAGGGATGCTTTGATGGGGGTATTTCTGTCTTATCACCCATTATGCTTCCCTACAGCTCATAAAGACATATGTCACCATGTGAAAGCTTTGCAGGTCAGTCTGAAGAGACGGCAAGCGTGCTAGCTAGTCGGCTACCACTGCTGGCCTTTGATAAATTACATTTATGAAAGCTACAATTACCTGATTACCTCGCCACTCTGGCTCCCACACACTAGCAGGATTCATCACGGCCCTATAATTTCATTCAAATTACCCATGAACCTTAGTCCATAGTGTCAACAGTAAATGCCATTGTGACCCTATTGAGTGTAAGTAATGTCCTCTGTGGACAGCACAGTTGTAAGTGAAATAATAAGCTGTTTCTTGAACTGAACATCAGAGGTGAGAAGACACAAGGAGATAGATTAGAAGCATGAACATGCTAAGAAGTGACATCCCAATCACTCAGGACCCGGTGGAGGATATAAAAGATGTAGTTTAGATGCTGGTGTATGCTGGGATTGGCGTGTAGCAGCTGACATTGTGACATAGCCCCCTCGACCATCTTCACCACTCGCCCCACAGGAAGCTAGCATTGTTATTTTCCGTTCCTCCCTTTCCCCAGGCAAGCTGACCTCCTCAGACCTCCCAATATACGAGCTCCTGTATAGTCAGACCAGCTACACCCTGAGGATTCACAAAACAAACTAACCGCTGGGCCAGTATTGGCCCTCCTATGGTCCGCCATCTCTCGCTCGGCATGGCGGTGGTACTTCTGATTCCTGCTTTCGCACACTGACTCAAACAGAGCTATGGAATTTGACATAGCGCTAAACTCTTATGTTGCACATCAAAGGTGATCAAGTTTGCACCAACTACGTTTTCCATCTCCGGGAGGTACCTCACAAGTCGGAGTGAGCATGAAGTTGATTTCCTCACGCATTCATAAATTCATTAGTCTAAACTTTTCAGTGTATCAGTTACATTAAGCCTCATTAACTTCTTTTTTCCTGCTTTATATTAGCTAATTAGCTCAGGGGTGGCCACAAATTAATTACCATCTTCTACAGCCCCATGCAATTGCATTGTGTTTATTTAGTCTCTCCTATTAACTTTTAATCTTTTCCTACTCGTAAAAACAGGCAATTAACATTTTTTGATAAACAAAAATGATGCTAGCTCAGGGATAATCAGCAGCTCGGCATGTCGTCCTTACAAAATTACCCCGTCAGCTAATTTGACCCTCGAACCATCCTCAGTCCAAACTGGCTTGTGTGAAGTTGAAGAACAGCATGTGACAATAGTGTGACCTTTGTTCCTTTTTTGCTCTTTTCTTTCTTCCAGCACTTCTCTCCTTGCACATAATGCATTTCCGTGTGCAGCTGTCACATGATAGATGCCAATCACAACGTTTTAGAAAGATGTCGAGTCTGATTCCTTCCTTTGCTGTGGGTGAGTGTAGCAATCCAGTAATATGACAGCAGAGCATTCAGCGCGGAGAGCTGCAGAAGTCTTCAATTTTCCTCAGTGTATTTCAATAAACCAACACAATGGCTGCTTCATTAGCCCATTGATTCATTAATGTCACCATCATTCTTCCTCATATTCACAGAGCACAAACACCGATGATACAAAAGGTAACAGTAATGATAACTCCATCCACGGTCGAATTCCTGTTAAGGCACCAGGCGCCTATCCGCTTTGATAAAGAGGCCCATTTATACGCTGTCTCCGAGCACGGGGTCATCCTTCTCCATATTCTGTGTATTGACCCGGGTTGTTCCTTTTATTACAAGCAGGTTTTTTATTGAAGGATGATTACATTGAATGATGTCAAGCGAGGGGAGAAAAGATCGACCAGAATAATGACGTTCCGGAGAAGGGAGAAAGCGATGGGGGTGGGCGGAGGGGTCGATGGCTGCACTTGCCCTGTCTTTCTGTGCGGCCTCACAAATTGAGTCGCATCCTTGCTCATCCATTATTTAAGGCCGATCGGACTCTCTTGGCAACTATGGATTTGATAATCATTCCCATGTCCATATTAAATATGTGACATAAATATCACAGTAGGGGCTTGTCAATAAGAGAGCAGCAGTGTGAAACTGGGGCGTAAAAGAGAATCTAATATATGGATGCGAGGCAGAGAGGAGATGAGAAGCTTGTGCGGATGTTTTCCTGCTTCTGAGACTATAGGAGCTGTTAAATATATTGGAATTGTACCACGTAACTACAAGTCTCCCTGCACCTGAATAAGCAGGGAATGCTCCTGAACACCTGCATGAGGTTTTTCTAAACACAGAAAAATAACCTCTTTAACATTATCACAAAAACTATAACTCCAATGAGTCCTGACATGCAGCTTCTGAGTCATTTCAGTGATGTTCCTTCACTGCACTTTGTATCTGTCAGTGTAATGTGTTTTTAGAAAGCTAGAAGCATGACAATGTCTTTGGTTTATGACAAAACACCTGCAAAACTAAAGACATTCCTATCAGTCCAAGCTGCACTTTGTGTTTAGTGCTACTCAGCAAATGCTATCATGCTCATTTTCATTGTTAGCATGTTAGCTGACATTAATTTAGCTCCTAAGCACAGCCTCACAGAGATGTTAGCATGGCTGTAGACTCTTAGTTTCCTTTCATGTTCTGTTGATAAGGGTTGTTATTTTCCAGTAATGGACGTCTTGTTAAAATAGCTACGAGCCAGTATTCATAGTTTCAAATTTCAAATAACCATCAGGCTTAATTCTATTTTTTCAACATGTTTGTTGTTTGTGTTGGTAAAATACCAGGATGTACTATCGAGTGCTATGTCTATAGGCAATGAGAGCAACAAAACAGACATTTATTCATATGAATATGTGTCTGTGTGGGCAAAGGAGCAGTGTGTGAGGGGAAAAAAGAGGGTGTCGGGTTGTAAGTCCCCACATAAATAAGGTGAAGAGAGGGCTGATAACAAGAACCAGCATCTGCCAGGCAGGCAGGCAGTATGTCTCCTCTCTCCACGGTGGACTCTCCGTCTCCTGTGATTTTCTCCAGCTGCTGGCCATGAATACTGGCCTATGCACTCTAGATTAAAGCACAACACATGTTTCTCTGCAGGCTAGACTATATATCATCCCCCTGATAACCAATGACAAACGTTCCTACATATTGTCCCAGAGCGAAGACAGAGGACGGAAAAACGCTGTTTGGATGTGAGCTGTTGAGGAAGGGAAATATCTGTTACTCAACAGTTACACTGACAGATTTGTTCATTTATGTTGATATCCTACATGAAGTATGCCATTTTTTTCACTTTATCATATTGTAATTGTGCATGTTTGTGTCATGTACACATTTAGCCTTTGGTCAGGGTGGGGTCATTCAATTCTACTAGGGCTACTCCCTTAAGACGGAAGTGTCCAAACCAAACTATAACCACTTTCTGTGGCTTCAGGAGAAGACAGTGCACAACTGCTCGGTCTTGGTCATCATGGTTGCCTCACGCGGGCAGTGGTTGTTGCATGTTACTGGTGTCCTAGCCTTGCCAGACTAGGTTCGTTGGTTGGGTTGGGTTTTTTCAGTCGTCTCCCCAAATGTAGCTGCGCCATGATGACAGTGAGGGTGAAGTGAAGTCTCAGCTCGTCTGAGGCTCGCTCTTTTGTGCTTACATTAGACCTCTTGAGGATGACAGTGATTCAGTGCTGCTGGGTGAACTTTCCTGTCAGGGTGGTCTTGTGTCTCGTTTGCTCGCCTTCACACTTAGGGGGAATTACCCATTGTCATTGTTAAAGGTGCAACATTTCTGTTTTGGTGTGTTCCCAGGTGTAGTCAACATTAATGACTGTACACAGCTGGCGTTGGACATTTTAAAGAGCTCTTATCACCATACCATTCACCTCTGCCTCTCCCCTTGTGTTTAGCAGTCCAAGTCGGAAGTCCTGTGGCTGAGGGTGAGCCCAGGTTGAAACTTATGGTATGATATTAGGCACTCCTTCAACTCCAGTCTAGAGCAGGATATAAAATGGGAGCGACTGATGATGCTAACTCAATTCACAGCTAAGCTTTTCAACGAACAGTCTTCGTGGTTGGTCTTCCCAGGTGGGAGAATGGTGTCCTCCGTTCACGGTCATCCCTCTAATGCTGCATAGTGTGTGAATACGTTTAAGGACAGCACTAAGACCAGAACAGTCTTTCTGATATTACCACTAAGGGCACCAAAGTCGGGAAGTTTCAAATTCTGCACATAGCGGCTTTAATAGACCATGATCATGGTAGGTATTTTAACTTGTCAAACACAGGTGTAATTAATAACATGTGTCATGGCTACATTCCATTTAGGTATTCAGTTCTACTGTCTTGATAATGTGCCTTTTTCACTGTCACTTTCAAGTCCTGGCCAGATTCAAATTGGGGACTTTGTCTTCATGGTTGTTCCCATTGTAAGTACATGATCAGTGCCTGTAATCTCTCCACCAACATGTATGGTGCCTTACTTTCACACTTAAATTGAACTGAGCCATCTTCATGCATTTTCCTGCAGAATCCCCCCCCTCAAGTGAGGTGACACATCTTACTGTGTTGTTACTCCAAATGCGTCATTACTTAATGATTTTATTACTTAGTATTGTTGTGTACCATCTCGTAAAGTTAAGAATTACCCCAACCAACTACCAACGATCTACTAGCTTTTTACAGATAATGCATCATTAGCTCATGAATGATGTCAAGAATTTTACATTTACATTAATATTCACATCTGTATTTTTAGCTAGAGTGGGTGGGTCCTCCAATGACGAGTCTACATTAATTGACAAGCATATTTAACTGGGGGTTTTTTGGCCCTGCAATGCATGTCTGTTGTTGAAAACAAAACACGTAACATTATATTTACTTACCCCTGCAGTGGGCAAGTAGATTTCACTCTTATCTTTATTGGACTGTTTTATAGATAAAAGTGCATTTAACAAAGATTTTTCCCTGCCTATATACATTACAGAGATATCTCAGTCCTGTTAATTCATAAAACACACATCTCAGCAGACAGCAGTTGCTTCAGTTAAGTTGGTGAACTCCTGCATGACAGGCTACAGATGGTGTACGTTTCATCTGTTTTGTATTCAATCATGACAGGAGAGAGAGTTTATCTTCATATTATGACCATTTATGTCATGCCTCTTTGTAAGACAGAACAGAAGGCAAGTCCGCCCCTAAACCATTAAGCAATTGTGTTATATTGTATTACATGCCTGACCATCTAATTTCAAGATTATGCACTTGATTGAAGTAATTTGTCTTGACTTTTACTCATTCCTTATATCCCGCTTTGCTGTCATGTCAGCTCTCATTTATAGGCACCTAAAAATTGTCTGAAGGTGAAACACATAGATATGGTGCCATGGAAACACTGAGCAGTGCTGTCTGTCTTTTTTACTTTAAACCATCATCACATAGAATATTCATATTAACCCTGAACTGCTTACTGTTGCCCTCAGGAAACAGAAACCATGTGTTATGATATGCGAGCAAATTCTCTAATGAGGCGCAGGAGTGGGTATGATGTATCAATTGTGTGTGTGTGTGTGTGTGTGTGTGTTTAGCATGTTTAAATAGAGATAACTTGACAATACAAAATATGTATGAACCTCTAAAGAAGCATATTTGAGCTTCAATCTTCTAAAAAAAAAAAAAATAGGATGAACATGAAAAAACATGATTAGACATAAAAATTGAGCACAACCAATGATGAAGCTTAACTTAAATTTTCACGAGAAAAAAATACACGATCCTCCCCGACAAGCCACATCCTTCGCTTTAATGAGGGTACCCACTGTCATTGCTGCATCAAGATAGAGGTAAGTATCAGTGGAGCAGGGAAAACAAATTCAATAATAATTAACTTGGGTCATCTACTCATTTGCTATGGCTCATAAACCTTAGAGAAAATTTCCCCCAGAACTTTTGCAAAGCCTTTAAGTCTCCCCCATGGCTGAGAGATGCTTTACACAGACCAAAACTCAGTTCCTGGTTTCAGCCCATCACCCACGCCAAAATCCCTGATACATCATGTGTAACGCTGGTGAATGCATACAGGGGGCTGTCGAGAATTGAACCCTAATGTTACCCGGATACACCAGGCCCTCTTTAACAGCATTATTTTACCACCATTATATTTGGCTTTTCTTCATTTTATGAGAATTGCCTGTGAACATGATTTTGAACTGATGACAATGTTTCAGAAGTAATAAAAGGTAAAATGTAAATCTGTGCATGGGTGAAGTGTGTTTCCTCTGATCACTCTAGCTACATTTGGCTCTTGAAAACCACTCTCTCCTCTTTATATTTCTTCTATCTTTTACACTCGCCAGACAAAGTGTGGCCCTTCAGTGTGCCGGCTCCTGTTGTTGTGCGTCGTATGAGCTGCTCCCTATGCCGCCTGTCAGCTGGCCGTGGAGCTAATATCAGGCCTGCCTCTCCGTCTGGCAGACCCAATCAGACTCTGGAAGCTGGGCTGATTGGACTGACATACTCCATCAAACCCAGCATCAAACCGCCTCTGACCATACACTGGGGTCTGACTGCTTCGGACATCACAGACAGAGTGGGCCGGTGCAGTGCTTTTTTAAACAATCCTAATATAGATCACAGAGGTTTCTCTCTCGCCGCCTCTCCCTGTAGGATTTCAGGAGTTTTAGATGCATTTTCAGAGGAAGGCTCAGGTTAAGTGTTTACACTCACAGCGGAGCATGTGCACTTACTTTTGTTGCAGAGGAATTATTATGAAGGTTTGAGTTCCATTCTGTTTTCACTCAACAGAAGGTGCTAAACATGTCATTTTAGTCATTTTAGCTGTTTTTTTTTATTGCAGATAACAGTTTTGCATCTATTTACCTATTTGGCACAAATGCACACAAGTAGCGTGTTTTCCCTTTTCTGTTTTTATGTAATATTTCAATGTCTTGTGTGAAGTAATTGAGTTTCAAGGGATCCAGTCAGATCTTCCAGACGTTTGCACCGTGAAGTATTTAATATCAAAGCATGTGGCATCAAGACTTGCACGCTTTGAACTGCTTTTAATCCGAGCATCTCAACTAACCATACCGCACTTCCCAAATAAAACTGTTACTAGTTTGACATAATTAAGTATTTCATATAATTGGGTTGACTTTAATCATCTTTAAACACCCAAATATATTCTAAAATTGAAATGTTTATGAGAACATGGGATTTTTGTGGGAATGATCACAACCCTGAAAGCCTTGGACAAACATGTTGAACCTTCTAATTATGTAGTATAGTTAAGGAAGTACACTCAGCATATGTGTGTGCGTGTTCCGTTCGTTTCTGCCTGGAGGGGTGGATAAAATGTTGTGAAAATTTGTCAAACTGTGCATGAGGAGCTTTACAATGTCAACAACATTGTGAGTGTCTTCGGGAAACAACTTAAAAGGCACTCCCAACCATCAGAGGCCTTGCTGCTTCCCCTTCAAATTCCTAATAAGAATTGATTGCCTTTTCAGAAATAAAGGCAAAAATACAATTTTAGTGCTCAAAGCCTGCCTATTACAGACACCTTAATGGAGCATTTGTAAATGATTTAATTGACTGCTTCCACTGACGAGCTGCGGAGCCAATCATACACTGTCCTCTCCAAGGCTGAAGAGGTATGCCAATCACGGCGCCATTGTTTCCAAAATGACAACAATATGGATTGAAATGCATGAGTGCTGCTTAGACAACATTTACCTCTCAACGCTGCATCCGTTATGTGGCAATTTAAAACCCAGGGGGTCCGACTCGGAAACTGTAGCGAGAAGCGTTGGGCCTGCTTCACAGAGCCGAATCCTCTGCTCCCAAAGACACATCAGGCTGTCCTCTCCCACCATGGGGGGTGATGTCAGCACCACTAACCCCCCACAACATGACACCCACAGACACATATAATTAGTCTTTATCCCATGTTGAACAATAAGGCTGACAGTCAATGCAAGCGTGTTCACTTGCTGACATCATCCAGTGGAGCAGAGGCAGACAGGACCAAGCCCTCAGAACAAACAATCATTTTATCATAACAATAATAATAATAATAATAATAATGACAACAATAGCAAAGGTGCTATATGATACATGTCCAAAAATAAGTGTAAAGTACTCTACAAAGGAAAATATAAAACTGAGAGGTAAGGCAGAAAATATAAGCAAGAAAAGCAAAAGTAAACTATAAAAAGGCACAAAAACATCATTTAAAGAAGTTGAGTCCCTGATTGCAAAGCAGCAACTATCACACGTTTGAAATTCTTCCCATATAAAAGGTCTCGTGATGACCTGCTGTATTGCTTTTTTGTCTCTTTCACTCCAGCAACATGTGAAACTGAAAGGGCCGAGGACACAATTTCCATCCCTCCTAGTGGCAAGGAAGGCACTGAAGGCGGGGGTTGAATTAATGATACATTTATTCATTATCATTTTAATATAGCCACAGTGCACAATCAGCTGGCAATACAGCGAGGCAGAGCTGAGAAAACAAATTAGCGGTTAAGCCTAAGGAATATTTTTTTACCCTCTATTCTGCATCCTCGTGGCATATGGCTACCTATTTGCAACAAGAGTTCATTTGCGGATATATAAAGAAATCAGCGCAGGGACAAATAAAATTATGTAATAAAACTCAACCAAGAAGAAATATTGCCAGTGAAACATATGGCACTGTCAAAAATTATCACTTGAGACGCTAAACACAAAATACTGGCAAGTACAATTTCAACACGTTCCACCCTAAATGAATTAATTCACTTCATTATAGAGGAGAAAGGTAGGAGTTATAATCGCCTCAATTAGAGTGAAGCCATAAAGCGAAGATAATGTATATGTAATTTCTTTTAATTTAGCTGCCATCTGTTTGTTGCAATTGAACGCACTGTAATATTTAGCTTTTCATTAGTTTGTTTTTCTCTCGGTGAGACCGATCATTGTGTATGAGCATAAGACTGTTTGAATTCAATAAAGCCGCGATGACTAATTTCATTTTGATAATGGAGTTTAAGTGCGATATTCATAATGGAGCCTTCCTTATTCTAAAAACAGAAGAACCCCCATCGCACATTTGAAGGTAATTGATGTGCTTCTGCAACTCGTCCACGCCCAATAAAGGTACATAAAAGAGAGACACAGCTACTGTATGCAGCAGCATAAATACCACGGGGTTACAGACCTCCTCTCATCTGGTTCGACTACTAAAACTCTCTCAATAGTTCTCCAGAAGCCTCTCAAGCATATGTCTCCTCATCTGCTTATCTTGGCAAACACTTGGCTCTGTAGATGAGGAGCATAAGAGTTGAGTCGACTCCTCTCCCTGATGGCCTCGCAGGCCCCGCCGCCTGGCTCGGGCTGCTTCACACGGAGCTCTCTCTCTCTCTCTCTCTCTCTCCCCAACCTGCCATATGGGAGCCATAGCGCTTTTCTTTATCATCTCTTCTTTTTATGCCTACTGGTTGTGTGGCTGCCTTTTGTTGTTCAGGAATAATCAAATGTTGATAGCATAGTTCAAATGGACCATTAAGTATGTGAGAATGCTCTATGGAGATGGCGCAGATAAGAGACCAGGAGCCAGGCAGTCTGCCACGTTCAATAGCCAGCCTAGTGGTGGTGCTAATTTGATTATAATATAGTCATCTCCGAAGATTAGAGCTATTCAATTAAATATTCTAATTAACCTGAAGTATTAGGCAAATGATGCTAATTACAAATATCCTCAAGAGAGCCGGGCTGGATGAAAGGCTCGGCTCGCGACTGATACTTCAGACCACTGTCTCGTAACAAGATGTCCTATATCATAGACCCGGCGAATATTAAATTCCTGGCTAATTTGCCTCAACCCCATTTGTTTAATGGCATTTGCATTTTGTTTGAAATTGTAATAAACATGTGTACCCGGCTCTTAACTTCACAGAGAAAGTGCACTCTTGGGGTAGCTTAGTATTTCTGTTTACACAGCTCCCCAGAACATTCTCTCTCTCTAACACACACACACATAAACAAACATACACACACATACATAGCCTGGCCCATTAAACTCAAAGTGCTTGTACTGACTGCGATGTGGCAGCATTATTTTCAGGCCTGTGCACAACATGAGATCAATTTTTAGAAAGTGGGTGTTTCTAATAATTAGGAATATATTGACATATGAGGGGTGTATCTAATAATTTTCATTATTTCCACACACTGTTGATGCCGTAAAGAGTGTGTGCATGTGTGAGAGGGAGAGGGAGAGACCCTGGCAAAGATGCAAAAAAAAAAAATATCTTGGGGAAGCAGCCAGCTCGGACCAGAGTGCTTTGTCTAAAATCATGGAATCATCATATTTGACAAAGGTTAGAGGAAAAGCAAAGCTATCATGGTGAAGAAACATGTAGGTGCCTTCAGTGATTACTTTATATTCATAGTTTTTCCACTCCAAGGTCCTGAATATGTCATGTGCATAATGCCGGCCCTCAGTGTGGCATTATAGTCACTCCAAGCAACGTGTTTCAATAAGGCAATTTTCTCACTGCCTAAGAACATCAGCGGGGCGCCATTCTCAACAAAGACAGAGTATGACATGTTATCCAAGCATACATCTGCAGGACAGAACTATACTTTATTAAAGGAAAATAGGATTTCACAAATGTTTTGACAAGCAGGGGGAGGAGGAGGAGGGGTAGAAGGGGGATGCAGGGTTGGAAGGAGGGGGGGTTGTTGAAGGCAACAGAAGAGGCTTGATTCATGGTTTGTGAGCAAGGTTCGTGAAAAGATTTATAGGTAAAGAAGAGTGAGAGCAATGCAACTCACGAAGATCAAACACAACAGTTCTGAATATGGGTGATTGTCTCATCTTTGTTACACAAATCACAGCGTGACAGAGGATTTGCGAAAGGGGGAAGCCAGGGGTGAGACGAGCCCTTTCTTGTATCTAAGCAACCGTACACAAAATGAATCACGTGATCACAGATTAATTAGCCTGAATCCATGATGGAGGAGAAACTGCGGGAAGTTGAACCAAAATTCTATGTAATGGTCAATATTTTGACTTGCCATCAATGCCCCTAAACCTTAGATTTATACATTTGATTTATACAATTGAAATAAACACACATATTAGTAAATGTAGAAGTGGTGGAAAGTGACAAAGCACATATGATAAGCTTATAAATTACATTGTTAAAACAGCTATAATTGATGTTTTTATAATAACATTGTCATGTTTCAGATATCTATGAGCTTGACCAAAGAGACCTTTCTGAAATGGTTTCAATTAAATGACTGTTTCGGGCCCAAACAGGTGTTTCACCAAAAAGCAATAGTTGGAGAAAAGTCCAAAAGATGAATACAAATTTTATATAAGAACTTTATTTTTACGCCAGTAATCGTCTCATGACCTCTCAGATTCGTATTGTGATCCTTTGGTGGGGAGCCGAACCAGAGGTTGAGAACCCCTGGACTAAACAAACAGTTAAAACTAGCTGCATTGATTGCATTGATCAGTATTAACCTTAATATTTGATACTTTAAGTACATTTTTCTGATGACACTTTTTCTTCGGTGAGATTTTGAATGCAGGACTCTGAATTCTCTGTAATGGAGTTTTTGCATTGTGAAAAGGAATACGTCTTCCACCACTGCATTGTGGTACCACAAAACGTAGCCCAGTGTTCCCAGCTCTCCTCTACCTGCAGCTGTAATTGTTGGATATTGTGTATGTCTGGCTTTGAAAGAGCCAAACAGAGACAAAGGCATTTTAAATCCTATATGTTTTATTTCTCATTTAAATTTAAATTTTAAAAATGGCCATTGATATCCCAATTCCCCAGCATGCTGTGCAGCCCAGATCACCTCTGAGCTTGTTGGGTGTCTGCATTAAGGTTGATAGAGCGACTGTATTTACTACTGGGGGATATCATATGAGTCGGGCTAAGCTGGTAGGGATGATATCAGCTTTTGTTTGAGCCTCCACTACGTGGAGAGACAGTCGTAAGTACTGTACACCTGTCTCATTAGGAGAACCATGCTGTTGACCCAGTGTATTAGCCTGGGCCTAATCCTGGCAGATCTGAACAGGCTTCCCTAAGCCTCTCATATGGATAAGTCTTCCCCTGAGCCACCATGACAAGGCTGCAGCACAATGGAAAACCGGGCCACGCTAACACATCATTATGCTCTCCCAAACAGATACAGATTATGAGAGAGCCTGGGTTTTGTTTGTTTATTGGCAACGTTACTGTCAAATTATTGCTCTTACTGGCAGGCACTGCAAGAGGCTATTCACACCACAGACACACACATGTACGCAGATACACATACATGCACACACACACATGCCCATAATAAAACCACATCCACTGGCAAATTGGAAGCTGCCTGAGGTTTTTGAATCATAACAGGCTTTTAGACACGTATTACGGTAGATAAGATCCTTACCATGTAAATCATTATACATTTGTCGCTTAAAGGAATAGTTCAACATTTTGGGAAGTACGCTTATTTGGTTTCTTGCCGAGAGTTAGATGAATAGATCAATACCACTCTCAGGTCTGTACTGTAGCCTGTTAGCTTAGGTTAGCCTGAAGTCTGGAAACAGGGGGAAACAGCTATCTTTAGCTTAACAGCATGGCTCTAACCAAAGGCAACAAAATCTGCCTACCAGCACTTCTGAAGCAAAATCATTAAAACAACACACCTCCTTTGTTAAGTCCGCACAAACACCGAAATGTAAAAACGACACGGGTTAACATGCCAAACCATTTCTTGGCCGGGCGAAACAACTTCCTGCAGTCTGTAGATTGAAGCTATTTTCCCAAATCAAGTTCTGTTGTTGGGTTTGGACTTCTGCTCACACAAGGTAACAATTCTGAACTTCTCCTAAACAGCAGAAAGGGCTCCTTTGTGGTATCCTTTATGCCTTACATCTAAGTTCTTTCGGCCCGACAGGATTTCTGGGTGCTGTAATGTTTCAATTTGTAAATCTGCTACCATTTGGTGCCACCAACACACTGCTGAGGCTTTACAATGCTAAGGTTATGATACAGTGTTTGACGTCAGCAAAGGAATGCGTTTGCCTGTTTCCTCGGTGTGGACGGCCTTCGTCACGTCCGCCGTCATCAATGTCATATCGAGAGTGAGGGAGAGACGGAGACAGAGACAATAATGTCTGATTTGGACTGGAAGCAGAAATCAAAGCCAATCACAAAGCTCCCTCTCCACTTATTGACTCTTTTTTGTAAACATCAAGATGAGGAGATTGATTATTGAGAGAAGTTAAAGCAGTGTCGACTGCTTCTTTTCTCGTGTCCTTGTCATTTCTCTCTGTTGTTGTGCTTCACATTTTTTATTTGCCACTACTAGCAGGAGCACACCTTTTATTATATATTCTGTGAAGATTAAGTTTAGATGCATGACAGCCTGAACTGGCGTGTTTAACAAATGTTAAAATGTTGCACTAGCCGTTCGCTACTGTAGAAAACAAAAACCCAGCACGCCCACAGAGGAATACACCCGGCCTCATCATCGTCGATCTGCTACCGCGACCCTGTTGAAGATGAGAGCCGGCGATTGAACAAAGCACTCAGTGGAAGGAAGCTGTCGAACCTCGGGAGCGCCGCGTGCATCGCGGCTCCGCCAGGCAAAATGCAAATGTCAAGTGACACTCGACAAGTCTGTGATTAAGATTTAATAGAGAAAAATGTGAGGCGAGGATATTACCCTAACTAAGACACATCAGCCGGCTCTCCTCAGGGTGCCCCACCCCGTCTCCTCACGTCTCTTGTTGCAGCAGGGGGCCCTACGACCAGGATGCAAGATCTGAGGTGTTTTTATGTGTATGCAAAACATTTTAATTATTTGTATCTGTCAAGATTTGTTCACAAAAAAAACGTAAAGTAAGGCTTGCATGTGTAAGAGGTATTTACACAGCATGCATTCACATGGTGATTGAGGTACTTGTTGGGTCCATTTGGGTTTGTGGTTAGAAATTGAAGGTCTGCAGGTTTTCTAAGAACTTTTGGTTTTTGTTTTAAAATAGCCAAACAGTAGCCTCAGTATCTCCAAAGTGCACTTCACCCACATTCAACCTTATAACTCCAAGCTCAGGATTTGTCACCAGCAGCTCAGAAGGTCAAACAACACGGGGAGTGAGCATGCAGAGGAGTCCCATGAGCACGCTCAAAGACGAAGGTCAGCGGCTGCTCCACCAGCACATAGTGAGCCAACACCAACCAATCTCTCTGCTGCAAATCTCCTCTGAAATTTAAAAAATTTAATTTGTCAACATGTTTCTATCATATGCTCCATCACTGTCCGAGTCAGTGGCAGGGGCCAGAGGCTCGGGTAGAGGGGGGTGATGGAGGATTGGGGGCTGGGGGGGACGTGCTGCCGGGCCAAGGCAGCTGCTCTCAGATGGGAAGACGGCGCTGTGATTAGGCCCTCACGTTGGCTGGAATTGTCCCGGACAGCCTAGAAATCAGATTATTAACTCTGATACCAGACACTCTGTCTCCTGGCCGGGATTAGCATGAAAATTTTGATATGGATCGATAAGCAATCTTTCCCCTTCTTCACAATCTCCCAAGGCTTCATTAATCTGTGTGTATGTTTATGTCAAGGAATTAAGACATCCCTGTTACCCCATCACCCCCCCCTCCCCCCACCAAGCTCTGTTCTCTCAGGATGCTAGATGGGAGCATCTCATAGAGATTTATTAAATCAAGTACAGACTCTACTTACCTCAAAGAAAATTGCCTCCTGTTCCTCCATCCGGCCTCTCAGGTCTCTACACGAGTCTGAGGATCACTCTTCTGCTCTTCAACAAAATCCACTGAATGTTATATCGTAGCATTAGTTAACAATATTTGACATGACTGATGTAAAAAAGCACACTTTTGTTTTTACAAAAAGGCAACTGGAGAAAGACTTATCAGTGTTTTCACATTGGCTGTAAGACAATACACCAATATAACTCAATAACTTGGACATGTCTTAATCGTTTAACTTCCTTATGACAAAGATAAACAGTTTGCATGTGGAGAAATACCAAAGAGGAAAGTAAATTAAACACAAAAGTTCATTTAAAAATCAGATTTTAACACAATTGAACCATAGAAGCCTCTTCAACAAGAGCAGAGGGATATGGAATATGTAACTTGGGAATATGTAACTTTTTTTTGACTTATGAATAAATAGTGAAGAGGTGAGTATTATTCCTGCCAAGTTTAGTACAGCTACTAGTTTGAGAAAAGACTCCTGGAAGTCTAACAGAAGCCTTAACCCATTTGTGCCCAAATTTTTTTCGGAGTTGTAAGGCATATAATTTTATCAGTTGGGTCCCTCTGAATCATGTTATGTATTTATTTCTTCCATTTTGTACTTTGTTTTGAAGAAAATTGCATTTTTATGACCGGCAACAATTGTTGCCAGTAGTCACACAGCTTGTCACTAGGTCAAATGTCACCTAATAATAATATAGAAATAATAATAATATAGTAATAACAAATTAATAATATTGTAATAATAAATAATAACAAATAGGTGGAGGGGGGGTGGGGGGTGTAAAACAAAAGAAAAAAAGTAAAACTGTAAATGGATACCAATGGATATTATCATCCCAGGAAGGTAGCTAATGATCATGGTTCAAACCTTGGTTCCCCCTGTATAAAATTCAAAACATCAAACAATTTGAACTGGTTTCTTTATTCATAAATAACTTTTGTAACAGATTTACACCTCAGACCAAGTCTGTATAATATAAAAACAATGTCCAACAGGTTAAAACATAACAACAAAAGGTTTGAAACATTGAATTCACACTGCCAATCGAAAAACTGCCAAACAAGGGTGGGAACAAGTTGGTGGAAATAAAATCTCTAAAAACGTATTTCTTCCCATACATTCCGTTACCTTTCATTCATGTTCTACACAGTGTGGTACTTCTTGAAGCACTCCACATGTAGTGGCACATTACACTTTTCACATGCAAATGATGTGCGTCCGTCACATTGCTTGCATCGCTTGCACCTGCTGCCAGTGTTGCAGGGCCAGGACCTCTGTCCGCCACAGTTTGAGTCCTGCAGCATGGCCAGGACCTCTGCCATGTTGTACCTAAGGAAAGGACAACATACATGATTGATTTTTATTTTGACCTATGTTATTTTATGAAAATTGCTTACATACATAGTATACCAGAGGGAAAAGGGGGATTTGTGGCGGGGGTGTAGAGGTGGTGGGGGGGGGGGGCGTTTTAGGTGTGGGCATTGGCTATGTTAAGTACTTGTGTGTCAAGAAAAGTGCACCTCCAACTGCACATCAAAAAATGTTTTACCTCAGTGAAACACAACCTAATGTTAGCTAACAAAGAAAGATCGCTTAGCAGCTAGCAAGAAAATGATGTATGGTACGGTATCAAAATCCTATAGACACAGGCCTTGAATACCTGTGAATTTATTTAGCTAGGAAGAGTATTCTAAGAGGACTAAAAAGAGCCATTGTACATCATTCTACAATTTAAAATAAGTAAATTATGAGCAATCCTGCAGACAGTGTTTTCCTTTAGTTAGCGACAAGCTATGTGCCCACTCACAAGCCCATGAACAAAAAAATATTTATCCCAGGTACAATTTTTTGGGGGAGGGTTACTCTAGAGACTTCAATGATTAAATAATAATAAATATGTTTGGGGGGAAAATCATAAGAAATCTATGAAAATTACCTCTTTCCGGGAGGATTTGCATCCGCCATGTCTTCAGCCGGAAGGAGCAGGAAGCAGGTGATGTTATGTGACAGGAAGCACTTGGAAATTATTTCTTATAAATCAAAACCTTAGTCTAAGTTGTCTACTAGCATATAAGTGGAAAAAGATGCATTAGAACCTTTGAGATTTTTTATTGTGAATAGAAAATGACAGTGATATACTTCGGCAACAATTGTTGCCAGTGGGGCAAAATGGGTTTTAACATGGCTTCTAAGGTCACTTGAACCCATATGGATGTGGACAGTGAGACAATATAAGCATAATGTCCCAGCATTTCTCAATCAAGTGTACAGTTGCACAGTGGACGGTTTGCCAAGTTTTAACTTTCCTAAAAGCTTCAAGATCTTGTGAAAACGTTCAAAGTCGCTGCTTCTTTTCTTGTGACAGGCTGTTGGAGCAAATGCAGAGGAGCCGTCACTACCAAACCAGCCATAGCTGTTTAACCCTGTTCATGGTCTTTAAGGTGCCAGGGAGTCAGCATTCAGCGTGTAAAGAAAATGTTTTTGGACATTTTTGGAGTTTTTACATCCAGCTCTTCATCCCGTTTTAATTTGTTCGTCCCACCGAGAAACATTTTACTGGTTTCATCCCTGTGGATCAGAATGACTAAATAAATCATTTAAAGACATTTGCAGCACACTAAGTTGTTTCATGAGCACCAAACACTGCCAGAAATGTTAATCTGAAGGTGTCATTAAGTCTGGCATTTTCGCCCAAGATGAGTTTAAAAGTCCTCCACATGGGTGAACTAATTCCACGTGTTTCCCATGCAAATCAATGGCATTATCTGAGCTGACCTCTCCACTTTATTATATTGTTTACACAAGAAATGAAAAATATATATATCATATATCAGAACTACAGAATTTAATTCCCTGTCTTCCAACTCATAACAACCCAGCAAGCGATGTTATGCGATCGCTCTGCAGCATCTAATATCCCCTCTTACTCTCCCAATGTCAAACATAAAGAAATAAATATATAACCACAATAAATAAATAACGCGGATAATGAAAGGAATATGTGAATGTGTTGACGGATCGCCTGAAACTCAAGGCATGGGCTGAGAGTGCCCAAGCATAGCCGGTGGAGAGGATCAGTGCTCGTATAATTATGACCCATACGCAGGGCATAATTAATCTCGCCTGCATCATTAGGAAACACGAGTCCAGCCATGTCATTAAAGTGCTTTTAGTCGTCCTACTGTCCTCCCTTTGCCCAGACGCACTCTTTGTTTTACCAGCCCACTGCTGGTCATTTACAGAAAGAGCACTCATCTACGCGGCGGCACGACTCCTCACATATTGTCTTTATGTCCAATCACGGTTAATAATGAAGAGCTTTAGAAGGGAGGAAATGAATGAATTAGAGTCTGGGGGGGGGGGATATGGAGTCGAGTTTTGACAGTGACAAAGGATTTCTTTTAAGTTGAACTCGGGGTTGTTTTATGATTTGATGAACTGCGTCGGTCAGCGATCTGATTAAAACTCTCCTCGACTCCTTGACATGCAAGAAAAAGAGTCAGACTTCATTCAGAGCTGCAGACTGCCTCTTTCAGGGGAATGTCTGTGTGTCTCAACTTTAACACATTGTTTTATTTCATCAACCAAATGTTTTAAAAGAAACAGGGTTAAATGCAACACAATTAGCATGGTTTCCTTTGTGGCTTCCAAGTATACTATTAGTAGAGTCATATTATTTACTAAAGTGCTAATACCGTTCTCCTATGTCCATTAACAAAGTGAGGTATGTGTATAGGTAAGTGGATCCAATTGGCTAAGAGCTTGTGGTTTCAGCAGAGAGTGCTTTTAAGTCTGCACACTCAAAGGTATTGGACTGGGGGTCAGGTTCAAATTAATTAAAGGGCTATAAATGAAAGAGCCTGCTAATGACTGCAATCTTACCTACCCAATATTTAATATTTCATCATTAAACAGTAAAATGACCCGATATGATCCTAATACAGTCCCAATTATGCAGCATTGATCAAAGTGACCTTTTCATACCGAAGAGTGGGAAAAAAATCAATCCAGCACCTCCTCCTCTTTTTCTCCTTTCTGCCTTACTATTCCCTGCATACTCAAGTTCCACTGGCTATAGTTGCACCCTGTAAATGCATCTATATAATACATAGCGAGCAAAAAGCTTCTGTCAAATCAACTGACCCCAGCACAGAAAGCAATCTCTCCATGCCCAATACGTCTAATTCTTTTTTTGTTCACAAGCATGTTGTATTTCTCTTTGTGTTTGTTTGTTTTTGCCTCCCACCTGTGTCCCCCCTCCTCCCCCCTTACCCTCCTGCCTCGCCTTGCCTGCTGCCAGACACCCAGCCATGTTAAATCCCAGAAGCAGAGACAGGTGACGAAAACGGGGCCAGACTTCTCTTGCCCATCAATCGAGAGGCGCCGGGCTAGGAGCCATCATAATGGCTAATTCCTCCCCGCCCGGCCCAGGGAGCAGGAAAAGAAGCGAGACGGGAAAAGTGAAATCGGTACAATGCCTAAACACATTTCGCTGCGGGATCTGTCTTGATTTGGTGTACTGCTTGACACTCTCCATTTTCTGTTTGACTGGTAACTGCTGATGTGCTTTTCCCTTGTCAACTCACCATGAAACAAGTTCAATGTATTTTCTAAAGATTGCCGAGTTTGGCTGCTGTTTAGCTCAAGAACAATGGACCAGATCTACTTGATTAAAGTTCCAGTGACTAAAAAGACATTCCCCTCAGGAAAAACATTTTTATGTACAGTCTGCAAGAAAATATGTTAGCATGAGTGAGAGGCGATGTGTTTTCTTTCTTTTTTCTTTTTTTTTAACAAGGTTTACGATGTGAAAGGATCCAAGGGCATGGGTTTAACTTTAACTTGTTCAAAATACATTTTCTCTGATTTTAGCACACATGTATTTACATGTTTAAAACATGTTTTTTATTAATATAAATCTGAGGCATATAACAGATTTTCACAATAAATGTTACAAGAAAACAATTTAAGCTGCTGTTCAAACCTCACCTGAGACTCTCTAACTCTGTCCTTCTTTCAGTCTGTCAAACTGGACACAACTCAAACATTTCTGCAGTTAATCTAATGGTGCTTTATGACAGAGACAAAGCAACGTCCAAACATTAACTTATATTTATACCATCTCAAAAACGTATCCATATTTTTTGAATTTTTTAATGAGCTTAACATCAGAGCTCACCTGAGAGCCTGCAGCTCACCTATCTGTGTCTCTGAGGTCAGGCTGCTGCTGCTGCTGCTGCTGCCGCCACCAGGATTTATGTGATAAAATGATGACAATGTAGAACACAAGATGTCTATAATCTCAACATGAAACCAAAAACTGTAACCACTCATCTTATCCCAGCTGCATTAATCACACACACAGCCAAATGTGAGGAAAGTCATAAACTAATCTCCCACATCCGTGTTCAGCACCCTGCTTATGAATCAGGCCGCTTATGAATCATAGCCTGTTAAAACTGTATGGGCTTTAGCAGAAAGGTAAAAAATTGCTTTTATGCTTTATGACTTGCCTGAGGAACAGCAGCTTATAATCCACTAAGCACATCTTAATCAATGTTCCCCTCTGCCATGCTGCGGCCTGTAAGGAGCAGAACAGAACATGATGGATATAATCTGTGTAAAACCTCTCTCCCTGGAGCAGATTAATTATGATCTTTGTAAGTCATAAACACATCCTTTTAATTATTGATGGCTAACCCTTTGAAATGAAATTGAAATTAAATCTGTCTGATTTACAGTGGCAGCGTTATGAGCTGCCCTGCTCTCGGCTGCTTTATAGAGAGCAAGGAGGTAAGTCGGCGATTGCATAAAACATTTCATTGGCTAAATGGAGAGGGATCATACGCTCACATCAGAATTAGTTCGTTTTCATTGGCAAGAATCGCAGGGTTTCAAGGTGAGCAGGTTGATGGGAAGTGTGTGTGTTTGTGTGTGTGTGTGTGTGTGAGTGCAGGGACTCCTGGTTTGCCATGACAGCTCTGCTTGAATCAAGTGTGGCACCCTCATATGAGTGAAAATAATGGAATTCTATATGTCTTTGAGCACATCAGCATTTCACAGCAGGCCCAAATGGAAAGTGACGGCTGGTGGCGGCAGAGGAGGGGGACAGCGATGCCGAAATTGGAATCAGGCGACCTCGAGGCCATCCCTGCGGCTGACCTGCAGTCAGCCAGAACCGGGACTCACTGTCATCAAACATCAAGCAGCTAAAAAGCTCCATCCTCTCATTTTCTGTCTTTGTCTACCTGTCTGTTTATGGGACATAGCAGTAAAGCAAACAGGGATACAGAGTTTACATGTGATTCTATTATAACATACGTGTTATAAAGTAAGTTATAGTAACAACCATTAAAGGGTCAATTCACCCTGATTACAAAACAACATATTATCTCACCTGTCTCTAGTGGCATCTAAGCATGCCGATAGTTTTTGCTTTTTGTAACTAAGTACATTTACACAAGTACTGTACATAAATAATAAGTAATTTATACTTTTTCACCACATTTTAGAGGGAAATATTGAACTTTATATTCCACTACATGCATTTGACTATTGCTAGTTACTTTGCAAGTTAAGATTTTACATACAAAACATTTGATCCCCCACCAACATTTATAAAAATTCAATAGTAACATCTCATTCCAGAAACGGAGTCCCACGGAGTTACTCTAGATGATCCAAAGGACAGCCAACAGTTTTATAGGAACTATTTCTTTGGTAGAAAGTAGTTCCAATTAGTAGTTCACTTTTTTCTGTGTTTGTTTTTTGTTATTTGGCTGCACAGGCCCTTTATACTAACTGTAGGGAAGTTATATTCGTCAGAGGAGACATTTAATCATGCTTTTTTTCTGAAAAGATATGGCATGAATTTATGACACATAACAACTTCACAATACACCTAAACAACTTTACATTAGTTTTAGTATAATGATGACTTAGGTGCTTTTTGTGACAATATACTGTATTTCTCATATTGGTGGGTGTTTGATCACCAACTGTAGATCCCAGTTTACTCATCAGCTCATCATTACTACTTAACTGGACTTAATGAGCATGTAATGGGCAATGAACTGGATTATAGAAACACACACACACACACACACACTCACACTGTGACATCTCTATTTCATTCTCTGGCCTTATTTACAAAACCGCCAAAATTATAATTAGAAACCTCCAGCCTGAGATAAGAGGCAGTGGTGTACGGGTGATTTAAAGCGTTGTAGGAGTTTCTTGAGTTTGTGGCTGAGGGCAACATGCTCGAGTAAGTATGGGGGTCGGATAACCTGGAACCACTTACAACAGAGGATGTCCTTTTTCTTTCCTATCACCGGTTTCCTTCCACTGTACTGTAACACACATTAAAAAACAACAACACCACCCTCCCCCCAAACACCACCAAAGTTCCCTTTAAAACAGCGACCCCCCCAACCTGCTTTCACATGACTAAGCCATTATCCCCCCCAGCACCACCCATCCTAATCAAAGATACAGAGATGAAAAGGCTTTATTAATAAAAGTTTCCCCTTCAGGAAGATGGGAACTAAATGATTGCTCGAATGTGCCCAATTTGAGGCAGATCTGCTGGCAGACTGGGCATCTGGACTGGGCGGGGCCAGCAGGAAACTCTTGCATCTGGAAGCTGTTTACTCTGCAGAAATTAAGAGACGCACCACGCACAGATATGCCACCCGCAGTCACTAACTTGGAGTGTAAGTGAGTGTGTGTCTGCGTAAGTAACACATGTTTTTTTTCCCTTTCGTTCCATTTTCCTACCCATTTTTGGCGTCTGTCTCCCCTATATTGCTCATTCTTATAACAAAACTGAACGAGTGTTTTTACTGCATCTCCAATATGAGGGGAGAGCTGTGTCTCTGTGTGACCATCAGTCATGCGGCGGAAACACTTCTTATCGTCCAGATGTAATGTGCCATACTGTAGCTTCAGCTAGTTTAATGGATGCAAAGTGAAACAGATGCAGCTGTGATGCTTCATGAAAATCCATTTGTGCACAACAAGCCATTGCACTTCTGCAACAGCGAAGGACATCCAAAAACACTTTACAGAAGATGTGGAATCTGTGCCTGTACAGCAGTGTTTTTCTTTTTTTTTTTCTCATAGTACTTTTCTGCTGCTCAGAGGCTTTTCTCTGGTTGCTGTGGTGATGGAGGAATGTCACATTAGTCTGTGATTATCTCTATGAGGTCTGCATTCGGTTTCCTCCAACTTGAGTAATTGCATTTTTCGTCTTCCTTCTTCTTCCTTTTTTTTTCTTTTTTAATCAAACTCACAAACAATAAGCGGGCAGGCGCTGACAGAAAGTCAATGCGGCTCGGACAGCCGCGTGGTCTGAGAAGAAGGCCCGACACCGACGCCTTTTATGCTCGGGATGACGAGGCCAAGTGGGCCCCATCACATGGCCGCCAGGTTAAACAAAAAGCCTCTGAGCGATCGGCCTCGGAGGGCTGAAGCGAAATCCAGTGCCGCAGCGCAGACAGCCACCACTGTGCAATTCTAGTCGTCAGACAAAAGACTGATGCTATCTAATAAAGAGGGCTGCATCCATCTCAAGCATACAAACATCACCGACAACACAGGAAGGCAGAAAGGGGAAGAGAATGGGGGTGTGTAAGGAGAGGCAGGCGTGACAGTTGTTGACTCTCTAGCACCATAAATAGGCTGTAGTCTGTCAATAAGAAAGAGCTAAATAAATGAAGACCAGGATAGTGGATTGCAGATGCAGTGCAATAACATGAGGTCATTCTCAAATCATTGGTGGTCAAAATAGGGCCTGGGTACTCAGAAGGGCCCTTAGAGGAGCCCACAGAAAAATGAGGAGTGAGAACAGTAGTTTCATGTTAAATCAATCCAGTAGAAATTGCCCATATTATGGCATGTATAACAACTTTAGGGTTCAATTTGACCACTATCATCTCCTCATGTACAGTGTGGACAGTTTAATATAAAAACAAAAATAATTTTTAGGCATGCAAGCAGAATGGCCCTACAGACGGCCATGCTGGTCTGTCAGTCGATCCACCTTTGGTCTAGACTGAAATATCGCCATGAAATTTGGTACAGACATTCATGTTTCCCTTTGGATGAATTGTAATAACTTTGGTGATCCTCTGACTTTTCATCCAGGGCCATTATCAAGTAAAAATGTTCAATTTGTCCAATATTTTGGTTTATTGTGGTTTGACCATATACCTGCAAAACCTTTGTTTAGTGTAAATTAGCAAATGTTAGTGTGCTAACACGCTAAATCAACAAGTCATGGTTGGTTCAAATGACCACTTTTTTGTCATGGTTACAAAAAAAGTAACGTAGTTAAGGTGAGGAAACGACTGCAGTCATGGTTAAAAGACACAAACATTGACTGTCGCTAGGATACAGGAAATGAACAGTGGTCTAGAGTGGCAAAGTCCCACCCATCCACACTCCACTTATAATCGCACCATAATAATGTCACCCAACTTCCTCCTGTGCTCCCGATGAATAATTCCAGCAGCCGTACATTTTGGGGCACTTGCTGAAACAACTGA
Organism: Enoplosus armatus; assembly: GCF_043641665.1. Taxonomy (NCBI): domain Eukaryota; kingdom Metazoa; phylum Chordata; class Actinopteri; order Centrarchiformes; family Enoplosidae; genus Enoplosus; species Enoplosus armatus. The sequence continues at coordinate 19,772,703 of NC_092188.1, read as the reverse complement.
TAATGTTGTTTTTCTGGGGAGGACAGTTTTCACTGAACAAGATGGTGAACATGGTAAACATTATATCTGCCTGGCATCAGCATGTTAGCATTGTCATTGTGAGCATGTTAGCATGTTGAAATTCGCATTTAGCTCAAAGCATCACAGAGCTGCTAGCATGGCTGTAGACTCTTAGTCTTGTTTTCTATAGAATTTCTTAAGAAAGTCTTACAATCGTATCAAATCAGATACAACAGCCAAAAAATGTGTCAGTATGCAAGTCTGTGAGATGACCCAGTATGGCCAGTCAGGATGCTGCCACTGTGAAACTAATGATAAATATGATCAAGATGTGACACATGCAGATAGCAGACACTCGCGTGGTGGTTGGGGGTGAAAAGGTGCAGACAAGACTGGAAGAGGATGAGACATGACTGCTGTTAAAATTGAATACTTGGTGAGAGTGCACTTTAACGGTAAATGCGAGGCTCATGTCAGCCTGCGTGCGATCACCGCTAACATATGCATGACAGCGGCCGTGCTGAGATGTTTGCTAATTTCCCCCCATTTTTAAAATTCCATTTTATTTGTACTCATTGATTTTGTGTGAGGATGGGAATGGCCGGCCATCAGAGCTCCAGGAATAAAATGCTGGCACTGACCTGTGCATAGATAATTTGCCATGAAAGACAATCAATAAATAACAAACACTCCCTAATCAGCCAAGGAGCTGACAGAATGACATTCCATTATCCCCATCTGGCCCAGTGCAGTCAGAACAGCCAAACCTCGGAGGGCCAGGTTTCCCCCAACACACACTTTCTTACCAAAGCCTGTCCAGCCCCTGATGTCACATCACAACACACACACGGGAACAGACAAATAATTGCCTTACGGACACAATGTCTCACAGCTAGCCAGCTAGCTCATTGTAAAATGAGCACATACTCTGAAATGCAGATTTTGTTTTATATGTGAGCATTATGCTCCTCCACAACCGATTTACCAGTTGACAGTTGGACATAACAAGCATTCCCATGTGCATCACATAAAAAGGGTAGCTAACATTTGAGTTGAAGTAATTAAACAGCTATGGTTAAGATGAGAAACAGAAGATAGGTTGTTTTTCTGTTTAGTTCATTGTATTCTGGTCATGCTCAGGTTATTGATGAGCATGGACCAAGATTCTTTGTGGATTTCCTCCATGTGCTCCAGTTTCCTTCAACTCCAAAAGACTTGCCTTTTAGATATTAGGTTGTGGGTTTAAGGAATACTCCTGTCATTGCTCTTGATCAAGGTGCTGGCGTTAGACTTGATCCAAAACCACATTTTTTTCTCCTGTGATGATAATGACACAGCATGTGCATCTGCTTGGATCCCCTTGAGTATTAGGCATATTGACACGCAGACCTGAAACCTGTAGCAATACAACGAGACCCTATCCAACTTGATTAGACTGAATTTAATTTGGTCAGGTTACAGTTACAAAGAACCGATTGGACCCATTAAGAGTATTAATTCAGATAAAGACTGCCCTCCCTCAGAAGCAAAGGCAGAAGGACTATGACGTTGCTACAGCACTGTAGACTCTTACCAGTGGTCAAAGATGTTTTCTTTCAGCCATGACCACAATCTTTTCCTAGAAAAGTTGCTAGATCTGAACCCTATCCTATGGCCGTGGTGCCTCAGAAAGTGCTCAGATCAGTATTTTCTGTGACGGTCATGTGGGTATTGTTTTTGGAAGGGACTGACAAATTACCTATTTTGGGGGGTACGGGGATACGGACTTCATCTTAACTATCCACCACCTGAGGTCAAGCAGTTATCGAACCAACCAGCCAGCTTGCTACATGTAGGGCATGCTACATTCTGCATTGGCTCTGAAAGTTGGCACTGGACATAAATTATGTTGAGCCATGTCTAATTTCAATCTGCAGTGCAGCAAGTTGACTGTTAGTTCAAACATAGGCTCGCATAGCCAGACCTTTCTCCACACTTTGGAGAAAGGTCTGGCTCAACCCATTATCACTCTGGTCTAGGTATTTCTTTAAACAGTCATCTTGGGCGGCTCTAAGCCCAGGCTGCAGCGTCGGTGCCCTTGCAAATAGTCGGCTAATGGCAGACTTATCCCAACAGCCTACATATGGTGAGTCAGACTAGTTCAAATAAAAAATGTATTGCTGCTCATTGTCGTCATACTCTAAACCACTTCCCATAGCTCCCCAGTCCCCACTTAACACACAACACTTGACTTGGGTGAGTCATGCAAATGCAGGGCTGTCTCCACATGGTTCTCAGACCACAGCTACCTCTGATTTATCAGCCTATGGTATGCAGTTTGAACACTTACATGGTGAGTTTTGTAGCATCATTTCCAAAGTACATTATGCACTCTTTTGTGGCTAACTGTGCAAGGGAGGGCCATTGCCATTATATATAGGTATTGTTAGAAATAAGAAGAAGACAGACAACAAAATGTGTAAATATTTTGGTGAAATATTTGGTGCTATAGCAATCATTGCTGTTGTTTTTGTTTTACTTAAGACATAATTGACACTGGATGTTTAGAAGAGCAAAATATCCATGAACTAATGCTGACACTGACTCAACAATGAGATTCTCTCTGCAGAACCTCAGTCTCACTTTACTCTTCATCCTGAACTCACTCTGTTCACTTGTGTCTGAAGGCTAGCTGTGTTTGAGTGCTCTCCTGTCTTTGAACAGAAATTTCTTTTTTGTTGCTTTGAACTTGTTCTGTGTTTTGTTATACAGCAACAAATTCAACATGGAGTTTGTAGAAGGAAGCATCTACAGACCCATCAGGGTAAGTGAGAGTGTTTTAGACTGTTAACATGTTCAGATGGAGTTAAACCTCTGAATAACAAACTAATGAGTGACATTATCTTGTTTCCTTCAGAGGTGCTGTTCGACACACCCATGTGTGAGCGAACTCTGCAGACCGGCCGGCACATTGGGTCATAAAAGAGTCAAATAAGACCCACTATAGTTTTCACCACCAGAGTAAAATAGCAGGTAAAGTCTCATAGTCATAGTCTTGTCCTTTGACATAAAGACATGTGGTCTCATGTATGTTGTTTAGATTGCACTGGTGACCGAGCTTTTGAGGTTTCAGCAGAAAAACTTCCATCTGCGCTGACTGCTGAAGATATGACTGAGCTGCTGGTGGAGCAGAACAGCCTGAGAGTGCAGTGAGTTACTGACACACACACACACACACACACACACACACACACACACACACACACAGCACTACACTTGACCTTATCTCTGCTCATGTCACAGCAATCTGTCTGTAATGAGGAAGAGAGGAACAGTAAAGATGAAGCTTGTGTTTTCTTTCTGTTTGAAAGCTCTGGGAGTTTGAGCTGGAGGACCAAAGTCCTGCACAGACTCAGCAGCAGTTTGGACTCATCTGTTAAATGACACTTGATTTATTCTGTAAATATGTCAAATCTGCTGATCATAACTCACTCCTTGTTTCAGGCATGGGAGGTGAACACCAGTATGAAGATGAGAGACGTTGAGTTTGAAGCCAGAAGGCTCCTCAAGTCACCAGAGGCTGCCCCTCCTCCGTTTTAGTGAGTCAAATTTGAGACACATTTATTATCAGTTCAGGTACAGTAGTTGTGAGGTCTCTGTGGTGTGTATGAATGACTGTAACCTACAGCCATCCCAAGATCCTCAGCCAGGCTCAGGAGTACGGCAGGGACCTGACAGAGCAGCAGCAGGAGGCCCCGGTTCCAAACGGCTCGGCCCAGGTTGTGTTCGAGGTGGTCCTGCAGGGCTTCTGGTTGCCTTCTCCAAACACCTCCCTCAACATGCCTTCCCAGCAGCTCAGTGGTATGGGTGTTGGGGTCACAAAAGCCGTTGAGGACAAGGTCTCCTCTGCTCTGTCCTCCCCGCTCCATCAGAGATGCCATGGTCCTGTCTATCCAGGAGAAGGTTAGACTGGGCCAGACTAGAGACGTGCGGCTGAAGCTCAGCTGCTTTGCAGCAGATGTGCTTAACCTCATCAGTGATGTTGCAGCGGCAGAGATCTGCACAATGTTCCAGCCTCAGACTATTCCAGCCTCCTCTCCTCCACCTGTTCTGGCCCTCCAGCTGAAGTCACAGCTTTAGTGGTGAGGTTAGGAGAGAGAAGATGAACCCAGATGCACCACGCAGCCAAGAACCAGATTTTGCTACTGCTGCTGTGCCGTCTTCTTCCCCCACCTCTTGCACCTGAAATTATTCTTTTCATGGCCAGGAATTGTTACAGAGACCAAAAACCTCCCTCAATGTACATACAGATGTGTGAATATTGTATGAAGACAAACTTGAAAAATTGTGTGTAGAGTTGACCTGCACAAAATGGAGCTCCAGTCTGGTTGGTGAGGAGGGTATAAAATGTCGGAGCACCAGCAGCACCAGGTCTGGCAGTGCCAACAGGGACCAGCCTGTTTGCGCCACACAGAGACACTGACTAATGCTATGAGTGGGCAGGCTCATTCATTCCTCCGTGTTTGTGCACTTGCCTATGAGGGTCCCCCAGTCTCCCTTGCTGACTTAGGGGAGTAAGGCTATAAAGGCAGTAAAGCTCTCCATGTCTAAGCGGTTTACAGTGCACCCCGACTGGGAGGTAACAATACCAGCGGTGGATGCATACACATATTGTCTCAGAGGTATGTGTGTGCAGGTATTTGACAAGGTAACACTGCAGTCTGCGGTGGTAATCTCTCATTGGTGTGAATCACTCCCATTCAAAACATGAAAAGCGGTATGACAGACAAGGAACAATTAACATTCTGGGTTTTGTAAAGGATGAATTTAGCAGCATAAACAAAGCCTCTTAACATGTAGCTGAATACATCCACTACAACATTTTCAGGTGATTATGCCTGAATAAAGGATGAATGGCAATATAGGTACATTGTGTGTCAACACTCACGATTCTGCAGATTATGTGTAATCTTCTGTTTTGTGTGTGTGTGTGTGTGTGTGTGTGTGTGTGTGTGTGTGTGTGCGTGCACTCTCAGTGGAGGCTCCTATTTCAAAGAACCACCTCATCATTCATGCTCTCCAACACGAGCAGCTAGTTTTCATAAAGTGCCAATGCATAGCATGCACTGAAAATTAGCGCGGTATCATGTTGCCTCTGTGCACGCCAAACCATTAAGTAGGTCTCCCTCTTTTTTTGTATTTAAAGATAGGACGGAAATGGCAAGCTGTGAGTCATGTCTCCGTCTCATGCTCCATTTTAGAAATTAAACATTCTTAATTAATCTAATGGAGCTAATGTGGCGATACTTCCTGCGTCCTCTGCCTGGAATCCTTCTGTAACCTGAGAGGGGCCGGAGCAAAAACCGAGAGGTGCAGGAGGGAGAAGTGCTACAAGCCACCACAGGCCTTTGGACCTGTTCCTTACTGACATCACAGCCCTGGCTCAGTCTCAGTGGCTGATGAAGCATGGAAACAGACAATTTGGTATCACTGGCCGGCCGCTGCTACAATGCTAATCACTCAAACGTGTATTGCAGTTCACAAATAAACAGATAAAACCATCTCTGTCCAAGAAAAACACAGTCTACTCGCACACAGTATCAAGTGACGGCCCAAAGTTTTCCCATGAATACTTTAAGGAGTTGAGGTTTAATTATTCAAATGGCTCAATAGTAAGTACTCCCAAGTTTTTTTCTGCTCAGTTCTGCTCACCATCTCTCACTTCTTCTCAACTGCATGTCACACATTTTCTCTGAGCAGTCAGGGCCAAAATGAGTTTCAGTCATGGATCATGGCGAGTAATGAAATAATCCCAAAATGACACTGTGAAATTGCTGGATGAGAGAAGGTGCCGCTTGTCAGGCAGCTGATTCTATTCCCCTATCTATCTCTGATCTGTTGAAGTCACACACTATCAGGGAGAAGTGCCGCTGCTGTATATATTTGTTTGAGATGTGCCGGCTGGTGACAGGGGGTGAAATCAGCCGTGTGGGAGTTATCGGATGTTCCAGTTTGTGCCCCCCATAACATCGACATGAGACACCTCCTGCCTCTCCCACCTCTCATTTCTACGGGCGGTTAAAGGTGGGGAGTTGAGAGAGCAAACAAGAAGGCGACGGCCACTCACTGACTTAACCTCTGTCATCAGAGTGCTCCAGTGTCAGCGCGCGAATCAAATCAAGATGAATGGGGCCTATCCCGGCCACTGGAGGCTCGCCTCATTGGGCCCAATTTCATCAGTGCCAGTAACTGTTCATATAGAAAGATTAATAGAGCGTCCGACCATGCCGCTCTGCAAGGAGGAAACACAGGCGCATACAAATAGGTTTCCAGCTGACGGGGCGAGGGGGAGTTATTACGGTGTTGCGCGACAGGAAGAATAGGTGGAAGCACCTCAGAGGGGGCCTCCACTTTGATACCTAATTGATAAGGTTCCACAGTGACACGTTCATTTGTGAGACTTTATTGTTTTAATTGTGTTACACTTGTGTCACTGAGCTACTGTCTGCTTTCTCCCATCTCTCTTTTATCCCCGCTGTAATCGTACAGTGCTTTACGTGGTTATTTGTGCGGCACCAGGGACCGGGGGGGGGGGGCGCTTTACGAGCGCTGGGATTGGCTCTCTGCCCAGGTGCATTAAAAAAACTGACATATTTTCCAATGAAACATACACATAAAAGTCGTGTGCTGAGCTTGTGTACCTAGATTGAAATGCAAGGTGATCTCTGTAAATGATGCACTAGTGTGTAAAAATGTGCATCTGTTTATATTACAAAAAGGAGGTTAAACTATTGAAGACAGCAACAATGCAGTCAGTGATTTCAAAAGCAGAAAGCTCATGGTCTCAGTTTTGTAAAGGTTAAACCGCTGCTTTCCCTCCAGCTATTATCCTGCCACGGCCATGTCGACAAGCTTATGTTTATGCTGTAACAACATCCCTTTATGGTTGAGGATGTAATCTTGTTAATGGTGTAAGCTGTTTTGTGCACTATTGTTTTTGAGTATTTGTGCGTGCAATTGTGTGTCCTCAGTCATTCTCCTTGTCTCTCTCTCTCTGTATGTCTTTTTTTTTTGGTTCACTTTGGTCTAGCAGTACAATGCAAGGTCTGTAAATACAATTGTGGCCTGGTTAAGAGGCTCCACTTTCCCATTTGAAGGGTAAATTTCTTGTTTTCTTCCTCTCCTTAACATGATTAGAAAGAAGTTGGTTGCTTGTAACTTCTCTCAGCCGCTGTGTTAAACGTGGCCCTTCTTTAACACACAACGTAACCCCCAGAGGGTGGCTCCACTTTACAAGCTTTATGACCAAAATGCAATGTATTATATTAAGACTGAAACATGTAGATGTTTTTTTTTTTTAAGAAAAAGATGCAGAAATGAATGTGAATGAAAGTGCTTTTCTTTGCTTCTCCCCCCAGGTGATTATTGATTTAACTGTAACACAGAACCTTGTTTCCCTTGTTTCTCACTCAAAAGTAAACTGTACTGTATAGTTATAAGAGAACAAAAAGACTGATTTACATTATGAAACAGTGAACATGGAACAGCACCTTTGTCCACTGAATAGAGGCTGTCTACCTCCTGACCGAAGCTTCCTGCCACTCTGAAACTGCACAGATGTTACTCAAAATACTATGTTACACTGCAAAATATTATAAGAAGCCATTAAAGAAAATCTGTGTTGCAGGATAGGAATTCTGCTCTCAGACATATTCTATATGCTTTAAATCATTCTAATGTAGGGAGCAGTATCATATTGAACAAAATAAGAATACAAATAAATATCAGTTTGTACAAGAAAATGTGATCAGGACATCCCTACTTTGAATAAGCTTTTAGAATTTTCACTTTCCCCTGTTGGCCTGTTTAGTAATCCAATATCAAATGTGTGTTTCAAAAGGTTTAAAGCAAATGAGATTGGTGCAAATTGTGTCTCTCTCTCTGCTCTTCTGTCTATTTGCATGCACACTTGCTGTATTTACTGTATACTGTACTATACAGTATGTGGGTGTACCACACGTTGATACCACTGTAGCTGCTTTACTTCTGCTCTTGGCATTGCACTGACACAGATTGCTGTTTCATAACCTGACTTCCTCTCTCTCTCTCTCTCTCTCTCTCTCTCTCTCTCTCGCACGCCCCTGGCCCCTGGCATCCCTCTTGTCCCGAGGCTTGCATTAATGAATTCAATAAATAAAGTGCCACACCAACCCATCCATTACGCGCATTCATTTCAGAACAATACATTAATCAATTCCACTGTATGTACTAATGCAGCGGCCCCAATCAATTTGAACTTCTTATGACAATTAACGAAGCTTTGGCGGGCCGCTCTGAAACATGCTGACCCATCAATTACTGTCTCCATTAAACTGGCTGGCACTAATGGCAGCTCACTCCTGACTCTCTCTTTCTACCTAACTTCACTGCGTGAATGCAAACGCACGCTCACACACAGCAATGGAGGGTTTGTGGGGGGCGGACAAGGATCAATTCATATCAATTATACATGCTTAGCAAGATGTGTTAATTCACCTGCTTGATTACACTTGTCCATATTCATGTGAGACTGGAGGGAGTAGGGACTATCACCTCTGCAATATACATATCACCTCTTGTGCATTGTCTATCTAAAGGCACCTTCACACAGAGAATGTTTTAATAGTTCATCCAAATTTTGGGGAATTTAATGCTTTAGTGGCTGGTTGGTTTTTGGATTGAACAGGTGAAAGTAACTGTACCAAAGTCTGGAAATGCACATGTCAATCTTTTTGAAATTTAAGACACTCCAATAAGAGATTACATCTGATAGTTAGCTTGTTCAGTAAGTGCACATGTCTGAAGTAAAACTAACTGACTGGGGAACAGTTAAAAACAGTAGCCTAATAATCAGTTTGTCAGTAATCCTAAAATCTAAACCCCTTTTCTTAACTTCACTTCTTCTGTGGTTTACGGCAGTATAGGTCAGTGAAAAAAAAATAGCTACAGGTGCTAATTTCCGCTGTTTCAGTTGTCCCTCCGTATTCATTATTGTGCAGATTTACTTCTTCATCCTGGGCTGTCTCTACCCCACCTTCCTAACCCCCCTATCCTCCAGCGTGCCTCTGCGGCGGCCCTGGGGCCCTGATCCCATGTCAGAGGCAGCATGTTGGTACCAGAGTTCACCCCAGAGCATGTCTGCCTGCATAATTAGAGAAGTGAATCCAGCCATTCTGTTCGGTAGAACAAGCGTGGCCCTCCTCTTCCCCCACCCCCACCCCTCCCTCTCCTGCCTGCCTGCCTGCCTGCCTGCCTGCTGTACACGGCTTAACGCGAGCGTGTCATGACTATAACAAAGGTGAGCGGAAGATGGTAATTAAAAATTAAAGTGGACAAGGGGTGGCTGGATACACCTCTTTTAGCAGCAGGCAATCGGGGTGGGAAAAAAAAGGAAAAGGCATGATGGTGGCAAACCAAATGAGTCTGCCTCTTAGGTGCTGCTGCTCATACCTCTCTGCTTCTGACTGATTTGGGTACAATCAAAGAGAATCAAAGACAACTGAATATTTACATCTGTTTATCAGAAATGTACGGTCCTTGTTTTAAACCCGCCAACATTTATCAGAGGGCATTGTCTCATTTTACAGATTGATAGGTTACATATTACATTTTAGACATTTAGCTAAAAGCTCAAATGCATGTTGTTAGATGCCAAGGTGACTTGAGTGCAACGAATGCAGCAGTGGTATAAGTTTCAGGTGTGTAATAACCAAACATTATAGGGACCAAAAGTAAGGAGTGAATTAATCAGACAAGAGCAAAGAGTTAGTGACAGAAATGTATTCATTTATTTTATTTTACCACATAGGAAGTTACGTGTTTAATGTGTGTTTGAATTAAAACACTCGCACATTCCTTTAAGTAACAATGTAGGGTAAAATCTGAAACTCTTAGCATGCTACATCATGCATTTATCTTGACAAAATGTTTTACCCGTCTCTTGTAATCTGTCTTATCACAGGACCCACGGTGCACTTTGGTAAATCACACAATCAAATTCTCCAAGTGGACGTCTAGATTATACAAAGCTGGACATCTGAAAGAAAGAAACTCTGGCAGCGGCACATTTAGTTTTGTCTTTTCCCAAGTGCTTCTGGTTAAGTCTGTGCAGAAATGCAGTGAGAACGAGCAGTGAAAGCTTGCAACCTGGAAGTCTGTGCCAGCACACTGGAGTCTATTAAAGTGATCGCTGCAAGTAGTCCTAAATCATTCAAATGATGTAAACACTTTGCTGTTATTTGCTCTCACCGTTTGGCCACCAGTGCAGTGTTTTAAAGAATTACCTGAACCATTTACATAGCAGTGGGTCACAGTTGGACTATTGGATTTTATGTGGCCTAAATATAATTTAGGTCTCCAAAGCGTGAAAAAGCTGCATAGTGTTTTAGGAGTGATAACAACCTCTTGCATTTACATATACATTTACTTTGTCTCTTGTCACAATGTCTTAACCTCTCTGTCCCTGTTCCAGCCGTAAATGAACCTGTCTGAGATGCCTTTCCTACCCTCCCTACACACACACACACACATGCACACACACTCTCTCTCCTCATTCTCCTCTTCTTCCTCTTCTTCTCATCCTCCTTCTAAATTGCAGCCCTATATTTCTGGACCTCTGATGCAATTATGCCACCTCGATTGCCTTGACGTGGAAGCGGGAGGGGAAAAAAACAAAAAAACAACCGCACACAAAGCCTGCCTTTTGTGTATCAAGAAAATAAAGGCTTGAAATTGCCTCAGACCACTGCTCTGTCTCTTGTATTCTCTGCCTCTCCCTCTCATGCACACAAACGCGCTCTCATCCCCTGTCTCGGTCACATAACACAAACACATTCACCAGACAGCCAGGCTTCCCTGAGATGGGACAGGATAAAAGTCGACAGTTTCTATTATCAATAACAAGATAAAATACAGAGGTCTTTTATCTCTTAAAATGTAAATTTATACAAGGCTCCGTACCTCCATGCTGTAAATATCTAACATCTCTTAAGACCACAGTACTAGACTCAATTGATTTTTCTCCCCTCCTCCTGGCTGCAACCATCTGCAAAATCTCCAAGTCTGGCATAATATCAATGATGAAATTAAAAATCCTCCATTTGTCCAAACCATGAGGGAGATCACCCCGGTTCAAGCCGTTTACTCTTTAAATTATATGATTGATTTCCTTTAAGGTTATTTGTTTATTTCAATGTTCATATCTGCTCTATCTAAATCATTTCTCAAGTTTATTCTATCGATTTCTCGGGGACACTGGCCTTTCTCTCTTTCTTTCTGTAACCTTGCCTTAACCATATCAGTTTCCTTCAGAGCTCATTTGCATGGGAAAATGCATTGATTTCCTCCTTTACACTTTGGTGCCCAGTCCCCGGTTATTCGTGATGAATGCGCCCCGGTATTTCATGGTACTAAGTCTCGAGCATAATCAGCTCTCAGTGTTGCAGGAATTTGAGTGCATTTACATTTACTCATATCCCTGCAAACCTGCAGGTTTAGCAGCTCAATAATACCGAGAGTTAATATGTCTTTTAAGGTAATTACTTTGGAAGGAGAATGCGATTAGTTCATGTAATTTCATTTGATGCAGCGGTGCAGAGATTATACAGTACATGTGGCGGAAAATAAGATAAAGATAACAACTATAATAGAATGATATGCTTGCTTCGCTGTTCTCAGAGATTCTACGCACAGTGCAAGACATAAATCCAGATGTAGTTATTTTATTATAGTATTCTATACATTTCTAAAAGCCAATGGGATGAGCTTTTTTCCAATATGCTTCTAATTTTAGTTTATCTTGTTTAAGTTTTATTTTAACCCCCTAAGACCTGGAATCCACATGCGTGGACATCACAAAATACATACTAAACAAGAGCTTGGGGTCTTAGGAGGTTAAACCAAGAAACAATGGTATGACAAAGAGCATTTCCTTTGAATGAAGGTTATCTTTTTTTTCCCCACGCTGTTGTTTCTTGCAACTGTTCGCATGTCCTGCTGCCACTGACAACAAGCTACACACTATTAAGAACTTCCTTAACCAAAGTGGCTGTTTTACCCTCAACTTCACCTACAAACGGTAACCTGGTCACTCAAACGGAGCTGTATCGAGACAGCTCCACCGCCCGTGCAGACAAATCCACAGTCACACATACTAAACACCACTTCCAAAGCCCTCAATACTAACAGCTTGGATTTATGCAATGACACAAAAAGCCACACAATATCATGTGAGATTCCCCCATATAACCAGTGACCCAAGAACTGGGCCAATCAAAGCCACCCTGTTTATGTCCCTTTGATTTTTTTTTTTGTCCCTCAGCCTTGTCGTTGATCCCATTGCAGCTTTTTAGATAATGCTAATAGATCACAGGCCAACGGGACGGAGCAGGATAATGGAGCTTTCATTGCAGCCTGATTAACTTGGCTGTAGGGTTCCACCTCACCCCTTTCGGCATGATGGCCCTAATTAATAACGATTGCTCCCCAAAATGTGCAAATGGAACGATAAACGAAGGACCAACTAATTAACTGCAACCATTTCTACTAATCATTAGTTAACATCCCGTTTTGTCATCATTACACTGATGCGTGTGCAAGGGCAGATAAAACAGGTCAGCCCTTTTTTTTCTGCCCCCATAAACCCTGACAGCCATATTTTCTGCCCCTATAAAAAGACTAAAAGTAATTAAAGCGAGGGCGTAAGTTTGGAAAGTTCCATCACTTAGATATTCCACTGTAGGCCAGTCGTCGCCATTTGTCTAAAGAAATTGCTGAAATGGTTGCATTGGTGAGATTTTTGTTTCACTCCTGTCAACAGCAGATAGAGAGAGAAATAAAGCAAAAAAATACACAAAACTAGTTTGAGACAGGCTGTCAGCACTCAGCGTCTTCTCTACTGCAGAGTGTTCCAAGTCATTTATTTCGGTGACTTTTTGCCAGCGAGGAAATCAGCGTCAGTGAAATGCTGCTGTTTTTCTTTATGGCCATGTGATGCAGCCCTTTCAGAGGATGCTGAGATGCACTGTTCATACTCGGGCCTTTGAATTTATGTGCCGTTTCCAGATGCTGAGGAATCGACAGGGCTCAATGATGAACCGGCAGCGTCAGCCTCGCTGCCAATCAAAAAGTTAATAGTCTGTCCATCGTGGAAGGGAAATGACCCCCTGGGCTTCAGCCTGCACATCTCTCTCGTGCAAACAGCAACTCAAATGCAACTGCTTTTGACTTTGTCTGCGTGCATACGGAACGCCAGCGTTTTGTGTCAGCCCGCTTGTCATGTCTCTGTCAATTCTAATCTCCCTCATTCAGTGCCTTTCTTTGCCCACGGATAATTTCTTTGGAGAACTTTTGTGGCCATCTTTGACACTTTGAAACAGAGATGAAATTTTGTTGGGGGGGGGGGGTTACAGAGCATAATCATGTGTTTTTCTCGCCCTTAGCAACGTGTCTTTGTGTTTCTTTGCACCCCTTCATATGTGCATTTCTCAGCTGAAAGCTTAAGGCAGTCTTTGTCAACGTTAAATTGGAAAGTAATCCTGTTATGACCCCGCTGAGGTTATATGTGCGACTGGGTGATTAAAATTACCTTCAAATATTCCAAAGGAGTCATTATTTATTGGTGCATGAAAGACACAAAGGAGAAAGCTGCTCTCTTATTGCTAATAATCAAAAACGCTTTAAAGAACACTATGTATGGTAATGAAAAAACTGTCGATAGCCCTCTCAAATGGCCTGATTTACTAAAACTTTTATGAAGACAGTAAATTTCATGTCTTATTTTCTTGATCCTTCCAAAGAGGGAACATGGGGAAATCAATAGCTCTCCAACCTGGCCCTGAATTTTGTCAACCTCTAATTATTATCTGGCTTGTGGCGATGATCAGCGAGTAATTGCAACTACTGGGCTTCTGATGCCAGCGACAGGTCTAATAGAGAATGTCTACATGCAAAGCACTTACCTGGCTTAGTAAAATCTATACAAGAAGGTCACAATCCCTGCTGAGATTCAGCTTGAGCGTGATGCTTTATGTTTGGATAAAAAACATCTTTCATATGTGCAAAAAATCATCATTTTGTTGAATTACATTTGATGATCGCCAATGATGGATGAATTACCTCACTTTTCTTTTCATTTCAGTGCCTCAGCCAGTGTTACCCTCTGCTTTTGTGCTCAAAGTGTGTATGTTTGCATCATGGATCCCATCCAATGTGTCCATTGTTAATGGCTTCTGTGGTCATTGAATTTGATGCAGCTCATTTACAACCAAACAAAAGAGCAGTGTGCAAAAAAAAAAACCCCAACAGCCCCATCCAGTACTATTGATATTTCACTGGCTGCATCATAAAGCTCAATAATCCCCTTTGACTGGAAGTTAAGTGGTGGAATTCATTTTCAGTGGCCCCAACTTAATCATAAACAAAAAGCATTTCAATGTTTACGCGTTTTCAAAGTGCCTCCTGACTGCCACAATGCAATTATAACTGCTGAACATGAAATTTAAGTTCGGAAAGATGTTACACTCTGGGTTCCTTGTAAACTTCTTGATGTATTCATGCTCAGTGTTCTGCGCTTTGATTACAATGAATGACCCTTTCCACAGTGGTTGTTCTCCAGTGTTTTTGTACAGTAACATTGGAAAATATTATACTTTTTTTATCTGGCATGGCATGCCAGGTGCATATAACATAAAAAAAAAAAAAAGATTAAATCACTTAAAATTAACTCCACCTCCACCAGCTATTATTATTACATTATTATATTAATATTAAAATACTGCTTACACCTCAATGCACCGATATCAACAATCCAATCATACAATATAATAATATAACATGTAGAAAGAGAGTGCTTTTACTTTTGATATAGCATTTTGCTGATGATACCTATATACTGTATGAATACTGGTAATCAAATTGAAGTTATATATTCATAGGATCATTTTTAAAGATTAAATTAATCACCTAAGTGTTTTCGTGTGTAGTAGTAGTTCCATGTTCCATGATGATCACTGATTTGTGGTCAGACTTCACCCTCCTTGTTTATCATTACATACATAACATAACAGAATCAACACTGACTTTGCAGTGAGCCCTCTGAGGGAGATGGAGAGCTGTCTATGGGACTTCCTATAGTCTGATGACACTGACGGGCCCTGACATTGACATAAGCCTCAGACAGAGGGGAGGGTTTGGGGGGGTGACAAATAATAGGGGAATTAGAAATTAATGATTCTGCCAGTATGTAAATGGCAATTAAAGGACGAGCAGTGCTCCAGGCTCTATGGCCTGAACCGCCTACCATTTGTTTGGATAGGGACTGACACACACACACACACGCACACACACACACACACACACGCTTGTGATGCATATTGTGGCTGTGACACACATCTATATGGGCATAAAAGAAAATAAATCCACAGCGCCCTGGACCAGATCAAATCAATCGGCCATAATGGCAGGGCTGATCATTATGTGCTGCTTTTGTTTGTTTAAATGAAGAGTGAGTGTGTCTGCCATATTGAGTTGGATTAGGCAGTGGGAAAGTGTTGCCTCCAGCTTCAAACGCTGGATGAGAGCTGCCACATTGGGCTCTACAGTAAAACACGATGATGGCCTATTTAGAAATCAATGTCAAAGTTTCATTAGTAAGGTCAACAATCTACATATATTGTCTGATCGCTGTGGGTCAACAAGGCATGAGAACAAGCTGAAGGAGAGACGAGGCTTCCCTGGGGTTCCAGTGCAGCAGACAAGATTTAAAGCTATGGATCCTAAATTCAATCCTCTGTATGGACCGTTAAGTTTGGAGGGGAATATACACGTCTATCAAAAATGTGCAGCATCTGGCATTTTTTTTTTTTTTTTTAGCTGGTTTCAGTAAAAAAAGACCTGAGCTTAGAAAAATTGAGCTGGCGGGCTCATTGACAAGCGGAGTAAAAGGCCTGTGTCCTGTCTTCTGATGATGAATGTTCAGCTGCAGAGGCTGATGGAGGGTCTCCCTCAAAGAGTTGGTCAGCGCTGACCTAAACTGTCACGGACAAACTAATTCTGCTTCTGCTGTTTTGGTTAAAAAAGCGCTAATGAGAATATTGGTCAGCCACACCAGAGGGAAGATGTATGAGATGATATTATCCGAGAGTGGAACACACTGTAGAGGTGCTGTTGTTGAAATTATGCCATGTGATTTTGCACCAACAGTATATTAGCACCTTTTAGAGGTTTGGACACTAGAGGTGTACAGAGACGTCATTATCTGTATCTGTATCTGTTCTACCAACAAAATGGTCTGTCTCTGTATCTGTATTGGGATAGAAGACCGGATGTGGGCATGATTTATACTGGAAGTCACGTTAAATCGGGCAAATGTTGTATTTTCTAACTAATATTCATTGGCAATACAAACTTATTTAAAAGTGGCATATAACTAATTCTGAAATCTATTTCCACATTCTCATCCTGTACTTCTCATCTCTCTCTCTCTCTTTCTCTCTCTCTTTTTCTCCCCAAATAACGTAATCGGATTCGGGTACATCCCTATTGGATACCCATATCAGCTCCGTCAGTCAACACAAAACAATCCAGAAAATCACTTAAAACTGACTTTAGTCCAACAAAATATAAAAAAGCAGATCAACAATGAAAATGCTGATCATCATCATCCCTGTTATATTGATTTGAAAATTGAAAAAACAGAAGTAAAGATCCCCTCTAGACATTTTCATCATCAAACTTGTGTCTTTCTTATGGACAAAGATAATAACAAGCACATTGGTGATTTGGGAGTCAAAGGTGCGAATGGCCTTGCCTCTAATACTTTCCAGGCGTTTGAAAGACGGGAGAAGGTTAAAAATGGTTGGAGGGGTGAGAGAAGTCTTGCAGAATAGTGTCCTCTTGTTCATGGCCTAATGGTGTAAATCTCAGGCAAGTCATGGTAGCTCCTGGCCCATGATTTATGATGCAGTTTGCACCATTTTATCCCGACGTTTCCTGTCTTGTACTGAGGTGTTACCATACCATGTATAGTTGTTCCTCAGGGGAGGGGGCTCTCAATGTCACAACTTCTTCATCTATCTTAAAAACAAAACTGTAAAGATGAATGATTAAATACATCTGTGAATCAAAAGAAACGATTGTGATGTTGGGGAACATTGTTTCTTACATGTGAACCAATGAGGGCATTTTTCTGGTTCATATTTTTTAACAGCAACTGTTTACAAAACACGTGGACGCTCTTGGATTCACCCCCATTACTGAACTGAAAATCCGCCTCTGATCATCCCTCATCATATCCGACCACCCAGGGCATTAAAATGACAGAGTGTTAATTAATCCATCATGCTGGTTAATTGAAATGATGTATGATAGTCATTTGTTTTCTTTGATCCCTGAGCTATTAGCGCTGCGTAACTGTATGACTAATTAGTATGAGAACACTTCTGAAATAATTGGGTGTAATTAATCTGTCAGTAGCGTGGAAAAATGACTGCGTCTGACAGTTATGACAAATAGCAGTGTTGATATAATTATGTAATGATCAAGACCGTTCAGTCTAACAAACCCCCGCATCTTGGATGTGGTGTTGATCCAGTTTGTTGGTCTGGTCTATGTGTTTCTCTTTCTGCTGCTTAAACATTTTCTTTACCTTTTTCTGCCACCAAGGCTTTTTTCCCCCCTTCGACTGTGAGTATTGGATGAGCAGCTGAGATGATGCTATCTGACTCTCTTCTTGTTCTTTTTCAATGGTTTCTATGGTAACCGTGTCAAGTGAATGAGGTCATGGGTCAAACTGACCAATAGTGAGTAAATTACATTTCTCTGAATGATTCCTCCTGAGCTGCTATTGAAATCGAGCTGCAGCCCTCTGATGGATACATCTTGTCATTCACAGTTTAGAAGGCAAGAGTGGGAAACTACAAACATGACACCGGGGGGGCTCGCCTTGCTCAAACAAAGAGGCTACTGGATGGATAAACACACAAACACACCTACGGCAGAGCTGCGACTTTAAATGGTGGGCTAGTTTGCATGCTCTGGACACCGTTCCAGCCTTATCTTTAAGAATAGTATGTGAATTGTACTAGAATTTTAAAAGTAAAAAATGTGAACGATGAATTGAAGGAGCTCATGAAGTGATGTCCACACTCCCGGCTGTTTATTAAGGACACGCAAAGAGCACTAAATAACAAAAACACTAAGTTCCCTCCTCTACAAACACCAGGCCTGAAGGTCATTGGTTTGTCTGAACCGAAGCCCACTCAATCCCTCAGCCAGAGTTCAAGTGCTGACGCTTGCCCTCCTCTTCCTCCTTCCTCCCCTGGTCCTCAGAGACCAGCCCAACGCACTGGGGTGTCAGACGAACAGCAGAGGAAAGAAGGAGATAAAAACACAAACGATTGTGATTTATTGCTTATTGTGTTCCACAGAGAAGAGAAGAGGTGGACACAGAACGAAATCCATTGCAAATTGAATTGTCTTTGTTTGAACCAGGCCTGCTTCAAAAAAAAAAAATAGATAAATAAATTATATATATATATATATATATATATATATATATATATATATATATATATACAAATTCTATGACAGAGGCCATAAATGACAATGGTACAACATTCAACAGCAACCTGTCCGAGAGGCTGATAAGCCATCACTAAGGGGGCTGGTCGATACTAACTATTCATTTCTGAAATTATCTCCACATTGATCCAGAGACAAGTGCCAGCAAGGCAGGGGCACACTGGCCTTAATACAATAATTATATAAAGGGTTACAAGCTCATCCTCCCAACCAATATAGCCTGTCAGCAGCACCAGGCACGGTGAAACCCCATAATCCATCAGCACATTGGCCCCTGACCTCTGGGCTTGGAGGCTTTTCCGTGAGCCTCCATAAAAGTTGCTTACGAAAGGACACAATTGCTGGATGTACCTCAACGGGCAGAGGTGGGAAACCAGATCTGTGGAGTTGATGTAATGATGTGGTGTCAGTTGACCTGTTATTTGGCCTGGTTATTGCATGGACTGCTCGTAACACTGGGAAGAGGAACACTCACTTTCCCTCTATCAGGTGTCCTTCACCCAGCGACCCAACACTTTGTATCTACAATTTGTTGCTTTTGCTACGACACTTCATACAAATTTCATCATTATCAGCTGCGAAAGGCAACTTTGCATGCAAGAAGCATGAAATGGCAGTGATCATACTGACATCAGGCATGAATTTTGGCAAAGTGAGTGAATCTTCAGGGACTCTCCTCTCTGCTCCTAACCCCACTTTGTGATTCAGGCTGATAAGACAGAGGTATTTTTACATATAAATCTCGCCGGGTGAAGCTTTAAGATTGCTTGGAGTAATCTGTGGAATTATCAAAATGAAATGAATATGCGAGCCACCTGGCATGGCTCAAGATGAAACACTCGCATACAAAATAATAAGAGACCTGCCATCTGTCTGTATCACAGAGCATTTATGCACGATTGGGGACATATATACCAATTAAAAAGGTAAAACTTAATCCCTAAGCCTGGATAATACTTTGTTTTGCCTTGATATAGCAGATAGCTACACATGTACAGTACACATACAATATATATACTTTTTTTTTTTCCAGATGGCTAATTATAATATTTTAATAAGCAATCTATGATTATATGCTGATACAAGTCAAGTCTAACAAAGTGGACATTTTTTGAAGAACAGTGACTACAACGTTGGACCCTTTTCAAATAGGAGCCAGGGTAGAGGACCTATGTCCCTGGTTATCTTAATAGACTAATTGATCCGCTATTGAAGAGCCACGTTCCTCTGAGCATCACCGAGACAGCCCGGCTCCAATCAGACAGGCATGTGTTATCAAACTGGGAAGTCAATTAAGAGAGAGGGGAAGAGAGAGGGGGGAGGGGTAAAGAGAGAGAGAGGGGGGGGGCAGAGGGGCTGGCTCCAAGCTGTCAGCCGACTGGTTCTCAGAGAGGGAAGTAGGTTTCAGGGACTTGGTCCAGGCTACAGACATACAGGAGTCAATGTTTCAGTGCTGGATGATGGAATATGCCCTGCAATGTAACCTTGCCTCTGTGAAACGCCAGCTTGTACTGTGCTGGCTGGCTCAAAGCAGTCACAGTCTCCAGTAGACTGATGTCTCTTTTCATACTCTTTATTCAAACACTTTATCCAATCTATGATATGGCCATTTCATGAAAGCTGTTTGATGGGAGCTGTTGGAAATATCAGTGTGTTTTACAAAAGCACACAAAACACATCAACATGTGCATCCTTATCAACAGTGTTGGGCATGTTACTTGAAAAAAATGATCAATTACTCATTATTAATTGAAAAAGCAATTATGTAACTTTGTGTCTCGACAGCAAAGGCTTTGGTTACATTACTTGTTTCTTTGCTTAACTCGGCACACCTCCATCAAAAGAACCTCTTCACCCACATGTCTCATATTCTGTGTTGAACATAAGTAGAAACAGCTGCTGACCTTCAGTCAGAAGGTATTTTCTGACCATCAGGAGCTGTCTTATTTAAATAAGACAACTGTGCAGTCACATTTATGCTCTTTTGGCGGAAGCTAGCTAGCTGCCTCCCCTCACCTATAGCCTAAACCTCTGTGCCAAGCCATCATGTACAAAACCAGTCTCCGCTAAAGACAACATGTATGGAGACAACTAGTCCGAACTCTTGAGAGGTTGATAACAACATTCACTCCTTACATGCCCCCAAGCTTTCATAGCAAAACCCAACTTCCTCCTGTCCCTGTGATTTTACCATCCAGAGTACAACCACACTGTGTTCATCTTTTTATGAAGGAAAACTTTGCTCACATTCGACTTAGAGAAGCTGCATCATCTCAACTGTGAACAAGGCAAAGGCCACACACTGTTGTGTTTTGTGTGGCTTATGTGTTGTCCGGTTAGATGGAAGAAGTTTATCACGTTAAAATGTCGTTAGTTTTTCCACAAACACAGCACACATCTACTGTATGGGTTTTAATTAAGTCTTTTGTGGCCGTCTAGTTAAGTACATCTGTTGTAACCGAAGGCTTGATGTTGACAAGTGCACTTTTCCTGTTTGAATCACCACTCCTATTTTGAGCTCTACTTTCATGAGGCTTAAGTTTAAACTTTTCAGACTTTTTACTATCTCATCACACAAGCCAAACTTCCTGACAGTTGACCCGCAACATATATCAAGATTATGTTGTTTCAGATTTTTTGGAAATACAGAGAAAAAGAGCAGGAGAGTTTCAGCCAGTAGCTGACAAAGAAAAGAAAGCGCCACGATAAACAAACTGAAAGATCAGCAACACAAAGTCTAATGAAAAAGTTGTCACTGCTCATGTTGTCTGATGGACTGGTGATGAGCCGAAGGTGTAGTGCGCACACACCACAATGACAGACAAAATGTAAAAAATAAACAAATAAATAAATTATCATGAATTGTGCGGAATACCACTTTAAAAATAAGAAGAAATGCTGATCCGAAACAAGCCTCAACATGCATTTTTGCTTGAAATGGTAGATATAGTGGATGTATTCTTTGTTATTCATAGACATGTAAAGACATGTAACATCCTTTGAAACTTGCATCTGTTATCTCCTCTTGTTGGAGCATCGGGGTCCTCTCTAAGGGGTGAAGATTACCCTTAATGTGTATTCTAAATGCACTTGTAATTGCATTAGCGATCATTTTAGATACAGCGACTAAATAGCTCTTTTCACAAAGAGGATGTAATAAATATTGAAAGGACGCACCGAGGCTTTATCCACCATTTTACTTAATTGCTTCAGACTGTGCGACAATGGCGGGTTACTGGACTGTGGCGGACGAGCGTTTCGCCGCAAGACAAACAGAGGATGTATCTATTATCTGAGGCGCGTGGAGGTCGTCGACCTACGACAAGCGGAGGGCCGGAGACATTAGAGATCATGTGCAATTTAATCTTCACACAAAATAAAAAGGAAGAGGATGGACAGAGAAGGCAGCACCACAAAAGGGGCCAGAAGAATGTGTCTCGGACAGGCCCGTCCCCAAAGGATCCTGGGCATTTTCTTCTCAAGCCACTCAAAGCCATCGCGCGGTGCCTGATTCCACTCACTCCTCTGACACTTGTATTAATGGTATTTTGGCCTGGGACTGTAGATGCTGAAAAGCGATTGTGCAGAAGCAGCTGTGTCTCTCTTACTCCCTCTTTCTCTCTCTCTCATTCTTTACTAGTGTCTCTTTTACTGACTCCTCTATCCTTTCTTAGCCCTTCTCTGTCCATCCCCCCCTCCACACGCACACACTCACACCTTCTCTATTCTCTATCCATTCGTTCAGTCATTACTGGTCAGTGTCAGCACTTGAAAACTGTTGTGCTTGCCGAGCCGGTGTCATCACAAGTGGAATTAACCATTTTCCCTGTGCCTGATTGCAAGAAGCCCGACTCATTCCAGCACTCCTATACACTCCATCAAGATCCTCTGTCAGAGAGAAGGCTTACTGGCTTCTATTAAAAGCATGATATAACAGTGAGTGTCTGCAGCTCTTCGATCGCGTCACAGAGGCCAAAAAACAGAATATCACAACTTTAAAAAAAATCACATGGCGATCCTGCACAGAAAACATGACTATTGTCACCTTGGGGGGATCACAATATTGGTGTTATATGTAAGAAAATATCATTTTGAGGCCCAGTGAGTATTGCCACAATCATTCTTTTTGATAAGTTATGGCTAAAGCGCAAAGCTTTCATGTTAATCCCAGTTGGGCACAGTTAAATAACATGTAATCAGTCATCCTCAGGTACAAGCGAGATAGGTCGGATACAGAGAGGGCATAAGGCCAATGATAGCATCTCCCAGATTTGTCTTGATCTGAAGGGATAACATGCAAAACTATCCATGGGCCACCTCAAATAAACACAGCTTACTATGTAAGATGATGAATGTAATTCCTTGCAGATAAAAAAAAATCATAATCGCGGGGGGATTACGTCTAAAATCTTAATATCTTGTATTTAGGCCTTCAGTGGGAGTAATCTGTTGTCTGATCTGCCTGCTACATTTCTTGAGAGGTTTGCAGAAGATCATGAAATTGCATGAGTAATACAATACAAATCTTTTTTTTTTTTTTTATTCATGTCTTTCCAGAAGATTACAAGATTTGCAAGAGATTTGATCTGACCCTCTAGCACTGTTGTAGGTGGCCTTGACATAAAGTCAAAACGAGAACTTTAAATAACTATTACCACCCGGATCAGCTTTCTTTTTTTCACAGCAAGTGCTTTGGAATAGATGTAATGTTCATATAGTACCGAAACAAGAGAGAAAAAAACAGGAATACAAGGGTCCCTCAGTTAATGTATCATCATCTGAGTGGGTTTGGATTGGAGTTATTAGAGTATTTCACTTCATTGCATGACCTCCTGTTCCTCCTCAGATCATGAATCCTATTCATTACCCAGTCCTTCTGGAGTGCTCGCCTTTATAATATTACTCAATTTATATTCTGAAGCGGGCTCCTGGGAGAGCGATCAGCGCTCCGAAACAGCGACCCCCCTATAACCCAATCACAATATTTAAAGGGCAGCAAAGAGCTTTTTAATGCGCGTCGTAGATAACCATTTAAAGTGGATTGCTTTGGTTTAATATGACCTTAACAGGCTGGCAGTCACATGTGAAGAATGAATAAGCTAATAGGAGAGACGACAGGGAGAAAGAATGAAATCAAAAAGCAGAATATGAGAGATTTGTTTCAATGCAAGCTGGCCTCTTGACGGCTGCTGAGAGGAGCATGATAGAGAATCACAAGCGTGTGAATGAAACAGGACAGGCGATGAATGAAGCTACTGCTTGCATTTCTCTTTCCCCTTTTCCCGGAGTATGAACTGCTTTATCATGATAAAAGACAAGACAGGTGTAAATGACACATTTACATTCTCCCATCAAAGAGAAACTTGACTCAATCTCGATGAAAGCGGCTGTGGATCTGGGTCTTTCACCGTGTTCTCTGCAGGGGGAAAGGCAGTTACAGGATGATATAGTGGCAATATGCAATGTTTGCTTCGAAACATCATGTAAAATATCATTGGTGGTCACCTACACTCAGTTTAATGTATTTTTTAGCTTTCACGTCATGTCTATGTCAAGACAATTAATCTAATGTGTATGCTATATACCACATTATTTTGTCAGAATCCAGCTGACAAGAACAGGCAGAAATTTCATTTCTTTTTCTTGTATCTCTTGTTATTTGGAACACGTGTTTTTATATCTGTACACAGTGATACTGTACATTTACTCAAGTACTGTACTTCAGTACAATTTTGAGGTATTTTACTTTACTGAATATATGCATTTTCTACCATTTCTTAGGGAAATATTGTACCTTTTACTCCTACTTTCTAGTCATTAAATGTATTCATATACATACAAATTACTTTTCAGATTAAGTTCTTACCCACTAAACGCATGATCAGTATATACAATATGAAGCATTGTTATAGATGAAACTACCCAACAGTAATGCATATAAAGCAACATTATCAAATACAACGTTAAAGTTCTTCTTATTAGATCATCAATAATAATAATTGATATAATATGTGACAGAGGCCATTGTGCATAATGATTACTTTTACTTTTGATACTTTAAAAACATTTGTTGCTGATACTTCTGTACTTTTAAGTAACATTTTAAATGCAAATGGAGTATTTTCATAATGTGCTTCCTTCAGTAAATGATCTGGATACTTCCACTGCTGTCGACATGCTTTCATGCTGTGGACCACAGAAGGGATCACATAAACCTGATTTGAGGACAGCAGCCTTTCTTCATTCTGCCCTACAAAGCCAAAATGCACATATTTGGAAAAATTGACCAGAATGATTATGCCATATATGTGCATAATGCATATTTATATGCATAAATGTGTACTTTCTGGGGGGAAACAAACAGCACATAAAATGTGCAGGTAAAAACCAAACCACACTCTGGTCAGTAAGCTAGTTGGTGAAATTGCCTTATAGCTAACTCTAATTACTAACTACTGTAAAGTCAATTTATGATGGTCCAACAATTTAGTAATTCTTACACCACATTAATTGAGTTGCAGCTGAATCTAATCAAAAAGGAGAGAGAAATGTAACATCAGATAAACTAGTCCTGCTAAAAGGTAACTAGCCTAGCTTAGCAGAGTAGCAGTAGCCTAACTGTCATCTCTGCAGCCTCTGACTCCAGGGAAGTTTACTTTTGATGGTTTGGTGTGGTTAAGCTACCATTAAGTCGCATATTTAAATGTATTTATTTGAAGCTAGCTAGTTAGCTCAAATGGACAAGATAGCTGATGAAGAAACAATAACATTTATGTGTTTGATTTGTACAGTTTGTTTTCCCTGCTCCCTTTAGATCCAAACATAAAGTGCAATAACTAAATGCCATTTCAGGGTTTATGTTAAGTCTGTGACAATAATTAAAAACCAGCCTGAAAAGGCATAAAATCAAGGTTTTACAACTCATATCTGTTTCACAGCTTGACTAAGAGCCTTCAAACTTCAGCCTTTTTTTCTCAGCTTTGCTGTTTCTGTTACTGCCCCCTGCCTCTGTAAGGCAGTGGTAATCTTGTGCTTCCTATCAGTCCCTATCAAGCCAGACACTTCAGGTCTGTGCTACTTCTTCCATGTTATTATTGGCACTGGGATGATATTTATCTGTGTGTGATCCCTGCAGGATGCCGACTCAGCATCGCTGAAGGCACATGCAGATCATCTATACTTAGATGAACTCTGATGTCCTTGACATTAATCACAGTCCATAACCAAAGGCATCATTTCATCTTAAATCTGGCTGAACAGAGCATTTTCAGCCAAATGAAAGAGTGTTGTGCCCTCCGCCTCTTTCATTAGAATAAAGCACATGGACCCTTTGAAAATTGACAGGTGTCAACGTTGACAAGCAAGGAAAATTAGGCATGCATGTAATTTATTGATATCCACTCAGATCTGAACTTTCTTTCATGTGATGTGCTTTGTCATAACAGGAGGAAGAGATGCAGATCTGCTACACAATACAATCTGAATGATTGAATAGATTGTGCTAAGAGGGGGAATTAAAGGCAAAATAAATGACCTTAGTGATCACGCAAAAAAGGCTGGTTCATAAAAGCTATTTCCATGGGCCTGATTGATACCTCGCCATAGATTGTATTGTCAGTTGCTGGTCAAAACTTGCGATTAAGAATTTAGTGCTTAGTCAATTTTGCTCTCTTTTTAAAGATTTTAATTAGTAAATGAACTGCTCTTATGGACGAATGATTGATGCCCCGAATAACCACATCCGTTCGGTGTGAGTGAACGAGTGCGTGAGCGCTGTGTGTGTATGTAAGCATGTGAATGATGCAGATGATATATAACGATCATCTGAAAAAAGACCGGCCAAATGAGAAACAGCCATTACATTAGTGTTTCAGAATGTGATATAGAGGGAAGGGTCACTGTGTCTAACCAGTATTAAATTCTAATTGGACATTTTATGTACTGGTAGCTTGTCAAAACATAGGCATTTGATTTAAGTGATTGCAGAAGTGCCTTTAGCTAATGTCAAAATGCATTTTAAGCCGCACTAATGTGTTTTTTTAACAATGGCTTGTACATGAATTCCATTTTTTTTCCATAACAAGAAGAGAAAATACACATTGGAACTAAGAACTTACATTTCTGTTATAACATGAAGGTTTTAAATAGTTTTACTTCAAACTGCTGTTATTTCAAATGGCTAGAGGTAGGGCATGAGGAGAAAAGGGAGATTTATTTCCCTTTTTGTCCGTTTGGGAACATTGAATGTGCAACCCAGCTTTCCTAGATGCTGATTGTACATTGGATCAGTGCTTATAGGGATTGATATCCTCATAGTGGTATCCTATTGGTTGCAGAAGAGCCTGTATAAATCATCCACTGGACGCTGATATACAAACTGCATGATAAATGCGGAGTGACCTAATGATGAAAACAATTATTTGGGCTTTTAACTTTTTTTTTATTTCTTTATTTTTTTTTATCTCTGTGCAAAATGGAGCCATTTTGGAGACAGAAATGGTGACAAATAACAGTAAGAGGCTGTGAAACGCTGCCGTTCACACTTCCCGAGATTAACGTCATTTGTATCAGTTTAGCGCCAGAGGGGCCAAACTGCATGATGAAGGGGATCTGAATTGGCCTTTCGCTAAAACTGAGCAAGGAGGAGAGGAAGTGTGAAGAAAGCGAGAGAAAGTGGGACGTATAGTGGATGTAAGGATGTGTTTGTCATGTGGGCTGGGGAGGGAGGGACGATTTCAGGGTCAAAGGTGGATCTAAAGCAACAGAAACAGGGGAGCGTTACATTTCCTCTGGCCACCCTTAAATAATGTCCGCAGGCCCAAGTTATTAACCTCTTTAAAGCCCACAGAGCAGAGTAGCGCAAGCCTCCAGTCAGGCCTGGTCGCAGTCAGGGGACAGATAGCAGAGATAATAGAAGTGCACATGGAGGAACAATGCACTGGTGTATCTAGGGATGGGGAGAAAGAGTAGCACAAGTGAGGGAACAGGACCAAATAAAAAGAGAATAATCCCAGGCACAGATAATCAATGGGGAGATGAAGAGAGGAGAATGAGAAATGCACTTGAATTTTCTGCCTTACTTTTTTTTTTTTGTATTCTATTTGTAATAGAGTTTATGATGTGTTATTCCTGCCCTGCGTCGCGGCTGGGGTGTTGTGAGACTGTGCGCCGCTGTAAGGGGTGGCTAAGGATGCTGGTTCACGGAGGGTTCACCCATTACCCAGGCCCTGCAGCCAGCTGGGGGGCTAACCAGGATGATCAGCGCGAGCCACAGCCTGCACAGGCCCCAATGATTTTCACATCAAGCCGCCTGATGTACAGCTCCACCGTCTACCAATCGCTCTCCCATATCGATCCCCCCTTAAATGAGCCTTCCCCGCTTTGTACCATGAGCAATAATTAAAAAAGCAGCACATTGATTTTAACTAATATTATGAGAGATCAGGATGTGCACATGCTTACAAAACAGCTAAGGTGCTTCAGCTACCATCGGCAGCAGAAAAACAAAGCAGTGCAGAAAGAGAGAAGGGGGGGGGGGGGTAGTTGATTAAATTCAAGGTAACAAAGGGATGCAAGCTTACAAAAATCACTGCAAAAAGTGTTCAGTTGGTGTTGTAAAACGCATAAGGCTCAGTACAAAGACATCATGTTACAGCCTGTGGACACCTCTCTTTACCTCCATGCAGCATGTGTCACATAGTTACTGTCACTGAAGAGAAAAGAAAACATCCCACATGCCAAAGGGGACTATGAATTTAGGAATCATGAGCAATGGACAGCATATACTTAATATACAAATAATGAATGTGTTCATTTAAAATTTGAAACAACACTCACAAATCAGCTCAGGAATGTTATTGTTCAACATCGCTGTCCTGTGAAAAACGTGTATTTGCATAATGTCAACCTTTATTTCTAATATCTGGGCTTCACCACTTGTATATCATTCTTCAGAACAATAGTGATGCTGAAATGGGAAAAGCAAAGATTTCCAAAAAGCATTTAAAAAAACTGAATTTGTATGGTCACACGCCACATGGTCAGGATGCTTGAATTACAGGAGTAGTGCTAAAGCTCACGGGCCTTAACAAACTGTTTGTGGTAGCAGAAAACTCCACTGACTGTCGTATAATCAGACTTCTGTTCCTGCCGACTCCATCCTCAATGACACTCTGAAAGAAAGAAACTAAACGGGGCAAAATGCCCTGACCAGAGCACTCAATGCCTGCTCACTGCCCTCTGTTTCACGGTGCATTTGTGGATACCTCCGAAAATGTAAATGAGAGTCTTATGACATTAAAGCCTCAAAACACAGAGACTCGACATATGCTGTGACACTGCGGCCGCTTTAATGTGATAAGTTAGTGTCACACATGGGAGGGGCGGGATTCCCTGGCAGCTCCGTAGCTGAGGTTGATGGTAGCCCCCAGTGGACACTCTGCTGTACTTGGCCACTGTGGCTCTAACATCGGCAGTGAGGGCTATTAAAGGCTCCTATAAAGTGACCGAGGCCCGGGCCCCCAGCTCTGCGGTGCCTCACACTTATGTGGCACACAGGCATCCCATAATCCTTAGCATATGGCCCGTGAGTGTCGACAGGCATGAAATTACATCAAGGGCATTTTTTGATAACTGTCGATACTCTCACAAAGACGGTCAGCCTTATTGACGCCAAAGTCAAGGGCTGCTGTGTTTGTGTGTGTGTGTGTGTGATGAGGAGGGGGAGTGATGAGGAGCCTGCAATGTCAGACAGATGCCAGTGAGAACTGATCCAGAGGGAGCCTGATCTTTATTGATATGAGTAAATTGATATTGATAAGGATTTGGATTGCTATGGATTGTGTTAAGCAGCAGTATAATAGAGAGGTCCTCAAAAAGGATTGCGGTCAGAGAGTCACTTTATTAGACAAGTTTTTGACTCCCTTATTTTTAATTTCATTCACTCTAAACCAACACATACTTATGATTTATTTCCCTTTTTTCTTCTTTTTTTTGGTCTGTTTAAAAGGAGTTGGGACAAACAGCGCAGTGTGTCACTTTCAAATCATTGCTTGTCATTCCACTTATTTTCGTGTGGAAGAGTAAACAGTAATCCAATATTTGTTGCTATCCTGTGAAAACATGTATTGCCAAAACAGTTCTGTTTTCATTGTTTTAAATGTTTGGGGGGGTTTTTTCACTTAAGACAAATTTTCTCAACCCATAGGGGAACACTGTCTTCAGTTTTTTGAGAAATTTGAAAAATCACCAAACTTAGAAATACATGGTTTTCACTGGACAGCAATGAACATGCCTATATATTGACATGCAAAAAAAATAAATAAAAGGATACATTTACAAAACATTCAAATTGGTCAAAATATTTCTAAAATGTTTATAAGTGTAACAAATGCAAAGTTAACATTGTGAAAAAAAACACTCCCTTATTTGGTGATGCAGTGAGTCTATAATATGTGCATGTGTGTAATGATTGCTGTGGCAAAAAGAAAAAAAAAAAAATATATATATATATTTTCTACAATGAAGGTAAAGGCCATCGGAATGTCAGACATCAAAGATCTCGCTGTGACTGAGGGACAAGTGTTGGAGTGGACCTTCCATGGAGCAATATGCATATATGCATATAGCATACTATACTGCCACCTAGTGATCATTGAATATGTGAATATTATTTTGGGTCCCATGCATATTATCCTGCAATGTGAACACAAATATTTCTAAATTATATCAAGGAATCATATCTTAGTTTGGCTTTTACTTAATATGCACATTGTTATGAAATTCAATTATAATGAACTGCGTTTTTCTAATTATTACACTGCTCACTAATTATGAATTGCAATGACAAAATACAGTAACAAAACATTTGAGAATAGCTGGTACAGATTTGTTTGTATTCATGACCATGCTTTTCCATCATGGATTTAATAATCAATACTTATGACGCCACAGGCATTATGTAAACAAGAGGCAATGCAAACGTCCTCAAAGCAGATTCCCATGGGGAAGATGGATTTGAATGGGAGACATCTATAACGATTCCTATCATGGCTAAAGAGGATGGCCACATTTCAGCTCAAATATAATCTCATTATTGGCTGTAAAAGTAAGAACAGACCTCAATTCAAGTTCTGGGAGACATGCCGCTCATGTCTCTTTCTGCCCTTAATTTCTCTCATAAAATAGTCTGGGCTGAAAAGCAGACTTAATGCTTTGCCAAATGTTTTAGCTCAGACAGACGTCATCATTCCTTCTTCGACATATACAGCAAAGTGGACTTTGAGTTGTAAACTTCCCAGTTACAGAAGTTCTTTTTCTTTCTTCCAACAAAATACATGTTATGTACCTTAATATAGCCAAAAATGTGATGTATTGCTTTGCCTTGGGTGTAGATGACTGGAGAAAAACATGCATTTATATTTATATTTATATTTATATAATATGTATCAAACTGTAAGAATTTGCACAGTATTCTTGCGGCAAAGACTCTTTTCCTACCAGATATGGGAGCCAAGTAAGCCAGCACTTCTCTTGATGTAGATCACTGTTCATTGTATGTGGGAAAAGAGAAAAACGTCTGTGTAAGGAATCCCAGTCACCACTGCTCCTCCTAAAAAAAAGCTGGTACGATACAGTGGATGACAATCTTATCATTAAAGGGAATGTAACCATATGCTTTTGCTTTTGAATTCAAGGAAGTGGAAATGCATTAACAGATAAATACACATTAGGCTTATCTGCGTGCTTTGCAACACATGCAAACACATACATACAAAACACTCATGTCCTATGGGGGTCAGACCTCTTTAGTGAATGAACAGCAGCTACGTCACTGGGACAGGACGGCTCATTATTTGTGAATGAGCTCCTTCCTGTCCTGCCATACTGAAGCACTTTGAGCCAACCAACACCAGTGAAGGAAAATAAATAAGATACACGTCCTGTGATGCAGCCGTAGGAAACATTTCTCCCTCCATAAAACTTTAAAAAACAGACTCACAAGAGCACTTTCTGACAATAGTGTGCTTCTTAAGCCTTTATCATCTGCTAACAGAGGCTGTAAAGATGGAAAATGTAACGTGTGTCTGAGATAGAAGTTGATATCCAGATCACCTGAGTCCAGATTCCTTGGCCACACACACGCGCGCGCAGGCGATGTGACGCACTTAGCAGTGTGGCTAACTGCATGCTGGTCCAATTAGTTTCCATTACCAGCTGGTAGCATCCCCGTTACACTGTTGACACACATTTCCACACGTGCACATCCTCACTCATTCATTCACCCACTCTCTATCACACACACACACACACACACACACACACACACACACACTCTGTTTCTCTTTTTCTTACCCACACACATGCACTTGGCACACGCACACGCACAGCCTGTACTTTACAGATATCAGCTGTTATCCCCGTCTAGCATCAGTCCCCAGGCACTATGCTAACAGCCTCCTCTACAAGCCAATTTACAAGGATTCTGGTCATGTTTACATTAGCCCTCTCTCAGTGCATGAAAAGAGCAGGGCCGCGCCGCAGAATAGAAATGAGCAAATATGAATAATTCAATCTTCCTCCTGGCCATTAACATGTTTCCCTTGAATAAAGTGATAATAGGTTATCATCTGTGAAATGGAAATTTCATAACAGAGACGGCGAGAAGAGCGTCTCCGGTTACACCAGAGGAAATTAATTTCACAGCACATCTGCTCCACAAAGCCCCGGCCCTCCAATGCTAAGTATGAGAAAATGTAGTCGTTCGGCTCTGCTAGCTTTCTAATTAGATTAGCATGCTTATTTGAAGGCGGGAATCTTTAGTCTAGTCAAAGGAATTAGTGTTCCCCATTACAGATACCTAATATTTATAATAATGAAATGACTTAGCCAATTAGGGAGGGTTAAAAATGCATTACTTTAACTTATTATATTAGCCAGATGGTATGCTGAGTAGTCCATGTTGTGCTGTGCATCTGGATGAGGACTGTGGTGGCCAATTCTACACAGCGCGATGTAGTCTTAGCTGTGGTAGGGCAGTTTAGTCCTCACCTTTCTGTCTCACTGCCTTCCTGAGGAAGCAGCTTTTGCTTGAGGAGCAATCAAAAGTTTAATGAAAAAAAGCCGGAGCTTTCTCCCTCCTTCTTTGTTGAAAAGATAAACTCCCCTGAAACAAATCAATCTTGAAATTGAAAACTTCTGGTGTGAGGATAAGGGGGTGACAGCAGTGTAAACAGTTATGATTTTGATGGCTATCATCATAAGGGGGTCAACAATGGTTGCAGAGGGAGTGAAACCTCTAAGGCAGTAAAGGACTTTGTCCCTTTAACTTTCCTCCCCCCATTTCATCTATTTCTATCATTTTTTTGTTTTGTTTCGTTTTGTTGTTTACTGGTGGACAGCTGTAAATGATAAGAGATTGAGGGCCGTTATCTGAAATGGGGATCAGCAATCCCTCTGGTGCGTGGCTATGAGACTCAAAGCAGCAGACTTCAGAGCCTGCTGAGTGTGGAGGAAGAGCAAGAGGAGGAGGAGGCTTGTTAGGAGCTAAGGAGGACCATTGCCTCTCCCTGCTGGCTACCTGCACCTGTCGGCATTTGACTACAGATCAGGCAGCCCAAGGAATCCCAAGAATTACGTCAATAGTGAACGCTTCCCCACTTTACAATTTATGTCCAACGTTCGCGGTCAATGCAGGAAGTCACGTGTCCTTTATGTAGCGAGGTGAAAAGTAAGGGCAGGGAGGTCGGGGTCGTATTTGGGTTTCTAGCTTGACTGTCAGAGAGACCATAGGGTTAACGTTCACCTTTGTATTAACCGTAACCACGATGTCTCCCTAACATCACAGTGATAACTATACGATTTCAATCCTGAAGCCTCTTTCACACATAGTTCCGTGTAAATCACTGGGATAACCTTTCAGGCACTGCTAGTAATTTTCACGATTCACACATGCAGCTACATTCAGGAACATTGCCGTCTTGTGCCTTTTCCACACCATGGCAATGTATGATTTTAAAAAGTGCTAGGTTTTCTTTGTAAAATCTTGTAAGATGATGTAAATGTTGAGGAGTAAAAAGTACAATATTTCCCTCTAAAATGTAGTGCAGTAGAAGTATAAAGCTGCATAAAATGGTAATGCTTAAGTACCTCAGAACTGTACCTAAGTACAATACTTGAGTAAATGTACTTAGTTACTCTCCACCACTGAGCACTCGATGTAAAAGAGAAAAGATCGTCATTGAACATAATCTGGGGTTTTGCTGTATCATCCAATATCGACATTCTTGTCAGGTGACAGTGTTGGATCAGGACCCTCAACACTTCCTCATGTCAGCTCTTTAAACATCGGCAGCTACGACCAGTGGCCCCGTGTTAGCGTTGGTATGCTGTTTATAATTTATTTACGATTATAAGCTACTGAGCATGGGTTGTGTTTGGCTCCTGCACACCTGCACTTCCCCACACGACACTCCCACCGCACAGACCTTGTCAAGGTTAAACTCCGGCAGTTGACACATTGTTTTCCATTGCAATTCCCCGCTACTCGTCTATCTTGCTCCAGTCTTTTACAGATTAAGGCAGCTGTATTATAAGACACAGAATTAAGCCTGCAGTGTCCTAAAGATATAGCCCAATTCACTGCTCTTAATTTTGCAATTCCATCAACCCCGGTGCTGCAAAGCCCTGCTTCTCCATCAAAACCATTAAGGGCATTGAAGCCTGGAGTATCATCAACAATGACAGGTAAATATTTAGGCTGTCTCACTGGAGCAAATAAGCCACCCAAGGTCAAATGGCTGCGTTAGTCCATTCCAGCTTAGCTACATTGGTCTTTAGGTCTCAGCAGAAATGATGTACGCAAAGCTAAAGCAGAGCAGGAGGCAGCGTTTGCATCACCTTGTAGTGGGAAATGTCGACTCTACAAAGACCAGACTGCACGATGAACGTGAGATAATGTAACATTTAGAATATTAAGATAAAGAAAATATCTAGAGATGTACTCCCTTTCACCATCACTTTATATCATTCCCTGCATCAAAAACAGTCAGTGCATCAGGGGACCAAACAATTGCTCCTCAGAAAAAAAAAGGTCAAGTTAGCCTATTTCTCAAGAAATCATCACATCTCTCAACAACAACAACTGACTTCCAAATGTGTCATTTATCATACAATCTGTCATACTGAAGCAATGCTTTGTCAGGAAAAAAAAAAAAAATCATAATTGGAGTTTTTATCTTTTCCATTATTTCCTTCCACAGCCTCTGTCAACAAAATCAAAATGCCTTTTTGAGTCACGCAAGGAAGTGCAGCTCTGGGCCGAGCCACGGTGGCCTCAGAGATAGACGGCGCTGGATAAGAAGTAAGTGAGTTCTTTGCTTTTGTGTCAACAAGAGACTTTATGGCTTTGAAGTAATAAATCATAAAAAAAACTACTCTGTTCCTAAACATTTATAGATAAGGGAGTTAGGAATCGAATCAATTTAAGTTTCTGTACACAAGGTTCCAGTGTGACCTGCAAAACAGTTTGAGTATCAAAACCATCTCAACGTGAAGCTACTGTAAATGGATTAGTGTGGGGAGAGACGGGGGACGACATCCTCCAGACACTGCTACAGTATGACTGACAGAAAATCATACAGGTCAAAATAAATGGAATATCACCAGCTATCTGAAATCATCACGTGCCATCAGGAAAAATGGCACTTTGTTGTTTTCTTGGAAATAACACAAAGCCATTCTAATACAATTATTTAATCTCAACAAAGTGAAATGTTATATTATTATCACATTTTCCTTTGTCAAAGTTACGAGAGCAATCAACTGTAAAGATATGGCACAAAATGTGTTTTGAGCATTACAAAAAATCTTCATCTACGTATAATAAACAGGTACCGTTACTCAGTCGTTATTATAGCAAGCAAATAGTGTACTTTGTCAGGATAAGGCATTTAGTTTCCCTCAAGACATTCATTCCCAAAGCATAAAAGGGCATTTATATGAGAGAAGGAAAAACCTCTGCAGCGCTCGTTGTCTCCAGCTGCCTGACTCATTTTTTACTATTTTCCCTGAAGGAAGTCATAAGACTTCACAAACTGTCTCTTAAATGGTGCAGTTGCTGTTTATCGGAAACTTTTCTTTGTCATTTGAATTTATTTGGGTGATACAGTAATTAAGATTATGGGAGGAAAAACACTTCCTGCACATATAAATTGTTTTGACAAAACTGTAGAAAAAGTTTATTTGACATATGAAGAAAGTGTTTAAGATGACACTTAAGGGTTTATTATAATTTCACATGGATTTTGATGTAGGTTTTGTGAGCATGTGTGTGACACCCATGTAGCCAGCTTTGAAGGATGTTGCTACAGCATGCAGAGAGATCATCTGCACTGGTTAGCAGGTGAATAGATGATATCTGATCCCTGCCTGCAGCCTGAACCGCATACCTGTAGTTGTGTCTGATGATGCACACGGAAGAGGTGAATAAAACAATGGGAAACTCCCAAAACAGCTGAGGTGGATTACAAAGCGGTCATAGCTGGGGCCTGGGGTTTATACAATGGTGCTCCAATTTAAACTTACTTTAACTAACTTCCAAGTTACAATCAAATGTGCAGATGCAAGTGTATCTTAATATTAGGACCACATAGCTACAGGCCTGTGTGCCATAAAGAAATATTCCTCCGTGCTGTAAAGTTGTTCCTGTGCAGAAACAATAGACAGTGCCTCACACTGGATGTTTGATGTGCATATTAAATGACAAAATTGCATTGCAGAGTAGTTTCCTGCTGCCTTAGGGATAAAAAGAAAGGAGAAGGTTGTCAGCTTAAACATTCACCTTCATTTGCAGGAAATAATACTGAATTTACTGCATCCATTTTTTTCCTTTGCTAGTCAGTTAAAGCCTACTGTACGACTAAAACACTAAAGAATACCTTTTAACTGACTGAAAAACCATTTTTGAACTTCTCATTAGGTTCAGTGAAATGTCCAAGATCCAAAGAGAGCAAGAGCCGAGTCCTTCGTCATCCCTGATTGGTTCGGCTGATCATGGTGGACTTCCCTAATGCCCGTTCCACCACACAGTCTCTGAATTTGGAATGAAATTAATATTTCAAAAACTTGTGACGGGGCTGCTTGACTTGGGCCCCCGTGTCGGCGACAGGCCATTCATCACGGAGTTAAGTGTGTCAGCATTAAATTATCCCGGCTATTATGACAGCAACATTACTCATCAGGATTAGGGCTGGCCAAACGTGGGGCTCCTCAGCTGCAGCCATCTCCTGCTCCCTATCGATCGCTGTTCCCTCCATTACCAACACAGAGGCTATCTGCATGACACCGGCGCACCGCGCATGTTGATGATGCTCTTGTCTGCTACGCCAGGATGCTCGTATCATGAGGCGGAGGGAGGGAGAGAAGGAGGGAGCAGAACACGGGAGAAAAGAGGAGATAAAGAGAGACTGTACGCCGAGACTCTCCAGAGAGTGAAGGTATAATGAAGTGCTGGATAGGTTTAATACCAACAGCAGAAGGGGCCACTGCCGTAGTCAAGTGCTGTTAATATCTCCTCCATTCCTTAAGCAAATCAAGTTATCTGGCACTGCCTGTG
The DNA here is from genome assembly GCF_043641665.1 of Enoplosus armatus. Lineage (NCBI taxonomy): Eukaryota > Metazoa > Chordata > Actinopteri > Centrarchiformes > Enoplosidae > Enoplosus > Enoplosus armatus. The sequence goes on along the minus strand of NC_092188.1, from coordinate 19,735,493 downwards.
TTTCGATAAGGAGTGGATGAGGTCCGTTGAGAACAGCTTGATTTAGATGTTTAAAGTGAATATCCAGATAGCTCAAACACACACTCTGTATGATCTGAATCTGCTTGTATGTCTTGCTTGTTTTTTCACTCGGCAGAGCGTGCACTCAGACTGAAGAAGAGAGATAAAACTGCAGCGGCGTCTGCATAAATCCCTCATTTCTATGCCCTTGCCTCCAATGCCTCAAACGTGCCACAAGACATTACTTAAATAATGCCTGAAGGTGCAAACGCCACTGACGGTGTCCCCCTCCGTTCAATTTGAAACGCATCAAATCCTCTCTAATTCCACATTTCAGGCTTTTAAATTGCCCTGTGCGCTGAAACGTAACCAAAGGCTTCAACTTTGTTTCAAGACTTTTTCCTCCTTTTTATTTTCTATTAATGTCAACTTTGTGTTACTCTGAGAGGATGAGATAAGAGAGGGAATGAGGCCATTTTCTTTTTGTTGTAAATGTCCTCTGCGCGGTCACACTGGAGCGTCCAAGGAGATAGCCGAGCTGAAGGCCAATTTTAGGAAGTGAAAGCTGACCTCTTCAGGGACTTCCGCATGGCATGTGTCTCTCAAACCGAGGAATCTCTCTGGACATTGTTCTTAAGGGGGGACAACTGTGGACCACATGGACAGTGTCTCACTGTCTCATTTTGGAAACCTCAATTGAGCAGACCACCACCTGATCTGACTTAAAAATAAAGATAGTTCCTTTGTTATAAATCACTACTTAAAGTGGTTGAGACTTGCTTGTTGAGTTGTGTTTTGGAGTGTTTAAAAGAGCAGTTCTTAGTAGGAAAAGTTGTCACTTACATATATATGTACATATATATGTAAGTGACAAGTACATATGTACATATATGTAGGTTTTGGCAAACTGTACTTAGTATCAAAAGTAAAATAATCTATAAATTTATATATCATATTATTGGATTAAAATGACTGATCCATTAATGTGTAAATAGCATTTTACTGTTGGTCGAAGTGGACCTAATGTTAAGATCACAAAATTCTGTTTTATTGGATGGTTCGATCTATAGCAGCGCATCATATTTGATCATATCTTAATCTGCAGACCACAGTAACTATAGCTACGGAATAAATGTTGGGGAGTAAAAAGTACAATATTTCCCTCTGAATAGTGGAATAAAAGTATAAAGTAGTGTGAAATGGAAATACTCAAGTACAAGTACTGTTCCTAAAATGTATACTGTTATGATAAGTTCAATATCTGAGTAATTTCCACCACTTGTAGTTTTCTATATTGTCTATAAGCAAACAAATCATCTAATTAAAGAGAGAAAACTGAAAAAGAAAATACAATATCTCATTCATACAGTTTAGCAAAGAAACACCTCTATCTCACAGTCTTATGGATCCGTAGTAGGCCTAATAAGCAAATGTTACCCATGTCACTGAAAAAGAATGAAACAAAATCACATGGACAAGATTGTGGTTAATAACAAACAACAATTGACTATATTACCTAAAAAGAATCATCCCCAGTCAACCATATTGCCTGAGAAAGGTTTGAACATGACGCATTTCACACAAACTTGCAATGGACTTCATGTATTTATATTTACATAATAATTCATCCGAAGTAGAAAAGCCTGCATTGGTCAATGTATAGATCCAGTGGTCTGGAGCTCATAGCAGATCAGATAAGTCTCAATCAGTTAAGTTGTTTTGAAAAGATGAAAAAAGAAAGACAGCGAGACCCTAAGAAAATGTGTGATTGGATTACAAAACAAAAAAATGACCATAGATGTGTCACTGAATTAATTAATTTACAATATTCAAAACATGCAATCACCCTGCATGTTTTGAAATCAATTTTCTTCTTTAAGTCCAATGCTAATCCAAAGAAGCAGCCGGAAATAGTTGCAGAAACAGCCACATTTCTGGATGAAGAGTGTTATCAGAGAAGTCAAGGAACACAGAGAGCCCCTCAGTCTTTGTTTCCCTACCTTTAGCTTGTCTTATCGCTCTATTACAAATCCCTCTGCTTGGGCCAACGTCATTTTTCTCCCATGTAGCTATCAAATGCCCCTGCCCCCATGTGTATCGACCACCTTCCTCCCGGAGATCAATGCAGGGCCTATGGAAGCTGCAACAAAAACTGTAATTACTCACAACGCTACAAATTCCTGGGTGATAACAGCTTATTTCATTCATTATTGCAAGTAAGAAAAACACACACATGCCCGCTTATACATACACACACACACACACACATCAAATGATTATCATGCGGATATTTTTCTTGTTTATTTATCCAAACCTCAAGTCATTCTTATTAGAGCTAGGGCTAAGGTTAGTGTTTGGGTTAGCGGTGTAAAGGAAACTTCTATTCATGTTAACGCCATGCAACAGCAAACAAGTTTGTAACACATGCTGTGACATTATATCTTAGAGTATGACTTTATCTGTACATTTCATAATGCATTGGTAAATGTGTGCTCCCCATTCACCTTATCTTCATCATCCATATGACCACAAAAAGAAAAAAATCTATTTTGAAAAGATGAATTATTTTCCACCATGAGAAATAAGGTGAGCAATAAAACCTCTCATGATACAAAAGGGTGAGAAAGGATAACAAACAAGTGGGCGAGATTTGCTGCCTTTCAGCAACCCTCTTAAGTGGTAATGGGATAACCCTGGACACGTCAAGAGCCTATCAAACTGCCCCTCACATTCGACCCCTGGGTGAGACAGGAAGGGCCTGCTTTGTTTGTAGCAATTGGGTCCTGTGTGCAGGGCCGTAATGAAGTGACCTGAAATAATGGAAAGCCCTGGGCCCCGCGCGGATGATTTTTGCTGGGATAAGAGCAGGGATCCTGATTCGGAGTCACAGTTCATTTCATTTTTCGCCTCTGATGAGATCTCCTCCGCTATCTGATAAAATTGAACAGCCATTACCGGCAGGGGCTCAGGCTGGCCAAGCGGTAAAGCGCTGCCGACTGCTCCTAACAGAAATCCTATACACTCCACTTTGTCAGCAGTTTTGAATTCATCGTTTGCTTGGGGTTCAGCCAGATGATAGGAATAATCTTGGCCCAACCAAGATTGACACTTCATTTCAGGAATCAATATTTACAATTTACTTCTTTCAAAGTTCATTCTAGGAGACGATTCCATATTATCCTTTCCAGATAAGCTGATCATATCTCTCTCTAGTCCTGGAATGGGTTTTCCCAAAATGTGAATTTTTTGGTTTCGAAAAAAAAAATCAATGTCGCCATTGTGGGCTTTAATCTGCCCTTTGATGACAGTAAATCTTTTTCTTTTTATAGGCAAACGGCTGTGGGCAGCTGACACCATTTCCTCCCAGAACAAAGCCCCTCGCCCCGTGTGGACGCTGGTAGATACATGGAGTCCTAATGTGGCTGGACACGCCACCGACGGGTCATTAATCAGACACTGTGACAGCCACTTCTTCCCAATCCAGCCCCGACTTCAGCCCCTAGACAAGCCCACTCAACTCCTCACCCGCAGGAGGCCACGCAGGGAGCAAAGAGACAGAGGGAGAAGAGGATTGAATGGGCATTGGGAAGACAGGATAGAAAGGGATGAAGAGGGATGCTACAAAGCCAAGGTATAAAGGGACTCAGACATGATGTGTAGGACTTACAGATAAAAGACGGAAGAATTGGTGCTTGGGATGAACTGTAGTGCGCTACCTGCGGGGAAAGGGGATTATTTTCTGAATATCATCATTGATGGATCATAAAATAATGTGTAAGACACATGTTATCACTGGATTGCGCACCATGCCGTGCTTTTAAACCAACTTTTTCTCTTAACATCTGAAACATTGCGGTCTGTTGATGATAAGACACTTCCAAAACACCCCAATAATCAGATAACCGACATATTCCAGACTCTTCAGCTAGCCGCATTGAGACGCTGTAGGCTACTTTGGCACAGCAGTGCTTTCAGCTAAATGCTAACATCAGCATATTAGAACACTCACAATGACAATGCTAACATGCTGATGTTTAGCAGGTTTAGCTAATTAATACTACAGCTAAGGCTGGTGGGAATATTGAAGGTATTGGACAAGTTACAACTTTTACCTGATGATGGTGCTAGATCAAAAGTCAGAGAGTCCCCAAAGTTGTTAGAATTCATCCTGAGGGGAACATAAATGTCAAAAAAAAAAAGAATTCTTGTTGAGACAACAACCATGAAACCACAGATGTGAACCTAATGATGGCACGAGAGAAAAAGTAAGGGGAACACCAAAGTCATAAGAATTCATCCTCTGGGGACCTTGATTGTCTGCACCAAATTGCATGGCAGTCCATTCATTAGTTGTCAAGACATGTTACTAAAAGCCAAAAATGTCAACCTGCTGGTGGTGCAAGAGGAAAAGTCAGGGGATTTCCAAAGTCAGCAGGCTTCATCCTGTGTGGACCATAAATGTCTGTACAAAATGCAATGGCAATCCATCTGATAGTTGCTGAGATATTTCAGGTCTGGACCAAACTGATGGACTGCCCATCCAGCTGACAGACCTGTATCTAAACTGACTGAGATTAGTTTTTGATTTGACTCATTAGGACATACTTTGTAATGCAGTTACACAGTTGTCCAATGGTCTGTTGCATGATGGGACAGAATTAGTTACAGAGACAGGTCACCAAGGAGAGGAAAAGTCACTGGATCAGCAAACCATTGTTGCTCTGTAACGTTGCATTCCTAAGATAAAGATGTAGCTAATGCCATTCTCACTAAAAGCTGTCTCTCTGTGGTCGCTCTGCAGTTACCTAAAAATGTCAGAAATAAGTCAACGGCCAATCTGCCAAGTGAAAATGCTGCACTTCAAGCCGCATCAAGACAACAACCAATGATCAAAACCTTTTATTTGGAATTTCATTCCAAGCGCTCCTTCCCTCCACGTTTGTTTGTTTCCAGGCCTGTGTGTCTTTGAGCCATAGAAAGGCGATAAGAACACACATTAACACAGATCATCACAAGTAAACCCTCAGAGGTACAACTTGATGCAGTTAAAGGAGAAATAACCAATCACAACTTTGGCTTCACTGAAAACCTTAACATGATTTGCAGCTAAGTTAGAGCCCAGTGAGCATGTGTGTTATCCAATTTTCATTGTTCTTTGGGATTGAAGTGATGTTCCAAATCATCTTATAGGCACAGCTAATGTGGTTTCAATTGATCACGGGTTTGAAGGAGAACCATTTTCTCATTGTCTGTCAGGTGCCTGAGGATAGCACGGAGCAAATGTATATATCTCCCAGAAAGCTGAATATGTGAGCATGAATATATATATCTGGGTTTTTCTAACTAGCGCCTAGGTGATAACCACGTTTCTCCCATTTACAGCAAGCCTCCTCTTCCTGAGCCACGTATACTCCATTAAAGCCCCACTTCACCGTAAGCCCCAGTGGATAACATAAAATACTGCACTTCTCCGTATTGACTGAGCAAAATGAAATAATCTATGATGCATGAACAAGCTCTAAATGAAATAATAATGTCCTTAGCGGTGAAAAACGGATTGATGGTACAGTAATTGAGCAGATTTATTTCCACTCATTGGAAAATGGGAGGAGAGGGAGGCGGCGGTAGTCTGCTGAAAACTGCCCTGCTATTTTATTTAATCTCATATTGGAGGAATTATTGGCTGGTAATCTATTGTTAAACATCATTTAGGGTGATGGATTGAGAGCGTCAAGCTTTTCCCCACGTAATCAATTCATATCTCATTAGCACGTATTATTTATGATTCTCATAATGTCCCTGCGGGGACAGGGCTGGGGGAGAGCCGGCCCCACTGGAGGCCTCAGCTGTGGCTAAAATGAAGTGTGACATACTGTAGCTTATGACCTAATAACTGCATATATAAAAATGCTTTTGTTTGCACTATTGATTTGTTTCTGGCCATTCCAGAAAAGAATAGGAAAGATTAAGGGTCATATTGCCCCGCTCCCCCCTTAGCACTACCAAGAAAAAACGACTTTGAAGGAAAAGAAAAATAGAACACCTCTGTAGGGTGTGCAATATGTGTTGCCCATAACACAAAACAGAATCATAAAATGTGTGATTGATTTAGGTAGCATACACAGGGAGTAAACTCATTAGTATAGCTGCCATGTAAATCTATTCATGGGAATACTTACTACACAATGAAAAGGTCATTGCACAGCTTGATGAATACGTCTGGTGATATTATATATTTTTCTTAATGTCAACAAATTCCATTGAAATACCAAAACCAACAACGAGTTGATCCTTAATCCCCTGTGCCATGGAGCTCTATTGTTGTCCAAAAACTGTTAAAAACGCATAAATGAGCCACATCGTTGCGCTAGGTGACATGTTTGTTCATTACTATGAACACACACTGTAGCTTGTTTTGAGTCGATCCCACATATGCCGTCCTGGTATTGTAAATACTCACTAGATCACCAAATGGGTATTCATCCATGGCTGAAAATAGTCCCCAATAAGTGTGCTATTTACTCTTATTTGAGTTACGGTTGCTAAAAACTACAGTGCCCATCTTTTTCAGGAAATGACATCCTTTTTTAAAAATGAAAGTATACATTTGTGACCAATTTTTAAAGATTTTCATCTTCATTAGGAGGGCTTGGGACTGAGCGCCACAGACAGAATAGAGAACACTTGTTGGTTTTGGTCTTTTCATGGTGTTTGTTGACATTTAAGATGTATTTATGTTATTTATTTGACTGATAGTCAGTGTATGTTTCTATAAAATGCATAAATCAAAGAGCAAGGTAGAAAATGGGTCTCACAGTACTCAATAAGGCAAAAAGTTCTCAAAAAGCCTCAAGGAAATGGGCTGCATGCCTGCACAAAGGCAGGATATCATCACACAGACTCCACCACAATACGTGTACTGATAAAGTGGAAACATCCCTGATTAAAACTGCTGCTCAGCTGGTGATGCAGAAGAGAGACACTAAAGAAGTTCCTCCTAAATCATCAGACGTAGATTATCATTTGTAAAAATCTGTGCTTCCCAGAATGAGAATTAGTGTGATGTTCTGACAGTGAAAAAAGGCAGAATGATTTTTCCCTAACAGGCTCGAGAGGTCTTAAGTCTGAGATCTGTGATCAATATCCTGGACAGGGGCATGCTGAGCTGCAGGAGCTTTCCTTCTGTTCACTGAGCCAGCACAGAAAAGGAAAAGTGTCATATTGTGATCTTTATCCAGTAATCGTCCTGACACACAGTCAAGTGATATATTTGTCCGCCCGTTTGCTCCGGGGCTCCATGACTGTCCGCAGTGTGCAGCGCAGCTATAACATCTCTGCTGAGCCCCCCCCACCGTAGCACTCAGCAATAGAAAAAAAGCTCAGAACCAGAAGAGAATGAAAAAAAAAAAGCAATTATAGACAAGTTATGTTCAATTGGACATTGTTGCAACAAAACAGTCTAAGAATGGACGGATACTGGTAATAAGTTTCTGGATCAGTCGATGTTTATTTTCAGCACCCACGCAAAACAAGCTGTTCAGCTAAGTAGATGCACCACCTGTTCCAAGAGTCTCAGCCAGCACTTGTCAGTTGACTGCTGTCAAATCTAGACCTACACACAGTTGGTTCACACAATAACACTCTTTTACTCTGATGGAGACATGCTGTTTGTTGCGATGTTAATTATTGCACTTAATTAAGAGGTTTAAATATAAGCTTTGCATTGCAATCCAATACAGCAGACCTGTGGTACTCTCTTTTACTGTAAAGATTGAAATGTAAAAACAATAGATAATCAGAGAGGTTCTTATGTACATTTTGAAAAAGCAGTTTATATTATTGCATTCGATTGCATTACATTTTCCGCTGTTTGTAATATTTTGTCCACCTACTGTATGAACTGGTACTGTGAATGTGACACCGCATCAACCCCAGTAAATCTGCATCAGCTGCCAGCTCATCACTGTATGTCATGATGTTCTAACAAATACACAGCAGCCAATAAGCTCTGAGTGTACAATACACAGTACAGTGTGCTGCTGTTGGAATGTGGTGAAAAACTACTATGCAAATGAGTGACAAGCGTCTTTGTTCCAGTACTGAGCAACCTGCGGTGACTAAGTGACATTATACTAAACTAAAAGCACGCCACACACCTCGAGTTAGTCCTCACAAAACCTCGCGCACACCAGGTCGACACCTGTCACAATATTTATTCCATGTCTGGGCTGCTTGAGCATAATCCCAGTTTGCACTGGGCAGGAGGCTGGGAAACACTCACTGACATTCACATTGATGACGGGCACCAAATATGACATTCCAAATGAGATGAAGAAAAATGCCCTAAACTGAGGAGACCTGCAGAGAGGTGACAACGCTAACAAATGAGCTAGTATTGGCACCCCTCATCACAACAAAACCTCCTCCACTAACTCACTTGCTTACTAAACCTCCTCTGGCTTTTATTCAAACAAACAACAGGGTGAACTGCACACAGATGCCGCTGGGGGGTGATTCACTGTCAGTGCATCCTATGAAGGACATCAACCAATCAGTATTGTAAGATTTTTGACTTTATTCCTACATTATAGCGTTACTCCCTAAATGGGTTCTACTGTGGTGGCTAAGGAAATAGTAATCACCTCAACTTATAGATATGTCATAATCATCATTCCCCACTTGCCATGTAACCACAAGCATAACTTTCAGGTGAAGGTAGGAGAGAATCAGCCAATATTATCATATTATCGCCCAATATATATGAACTTCTGTCAATAAATTGGTACAAGTAGTCAACCTATGATTCAGGACACAATGTCAGGTGTCTTTATGACCACAGGAGAACCCAGGTTGCTAGCATTGCCAGAGCTTGGGTCCAGGTTATGGATAAAACATCCAAGAGACAGCAGAGGGATTGAGTATGAGAGCATTGGACACAATGGAAATGGGCACTGGATGCTGATGCCGAATTTTACGATTCTGCCAGCACAGCAGACAAGTCAGAGGGAACTCATTATAAATGTAAAAAAAGATTAAAAAAAACATCTCTTTATCTCTTGATCCAATCACAGTCATCAGGGTTAGCACTCGAGTCAAGGTGGCCATAGCAATGCCTTTTCAAAATAATGTGAGGGGACATGTGGACATGGCAGCTGAGTGTTCTGAAAATAAACAAATCCCTGTCAAAAAAACATGTCCGCCAAAAGACTTTCTGAGATAAATGCGACATATTCCACAGATGAAGGCAGCAAACGCAGTTTGACAATTGTTAAATTAAAACCTGAACACACGGGCTTGACTTAAGCTCCACTTTAGAGAAGCTTTATGAATCTATTAACACCGGTAATATTTTGTTTTATCCCCCCACGGTTGTCACTGAGGTTAGGTTATGAGGGTCCGTGTACGCTGCTGCCAGATTGAAACACTGTGCTCACAAACAAGCATGAACACAAGGGTCTTTCCACCTAAAAGAGGTGAAGTAAGTCTAATTGATTACTTTCAATCACACTACGCATTGGATGTCACCTTCACATGCACATGCACCTCTCAGTCATCTCAGCTTACCATCACTACAGCTGTGAGGAAATACAACTGGTGCCAACAATAACCCTCCCCTGAACCAGTTTCTTTTCAGGCAAGATCTTGCCTCTTCAATTTGTTTTATACATAACCCAGTAGCTCATCTTACAGTGACTTCTGAAATGCAAACATACTGTAGCCAGAATCTCACTGGGCAAAAGAAGCCTGTTATTCCAGAGACACATTTCGTACATACTGTTGCATACCAGAAACGTCGTGATCTAAACAAATGTCACTAAACTGCTTATTGTCCTCCAGCGTAGGTATTTTGGGTGAAAGCAGTTCAGAACACAGCCAGTAATTCACGCACACATTCATTCATTGGTTACTGCTTGCAGTCGGGTTATCAGGTGGCTATCTACCTACAGCAGCATGCATTAGGCGGCATGGAGCCTTCTGTGGGAGCTCTTGTGATATGTGACTTCATGCCAGCAACATTCAAACCCTGATGACGCCTCATTAAGCACAACACTGACTAAACTGACCCCACTTATTGTGAAGGGTGAAAAAAACACAATTTACTAGGAGATAGAGATTTAAAAAACCCCAGCTATGTATAACATTGTTATATCTATATGATGTACGTTTTTGAATTAACACCTTAGTTCTTATATGTGGTGTGAAAACCCACGTCAGTTAGGGCTACATTGTGGACACTGGAGTGTACGCATGTACCAAGTGCAGAAAGGATGCGAGCGACTGCGGAGGTATCAGTGAGGTCGGTGTCACTAACACCTTTTCTTATACAAACCTGACATCTGCTGGGCAACTACAGTACACTTGGATTAACAATCAGGAAGCATGAAAAATAAATCAAACGACAAAGAAATACTATACAGCAAATACAATGCAGTTAAATCTATCTATAAAACTCTTTGATATACAGTATGTGGTATCTCCGTTTATGATGCAAATATTGAGAATGCAATTCACCACTCACAGTATTAAAACTGATATATAATATGTTCTTTTTTTTGTTAAGACCTCCAAGAAATCACCTATTGCCTGTGCTTTGTTGAAGCCTCCTGATGTAGATTCTTAGTTTTGTCACTATTATGCGATGCATAGGAAACTGTCATATTGCAGTTGCTTTTCCCATGCTCTAGCATTTGAGAGGCATCTGCTAAGTTATTCATAAAGCCCCATTACTCCTTATGCATTTTTAATTGGCCAGACATAGCCTTTATGTCATGATATGGAGGCTTGTAATGAATATTTACCATCCAATTATTGATGGCCGGGACGATTAATAATAACCTGAAAGGATGGCACGTTAAATTCCACCACACTATTCATTCTCAGAATAAAGGTTGTGCTATAAATTAGTTAATATATGATTTTAATTATCAGAAATGTTGCGTATCATTTCAATCATTAAGCTTATTCTTTGACCTTCTTTTAAGTCATGAATTATTTGCATCTGTTATCGTTCTAACTACTATACAGAAATCAGTTTGGTCTGCATCTGCTGTAAAAAAAAAAAAAACGATCAAGTGACTCTGCAGAAGGTCTCACTCCATTTGTCCCTCATTGGTTGCTGAGTAGAATATCATTGATTTTTTTTTCCCTGACCATATGTCCTTACCTTGAATGTCAGAGATGTTCATCACCCCTTTTTTTTTCCAATATTTGCTCACCATCGTGCCATCCCATCACTCAGACACAGACGGCCAGTGTGTTTAAAAATGCACCTTCAGCAACTCCACGATAGCCTCAATGACTGCAGGCTTTACTTTTGAGGAAGATGTGAGGGGGTGGGGGGGGGGTAAGGAGGAAGAGAGGAGACTGTCACTGTTTTAAGTATCAAAACTACATGCTAGTTTCATTTTTTATTCACTTCATGCTGCGGTATTCAGCAAAGTTTGCTGAATTAAACAATAAAACAAAGTGTTTGTATTGTTTGATTGTAGTTTTCACTGGCAGATAGTCAGTCACTCACAGTAGACACACACACACGACACACACACAGAGTTCCATCTTACAAGCGCTGTCCTGTCTAAAGACTACGTCTAGCATTTCTTTAATCACATTTACAGCTGTAATACCTGACTGGTGTGGTGACATCGGACAAGTGATACGATGGTGAGACTGGAACAGGAGGGGAGGGGGGGAGGGGGCGTCTGCAGCCGTGTCGTGAGGACAGTAAAACACTCGCTCACACACATTCACTTCCAGCACATACTATTAATGCATTCAGTCATATTAAAAATCTATAAAACATTTGATAAGGTTGGTGTCACAAATTGCGTACATTTTATGTCAAGCTGAATAAAAAGTGGTGAAAAGAAAAGTTTTTATTGAAGATGTATGAAATTCTGATCTCCTTAATTGAAGGAAGGTATTGATATCAGTCCCTTTATTTCACGGACACCATTTTTGACTGAGCTTTGGCGATTGAATTTCTAGATGGATGTCCTCTATTCTACAAGACACCTGTCTCTTATCTCCCTCTTATCTGTGAGGATCGAAGCATGCAGACTCTTGAATTACCTATCCATACAATGTCATCTGTTTGTCCCCCAAGTTGGTGTAACCCGACCTTGAAATCAGAGCCGCCCAAAATAAATAAATGAAACCCTAATCAAAAATGCTACTCTCCTTTGGATGGGTGTCAGAGAGGGAGGATGATCTGTCCTGATTTGATTTTGTTTCCAAACCACATGATGCATTCGGACAATTAAAATTTCAGCAAGTCATTCGCTGATAGCCCTGTGAGTGAGTGCCGCTGGGCCGGGTCCTGGGTTTAGGATTTCTTGCGGTTCTGCCGACACTCTGAGGGCAGGTTATTTGTTTTGGCCCGCTGCCATGTCTGAGAAAACCATGTTTCTCTTGAGTATGTGTCTGGAGTCACGGAGCAAGGTCAAAAGTGTTCACCACTGAGGAGACCCAGCTCACTTTAACAGAGGACAGGCTGCTGTACGTTCAGGGCTTTGTTCACAGTGGCCGGACAGTTATGAACGAATCTGTTGTTTTCCTCTGCAGTATACATTTCTCACCTGTTTACTCTGTCATTAACTTTAAGGATAAAGTGCAAACGAGTGAGACTTTCACACTTTTGTTGGTGCAACTGAGAAATTCCATTGTGTTGCTTTTGCTCTTAAAACTTCATTCACCATTAGTAGAAAAAATTGAAAATTTTTTAATGTCAAATAAAAGCACATACCTGCTGAAATACAATTATATCACGGCAGACCCTATTATTAATACATGTAACACCTTAGAATAAGTTTTATACAATAGTATAAGTTGCAAGTTACAACACCGACCCCAAAATGATAAGAAATGGATTTTGGTCAACCTTATCGTTGCACTTTAAAGCTTCCATATAAATGTGCTTTAATACGTTTTTCACAAGTTTTATACTTTTTATTCCACTACATTTATGTGACAGCTTTACTTGCTTTACAGATTCATATTTTTCATACAAAACATATGACGATCTTATAAAATATGATGCATTTACGGATTGAACTACCTTATCATACTACTACTAACAACTATCATATTTAAATGCATTTAAACTAGCTCCACCTCAACCAACTACAACAGTAGGGGAACAGGAAATGCTGCATGCACATTGATAAATCGGTAATATTAGTTCAATAATATAAAATATAATATTACAACACTCACGTTTGATATATAAAGCACAAGGAGCTGAATACCTCCTTCACTGAATTTAAGGAAAACTTTAAAGGCATTTTAGTTTGGGGTCACCTGTTAGATACAGTGGGAATCAAATAATCTCGCTGATTAGAGGGTGTGTTGCATGATGATAATAGAAAACATTTTTGTTATTTCACAGCATAAAAATGTATAAGCAAGTCTATGCTTCTAACTACAGAACAATCAGAGAACATATGAGCTGTATTTAATGTCAGAAAGTATAAGATAAGATACACTTTTATGAGGATCACGTCGAACATTACTGAATATAGTACATAATAAACCCAAGTTCAATGCACTTTGTATTGAGTACAAAGACATCAATGATGCGTTAACATTGTGTTAACATTTCGTCTGTTTGCCTGTTTGTTTGTTTTCATGGCGAGTGTGATTGCTCATACATTACATAGCAAATCCACTCAGTGGTTATTAGCTAGATTAGAAGCTTTACCCATTTAAAAGTAGTGTTAACCATGTGGCATTACAGCAGGAAGTTTTCCTTCAAATGGAACAAAAGCAGACTTATGTGCGAGTGTCGACTTGTGTGTTGTCCCGGTGTGTAGATGCTCAAAGAGGCTTGTGTGCACCCACTTGTGGAATGTTTCGCAGCCAGTGTGGCATGGCGCTGTGGCGATAAAAGAAAATTAAATTGAATGTGATTAAGATGAAGTCATCAAGTATAATCTGCTGCTGCAGAGCAACACTGCAGGGACTTCTGATAGGGGATACTTCTGTGTTGGGCAACATGCAGGCAGATATGGGTGTGCAGCAGTCCGTGACACCCTTTTACCCAGAGGGGTCCGTCCACAATGAGAGTGACAGCAATGATGATGTCATCAAAACTGGCCCTGGCATGATGTGCTTGAGAACGGCGCTCGGCTATGGGGTGATTGTCGATTTAGTAAGCAGTGAAGCATGGCAACTCCACTACAGGCAGTGCATAATTCCCAGCAACATGAGAAAAGGACAAGTCTTTCAAAAAAAAGGGGTGGGGGGGGTGTATGGCTTCACGATAAATAATGAAACACAAATGGTGGTCTATACCTCCTGGCTGGCTGTGCCGGGCTATTTTTGTTTTTCTTATTACACTCCATTGGGTTTTTTTCTCATTGAATTTTAATCTTGGAGAAATAAAGACCGCTCTTCAAAAACAAGTCAACAGGAAACTACTAAATGAGCAGTCCTCTAGGATTAAAAACAGTCTGGGAACTTTCTTTATAGGTTTTGCATTATTGTCTGATTGTCTGAATAGAACTTGTGAGCGGGTTTTCACCGAGGCTATAAGAAACAATATTTCTTTGTGCTCATTTCCCCAGTGCTTTCTGTTTCCCAAGGTAAAAGTGAATGGAAATTACACAGTTCATCATGACCCCCACCCCTTGGCAGTAGAAATACTAAAAAACAGTCAACCCAAAAAAATGAATGTGCATGTGCTAGAGACAATCAGTAAATGAGTCACATTTCAGGAAGGAGTTGATTCAACTTTTAAAAAGAAAACACCAACTGACAGACAGGTAGACAAATAGAGTGAATAGATTTACAGGAAGACAATTAAACCAACAGACAGATCAAATAGAAAAAGAATTACTGAATAAATAAGTGAATGTTGGAAAAGCCAATATTCAAGTCTTTTCACCATCATCTTAAACAACATGGAATACTGCATCAGTAATGTAATGCATATACAGGACCTCATAGTAATTCCTCAGTATAGCCTTGATGGCATTAGTGTTGTATTTTATGCTTACGTGCAAGCATTCAATGTTCCATCAAGTCACAATGCTGCCATCAAGTGGAGAACTGAAAACATTACAGTTGTTCCCTGAATGAACTTGCAGACAGGTATGATGGTGTAACTGTTTATGTTTATGTATCACTATTTTGTGTATTACTTAAATTTAGCCTGCTGTTGTTGAATTTCTTTTTTGTCTGTTTTATTTTGCTTTTTCATGACAATGCTAGCATGTTGATGTGTCAGTGTGCATGCAGCCTGTTACAGTCGCCTGTCTAATTTCTAATTTCTAATTGTTTAGTTTGTGTTAGCTGACAAACATTTGCTTATTGGCACTGAACACCAAGGACAGCAGGTATTTGGTTATAAACCCAGTATCGGAAAAAATGACACTTTGAGCCGATGTTGGCGCCAGACAATAAGTCATGACCTCAAAGTTGTTGCAGTCCTCTGGGGACCATGAATGTGTGCGCCAAATTTCACAGCAAACATCCAACAGTTGTCAAGATATTTGAATAAAGAACTATAAGTCTACCTCATGGTGGCACTACAGGAAATCTTAGAAGATCACCAAAGTCAGCAGGATACATCGAATGGGAACCACAAATGTCTGTACCGAATGTTGTGCCAATCCATCATGCAGATGTTGGGATACCAGTATCACAAATGCAATCCTGCTGGACAGACAAAGTCAGAGGACAGTCAGTCTAGAGAGAGACAGGGAACATGCAGGGAGAGAGAAAGAGGGGTAGATATTCAACAAAATGTTCCCCATCCAGGAATCAAACTGTGGATGTTAGGTGGTTTGCGCCTTAACCATCAGACCACCGGGATACATATGACACTCGCATGGCTACAAATTGCATAGCCTCACCATTTCTTACCATTATTGACACACCTTTCTTCAAGACATATCCTGTAAGATTACAATAATGTCCACAGTTCACACATTTTTTTTGTCCAATTAAAATGTCTGTTTATCTGCTCGCACATTTCATCTGTCTTTCATCTAACTATAGAACCCATGTTCAAAGTAAACAAAGGTAAACTGTACGCTGTTGAGTGAAGTGAAATCTATGTTAAAATATGCGATGTCGTGTTTTTGTGTGTGTTTAATTCTCCATTACTTTGACAAGAGTCTTTATGTTTCACCCATGCAGTGAACTGTTCAATAATTCCCTTCTCTGTGGCTCCCTGTTGGCAGTTGAAACAAAGGTTACCTCAGATGTGAATATCATTCTTCCTTCCACCCAGCAAAATGGAGATTCACGGCCAAGTCTTGTGGTGTGGGCTTGAGGGGCTCATTGAAATGGAAACGTGCATGTCCTGGTTTACCCCTTTAACTCAACAGTGGTGTGTTT
This sequence comes from Enoplosus armatus, assembly GCF_043641665.1. Taxonomy (NCBI): domain Eukaryota; kingdom Metazoa; phylum Chordata; class Actinopteri; order Centrarchiformes; family Enoplosidae; genus Enoplosus; species Enoplosus armatus. The sequence goes on along the minus strand of NC_092188.1, from coordinate 19,719,155 downwards.
TAGTACGCCTGTCACATCTTGCTAAATGAGCACGTCCCTAGTTCACCCACAGAATAATACATACTGTAAGAGTTTAACCTGCAGAGGTCACCAAAACACTGTGTATAAAACCTCCAGAGGATCGTCCTCGTCCCACCAAACACATCGATGTGATGTTCTCACCACAAGGAAAACACGGACGTTCCTCTATTTAATGGGATACTATCTAAATGATGAGTGATCTCAAGAAGAAGCACTTCACTGTCGATTGCGGCGTGTCTGAGATTATAAAGACAAAAGCAACCTGCACATCTGCTGTCTATGTTTCACTTTTTGACCCATGACATCCCAACTTTCTCTAGTTGAAAGAGAATAAATCTGAAAATATTATATTTGATACTTTGGATCAAACCACCTTCATTACTCAAGACCCAGGCTTCTTGTCCCCTCATGTAAAACAATATGCTAAAAAGATAGAAATTATGTTTAAACAAGTAAATGAGAACCTCACTCGAAGTTTCTAATTTGGATAAAGTCATTCATGCCTCCATATCTTCCCATCTTGACAGCTGTAATTCTCCATACTTGGGTACCACACAGGCACCTTGATCTCAACTTTTTGGGTTTGCCACACTTCAGCAAGACTATTAACTACATCAAAAAAGAGAGACAATGCTCTCCCCTGGATGCCACATACTTTAGCACTGCCACAGCACAGTCTTGTCCCTCTTGCTGACTCTCTCCCCTGTCCTCATATCACCCTGTTAGTAGAATGAGGTCCACCTTGGCTTCTGTCTACGGAGCCCCAGAGTGGCCAGAGAGAGAAAAATATATTTGTTCCAACGTTTTGATTCATTTGTGAGCAGGAGATAAGTTTATATTCGGAGAGCCAGCACAACAGACCAGCCTTGTTTATCAGAGTGTTGAGTAATGGGAAACATTCATTCTGAAGAACAATGAGTTAGCAAGCGTAGAAGCTGTATTATGTGTAGCTCTGATTGTGTCAAAGAGGTCGGTGTGTTTACCGGCGAAACTACAGCTCACAATCCGCTGTGTCAGCACCGCCGCTGGCTGTTTGTCTTACAAACCAACCGTAAAAAAAAAAAACAAGACACAACCAGAGATACACATAGTACAGCCTCTTGAGTCAAACTGTTAACTCACTCCTTCAGAATTAATGTTTCGCAGTTCCCTCCATTTATTTGATGTCAAGCACTTCAGATCAAATATTATCTGTTAAAAGCTGACTGACAAGTCACATAAGCCAAAAGACCAAGACATAAATATGATTTGCAGTATTCAATGCTTTATAATAAATTTAAAACCAAATCTAACTCCAATAAAAAGATAAAATCACCTATGGAGTTCATCTCTACGGTCTCCATTAGCTCAGTCTTGTGCCTGGACTAAAGAGTGACGAATGGAAGCTGTTGCTTTTATGCTGCAGAGAGGCAGAGAAATGGACTGTGGACTGACAAAGAGACAGTCAGCCTGATTAGACCTAATTGGACTCTGAACCCGATGTTGATCAGGTAAAGCTGCCCTGTCTCCATGACAACAAGCATCTACAAGACAGAAGACAGGATTTCAATTAAAATCGGCCCACTTTTACACAGTGGTTTTTATAAAGCAATAATAAGATGAATTGAGAAATGTGTGGGAAGAAGACACGTGGACACAGCCTCTTGAAAGGTGTCAAATAATTGGATTAAGACTCTGTTGACTTCACATGCAGACAGTTTATAGTGACAGAGGTTTGATATTATAGGTTGTGAGATAGTGGCCAGATTGATCAGGGCCAGGAAACTTGCCCTTTTGCATGACATTGAAGACAACCTGTGGAGTTTTTGACCACAAGGGAGAAATGTTTTGATGAGCAAGTCTCCATTTTGTTTGAGTCTTGAGTTCTAGAACAAGGACACCCAAGGACGCATGCGCACACATACAAGAGGGTAGTAATACACGTTGAACTGTTGGTAGCAATGCAAGTGAAAATGCCATAGCGCCACAGGGTACCTTTAATTGCTTCAATAACTTCTTAACTGATTCATAATTTTCAGCTGCAATTGTTGCATCTTGTGAATATACAATATACAATACAACACAATACAAATACAAATACAGTATTTCAATGAGCCATCATAGGTATTCAAATGTGAACAGGTTTGAATAAAGAGCCCAACATGTAACTGACCTATAGCTACAGGGACCAGCCAAACAGTTTAAACTCAAACAACATGGACATGACAGAGAGCAGCTCTGTGACCTGTTTTTAGACAAAGCAGTGTTTTAAGCTAAATGCTAAAGCCAGCATGCTAACATGTTAACAATGACAATGGTAAGTGCTGATGTTTAACAGGTATGTTCATTATGTTCACCATCTTAGTTTAGTATGTTAGCATGCTATGCTAATTAGCACTAAACACAAAATACAACTGAGGCTGATGGGAATGCCATTAGTTTTGCAGGTATTTGGTCATGAAGTCAAAAAAGTGTTGGACTAATTGAAATGTTACTGATGATGGCGCCAGAGGAAAGGTCAGAAGATCACCAGTTTTTACAATTCATTCATGTAGGGACCATGTACAAAATGTCATGGCAATCCATCCATTAGTTGTTGAGATATTTTGAAAACCCCACAGTGAAAATGTACAACTCAGAGCAGCAGCATATGGTTGGACTATTCATTTTGAATTCTGCTAGTACATCCCCTTATTACCAAAATTGGACATCGCCGAAGACCTGTTCTGCAAAAGATTTGCACAGCTGCATCTCTCCTCACAGTGTTGGATAACCTCATTTATTCTAAATAACTAAAAATGTTCCCATATAATGAAACAACTTTTCATCACATCTTTCCCTTCAAAACTAAGTAGCTGATACTACACCATTAAAACGCAGGGTGACCTTGACCTACAAAAGTCAACACGCTGTACATCAAATCAAGGGCTAATTGAATGTAAATAATATTCACTTTGACGCTCTAATACCCAAGAGCTCTCCCTACAGGCAAAGTGGTTAAATATAATCATCACCGATATACAGCTTGTTTGAATCAAGGTCCCTGTGTAATTAGTTCAAATTCAAGTTTGAAGAAAAAGTTTGATTTAATTAGAGATGATTGAATGATGATTTTTACTCACATCTTGCATAGACACTGTGGCCTATGACTCACCCCTCTAAACACTCTAATTAACCGCTTATTGTATCATCACATTCAGTGACGTCTTGAGGAGTGCTGATCAGTGACACAAAATGATCAACATAGACACAATGAATCTGTGCTGTATTTGCATTAATTCAGTTTGTCAGCCGTGGATGAATTAAAATGTGGATGATGAATCCAAACATGGCAGCCCATTCACTGCAACGGGAGCTTCTCTCCAAGCTCATATGTCCAAAATTAGTGTGGAATATATCTTTCTGTGACTCTGTCCAACCTACTGCCACGCTTGGTGGCTTTTACATATATATTGAGCTAAATGTTTCAAATTGTGAGTGGTTGAATACTCACCTGCACCTTGTCCCCATATATATCATCAGTATTAGTAATACTGTGAGAGTAGTAATGTTAGGAGTAGTAACATATGTAACACTATGCAATATTATTACTTATGTCCCTATATGATAATATTATATGAATATATATCTCCATCCTCCTGTTCTCTTTTTCTCTCTCTAAATTGAATACATCACTGTTATTTTGTTATCATTGTATTTGAATATTATTATATGCTATATCATGATATTCTCTTCCATTTCTTATACATATATATATATATATATATATATATATATATATATATATTTCATATCATTGTATAATTAGTGTATATATTATATGTGTTGCACATGTATAAACATATATACCTCAATACTGTGTTCCTAGGGGCTTGGTGTCCCCAGAAAAAAGTTCACCTTTATGTATTTTTTTGTGATTATTCACACAGAGAAAAGGACTTTTGTGTTTTCTAAAGGAGGACAACCAGAGCCGCCTCTGCTGTCTTACAAAAACCCAGCTGCAGCATAATAATGATTATCAACCCTCCTACATTTCTTTCCTCATTGTGAGACCAACAGAGGAACACACTCACCAATCACTGTGGCAGGACGAATCTGCAAAAACTGAAGAAAGCCGAAACCTTGGATTGTGAACAGTATGGTGAGACATTAATAAAAAGACTAGTTGTATCTCAATAAAGGTGGAATCTTCATCAGCACAAGTGCATCCACCTCCCTGCTCAGATTCAATTACTGTCACCCACAAGACAGCCGGGTGAAATTATTAATTGGGGGGGTATCAGATGTTTTTTTCTGATGTTTAACATAAAATGTGAACCCCATGTGTGGCAGACACTGTGACAATCAGCAGAATGTCTTCAATTACCGCTCGTCACCGGCAGGAGAAAGCAACTTTGGACCTCTGTCAGACAGCTGTCAGACAGCTCCTGATCTCCTTAAATGAAGACTGAATCTGTCAGGATGACGACAGATGTAAATTTGAAAAATAACAATGTGAAAGTTAAAGAGGGGAAGTTTATACCCCCCCCCAAATAGCTCATTACAAAATCCTAGACAGCTTTGCCATCACTAGAATTGGTGATTTGACCTTTTTCTTGGATTAGGTTCAATTGATTTGAGTCATTATTAAAATGGGTTAGGGTTAGGCAGAGTGCCAGGTTTTGAATATTTATATATACTAGCATTTTTAGTAACACTTTACTTTGAGTCCCCCAGTTTTGCAGTGTAAGTCAAGGAAAACTGTGACAAAAAGTATTCGTTGACCTATTTTTCACATTTATAAACAGGAATTTATAACATAATATTGTGTGTGCCACGGTCGTAACGTTGACTCTGCAGATTTGGTCAGGTTTGATTTGTGATGTCTTGAGTGTGACCCTTTGTTTGTTGCCACCTCCACCAGTAATTTCATCACTCTCTTTGTCTTTTCTTTTTTTGCTTCTTCTTGACTTAAGTCCCTGATTTTCTTGGATTAGCAGAGAGATTAAAGGCAAGCTTCAAAGATGATTCTTTTCCTCCCACACACTTGTTCAAATACCCCCTGTAAACATGATGGGGGGAATGTCGAGATAAAGGCAGTTATTACAACATTTGGTATATCAATATCTGAAGTCAGCATCCTTTCACGTTCCTGCTGACAATTTGATTGATAACATTTTGATGGACAGATGAGATCGGACATTATTATTAGTTCCCTGTCTTTTCCACAAAAACAGAGGCCCTTTTTTCCGCTTGAATCAGAGGCTGAGTGGTGGGGAGGCACTCTTGCTCTCAAAGTCCATTTTGTTGCATTTTTGAACCAGTGGAGTGTCCCGAGAGGAAATGAACCGTGGATTTAAACACCCTGTAACCGCATCCCACAACTGATAGCTGTGCTGTGTAAATGACTGCAAAAACTATATTTCTTCATCAATGGAATGAAAGATACAGCATTTGTCATAACACTACTTCACAGTTTATGTTTTGTCAATCAAATCTATATTTGTTGAGTTGAAATGGTAAAACTAAATCTGAAATACAACATTGCAAAGCCTGCTCTTTAGACAGGAAGCATTACAAGTTCCTCAGTCTCATGTCTGACATCAAAACAAAGTGAGACAGTATTCCGGTGTTACACAGTCAGGAATGATATTTTGATAATGAACCAAAAGAGCAGCAGGAATTAACCTTATTAAACTGCAAAGGTAGGCACTAGACTGGCTGATTAGCTAAAGAGTAATGATCAATATTTAATTTTAGGGCATAATTAAAATGAATGCATATGTGGAGCAGTGACCTTTGAGCATGTGCAGATTTGTTCTTTTGCTGTGTTTGCTGTGATGTTTCTCTAACCACTGTAGTTAGAGAAATGAGAGCTTATCCTGTAATTGTAGTGATTTACTATCTGATAAATAGGTCGCTATGAAATAATATAAAAGGGGGAGATAATGCGTTGAACATGGTACCACAGTAGAGGAATTGTAAGAAATATCATAATCACGACAATCAAGATATTGCTTGAGCTGCAAATGTGAGGATTGGAAGTTAATTGTGAAGCATTTGAAATTGACTTTTGAACGATTTCCATGTCTCTCCCTTTACGCAAAGGGACCAAAGGACACTTGAAAACATAAGAACTGAAAGCTCAGTATGATCACTCTCCCAGACTGCCTGACTTTTTTTAGAAACCACCAAATAACAAATGACCAAGTACGCGCTGATTGCAAAAGTGCGTCTCAAGGGGTCCTCCCATAGAAAAGTGCCGTTTTTAAAAGCAAGACATTGTTGTCTTGAGTTTCCACATGCAGATGCACAGAGATGTAAGGTCCTTATGGCGGTCCCTATGCCCTATTCTGTTTTCTTTGTCCTTGTTAAAGGTGACCTGTGGAGTGTTCTCTTGGACAAACAAAAGTTATACATTTACATTGAGTATTTCTCACCAAAACGCGTTGTGTAGCAGCGTTCTTCTGCCTTCACACTTTACCGCCACTTGTAGGTCAGTGGAATAGTGTGAAACCGGCAGCAGATGTGCTTGTGCGTGTGGATAGTATAAACAAAACGGGGACCCATTCACAAAAACATTGCTCCATAGTCAAAAACTCCACAGGACATTTTTAATGTTTCAGAGCTCCTTCTTCGTATATATTAGATTTCCCACTGCATTCCATGTCGCTTTTTAGAACATTCAGTGCCAATTTATGAATGGAAATACCATAGAAAATATCCATAACACCAAGTAACCCTTTAGAACACATTACATAAATAAATGGTTGAAAATGTTAGTTGTTCCATTCTGTGCTTTAAACCTGCAAAAGCTGATTTTCTTTGGCCACTTGGGGGCAGCAGAAACAAGTTGTGAACACAACATTGGCATATCGTCACCTTTTAAGTTGATACGACAAAACAGTTGCTTATTTGAACATCCAGCAGTCATGAAAAAACATTAGCATTCTTTTGGAGTATGAGTTTGTTCCACTGTGTTAAGAGCCTGATTATATTCTTCACACAGTCCTTAGTATCATCACAGGCAGTCTTCCTTTGGCGTATCTTTTGAGCTATCGACTTTGCTGTCGGCTTTTGCACCGGCTGTCTTTATGTGCACTGCATGTTTAAATACTTTCCCTAAGACAAAGCCAAATCTGTCCCCCAGTGTGGCTGCTATCACAACACAGCAGGAGATCAAATGGCAGTGTTTTCTTCAAATCTCTACATGTGGTCTTTAAAATGATGTTTCTGATGGATCTGTAGAATTTTAAGTAGATTGATAACAATGTCGTGACCTCAAAGTTTAACAAAGAGTGGCTTAGAGCGGTAGCTGGCTAGAGGAACAGAGCACTGTTTTTCATGTGTTCAAGTCAAATAGTTCCCTTGCTGCTCACACACCATTCGTCCTCTTACTTGGCTCATGTCAGCTCTCCTCACGGGAGCACTCAAGACGATTACATGCTGTGCCACAAAGGCACACCTCTGTTTTCCCTGATCTCTCTGCAGTATGGCCTCCTTCGAGTCTCCTGTCAGTCAAGCTGTCAATCACGTTGGAAAATGACAGGTCGGAGAGTAGGGTAATCCTGTCTTTCAGTCAGTAGGAACAATAGGTTTACCTGCCAAACAAGGCTGTGCATCTTGCAAGCAGTGCACCTTTTTCAGTTGTTTGCAAACTCGGCAACAAATGAATGTTTATTTAGATTTAAATGTGACTCTTACATTTTTATGATATCAGAGGTTGGCTGTATATCTATGTTATATTTGTAATTTATTTAGATCCCTTTGTAGCGATCTGTTTTCACCTTGACCTTAAAAGAAACAAAGTCACATTAAATCTTCTTTCATTTAATGCTGTAAGACAATAAAACATAAAATTTCCAAGGAGGGTGAATATATTTTATAGGCACTGTATTTTTCTGGCACAAACGGCCAAGCTCTTATCAAGCTTTTGGTGTTATTATGATTTATCAGAATTCAACTGTGTTCCCAGATATGTGGTGTGGTAATATATAATATAATCTGACAGCTGGAAATGGGCTCTTGAGGTGTTAGCAAAAAATATTAGGAGCATCACATATCATAATCCTGTCCCGGATTCACAATGTGCCGATGAGCTGTTGGTCATGAATATTGCCAATGTCCCTCTGTTCTTGCTCAGGCACACAATCTTTTCCACTCCAAACGCTGATATGATGCCCAGCCTCTCCGCCTCTGTCGGTTCTATTCTATTCTATGGTTCTATCTCGTTAGCGAGGCCTCCAGTATCTTTTCTCATGTCCTTTCCTCATTATCGGCGTGACCTTTCACTGAGGAATCAAGGACGAGATGTGAGGCAGGTGACGTATTTATCAAACGGAATTCAACTGGGTTTGTATGTGGAAGACGGGGCTGGCACTGGGCTTATCAAAGTGGTTACCCTTTATCTGGGATATTTCATTTAATGAGGCTCATGACATCTCCAGTTTTGGGCTTTCAAAAACCCACAGACCGCTAAAGTCATTATACCAGGAGCCTGGCTCTCCAGGCGTATGTAGCTCTAAATATATTCCCGATCTCTCAGCCAGCTAGGGCAGCTTTTAATATCTCTGGTGTTTGTTGACCTTTAACTGTCAAGTGTACCCTCACTTCTGTGTTTGCTTTACTCATGTATATTTCAGCCATTGCTTGATTGGTCTGCAATCAAGCAACACCTACGCCTGCCTATAATGTGTAACAGGAAGAAACAGAATAGTTTATATTATAGTAAAGGTAATAGCATAGTTTAAACAATATGGCCTGAATGATTATGGTCTCATTGCAGCATTGTTATACAAGCTATTTTAGTTTTACTACGGTAGACACGATCTTTCGGAGTCAGAGATCGACATCGTGGTTAAAAATGACAGTCTTGTACATTGACGACCGTGGTTTGGATGGGCTTTGCAAAGGCTGCTCCAGGTGTTTCTTGTTTTATTCCCATTTGAATTTTGGAAAGCAGGTTGGAAAGGGGCTGTGCAGTCATCTTCAGTGCAGATGTGTGATGAACTGTTTAAATTATTACACCGATCCTCCATTGATCTGGAGAAGGTCATCACTGCAATTATTTCCTTTTGCTTAGTCTAATGTAATTCCCTTCACTCCTTAAACTTGCAGTCTATCCAGAAAGCTGTAGCTTGGATTCTGTTAAAAGGTCATGTCACTGGCTAGTTGACATTAGAGCATATTTTAACATCTTTCAATCTTTCAACATTTAAAACACTGCACTAGCTAGACTGCCTCAACCTCTTAGATCCCTCCAAAATATACCTGTAACCTATAACAACATACACTGAAAATGAACATGATCTTATCATTAGTTAAGGGCTTATTTGACTTGAACCGATATACGTTGAACTTTATAAATGGTTTGTGTCATTTTCACTGTTTCAACTTTCAGTTCAAAGTGAAGCAGGGTTGACTGTCCAAAGTCTGGCCTGCAGACAAGGGGCAAATTTAGCAAAATATATACATTTAGTGTCAGTTATTAGATAAAATTTTTGCTATGAAAGTGCTTTCCAGGTTTTAAGTTTTGTGCGTGTTTAAATTATGTCAACAGTTTTTTATTTAGTTTATTATTGTTGTTGTTATAGCAGTAGCAGCCGTTGTAGTAGTAGTAGTAGTAGTAGTAGTAGGAGGAGGAGGAGAGGCAGCGGCAGTTGAATGTTGATGTGTGTGTATTGTCCTACTACAGCTCTATTCATGAATGCCACATTCCTTGTGGTCACGTGATCAGCTCGCTGTCTAATCACAGCGTTCAAATGATGTGACGCAGAAGATTCAAAGTTGGCAGCAACGTTTCTGTTCAGACTCTGAAGCTTTTGAAAAGCTCATAAAAGTTATATATCTCCATGTTTTCATACGAGTAAAGTGGGTTTTAACGTTACCAGAATGGAAGGTAAAGTCATAGGACCGGGTCCGTACAGGGCGACCAAGCTGGTGAGTTTGTTGGCAACGTTAGCAAGGCACAGTCAAATGTGACGCTGAAAAGCTTCATGCTAACTTCAAACATTACAATGTACGCTAATGTTCACTGTGTAAAGTTTGTTTCATGTATCTAGTCAGGCACAGCCGCGAAATTATATTACATTGTTACTTTATATCCGTACATACGAGTAGGCCAAAGCGATAACGTACTTTCAAACTTAGCTTAGTCGTACGTTTAACGTTAATTAAGTTAATTGGCTAACAGTTACTTTACTTAACGTTACGCAGTAGCTAGGGAGTTCGAGCATTTTAAATCTTGCCCTCGCAATAAAAGGCACCCTTGCAAAACAGCACAAAGTATGTTGGAGTCCTTGATTCACTTGTCAACAAAAGCAAAACCTTTTTTTGTGGAAAAATAGGGTTCTACCCTCAAGTGGGTGGACTTTAGTAACTTATAAACAAGGATATTCCTAGCTGTTTACGTTAAGAATAATAATTAACGCATGTATGTGCAGATTCAAGATAATGCTAATGTGTACAGTATGTTAATGCATAATGTGTACTTTCCACTAACAGCTACTTTGTCAGATGTTTCTACATGTAATTATATCCAGCTCACTGGCTGTGCCTTGGAATCCTTCACCTTTAATAAATGACTCCGTACATTAGTGCAAACTGCAAAATGAATTTATTCTGTTCAGCTATTGTATATTACATTCGTGCCATCTGGTACTGAAATACATTTTGTAAGAGTTTGTTCTTTACAAACAAAGGTTACTAGTACACAATAGTAAATACATAATGTATGGCGTCAGAATCTCCAACGCCTTCACTTTTTTCTCCAAAAAGAAACCCTAGAAAAAACATTTAGCATTCCACCTGCTGTTTCTTTCTGTTGGACAGAACCTTTTTCAACCTTGTTCTAATGAAAGAACGATTTCTTTCCCTTCTCTCTATGGGCTCCAGGCCAGCTTTTTGGCTTTAACTTGTCTGAACTTTTTTAAATCTTTCCCATTACATGTTCAGCTCGTTTCAAGACTCAGACCAGCCAGAATGAGCAGCATTTATTTCATACAGCTTGATACTCTCCTGGGTTGCAATGACCTTGTTTAGCCTTCTATCCTCTCTCTGTCTGTCTGTCTGTCTGTCTGTCTGTGCTTTTATCTACTTCTTTCATTTTCTCCTGCCCATCAGGATACTTTGTGAGATCTGATAATCCATAACCTCTGCACTATCCAAAACACTGTGAGGACTCAATGTCCTATTTGTTGTGATACCTACCTTTGTCACACCACATTGTATGTCTCCCTATTATGCAGTGGAATGAAACCATTAAACTCTTCCGTGGAGGCTTGCCGCTGAGAAGGCACTGGGCACACTTCCGCTACTATGATTGCAGTTTCACGGGATCCGAGGCTGTGGATTATCTGCATGAGCTGCTGAGGCGCAACTATAACTTTGGGCCCGAGGTAACCCGCTACCAGACTCTACAGCTGCTCAGAAAGTTCCTCAAGGCCCATGTCATTGAAGACATCAAGGGACGCCACGGGACAGAGGACTTTGAAGACAATGGCCATCTGTACAGGTAGTACTTTGTCGCCCTGTACTGTTATTCATGTTAGTTGATACACCAGAAGGCACTGTTGTTTCATCTTCACAGTTTGTCGTTTTCCCCTTCGGCTGAGCCCAGTGCTGTTGTCTTTCCCTTCAGGTTCCCCACGCTGTCCCCCCTGAAGTCTTTTCCAACGAGGCCTCTGTTGAGAGACAGCAGTGACCTGCCCAGACTCATTCGCTGGGATGACTACGAAGAATTGCCTCAGCGGGAAAACATTGCACCCCTGAAGTCTGCTGTCATGGTGAGAAAGACAGAGATGTCTGGCTTCTCATGTGCTTCCTTTGACTCATGCTCTGCCAGGAGTGTGTAAGCATATGCAAACGTAATAGGGAGCAAATAGCAAGATGAGATCATTTTAATAGCGGCCATTTTCATTTTCCTTGTTTCAGTTACCACTGTGAGCTGTCATTTACATTATTCTGCTCTCAAGCTCATACAGTGCACTAAAAAATTATTAAGAAAGTTCAGTGTGCAGTAATGCAATGCAGTACAGGAGCCCAACAGAAATACTCCTTTACTTTTCAGCATTTGTTCAGTCTGCTGCTGTAGTTGTTTCTCTGGTGAACTCAGTTCTATGGTACATCTTTGTGTTGGACAGCATTATATTGAAGGGCGTTTCTAATATTTTGTCTAGCACATTTACATATATGGAGAAACAAAAATGGTAGAAACCCCACACCTTACAGTGTAATACATTATAGCACAGCAGCTATGAAATGTTGAGTATAAACAATTCAAGATTTCTTGCGTACAAGACTGGTGTATTGGATTGTTATTACACAGGGCTTTCTATGTGTTTGCTCACTCAGTGTAAGTTAAAAGGTGCTTTTCTTTCATGTCTCCATTTTCTTTCCTTTTTGATCAGACCTCAGATTTGTGGAATAAAAGGCACAGTGTAGCTATCGGAGATGTGCATGAATGCAAGCTCATACGAAGGAAGGAGATAACTTCAAAACAAGTGGACCATATCTGGAAATCAATGACAGTTGCGCAGTATGTAACTCCTTTTACATAACTTACTAAACACTTCCACTGTTCGTGTTGTTTGTATCATTTGCTCTAGATCAGTGGTTCCCAAACTTTTTTCAAACTACGGCACACCTTCAAAGGACATTTTTTTTTGTCATGGCACCCCAAGCCACCCATGTTTTCACGTATACCAGGGATGCAAGAGCCAGATCACACATATATGATGTTAACAATGCACAATACCAAAGTGAATGTGCTATCGGACAATAATGAATTGCTGTCTTCTACAAGCAGCCAAAACCTGCCGTTTCGGTTTTGTTGTTGGTCTCATACCTGTCAGGCTGTGTTGAGGGCTGATATGTATGATTTTTAATACGGTGATATTTATTACTTTTTTCTTCCTAATACAACACGGGTAATATAAATGTTGCAGATTTTTTAATGCAGTGAAACATTATTAAAAGCACACAATAAATGAATCATATGATATGATAAATCTTGCGGCACCCTTGGCCTGCACCCCAGGGTGATGTGTCACCCACTTTGGGAACTGCTGCTCTAGATATTTGATGCCAAGTCTGTTGTTTTAGTTTACAGAGGGTGTTGGGCCTACAGTCACTGGATGGAGTTTTAAACCCAACGCACGTGAACGGCAAGCACATAGTTCACAATGTGTTCAGCGTTAATAAGACGGGCATAGTCATATTGGACAACAAAGCCGGTATGATGCATTGATTCACATTTGGAAGAGCAATTATTTTTTTGCTGACTAACAACAATATCATAACTCACCTATCTTATTTTGGATCTCCAGAGGACATGCCATATTGGGTGGTATCAGCAATGAAATGCCTCGCCAATTGTAAGTATATATTTTCTGCTCCCTCTAAGAATGAATGTTAAAAAACATCACCTCTACTTAGGGACTTGACTGCACTGGGTACAAGTACCTGAAGGACATAAGTGACATCTCTAAAATGATTGAAGACTCCAGTCTGTAAACTGAAGCTGCATTTTTCACTAATGGTCATTGTGAAAGAGTAGGTGCCTTGGTTTCCAGATGGCTGATATCTAATTTTGTGTTAAACTGTTCATACAATGTGGATGTACCATACCATAAAATCTTCAGTACCATTTTTCATATTTACATGCATGTATTCTATATGAACTGGGGTCAACTGTATATTTCTTATTGCGAAGCACTAAAACCTGCACTCTCTTCTTTCTCAGGGCCTAATGGCAGTGAAACCAAACAGCCTGTGTACCCGGGTTTCGAGAGGGATGTTCTGAGAACAGTAGGAGATTACTTTCAGAGACTCAAAGAACCCCTGCTGACTTTCCGTCTGTATGAAGTCTTTGTCAACATTCTCAGTGAGTTCTTCACGATGTGATTCCACTGCTGATATTTGTGCACTGCTGCAGATAAACAGCTGCTGGTGTTCATTTTGTTGAGCCTGTATGTTAGGCCTCGGGAGCTGGACTCTTCTCTTCTCATGTCTCTGCAGGTCTGCTTCAGGAGCAGGAGGTAGCCACTGAGGCTCTTCAAGTCAGCAGTCTCTTACTGCCGCCGCCCAACCGAAGACGCCTCCAGCTTCTACTGCGTCTCATGGCCCGGGTCTGCCAGAATCCCCATCTGCCTCCACTCAATGACGCCATTGCTACCCGCACACTGGTACACGTTCCTAATGTTTATTTGCTACATATCTTTGTATTACTTCTCTGGTTACTGAGGTTAAATAAGACTAGGAAATCCCCAAATCAGCACGATAGTAGAGGGACAAACAATATCATACAAATATATAACATTTTTATATTGTAAAGAGAGGTTTTGTTTGCCATAGTTGTATGTTTGTACTGGATTTTGCAAGATGAACACCTCTCCAATGGGGGCAAGAGGAAAAAACATGCAGGCCTAGGGGCTTTGCTGTAATGAGTATAGTAACCATCTCCTGTTGTGGTCTCTGTCCAGATGGTGCAGATGTTCTCGCACTGCGTTCTGGGCTCAGTGGATGAGATGGACTTGGATGAGCTGCTTGCCACCAAACTGGTGACCTTCATGATGGAGCACCACAACACCATCTTCCAAGTTCCTTCCAAGCTGCGTCGGCAGGTTGAGGAGCACCTGTCCCACCTCAAAAGAGTTCAAGTCAGTACACTTCCTGCAGTTTCAATCCATTAATTAATGAAGGAATGAATTGCTAAGCATGGACAGTGAGCGTCAAGAGGTCTCTGCAGGTGGTCCGATCCCACTGCTTTTTGCATTACAGTCACTAGCACCCATTTTTCTGCCGCATCTGCTCCCTCCCACAGTCCATGAGTATCGAGTCGTATCTGTGCATCATTTGTGAAGACAATGTGCCAGATTGGTTCCATCATCTTGCCAAGCACTAAGTGTGGGAAAGGGGTACAGTCAGTGGTAAATTTAGATATTCGTTAAAGCCACATAAAATTGGGAAATTATGTTAATGAGTGGAAAACACTTGTTGCAGTAGCTTGAGGCTCCCAATGACCCCGTGTTTAGTTGTCTCATCTGGCAAAATTGCCTCTTGGGATTTGCGTCTGTATTAAACTGACATATGAGATATGTGAGGGCTGCAACAAGAGTGGGGGTGGGAACAGCAGGACAGCAGCATTATTGCAGGTTGAAATCAAATTCACTGTACGAACATTTTAATGGCTCTAGTTACAGAGGCAGTTACATAGATTTAGTTTAAACATCAATATTATGTAATGAAGGCGGTGTTACTAATCCAGATCTAATATTTGAATAACAGTGTTATCACTGCTGTGCTGAAGCCTGTTGCTTTTGATTCTGGTTTGTGTCTGTTGCTATGGGAAACACCATAAATGTCAGAAACAAGGCCACAGTCCATAAGGGTTTCAATCACTTTTAGTCCCACTGTTTCAAGGTAAACCTGTTTTTTCACTGTAACCTTTATAATAACCATAGTAGCATTTCTTTAAATGGAAAAAAATGCCCTTGTTACGTATTTTCCATCCACAGGAGCAGGCAGTAGTTGGATTACACATCTGGGGGGGGGGTAATGTTTGGAAATTCTGCAGGAACAGTTGCGTGCGGGATTCAAAAACAGTTTCATGTTAATCTGACAGCAAGAGTCACTCATGTGACATTGCTGTGTCAGTAATTTAACGGGCACAGACCTAGTCTTCTTGATAGCCTTCATGGAGTGTAGTTTTATGTTAGTCCTCTGTGCACAGTTGGTTCATATTGATGTGTGCATGTGTTTTCTTTTGGTTGGCACAGTGATAATGAAAATGTTGAACACAGACTGTATTGACAGTCTGTTCAACATTGTTTGGCATACAAATGAAGGCCTGATTGATTTTATCAATAGTCCAACAGTGGATGTGTATATTTACACATCCCACGCTGTGAATAGGACTGAAAACATGATTTTATCTTAACTAAATGCTGGAAATTAGATTCTGCACTCTTAACATATTATTATTTATTTTTTATACATTAATCCAACATTTCTTTTGTGTCTCCCATCAGATCAAATACGCAGGTTCAGATACAGACTTCAGCGCATCTCCAGCTTTTTGCAAACAGATCAGCAGGGTGGAGTCTGAGGAGCAGAAGGTGATAGGAACCCAGACCCCCCTGCAGGAGCTGCTGGAAGGCCTGATTGCAGACCAAGAACTCCCTGCCAAGGACAAGAGGAAAAGGCTTAAGCAGGTATGGCTGTACTATTTGGAGAGGAGACATGTTAAAAGAGAAACGTCACTAAATGGAGCTCTTGGAGAAGGTGTCTCTTTGATGTCTTGATGTGCAAATACTGTACAAAATCAGACTGCTCTTGAGCAATATGCTGTAAAATGTACATATGAGCCATTTATGTTTAAGAATGTGAAAAATCCCCAAACAATGTCTGTAATGACGCATATCCTCCCCTTTCAGTTCCAGAGGTCGTACCCAGAAGTCTACCGCAATAGATTTCCCACTGAGGAAAGCAAAGCTGCTGTCATACCTGAGAAAGCCCCACGACTCAAACCTCAACTCATGTTCTTCAACCTCAAGAAGCCCTTCCAGCCCTTTCAGAGGAGCTGGAGTTTTAGGGCATGATCTGCCACCTCTGACGCATCTGCACTTCAGGCTGTACACACAACTCTCAACCTCACTGTCATGAGACAGGGAGCATGGTGCTCTGGCCACACTTTTCAAACCACTACAATTAATATTGAAAAAAATAATGAATTGCACTTCGAAGCACTGTTAAACTAAGATATTAACTTAAAGGGTCAATTCACACAAATACACACAATAATGATAATAATGATAAGACATTGTCACCGAGTCCTAGTGATATTTAGCCATATGACTTGGTTTAGTTGCAAAACAATGGTAACTATTTTCCAATTTTGGTATAAAATACTGAAAAGTGCAAACAATAAATGTGGATGGCTGAAGTGACTTGAACAAAATATAGGAAACGATCCACTAACACTGAAGAACCACTGATGTTTCTTAAAATGAATTCTAATATTGTTCTAAAATTGTGTATAGGTACTTTTTTTACTAAGGTACTGTGTGCTAGAAAGGTCTAATAAGCAGGCATGGCCGTCCTTGAAATGAAATGCATTTCAAAAGTATTAATATGTTATTAGGTGTTGTAATATTTATATTGATACATAGTTTTGTACTGCAACAGAAACATTCAGATGCATTTCAAAAGTATTAATTGGCCTTCAAACTGATTATGTAATTTCATGAGCTTGAGTCCTGTAACACAAAGATGCATTTCATGTTCACGATCACTTTATGATGTGAACTGGTCATTATGATGAATCTAGGCAACTCAGAGCCTAGATCTAAAATATTTTTATTTTTGTCAGTGAGACGAGTTACTTAATGTCAATGAACATATGGGTTTGCTCAGAAAGGGTGTGTGTGTGTGTGTGTGTGTGTGTGTGTGTGTGTGTGTGTGTGTGTGTGTGTGTGTGTGTGTGTGTGTGTGTGTGTGTGTGTGTGTGTGTGTGTGTGTGTGTGTGTGTGTGTGAGACGTTACGTTACGTAACTGAAAAGCTGTAGACAAGCTTTGCCTGACAATTGCAGTTGTAACTACAAAGAAATCATAAATGAGGGAAAATCTACAAAGCCTGGGTGAAAATTCTAGGTTAGATTTGCTGTAGAAAGTGTCCTGCTGTATGTGCACTCTTGAAACAAGTCATTTCCTGTTTTTACTGGTTTTATTCTGTATATAAGTGTTTTCTTAATATTTCAATGTCTCAAATACTCTTCTTTCTCTGTTGTCAGTGTAGTTTGTCATTTTCTATCACCTGCTGCTGTCACGTCAATCAGGTTGTTTTTCACTTAATTTGAGACTTAAAATAGTTTTTATTTTTATAATGATCGTGTGCTGATATTTCTATATGGATTTTCATAAATGCTCTTGAACAAATATAGTAATGCTGGAATAACTGTTACACTTGAATTGCTGCTCTGCTGGAAGAAAATTCAACAGGATGAAAGTGAATTGATGTTGATTTTCCTATAAAAATTGTAATTGGCAAATGGAACCATTTTGTTGTCCTCCTTTTTTTTTTTTTTATTTCTTTATGGGTTGTTACATGCAAGGGATGGTTTGATATTTTACACAGGGGAACATTGGTGTGATGTAACCCAAACATGAAGATAAGCAAAATGCGTCCTCCAGCGTAGGATTGGGAACTTGATTCCCTGTGCGTCATCGCCTACTGCAGAACAGTAATAACACTGCAAGAAAACAACAAGCACAGGCACAGTTTATATAGCATGATCACAAGTGGGCAGGGTTATGGTAATTACTTATACACATGCACTCTACTGTGAACTGTTATTTAAGTAACAAATTGAATAAATACATTTAATGAATTATCATCCCATTATGAAACTTTTCTCCTTTTTCCTGAATGGAATGGGAGTGTGAATAGTTTAATAGTACATGTACAGCATAAAGTAAGAACACACCAGCATAGTAGAGAAGCTCCCTGAATATTGCTTTGACTTTTCTATTTATTAAAAAATACTGCAGTTATCCCTGTTATTAAGAAATGTACTATGAGTTCTATAGATGACCTTCAGTTGTCTACCCTTTCCCATCTCCTCTTTGTCCTTAATCTATGCACACATGAAAAGCTAAACCGATGGCAATCATACGGCATAATAGAGATTATTATAGAGTCTGCAGGGTGTTAAGAGTGACAGTGAGATGTTTGGCTGTGGTTGGGGGGGCAATGCTTTTGTGTGACACAGCAAAAGAGTTGCCAGTCAGCAGCTGACACCTGCATGATTTCACAAGGAAACATCCCACACAAAGTAAACACTTTGGCTCATACACGGAGGTGGAGAGAACACTTGTACTTCAGTATCGCACACAAGTCATCACCACCGATATGTGCAATGATTCACAGTGTTGAACCTGCTGGGTGTAACCTTTTTATGTGATGCAACTTGGTGGCACAAGTTTCTGTTTTAAGAGAAATGAGACAATGCTAGTGAATTGGCACACTATGTCAACTCAGCGTCCTCAGACATACATTCATAAAAAAAAAAAAACGTCAACCTCATGGTGGTGCTAGGGGGTCACCAAAGTCATGGACGTCTGTTCAAAGTTTTGTGGTCATCCTTATGGTAGTTATGGATATATTTCACAAGATAAGTGAATTTTGACTTGATGGTGGTACACGAAAGGTCAGGGGATCTCCAAAGTCATGAGGATTCATCCTCTCAGGACCATGGATATCTGTCCCATCACCAGCTGTCGAAACAGTTTGAGTATCATGGTGGCGCTGGAGTGTTTTTACAGTCTTGTTTGCTTGCATCTCCATGCGGCCATGAGTTGGAGTCGTAAACGCACAAACTTTCACTCAATTTGCAACATTTTGCAACTCACACAGATTACGTTTTTTTCCCCTAATTTGCACCCTCCGGAGCAAATGTGCGTGTTTGTCTGGACAACTGGGCAAGGTCCAGAAAATCCCCATTAAAACCCACTGCTGGATTGTGCACGTGAGATGTATTTGAAACATCATTTTGATGAGGAAGTTGCACCAGATGCAGACTAATGAACGTGCGCCTCTTGTTACTTACCTTTAAGCAACAAGAGGTGCTGCCCCATAAGTAATATAATTTAGTTTGTGTCCAAAGCTATGCAGACAGATACAGGAACTGGAGATACAAGCAAAAGACCAGTCTGAGCATCTGAAAGGTGTCATGCTTGAGGAGACCACTCAGTGACCCTGTGGCCAAATTCAAAAAGGGGATTTGGTGCTGTGATTATGAAGCTATCACCTAATGATGAATGCAGACCTTAGTTAGTAGCAGACTAATGACTCTCTGGAAGTTGACATCTGTTGCTAATGATGAGCTAACATGAAAAACTAAATGACTCGAATGAATGGTGGTGTGGTCTGTAGCCATTATGCTTCAGGTATTATCAGTGCATTAATAGTCAAGTCAAGTCCATTTTATTTATATGGCCCAATCTCACAAATCATAATTTGCCTCAAGGGGCTCTAATCAATATTCCAGCCTGTGTGCCGACAGATTGTACAGTAGGTGTTCCATTCAGGGTGATTGGGAATCGCTGATGTCTCAGCATTGGAGTGAAGGAGCGGGAATTAAGGGACCTCTTCAGCCTTTGTAGCCATGAGGGCAAAACCTGACCTGAATACAAAGCAGCCAATTTGCTGTCATGCATCAAGATTGCACAGCTGGCATTAGGTACAGCCTTAAAACCCTGTTCATGGTTACATATCTGATCTTTAAGTGTAGCTGATAGGCTCTCTCATGCACATTAAGCCAAATTGACAGTCAACCCCAAATACTGGGGAAGAAAATACAATTTCCCTAAGTAATTCTGCATTTTCTGCTATTGTCTCCCTGCTAGTGAAGTCCGCAGTTCCAGGTTCTGGGTTGAAGCTGGGCTCTGGTCCTTGCTGAAGGCAGTTTGTTCTCCCATAATGTCCATGTTTTCTTATTATCGCAGATGCAGACCAGCTTGCCAATTGGGCAATTGCTCTTGATTCTGCGAGGAGAGGAAATTAAGCTGAGCGGTTATATTTCACGTTTGTCTTCTTCAGTTCTGAGACTGTCATGTAACATTTATTTGGTGTTGGTCAGTCAGCCCATGCTGTATAGTTGGGAAAGCCCAACTGTTGTTTCCTTAACACCTTTTCTGGGAGAAGACATGTAGCTGTGGTAATTGGTTTTTCACTCCTGAAAGCAATGCAACACAGGGAGAAAGAACATCCTGCTGTATGTTCATTATTTTCCCACTGTAAGTGCACACATTTGTACAACACTGAAACACTGGTTTCCAGTTTTCTTAGCTCTGCCAATACTCATTTGTTGGATGAACTTTACAGCTGCTGTTTTTGCCAGCGGCAGACACATGATGTTTGAAGTTAAACTCACTTATCCTGAAATTAAGAAAAAATTGATCTTAATTGGTTCTGATTTGCACACGCTGTGCACTAACCACGTCTCCACTAATCATGCATCAGTCATAATTACAAGAGCACAAACACTCACAGCATGAGGTTCACCTGCTCTGCAGAGAGGCGGTGACACTGATTTTCCAACTACTGGCTGCACCACGTGTTGCTGTTAATGGTGAGCAGAGAATTTTACAAACACACAGGTGCAGAGAAGTGAGATTCAATTCAATGCACGTCGTTTTCTGATGATTCTATTTTGAACCATGTTTGTGGTAAACACGCAGTTTGCCTTTTATTTAACAGACAGCTTGAGTGCTTGTAAAGACGTTGTAGACGCTAATATGAGACTGGCAAAAAATGCAGTCAATTAGGAATGTGGATGTTTCCGAGAATTAATGGTGGCTCGTATGCATTATAATGGCTCGTTTCAAAGGTTAAATGCAGCAACACACACACTTGGCAACGGGTGACTTTTTCTCAATTCGGCTCTCTGTTTTGATATTGTATCTCCAGTTTGCGCTGCCGCTCAGTCGAGCCGAACTTGAGCCCATTCTCCCTCCATCAAAGTCAATTAGATAACAGCCAATTTCGAGGAAATGAGGCTGCGCTGTGTGTACGTGAGCAGAGTCAGTAACATGTTTGTTTGTGAGTGAGTGAGTGAGTGAGACAGTGAGTGAGTGATCTTTAAGTCTACGTGTTGATCACTGCCTCGCTCGAGTGTTTTTTTGGGCCTGCAGCGAGAGCGCTTTTGTGTCTCTTATCCTTTTGTGATGTAAAATAAAATAAAAAACAGCATGAGTGGCTTCATGCTTTTGTGCTGATCTCAAGGTGCGTTTGTAAGATTAGCAGTAATATGTCCTTTCTTCATGACAGAGAAATAAAGACGCATTATGTAATGGATGGCTGAAAAACAAGTGTTACTCCCATATTCCTCTTGATTGTGTTTCTTTAATGAGAGCAGAATCAGTTCATTCATTTTTAATGAAAGGACACTTATGAATCATTATCACTCTATGCTGTTCTAGTGAGAAATATAGAAGCCATAGCTGTGAAATCTGCATCATTAATCCCAAACTGTAGAGGTAATTCTACCCTGACTCTAATTTCCCACGAGCTTTTATTTGTTTTGTTTTCATGAGCTGCTCTTAAAAGGCAGGAATAAGATCACTTTGACATCAGCCATAGTCCTTCTGTTGCTGCAGCTGCCTGAGTGATATAACAGGCAAACTTTAATATATATATATAAATAATACTCTAAATGACATCTGTTTGATTCATTCATGCTCATGTATGAATGATCTTGGATTGTAAGTAAGCAGCTAAACCTACTGGCTGGTATCAGCTTTCTGTGGCTCTTTGGTAATTACATAAAAAAAACATCATAGAATACCCGAGTCACATGAAGAGCTCCTGTCGCAGCAATTCAAAACATTAAGCTTATGACGAGAGTAGGCATCCACAAAACCTGTCAACATCACTCAGATTTCCGCCCACTTCAGACAGAAAACACAAGTAATGACACAAATCAGAAGGATATTTTTTCCAATGGCACAGTAAAGAGTGTTTCCTCACATATAGTTTGTTTGCTGTGGTCCGAATCAGTGATGAGTTTGTAAACTTGGAGCGTTTTATAGTTAAGTACTTCAGGTCAATGTACGTCCCGTATCAGTTCGATTGTACCACAATTTCACGGCAGTTGTTGAGATGTCAAAACCACAAATGTCAACCTCGTGGTCATGCTATATGAAAAGTCAGGGGATCACCAAAGTCTGTACAAATCTATCTAATAGATGTTGAGATATTTCACTGGCTTTCACAAAAGTCATGAGTAGCTGTGAATATTCTGGAAAATTCAATGGCAATCCATCCATTACTAAACACAACGTACAGCTGAGCCTAATGGGAATGTCATTCGTTTTGCAGACATTTGGTCAGAAACCAAAAGTATTGGACAAATTGTAGTTTTGACCTGATGAGAGCACTTGATGAAAAGGGGGATGGGATATCAAAAAGTTATTACATGACTAACATTGCCGATTCTCAGTTTAATTCCTTGTGGTTTTATCCGCTACAATTCTGGTCAAATGCTAATGTTAAAACAGCTTAGTCCCTTGTGTAATTTCATCTCAGTAGAGCACCTGTCATCAGCTGATTTGCTTTGGTGGAGAGTTTTTCCCATGTACAAACTCTGAAGTTCTATTTTACTCTTGCCTGTTTCATTCATGACCATCCTACCCTGAAAAAGATCCCTTCTTGATACGCATCATGGGAAGACAGGCTGCTTCTTCAGGCCTCTTAGGGATCATTGAGTTGATCTGATGCCAGGAAATGCACTCCACCAGTGTGTAATCAACAAAACCAAACTCCGAGGGGAACTGGTGGGAGCCTACACTGCTATTTTCTTTTCTTTTGGCCACAAAACACTGAGGGAGGTGAAGGTTGTTGTTCTCTATCAGCGAGCCTGAAGAAAAGCTCCTTTTATAGAAGTGAAGGCCTCAATGAGGCTTTTAGAGATTTTCATTTGTGAGAAAACACTGCAGAATTTAAAAAAAGCAGGTATTGTTTATGGAATAAAAAGATTTCTTCAAGGAAATGCCACAAAGTTTAATATAATTATATAGTATAAGTAGCACTGCATAAAGACACAATCAAAAGCCTGGACATATTTCAAAATACCATCCAGATATCAAGTACTTCAGAGAGCCTTAAGTGTTTTCACATTTTGCATTTCAAGCACAGAAAGATTAAACAGACAAAGAAAATAGTCTTTTTTTTTTCCTATTCTGGTAAATTATTTGATTGAAACGGCACGGCTGAATTAATACATGAAACAAGGTTGAAAAGACACACCAAGACAACCTCAGTAAAACACATAAAGCGCTGAAATAAGCTGTACAAACAGTATCCTCTAAGTGAATGAATGAATACAAAAACGGAAAAACTGTGTGTGAGAGAGAGCACCTTATTGCATGTCCTCACTCAGCGGCATGCTCAGCGTGTGTTTGTGTTTGCTTTCTTAAAGTCTTTTTAATGCCTTGTTGAAAGAGAAATCCTCGAGCTTTTTTTAAACTCTAAAAACTGACATGATGTCTAGAAGGTTGTCTTCGCTAAATTCAAGGTAACGCTTTAGAATACAGCCAGCAATTACTGTACTTTGTAAGTATTTTTGTTCCTATGGGGTACCACATACTTACCATGTACCCCCAGGTAAAATAGAAATAAATTACACTGTAAATATATATATTATTATTTGGGTGATAGACTATGTGGAGTCATGCCGGAAAGAGTAATACTGCATATTACAGCCTGCATACCCAATATTTGTAATTGAAAAAGGGGTTACAAGAAACCTTTATTTTACAACCTGCATCCTTCCCCCGGACTAACACTGTGTAATAAAGGAGCTTTCTCACACATGTTCAGTGCTTTTACATGGTGATAGTGTAATGTCCATTACTTCAGCTGTTATTCCTCATGAATGTTTTTTCTGTTTCTTTTTTTTTTATATTGGTAAAAAAAACATTCACATGCCATTTGCTGATTTTATGAATAACTCATGAACTTGAATAAAGTTTGTGAGTTAAAATATACGGTACTGTCTATGGTGTGATACGGCAGGACATAAACGCTGGTCTAGGTTCTTCTCTAACATCAGTTTTGATTGTCAGATGGTTCCTACTTTCCCAGAATTTCTCAGTATTTTATTATCATTTTATTATAATATCAGTTATTATCATATATCATATTTATTAACATAAACATAACAATTTTATATCTATTGCTACAGAGGTGCACCCTTTGTTCCCCATGCAACAACAATAATATACACTATATGAATTATGAAGTATTCCATAATTCTAAACTTTTTTACATTGTAATTTCCCATGGCATTTAAAAATTTTTTAAATAAATTACGAGAATGTCTAATTTTATTGGAGTATCAACTGTTTTCCCCATTTTTCCTGCCTTGTTACCCAGTAATATTATTACTGTACTCATATGTAATTATTGAATGGGTTCTTGGTAATTAAAGAAATACTTACAGTGTAATTTATTCTCTCTCAAACACAAAGTTGTACCGTCTTATTCTCTGATCACTTGTCTTCCTCCCCTGTGCTTACACATTTGTCTTGGTATTGGTATGCATTAAGTATTATATTGATACCCCATGTATACTAAATAATTACACTGTAATTTGTCGGCTATAATTTAAAGTGTTACAAAATGAGACAATGCATTTTCCGCAGAAAAAAGATTATTTTGTTCATGTGCTCTTTATATGGGTATTTTGAAGGAAACAGCACTTATGTTCCACATCAGTATCATTTGCCACAGAATTTCCATTCGTTCACAAAGAGCCATGTGTCTCGCACCTCCTGGATCAGATTTCTATGCAAATGTCCCATTTAAAAAAATGTCCTCAGTCCTGTGTGGGCATGTATGAGCATCACTATCTGAACAGTCAGTCAAGTCATCAACTGCACCTCTTCTGCTCTCTAGGAATAATCCTTGACTCTCACGTCTGAGATCCTCGCTGACAGGGAGAATGAGAGCCTGCTGATTACACTGTGTTCCTCCTCTCTGAATGAAGTTGGTGTTAATCAGTCATATCAGCTCGGCCCAGAGTCCATAATATTTACAACCAAATCTATTTAAAATACAGGCTTTAATCATACTGAGTGCAATGACAATGGTAGGTTTTTTTTTATCTTATCTACAGTGGCGACCTTTTGTGAAGTGTTAGGCAAGGTCCTTGAAATTGTTGTTTAAAAAGGTGCCAACCTCCAACACAACACCTACTGTAGGCTATCAACAGCTGGCTTAGCCCCGGCGACTGCTTGTTGCACTCCAGGAGCCGGTTTCAAAAAGATATCGTCTGCAGTGTTAAGCCATCCTCAGTTTTGTTCTTATATTAGTCTAATATAAGTTAGACATTCAAAAAAAATTGTAAAGACTTATTTTTAACCCAAAAAGTGAGCCAGGCTAACTCTACTACTCTAATACTAAAAAATACAAATACTAAAATACAAATACTAAGGCGTATTCACATTAGCCTAGAAAAAGGGGCTTGCGCTGCATGTTCCGCATTGGTCAGCACAGTATTTGCCTCTCCAGAAATCCCATTGGTGTTGTATTAAACCGTGCCACCTTAGCTAAAATGCGAATGTTTTTTTTTTTGGTTTGAAAAAAGTCTTACTTTAGCCAGAATTCATGGCATATTAGTCCTCTTTAAAATAGTCAAGAACTGGACAACTTTATGCAATGAATGAATTTGTCTTGGGTCTGACTATTAGACATAGTCAAAGTCTATCTTTGTGAAACCAGCCACTGCACTGCCGTTCACATACCCTCCAACTCAGAAGTGGATGACATTAGCAATTAAGTCAGCCAAGTGTTATTTACAACATGTAAATTGTCTGAATTTACGACAATTCTGGAGTTACCAAGAGCAGCATTTCAGCAGTTCTGTAAAACGTTACAAAGCAATCCCCAACACTGTTCTTCAGACATAAAAGACACATTCAGACAACACTTTTATTTCAGCAGGTGATTATGTTGTGACTCAATATATGTCACAACATGTAACCTAACCCTAACCCTCATATTTTTAATGCATTGGCTTGTAAATATACCGTGATGCGTCATATGTAAATAATGTCTACAATCAGACAGAGTTTCCCTTTAGAGAGAGGATCATTTTCCTTAGTTCCAGACTCCACAGGTTTTTATTGTGAAAGAAGAGATGCAGGGAGTAATCATGTCCTGCAGCCACAGTGGCTTTATCTCCTCTGGTTCAGGTATAATGAACAGCGCTTATGTGGAACAGTACAGTTGTAGCAATATCCAAACAACCATACTTACCTACATCAAAAAATCCACACACCCACTCATGTCTCATGGTTCTGTCACGATGACCATTGAGTTTAAGTGTGATGGTAATGTCATTCATTTTCCTGTCACCATCGGTCACACCTTGTCAGTCAAACGTTGGTGCAGTTAGTGGAGGGCGGAGTGTCGGCTTTGCTGCGAATCTCCTTGATGTCATTGAGCAGGGAGTCGCTAGTTCCAATCTGGCATTTGAACACCTGCTTATAAGCCTTCCTGAAGTTCTCCGACAGGAAGGCGTAGATGACCGGGTTGACAGACGAGTTGCTGTACGCCAGGCAGTGCGCGGCAACCCGTAACACGAAGGAGGCCTGGTTCAGCGGGAAGGTCCCGAACTCCACCCAGAGGTGTACAACGTGGTGAGGGAGCCAAGAGAGGCAGAACACCACCACCACCACCAGGACCGTCTGAGCAGTCTGGGAACCACAAATTAGGAACAGAGAGCGGAGAGGAGCAGGAGAAAGATTTAGTGAGTGCCCTCAGGGACAACAGTGACAACATTAATGCTCTACTCAGGGTAAGTCTTGTTCAGGATAAAGGAATAAAGTAAGGTTAGAGAGGTTAGTGCCTTGGAGGACGTCCTTCTGTTATTATTCTGCTACTGCTCTTGTAGTCTTTTTTCTTATTCTATCTTGTGCTCAGTACATCACAACTTTGCCATATGCCATCTATGGACTACCAATTTACATTGCTACACCCGTCTGAGTTCATTTTTGTTACTTTCACAGAATAACTCTGTGATGACCTTTTTCATGTTTTCATACAGAGTGAACTCACCACATGACGTGAGGTTTAGACTTACTTGGCAGCAGATAAAAACACAGTTGTTGACGTGAAATACTGAAATGAACCTGGGTTCAGTACACCCAGTGTTATTATGGTGTTTGCAGATGTGTTATGGTGGTGTGCAGTCCACCAAGAATACATGAATCATTCGAGAGTCAATTTTTATATTATACTTGTATTTATGGCAAAAAGTTGTCTATTTACACATCCTGCAGACCCTGAATAACATCAGCATTAATTTGGAGTCATGTTTCTGGTGATCTGGCAACGGTAGGTCCTGTATTCACTTCGAAAAATATCTGGCTCTTTCTCACTTTGGTTTGTCTTTCACATCGCACATAATCATTTGACCCACTGTTAATATAAAAATATTGATCAGTGCAGGTTTAAATTGATGACATAGCTTAGCTGTACTGCAGTTCCTTCGTAAACTAATAGATACAGTCCAATTCATACTCATTCAGGGCCTCATGAAACCCTGTATTACATTAAACTGACCAGCACCACATAAATCATATTTTTCTAATTGACATTTCGCTCAGCAGATCCAGCTGCAATCCTGTAAATGTTTAGATCACCCTCATATCATGATGTCCATGATGCAAATGCTCGTGTCACTTGTGCAGTACATGTGGCCCACGTGGGTAAAAAGATGACAATGGAAATATGTTTAAGCCATACAATACATCTCATTCCAATCATGTACACGTCTACAGAGCTACATATTAGGCTTACAAAGATTTTATAGGTCTTCATTGAAGATTCTCATCCATTAGGCTTGTCAGGTTTTTATATGTTTAACAATGACAAGAATGTACAAAAAACAAAACACCACAGTCTACGTAAGATGTCATTCTGTTCTGCTGCTATATACTTTAACAGCAGGTCACACACCCAGAACTTATCCTCATATAAGACACAAAAATAAGACACAATTAAACACAATGTACTGAGGTACTACTTTCTGATAATAAAATGCAATAACTTAATGTGACAATTTATGGAAGGTCTAAGGGGAAAGTGGTGGATGTTATTACTTCGGGCATGACTATCAATTAAGCCAAAGGCTACAGCTGAAAAGAGTCATCATCAAAAACTAATTACATGCTGTCTGATCTGCCGAGTCCCTCCACTAGGTTTCCAGGTAGAAAGTGGATTTATTCAAGAACTAATTAGTTCCTATCATAGACAATAAGAAAAATACAGAGGAGCCTGACGTTAATGAGAAATGAGCTGCTTTCTCTGTAGTTTTGTTCAAGGAAAGTTGTGAATATGTGATGCTTGAAAATGCAGGGTTGTGTTCATATCCAGCTCTTTCCCCTTCTATTCTTAAAGCTGCGGTAATCAATATTTTTATATTAACAATCAATCAAATAACGGTGTAATATGAAAGGAGTCTCTTGAAGTGACAAACTCACTGAGAATTATCACCCAGCCTCACTTCTACGAAGGTTTTTTTTCTTAGCTAATTGTTTTGGTTTTACAGCCTGCAACTTTACTGTGCAGTCTCACTGCTCTCATTAGAGTCACTCTGACAAACCCACTGTACGCTACCTTCCTGTCACCAAATATGAGACAGATAAGGTTAGCGACAGTGAACATAGTGGGCCAGCTAAAGAGCCACGTATTTCCCTCAGAGGTTGGTGGAGACCAAAACAGAGGTAGAGGGAGAGTGAATATTGGACTTACTTTCATCAGGTGGTCAGAAACATGACTCCAAATGAATGCTAATGTTGCTCTGTGTCTGCCAATAATGATAACATGTCTACGCAAATGTTTGTGCAGTTTCATGAAATGCTCCATGACCATCATATCAACACAGCCCACTGCACTGCTGATCAGTTTTACAATAAACTGCACCTTATCGATCGTGTCAAAGCTAAACTTCACTGACTGGACCATATCCAATTTGAAATGAAAGGTCAATATTGGCCTGAGATATCTGCCATACCATAACACACAAGCATGTGCACGCACACACACGCACACATACACACACACACGCACGCACACACACACAAACAAAGACACAGTAGCCAGTTCCCACAGTTTTAGTGCAGTATGTTAATAGCCAGGCTTTGTTTGGATAGCCTCCATAATACATTCACATCTTCACCTCGACCCCCTGAGAGCCATCGGTTAGGCTAATGTTCCCGTTTTAGTTAACAGATGCTGTTAAACAATTTCAAGATGACTTGGCCAAATATTAATTTTCGTAATTATCCATAACCATCTGTGTGCTCCGTCTGGATTCCTCACTAACTCGTATTGTTGAGAGAAAACTCCTAAACCTACAGTACTAATTTCTAGTCTTTTTAACCTCTGGTTCAACACTGAGAATCCATTAAAAAAAAGATTATTGTTTGCCAAGTAAAATTAACTCCAACACTCATTCCCAAGAACATTGACCAGGAGCCATAAACCAAAAATCCCACGACATTTCATGAAACCAGAGGGGGAAAGAGATTAATTTAAAACAGGTTTGTCACGTCTGTGCACAAAGGACTTCCAGGAAGATTAAGGAACTTAATTTTTTTTTTTGTGGGAGATTTGGATTTTGAGAGTGTCTTGTTTGACTTTTAGAGGTTGATTCCTACTGTGGGTGCCCAAAGGTGATAAGAAGTTTGTTTAGATGTATTTCTCAACAGCAGTGGGAGTAACCTTGCTCTTCCCAGCTGTCAGTGACATTACATTTCACAGGCCTGGTGGTGAGCTGCAAAGACCCGAGTGAACCACACAAACTATTGATTAAACACTAATTTGAACAAATCGCCCCTGCTTTCCACTAAGGACACTGTGTGGCCAGCAGCAATTCATTTATTTGTCTCGTTTGATTTTCATCTTTTGTGAGAAGCGGCCCTTGCTTGTGTGACATATCCACTAATGCTTTGAGACGGCACGTAAAAGAAGCTTGCAAACATGACACCAACCTCATAATCCATTGATAACACTACTCTGATTCAGAACGATCAAGATTTTCCTTTGAGATAACCTAGTTCAGGCTTAAAGGAATAGTTTTGACATTTTGGGAGATAAACTACCATGTCTGTACTGTAAATATGAAGCTAGGCCCAGGAGATGGTTAGCATTAAAACTTGAGGCAGGGGGAAACAGCCAGCTCCGTCCAAAGGTTAAAAAGCTCTCGTGAACGTGCACAGCTCTTTGTTGCTGCATTTATGATGGTTTATGATGGTTTAACTTTCTGAACTTGCTGCCACGTGTGACCATGGCAACCACTGCACTACAACTACATCAAGAGAATTAATATAGGAGATGATATTACTTGTATCCAAGTTCTCTGAATTATACACCTATTCAGCAGCATCATTCATTGTTTTCACAGTAAACAAACAAGATGTAACATCCAATATTATGAGCTTTAGAGGTGCAGTACTTTTCCTCACATTCACGCATTCACACACACACACACACACACACACAGATGGCAGTGAGCTACCATGCAACGCACTGACCGATCTTTATGTTAAGCTAAGCTAACCCGCTGCTGGCTGTAGCTTCATATTGAAGTGTTGACCTCTTCTTCTCAGTATGGGCAAAATAAAGCAAATGAGCGTAGTTCCCAAAATGTTGGACTATTCATTTTAATATAAGCATTGAGCAGTAAAAGACGGATTATGAGGACTTCAATTCATATATTCATGTGATCATTCAAATTTTTGACACTGATGACAGATAGAAGACACTGTTGCGCCATTAAGACTGGAACAGTTATGACATGCTTAGTTAAACACAAGATACCCTACACAACGCAAGTCGAGCCTCTTTCAAACATAGTTCACTGTAAATTACTGGGATAACCTTTTCATGCAGCTATAAACTGATAAATGATGAATTCAGGAACATTTCCATCTTGCGCCTTTTCACACATGCCATGGCAGTGCCGGGATAGATGGGGCAGGCACAAGTTGCAGATTCAAATACGTCTTGCGATTGGTTCACTCGCTCCACGTGAAGGCGTCTTACAGACGTAAACCTTTAGGCTTGTCTCTGCAATGTTACCGCTTTCATTCTCAACACAGCCTCACTGGCATTTCCCTGAAATGTTACTAGGGGTCTTGAGGTGGGAAATTGGCGGTACAGATTTCCCTGAATATCGATCCCTGCTCCCATTCACATATGACCCCATGTTCGGAAATGTTCCTGAACATTTCAGGGACAGACTGCATGTGTGAAATCAGCCAGGGAGTTGAGTCGACAGGACAGTCGACAGTCAAAATTAGTTTCTTCTTGAAAATGTGTTTTGCATGGCAGCACCTTTACCTTGATTGACTCCATGGAAGGACGTGACAACAGCTTTGGGCGATGGCTTTCATATTGCACTTTATTCCTTCAAGCACTCTATCGCTCTATAAAGTTTTTAAGTTGTTTTAACTGATTCTCCTGCTTATTATTCTGTGCTATTTCGCATTTGTTGAATGAATTACTGTATTTTTCAGTGTGGCTGTAAAAAGGCTGTTGCTGTAAAAGAATATGCATACCCAACTAGCCTCCTGGCATAAATAAAGGTTAAATAATACAAAGAATAATAATAAAGTAGTTGATCTGTCTGCTTCCTAATGCACATGTATTATGCAATGTCTTTTAATTGTACAAGCAACATACCGTGCTAAAAAATAGGTTTTCTTATAATTAAACCTTTTCCTTGACACACACTGGACTAAACAGAGACACGCTGCCCAGGAAACACAGATTTTGGCACTAGCACCATACTTGTGTATTCATAAAAAAATCTGCGTGTTGCAGTTTTCAATGTAAAATGAATCATTTTTGGCAGCCTTACACGAGTTTCTTATAGTTGAAGTTGCTGATACCTTACCTTACTAGATTTCAAGTGTGTGTGCAAACAGTGCGTTCTGTCAATAGTTATAGTTTAACAGTAGCTACCCTATCAAGTTTATTACGGCCTGGCTTTAATGCGCTGTTTGCCAAGCGTTTATCACAGAGCTGTCACTGTAACATTCCCTCTGTGCATCCTCGATCAGCACTCTGCCCGGTGAACACAGTAAATCATCAGAATATCTGAGGCTCTTTTTACCTTCTGCAGTTGTTTTAAGCCTCATGCAATAGAGCAGGTGGGTAGGGAGGTGCACATTTACATTCTCATCAATTCCTCCCCTCCCGGCAGACCAGGAGTCTGCGCTCCTGGTTTCACAGCACAAGGCCGTTATCGGACCGTGCTGCTAAACTGACCAGCTGCGAAGAACAATGGACAGACAGGCAGGCAGACAGACAGACAGACAGACAGACAGACAGGCAGACAGACAGACAGACAGGCAGGCAGACAGACAGGCAGGCAGACAGACAGACAGGCAGATCGGCAATCAAGTGCGCAACAGCAGATAATTGGATCTCTGGGAAGCTGAATGACTTCCACCAGGAAGAATGACGGCTGGATGGCAGTTTGATTGCACATTACCTTTTGGCCACTTTGTTCGAGTGTGCCAGTTAACAGTAAGCATTATAACATTATTATTAATAATTTTGGCCCCAAGGAAAAACAGAGACGATGGAATTTCCTGTGTTGAATTGGAGGAAATGGCACAGCATGTGGTGCAGACAGACCAGTCCCTCACTGAATAATGTATGCAGGACTAGCTGTGATATATATCTTCCTAAAGGCCAAGAACACTGACCCCTGCTTTGATTCAAACCATATGTCAACAGAAGAAAAGCCTGCAGCTTAGTGAACGCTGAAGTGCACTGGTCAAGATAGATGGAGGGTATTTCAGTAAAGGTACAACTTCAGATAATGGTGCAATTCAAGGGTTCAGGTGGTCACTTGTAGGTAAAAATGTATTGCACATTTTCAGTGTTTTAAGGATTATTTCTTTTCAGAATCTGAACTTAAAATCGTGCCATTTCACAGTCATATTTTTCATTATTTTAAGTCCTGCAAATTGATGTAATTCTGCTGTAGTTCAACAGGTAATACAGCACCCTGACTGCCCATCTGTTACTGTTACTGATTACTGTCAGACACGTTCGCTAACATATGGCTGTAATCCATGACATATATATACCCCACTCCCAGCCCCCAGAAAGACAGCTTTTAATACATACCTTTTTCTTTGATGCCTCTGACTTTTTGGACATATTTCTTAGTTTTTTGTGCAAGTGATTTAAAACCTGCAAGCAAGGAAACAGGGGAAAGATGTATTTTTTTGACAGTTCAGTCATTTTCATGATTATTCAGTGACCCGTGTGGATAGCTTTCCTTACCTTTGCATAGCAGAAGGTGATCAGCAGCAGAGGCAACACATAGCCAAAAACAAACGTGCAAACGACATAGACTTTCTTCCGGTTTTGATCCGGCCACACTTCCCAGCAAAAGGTGTGATTCTCCCCTCTGTGGAAAATGTTCTGGTAGTACATGATGGGCGCAGCCATGGCCAGAGAGAGTATCCAAATCACCACCACTCCAATGAACGCGTGCCTCGCCACCCGGATGGAAGAGGACTTTCTGTAGTGCACGATGGCAATGTATCGGTCCACGGACATGGCAGACAGCGTGAAGATGCTCACCAGCATGGACACCGTGAAGAAGTAGTGGATGAATTTGCAGATGAAGGCGCCCAGGACCCACGTCGGCATCATGTAGATGGTGGACTGGAAGGGGATGCAGAAGAGCAGGTAGGAGAGGTCTGCTATGCTCAGGTTGAGGATGAAGATGTTGGTGGTGCTCCGCGGTTTGCCCGGTTTGCTCCGGGCCAGCACGGTGATCACCATGGAGTTGCCCAGCACGCCGAGCGTAAAGATGAGCCCGAAAACCAGCAGCGTGATGAAATTATCCGTGCCGATCCCGAATAAAAGTTTCCGGTCCTCTTCCTCTGCTCTGCTGACGTTCCACGGCTCTTCCCGGAGCCAGACAGACTCGGATGAGTTCATGATTTCTTTCTTTTCCCCTTCAGAAGAACTTCCAATTTGACCAAAATGACCTATTGCAGGTATGGATCCCGCTGCCGCTGCTGTTGCTGCTTCATGGCACAGTTTGAAGAGCGAGGTCTGATGGGCCGGTGCGTCTCCATTAGCGCTGCAGTCTCTATCTCAAGGTTTTTCTCCAAATCCCCCGCTTTATTCTTGCACCTCAAATTAGAAACACGTGTAAGCAAACCTTTCAAAGCTGTCTAGCTCTCCGTACAGCATCCATCAGTCTTTCCGCCGCGCGTCTTGGAGTCTCTCCTGGTGCGCACCTGATGCGTCTGCCCACCGAGCGCGCTCATCCACTCTGCAGCCTGTTTCTCTGCGTCCGGACTTTTCCCCCCCTTCACTTTCTAGCAGGGGCCGGGCTGTGCTGTTCACGTCAGCACCTAGTAAACCACCTCCCAAGAAACTGCTGAGAAAATCTGGATACGTTTTATTCGCCGCGTCTCTGAAAGCAATTCCAGCACAATTTGAATGCCAGAGGCCAATGTCGTTCTCTTAGTCTGAAAATCAGTTGTGGCACAGCCGGCCTCGGGAGCGATATTTTCCGCCTGAGCGGTAAAAAGTGTCGGTAATAGCGCAAAACAATCTTGTTCGGCAGTCTTGCTATGATTGTCTGTCACGGAGGGGAAATACGCTTTCTACACACTTAAGCAACTTCAGTGCTGTCACTCTTCGCTTCCCATCCACGTTATTTCAGCAACTAATATGCGTGAATGAAAAATTGCATGCAGGGACTTATGATGATATACTTTTGATGTGAGGGAGGGTCCAAGATACCATAAGAGCTGCAGTGTACAGACCGGATACTGTAGAGTGAAAGTTCCACATTTCATAGTCAGCATAGGGATCTGACATGTCAGGAAGTCCCACTCGAAAGGAAATATGGACTCTGAAGTAATATATTTTTTAATTTTCAATTGTTTTACAGCAATGACCAAACACCCCCAAAGTGAATACTAGTACTGTATTGTATTTAAACAGACTATGTGCTTTCCTTCCCAAACTGGTTCCATAAGGATCCGTATTGTCAACTTAGACACCAAATATGGAAGAATAGATTTCAATTTTAGATTGTTATAGAGATGACGATATTTTTTTTGTATTTCTAACAGACATCTTTAGGAGGATTCCGCATATTGATTATAGCTGCTTTAAGTTTCTTTTGGTGAAGGTTGTGTTTCTCTAGGTGTTGTTTTCTTCCTTTATCAGTCCTGAGATGTAAAACTCAACACTCCCTGTAGTATGCTAGAGGACTTTTCCACTAACTCATAACATTTCTATTTTATATTTATACCTCTTGACCTTTGCAGTACTTGTTTCTTGTTTTCTCTTACAATGTTTATTGTGACTGTCATGCACCAAAACAGCAAGGCAAATTCCTTGTATGTGAAAACAAACTGCTATACCACACTCTTCATTCATTTTTCATTTTGTTTATCTGCCTTCTTGTTACATATTTCAGTTGTAGCATTTCCTTGTGGACAGTCATAGCCTCCATGTCAGACGGCAGGCTCCTTTCCGCTGTCCATTTTTTTTTGCCTTTCTACTCCTCTACTGACATCCTTTGTGTTGGTCTGTGTCCCATTAGACTCAGCCCTGTTAGAAAATGCCGGCAGCGATGGCAAACAGAGGCGGTGAGGACGGGGTCAGGACAAAAGGATTCCACGGTTTCTGCTCCTGTCAGACTTTCAGCATCCACAAGAGCAACGAACAGGAAGAGAAAAGAAAGAGATGAGGCAGCAGGCAGAGCGGCGAGAACACACATCACAACAGCCATCTGTCCATTTGACATGATTGGATTGAATGTAACCTCTAAATGGTCAGTATAATTGTTATTCAAAGGTCAGACACACGACAACAACCAATACAAAGCAAATAGATAAAAGGTTATTCTACTGTAATATAATAGAACATTTTGTTTATATTATTGACATTTTGTACATCCTACACATAGCATGCTATTTTTTTTTTTACTGTCTTAGCAATTGCTACATTCTAAATATAGGATGTGTTGAGTGTCTACCTCTATATCGTTTGTTTCCTTTCTCCTTGATGTGCTTCATCACTATTTGTTGGTACGAAAAGCCAATCTCACAGAAGTGTCAAAATGACAGTTTGCCGTTTTAGGGGTGGGCCAGCAAGAAAGCGGATCAGCTTATCTCCCAAAACATCAAACTACTCAATTAAAGAGGTCTTCCAGTGATTTAGTATTGGACTTCCACAAAATTGTGAAACTTACATAGAGACATATTAAACAAAGAATGGTCCAAATCTATGCAGGAGAGATCAAGATATCTTAACTTTAACTCCCTAGTATGCATCAAGCTCCAAAATATGCTGAATCCTACATTTCCCATAATGCAACCCCACAGCTTCTGTTAGACTTTCCCTGCCTGGTAAATATCCACGTCCTTCAAACCAAGTTTTAATGCAGGCTTTATAAGGATGTTAACACCCACCAGCAGCCTTTACAGTAGCCCTTTTTACATTTTTAAGGATATTTTATGGATACCTTCCACTAGATGGCGCTATTTTATATTGAAGAGATGCATTTAAGACTTCTTTTTTTAATCCAGCTGTGATGGGACTCTATTGTTGATAGCTTAATGTGTATTTGAGTATTCAGGCTGTGCTGAATCACTGTTTGCTGCTGTCTCTGGCACCAATTCCCTCTCTGTGTATTTGCTGGGTTGTCATCAGTGGAAATAATGAGAACTCTGTACCAGCCAATTAGATTTAGCAAAGTCACCCAGGTTAATCTGTGTGGTTTCAATCAGCAATTGTACACACAGCTCCAACATTTGGAAATGCATAATCATATTGGTAATATCCCCATACAAACGCTGTAAATGTAGTTTTCTGCTTGCTTTTTTTTTTTACATCAGAGCAGCAGTTGGTGTGGATTTCCTTCAGCAGACGATGCTATATGACGAATTAGAAATGCTGCCTCTGTTTCGCGGGTATCCCTGAATTGAGTCAGGCATGCTGCGCTGCACAAAGATATCACAAAGATAAAGCAGCTCAATTTTAAGCATTAGTGTACTGCTTTGTCAGATAGAGTCTTAAATGAAAAGGCTGTCATCCCTTATTGAGGCTCGTGGGAGCCTTTTGATTACTTTCGTCAGTATAATCGGTAGAGATAACAGAGATACCCACTTCAAACCATGAATTAATGTATGTCAGTATGTGTTAGCCTTAGACTGATATTATATTGGGCTTCCAACGTGCTGAATGCTGTTTAATGTCTTTTACACCATGTGAGGAAACGCATTCAGAGGAAACTAAATCCCACTATTTAGTTTTCTCCAGCAAAGCCAAATCGTTATATTTTGGGGTGGACTTTTGTGGCTATTCTGGGTATCAGCACCACACATCCTTTATATCCAAACCATACCAGCCATCAGCCTTATCA
The DNA here is from genome assembly GCF_043641665.1 of Enoplosus armatus. Classification (NCBI taxonomy): domain Eukaryota; kingdom Metazoa; phylum Chordata; class Actinopteri; order Centrarchiformes; family Enoplosidae; genus Enoplosus; species Enoplosus armatus. The sequence goes on along the minus strand of NC_092188.1, from coordinate 19,681,194 downwards.
GTCAAACGCTGTGCGAGATGAGAGTCTGTATGTGAATGACTTGTATTTATTGCCATGTCTGGCGGTGGTCATGGCTTTCCTCTGTGTGTGAGATGTTATCTCAGCTTTTTTCCCCTTCTACGTGATTGAACCTAATAAGGTGAAACCAGGCAATGTTTAATATGCATCAGGTTTGTTGGCGGTCATTAGCCAAATGTGTAGAGATGAGGTGCAACTGCTCATACAATGCCCCAAAGAGGAAGTACTTCTTTTTCTTTCCGAATGAATTTATGTCAGTATTAGTAAAATGGGAGACGTCTCATCTTTAAATTAAAGGTACTGAAACCTCTTGCATGAATACTGAGGTCGCTGCCTCAATTACTTTGCCAATTTTACGCTTCCTGTCACCGCTTCACGCTTGGCCAGGGTCGCCGCTGCTTGTGGATGTTTTTATTGAGTCTGGTTTCTACAGAAACGTCTGAGCAATTTCTCAGTAAAATATTTAATAATTTGTAACCTTGTCATCAATTCACTTACATACAAACCACAGTCTATTTCTCGAGTAAGCTGGAGTGGGCTGGAGTGTCCACAGGTACAGGTATGTAGGTTAACAAGCCACCATTACCTATGGTGGGTACAAGAGCTGACTGTAGCAATATCACAAATCAGGACACAGTAGGAGAGGCCAGCCAGTTGCACCAGCTGTCCATGAGGTCAAACTTTACCTAATTATAATGTAAATGTTTACTAAGTGGAGATTTCAGCAACACTAAATTAAAATGGGTTGCATCATTGTCGACTCACACTGACACTTGATCAACACAATATACCTTAAAACTACAAAACACTAATAATGTTAGCATAATGTCTTGTGCTATGCCAATGGCCATGTAACTTTGATTAGCTTAGTGTAATCATTTATTCATTTTTGGAAAAGTATAAACCTCATATCTACATTTATAAAGGATTGCCATTTATTTTTAGTTGTATTACAGCTGTGCTTTACATGGTGTAGCAGAAAATGTCGTCTTTGTATATGTAAAATCGCTGAATCCCTTTTAAATCCTTTGTTAAATATATCAAAAGGGTAATTGCAACTCTTTGACGTCACAAGGACGTTCAGACTGTCTAGTCAAAAGGATTAGAAGACCTTGGGGTGGTCTCAATTACTTGAGATGTGCGTGAGGGAAACTGGTTCTGGCTGGATTTTGGTGTGTAGAGAAGAGCCATACACGCCCCTCTTTATAACATGGGCTGATGGGTATATCTAGGCTACTGGAAGAGTTGTTGACAAGTTTACACCACACTGTATATTGTGTCTTTGATATGTGTGGTGTTTGCTTCCTGGCGCCAGTACTAAATACATACATTCAATATAAGTCAACGGAGACTCACGAGAGTGTTTTTTATTTATTGCATGGTTAATTGCTTTTGATTGGACGGTGCTACAGATGTTTCCTAGCAACTGATTTACTCTAAAGTCTTTACTAGCCAAGACATTTCTAAAGTTTTAATGGAACAACCCGATTAAGTAAATCGCTTGCTTAAAACTAGCTAGCCGTTGCTAAGAACTTATAAAGGACTTTATACTTGATTGTAATACATTTTTGCATCATAGGCCATGTGTCGTACAATCTTACCTAGGCTATTCTGACCCAGATATGATGTTAGCATGTGTAGATCCCAAACCACATTACTTCACTACACAGCTAACAATGCAGTTACAGGAATGTAACGCAGAAGCCAGAGGACAATGTACTCATTAGGGAAGGGCTCTGTGTGGATGAGAGTCATTTCATAGCTTTTAATCTATTTGTCAGTTTCAGAAATCATATTAACTGCCAGTAATTGCTAAACAACACTGAAGCGTTTGTGAAGGTGATGGGGTTAAGTTAATAAAGACATTTGAAGCTATTTTTGTTTAATGAAAAGTGACACTTTGTTTTCTCATTTAGATGCTAATTATATATAAATTGCTTAAGTTACGAAGTTAAGTACGAAGGTCTTTGTTCAATAGATTTAACACAGGCAAGCTTCGTAGAATGTCGATTAACATCTCCCAGTACAGCCTTTAGGCCCATTTGTGGTTCTGTTCATATATATATATATATATATATATATATATATACATACATAAAAACATGAAATCATGAGGATGTGTCTGTTTCAGGCCCGTGATTTACCGTCTGTCCGTGTCTGCAACTTGTGAGAATGAACACCCTGTGATTCTTGTGGAGTTGTTTTCAATCAATAACTGAGGATATCACGACTTGTAGTTTTGAGTAAAGGAAATAGGGCTGCATACATCTTGCTAAGCAATACATACAATACACACTTCCCTCAACACAGATACATAGACGACAAACAACTCCCCCTTCCCCTGAGTTACTGTGATGGATAATCCATGCTGTTTTAGGCCCATTACCTCAACTGAGGCCTGGCTATTTCCATGACAACGAGTTACTGTATCTCTGTCGAAATCGGCCCAGGCTCTACACTAATGGGTTATTATTATATGACTGACATTGTTGAGTCATTTTCTATGCCTTGGGCTGATGATCTCCTTCGATTCTACCTCCTCTACCCCCACTGCTACCCCTCACCCCACACCTACCCCCCACCGCCAACTCCCACAAATGCTATCAGGAGCTCAAAGTCAGGATGGATTGGACCTGGTCCTCCCGGATACATTATAATGGGCGATTTGATTTCTCTGGTCATCGCTGCATCATCATATTACAAATCTCATCATCTTTAAGCAGGCTTGCTATGGCTCGATAAATTGACATACGACAAAGTAGGACTCCAAAAGATCTCACTGGAGAAACTGAACATTATATGGTTATCAAACGGCACTGGAGCTGCTGTTCCATATCACAATTTCTCTGAAGGCTTTGAATATTTTTTATGTAAAATAGCACCATCAATAGTGCCATCATCAGGCCAACATTTCAATTTGTCCAGTATTTTGGGTTTGTGACCTGAAAAACTAATGACACAATGATCAGCCTCAGCTGTACTTTGTGTTTAGTGCTAATTAGAGAATGTTAGCTAACATGCTAACCTAAGATGGTGAGCATGATAAACATAACACATGCAAAACGTTAGCATGTTTGGACTGTAACTGAGAGCTCAAAGCACTGCTGTTCCTACGGCCTCACAGAGCCAAGTGGTTGCAGACTCTTGTTAAGGGTTTCATTAATTGCAGTCTTGATGATTGATTGGAAATCCCTTGTTGTGTAACGTTCCTTGTTTACGTCTAACGGTTTAAGAGCATGGCTTTTTGCCTCTCTTTTGTCTCAAAGTTTAAAGAGAGAAAAGATGAAACAGCTCATTATGGTGCTTTAATTAAAATAATTGGACTCCAACACCAAATGACAGCCACTTACAAAAAAAAACTCAATGAACAAATTTGAGCAGAATAAAGTAGGACAATATTGAAATGCCTTTGGTGTTTTGGCAGTGTCCTAATACAACCCTGTCTCCCACAGTCTCACATAAAACATCTCAGAGAGTGGTGAGCCAGACTGATCACAGCAAAGCAAAATGAAAAGCAACGAACTATATAAAGGTTAAAGCATAATACTCCCCAGCAACATCACTAACATCGTTGTTGTGTTATATTGTATTAGAGTACCATAGAGATGAATCAACTCATATTCATAAGCTTTACTCATGTAGCGTTTGCTGTAGAGTTACTGGATTACATTAAATCTTTCAGGTTCTGCTGCTGTGTCCATCCCCTGTATGAGACAGATAAAACAGTCGAATGCAATGATTGTCTAATGGCTGCATTTTCCCTACATTGATTAAAAAACTAAAAGTTATTTGGGCTGCAGGAATTGATTTTTGGCTCCATTTAGTTTAAGTATAAAAAAAACAAAACATTTTATTTTGAAGTGAATCCGAGGTCACCTGGAGTTTCATCGCTGAGGTCTGCCCTCAGTTGGACTTCACTTTCAAAGTCTTGTAGGTTGCAGCAGTTTTGCTTTGGAGCTCTGAGATAAAAGTAGGAGCTTCGATGCGACTGAGACGACGAGAGTATTGTTCCATCCGCAAACAGCAACCACCAAATTTGATTCCATGGCTCACAGACACAGCGAGAGAGCTTCTTATGGAATTCATTAGCAGAGGGAGGGTTGGAAATTATTCATGCTAATATCGCTCTGGAACATTTTTCTCAGGGACAATAAAGAAAAGAGAAATTAACAAATCATTATAAGGCCCATGGGATATTTATTGGAAGTGTACTAAACATAATACTACAATAGCGAGCAGCAATTTATTTCTTAGAGATCCCTTTGAATCTCTGCTGTCCAAATTATAGCTCTGATTGTACAAAGTGCATTCCTACTAAGAGCACTTCATGTGCAATATTTGCTGGTATTATCAGTCGCCAATCTATATTTCATTGCATTCCACTTGAATAAAAAAATACTCACTCTTGCCTCCAGGGCAAATTAAATGTATCTTAAACAATCATCCCTTCTTCGTTTTTCTCAAAAGTGAAGGTAGGCTTAATATTTCTGAGCAGACAGCAGCAGAATCACCTCAAGATGAAGAGCTCTGCTTTTTGTAAATGGTAAATGGTCTTCACCCATATAGCCCTACATATCAGGTCTCATTCACCCATTCACACACCAATGGCGACCGAGCTGCCATGCAAGGTGCTGGCCTCCATAGGGAGCAACTCAGGGTTCAGCGTCTTGCTCAAGGACACTTCAACATGATGGGGGGAGCAGGGCTCGAACCACCTCCCTGCGACAGTGCTAACCACTGCACCACCATGCCGCTGCTTTTGGGGATTTTTAAACTGTGAGTTGCATCAGGTGAAGTGCTGAAAAAAAGTATTTAGATTCTTTTACAATGTAAAAATACTCTGGAAAAGTCCTGAATTCAAAATGTTACTTAAATAAAAGCACAGAAGTAATGTCAGCAAAATCTTCTTAAAGTACCAAAAGTGAAGTACTCATTAAGCAGCAACATCGCTCTTGTCAGTGTTACATGATTTTGTGTTATTATTATTTTAATGACCTTATATATACTGCTTGGTAGTTTAAGATATGCACCATATTTTGTAAACATTTTAATCTGTAAGTAACTAACTATATCTGTGAAATATATGGAATGGAGTTAAAAAGTACAATAGCCTATTTCCCAGTGAAGTAAGCCTGTAAAGTAGTGAAAAATGGAAATACTCAAGTCAAGTGCAAAATTGTACCATAGTTAAGTAAATGTGAATGTGAATACAATCACCACGGAGCAGTAAGTTGCAAAAAAAAAAAAAAAGGGAGCCTTTTGTTTCAGTGGCAGTTAACAGTGTGCAGTGTGTGCCAAATCAAATAAGGGTCAAAGCCCTGCAAATGTAACAAAAGGGCGGCTTCATATCCCTGTGCTGCCTGAATGTAATGTGCAAATGTCTGCCCCTCTCCCTCAACAGCGGTGCCCTTGAGCAAGGCACGGAACCTGCCTGCTGGCTGTTGTGCAGCTGCCTACAAAGCAGAGTGGTGCCGGAGGTGAGAATGCTCTTCAGCCTCGAGCCTTTAGGTTGAGCAAATCCTCGAGCTGTTTGCGTCATTTTCTGTGGACTTGAGATCTTACTTCTACCCCGCGCGCCCGTTTAACCCTCCCTGCAGTGAACCACGAGCTACTAATCATGCACAGGCGTGCACCAACGTGCTGCTTTCGAGCCCACATTTCTTGGCTGACTAAAGCTGCATTCCGCCCCACCCCTTCCAAACAACATCACCACCACTGTACCTAAATCAGGAAGCACCGAGACCCGTTCTTTTTTTTTCCCTTTTTCTTTTTTTTTTTTTTTTTACGGAGACACTTTGGTGATTACAGCAGACGGCGAACCATAAAGGGGGCAAAAGGCGTTATTGTTGATACAGACCACCGTCGACCACTGCTGAAAGAAGACTGTCAGTTGGTTACATCCTGTCCAAGGCTCAGCTGTGGATGCATTTGACACAGACTAACCGGAGAAGGGTATGTGCACAGTCCAAACTGGTTCAATTCACTAAAACAAATTCAAGTGTAAAGACAGTTACGCACATACGGTGGATTCGTCACTATCTGCTCTTCTTTTGACCGCAGGATACGCGGTGTATCGATAGTAAACATGTTATCCACTTCGACTTGTTTACAGTGCGTTGACAGCAGTATCGAAACCTGCAGTGAGAATATGCTCGGAATGTGGTTTTCTCGTGTGCTCGTCCAAATTTACCTAACTCCCTGTAACCATACTGTTGTTTAATAAGCATCACTGCCAGCAGACAGTGTCACTGCTTTGTCATGTGCTTCTGACAGCGTCGCCCCCCCCCTCACAGCCACCATCACTACTACAACAACCACCCTCCCTGCTGCCTTCTCTCTCGTTGGACCAATCACATTTAAGAAATCGTACAATTGAACGCTTCTTTGCTTAGTGGCAATATAACATACGGTGTTGAATAACAAGCAAGGCCTGATGTCGATCATTAGATGGCTCTCTTCCGTTCGGCATGTATATAGCACGACAAACAGGGCTATAACCCTATAACATTCCGAGTTTTGCAATTGCGCTATACTGTTTCCGACCGGAAACCTCGGTGTGTTCGGGTAGCAGTGGAGCGCTGGATCAACAGGGAAATCAGTTATTAAGTTTAACCTTAATTCAGTGTGCATATTGATAAGTGGATCACATGTAGGCCGAATTTACTAGAAGTCAATATCGATTATTTCAAAGTTATAAATCATGTTACACGAGACATGGCAATATGCACCAAAGCGTGTCACCTTTTAAATGGAAAGGTTTTAAATTGAGTTTTGCGCCTATACTTCAGGGATTCATATTTGAGAAGAGAACATGTCAGTGTTAGCTCCCCCTCAACAGGGCAAGCAATGCTTCGGTTAATTGAGTGTTGTTTGGTTAAAATGTATTAGGTGTTCGATACCAACCTGTTGCCATGTGACATTTAAATGGTCAATACGCTTGACATTCATTTCATATACAAGCTCAGCTTTATCTTGGCATTAGAGAGCTATAATCATCTTTGCTATTACAATTTGTATTACTAGTCAAAAGTAAAAGATGTGTTTAATGTTTAAAATATTTTTAAATTATATTAAATATTTTAATATTTATGGGTTTAGATATATTGTATGTTTTGTCTTTGCCGGAATATCAGAATCAGAATCAGAAATACTTTATTGAATTTATTTATTACTGATTCAGATTCTGATAGACTGGTCAGTTGGCTTTCAGGAGACTAAAACATACACTGTAAAGCCTGGAGGAAATTAAGTGTTACATCACTCTGCATCCTAAGCGAGGGCTGGTCTGCAGCAAGCTCCGCTTGCTACTCGACTTTACATAAAAACAGTGAAGGCCTGTAACAGAAACCATACATATTGGCCTGAACTGAGCAGAATAAGTGCTCACCACAGCTCTGTTTGTGGAGAAGTGCTGCCAAGACGTAACAGCAGCACGCCACCCTATGACAAGCCATGGGCTGTCATTTTTACACATAGTCTGTTAGTTTCATGTAAAGAAAGAGCGTGTGTCTCAAAGCAGTGACATACTCACTTACTGTCGTTGCTACGGTCTATAAATAAAGTACTCACACACGAGTGGCTGCTTATGTCTGAACTGCACTGATTTGTTAAAGCCTGCAGGCCTGGATGTCCTCTGGCCAGGGAACACTCAGCAAGATAACCTCTGGCTCTGTTTGATATGAACTACTCGCAGGTTTAATCCTCACTGTTTTCATCTTCCTTTAGTTGATAAAGACAGAGAACACAGAGCAGATCATGTTTATCAGTTGCATCATGCAACTTGAATATCACGCTGCTGCCATGGTCACATATTGCCAGATAACATGATTGTACTAATGTTTTTTGATACAGATCGGAGCTGCAGTGATAGGCGTGTCTTTGAATGATCTAATGGATTTTGTAGAATGTCAAGGATTACTAACTAGACAGAAAGGCTTGTATTGATGTATATATGTGGGGGTGCCAGCAGTTGTAGCTTAACCTTCACATAGTTTGAGGAGCGTCTGTTTGCTTGCGACTACCTGAGCCGGGAAGGCCGCAGGAATGCATTCCTTTGCATTTCGTGGGATTTGCCTCAGCTCAGCCAGCAGAGAAAATGCCGAGAGGTTTGCGCAGCCGTCACGTGCGACAACATTCCTTTGTCTTTATGAACGAGAAGAGCTTATACCAGCAGGCCTTTAAGGTTAGCTTTGCAGTGACAAGTGGTGTTTTGTTAGAATTCTTCCGTACTAAGTGAATTTTTCCATCCAGCTTACTGCATGTGTATGTGACTGCACACTATATCTGTGTTTTGCAGGTGATACACTGAGGTTAGTCAACTTCCGTCCTCACAGACTCACAAACTTCCTCTCTTTTCTCACTTCCCCTCCTGTCTGCACCTGTTCTTGGCATACAGGTTGAGTCACATTGCCTGCTAAATACCTCAACAGCTCAGTATTTTTTGTTAGTTTTGCCCAAGGTGTGGTTGCTTCCTGTCATGCTCAGGGCTCATGTACTCTGACGGCATAAGCTGTCATCCGCAGTTGTGTCACAGCCTGCAATGTGTCAGCTCCTCACGGTGATCACAGCAGATGGTGGAGTTGAATATTTTGCCACCAGACCGAAGTCAAGAGGTTGTAACATGGATTATTAGATAGCAAACCCCAGGTGGCAGCTCTCCATTGAGGAGCATTGAGCTTACGCTTCAGGCCCGAGGCTATATCACTAGGACACCCCGGGGAATGACGGGAGGTGCCCATGCATAACAGAGAAAAACAAATATATGCTTGAATTAACAAAGCAATAGCTATACACAGCATTGGACCCCTGGGAGTATTGTTTTTCCACTTGCGTCTAATATTCCCTCAGAGCCATATGTGCTCTTTCGAGAGGAAATCCCCACAGCAGTCTTCTCAGAAATGTGAAAAAAAGTTGTGCAGAATAACAGCTGTATATTTGTCTGTACACTCTCTCCCTCCTGCAAAACAACATTGGAAAGTCTGATATTTCAGTCAAAGAAAGCACCAATCATTCAGTTAAATCACCAATCTCTGAGGGTAGTTATCTCGTGTTAAGAAAGCAGGAAGCCGAGATAGCAGCTTGTCTGTTTGGCCACAGGCAAACTTCGCCTCTCTCGGTGGCGGAGCTGCTGCAGTACAGCCTGGCGCTCACGGCTGACTGGTCGCTGAGCTGACAAAACTCTAGCCTGTTCCCGCATACAACTGTTCTCACTTATTCACAGTGTTGAACTGAAACCACACTGACGTTATTAGCTATGAGTGGCGACGGTCATGATGATTGTGTCAGCAGTGATGAGTGTCAATGCAGGGCTTTATCCAACCAGCATACGTTCCTCTGGTCGGGTGATCTGCCAAAAAGTGCAGATATGATTCCAGTGAATCCATGGCAAGTCTTTTTAAAAACTGGGGATCAGCTTGGTGTTACAGTGTTGTGTTTTTTGTTGTCCTCTCTGTGGAGTTTGTGTGTTTGAGTTTGGTTGCATTTGTCTGTCTCCTGCCAGTGGTTGGTAAACATAACACTTTCTGAGAAAAACGTTGACCCATCAAAACTTTTCTACAGTAAGCCAAGCCCCGCCCTCGTCAGTCACTGTTGCTACATATACTGATGTACATATATAACATATGTGCACATATGCTGTTTACTATAATGGTGGCGAACATCAATTAGTAACATTAGAACTAAAGGGTCCTTGGTTTCAAACAAAAGCATTCTTTTCATTTCTAGCCAGAGATTTAACAGTCTCTAGCCCATTTTGTCAGCTGTAGCAAGCTAGCTAGCTAAGCTAGCGTTGAGTTGGTTGAAAACGCTAATTGGCTAACTTTTGATGTTTCCAGCTGACTTGTTTTAAAACTAGAATCTTATAAAAGAGTTTTTTATAATATGAACTTGATGGCTACATACTTGATACTTTGCTAGAAGACTAGAAGACATGGAAATAAAGAAACAGCATCGTTCTTGTTTTGCAGGGTAATGCTAATTACACCTACCATTATAAGTGTGATGATAGCCCTGCGTGAAAAAATGCAGCCCTCTCAATTCATTTGAATGGGGCCACCCCATTGGTGCCAACACATGGTGCTCTGGCAAAACAACCCAGGGGCGCCCGATCAAAAACTTGAACCTGGCTCAACCTTTGCTGCAATCCTGTCTGTGAATATCACAAACCATGGTGCAGTGTTTTGGCATCTGACAAGTCTTTAAACGCATTAATCTGTTCCTCAACCTGGACTTCCTGGATCGTATTTCATTGTCTCACCGGTACCTAAATCTGTATCCAGTCTGAATCCCCGCATAGGCTTTTATTTTGTTTTAAAATAATCCTGTTAGGGTTAGGGCTGCTTATTTTACACGCTTTTAAGACAAGGACTAACAGATCTGTTAGCCAAAACGTTTGACTGGGGTTGCTGGCAGTTGCAACTTTCCTAAATTCAATAAAGAGCAAGACACTTTGGTAGCATTCAGGACCAGGCTCTCGCACAATGGGGAAATACTCTGCAGCAGATGTGCTAGTTGAGTGTAGGGCTTTATTTGACTTAACCTGTAATCCCAAAAACTAGTGAAGTTAGATAATGATGTGCTCCCTGGCATTGGAAGTAACGCTCAGTAGTAAGCTAGTTGGTTGTAAGGTTAGCTGGACATGCTAATAATTGTAAGTTATGTTAGAGCAGATAAATAGACCATTTAATCCATTCCTTACACTTTTGCGTTTGTGTTTTTGGTTTTGGTACAGACTAGTAAAAAGGACACCATCCTCCAAAGTCTTTACATGCCAAGTTTCACTCTTTCACCTTGATTTTTCAAACATGAGATAACCTTGGCAGTCCTACAGAAAAAATGCTGAAATAGAAGAAGAGAGAAAGGAAGTGAGAAGATTGAAACTGATCAGGCTGGATGTCAGGCTTCCTGCAGCTTGCACTCATCACTGCACAAGCAGAGGGCCCTCCCTCAGGGACAGATGTTGACCTTTGACCTCAAATCTCTTGTCAAGAGTAGAGTGCTTTCACTGCTAGATAGGCAGTGTGTAACTCTATCACTATTTCTCATCTCATCTCACTCTCTCTTGTGTCCCCTCTCCTCTCCTCCCCTCCCCTCCACCCACAGACACAGACGCACACATGCTCCGTATTTATTACGTAATTGGCTCTCAGTAGAGTATAACATGGTGCAGTCACTGGGGGTTGCCGGAGGGTTAAAAGAAGCCGTTGTCTCGCGTGCACAAGAGCAAACTTAAAGCGAAACAAAGGAACCAGGCAACTGCAGACAGACGCACACGTGTTCCAGCCACTTGGTAGACTGAGAAATGGGTTTGTCAGCATGCTGTGCAGCGTTACGCCATACAGGCTTTTTATCAAATCAAATATGCATGCAGTGGCTGTTGTAGAACACATGTACTGTACGTCACTATAGGAAGAAGTGATTCTGATTTAACATGCTGATCAGGGAAATACAACTTTGTCAATGAATTAGCCTATTGTGTGTTTGGATGATTCAACTGAGAGAGTACATTTCCAAGCATTCTTTAGAATATTTTACTTCCTATGTCTTGAGTAAATTGATAACCATAAAGGAAATTTCCACTCTTGGATCTTTTTTTACACTTTTGTGTTCTGTAATGTCCACTCCAAATTGTTTTTGTTGCCTCTCCCTGCCCTCAGCCCGCCATTTCTACTCTCTACTTCCGCAGACGTCAGCTAGGAATTTCCTACAATTCCCCTGAGAATCTGTTTTCATGCAGCCATTGGTGAAACAGAGTCAGGAGGAACATACAAGAAAAGTAACACCAAAACCAGAAAGCATCTTGTGGCTGCATTTTGCTGTAGGCACATAAACTGGTACCGCATCCAGCTTTGTATGCTTGTTGAGATCCAGAAAAGAAGCTGCAAAGACTACCAGAAAGCATTATGTCACACTGGCCTATATTTGAACTTCATAATAACAACAGTAAATCTGCGTGTTAATCACCAGACCGGATGTGTAAATCTATGATAATATGATCCAACTTTGACTGTCCACAATGTTTTTCTGCTTCATTTCCTGTGTGTTCAGCACTTCTGTGGCCCCTGTGTTAGCAGAGGCACTGACCTAAAAATCTCTTAAATCCTCAAAGAATTAAATCGAACCACCATGAATTTCATATCGCCAAAAGATTTTTTTTTTTCATCTGTGCCTTTGTGGGAAAATTGGACTTGAATGCTTGTACTGTACTGAGTGAGAACAGTTTTGATGAACATGCTGTACAGACATAAAAAAGACCGCATTGTTTACTTGACTCCTCACATCCATCTTTTCGTTGAGTCATAGTCGTATAAAAGTTGGTTTCATGCTCGCCGGCCCTTGGTTTGAGGAAGTGTCCCTCAGACAGTGCAATCCTGGTGGTGTGAAATCCATTTGCACAGTATTGTTTTGGCTTTATTTGGAATTGTTCCTCCAAAATGAAAGCGCAGACATACTCACTGCAGGTTTAGAAAGCGAGCCTCGTCGTGCTCATTGTTTCCAAACTAGACTGCTCCACAGAGTTTTATTGCTGTGTTTGTTGTAGAGTAATCCATTCTCCCTTTTGTCAGCATTATAAAAAGCTCATCTGATCGTGACAGGGAGATTTATGTTGCAGCAAGGTAATATCCCCTTCATCTTCACAGGCCTAGTCGGTGAAATAAATAGCTGTTCCTCCTCTTTTTTTCACTGAAGGATTGTCTTTACTGGTCCATAAAATGTCACCCGAACCAAATTTGCAGGAAGCAGCCAAGAGAAGACTTTCATTACAGGTTCGATTGCTCTAGCTGTTCTGCAATCTGTCCGGTCTACAACGCTGCTGTCACGTGTTTTTCTACAAAATGTAGGACAAATGCTGTTCCATCTTTCAGGTGTGAAACTGATACCTGAAATAGAGGACGGAGATCAGAAAATACAGCTTAAGTAATCCAGCATGTGCTGCAAACACAAGACATATGGTAGGAGGTTTGTTTAAATGTCAACATGCAGGTTTTTTTTCAAACTAATGAGCCCATTTCCTTATCCGCGTTGAAGCCATGTAAAAACATTAGTGGCTTATGAGGAAGTGGATTTTGAAATGGCCTCAGGTAATGGACAGCTCAGAAAATTGCTCATATGTGCCGCAGACTGCTGAGTGGTAATGGATTCTTCCAGGTGCTGCCCTGTATCTAGCCGCCCATCATAAGAGCTTTTTTTTCTCCATCCTAATGATATATTTAAAAGGCAAACAAAAGCATTTCAAGAGATGTACTCAGGCATACCTGGCAATTAACAGCAGCGTATATGGCTTAAATTGGGAAGGACCTTTTCTCTTGCTGCATGTTTTCCGACACCTTCCTCTCTCTTTCTAAATTACATGTGTGAGGAAAAAGTAAAGGCCAGGCAAACAAGTGTGTGTTTTTGTTGTATGTAAAAAAAGTGTAAATGTTAAAAGTTGTAATTGCAGCCTTGTATCACCCCCCCCCCCTCTGCCTCTCCCTCTCTCTCACACACACTGTTATGCAACAGTCTTTTCTTGCAAGTCCTTGCAGCTTTTTCGATTGTGTAACATTCAAGAGTGAAACTGGCTACAAGGCCTACACATTCAGTCACACACTCCCAACGTCCAACAAATATGAGAGTCCTCAGTGGACATCAGTATTACACTAAACTGAATGCACAGACGCTGGCAATATAATTGTGTCCCTTTGTTTAATCAGCAGGGGGGTTTCAGCTCATTTTTGTAGCTACTTGTTTGTGCTTTCTGTGACTGTTTTGGCTCGACCACCAGCACACTCCCATTGACATTTAAAAAGGAAGTTTTTCATATCAATATTTCTCTATAGAGCTCAGCCATTTTAAGCCCTTGACAATCAATATGTTTTTGGCTATTCTAATTCATTTCTTTATGCCACTAGCTTTAAAACTGTGTCACAAATCCCATGGCTGACTGACTGTATGATGGATATGTGTGATTATATAGAAGCATGCTATAAAAATGCTACAAAAAACCTTCCATGTGGAAAAGTGCACACAAATAAACCAGGGTCCTGGTCTTCATTATTCTGAATTAAGTTAGGTATAACCAGTAGTCTAGAAGGTGTTAAAGTTATTTGGAAGTTTATTGTCCAATGTCTTCTCAGGAAGTGTCATGGAAATTTGGTAACTTTTTGTATGAATGTGTAATGTGATTCAAAGATTAGATTCAGAAAAGGGATATCCAACCACGCACAGCCTCTTTTTTAACCATGCAGGATCAGAAAAGGCTTACCAGACTGTCCACAGTCACCAGTCTTGTTCTGCATACTGTTTTTAAGTCTATAACTGGGTTCGCTTGATTTGATTATGGACAGGTTCATGAGAGCCTAAAATGAGTCTAAATTTCCCTCATTAATAAACTTATTTTCAGATATGGCAAGTCCTCTCCTTCATCAGTACATCATGTTATAATGAGACAGATTTTCAGAGGAGAAACTCACTCTCGTTAGAAGAGTTTTGTGAGTGTTTTCAGTTCCCGGGGGAACTTCTAACCGTTGGATGGTGTTTTAGCATTTTTTAAATTTATTTTTTGCTAATTCTGTTCCTTTGGGTGCAGAGCTGTTTACCTTGAGCCATATTACTGTGGTATATGAACTATCTTGAACTTTTCAAGCTGACTGCATTTTAATCACACCTGCTCCGCTGTGCTCCCGGTTCACAAGACAATGGATGTAATAACACCTCTCCATGGTTAATCTTTATTCACAGTGGAGGCTCTGCGTCATATTTGATTAACCTGACTTGACTGTTGCATAAGGCAAAAAAGGTGTTAAATGTGTGTGTGTGTGTGTGTGTGTGTGTGTGTGTGTGTGTGTGTGTGTGTGTGTGTGTGTGAACATGAATGCGTAGTAATGATTTGGCCATGATTTTATCTTTTTTTTTAACTTGATTGTTCAAAGTCTTTATTAACATATTTTTGAATCCCTTGGACTGATTGAGGCTTGGTGCATTTAAAATTAGAATAATAAAGCTGACACATGCTGCATTCTTAATTAGATCATTTTTCAACATTGCTGGCTTTCGTATGGAGAGTTTCCTGGATCCAGTCATAATGTTAGAAGCCTGTGCCAACATCAGTGTGGACCATCAACAGACCATCAACAACAACACACCACATTATTTTATCATAAACTGTAGTGCAGCATAAACATTTTTGACAGGGAACACCACCATGTTGTGTCCGTGTATTGTTCTGAAATGAAAAAAGGCTACAAAGGGAAATAGTCAAGGTGCCAAAGATGATGAAAGCCTTTTTTTGATGACTACAAAACTCTCCTAAAAGCCAAAAATGCATGTTGTGATTATTTGAAAGTGAAGGAGAACGGTCCGTCAGAGGAAATATTATTTTATTTGAGTGGTGGGCGCAGGCATGAAATTTTCATTCATGCAATATTCAACACTACTATTTGAATAAAACGCTGAGTTTTTCACTTGCAACTTTAAGTATATGAATAAATGATGAGTTCTTATTTGCTTCAGTTAGAATCTTTCTTGATTCTGGGTTGGTTTATGTTGTTTGCGAGCTTTGAGCTCAGACATCTGACACCTCTCAAATTCACACATCACTTCCTCCACATGGAGAGATCTGAGCCTTCCTTACTCTACTCTTCTACCCTTTAGGGGAGTCTACCTTTCAGGACATGAGAGGTGTTGGCTGGAGTCAGTCAGTTTGTTGTCTTAGGATATTATGATGAATGTTGATAATCTGTAACTGAGCAGCTTTTTGTATGATACTTTGCGGCACCCCGCAGCAAAATAATAAGCTGTTGTTTAAAGGTGCATCATCAGCTGTGGAGAACTGTATCAGATTCAAAGATGATGACACTGGGAGGCTGTGTTTTACAGCAGTGGTAGCACCGCAGGGCAAAATAAACCATCTGCATAAAGTATTCTAATGAATGGATGAAGGCACGGAAGATTACAGCACATACGAGTAATACGGGAGTGTGGGCTAAGACATGTTCTTCAGTTTAGAAGAGTTCCGTCTGGTTTAAACAAAATCTGGTGCGTTTGCCCGTTTTGTTGAATTTGTTTGGGCTGGTGTGAAAGCTGTCAATCGAAATCCAGCGTTGACCAAACAACCGGGCCCAGACAGCCTGAAAAGGAGGGTTTCCAAGCTGACTGTGGTACGGTTTTATTTGAGGTGTTAAAGCGAAGCAGACACAGCCAAAAGACTTTGTGATAATAGATATGTGATTATAGCATAAATTCAAAAGCTAAATTACTATTACAATCCATCTGCTGATTGTGAACTGCTCAAGAAGCAATCATATGATAAGCGGCCTATATTTATGCAAGATCACGGTAACCATGGTAACACATATGCACATCAGTCAGAACATCAGCTTCACTGTTATATCATTAAGTGAAAAGGAGTTGCTAATTAAAAAGTAAGTGAAACGTAGTGGCTCCACAGTAACTACCCCCCTGTAATATTACAGTGCAAAACGCCTTTTTGGTCCTGTTTCTCAATGGATGTATTTTTTATGTAACAGTTTTATCCAAAGCTCTTTGTGGTGGCCTAACCACCGTGGAGTTCACTGTCTGGCATCAGTCGGGGGATCAAACCCACTTTCCCTCCTGAGCCACAGCCGCCCACGTTTCTACCTGTTGATCAGTCAAGTTGCAGGTTCCCATAGAACTTAATTAGCATCAACACATTAACAAACAAATTTCACATAAACGGTATTTAAGGTAATTTACAAGTAAAAATTATAAACACAGTAATAACATAGTAATAATAAGAAGAAGAAAGACCAAAAAAATGTTTTGACCCTGATTTGTGTAAGAATTGCACATAACTCGATGTAATATAACATCAAAATGTAACAATAAATCCCCATGTGATTCCATAGTGCTGCAGATGATGCAGGTTGACATTCATCAGAACTGTTCATGTTCACAGCTCCTGGGTCAGGGTTGTAGTTCTGCTCATTTGGTCCGGACCAGGGGGAAAAAAGTATTACTTCTATTCTGTGGTCTATTACTGCGGCATCGCTGTGTGACACACTTTTAAATGGACTTAAAGGGCTGCCAAAGTACATGGACTAGGATACAAGCAACAGACCACAGTTTTAAATGCTTGTCTGATATAACAGGGAAAAATCCTGGCAAGCATACGTGTTACCAAATGATTTTCATAATTCTACACATTGCTTATAGAAATCGATTACAAGATCATTCCTGAACAGCTCACTAACAGCAGAAATCACACATCTACTATCAAAATAATCATGTGGTGGTCACGTTTGCTTTCACAGCACAAACAAATTCCTAGTCTGCTTGGAAGCGGACTGATAACCTTTTCAAATGGCCTTGGTCCGCACAAGGGTTTGATTGACAGCACCACAGTTCGTTTTAACTGAACTAAACAGGTTAGGTGTGAAAGCACCTAAAGATACAAATTAGAATAAATAAAGTGTGTAACCAAAGATGTTTATGTATTGCTTTGTTTATTATTGCATTTAAAATGAAGGCTAAATGCAAAACAAAATACATTTTCACAAATCAGAATTGCACAGCATGGCATGTTTATATAAGTTGGCATTTTCACTTCCATCGTTCATTATAAAACATAGTGCAGTGTTTTTACTGCTGTGTGCGATGCTACAGTTTCACACACCGACTCAGGAGGTAGCCCGTCTTGCTTAGATAAGGAGGAGTGTGTAATCTTCACATAATTTGCTGTTTACACTCTTCTTCTGGTGTAAACTTGCTCTGTTTTTCTTCCAGTCTCTGTCAGCAGCATGGGCCAGCATCTAGGAAAGAGGGAGTCACCCACAGACAGCAAGGTAAGAGTCCTCATTGTGGGTGCTTTAATGTCTTGTTCTGTGCATGTGGGATAATAACGTCTTGAAATGTGTGTGTGTGTGTGTGTGTGTGTGTGTGTGTGTGTGTGTGTGTGTGTGTATGTGTATGCATAAGCATTTTGTCAATGTGATCTGAGAACAAAGCATGTGTTTCTTTTAACCATATCAGTGTGAACACTGGCCTTTATCAGCAGGACTCTGGACTCTGCTGTAGACATGCTGCCAGGCTCATTCGGATCTGTCACCTTCACTGAGCTTTCAGTGAGACTGTTAACTGCTTTACAGTATGTGTCTTGAATGTCTTTTAAAAAAGAGTTTATGTAACACAGGGTGGAGGTTAAAAATACAGAACTCTTCACAGGTAGTGTATTTCTCTCTGAGGTCTGTGCACTGAATGCGTTTTTATGTTTACAAGTGATTTGAGTGATTTCTGAGCCGCTTACACTCTCACCTCGGGCGCTTGGATCACAAATCCAGGTTTTGTGATAATCACACTGCCACAGGCAACACTTTACACTCATCTCTCAAACGTCCTGAAAAGCAGTAATGTATGACTAATGCACTGTCTCGCTTCTTCATATGAAGATTTTTGTCGTGGAGAGTTGAGGAGGAGATGACTTTGCAAATGTTGAGGGGATGACTTTGCAAATGTTGAGGGGATGACTTTGCCTGCCGGTCTTTTTTAGGTTAATATCTATTCCCGATTTTAACTTACTGTAAAGGTCACTGTACTGGAGTAAGGAGTGATTTTAATGTAAAACAATCCCACACACTGACACATTTTGGATAGTCACTTTTCTAAAGTACTCCTGCACAGATGGAATTGCTGAACAATTTCCAGAGATAATATTTTGCACACTGCTTTTCTGCAACTGTCATAATCCCACTCTTAATTAAGCCATGTTGCCATGGCAATATCCGAAGCAGGCTCTTGTGTATCGCCCTATAACCCCTCGAAACACCACAACGACGCTCCACCCATTTGAACTGGAGAGAGTAAATAGATGATTGTGTGCATCAAGGCTGACACTAACCCCTCTCCAGGTACACATCTCATTTAAGCATTAGCTTTGGCCCAGTGATCATCAGGACTCTGTATGGCTGCACCCTCCAAGTTCACGCTGTCATTGATAATAGCCCAAACATATTAGCATCAAATCATTATTTGCACAGCAACACATTTCTTTGCAGTTTATCTCTCCTAACAGAAGTGATAGGTGAGAAATGTTTGGATGTTTCGGTGCACTTGCATCTTGTATCGCTGTTGAAGTCAGATGTTTTGCATAAAAACAGTAAACTGAATTAAAGTCTCAGAGAGACGTTATGCTGGGTGAAGGATTGTGTTTGCTGGGCAGAGCTGTTGAAACAGGAGCAATTATTGCACTCGAGAGCATCAGGATGGATCAGTGAGTTTGCACTTTGGAAAAACGCACCCTTTATATCAGTGCTATAGTACAAACAGAAAGTATGTTCAGATATTAAAGGAGCACGAAGGTCGAGTGGCAAATTGAGTGCAATTTTCTTCTTTTTCTTTTATAACAAACAAAATCGTCAAGCACCTCACAATAGGCTTTTTTTAATTGGCTGGGAAGCAAGGTTCCCTGCTGTGGCCCCGGGGCTGGCGCTTGACAGAAAATGTCTGCCTCTAATAGTGCTGTAATTAAATAGAGCAGAGCAAAGAGAGAATTTTTAAACTCATCTTTCTGCTCTGTGAGTGTAGAAATTACAAGCGACTCACTGTTCCTGTATGCCGAGTGTGGAAGAGGGGGTGTGGGCTTAAACCGGGACAGTAATGTAATTTAATGACATCATGTAATTAACCCCGGCCGTGCTTAAGTCCTTTTTGTCCCAGCTTTTCAAAATTACAGCGGATGTAATAAGTTTGGGCCATTATGGCTGAGGCTGCAATCAGATTTGAAGAGGTTGCCAGCTTGTTGTGAGCAGCCCCAGACCGCGAGACAAAACGAAAAGAGATATGGAGGATAAAAGCACTCTTCAGTGTTAGCATTTGAGGCTGCCCGTGCGTGTGGTCTGACTACCTGGCCGGTGCCTGTAATGGGTGGAGTGTTCGTGTCAGCGCGCTGGGGAAGAGGAGAGCCCGAAACAGCAGGGAGGCTGATAGCTCAGCTCACAGATGATTTGTTTCCTTTGCCTGCAAAGCACACTCTGGAGAGAGAAGAGCAGGAGCAAGAGAAGTGGATTAATTTGTGAAGTGAGGTGCTGCCAGGAGAGGTGTTAGGGCAGCATGTCGCACAAAAGCTGCATTGTTTATTTGGCTTTTATAATTACGTTGTATTCCTCTCTATGTCTACCATTTGTTTTTCCCCTTTCTTTTGGTTTGATTATCGTGACATTAAAGTCAATTTAAAGGTCTGGCAAAACAGCCAGTTGTCATAGTGACAGTCGAGCGGGAACAGAGTGTGACAGAGTAAGGCAGGTTGTGTTTAGATGCTGTTGTCTGAGTCGTGATCCTTCTCCCAAGCCCTTATCATTTCAGGAAGGCTGAAGTGTACCCATGCCTCCTTTGTCAACCCTCAGCAGCAGCTCTGAGAAAACGTTTCTCTTTCAGCCATCTGAAATTTTCTCTCATAAATCCCACTTGGAATTACGGGATAATAACACCAGCCTTGCTGGATAATACATTGATATTTTTAGGCTATGCTGCGATGTACGATATTTGTTTTCCATTTTCTCCAAAATACCATACCTTTATTCCTAATCCTCTCTGTTTGATAGTATATTTGATTATGTTTTTATGTTTACTCACTGAGTGCCTGTACATATGTCTGTACAAATCAGCTACCTGTCCCGTAAGTTTCTTCCCTTCTACGCTCATACATGGTCTCTCTGGAATCTGGTGTAGCAAAGGAGTGATCTCACTCTCCGGGTTGAAACTGAAAAAAAAAAAAAAGAACTCATAATACACAACCACTGTTAACATCCATTTGCAATGAGCCATTCATTTCTGAGCCCATTGTGTTGTTTGTGCAGATATCTGGATATAAGACATCATGTGAAGATATTTCCTGCCCAGCTACAGTGAGAGGAATCGATTTTTCAGCTCTCTCAGACATCAGCAGTGAACATGGGGTTGTGGTATAAAGGCCTCAGAGTCACAGTGCATGCTTTTCATTTCTAGACTTGCATTTTCTTTTGCTGACAATCCATCGCAGCAAAGACAGAGATACTAATCTCTCAAACTGACAACAACCTTAAAAGACCAGAATGCAATGCAGCCTACTGTCAAGTTAACTGGAAAAACTACAGAAGAGGAAGTTACTCTTTCTGGCTACATGACTACCATTGCTTTAACTATTACCAGTGCTCTCTCCACCTACAGGTATAACTAACTGTTCACATTCTCAGATGGTGTTGCAAGTCATTCTGGGAAATGTAGGTCATTCCTAAAAGAAGAAGAATTGGAACAGTGTGCAATTCATTTTGTGAAATACAGGAAGTATCTAACTGACAGAGAATTAGATAAAGTGCATTGAGTAAACAT
The DNA here is from genome assembly GCF_043641665.1 of Enoplosus armatus. Classification (NCBI taxonomy): domain Eukaryota; kingdom Metazoa; phylum Chordata; class Actinopteri; order Centrarchiformes; family Enoplosidae; genus Enoplosus; species Enoplosus armatus. The sequence continues at coordinate 19,659,855 of NC_092188.1, read as the reverse complement.
GGGTGCACCAAAAGAGAAAATTACAACATTTGTTTCAATGTGTTACTATGAATTAATATGCATTACATATCAGAGTGCATTAATGAATAACTGAGTAGCAGCAGTAAAATAATCACTGATCAGGTTTGTGCACTTAGCTTGCATATGTATTTGCACTTTAAAATAATATGTTTTCACTTTTAAAGTCACAAGAAAAATGGCTTTTAGGGTGAGGACTAACCAATGAATTAACATTATTGAATTGTTAGAACACCTATGGCTACATGAAAGCCTAAATCCACATGGTGACATGGTTGCAGCAAATAGAGTCTAAAGTAACAAGTAGCTCAAGTTGTAATGAGACTTACCTTTCCAATTAAATCCTGTTGAAAAGGAGCTCTAGATTTGAAACGCTTAGCAGTTGGTCCTCGCAGTAAAGAAGCTTTATGGGTGTTCAAAACCAATCATGTTGGAGAGATTATTTTACAGTGTAACTTAACAGTAAGACCTGGCTTCTTCAGTCCTTCTTTCTACTTTGTGCCTGATTGTGATACAGTCTTATGGCTGAAACTACTGAATTGAAACTGAAGTCTCCAGATGAGGGAGCTTGAGGCTCAGCTAGTGGACCACCAGCCTTCAGCGACTATGAGTTCTGCCACTGTACCCAATTAGAGTGCTCTGTGTGTTGTTGCTGGCCCAGCAGGCTTGTTGCTGGCCCAGCAGGCTTGTTCCTGTCGCTTGTGTTCCTCTGTGTGTCACATTTGAATCGTAACTGCACCTTTCCCATCCCAAGTCTGTTTTAACCACAACATTAAAACAGGGATACCGTTGGTTGGTGGAAGAGGTATTGGTATTTTCCTCAAGTGGAGATGACATCAAGTTACACTTCAGCTTATGGATCATAATTCAATCTTCATTAAGACAGCCATGAATCTGCGAATTCCTCATTCTGTATTTGTGAAATGTTATTATGTGTTTCTGTTTTGCCTTTACTTGAGTCATCACATGTTACAAGGTGTTTTCCTCGCGGTAGAAATATTGTATTTCAGTGAATATTGAATTCTCAGCCACAGAGTCTGAGCCTAAGAAAGGCTTTCATTTCTGAATGTTATCTTAGTGCCCTATGGCAGTTTGGCCTTCATTAGGGTTCACTAATTACTCCATTACAGCTCTAAATAACAGATGAATGTTAAAGTTGATTGTTCTCATGACATTTGATTAACATTATTAGGGTATAAAACTGGCCTTTTGAAGGTAGAGCTACAGAGACTCCACTGCGCTTTTTATATCTTGGTGAAAAGGTGAGATGATCCAATCAATGTCTGTGTGGACAGGATGAAACACTGAAGGGCATAGCCATCACCGCGCCACAGATAGGAAGAGGAACTTGGATTCCTTTTGAAAGTCTCAAATCAGCCAAGCCCTGAAAGGTGTTCAAATGGCTGCACTCTTCCTTCCCTCTCGCTACTCAAACATAAGTACTTAGGCACATTGAACCACATCCAGTGCCTGAGTGCTGAATGGAGATCAGGGGGCTGAGTGGAGCAGAAGCAGCAGCCACCACGAGTGTGCGAGTCTGAAACAAACATCAAACAAGAGAACGTGCTCACAAACATTAGTCTTAGTACCTTTGAAGCAGGACAATCATGCGGCACATATACAGTGATAAAGGTGGCAGATTTACTAGATACAGTCGCTTCTCTGGAAGACTTTTTAATGTTTCCACATTGATGGCTCATTTTAAAATGAGAATCTTGTCAAAGGGGTCCGAAGTAGGCACTGGGATACAAAAAACCCCCCCAGCATTGTTCTTGTAGTGTTTCAAGTGTTCATTGTAAAAAATAATAATTTGTAGTTAGTCCTAGCGTTATAAGAAAAAAACGTAAGATCAGACTGTTGTTGCGTTCTAAAATAAACCTGTTTGGCCGCTTAGCTTACTTGTTCACACTTTCAGACAGTATATTTTCACTTTCAACGTTACAAAAGAAAAAGGACTGATGTGTTAGGCAAAGGTTAACGTTACCTCGGGTGATGTTGGTCAGTTGCTGCAGTGTAAACTTCCCCAAATCCAAGAGCAGGACAGAGCTGCTACATTGGCCTAAACTCTGATTGCAGCCAGGGCCGACTTCCTTTGGATATGCAAGTCGTGAACAGGACTTTTTTATGTAACCTGTTAGCTTATAACTAATGTAACCTCGCTCCTTGGCCTTGGCAGAAATCCTTCGTTACAACTGGAGGTGGTAAGCTAGTTAGCCAAACATGCTAATGAATCCAACTAATTTAGAGCAGACAAACGCACTGTTTTTGTTTCGGCTACCCCACTCTCAAAACCATTTAAATGCAGAGTATGGCCTTCCTTGCAGCCCAATGTACACCGCTTCAGCAAGTCCAAATCTTGATAGGCCTGCTGTGCCTTCTTGCAGTTGCTAAGTTCTGACTGGACAATCACTGTTCACGGGGGGGTGTTCAGGCGATTAGGAGGTAATGGTCGGGGAGAATATGTACGTGTGTCATTATACGGCACTATTGGCAAGCCAAAAGGCCATCAGGTAAGGACCGACAACATGAATAATTGGCAAGTGTGATCCTAATTAAACAGTTTTGCCGATCTTCTTTACATGCCGCAGGGTCAGATAATGTTTCACCGTCTCCCGCACCAACCGCCATGGAAGCTCTGCTAGACAAGAGCTATATTTAATAAGCCACCAGTAGTGAGTAGGTGTGAAGTCACGCTGACCGCTGCTGTTCAAGGACGGCATCAACCTGCTGCTCTGGTCCACTTAGGAACATGTTCTCTTTCTCCCAACACCCCTTGTGTTAATAATGAGGACCAGATACAGTGGAGGAGAGTAGCGTAATCATTTTAGTTTTTTAAAGGTGTATATAAACAAAATAGTTATTCAGGGCTCTATTTTCATGTTGGTGCAGAACGCTGTGTCGCACTGGCGAAGTGGTAATTTCCAGGGGCACACTGAGGTTATTTCGTCGACTGCACCTGGTTTGACTCGCCATGCGCCCCAGTTTGATTTTTTTATTATTTCAAACAGCCCCAAAAGCCCACTACTTGCAGATTTAGTCTTATGAGTTGCCTCAGCATCTAAAAATATCAGTTCAACAAACATCCAATCACCAGCGGCTCAGCTCCTGGATTGTGGATTTGTTGTTTGCATTGCTAATTTTCTACACTTACAAAAAGTGCGAGGCTGAAGAGAGGGAGAGAAGACAGCTGTGTCTAAGCGTGTGGGTGTGCGTGGACGAAATCCAACAAAGGTTGAAAACCGAGTGCTTTAATTATGGAAAGAAGTGCTAATGTGCCCGACTGTAGGAATGCAGTGATAATGTAAGCTCTATCAATGCACACAAATGTGAGTGCAATTTGTCTTCTTTCTCTGCCTTGCTTTCTCTGTGTCTCTTGCTCTGTTGGTTGAGGGACTTTGGTCTAGCTGTTACATTTCACATGTTCAATAAAACAAACCATGTACATTTTTATGGCAGAAATAATGGCAAAAACGGTTCTAACTTTGTGTTAATCACTCATAGTGCGAAAAAAAATTCAGGGCCTTTAAAGTCTCTCTTTTTTTTTCAAAGTCAGAAATGTAATGTATCCGTTTTTATTTGCAAGTAAGAGTAAAAGTAATTGTATGGGGCCGGTGTTGTTGAGATAGCGATCACTCTCTATCCACAGTACAGTAGGACTGTTGCTTTGGATTCATTATCGAGCTCTTTGAAGGTATGAATTTGTTTGTATGTAATTAAATCTGAATCCGGTATCGAACCTGTTAATTGAATCTAAATCTCTTCTGTCATCAAAACAAACTTGCATAATTTGTTCACGTATTTAATAACAATGAAAAAAACATTTTAAAAACATGCCACTTTGTTGACCTTTTTATGGTCTCACAGGACTGTGTCACAGTTGTGCTTCTCGTTATGCTCATTTAATGGTGAGCAGCGTGCCCACAATTTTTGAATGATTGTGTTGATTTGACCCACTTGTTGGCAAACCCACTCAGAAGTGGAAACCGGGGAACGTAAGTGTTGATTGTCATCAGGGAGGAGGAGGGAATCAGTAAGAGGATTTACATAACTTGAGGATTAGCAAATGCAGATATTTAGTCCACTTGGAACCGCTAAAAAGAAACAAGTAACAGAATCCAACTTTACTTGTTATGAATTGCTGGAAAGAAACGAACATGACACAGGGATTTGTTAGATTTAGCACCAAGGGATAGGGGAGATTAAATTGTGTGACTCAGACGTGCCAGTACAGGTGGGTATGACAATTCAGCTTGCACAATGTTTAACTTTTGACTTCGTGTATTCAAACAGCTTGAATCACACCAGAGCTGAATCAATACTTCTATATGTCTGAAAAGCCTGATACGACAGGCACATGTTGTCAACTGTAATCTTGACTGACACAAGGAACTAGTTAGTCACAGTACCAACAGCAGCTATCATCTGGTTTGAATTGACCATTTCAGTTGCTTATTTCCATTCTCTGCACATGCTTCCACTAGCCTATTAGCCTGAAGGACTCAAGTATGGATTTACTTGTTAAGCATTGAGTATTATTTTTCAACTCCCTCCACTGTTTTTTTCATCATTTCTTGCCTCATTTTGACACAGTGCTATCCTGTGAAACATACTAAACATGCACATTTCACTTTCATTTCAGAACAAAACTGAAATCCTGTTACACAACACACGAAAATCCAGACGAACATGTCATAAAGATTGTAGAATCTCAATATGTATGTGATTCAAAAGGCGCAGCAGTGTCTTTTGAATGTTAAATGAATGTGCCTGAGCATAATTCTGCTGTAATTATAAAGCCCAAAAGCGAAATAGGTCTAACTATCTCCCTCCGTCGTTCTGCTTCTCTCTGTCGGTCTCTGTCTTTTGCTCTGTTGCCATGGCACCTCGGCACCTCACCTCTTCAATCTGTTTTTTTGTGTTCCTATTGAAGGCTCCGTCACCTGAACCCGAAGCAGCGCAGACAACAGCAGTGGATCCTGAATCACAAGATGAAGTCTTTGGTAAGGGGGCAAACCACAATGTGAATTTACATGCCTATTGACATTACTCTAGACATACATGTTGTTATACTTCGAGCAGTTCTAACAAATGAAGACAAGAGAGTAGTAGTAGTAGCCTCTGCTACTGCCAAAGTATGACTGACGCTTCCTCAGTCCTCTGAAAGCCTGTTTGGCTTAGAGGACTATATGTCCACTTGCTAATCAGCAGATGTAGTGTCAGTGCAGAGGAGCATTTATGCACAGTGAATATAAATATGTAAATTAGTAAAGGTCAAATGTAACTGTACGATTATGATCATTGATTGTTTACAAAGCTACTTGTTGGACTGGAGATGTCATAATTAAGTTTTTTCCAAGTGAGTTTATCATTGAGTGAAATATAGATTTTGTGGTGGTGTCGCAGGCAGTGCTTGTGGAGGCAAAAATGTGTTACCAAGAAATCAGTGGAACCTGGAATGACGGCCTTAGATCCACATTGACACGGCAGCTCCTTTTAACTCGGCTATCTTGGCTCAATATCTGTTTTGAAATAACAATGAAACGCTTTCGCTTAACCGGCTCTGAAGCTGCTAATCCTGCGGCGCGATATTTGTGCGGCGCGAGCAGCCCAGCTGGTGACAAGTTCGCAAGTTACCAATGATGACTGAAAGTTAGTGGTTCGAGGAAGCCAACCTTTACTCGTAATGAGAAAATCTCAGAAGTCGGTGTTCTGTGCGCCCCAAAGTTTCTTTTCTCACAGCTACTCTTAGAGAAGTGTTCCCCTCAGTCACAGTCTTGGTGAAGTGATGGGTGTGTAGGGACAGGGGTTAAAAGGGGCCTCTGTAATACTGCAGCTCAGCAGATGAGGGCAGAGTTTGGTGCACAACAAATAGGGCATCTGTAGGTTGGCACTAGGTTGACTGATTTCAATGCTAGATGCTTTTACAAATTTGGATGAAGGGTATTATCCTGACAGCAGAAGAAAATTGCAATCGCTATTGCAAAGTATTAATTAATAATGAGGCAACAGCTCTGCATTGATTCTAATTAAAGGTAAATCCGATTGGATTTTCTACCGGGATATACACTGTAACTAAAGCATGCATAATAGATCAAGCTATATGAAATAATACCACAGAAAAGCAGAAATCAACATGTCTTTCTTTCTGTCAGCATGAAGAAAACCGCCTCTGAGGCTTCCCGTCGGCTCTTGTCAACTGTGATGATAGGAGCTGAGTGGGGATGCAGCCTCAGGCACCTCCTAGGGTGAAATGATTATTTTTTTCCCCACACATACAATATGTGCTGTGGCCAAACGGCAGGAGCCAAACATGACAGACTTACAGTGCGTCGGCCTCATGTGGCTGCCTGTTGGGACTTGGCGGCCAGAAAAGAAACCACGCAAAGTAATGAGGAGAGGTAAGACGTTTGGAAGAGGGGAAAGTTTGTTGTTCAATCTGCAAGAGAATGAAACCCTCAAGACGTTTCCCCATATTTATCTGGGAAGAGCACCGAACGCTCAAGAGACAGGGAAAGGAAGACAAGCGCAGCCTGTTTTCGCCCCCCTGTGTCAGTCTCGATTGTTTTCGGGGTGAGCTGAGGTGGAATGCAAGAGAGGATGTGGCCACGTGCACTGACTAAAGCAGCTACAGCACAACAGATGATAGTTGGCTTGCAGCTGCTTCTTTGAGTTGTAAATGGCTGGTACCACATTTCTTCTTCACATTGAACCATCACGGGCAGATCAAATGTACTTGAGGCCCCAGAGATAAATATTAGGTAGATTCATAGTCCTTCATGTGACTCATATAACAACTACATTTTCTCATCAGGGTTGCCAACTTTTAACTACCAGCTGGAGTGAGATTGTGTTGGAGATTTCTTTTGGTGTTGGTGGGTGGGGATCTCATTTCTCACAATACAATGGAGATACAAATTTACAGAGCTCACTTTCAACTCAAGTCTCGTACAGACTGTTTCTTCGGGGAAAATTTTAGACTGTTAATTCCCTGGATTACCTATTCAGCTCCATTGTCTGTGTGTGTATATATATATATATATATATATATATATATATATTACTGTAATAGAGGATTTTGAAGTGATGCTGATGTGCAGATTTTTGCCTTGCATATCACTTGCATTTCACAGCTATAAACTAGCAGTGAAGGCCAGAAAGACCGGGCTGGATGTGGTGAACCTGAGGTGGATGTTTATATAAATACTCTGCCCTCCCAGTTCAGCTTCGGCTGCTGCTGCAGCACCTCTGACAGGCATACAAATCGCTTCCCTGTTATCTGGACAGAACGCACAGACTGATCTCTATCTCTCTATCACGTTATATTTTATATATACCATACCATATACCATATGTGCAAAATATCGTAAACCCACTGTTGAGTGGCTACCAATGTTGCTATTTAATTCATGTTACTATGATATGATAAATGAATACTAGGTGCGCAGAGCAAGGTAACAGAGCAAAATCACAAGTTACTATATGAATACTTTAAAATGACATCACACATTACATGCTAGAATGTGGTACTTTAAGTGGTGCAGATCATTGTAAGATCACATATGTTCTAAGTCCAGTATTTTAGTGATATAGGATATTGTCCAAGGCTCAAAATGGTGGCAAACTGTGAACATGTGTTTAGATTTTGTTATGATTCAGTAGACTTGCTTGATTTCTATACTGTGTTTATGAACAGTACTAATTATGTTATTCAGTGACTGGGAAAGAGGGCCCTGTCGTGGGAATTTTAGGAAAAACAGAAGACTGGCAACTTGTGGTTTTATTCACGTCTGCAGATGGACGGCCCCGACAGCAACTCGGTTGCTCCTGCCCGGCTGACCGTACTGCATCTTAGAGTGGTCTGCTTTTATACAGCATGTACAGCAAAGAATGTGAACACTTGTAAGACATACGTCACTCTCATCATCACCTTGTAGGGAACAAGGCCACAATAAATGGTAATTATAGACAACAGAAAATACACAACTGAGAACACGTCGAGAAGGCTATGGTCCTTTGCTAGGGTCAAAGGGCACCACAGCAAATACCTGTGACCTAAAATAAACTCTTCAGGGTGAGGAAGGGATGTGTTGTATTTTCCCACTACAGGCCGCCAGCGGATGGATGCACTAGCTGACTGATTTCCAAAGAAAGGTCAATATTGATATTATGCAAAACCAATTTCTCATTGTGTTTGTCTTTGTGTGTGTGTGTGTGTGTGTGTGTGTATGTACGCATGTGCCTGCGTGATTGAATTTGTGTGCATTTGTATCGATGTCATGTCATGGCAGCTTGTTTGAGCTTGTAATCATACCTCCTTACCAGACAGCCCACCACTGTGACTGTCTGTGACTATTCTCACTGATGCAGCCAAGTTCTACCTTGCGGATTAGCTACTCGATATGCTCCTTCTCCTGCGGCTAATTAATGCCCCATGTGTTGAACACTTGTCATTGATCAGCGTGGAGCAGACTTCGAGGATCCACCGCAGACACAAGTGATACTTCAAAGAAGCCACCCACACAGCACACAGTGCCATTACTTTCAGCCTTTGGGGACGACCTTGTTGCCAGGCTCAGTCATGAAGTTAGTGGACAAACAGTAGGCTACTGTACTGGTGACCGGGCGTGCTTACACTAGTCTCGACTAGGACGACCCAGCTTCCTCACACAGATGCTTCTGGCAGCTCAAGGTGGGAACATGAATGGTTTAAGTGGCAGTCTCTTTAAAATGGGAGGTAAGCAGCAGACTAAAACGTGACTGCAGTGTCTGCCACTTCTGCTCATTCAGGTTGTAGAAGGAGTTTGCTTCAAAGTGAACATTATTGAGCTGTACGTACACCATGAGGAGAAATAATGAGCTTAATTTTAGATTGATTTATCTGGTAGATGTAGGCGCGAGAAGACGAGTAAAGGCTTAGAAGCTGAACTTGAAGAGCAGTTTGTCTTAATTAAGTTTGTTAGAAGGCTGAGTGAAAATCAAAGCTCTGCGTTTTGTTTGATAGTTATTGGTCAAAAAGCTGCTTCAGAGCATCACGGTGTAGCTTCCACTTTGATGCTTAATGTTTAACTGGATCTTTGCTCAGTCAGCTTTCTGATAGTGTGTAAAAATCCCCTTTTCTTATCAGTTTCTAACTCTTACTGAGGGAACATTGCTGTTAGGATACATTTAAAACCTCCCTCTTACCTGTGCACCAAGGCTGAACTAATTTAGCGCCATTAGGTTGATTCGGGTTGCGGGAAAAGGAAAATAAAAGGAATTTCCACCAAATTGGCGCGGTGTGAGTGGTTTATGACGGGCAGGTTAGCCATGCTTTATTGGAGCCTGTTTTGGTGTAGCTGTCATCAGCAGGCGTCATGACTCATCCCGGCCTGTCCAGCGTCTGGGGATGTCTCCATGCAGCACTTCCTGTTTGCACTACTTTTCCACGGAAGGGCAAACACCACCATCAGCTGTGCGGCTGTTAAAAGCCCATTATGGCTCCATTACCTGGCCCAGTCTGCAGCAAGCCCTCGAACAGGAAAACAGGCCCCCTCTATCTGCCCTGTTCCGTCCTGACTCTGTCTGGGTCACTGTTTCTACATCACCACAGGGTGAAGTGAGGAGAAATGAACAGCGGTTGTAGATAGAAACCAGGGTGAGCCGGAAAAAAAGTGGGATGGAATTCACCGTGCTTGCCAGACCAACCATTTTAGTGAAAGGTAGCTTAAAGGGCCTTATGGGTAGTTTTGCATGTTTTAGCCAACAACAGCACAGAACCTAAAAGATGATGGGCTAGACAATTCTTCCATATAGTTAGTTCAGTTTTTTTCTCAACACAACCAAAAGGTTACTAGACTCTTTTTTTGGAATAAAGTTGTTAATGCTGGTTTGTACCAAATGCACAAGAGTGCATACATTGCCTGAGGTGGTGCTTGGGATGGAATGCAGCTCATAATACTATAAAGCAGCTACCTGTGATGCTACTCAATACACCAGACCAATCACAATATTCATTTTCTTACCTTTGCTGATGTTGCCATATTTTTATTACCCTAACCCTGGTATGATTAGAGAGTAGCATTACAGAAATGAAAAACAAAATGAACTTTTTCTCCATTCTTCTCTAAAGTGGAATTTGTGGCTCGTTAGCTTTTGAGTTTCTTCTCTATTCAAATCTCTATTGAAAAGATCCTTCCCAGGATGGATAAATGAATGAATTCCATTTGTTCTCTCACCGGATTCACAAAACTTCTAAATCTTTACTGTATCTTGAAGGAGCCCAGTTATAAAAGCAAAACTTCAGAAAAGCTAATATGGTTATAAAACCCTGTATTAACTAATACACAAAAGTTTCTCATCCAGCACACTACGTGCATGTATCGTTTCCTGTGAAAACTAATTTGAATCCTCCACGGAAAAGGCGGACTCCGCCAGCAACAGCAATGAAAAATATCATGTAGAGAGGCAATTACAGAATGCAAATACACTAGATGACTATTGCTAAAACAGTTACTTTCATAGATTGTATTAGAAGTGGACAATGATATACTGACAATCTTAAGGATTGTAATTTTTATACCCATGTTATCCAAAATCAGATTATGCTATACCTTGCACACTTTATAGGTGGATAATATCTTGAGTGGATATAACAAAGCAGCATTTGGGGATCTGCAATATAGAAATTGTTAGAGAACATTTAATGTACAACTAAAGCACCCAATCACATCGGCTAATTCTAATGTTTTATCAGAATTCTGAAACTTTCCTGGACGTAGCTGCACTCCACAACCTCCTGAAAGTGCAAAATAATGATTGGATGCGCTTCCTGAATCAAAAACATAATAACAGCATTAGATGGAAAAAGCAAGCAGCTGATAAAGCTTTAGACATAACACGAGAGGAGACTCTGAATATCAGTTTTCATTTTGGATTCATTCCTCCTCAAGGTCACACTTGAGCTTCTATCAAGGGAATTGAATGATATTGGTGTGAGCCAGTTATCACTTATTTCATACACTATGTGCTTCCTCTGTAATTGCTTTAGGGACCTACTGGCTACCCTTGAAATCTTACGGGTGGAACAGGCTGCTTCAGATTGCATTGATCTGGTCCGAGCCTGGCGGGGTTAGTCAGAGTGCTCTTCTTTACTACCGGCCGAGAGGGAGCAGGGGGAGGATCTAAGACTCCGCTGCATCTGTGTTCGCTCGTTACTAACTCTGTAGAGAAGCTTCTGAAAACACAGATCAACCCGTAATGAAAACAGAATCCGAACATGCTCTTTAGAAATTAGATTCCTGAGATGTCTTGTGAATATTATAATATCTGGTTTAGTGTCCAATGATGGAGAGCTGGGGGAGTTAATGCAGCATTGTGTGTCGTGTACACTGCTGGGACATTCCCTCCATCTAGACTGCACCGCTCCCTCTGCTTTCTTCAGTGATGAATGTATTTTCTTCCCTGCCGGCGTCATTGTTTGCAGTAAACACCGAATGTAATATTTATTTTCAGTGGATAAAAGAGTAAAAGGAGTAAAATGTTTTTTTTTATGGATTGTGGCTTCACCAGACATGAATAACCTTCAACTCCAGTCAAACAGCCTCATAGATTAGCTACTGTAGTTGTCTTTAAAATTTAAAAAAGTACAGCTTAACATTTGAACTGTTATACCTCCCTAAAACCAAAATAATATGCACCTTTGGAATATAATTATGGCTTGTTGCTCATTCACATACTCCCCAATTTACGTTTAGAAGGCTGCAGATTCTCCACAAGAGGGAGCTGTTCAGGCAGGGCAAGTGGTAAGTTTATTTGTAGAACACATGTTATACATGAAGGCAATTCAAAGTGCTTTTTAAACGTTACGTCAAATGCAGCGGAAAACATAAAAGACGGGTCAAGTTTCATATCATCTGGGAGTTTGTTCCCATTATGTGGTGCTTGGTAACAAATCGCTGTTTTTCCGTGTCATACCAGTTCTACCCATGCCAGTCTGCGCCACCTATAGGAAAGGAAGGTCATTAGAGTAGCAATTTAGAGCTGTATATGTATATGTCAATGTCACAAAAACATAACTGCAATCTTAACACCTGCGCCACGTGCAGGCAATAACTGCTGCATTTCTTTTTCCACTAGATATGAAATGCTCCAAGAGAAACTTCTCTGATGTCAGCTTGTGGTTGACAGCCACACTCACACAACATTGACATATTATCACCTTTAAAAACTTGATGTGGCAAACTTGTTAGCAAACGTTTATTGTTTATTTACACATCTAGCAGATACGGAGCAACACTAGTTATCATTTGCAGCCCCATTTACATCCACCTGTTTAATGTAAGTCCAATATTCACTCTCCCTTTCAGCGCTGGTCTGCTCTCTATCAATTCCTGAGGGAAATATCTGGCTCCTCAGCAGCTAAATGCTGCATTGTGTTCACCAGCTAGTTGCTAACTGTGTCAGTCGGTTTATCAGAGCTTTTTTACCTGGGCATTAAAACCAAACAATTAGCTGAAGCGCTCCATAGAGCTGAAGGTAATCGGGTGATGGTGTGTTAATGAATACGCCCATGTTTATATACAGTATATTAATATGGATCATATTCATATAGTCAGCAGTGAGTTAGCCTTCATTGCTAATTTTTCTAATTTAGATTGACTGGTATTAGCTGTGGAAATGAAGAATCTCATTTCAAATATGCTTTCAGACTAGCACAGTGTAGTCATGTAATCATGCATGGAAATATTACTTACTGTGTATCCTCTCTGCCTCCGACCACATTTGCCTTCCACTACACCCTCAATATCCATTGGTCATTTTAGCATCTACACCTAGCCAGAGACTATGTGCTTTTTTTGCACGTAGGTCTTGCTGGTTCACATCTATGTGTATTCTCACTGAGAGGGTGTAAGCACTGCTGACTATGCATACAGCACAGAATTGAGAACATGTACGAGCTTGTTCCCCCGGCTGTGCATTTGTCAGTCGTACGCATATAGGAGTGCAGTGGCTCAGTCATTTGTCTCTGTGGCGGAGGCTGACACTCGCTGGTACGGGCCCTGGCACTGCCAACGTCAAGCACCTCCCCTCCTTCCCCCTCAAAAGCTCTGATTGTTAAAGGTCAGCATCCATCACTGGACCAGTGTTCTTTGGTTTGACACCATTGTTCAGATTCTCCCTTTCTGTCCCCTCTCACCTCCGAGCTCTTCCCCTTCAGGTTTTTTCTTCAGCTTTCTCAGATGGATGAATTAATCTCAAGATCACACAAAAATGCAAAAGCTGCAACATGTACTGCATGCAAAATTTTCCTCATGATCCACCACGTGTGTTCCTGTTTATAGGCATGTTCATTCCCCCGTGTCTGCAGCTTTTCCTAATAGATTTCATGAAGACACACACCCCATCTATCTGTGCATTCTGCGTCTGTGTGTTTGTGTGTCATGTTGTAAGAGATTGTGCCTCGGCGTTGCCATGAGTTCAGGAGACCACGTCATCTGGCATCGACCATCTGGCAGGACAATCACTGAGTGTGTATGTGTGTTAGCAGCAGGGTCTGTGGCCACAGGAGTCCAAGTGGGGAGGGGGGGCGGATGATGGGGTAACGAAGAGAGTACAAAAGTACTACCCTAGCTACTGCATCCCATATGTCAGACAAGATGAACTGGAGTCCTTTCCCCTCGGAGGACAACAACAAACTCAACCTAAAGTGTAGCTTTGGAGGAGTGACGAGTATCTGTGGCCATGTTTAGACGTGGTATTTTTTCATCCAGAAACATGCCGATCGTGTCTAAATCCAGCAGAGATGGCTTACAGTTCACCTGGTAATAGATTGTGTCTCAAGTGTGCCTCAATTTGCTTCACCGCCCACATTTGGCATCTGTCAGAGTGGGCCTACAGATGAAAGCAAACCCAGAAAGATTCATGCTTACCTAACACAGCTGGCGAAGACCACTGTCTCTATTCTGTGGTTCACCTCGGGTCCAAATTAAAAAACCTTCCCTGAGTTGCTTGGCATCGGAAAGTCAACAGAATGTCCATCTGTGTAAGAAAGATCTGTCACACCACATGCACAGTTGATCAAGTGGTCCTCCAGTGCAATAAGGGACGCATTTTAGTTTGTACTTCACTACACACACACGTATGTGGTCACATGTGGCTTTGTCCACTGCCAAATGTGGAGTATCAGAATCCACCTCAATCCATCCTGCACCAGCAAATGAAGCTGTCCCATATCAGTGCATTATTGACGTGCGCCTTGGTGCAATATAAACATCTTAGGTCTCCTAGTGTGTGAAAACACTGAATAGCTGCTGCATCTTGGTAAGCTCACCGGTCACAGCTATGCAGGCTCAATACCATCCTGCACGTACACATACAGTGTTTGCCGTTTTGATTTTGGTGACACCTGCTGTGTTGTTGAGACGGTTTTGAGGTCTCGGGTTCTTGACAGAACAGAATGTTTCAGCTTGTGTTGAGACCTAAAGCTCCAGTGGTCACGCAGAAGAAATCAAAGTGTAATGTCTCAGTTGAAGCCTTTGACACAAGCACCCAGCTGGCTCACGACTTCAGGACATTAGTCATGTCCACTGCCCTGTTGAAGTGCGTGTATGTATGAATGTGTTTTGGCCTCTCATGTCTCCATGGGTGAGGAAACGTCCCTGAGCACTACGCTGATGGCATCAACCCATGTTGAGCTCTATTCTTCTTCTCTGCTGTCCCACTGTCCTACTAGAGACACCCATTCATACCGGCTGCCAATGAAAACCTCACTCTCCACAAACACGTCTGTCATGACAGAGATATAGCACTGTATTAATACACCAGGCTGGACTGACCAGATTCAAAATTAAGATTCATGAGTGAGCTTGTAGAAAAATATAATTAACTTCAAATCTCAGTTCAATGTGTAACTGTGCTTCATCCAGAAGTCACAGTGGAGTCCCAGAAGAGTGCTGAAACTGTGTCGATTTATTGATCAGACAGGCAAATTTTGATGATGAATTCATTGTTTAAGTAATTTGTCAAGCGCAGATGTCAAACATTTGATGGTTCCAACCTCTCAAATGTGAGATTTGGCTGCCTCTCTCTGTTTCATATCATTGTAAATTAAATATATTTTGATTTGGCACATCAAATGGCACACACACCTCTCTTGATGGGAGGGGAAACTTCTGAATGTTTGATCCACTCTTGTCAAGAAAACGAGTGATATAGAAAGAGGTGTAAAAAAAACAACAACGACACAATAGCTGATGTTCTTCAGCAAACAGGCTGATGTGAGGAGCTGTTGCTGATGTCAGGCCAGGGCTGTCATTATATTTGGTAGCACTGCAAGGTTAGTCTCACAGCTGGGACACATACAGAAGCTCTGACACTGCTGTGTATATAATGGAGCTTGCAGGAAACAAGCCAAGTCAAATGTGGCATTTCTTGTAAGTGTTTTTTCTTTTCTTGACTTTATCATGGTGGCATAACAATGGTACAGACAGTGGTGTGCATTTTGTCCTTTGAATCACATCCTTCCCCATTTAAAGCCACTGCTCAAAGTGAAGTTCAAAGGTCACGAACATGGCTTGGGTTATAAGAAGGGAGTGGTTCTGCTGTAGCTCTTATCTCGTCCAGAAAAATCTCTGGAGGACTGAACGTCCTGAATGCCAGATGGGGTTTCAGAGACAGAGAGGGGCTTTTTTCTCAAGGCTTGTGGGTGCTTCAGATCCACCATGAATGCAGCGGCAGAAGGATTTTGGCCCCTGGGTGGGAGGTTTGGTCCGGGGCCACATAGCGATGAGTGTTTTTTCAGAGGAATGCTTCCCGTGCCTCGGTCCCACCACAGTCCTTGTTGTTGTCCCAGTAGCCCGGCTACACATCCTCTTCACACCAAAGAAGAGGAGGAAAAATGATGAGATTGAGGCCCACTCCCTGCATACCTCTTCCCTTCTCCATGCCGATCTTTTCCCTCTTGCAGGGCGCTGAATCTCTCAGCTGAACAGATCAGACAGGCCTCTTTTTGGTGTCTTCACCTGACTATTTAACCTAGACCACGCGGCAGACAGAGCTGGTGGTGGTAATTGTTCTTGCCACTATTATCTGAGACTCCAAGGCGGCAGATCACGTCTATTGTCCCCTATAATTTCCCCAGAAATATCGGGCATCTTGGCGCTGTAGTTGTCATGGGGGCATTGTGGAGTTGTTACGGTGAATTAATCTGCGATAACGTCTGGGCTACGTTATGAGAAGCTGAAAACATGTTTTGAATGAGGCCAGTATCTCTTGGTGCTAATAGGGGCCCCTGCTGAGCGATGTGTTTGACAGCAGATTCTGACCTTACTGTCTTCTCCTCTGGTGGCTTAAGGACCCCTCTGCTAAGCCAGTGATGGACAGGCCCGAGGAACTATCGTTATCTTGGGATTTGAACACATGAATAAATCCAGTATTTATGAAGGAGGCCAACAAAGTGAAGGCAGCACGCTCTGAGCAGACCCCTGCTTCTCTCTGCCGTGTAATGCATCAGGCTGCTGGATAATTGGCCCTTAGTGTGGTTTACAAGTTGTGCTTCTTTTGCATAACCTAATGTAGTGAAGGACTATACAGAGGGAGAAGAAACATGCAGCATCACATTTGGCCTTTCATTCCACCCCGTCTCACTTCACTTCTGTTTAGCAGCAAGTGTGACATGAAAAGCCTATTCCCTTCTCTTTCACGCTCAACTGTAAGCTGCCACGCTGGAATTGAGAGCCGTCCAATGACTTCATATCACACTGAAAACATTTACTGCAAGATTAGTGCAGTTGTCAGGCTGAGCGGCACGGACAGTTGCAATTAATGAAAAATTGGTTAGGTGTGCTGAGGGTACTATTAAGCTCTGCTAGGCTCTGATTGATTTCCTGACTCGTGGCAGTTTGTTATTAAACTAGAGGGAAGATTGAGTCGTGGAGGAAAGAAGTCAGTGTGTGATTGACTGTGATTTCGACATTGAGCCTCGGCCTAATTAAAAACAGTCAGCACACTGAGGAGCGCAGGCGGTCACGCAGCTGTCAGTGACCCAGCCACTGAAGCTAGGTGGCTCTTTGTCAGGTTCATCTTACAATTAGTACTGTCAGAGCTGAACTGAATGGGGCAGGCGATACAGAAGGGATGATTCTAACAGGAGCTGAGGTTCTCAGTGAATATATCATAGAAAACTCTCTGTAAACTGTAAACTCTCTCTAGAAAGAAAATGCAACTCTGTGAGGGCATGTAGATATCCATGAGGCAAAAAGAACTCATAACAAACAACAACAAGAACATCTTGTCCTATCCAGCTTGCTGGGCTCGTGGTATTACATGAATTGCAGTTCCATGGGCTGCTGTCTTGCAAGAAGCCGAAGATACCGTCCCAATGTTCTGCCTCTCCCCATTAAACATGAAAAATGAATAGAGATTTAAGGGGCTGTGAACTGGCAACTGACTCATGAGGCTGAAACATATATAGAGCAACTTAAAGGGTAATTCCAGTATTATGAATTATGGAAGGGATCCCCTACAGAGAAGCTTTTTGTTTAACCTTGTTGCTCTGAAATCTCTTGAGAGGTGAGTTGTTGCAGGAAGACGACGGTGGAAACGCGAGTCAGAGTTCTTCTCACTCTTTATCAAAAAGGTCCATCTCTGTGGGGATCCTTTCCATAACGTTATGTCTGAGACACTTAGAATAACAGTCAGAGCCTGTCAGTGGCAGGAACAAGCACTTTTAGTAGACTTACTTTTCACGGGTGCAGTTGCCCCCAAGGATTACGTTGAGGTAATTCCAAACTGGACTTAGTCATTTAGTTGTAAAAACAAAAAGAAATTGTAATAATAATCTTTCACAAATACATGTTTTGTCCTTGTTATCTGTTCATTTAATATATAGCAATCTATTTTTATAATGGAGGTTTGGTTTGCAGACAAATAGCTGATCACAATCACAAGCAGCAATTAAAGGATCATTACATTATCTATTATTTAATGAAATTCTGTTGGCACCCACAGAACCTCGGCAACACCGATCACTACCTGATACAGTGTGCGGTGGGTGATAATGGACTTTTCAGACGTTATCTTCACTACACAGATGAGTAAGCTGTCTCATCTAAGCAGAGATCCAATAAAATCACAAAAGTCATTAACACAATGATGAATCCCGGGACAATAATGATACTACTGTGTCATTTGCGTTTGGGGTGTGAAAACAATTCGGTTTGAGTCACTCGACCGTCCGCCAAACTTCTCCATCAGGCAGTTAAAAATGTGTGGGGGAGGATTTTTGTTTTTCCACAAAAGAGTATGGGCTGCAGAGTGAGTTCTGATTAGCCAGAAATGTCAGCCCCTGACTCTGTAATCACTGAGTCATCGGCATTGATCACAGTCCTATTAATCCCCTGCTTGTGTATTATGGTCAGTTTGTGCAGCGGGTGCAGCTAATGCACCTTCAGTAAGAGCACACAGGGAGTCGGCTGATTAATAAGTTACTCATCAGCACATAACCTTTTTATGGTGCACATGCAGTCAGTACTATACCGCAGTATTATGGACTGTGGAGGACTATTACAGTCCAGCCATGTCAGGATCTTTCTCTCTCTGTGATTTGTATTTTATTGGTTTTCTAGTGGCGGATGGTAGCACCGCTGGGCTTAGAAAAGGGAGCAACAGATGATGAAGAGGACTCACGGGGAGGCCACTGAAAGACAGATAAACAGCGGCTCTCTTGTTTATTCTACTCTTTGTGTTAAAATAACAGCCACAGAGGCTCTCCAGAGAGGGAACAATATTGTAATACAACATATTTACTGTTGGTAACAGAGACTGAGCAGTTATATTTCACATTGTTTACTGTAAACAGAATCTATGAGGCTGTGCTGCCGTGGGTGAGGATATAGCTCAGTATGCACATGGATTGATTTGCTTATTCTGCTGCAATCCCTCTAGAAATGTCACAGATACATAAAACACATTGAACATGCAGAGTGCAGAGTTACTCTCTAATGAGCCTCACAGTTGGCTGTCGAGATCACGATCCAGCTTTTCCTCCAGTGACTGGCAGGTCATGCTGTCTGCTAACGAACTCCCCGGAGAAACTTGAAAAACACAACAGTAAGTCATGTACTTTGGCTTGGTTTGTTTTGTTTTTTTACTTTAAAAAAAAAGTTTTCAGGCCGATGAAGTTAAAAAACTGCAGACCTGCTGACGGTGTGCACAAACTCTGCAAAAGTGAAAAGGCACCCAGAATTCCACATACTGGAAATTGCACCATTTTTGCCATCAGAATAATTTGAGAGGTGTTTTAATCATTAATCATTATTTTTTTCTTTTTTACACATCTCAGCTTCTTCCTCTTTGACCAAAACCTGATTCATATTTTTGCTAATGTTATTGTCAGGGTTTGCTTTTTTTTAGGAATAAAATCTTTATAGAAAGTCTCTGAAGGCGATGTGTCATCTGCCTGAAAGCGGCTGTTAACCCAGCAAGAACTTTATTAGTTTACATTGAGGACTTTTAGTGTCTGAAAATGGCCTCTAAAATGGCTTTTTTTACCATGTCAAGAATGAAATTATGAGGAAATGAGACTCACTAAGTGAGACAACTTTCACTAAGTACGTTTTACAGCAGTGCGGTGTGTGTGTCCAGGCTGCCGCAGACGTCCAGGTAGTGGGTTTATGGACATGCTAAAGAAAGCAGGAGCAGGAGAGTGGTATTATTAGTATCATTTTGATTAAAGACTATAAAAGCCATGTCTTATTACAGAAGGTGTTAAAAAGACAGGCTTCAAATGTTTTTTTAATGATTTGTGGTGTTATTACAAAGGCCTAATAGGTATTAGACCAAAAAGAGAAGCAACTGATGAGATTTTGGTTTCACATCAAATTACATGACATCAAATTACAATGTATGTCTGTCTCCATTTGCTGACCTTCCTCACAAGCATGCATATGCGTTTAAAACTTTTGTTTTTCTCTTCTGAAAACCTAATGACTGATGAAAAAGGTATCCTATCGGCGGCTGGTACATATCATCATCCCGATCAGTCTCGCTTCTGGATAAACACCTGCAATAATAAACAGTGTTTTGTTTAGTGTTGGGTGTAGCAAACCAACAATGGCTCCTCAGGGCTCCACTCCTCAAAAGACCAAAGTTGGTCTCATTCTCCACAAACCGAGTCACATTTGATACAAGACTTGCAAATCTGCCAGAGGGAAATCAAGCTGAGGAACTCATTGGACCAAATAATGAAAGATTATTATGCGGATGTTGCTGCTGCAGCCGCATTGCTTTTAGGAGCAACTCTGTCTAACATTGTAACAAGTCATATTGTAAACTTCTACATAGCATACAGCATGGAACTAGCATATGCTCTGCACCCAGAGACGGCGGCCTCGTAGCTCTCTGGCCCCCGAATCAGATAAGTGTCACCGTGCATTGGGTTGAAAATCCATACTTATAGGAGTTATTTTAGTGACACTGGGCCCTTTGTTTCCCTGTAATAACTATGCAGCTCTGACAACAGGCCACTGTTTCGGCCAATATTAGCATGCAGATTCTCTGGTGTAGTGCTACACCATTTCTGCCAGCACAGTGCGTATATTGTTTTGGAGGCAGGAATGCACTGGATGTCCTCGGCTGTGGGAGCTGGCTAACTTTAACGGATAGCTGTCAAAGTGGACGTTAGAGGAGCAGCTGTGCTTCCATCTCACTGGAACTAATACGCTGGAACATGTATTGCTTGTTTTTACATGGTTAGACTGAAAAATGAACCATGATAATGTCGGGAGATGAGCTCTTAATGCACTGCACAGGGTTGACTCTGTTACAAAAAGGTGCTGCAGCTTCTCTTGTACAATTGCATACAAGCCAAGAAACGTTTTTGTGCAAGCACGCTAATGCATTGCTAATGCATTGTGCTCCAGTCAAATTAAGCTGGGGATTGTGAGCACACCTGCTACAGCATTGTTTTGACTCAAACGTCTGCAGAAGGTGCTGAGAGCGACCTCAGGGACAAAACAGCACTCAGGACTTTAGTTAACACACTTTTCAGATGCTCGTGTCTGTAATCTCACAGTTCTACCTCTTCCTGTTCAGCAGGTGAGGTTCATTCAAGTTCAAATGTGAAACGTTCGCTCTGCCGGTCTCAGCAGCAGCAGGAAGGGGGCACGGCCTTGTCAAAAGAGCCCATTGTGCTGCTGGGGGTTTTGTTGTGTGCCATGCGGGCCCAAGCCCATGGATGACCCTTGTTGTTTCTGCGCAGGCCTGGGTGAGGCAGATGCGAACCAGAACAATGGCTGCATCTCGGAGATGCCGGCGGTGACTGACTCCACGGGCGCTGAGGGCCCCCGCCAGCCCTGGACCCCCGCCAGCACAGCTGACCCTGACGCCGCCACACCACGCCCCCACCTGGTCCGCCTCTTCTCCCGAGATGCCCCGGGCCGAGAGGACAACACCTTCAAAGACCGACCCTCCGAATCGGACGAGCTGCAGACCATCCAGGAACACAGCGGAGCGGCTTCAGAGTGCGGGTCGGAGAGCCCCGAACAGGACCTAGAATAGGCTAGCTTTTTTTCCCTCCCTCCCTCTCTTTTCTCTTTTTTCCTCCTCTGTCTTTCGTTCTCTCATTTAAGAGAGAGGCAAGAATCCCACATTTGACAAATATACTACCAACCACTACTACTACAACCATGGCATCTGCAAGCAGCTCTGCACAGGCCGCCTTCGGGCTGGGCCGGAGGAAGAAGAACCCCGGCCTCCTGGACCAGATTGGAAAGTTCTTTGGAGGGGACAAGAAGAGGAAGAGCAAGGTGAGGAAGCAGGGAGAGCTGAAAACTCGACCCTTCTCATGTATCTCAGTTCACTCTGCTGATTCTCTCTCAGAACCACTTTTTATTTCTGATTCTTTAACAGATCTTGTAAGAGTTTGTTGCAACATATTTGTCATATAGATATGTGTTGTTTTGATGGTGAACCGAAGTCAGACATTGTCCTGTGATTCACATTAACTGGCGAAACTGGCTGATGACTTCGGGTGGGTTTTGTTTTATTCCTTATTTTATATTACAAAGAGGCTGTGATTTAAGGAAACATGTCTATATTGTTCTGTTCTTCTTTTATTTGAATGGTACTGACATTAGTAGCATCTTTCTCCTCAGTTAAATTGTATCTGTTGTAGATGTGATTTGGTGGAACTGTTCACTTGTTGCTGCCGTTATGCAGTTTGTTTATTCAAACTTTTGTCAGACTGGAGTTAAGAACAGCCGTGTCTCAGTTCAGGTACTTCCCTAAGTGATGTCGGTGATGGTGTGAGAGGAAAATCCATGCCCGTGTCATTTAGATGTAATACTGGTACATTATTTTGCATTCTGTAGAGGCATTAGGTATTCGTCTGCAGAGAGCCCATGCGGCTTCTTTGTAGAGAGTTTAGTCTCTTTGATTTCTCTGTCTCTGGGGTAATGTTTAAACATCTGTAATAAGTCAGCCACGGGGAGGTACTTCACCACTATTTGCACGGTACAGCAGTCTGCGAAGTCACTTTCAAAGTTAATGATCACATTATGCTATAAATGATCAAAGAGATATAAGGTGTATATTAACATATAATGATATATATTAGAGTAGGAGCATATTGTCATCCCCCTGTTTGGGAATATATACAAGAGTCCTGTCTTGCAGACAGGTGATTATGAGGCATTAAAGTCTGCATTGCTTTTTAATTACTTTGTACATTGTAGTGTTGTCAAGACACCATCATTTTGTTTTGACCGTTAGTGAATATGGAAGCCTTACTGATCAGGCAAGATTTTAATGTAGGTGTCCGTTTTCAGTGTCCGTCTTTGCTGTGATAGAGAGCGTTCCATTTACTCCTGGCACCAGTTTGTCATCAGTTCAGACTGACTGGGCTCCACTTCTAGACATTATGGGCTGCTTGGCACTGTTGCCACAGCTATTAAGAACCAGACTGCAGTCCTGTTGGTTCCACCCCCTTTTTTCAGTCCATGGGACATGCACTCGTTGATGCCCTCTGGAGGTGAGGATGAGATGGAATTTCAGCTTTCAGCACCAAATGTGATGGCAAATATTTTTAGTTCACATACAGCATTGAACACATGTGCAATACTGATATTGGTTTGAAAGGAGAGCTGTCGTACATCCAACCACAGCTGTGGACTAAAATATCCTCTCAGATTATACGCTTTTTTTTCTGTCCAGCTAACCCTGCAGAGCGCTAGTCAGAGAGCTTTGGAAAGGTAATTGCAAAGAAATCATTCAGCAGCATGAAAATATGCCCCCCCCCCCCTCCCACACGCGCCTTATGTCAATTATGAAAAGGTGTTCAGCGTAAGATTCAGGATAAAAATGATTTTATATATACTGTATGCTATAAATCTTTGCTTCAGCCTGTTCTGCTGATCAGAAATAGTTTTTGCTTTTGTAAAGTTACTCATGAAATGTTCAGGGAAAATGTCAACAGAACAAATTGTGAAGCTTTCACCAACATTAGGCTAGTGACCAATTTGTCTGCCGTCTTCGTCTGTTTTTCTTCTTCTTAATGCCACAACAGTGTACATTGATCTCCATATTGATGACAAAGTGTACTGAAACAAAGTTGTAGAAATATATATTTATGTATTCACCAAGGGTTTGCCTTCAAATGATGAGTGTTCACATGTCAAGTGAGTGACCGACTGGTCCGCCCCACCTCCGTTGCCTCTTGCAAAAAATCAACCTGCACTAACTTTCTGCTGCAAACACACAAGAATTCATCATGAAGACAACAATTTTTTTAGCTTAATTTCTGATCTACTCTGCCTCTCTGTGTGCGCAGACGTTTTTAGTGCATACTTTTACTTCTAGTATTGTGGGAGACGTGTCAGTGTTTTTCTGTTGGATCTTGAATATGCATGCTTACTTGAGTAACGCTGAATTGTTTTTGATATCTGGCAGGTGTGGAGCCATTTATAAACTGATCCCTTGTGCTTTTTTTTAATGTCATCATTTTCAATCCAAGTCTGCGCTTTTGAGAAAATGCTAAGACTGTACGCACGAGATGTTTCATAAATTGTGATGAGATGACGCCAAAAAAACGACAAAACTCCCAGTCTCAGGACATGAAACAACCGCAGAAAAAATCTGCATTTGAATGATCATTTCAAATTACCGGGATAATGATGTGCTAATCGGAGGGAAAATTAAAGTTTGCATGAACATTAGCTATTCAAGCAGAAACAGTGACTCATAAAGAACAGAGCTTATTTTGAGGTTTTAATTTGCATGTTAATTTGACAGAGTCAGCCACATAATGCAACGCAGGAGTGATTACTGTATGTGAATCAGGCTTTAGCAGAACAGCTCACAGTCAAAACCAAAACTCATATGATACTGTACTCTAACCCCAGTGTCTTGGATGAAGAGGGGGTGTCGGCGGCCCCCAGCCCCCCTCTCGCATCACCTCAGGTTCACGTGTCTTTGACTCAGTCGGAGAGTTTTGTTTGAACCAGCAGTGGATCGGTGCTGATCCCTGTTTTGTAACGCCTTTCAACTTTGCAGTGGATACTTGTAAGCGTTTGTATCTGTTGTGAAGTGTTGTGACCGGTGACCTGTTCCTAACCTGACCCTGTTCTAAGCTTTTTGAATTATTGCTTGATTAAAACTCTTTAACAACACTTTCAGCGCTCTCTTTGTTTTGTTTCATTTCGTGTTGGCCTCAATGTCTCTCTTTTGGTTCTTCTTCTGTTGTGAAAAATGTAATAAATCCTTTTAACTGCTCTGCTAACAACACTCGCCTCAACACTTTGAGGTGTCACAATTCATCTTTCTTAGTTTATAAGTGACCCAATATAGAAAACTTTACTTTCAGCATTTATTTATTCAGGTTTGTCTGCAGTCTCAGCCTGTGAGATTACAGACTTTAAGACCAATGAATTCATTCCTGAGTCAATCAGTCAGTCAATCAATCACGTAAACATACTGCAAAACAAAAGGAGTTGTCAGTGAGGGTTTAATGGAAAGCAGAGCTACTGTTTATCTCCGCTCTGATAGTACCGAGTAATGGATGACTGGCTCGACTTGACTAGATGAAATGGGAGAGAACAAAATATCTTTTCGTTTGTCTGCTAAACAGGCCGAACTTTGTGATCACCACGGGCGGATTGTTCTTGTTTCCCGGAGGCATGCGTGGATTGAAATTTGTTCGTTTAGACTTGGATCGTAGAGAAGTTTCGCCACGTTTGAGTCAGTTAAAGCCTGTCTGAAGACTTTGCATTAACATGAACAGCAGCATGTTCATCAGGATTACTTCTCCAACAAAAGGAAACGGGGAGTTCAGCTCAGAAATTCAGTCAGCACCAGCTCATTTCAAATTCTATTGAAGATGTAAAAATGTGTTTATATTCATCTATTGTTTGGATGGACCAAGAAGTGCAGCCAGGCACCCTGGCACTGGAAATTATTGCTCAATGAAAACAAACATTGTCTAGGATTTTGGACAGGCGTGCATTTTTATTTAATTTCAATACAAGCTGCAAATGAATGATACTGCAGAATGAACAGCAGGGCTGCTTTATCAGTCACACATGAAAGAAGACAATGCAAACCTCTGTGTGTAGCCTCGGAGTTCAAGAAACTAAAAGTGCAAACATTGCTCAAGCATTTCATTTGTAGGATTAGGTGATGATGTGGTAGATGTGGTATTTAGCAAATACATTCAACCTAATAAGGGGGCTTAAGGAACCGTATGAAAATTATTTTGGGGGGAGGCTGGCGGAACATTATATTTAGTTTTTTTGTAAAAACAAAAACAAAAAAAACAAGGCCCTCTCCAGCATTACTATACTTTCTTTTAACATTTTCCTTGACTAAGAAAAATGCCTCCCCACAAAATTATATATGTATATAATACATTTGATTGATACAAATTATTTTGCTATGAATAACTAAAAGTGCACGAAGAGTTTTAGCTGGTGTACTCCAATTTAAAGGCATTTGCCAAAATGAAGGCAAACTCAAAGAAAAGAAAGAAAAAATACATAACCCTCCCCCCTAATCATTTTTATATGGTCCTTAAGATCTTTTTTTTTCTTCATCAGTTCTATCTGACAGCACATATAATGGCTTAATTAGCCTCCTTTTTATTTGGTATTTGATCCTGATTGCCTTCCAAGGGGAACAGCGAGCTGCAGCTGCCATGTTTGTGTCCACTGCCAGACAAACTGCTGTGTTTGTCAGTCGGATCGATTGGCCCCGTGCTCCCTCTGTTCATGAATCTGAGAGAGTGCAACTACAAAAAAAAAGAAAGTAAAGTATCACTCCTTTCTTCACTCCTTTCTTCTGGATGAGCGAAGACGCAGAGTCGGACACTAGGGGGCAGAAAGGCTAATTGCGAAAAAGAGTGCTGTTTCCTGCCGTTCAGTGTGGCAGGGCTGGGTTAATGCTAAATGCAGGTCACTGAGATGTTCAGTGTGAAGTGGGTGAAGTACGAAGGCAGAAGTATTTTTTTATGATGAAGATACTCGCTAATGATGGCGACAGAGATTCTCAAATATGGATCTCCAAGTCTTGTCCTCTGCTCAGGATGAATTATTAAACATCATCCATAATGTAGCTGATTCCTGGCCAGGAAGTGACCTCTAACCTCACAGGAGGCAGTTAGGATCATTAACCTGCACTTTGTGATAAACTACAGGGCACGAATACCTTGTAGCTCAATGTGTGTCCTGCATCCTAATTTGTCACTTTCCTCATTTTATGTGTGCATAAATATACTGTGTGTGACAGCAGAAACAACTGAGAGCTGCCCCGCTTACTGTCAGAGATAAAGATTAAAGAAATAGTTCAACATTTTAGGAAATACACTTTTTCACTTTCTTCCTGACAGTTAGATGAGAAGATCGATACCATTCTCATCGCTAGTCTGTTAAATTTGAAGCTGAAGCCAGTAAATGGTTAGCTTAGCTTAGCATGAAGACTGAGGATGGGGAAACACTAATTAACACATTTTAGAACAATTATACAAACCTGCAAACCGAATGACATTCCCATCAGCCTCAGCTTTACTCTGTGTTTAGTGCTAAATAAAATGTTGGACGCTAACGCGGTTACCATGATAAACATCATACCTGCTAAACAGCATCATCATTGTAAGCATGTTGCCATGCAAGCGTTAGCATTTAGTTCAAAGCAGCGCTGTGCGTACAGCCTCACAGAGATGCTAGCTTTGGACAGAGCTGTTTCCAGTCTTTATTCTAAGCTAAGCTAACCGTCTGTGGGTGCTAAAGCTTCATGTTTAATGGACAGTCATGAGAGTCTCGGCAAAAAAAGGTAATAAGCTTTACCTTTACAATATATTTCCTAGAGTTTGAACTACTCCTTTAAAGACATGTTCATAGGCTCGTCTGCGTCCTAAAACTACAATTCAACCTATGGCCACTTTTGGAAAAGCCAGGAAGTACTTTTTCTGTCTTCTGCATTTGTATTTCTTGTTGTAACAATAAAAAGAAAAGAAGAACTGGTTAGTTAGCATGAGCAGTGATTGTAACCGTGACTACAGAGACTCTATCACCCGGAAATCCAAAGGAAAGGTGTCACAATACTGGACAAACTCTTTGTATATTCTACACGAAATGCACACAAAGGCACAAAATGAGCTCTTTGTGTCTCTCTGCACCTCCTTTCTACTCTCCCTCACATGCACCTGAACCCCTTTCTCTTCAGACATCAAACAGGGCTCAATGATTGCGACCTCCTGAAGACACCACTGAAGTGGAAGTTTGAGAAGAGCATCGAAAAACAGCTTTAAATTCAGCGACAGAAAGTTATTTCAATAACAGCCAGACTTGGCAGAGCACCTCCATGTCACTGCTCAAGATTTGAAAGTCTCCATCATCATTAACAGCATGCCAGGAGCTAACGGAAACCACATTTGAGTTTTTTTTCCTACCTAAAATGTGTAATGTTCGCTTGACATTTGGATTGTGGCATCTGCTGCTGAAGTAATTGGGCGTCTTTTTTTTTTTAAGCAGGAAAATAAAGGCCATAAAAAGAGTTTTAAAGCATAGGAGAGGAGATGAGAAGAGCAGAGAACAAATATAGCAGAGAGACTCATTCACATCAAAGGGAGAATTGGCTGCAACGGAGACTGTATACCAGCAGAATTCATGCAGCATTATTTGATCTCCTATTTCCTCTCCCATCTCTCCCTTTCCACTAAACAAAGGCATGACAGCGGGGTCTCTCTATTTTCTCCCCTGCCTTTCATTTCTGCCTCCCTGTCCCATCTTTTACATCGCGACAGAAATATACATGCGAAAACGCACACCGAGACACACACACACACACACACACACACACACACACACTTATGCAAGAGGACATCATTAAGGGGTCACTATTGAAGCACTGGGGGCAGCTACGGAGTTGGATGTACACATGCTGATATCAACAACAGAAAGGCTAGATTTACTCTTACTTAAATCATTGAAATTGTATTTCTTTAATACGCACAGTAAATTGATATTATGGTTTTTTTTCCCCCCAAATGGAAGCAGAATTCCTTTTATATAAGCCACGGTTGTCCATCTAGATATCAATTTGGGTGGATCCTGCTCTAGGCGGAAACATTTTCCTTTTTTCTTTTCCTTTGTGTTTCCCCAGACTGTATTGATCTAATTGTCTGCTGGTCCATTTTCACAACACCCACAAAAGACTGTAAAGGTGACGTATAATGCAACACTGCGTGTCTATCACATTGCGTAAATGGTGGTGGCGGAGAACGTTTCCCCCCCTTTCGGTTACCTTAAGGTTCTTTGATGTGAGATAATGGATGTGAATCATCAACAGCACGCCCTCCCCCCTCTATCCCACACACACACACACACACACACACCCACACACACACACACACACACACATAAACACACATACCTTATTGGGGTCAGAGAAAGGGATGAATGAGGTAACATTAACTGAAAGGACTGAACATTCTGAGTGGGTGGAAATTAGTTTTTCCTCCTGTGGGCTGCATGTTGTTGATGGCGTTCCGTATTAGGAGAATTATACTTTTCACCTTTTATGTGTCTGTGCTGTTTGAGTTAACAGGATTTTTTTTTTTTTAATGCAGCAGTGTTTTTACTAAAAGTCAGAGCATATCGACCCTATTAAACACTCGTTGACGTACCTTTTGTAAAGGCTGACTTTGAAGAACTTGCATCGATTTGTACTTTGGGATGGTAATTAAGTCTTCTTTGTTAAGATCAAGCCATTGACGACAAAATACTGACATCTGCAACTGCTCATTTGTCCCTCTTTAATTTGTTTTTAATGACTCGTGGCCAAAGGTTTTTGTCGGTTTGGGATGAGGGTTAATGAGGTGAGAGTTGTCTGCGACGTGATGCTGCTATTAATGTAGCTGATTGAATGAATATCAGTGGGAGGATGGAAGTCAACGGGAGATTTTTCACTGAGGAGAGTCATAAGTGCTGATGGTGAAAATATATTCGTGTTCAGGGTTGCTGATAAAGAAGTTCCCACCTTAATACGGCAGAGTTACTGACCTCTGTACAGCCACTACAGGTGTTGAAAACAAATGGTGAACATTTTCAATGGAAGAACATTCAAATGAACCACGTTTCTGAGCAGGACTTTGCTGTAGATTCTTATTGCTTTCCTTCACTGTTATCCACCACAAGTGACCATTCACACTCATACATGTCCAAAAGCATCCTTACATAATCAAAAAGAATATCAAACAAGGAATATGTCTTACAGATTCTTTCAAAATGAATTATCATTCATAGCTCAGGTAAGTAAACCCGTTTACACAACTATTTGTACCTGCCGCTGTCTCTCATCAGCCGACACCTTT
Source organism: Enoplosus armatus (assembly GCF_043641665.1). Lineage (NCBI taxonomy): Eukaryota > Metazoa > Chordata > Actinopteri > Centrarchiformes > Enoplosidae > Enoplosus > Enoplosus armatus. The sequence goes on along the minus strand of NC_092188.1, from coordinate 19,630,001 downwards.
GGTGTCATGGCAACACAGGGAAAGTATAGTGTTTTTGTAAATGGTCAACAATTCCATTAAAAAGTGAGTCATTTTGTAATTCTCGTCCTTCAACAGGTAAGTATGACAAGCAACAGGACCACCTACGCAACTTTGTGTTGTATTTTAAGTACTTCCAAGGGAGTGTTTTAAGAAGAAGAAGAAGAATTTATGTGCTATTCTCTTGATCGTTGTAGTAACAGGATTATTTCTTACTTCAACAGATAAACTATTAATCTTACATTTATTATTGAAGTTTTTGAGCATCTGAGAGTTAAAGGTCAAGTGATTTTTGTTTTGTGCGTCAGCATACTTTTGTTTAACATGTACGTCTATTGTACCTTCCTTCTCTCTTTTCCTTCCCAGGGATCTTTCCGAGGTGCTCTCTCTCCAGGCCCTCAGAAAGCCTCTGCCACTTCCCCACGTAAGCGTGGAGCAGAGAACGCCGTGGTCCATTTCTTCCGCACGATCGTGAGTAATATAAACAATACACTACACCTCTGTCTTCCAGTGCTCCCTCCATGTGTGTCTCTTTGCTCTTCTTCTACTTTCTCTCATAAACTCCGTCAAATGTCTTTATTCTGTGATTAACTCCTCTTCAGGTGTCCCCCGCCCCTCCCAAGTCTAGGGTGAGTCTGCTTCATGTTGCTTACTTTTGAAGTTGAAATTTACACTCGCAAATGGAATATAGTAGACCAATAAAATATGCTTATGTCCTTATAACAGCTAAAACATTTCTGCAAATTGGTTTCATTCTGTGTGTCTCCATTTTGAACATGAAATTAGGGCTTTTTTAAGATCTTATTTACTGTCAATTCACACAGAAAAAAATCTGCCCAACACAATTTGTAAATTTGTTAGATTTTCTCCCCAAGAGTTTTCTGTCAAGGCTGAAAACAAAGCTTTTAGATCCATAAAAGTCACAATTTATGCCCAGGAGGACAGTAACATATCCCACTGCATGTTGAAATTTGAGTGTTGCATTTGAATCAGTTTAGATAAATGACATACAACATACAAATTCAACCATTTAACCAGAATGCATGAATACACTGCATTTAGACTGACTGCTGGAGTATTTGAAGCATTCTTATGCTGTATGTCTTTGGCTTTGTTGCTGCTGAATGTCACTAAATGTTGTGCTCTTTCCAATGTGAGCGTCTGCCTTGCTCCCCCCCACCCCCCACATATCTGCTCCCCCTTCTCTCCGCTCCTCATCTGCCCTCATCATCTCCCTGTGACCCTGTGACTTCCCCCCCTGGATGGACCCTCCTATCTGCCTCCTCTCCTTCCCATCCTGCCTTTGCGCTGAGTAAGACACACATTTCCACTTGTCCCCTCTCTCTTTTACCTCTTGTCCTTTGTCTCTTGTTTCTCTACACGTCCAGTGGAGAGGACTAGCAGCCAAGATAGGCCTGGTAGGTGGTTTAAAAAAACACAGAGGTATCATGCCTAATTAAACCGAGGGGGGCAATTGAGGTCATCCTCTCAAACAGCCTCCGAGTGTGACACCTGTGGCTTTACTTCCATGTAGTCTCCATCAACCACTTTAGCCGCCGTAATCTGTCCATACGTCAGTGATAACGCCCTCATTTCCTTCTGACTTAAGTCCATTTTCAAATACATCATTCCCATTTTGTAGCTTTGCGGCCTGACTGATCCATATCATGTGCGCATATTGTTTATTCATGATAACACAGGCATCGGTCTGCTCTTCATTATCCTTGTTTCATTTCAAAAATTCCTCTGTGGCTGGCGGACGTGAGACTGCCCTCTGCTTCATTTGGCGACGTTATCTGCACTTAATTCCTCATGCTTGTGTGTGTGGGTATGTGCTCGTTCTGAATCCTGAAGCAGCAGAGACAGAGGGGTTGTGGGGGTTAAAGGCAAAATGGCTCAGACAGAGGAGTCTCTCCCAAGGGACTGTATGAACATTATTACAGCGGGACAGGGGGTCAAAAAAGAGGGAGGGCAGGATAGTCTGACGTTTTTTGGAGAGCAGCAAAGGATTTTATTCCCTTCCTCTGCAATATAGTGAACAGACACATGAAGAGTTACGAGAAAACTTTCCACATGCACCATAAGGGTTCCATCCTATTTTGACACGTTGTTGGGAGGGTGATGCAGTTTTTCTCTAAGTCAAGGGAGGGTTCACAGTCAACATTAATGCTGCTTGGGAGGGCCTTGGTATTTTTCCCGTGAAACATAAGGATCAGCCCCTGTCACCACTCCAATCATTTTCATACAGTCCCTAAGTGTTTTTCTAAGGGAATGAACCTTAAAACCTGTTCATATAGTACATTTTCATACATATTCGATCGGACATCAGCTTCTCTCTGTTTTATTTTCCACTTTCCACATCCAAGTGTCAAGCAGCAATGTTTTGAAAAGTCCAAGATAAAATACATTTGGTTGGTTGGATCCACCGTGAGGCAGTGAATAAAGTAGGACACTGTGGGCACCAGATGACTGTCATATGGTCAAAAAGTGAGACTCCGAAAGTCAACTGAAATCCCCTCTTCTTTTTTATCTCACACAAGAGTTGCCATTGGTGGTTTCAAGCAAGCAGGAGACTTTTTCCTTTTCAAACTTTGCTGCTTTGTAGCTTTTCTTACTCATGCATAATTCACACCAAATACTTGGATGAAAACCTTACCAGAAGTGGAACACAATTCTAATATAAAAGTAGGGCAAAAATTGGATCGCACCGTAATCCATACCTAGTTTTCTCCGATATTTTGAGTTTTTTGTGGAGCACACTGATCCATCATTCCCGAGCACACCCTGGAGGTGGAGGAGGTCCTATGTATTACATCCTCTTCTCTCCTTCCTCTTTTCCACCCTCACTGAATTGAAAATGAATCAGGGGCTCTCTGTAGAAAGGTCAGCCACATATTAACCCCCTGACAAATATCTCCAAGACTCATTTAACACACCGACTCCTTTTCTTCCTCTGCCAGGGGGACCAGAAGTCACAGTCTGCTAAAGCCAAGAAGGCCAGTGCAGGGGACGGCAAAGGCTCCCTGACTAGGATCTTCAAAATGGTAAAAAACTGCACGTCAAACACTTTCCAAGTTATTTCCTTGTGGCCTCCCTACACTACTTCTCTTTCCTGGAAGTGAAATTGCACAGAAAGTGAAATATTTCCCTAATCGCTGTCTTGCCCCTTTTTTTCTGTCTCAGTGATGATATCAGCGGCAGAGTGAGTAACTGATATATGATGGAGGGATGCTAGAGTTTAACTCACTCCGTGTTTGTTTGATATGCTTAGAAGACATCCTAATCTCATTACTACTGCAGCAGCAGCAGCGGCAGAATAATAAGAGGCAAGATTGATCATTGTGCACGCTACAAGCTTTGTGCCCATGCTGGTTTAATCACGCTGAAGATGGTAGATCCAGTTCGAAAGGGTCCAGCGGGGCTACAGCTAACATACTATATCTGCTTTACAAGGAAGGAGTGGTTGCTTATGCACAATGTGCAGTATAATATAAAATTATTACGCAATATCATCAATCACTTGCCCAATCTCAGGACCAGATAAATTAAATAAATCGTTGTCAGACAATAGGTGATGGGTTTGCGTTCCGCCTCTTTTGCTCTCCACACGGTTTACCAGCATGCAACAAAAGCCCGCTCAAACGTGATTGGTCAATACTACTTGGACTACAAACGGAGGACAAACGGAAACCATCTTGGCTGTTTATAGAGATGACCACTTAGACAAGCGCGACTGGCTCCTTCAGGTCCTTTGGAGGAGTTGCTGCGCAAAAATGTTGGTAGAATTTAAAACTGATCATTAGGATCACAGTATACCTGAAAAAGCCATCATTCAGTGGCTAGCAATGTTACAATGAAAGCTCCTCTGAAGTTTTTAATGCTTAGAATGTCATGAACTCACACAGACAACAGCAACAGCATGGATGTTTCATATTTGTTTAACATTTTCCAAACATCAGTATAAACAGTGGTTGTGTCACTAGCACAGAACAAATGCAGTACAAGAAGGATATGTTTGCTACTTATGCAAATGTCACCAAAAGAGAGTGAAGGTAAAATGGCAAGTCAAAGTGTAAACACAAAGTCAGTCAGACGTGTGAAATAATGTGTGTGTGTGTGTGTGTGTGTGTGTGTGTGTGAGGCACTGACATGGGAATCGTTGAGTTTTTGTTCAAAAATGTATTACACAACATAGTTTTTTTCTTTTTAAACTGCACACAAGTACCTTTAACAGGTTGATAAGTCTGTCCTGTTCGCTAAAAAGTGTCCACCAAACATGAAATGTCAAAACCACTCTGAGCACAGACGGAAGTTCTGACCCCTGGTTTGACTAAGAGAACTGAGGTGTTTCTTACTCCCACACTGGACATTCAACTTGACACCGTGTAACATTCGCCCAACTTGTCAGCTGCAGCACATTCATTCGCACTTACTTCATGCTGCCGTATTCACAACTGCTTGACTTTCCAATTTACAGAGAAGCGTATTATTACTTGACTTGTCATGAAAAGCTTTCATGCCCCGCCAGTTTTTAAGTTTTAATTAGCCAGCCTCTCTCACTATACCTTAGATTAGTTAGTTTAGCAATTAGTGAGGGTGGAGAGAAATGCAGATTTCCCCGGGGCTGCGTCCTCATCTGTAGTGGCTAAATTGTTGTCACTCAGCTACAAGAGAGTAAACAGCTCTGGAGATGACGGACTACTATGACGCCCGTTTCACATCTTTCTGATGAGGCTAATTAGCATTGACTCAGTGCCATCACACTATCACTTCCTTCCTTTCCACACGTAAACAAGCTACCCAGTCCAAACGAGAATAAAGCCATGTTAACTTTTAATTAACGTTTCAGCCTTTTGTTTCTATTCCTTTTTTTTTCAGACTGAAATTTCAGTACCGTCGCTGTGTATTGAGTTCTTCTCTTTCATGACAGATAATGAATTTCGTCTGAAATGGCTGTGAGAATAGTTTAGAACAAAAGCTCAGTCCCCGGCCTTCGTTTTATGAGGAGGGGTAAAACACTTCTCACAATATGGATTATCTTCTTAAGCAATCCATGAAGATTTGTCTCATTTGTATAATCTTTATGCCTTTCAGAATCCTCTACTCTTCCATCTATTTGATCTGAATGAGAGAGTGGGATGGGAAAAAAAGTACAATATAGTCTCAGAGAAGGCTTTGTGATAAACACAGGATGTCTAATCTGAAACTTTAGGGAGCAAAAACAAATTGAAAACTGGGAGCTTTTGCCTTTGAAGGGACGAAATGCCTGAGAACCACAATGAAAACACATTTGCAGGATCTGTGGAACAATGTGTAATGTGTATTGTATATGTATACCTGCGGTCAGTCGATAAGATGCAACCTCATTTCCTATCCAACTATTTTTTCCTCTTTACCTTGAGGACAAATGCAGTAGGAACTTCCTCTGACATAAACATTTTTCATTAAAAACAAGATTTAAGACCTGCTTGCAAAATCACAGCCTCCCATGTGCAACATCAGCATGTATGGAAGCCCATTTCTGCCAAGAAAAATGCATGGAAAGCATAGGAATGATAAAAATACAATTACTCATGGTAAGTCAGAACTATGAGATTCAAAGTCAAAATTATGATATATTGAGTCAACATTTTGACTTTTTAAGTCTGCATTATGAGTTAAAACTGACTTTTTAAGTCAAAATGAATACTAGGCAATAATTATGAGTAACGTTTTACTCTTTGAGCCTACATTACAAGTCAAAATTAACTTAAATCAGAATTATGAAATACTAAGATACTCATCATTTCGATTTAGCATCACAAATGTTGACTTACTATGAGTATTTTTTATTTCGACGTCATTTTTTATTTGTTATTTAGTTGTTTTCTATCGGCTTCCATAACTATACATCACTGCAGGCCTGAAAATTGCCCACAAACATACTAACCTGCTTATTTCTCACATGAAAAGGACTACTCTGACTTTTCAATGTTAAGCCCTGGTCTCATTATTCTGTGGGAGAGCTTCGTGTAACAGCTATAAAGCTGGAAAGTTAGTTCATTTAATGACGCGTGACTGCAACTCTCAGGCCTGATGAAATCCTTTCTCTGTTCTTCCCAAAGGTCTTTAAGAGTTCTTTTTTTCTTTTAAACACAGGACGTGACGAGTTAGCCAGACAGCTAATGTTTTCAAATCGTTGATGATTCATCATGGCCATGGCCATCATCATTGGTGAAGACTAAAATTTAGCTGTGAGAAGTTATTGCCTGCAATTACTTAACACGCTTTCTGCTTAAGTGCTGAGAGAGAAAGCTGTCCACTGAGGTGAACGCTCCCATCACATACTGAGTGAAATGACCAGCGGGCCAGACTCCAAAAACATCAGAGTAGTCATTTGGAGCTGAACCAGACTTGAAGGACTGCCACCTCCACATTTTCATCAGATGTGTCTCGTCTGTTTTTGCAGGGAAGCAGGAGTGCTTCTCCAGCCAAACGCTGAAGTCCCTCTCCACAACCTCTTCCAACAGCAGATGTTCGAGAACGTGGGACTAAAGCGGGGAAAAAGGAGAAAGAAAAGGAGGAAATCTTGTCACCCTCGACACTCACCTTCCCCTCCACCTCTGATAACACTCTAATGTACGCTAAACCCCTCATCTCCCCTATCACCCCCCCCCTCCCCACACACTCCCACACACCCCTTTGGCTGGTAGATAGCGACACAATCTGTTGCCCCCCCTGCCCCCTCCCCTGCATGCGTTGTGCTGAGTCTGTGCAGTCATCATCACTGGTGTGAACTGTTTGCTGAAATTGATCCTGAAGCCGCTCACATGTGCAGCCCGAATGACCCCCCCCCACCCCACCCCCCTTTCCATGGCTCTCCACACCTGTGCTTGAGTTTCTGTGGACGTCTTCGATGGGTTTTCTCTAACAAAAAATGGCGGCTAAACCGAAGCACACCCGGAGCAGTTGAAGGCTCACGGCCGGTGCGAGTCCGACTGACTTGACCGTTATTGCCGATGCTTGCGGACTGGAAGAAAAGACCGGGTTGTTTCTGTTGTAGAGAAGAACGGTTTTCTGTCTTGTCACACTGTCTTTGTCAGTCCCTCAAAAACCTTCTCTGTGTTCTGTTTCGTGATCGATTTAACAGATATGACATGATTGTGAGAGCCATTTGGTCATACGTGTGTTTTCATTCAACCCTTGTGTGTTAGCTGTAGTTAAGTGTCCTGTCATGAATGTGATGTTGATCTATGTTTGTCATAAGGGCCTAAGGCTGGCTGTGGATGTTTGTGGTAAAACATTTAATTTCTAAACCTGCTAAATCAATTTTCTGCAATAGTCACTCAAAAAACAATTAGTCATTTCTAATGTATCATTTCTTTTTCAGTGCATGAGATAACAGTATACACTAACTTTCCTCTCCATGTTTATATATAACGAAATGATTTCATAGTGCACTGTTTTCCACCTTTTAAAAACTGCCAGAATCTGTAGCGCGATGCTGGTGCCGCAGCATGATGCCAGATTCAGACCCTTCCTCTTCGCTTTAGTATAGCTAGGTCTCTTCTTTCGTCTTCGCTGTTTCTATCTCATGCACGGCGCACATTCTGTACATTAAAGTGCCTTTCCTTCTGACTACCAAAGCGACGCGCTGTGTTTCCTTCCTGTGGATAATAAAAAAAAACAAACACAAACACAATTTCAACAAAGGTGCTCTGTGACTAACTCTGTGCAAGTTTTCTGAAAAACAAACACAAAAAAAGTCAGGTGAAGAAAAGCTCGGCACCACCACTTGTGCTGTTCAAAACATCCACCTTCCAAATGTGTTAAAAAGCAGGCGTGAGTGTGATGTGTGGCGTTCACTTCTCCCACTGTTTGTGCGTGCTTGGGCCTCGAGAGTGCTGTGTAGTGTTTTTCTAAATAGATCCTGTGGATGAATGTAAAGATCCTCTTCATTGTTTTCTGTGTAATAAAACATGACCAGCCACTTAACTGAGAATAAACAATAAAAATTATAAAACCACCTCTACTCTCTGCCTCCTGAAGTGCGTGTTTTGTCTCGCGTGGCACGACCTTGACAGCGAATGGCACATTGTGGAAAAAACTGAAGCGGGAGGGGAAGTGATGTTGTTGGGTCAGGTCGCAGCGTCGCAGCCGGCAAAGGCATTTCACAAAGCCAGAATTCATGACTCATTTGGTTATTATTATTCGTGCCAAGCTTGGCCGAGCTACTCATGAGTGGAGCAGAAAGAGCACTATCACGCAGAGATTATGCATTTCCATGTCATGTTGAAAGGCTGGCCCTGAAAATATGAATGAAACACACATAGCTTCCAATTTCTCCAAGAGGACACAATGGTGATTTTAACCTAATGTTTCGAAACGAAACATTTTACATTCCCTTTAAATAAATTGTCATGTTTTCCCACACAACATTGTTTCGTATTGAACTTTGAACCTGGACTAAAGTATACTAACATGTCATAGCTAAATAAGCACAGTGAGGTAAACTTGAAGACATGATTACATTAAATGGAAAAACAAGGATGCGTGTGGTGAGAGAATGGTAAAGGGAGAGCAGACAGATCAGCATGGCCCCTCAAAAGAAAGAAATAGCCTGACATTTTAGGAAATGTGCTCAGTCACCTTCTTGCCGAGAGTTAGATGATGAGATTGATTACGGTCTCGTGTGTGTGTGTGTGTGTGTGTGTCCTACAGCCAGGAGGGGAATCAGGCAATTAGCTTAGCTTAACATAAAGACGAGAGGTCCTCCCACTAACTCTAAAGCTCATTAATGAACATGTTTTATCTTCTTTGTGTACTCTGTGCAAAAAGTGAAGTGTTAGATGGAATTTAGACTAAAAACAGCCCTGCGTTGACACAAAGCAGGGGGCTGCAATGGTGGGTGGTGTTGCTTCAGGTACAAGTGACACATGAAATCTGATCCAAGGCTGGTTTGAGCTAACTATGAGCACAGCGCATAACTCTGGAACGTGATCACGGCACTAATTATTTTATCGCTACGATCGAGGAGTCAACAGTAGAAGTAAGGCGTTCATGTTACAAAGTGACCAAGTAAATCAAGTGTGAATTAGAATATTACATATTTGTTTGGCCACCGCCTTGCAAACGTTACATCTGTGTCCTCATTTGTGTGCAGGATACAAACAAAACAGGGACCCACAATGAAAACAAAGGCCTCACGCAAGAACCACTTGCACAAACAGATTCGTGCTTTAGTGGCTTGTACGAATGATTTAGGAGAACTGGCCGCATTCAACAAATGTTCTTTATGAATTTTCTCTTTTGGCACAAACACAACTTATGAGTGGTCCTGACCTGTCGGAGGAGTCATTCGCAATTAGTCTGCTGTTATCCAACGCTGTTGCTTTTTCACTAATGGATTGTGTATTTCATTACTTTGAGGCAATATTTTGTTGACATGATCCTGTTTGATTCTGCAATTCCAATTATAATATAATTCTAAATGTATTCATATAGCCTAACGATGTCATCATTCCTTTAAATTGGCTATTTATGCTATTATATATATATATATATATATATATATATATATATATATATACACAAGGTCAGCGGGAAGTGTAACGTCTCACCTAACTCTCAGCAAGAACGTGAATAAGCACATTTTCCAAAATGGAAACTATTCCTTTGTCAGAGGGAAAAAGATTATTTTATCTGTAAGACAATAATGTAGTCACTAAACAATAAAAAGAGATGCAAGTTTAAATTAGTAGAAAAATTACTTTAATCTTCTTAATTTATTATGGACAATAGAAAATACAACTGCAAAAAAACAGAGGAAAAAAACAGCTTATTGTCTGTACATTGGCTTTGCTTCATAACAAATGCAACATTATGCTCAAATTACATATTTCCAACCAAACCATGTTGCGGCGGTTCATCAGAAAATATAGGCAATCTAACTACACTATTTACAGAATGGACTACAGTAAAGAAAACGTCTTAATGACGTGAGAACAACAGGAAACACAAAGCTGACAGTTAAAAAGCTCGTACAGCATCAAACCCAGAACAGCGTCTTCACAGCTCGCTGCCGTTCTCAACTAACATGCGCTTTGTTTTCTAACTAAAAACAAATATGGAACAAACTGCAAATGACATTTCATTTCCAGATGAAATATGTACAGTATAAATATATAAAAAAAAACATATTTCTCGTAGACCAGTGAAAAAAAGCTTTCTATGTTACAGCTGTTATTGAAGCCTGACAGCAGTGCGGTTGGCTGCAGCTCCGCGTACGTCCCTGTGAGCTGACCAATAAAGAAGAAACAAGACACTCGTGTCTGGGGAGCTTTTTTTCTCAGAATAGTTTCCTCTCTTTCCAACAGGGTCAGCATGAGACGGACCTGCATCTCCTGACTGCAGAATTCTCTGGGATGCCTGCGTTTATTGAACCTCTCCGGAGGCCATCATATTGATGGCAATCGGACAGCAGCAAAGCAGATAAAAGACATTAAGCCAATCGCAGGGAACCAGACTCCCTTTACTTCACTGCTAATTTGGATAAACAGCAGGGGGCTGCTACTGGGTACAGTGGAGCTAATCTATAATGTCTTCGGTCTTTTTCTAACCAAATAACCCCTTTTGAGGAGACTGTTTGCTGTTTAGTGGTAAAACTCCATCAGTGCTCAGTACACTGACACAGTGCTTTTTGACTCTGGTACTCATGTGGTTTGTGGTCAGGGGAAGACATTGTGCCAGTCTCCGGATGATTCAGGAACCACTTCCAGGTCGAGCTCAGACGTTACCTCGACCTGGGGCCCCGCTTCGTCTTGGCTCAGGGACACTTCTTGGAGGGCGCCTGGATGGAGGGAGAAAGAGGAATGAGAAGGGTTTTTGCATGACTCACGTGCAGTAAAATACTCCTTGAGAGAGGTAATAACAGCGATTTGAAAAGCCCATTAGCGCGCATTCACAGAGCAGCACCAGCAGCTCTGTTTGTTTTAAATTTACCATTTGCCGTCATGCAAATGAGACCATTCGTCAAAAAGCAATCTTCCCCTCCTCGCTGCTCCAACGTTTGTTTTAATATCTCACACTCTCTCTTCTAAAAACGCAGCGTCTATTACACAAACTATGTAATAAGACTTGACGCATGTGGAATGTGCTCATTGTGAGTTGTAAATATGATATGAGCCGTGTGTCGTGGTACATCCAGCTTAAAATAACTTGAGCGCAAAACAACAATAAGTCACTTTGGCACAAGCTGCTGCAGGCCACGCACTGAATTGAGTTTTACAGTGGGAGTCATTTAATTACCCCCCCCCCTCTATTTTCGCTCGCTATATCTGAAACACTTCAAACACATATTCATTAAGTTGCAAGCGCGGGAGTGTGTGCCTTGAATCCTCCAGTATTTTTCACAAGCTGCATGACGGAACAAATATTTAAGGATTCATTTGAACCGTTTGAACCATTTTAACATCACGAACATGCCTATGAAAATGTGCAGTCATAGATAGAATACTGGGAAGTAGGATCTTGGTATTTCCCAGGAATGTGGTCCAGTTTCCCAGGAAAAAATACATGCAGGATCCCTGGATTTTCAGCATGTGTGCACGTTCGTGTACAGAAGAATTTCACATGTGGTGAAACGAGGACTCCTCCAAACCTCATTAATGCTACCATGAAACTGTTGTAGATTCAGGCCAACCTTAAATTACCATCATTATAGTAATATAACTGGAACAACTCTTCCCCATGCAGCGGCTTCTTCTAGTTCCATTTCATGTTAAAATGGCAGTTTATAGTTCAGCTGTGTGGTAGAATATTTTTTTTAGAAGAAGAGCGCTAAATCTCTAAAAAATAAACTGTGTAGACAGCTCAGTTGCTGCTGTTCCTCAAACCACCGTAATCTGTCAGCATTGTTCCCTTCCTCAGGTCATGTTCAATACGTGCCTTCCAGTCTCCAAGGTGGGGTGTTTGAATGAAATGAACAGCAATGTGTGTGTGTGTGTGTGTGTGTGTTGGTCACACCAAGGTTAACTGAAGGGGGAGTCGCAGCCTAAACCCTCACCAAGGCTGTTGGGAAGAAGTAATGATTTTAACATTCAGGACATGCATCTGCTGATATCAAAGAGGAGCCGGTGCTGCTTCAAGTGAACAAAGATGACGGACCTGTCGTCATGGAGTCTGCGAGACGGGCTTGTGTGTGTGTGTGTGTGTGCATACACATTAGTGTGGGGGTGACTGGAGTGCCAGCATAAGGCATCGCTCTCAGCGGATAATGAGAAGGATCATCAAGTGAAGAGCAACACACACAAAACCTGAGAATGAGAGATAGTTCACGTTCCACAGGGGCGAGGCTAACACTGCCTCTCAGCAGTCTGAGGTGCTCAGGGACCCCTTTTAATGTGCAACGCCATGCAAACAGCGTCTTTTATAAAGCAAATGTGGACTGCGTGTGACGGCCATGAGAGACACCAACACATCACAAAACCCAAAAGGGGAGTTCATTAGAAAATGCGTATCTGCCCTGTAACTCTTGGAAATACATCTCCTGAGAGAAAGTGAGCCAAGCTGACAGAGAGACGAGACAGAGACGATCGCTGTCTTGCGCGGCCCGGCTGCACAAACAGCTGGCTGTGCAAACATTATCTAACATCTGCGGTGGAGTTTGCTGGTGCAGCGGTGCGATGGCGGTCAGCTGCTCACCGTAGCCATGGGATCTCTTCATGTGGTGTTTCATGTTGCTCTTCTGGGTGAAGCGGATGCTGCACACCTCACACTTGAAAGGCTTCTTTCCAGTGTGTTTGACCATGTGGACCTGCAGAGCACTCTTCTGGTTGAAGGCCTTGTCGCACTGGCTGCACTTGAAGGGCCGCTCGCCTGCACAAAAGCACAGACCAACAGATCATTTAGAATTCAGTCATAATTGTGATTAACAGTGCTGTCCTTTGGTATAAATAGTGCAAATAAATGAAACCACATTTGAGATTCAAAAAAACCCAATTACGCTTGTTCAAGCCATACATATCATGAGTCTTACAAATAAACACTCCTCTGCTGTCATTTATTCCATTAAGCAAATACAAGTACTTCAGTGGCCTCCCACATATTCCCACATCAGGCACACACACACACACACACACATACACACAACTGCACGTACTGCAATCAGTGTTCATTTCTGTGAGATTCTGCTCAGCCATTTTTATATCCATGTTTAGTACATGGTGTTGATTAAAAAGTATGTATGGCTCAAAGATGAACCAACCTCTGCTGTTTGAGGCAAATGATGAACTTGCTTACATACTCGCCTACATACTTTGCGTGGACCTGGACAATTAAAAAGTATAAGCACAAGGCGGCAGATGAGGGCCAGATCATACCTGGCCGACACTGCAATACTACTCTCTACTCAAACTTCCAGTTTTGCACAGTGTAAACATATGGGAGACTGTATTATTCATCATGAAAGAATAATCAGCAGGGACAACACCTATATTATACATCATATTAAATACAATCATAACTCCATCAGCAAGCAATGGTTAATTTCATTATAGATCAATAATGAAATGAATGATGATTTTCTTGGTTAATCGCTTTGCCTAAAACATGCCTATGATGACTTCTCAGAGTCCGGGATGACCTCTTAAAAAGGCCTTGTTTTGTCTGACCAAGTGTCCAAAACCCAAACTATTCAATATACTTACTTAAATCATTTGTTGCAGATAAATATTCTGTAGATTAACTTACATCATTTCAGCCCTACTTCAAACCTGTCCGCCATTATTGTTGTTGTTTGTTAATAGTCTGCTGCCGACCTTACTGCCCCCAAGAATTTGTTTAGCAGAGGTGGTATGCCACCCAGGTACCGACGCATCTCATCTTGTGGTCTAAACGGAAGCCACGCATTAAATCTACAACCTTTGATGTGCTCTTTTTCCATAAAGGTCAATGTTTTATTTCATAGAAGGTCAATCATTGTGTGTGATGCTTGTGGAGGTGGTCGAGGTGGCCAACCTGCTGATACTAATACTAAATACATCTTGCTGATGTGCACAACCAGCAACTTGAAGAATCACAGGATATGCACGGTAGCCATGACGCACATGCAGACGTATACCAGCACTCTAATGTCTCATGTTACCTTTTAACCCTTCGTTCCATGTCTTATTAGTATCATTCAATGTTATCTGAGGATTTAAGTATCTCTCTAATTCTTTTTATAAAACATTTTATTCCCTCTGGGCAGGACATGTTGATATCTTCTGATGACAAAGCAGTGGCACACACACTCTGCAGTTCTTTTCTTTAGATAAGTCTCTACTCTTTGCGCTTACACACTGAAGTTCAATAAATAAACAACCTTGGCAAGGCTTCCTATTCAAAAAGGAATATCTGGCTACTTTTCCATGTCGGGCTCCTTCACTCCACACACTGACAGCAGCTCCACACTGTGTAACTTTTTTTTCAATGTTGCAAGACAGAAAAACTGACACCACAAGGAGGTGAGATAAACCTAAGTCTTAAAAGTCCATCAGAGTCTCCTTCAACAGTATTCAAATGCATCTATTCAAATGGTAATGGCCAAACTGAACTGTTCCTTTATGTACACTGAGGGCAGATAATTATGTCTGGGTGCTTCACACTTCACTTCACCGAGAGGAGAGGTGTGCAATGCATTTGGCTGCTTATTAGCTGTGTCTGTATGAATGTATGAAGAAGTGAGTTTGGCAGGGAAAGCTGCTAAATATCACGTCGTCCGTGTAGGATCCTGTTTACACATTTACTGTATCAGGACTTTTGATATGTGTTTACTTGTCAATAATTACCTTATGTGGTAAAACTGGGAGAAATGAATGAACTGAGGATACAACATGGAAGCTTCACAGAAACATATGTCTGTTATTTGGGCAAACAGCTGGGGCCCTGATGAGGAGCAATCAGTTAAACATTTTATTGTGAGTATGTTAATGTAGTAAATCTCTGTGGAATTTATGTCATACAGTTTACCGTACGTGGACCATGTAGCATACAGCCATGACACAGCATGCACACAGCAGTCTAAAACACACTGTAGACCTGTTGTTTCCATGGTGCTCTAATGTTTCTCTTCATTCACACACCTTTCCTAAACTTCACAGCTGCATGATATTACACATTCGTGTTGGAAACCAGATTCTGAAATGCTGTCCCTTAATATCCATAATAACACAGAGACTATAGGTAGTTATGGAGCCTCAAAGTGTTCAATATTAAATAAATCAAAAAGAGAAAAGAATGAAAATAAATAATCATTTGAACAAATTGTATAAAATGTCTTACAAATGAACAAGTCAATTGTGAAATCATTTATAAAAATCATTAAACTCGCAAAATGGTCTCTAGTATTAATATTACTTTCAGAGTTTCATTGGAGAACATTGATTTTATTATAGAAAGTTCATTTCTCTTTTTATTTCACAATGTTATTTTTCTTCACATTGCATTTTATTTTATAATGTCACTTTAAATGTCACCAGTCACTTCACAAATGATTGGTTCATTTATATATTACATACAATTTATTCATAGGATGATTTATTCCATAATTACTTATTTATTTACTACATATTAAACACTTTGGGGCTCCATAGGTAGTGTAAGGTAATTATAAGTGGTGGATTTTAATTTGAATGTTGTGATTTTGGTTATGACACGCACTGTGCAAACTCCCATAATCCGCTTACCTGTGTGCGTTCGGTTGTGCCTCTCCAGCTGGCTGCGCTTGGCGAAGGCCTTCACGCAGGAGGAGCAGCTGAAGACTCTGGGTTTCTGGGAGCTGGGTGAGGGGCCCGGCTGGTGCACTCGCTCATGTTCCTGTAGACATACCCCCCCCCCCCCCCAAAAAAGTATTTTACCATTTACAGTATAGCACACAATGTTCCTCTACTAGAACGTGGCTAGAACAGAGACGTCTGTGGTTTTCCTCTTGGAGAAACTGACACATTGTTTGAACCATAAATCACACCGATTGAGGGGGGTCTGGACACGCTCACAATCAACCTTTAAGACACTTTGATTCAGCACCGTCTTGTCTTTTCTTTTTGCCTTGCGGTTCCTTTCTTCTTAGTGTCTAAGGTCATTCATGATTGCTGTGGGGACTGCTGATGGGATATGTTAAACAATTTAAAATAAAAAGGACCCAAAGTGCATATAGACTTTTAAAATCTCAAATTTTGTACTTGATCCCTTTGAGGCTGATGTCACATTACCTATGTTATTATTTCTGTGTGCTTTTTGATGACTGACTTGCATATTTTATTACATTAAAATACTTTATAGTTTAGAGACAAAATGCTTTATATGGAAATTGGAAAATGGAGCCAATAACTGACCTATTAATATTTTCTGCACATTGAATGGTTACTTGACATCTTTTATTTCTATCATCAGTTTAGAACAGGTTAAACTGCTATACACAGTGGCACAGTGACACAATTATCTGATTAACTGATTAGTTGTTTCGACAGAAAATTAATCTGCAACTATTTGGATAATTGTTGTAGCAAGGTCCAAGGTTCTCAAATGTGAGAATACGATGCTTATCTTCATGCCATGTTATAGTTTTTCATGTTTTTCACTGTTTTCTGACATTTTGTACACAAAATGATTTTATTAAATAATCAGCAGATTCATTATAATGAAAATAATCGTTATTCCTAGGCCTACCACGCATAGCCTAACCAATACTATATATTTGAGACTGATATATACTGCAGATATTTGAGTTTTAAAAATCTAAATATAACTGCATTTTATTTTAAATAAACACATAAAATAAACAAGCATTTCTGATAAGAAACACTTACGTCTATTCATTTAAGAATTGTGACAAAAACACATCTGTTCAAGCAGTCAGCCTGAATTTCAAAATAGATAGAATGTAATGTACTGATGAACCTGCAGCACTGATCTGTACTCAAGACAAGTGGATAAAAAAAAAAAGATTTTAAGAGACCAGGTAATTGTGAGTCAGCTCTAGAGATGATGTGATTAATCACAGAGGGTCGATATAGAAAATCCCCTTCTTTTATCTGACTGTCAGGGTCATGTGATGGGAGAGTCTACTGATGTTCCCTGGCACCGCCTGTCAGGCAGAAATGTCTGCAATTAATTCTAAAACGTTATCATTAAATCATTTTTTGTATTCCCAAATTATAAGGCCATGGTTTTTGGTTGTCTAGCTATAATTTAATGACTGAATTATTATCCATAGGCCAACAAAATGAAAAATAACAACGTAGCCAATTTATCTTTCTCACCACTGGGCAGAAATCTCGTTGCAGACTAATGAGGACCCTGGGGTCCTGGAGGAGATGAAGCTCGGTCACTCTCGCTGTGACACCCACCTAATCTCAGTGCCATTGACTTTTGTGTAAGACAATTACTGCTCAGCATGTCGAGGCACATTTACAAAAGTAAAAGCCTCTGGCACAATGGCCTTTGCTTAGAAACATGACACATGGTGGAGAAAGAGCTTGATTATGAAGCCGTGTCCTCCTCCTCCTCTTTCCTCCTGATCTGAGAGCCCCGGCATTTACATGCTCGAGTGTCTCAACCACACGAGGAGGATTGTCAGGCAAGAGAAGCACACATGCTCCTCTCCCCAAAACACCTCTCAGTTAGTGTTTTGTTTTGCTGTTGAAAGTGACAGTTTATACGAGTCTATCTGAAATGCCACTTGATGTATTACTCTTACTTTTGCTTCCAATAATGAGACAGCACTGTTAATGGTGTCCCTATCCTCACCAACCTGAGGTGGAGAGACTAATTACTAAAAGTAAGACTTATGTCGTGAGAGTTGATTTATTGTTTTCATAAAACCTGGAGAGTTTTATTCATCAGCCTGGGAACCAGATGAATCAGAGAGCTCATGTTTTGCTCTATCTAATATGGGGCGGGTTTAATACAATGACTGACAGACGAGCGCCGTCATGGCATTTTTGCAAACAACCAAGATGGCTGCCGCTGATGTGGAACGTTCTGTTGAATCAGCTATCGCTTCAGTATTGAACAAACTGGACGGTATGTTTTCTCTTATTTTTCTCTACACCATCACAGCTCTGCACGCTGTAGTCATTTCACACTTTTCCGTCACACGTTTCTTTGCTCTGATTGGTTGTAGGTCAATCCAATGGCATCCAGAGGCATTTTGGTCTGGCTGATGACAGGCTACATTAATTCATATACATATGCTAAACATAAGCCAGCAGCAGCTGTTCTTACCTTCAGGTGTGTAGCTCGCTTAAAGGCCTTATTGCAGAGACTGCAGACGTGACAGCGGTCCTTGCCGTGAGCTTGTCTACAGTGGCGACGCAGCGTGTTGGCGTTCTGACACACCTGGTTACAGTAGTAACACTGGTTCCGGTTATCAGCCTCCGTGTGGCCATCCTTCCCACCTTTATGGCCATTGTCTGTAATCTGGATCACACACAAAGATTAGTGGGTAACGTATTTACAACTAATCACAAAAGCTCACACCTACACAAGCATTGTGAAAACACGTAACAATATTTTAAATTCTTTTACAATAGGGTACTTATGCTTGCAGTACATGATGGTAGTTTCGTGAGTCTGACAAAATGTCTAACATTTAGACACCTCAAGGTGCATAATGCCATGAAAATCTAATGCTTTTGAGATTGATGAATGTGTATTCTTAATCTTCCAGACAGCGCCTGATTTCCATTCATGTTGGTATAAAAAACAACTGGTAGATACTTACTTCTTGAGATGGGTTATCCATCACAGGGAATTATCATGTTGCCATCTTAAGCATTAACTCAATTCATCAATGGAAAACCTGCTTCCAACCTTTGTTTGACAAAGGATATCTTAAATAGCACACTACACACAGATAAGCCAAACACACTCACATTGTATCCATTGTCAGACGCTCCGTTTGTGGATTGGGAATGGTGGCTGACCAGTATGACCTGCTGGCCCGAGCTGGCTGGCTGTCCCGCTAGACCGGAGTCATTCAGCACTGCAGGAAATGTCTGACCCTAAAGATCAAAAGACCCTCTGGTAAGGCAGCTGACAAATGACATGACGTCATGAAGTTTGAACATCGCACACTCTATCGGCCTGTAGCACATTTCGACAATCTAAATGTGTGTTTGTGTGTATTGTTGATGTGTTTTTTCTTTTACCTGTGTATTGAGGTTTAGAGTGACACCATCCAGCATACCCTGAGCATCTGCCAGTGTCAGTGTAACACTGTTATCACTGGCCACGCCTCCCGGTGACATCACTAGGCTCTGGGACGCAGTAGTATGTGACAGAGTGGTGCTAGGTGGCAGGCTGGAGACTGAGAGATACATCGCAAGGTTAGAGTTGTTAACACCCACTTCCACGACTGGTTTATGACACCATTTTCAACAGCAGCCAGAGCCGTATTCTTTTTGTGTCAAATGTCGTAGAATGTATACAAATTGTATCTGAATGGGGGCCATTATGTTCTGCTTTGTATTCTGTAATGATCTCTTTATATAGTAGTTTTCAGATTGCCTACCTACGCATGTGGGATTCACAGGAAACGATGCATGTAATTCAGCGTTACTGTTATTGGGTTACTGTAATTTTATCCCATTGATATCAGCCTTACTGCCTATTGGTCCCTCACCTACAGCCGCATTAGAGCTGTATTAAGTTAAGCCAATGTCTTAAGCCAATTTTCTACTGCTGCTGCTTCACATTAATTGATGGAAAAAGGCCATATACTGACTGATGCCTTTATCTGTTGCTGCTGTTACCACCACTAACTACAGGTGTCCCCAAATAAACCAGACGTCTGACTGCCAGTAGTTGATGCAGTTTTGATATTAAACAACTGCAAATTTGACCTAAACATTGCAATTCAATGAATCAACCACACTTTTTCCTTCTTCAAACTACAGTGTCCCACAACACCATTAAGACCATTATTTGACACTAAAACTCTCCACTTCAACTACTGAAATACAATGAAAGTGATGAAATCCTTCTCAGAATAAAGGATGGTTTCATTACAGGATTTTCAGATTCATTTGTTGAGAAAGAAATCCACCCATGCTGCACTACAATGGTTTCTATGGTTCCAGGCCTCAATGTGAGGTTGCAATACATGGATTGTTGTGATGACCGCCAAATGTGTACCTGTATTTGTTTAAGTGACTGCAACCAACTGGCGACCAAAACCCTTTTGGTGCTTTGCTCCCTGACTAAAAATAATAATGACATATTCATTAGTGTTGGTCAGTGAGGGACCTCCATTATATTAGCGATGAGTAACACTGGCTGATATTTGATTTCCATCAAAGGCCAGTATGGGCCCTGTACAGTTTATCAGTCAAGGTGCAGGTTGAACCATATTTACATACAGAGCGACAGGACTGCTTCAGGCTAATCAACAAAAGCGGAGACGCTCTCAGTGTCTCTGTGAAGCAGTGGGAATGTTTTCCACTTGAGTTGAGAGGGGAGGGTAATGAAGAGAGGGAGATGAGACTGGAAATTTGATTAAGCTTCTAGGTGACAGGCGAGCCAGTCAACAGAACAATCAGTAAGCCATTTCTGACAAAACAAATCATATTTGCTCACTTCACAGCACACAAGTCCCTTGCTTCCTTATCACGGATTGGCCTGCACAATTGTTAAGTGACAACAATTCAAGTTTTCAAAGTCAAATATACATCCTCATGATAGATGCACGTATGTATACATGCAAGTGTATTTCATTCATTCATTTTATAGCACTAAAACATAGAAGAAACAGAGGAATAAAAGATGGATGACATGCAACACAGATCCCAGGTCATTTCTAGGCTTCTATGGCCACAAGAGATTATTTATTCTCGTTCACGAGAGTGAAACAGAAGACCTGTACTGCTGCCATGACCAGCATATGTGGCGTGTGAGAATGGAGAGCTCGACAGTAACTAAGTGGGACGGGGCCAAAGCAGCATTCACTGGATCACCATATGATCAGATATTTGGTATCAAGTTTCCATTTCAGCAATTCCTTAATCTCTGTGGGATGTGTGGACCCGGGCAAGCCTTATTCAACCATTGAAAGTCTTTCAGCTTCACACATACACTTTGATGACTCCATAGTGGGGGCACACACCTTAGCGTGGCATTTCATGAAAAGGGCATTGATGGAGAGACCGTTTGAGCCTCTCCATCCATGCTTTAGTTTTACCCTGGGATCTGTCACTGGTGCTGGAGGCAAGGGAAGCTCCTTTTGAACCATTAAAGCAATCTGAGCTAAAGTTACTCTCATGTGGTGGCATTCATGCTCCCTCTAGGCATGTGAGTGAACCACATACACTCAGTCACCTGTCACGCATCCTTTGTATTTGTAGTAGCTACAGATTTCTGCTACTGTTCACTCTCAACCTGTCATATTTGACAGACTAGGCCTATTGTTTGTTTTTTTAAAAGGACCTGCCACTTCGTGTGTGTAGTCATTCCATCACACGGGTGGCAATTCAATCAGTTCTGCTCAAGTGGGGTGATATCTGCTGGATATCTCCCACTTCTTCTTCTTTGCCATACTATTGCGTTAAAGAAGTGGCCCTGTGGCAAGTGGTGTTATGATTGAGTGGAGCAGGCCACTAATGATGGTTTGATACAGGTCAAAGATGGCTTTTGTGTGCATTTATAAGATGAGTGAAGCTGTGTAGAACAAAGTTGACTAGAAGAGAGTTTCTTTGCAAGCATGAATTTCTGGGAGGCCTTTCAAAGCCATTTTGGCACATTTCACTCCCAGTTCACTTCAATAAGTATTTGTATTTGCTTACTGTCACCTGCATGGCTGGCAGTGAGTGAAAAGACAGGGATAGAGGGAAAAAAGCAATAAAAAGTACACAGTTCTCACACTTTAAAGGTTCTCATAAAAGGGTGTATCATTTTCAGCTTTAGTCACACCAGCTCCAGCACCTTATGTAACCTGCTTTTTGCCAAACTGTGTAAGTAAAATTCGTCCTGCCAATTACGCCAAGAGCAATCTTGCTGTAATGACTTAAAACTAATCAAAGATGAGATCCCCACAGTTTGATTCCATTTTCATTAGAAAACCAAAGTTACTAAATAACATTTCACTGTCTTACTCAAGGGTACCTCTTCAAGATATAATAGCTGCCTCAGGGACTGAACACATTTTCAATATTCTCTTTGAATATACCCTTTGAAGATACCCTTCCGGTCATGCAAAGAGACAAAAACACACATATCTATACCAGTCCTAACCTGCCATTCCAGTGTTGGCGGGGCTCTGAGGTAGGAGGTGGTCATTGGTGATAGTCAGGGTTGCGCTGGTGGGCTGGCTATTGAGTGGCGATGCCAGCCTGATGCTGCCGTTCAACTCGGAACCATTAGGGTTGCTATGCTGGGCGAGCAGCTCCTGACCTGCAAAGAAAAAGCAATTTGTAGTCCAGAAGAACATTTGCTATATTTTTTACATTCATTCACATTTCAAGATCTTTTTTGTATTTTCTCATATTATTGTACGGTAAGATGTAGCATATTTTGGTCCACTTGAGGAAGAAAGTGCTGTTCTGCTCATCTCACAGGGATGATATAATATACACAGATAAAATGAGAGAGACTGAAAATGAGTTCAGACATTTTTCTTGGAACCCATGCACTGTGATCTATCTTCACTTCTTTTCCACTGCCTCTAGTGAAAGTAAAAAAAAAAAAACACTGAGTTTGGTGCAGCTTCCAGAGAAAGAAAGACAAAAAAATAAGACTAACAATATAACAAATAACAATAACAATAGTTTGCTGTTGCCTTAGTCTAAAGGATTTGAATCACAATGCAGTAAATGTGCTGGATGAAAGAAAGTCCAGGTAGTGCCCAGAGGACATACTCTGACTGCTCCAGTCATGCAGGCCAGGAATTATCTATTTTGACTCAAGGGGGCTCAGAAAAAGTGACACAGCCTCAAATTACCTCTACACTGTACCTCTACAATGCACATTGCCAGCTGATATACGACCAGCTGGAGATGATGCCTGTCAAAAAAACAGAACTGGTTTGTGAAGAAGGTGCGTCACTCATAACCTCTAACACTGAGGCTTTAAATCTTTAGCGATGAAACCACTTCAAAATGAAAGAAAGGGCTGTGATTTATTACTGTGTGAGGAAATCAATAAATGTGTTAACAGATCCTTTTATTTCATCTGTGTGTTTGTTATTCATAGTCTGTTTCTGTACTTGTGAAAAAGACAAGGTTAGTGTATACAGTATGTAGCTATATATTTGCAGTGGTGGAAGTAGTATTCAGATCCTTTACTTAAGTAAAAGTAGCAATACCACACTGTGAAAATACTCCACTACAAGTAAGAGTCACTTAGTTACATTACAAAGTTTTTCTGATGGACCTGTGTAGTATATATAGTATATATAGTATATATAGTATAGTGGTCCATACCTGAGATGGTGAGGGTGATCTCCTGAGGGTTTCCTGCTGCAGCGCCGGAACAAGAAGCTGAGGCAAGGGCTTGAGTCAGACTGGGATTGTTGATGGTCAGCGTGATCTCCTGACCGCTGGTGCCTCCGGCTATCAGCCCAGAGCTGCTCATGACGTGGCTTAGGTCCTGAGAACCTGCAGAATTCACAGGAAAGCATAGATAAGTCACTCAGCTCATAGCAGGGAGTGTCTACACACGTCATTTTCTCAGCTAAGGCCGTCACACGTACCTGTAGCGTCCTGCTCAGAGAGGCCGGCCATTGTGACCTGAGCGGGTGTGATGGTGGAGGGCTGCAGGGCCAGGCTGGTCAGAGGGTGGATGATGACATTGGCGGACACAGAGGGGTCAGTGGTGGACATGAGCTGGCTGCCGGAGTGGGAGACGAGGCCAGTGTCGACGCTCAGGGGCTGAGAGAGGAGGCCCCCTTGTTGTAAGGTCTGCTGGAGGAGGGCGTGGTCGATCTGGAAGAGAAAGTACTGCTTCAGATGAAAGAGGAAGGATGGATCACTGGTTTAAAAGATTTGTTCGTAAATCTATCTTGAAGAGTCGTTGTATTTAAAATGTACCACAACTTTTTGTGGTACATTTGGTTTTGGTTTAGTACTTGTTATGAGTTTTGATGGAGGATATGACTGAGCAGCACTATCTGAGCAAATTCCAACATTCAAATTTCAGTGGAAAAAACCCCCCCCAATGGATGTGAACCCCAGTACGCAGATCAGATGTGTCATAAACAACATTTTCACTTATTACTTTTACAGCTGACAGAACAAAACTCATCATGGGCTCCCCGCACAACAGCTCTGTTGAATCTCATCCTGGTGCTCTTGTGGAGATTGTAGGATTTCTCCTCCACTGGACTGTTCATTTGGTTTAGAGCATGTAAATATGTACACTCGCTAGTCACATTGAAACGTGCATGTAAGATGCACATGATTAAGCACTACTTAGATGGCCCGTGAAATGAAATAATTCAAGAATATGAATGTACTCATGTATATGAACTGTATAAACTCTTTGTTTACAAATGTAAGTATAAACCCTTATCAACCTTTGCTTTTTGTATACAAAGTGCATGTATGTGCATATCACACCATGAAACACTTTTGTTAACATGTTAATGCTAATTTCAGGGAGTTTTGTCAATGATGGTTCAAACTCTCATTTGAAGGTTTGGGTCATGAGACTTGAAAAATAGGAAAAATAAACCCGAGACAGAGAGAATACTACTCTTAATTGCTCCTCCAATGATCCTTTGAAGATATTTGATTCCCCTCAGTGAAAGATAAGCAGCACAGCTCAGTTTTGTCTAGTAACTCAGTAATAAAAGGCAACACCCTTTACTAAGAGCTTGATTTGTGACCAACAGAGGAGGCCCAAATGAATTCACCTTGCTTTTTAACAAGTTAAAGTCTAGGTGACGACACAAATGGATAATGACACACGGTTCAATAGGAGGTGTGTGTAACCTGTAGTGTGATGTTGTTGATGTTGCTGGTGTCGATGCCAGAGATCTGGACGTTGGCGGGCGTCAGCTGCAGGTGGATGCCGTCCAGTGTGGTCAGGCCATCTGGGAGAGACACCGTCAGGTCTCCTGCAGCTGCAGCGCGAGCACACACACACACACACACACACACACACAAACACACACACACAGTTTTAAATATTTCACATTTTGATATTAATATTCAACTAATTTTGTGATAATATTACGAGCTTTATGTTCAACCTTGATTAACCTTTCAGGCAGCAGAGAGACAGACAGTTTTTCCAGCATCAACATGTGTACATTTTATCAATAAGGCAATTCCTTTACGGTACCACACGAGGATGACCCTGGAGGCAGATACATCATTTTACATCTAATCAAAGGCCAGATGTGAAGGCATGACATACAGTCCATTATACACCCTGTCAGGCCTCGAAGCTAACTAAATGCCCTCATGGTTTGTGCTGGAGATGGATAACCCAAAATAAGTGAATAAGTACCACCAAAAGACTGAGAGACAACAAAGGAAATACAGCAATGTATCCAGTCTTTTCCCAGATGATGAAAGGAGAGAGGTTTTTGGGAGAGTTTTGCTTGCAGTGAACTGTGCACTTGTGAGCTTGAAGAAGAAAGCAACAACTGGAAAAGATTTCTGGCCACCTCCCCGACTGTCATGCTCCAGGAGTTGCGTGGGGAAAGTGATTTCATGGCTGCAGAAAACAGCCAGACTTCAGTGTTTGGGAGAAAGTATGTGCATAGTGCTGCATTCAGAAATCACATCTGATCCGTGAACCTAATCCAAAGAACATTTATTATTCTGTTTGTTTTGTGGAAAGCAAAGAACAATTCTTGAGCCCAAACTTGAGGATCGGGAGCCGACCTGAACAGAAAACTGCCTTCGCGCATACAACTTTTAAAGTGAATGTTACATAAACTTAAAGGTTTAGTTGTCAAAAGGAACCATAACCTGGAATACTGAAAATCCTCTATGTCAAGGCTTAGTATAATTTCCTTTAACAATTTTATACTACAGCAACATTTCACACCGCACACACAGCAAAACCTTAAGAGCTTAGCTGTTGACAAGCGACATGCCAGTTACAGAGGCCTAAAATAGATACTCCTTCTTTGACACCTGGATGTTTTACCTGACTTTAGAGGCTCTTAGGATGGTCTGGATCTAAGGTCTTTGGTCATTTCATCCTCTCGGAATTATGCCTGCTGAGCATGATACACTTCTTATGTTCTACCGTTCTGCATGATTAATTACAGGCTACTTGTCCTCTTTGTGTAAATGTGCGCACGTGTTGACCCATCCATAATCCCTACCTGACATAGAGGCAGGCAGGATGGCCTGTCCCACCAGTCCCGGCTGCAGTAGATTCTGGTCAAACTGGCCTGTCAGGACTTGGTTGGCTGGGAGGTAAATGTTGGGGTCGGAGTTGGGCGTTTGCAGCAGCCCCACAGATTGAAGAGCCTCTGAAGCCGCTGGCTGCTGCCCCTGGCCCGTTGCCACAGCCTGCCCAGTCCCCTGGTCTTGACCATGGTTGGCCTGCCCAGTAGTCGAGGCGGACCGCTTGGATTTGTTCCTGTCGCTGCTTGGCCGGAAGTGGCACTGGATGTGGG
This sequence comes from Enoplosus armatus, assembly GCF_043641665.1. Taxonomy (NCBI): domain Eukaryota; kingdom Metazoa; phylum Chordata; class Actinopteri; order Centrarchiformes; family Enoplosidae; genus Enoplosus; species Enoplosus armatus. The sequence goes on along the minus strand of NC_092188.1, from coordinate 19,603,396 downwards.
TTTTGCGGTGGCCTGAAGTTCTGAAGCGGAGTTCACAGAAGGGGCATTTGAAGGGCTTGGAGCCAGTGTGAAGGCGCATGTGCACCTTCAAGCTGCCCTTTGTTGAGAAGGAGGTGTTGCACATGTGACAGCTGAACAGTTTCTGACCTGCAAAAACAAGGAGAGCGTTGCAGTCCACCAAACAAGGTTTCAATAAAGTTGGGCTGTAAACCATTACAAAATGCCACACACATGTAAACAGTTAGAAAACACATTCTGAAGATAGAACTGAGTGTTAAAACAACACACTATGATTATATGTGTGGTTACGTGACAGACTATTTATTGGACAGGCTCCAATAACCCCCATAAAACCACAACGTGTTGTTGTTAAACTTTGTTTTCTGTACGGATAAAACAAACAAGATATCATGTGTTAATTAGAGAGCTTTAGGTGCTGGTAGGACTGAGCCAGGCTAACAGTGTTTATGCTAAGCTAAGCTGCTGGCGGTGATAGCTTTATATTCCCTGTACAGACATAAGAGTGGAATCCATCTTCTCACCTAACTCTGGGCATGAAAGCGAATCATTTATTTCCCAAAATGTCAAAACTAAATATAAGATTCCATCATATTGTCGTATTTTGGCAGGTCCTCTATCAAATCCCCTGTCTTGTTTCAAGTACACTTCTCCAAATACCACAATGTTCCAGAAACTCTACAACCAGTAGGAACACTGGAAGAAAGTACATTTCAACCTCAAACTTAAATAAGCAACAAATTCTAGTGATGAAACTCTGACCTGTATGTGTCTTCACATGGCAGTCCAGGGTAGATTTCACTGTAAAGCTCTTCCCACACTCATCACACTTGTAAGGTCTTTCTCCTGTATGGATCCGAATGTGCCTGGACATGGAAGAAGATTTTAAAGATATTCAAGTTGGGAAAAAAAGACAGTAAGCAAGTGCAACTTTTGTTGACGTTTGTTTATAAGTTTGAAATAATGGAAACAGACGACACAATATAAAGCCTAGCCAGTGTTTACTAAGAGCACGCTTTCATCTTATGCCTTTAATTCCCACTGCTGTTGTTTCACAAGCTTCCAAGAAATTGCCAATCTGACTCTGAATAAGAAAACTTAAATGATAAATGTGGCTCGCTGGTGAGTATCAAAGTTGTTTCGGAGAAGAAAAATGAAAGTAGTTGCAACTTTACAGGTCAAATAACATGGAGCAGCTTCAACATAAACATGTAGGCTATTTACTTTCACCACTAAAATAATTAGTCTCCCAAATCAAGCGGTTCTCACACTGTTTCAAAGCTAGCAAAGTGGAAGATTGATTGATGGGTGGATGTCATGATATTATTGGTTGGTTCAAGCTTATGTAAGCACATGTCATATTTTGTTTTACAGGAAGAACATGATTGTATTTTGATATAAGAATATATATATATATGTATATATATATATAATAAAAAAAATATTTTATGTAATTGGCATATATTGTTAGAAAGGTGCACAATATGACCAGGGATGTGATCTAAAAGGGTTAAAAGGGAATTTAATCTCGACTTTAATAATAGTCATGGTGACTGTTCAGAATGTGTCAGTATTATAGTTACCATGACCCATATACAGAATGGCCACAACTATGAGAATAAGATCGTAAAGTATTGAATTCATTGTTATTTACCTGACAAGGTCACTGGGCTTCTTGAAGCTCTTGGGGCAGAAATTGCAGCAGTTGGCAAACTTGGGTTCTGTTTCCAGTTCCACTGCCTTGTCTTTGATCTCGCTGATTCGATCCCTCTCAGCCGCCGACTGGGCGAGGATCCGCTCCGACACCGAGGCCTCCTCGCCGGGATCCTTCGCCAGCTCGGCCGCCTGCTCCTCAGTAAAAGTGATGATTTCCAAACCCCGCCTCTTTGATGACTTTTGATCCCCTTCCTCATCCTCCTCCTCCTCCTCCTCCTCCTCAACGTCTTGACTGTCCAGACCTATAACTGTGAGAATTGGGGTCCGTTAATGCTTTGCGTCTTTGGGTTACACTTTACGCTACAGTAGGCAGCTCAAACTGAGTACTGTAAATTGAAACATTTTCAACTTGAGTATCCCAACAGCTGGAAATCATTTCCACACACACGACACTACTTGAAACCTCTGATTTGCTAAACAGTTGTGTAGAAACATCATTTCATTTTCATATTTCATATGATATCCTCGAAATGTTCCTTACTTTGATCCTCCATGGCATGCTCCTTCTTCATATGCTTTTTACACAGCAGGCTGGTCCTGAAGCTCTCGTCACACATGGAGCATTTGAAGGACTTGATGTGGATAATCATGTGGCGGTTCAGGCTGCCGTTGGTGGTGAATGAGGCATCGCAAACATTACACTTAAAGGGCTTCACTCCTGTCAGCGAGAGATGAGAGAGGCAGGGATTCAGGAAGGTATATTTCGGAGGCTTGACTGAAGAAATGTATTTACTCTCATGCTGCTAATTTACCTTACGTCCCTTACTCAAAGTCCCTAAAAAAGAAACTTAATTATACTATATTTAACTTAATATTTTTTAGTTTATTTTAACTTTAATTTAATTTTGTATATTGTTCTAATATTCTACTCATTTCATCTTCAAAACTGAGACTTCTAATAACTTAATCAACAAACATCTTAATTCTAATCACAACCTTGTTTTTTTCCATTATGGGAACCACTGGTGTTTACTTTTTTCCACCTTTTCCCACATCTGGAATTGCAGTGACGCTTGATTGACGGACGTGATGGTGTAACGGTGCCTCTAAGTTTCATTTAAAACCTTTTAATTTGTAATCGAGGTGTGAAAGAAGTGCACAAATCTAATGAATTTAGGAAGACATTTGGAGCTCACCTGTGTGTGTATTGAGGTGGGACTTGAGCACTCCGGCTGATACAAAGGCTCGTCCACAGAGATGACATCTGTAGGGTTTCTCCCCAGTGTGGGAGCGCACGTGCTGTTTCAGATGGCTTGACTTTTTGAAGCCCTTATTACACCAACTGCACCTGAAAAGGGGGGAAAAACAAAACAATGTTTACGGTTCTACTCAGAAGACCAAACTGGTTTAAGTGTCCGATTCAGAACTGTCTCAGTCCACTTGATGAGCAAATTAGAAACCAGACTTGTTTCACCTCATGAGACACTTGTTTCTGAACGTGTGTGTCTGTATATGTGTTTTCTTTCTGTTCAAAGTGAACTCTCACTGAAAAAGTCTCTACAGGGCTAAAAAGCACATCCACCGTGACTAGACCTGCATAAATATTAAGCTGATGTCAGGGATGAAAACATTACATATGTGAGAATGATCAAAATAGTTTTTGCTATTACTCTTCGCACGTAAGATTATTTAGTTCATTCTGGTCAAATCTCTTGAATCAATAAAAATATAAAAACATAGATGACTAGATTTCTTTCTTTGTCCATCCTGTTTCTACCTTTCACAAAAGTGTACAATATGTTAAAGAGTTTGTGGCAGGTCCGATATACAGATGGAGAAGAGAAACACACTGAGGAGATGCCTTAAATACTTAGGCAAACATGAATGTATCTCTGGGGCTTGTCTCTAAATGGTATTGCTTTATCAGGGGAAAAGCTTGAATTGAACAATGCTGATAACAAAGGCAGGTAATGTTATTAAAGGCAGTCATTGTAAATGCTGTAAACAATGCCTTCTATTTCCCCAGGCTTAGAGCTTAGGCTGTTGGTGGTGCCTATCATTATTCTTCTTTCAGCCCTTTGGAGCCAGTCCAAAAGATTTGTTTGAATATTATAAGCACACAAACACATGAGGGGAAACTAAAAGCCAGCAAAACGACTAACAAGAAGAAAATGACTGGATCATGTGGTGCATCTGAGAGAACAGACTTACTCTAAGAGTAAACTTCAAGTATTTGTGCATACCGGTCTCCGTATTTAGACCTGTTATGACACTCCAATTCATCTTGACCAATAAAGACCAAGTAGCTCTCACTAGCCTTTGAGATGTGACCAGAAAAGACAAAGAGGAGACTAGCAGAAGTTCACTGGAGAGCAGAAAACGGCCGCTGCAGCACCACGGCTCATCAGGCCTGAGTGCTGCAGTGCAATCAGTCCTAAAGGTGGAATGAACAGACAGAAGCCACTCCTGAATAACCTGGAGTTTGCCAAACTGCTCTCAAAGTACGTTTTTCTGGCTTCATCTGACAAAAATTGAATTCTATGCCCTGACCGCTAAGTGCTGTGGTGAAAAACAGGTACTGGTGTGTGAAATGTGGCTATGGCAACATCAGGACATGAAGAGGCTTGATGAATGGTGAGAACTGAGGGGGACAATGAGCAGAGCGTAAGCAACATCAGAATTCCCTTTTCAGTACAACTCGAGTCACTCAGCCAAGATAACAGGAGCAGTAACAGGAAAGTCACTGAATGTCATTGAGTGGCTCAGCCAAATGCTGGACTTAGCCATTGAAAATTGGTGAAGAGAAAAGATCACAGTTCACTAAAAGTCCTCCATCTATTCTGACAGAGTTTTGAAAGGATCTGTAAGAAAGAAAGGGAGAAATTGCTTTAGAGAAATGCAGGTGTGCAAAGATAGCAGAGAACCCAGAAGACTTGAAGCTGTAATTACCACTACTGGTGCTTTCACAAAGGGTTGGAATCTAAAAGGTGAGGAGGTGGGAGTGCTTTCTGAAGCCACTCATACGGGCAGCAACAGGCATGGACACGCATACACACAGAATAAATAACTCAGAAGTAAACCTGTAGGCTCTCTTGCTGTTGTCCTCACAGTCATCCTGATAGTCCTGTGTTTCAGTAGTCAGCTGAAGCTCATCCTGACTGGTCTGCTGAAGAAGCCCATTTGTCTAGATTAAAAAAGACAAGTCAACAAAATACACTCACCTTAATAAAGATAGAAATAGAGTGCTGCAGGAATGAGAAACTCGGGGGTTAGTTAGCATGTTTGCACTTACGGTTCCCTCTTCTCAAAGTCAATGAGGTTTCTGAATGTGTTTTTGGTTGGATGCCTGAAATGAGGTCTGTGGTTTTGTTCTACAACATAAAATATGTCAGTAAATACCCCACTTGTGTGTTTTGAAGCTTTTACCTGTCTTAAAAAAGGCAGTTGCTAACGAGTCCGCCTTTACAGCCTTGTTGTGTTTATACGCACGCTCTTGCAAACTATTCTAACTCAACCTTTCCGACGACACAGCCATGGCCACTAGCTAGATCAGGACATGCTAAGAGGAAAGGTGTTTGTAGAAGAGGTAAGCGCGTGAAGTCAAATTACAAGTTGAAAGCTTAGTGGTGGTGATGTTGAAGCCATGCGAGCGTGGTGTAGCTCCATTATAGATGTAATATATATATATATATATATATATATATATATATATATATATATATATATATATATATATATATATAAACGTTAGCTTTTTACTTCTGGCAATTGCATTTACGCTTCAGAAATCATACAAGTCGTGTTCATTTGTGAGGATTATCTTGCTGAACGAAACATGTAAGTATCATAAACTTTTGTTTGTTTGATGTAACTGCATCATGCAGTCTTGCCCATACATTATGGACTTGCCTTTGGTATTCCTTCTTATTATCCAATTCAACCTGCAGGCCAACAGATATATTTTAAATTTGAAGTGGGATATATTACCAAGATATGCATATAAATATGAATATATCCAAGACACATGCGATGATCATGTCATGCAACTGCTGAATTAGCAGTTTTTTGTTGCAATTTCTTGTATCTATTATTTTGTCCACCCCATTTATATCATTGAGCCACATCCTCCAAAATTATCATACAGTTGAATCACCACTGTAAACTAATTATATTGTGTTATTTGAGACGGTTGTTAGAAATAAGACTGAAATGAAAAATAGAAAATAAGGAGAGTAAAGTGATAATAACAAAAAATAAAAAAAAACACAACAGGCTACCCAGTGTCCTACATAATCAATGATTAAGCCAGGCTGTTAATCAAGCAAATCTTTCCATCAACAAGCAAATTAACTCGACCTATATATTAAATCATTCTGTGAATATATTTTATAAAAGTCCAGGTGAAGGAAGGTCAGGGATAAGGGCTACACCCTGGGGGCCCAGGCCAGGACTCACCACCTCAGCACTGGACACATGGAGCAGATTCGGGGGGTGATAGCTGGAAGACAGGGCCTGAGACTCCAGGGTGCTGGAATCCTGCAGCTGCTGGACGGTGGAGAACTGGGACTGATTGTAGCTTGACTCAGTGATGCTGAAGCCTGAAGGGAGCCAAAGAGAGAATAATCAGTCCTTTGAGTTACTGATCAGATTTAAAAGGTTCTTGCATTGGCTGACAGCAATATTGGTTCCACAAGGAATTAAAAAATAAAATGGCTATTCAATTTTCAATTGAATAATCACTCAACAGTTTTTGGTCTGATGCCACAGTATTTATCAGCAGAAGTGAATCTACAAGTCAGCACAAATGCAGTTGATAAGTCAACAAAGCACAAATCTTTCTCTCAGCAAAAATGATAATTGGAAACTCTTAAATGTAGGTGAACGTTTGTGTTTATTTGACTTCTGCATAACACAGCAAAACAACAGGCAGAAACTTGGCCCGCCAGCACGGAGGATGGCTTTTATCAAATTATTGAACTTTCAGCACAATACCATCATTCACCATCATTCATTGACCGCTGACACCAATTACTGACCAGCACAGGGATTACAGGCTGCAGCATAAATATACTAGATGATGCACAGCTGTGTGTAAACACAAAACACACTAGATAAGAAATTTAATGTGACCACAACAGCTGATGAAGCTGATATGTCTTTAATAAACAGTGACACGAGGGCATTCAACTGCTGCTTAAGTGTTACTTTAACCTGACATTGTGTTCATGTAAAGCCAGCAATGTATTCATGCATTTACATACATGCAACTGGAGGTAGTTATTGGACTTATGGTTTGTTGTGTTTTGTAATAGCATGCAAAAAGGTTGCACATTTGTCAAGCAAGCAGAAAAACCTGCTTTTAATAAACAGGCCTATGAAATTGGACTGCTGTTACCCCAAGAAGGGACATTCCAGGCTGTTTATTTCCAGGAAATTGAAGTCCTTCAGTAAGAAGCTTTTAAATGTTTTCTATCAAGACTTTTGCGGCCAGTGTCTTGTTTAAAGCTGTTGTCTGTTGGGGTAACAGCACACAAATGATAGGAACAGGATCACAAGTTTATAAAAAGTTTTGGAGAAAAGAACCAGAAGGAGAGTTCAGACCATACTTCAGCTTGAAGTTGGTGTTTTTAGTAGTCTAAAAAGTGTGCCGAGTGACCAGTTTAGGATGCTATGGTTTCCTGAGGCACAGGTTGTGTTTTCAACATCATTTGTCAGGTCTTGTTTTTCATTTCTATTGATATTATAGGTTTTATTTCATATTTATTGCCTGTTTTCAGGTGCATCACTTATGGTCTGCTTCTTATTTATTAGTTGACTGATTCTATTAATATATTATTTTTTTATTTAGTGGCTAGGTGGGCTCCTGGGCCACACTCATGTTGGTTTGTGATAAGTGTTATACTGTTGTGGCAGGATATCGTTCATAATGTTGAGCTGTCTGACTTGTGTATCTCCTGTTATTTGTTACTGTACATGGGCGACCAAACTAGGTTTCCCTCTGGGGTTTAATAAAGTTATTACATTACAGTGCATTCATTTGGCAGACGCTTTTGTCCAAAGTGACTTTACAATAAGTGCATTCAAACCGTGTGCATTATTCCTCCACATGAGCTTTGTGCCCTTGAAAATTTGATGACACTCAAGGCCATATGGCCTCATTCCTAACACGGTGAATTTCTGTCTGTTTTGGACAGATAAAAATGTTACAGTGCCTCCTGAGGGAATGAAAAAGGTAGATCTGCCTGACAGATGTTTGCTGTCAGTTTGTTATGCTGCCTGCAGCTGCTGCCCAAAGTCCACAATTGGGATTCCACGGGATCCAGGCTGCCAATAACAGTCATCATCAGTTATCATTGTGGGAACTGTGAGGGTGAGTGAGTTGGTGAGAGAAGCAACTATATATTAAACAATAATAAAGGTCCAAGCCACAAGCCAATGACCAAAGAGACTGGCTTTTTCTCCACAACAAACAACAGCTGTCTCCTTTGACAGACTAGTGAGGTTGAAAAAAGTGTATTCTATCATTGAGGGTTTTCTTTGATTGGTTTCTTTTTAATGATTATCTAAAGTGAAAGATTTCATTGCTAATGTGGTTTCTTGAGGGCAACATTTGCACACTGCACAATCAATTAACGCTTATAGTGTAAGACACTGCAGGGTATTTACTGGAACGATAAGTGACGTGCTGCAGCTCATTATCTATCTATCTGTTTTGCACAATAAGAGACGACAGTATTCACAGATTTTCTACTTCTTCGTCATATATAAACACTCACTCAATGGTTTATTTTACTGCATAAGTGAGACAGAAAGTGGATGTGTTTGTACCTTGCGTTAGAGCTTGCTGATCAAAGGCAGGTTGAGGGAGTGCTGGCGTCTCAAACTGGCTGATATTCTGAGGCAAAGCATGTTGGGTAGTCACATACGAGTCTGTCACCACAGAGAAACAGAGGTACAGTAACACAGCAGGTTAGTCTGGTACTCACAAAGACAAAGATTGATAGAAAGGACATTTTCACTGTTCTGCGTCTAGTTACAGTTAAAGAAGTGCCATGGTGGACTTAAAGTGCGCTTAAACAGCAGACTACTTGGTGTAATCCATCTAGTGTTGTTATTTTTGTCTCCATGTTTGGTGGTGCCCACTGCATTTCCACGGGTCACTAATCAATATCAACTGTGTCTTCTGTGTGGAAATAACTGCTAATATTGACTACACAGTTCATCATGCATAGTCATGCGAACTGCGCAAACTGAGAAGATGATCATAATAATAACAATAATAATAACAACTGTATTATTGCAAAACATAAAAGAAGAAAATAGGGGTCATTGCCACACGTGTTGCTTTCAGGAACGATATGAAAACACTACATTTTATGGACTAGCCTCCTCTGAATTTCAACACTGTCCATCCTCTGTATGCAGGGTAAACTGTAGTCCATACACTACAGAAATGTCATCAAATATAGATAGCTGAGGTCAAGAGAACAAAACCTGACCACAAGACATGCATTGCAAAACTGAGGTAGTTTGGTGTTTCAGGAAAGCTAATTCTAAAGTCGGCACAGAGGGCAACTAGGTTGATCTGCTCACTTCTGAAGGACAGTGATGACCTCTGTTTGTTTTTTAGATAAAAAAGGAATTCTGAAGTTTGAATTTTAAACAAGAATTTCCAACAAGAACTTAGTGATTACAAGAATTAGATATAACTACGTCAAATGACGTCTTTGTAGTCATTTTGTGTCTCTTTGTAGTCATTTTGTGTCTCTGTGGTCTTTTTATGTCTATTCGTGCTTGTTGTGTGTCTTTTTGTGTCTCTTTGTGGTTGTTTTGTCGCTTACCTTCTCCTTGGTCAGTCAGGGGTGCCTCCAATGTCACTTGTTGACTTGCATTCACAACCTCTGCCTGGCCCAATCCCAACATGCTTTGCTGCTCTGCTGAGGTATCTGGTGCTTGCTGGAGGGAATCTCCCTCTATTTCCACCTGCATATCATGGGCCACAGTGCCCCCTCCTAGGGGGTCTTCTGTCGACTGGGGCTGCAGCTGCTGGGCCAGTTCATACCTGGTTTGGCAGAGCAAGAAAAGCAGAACCTTCGATTTAAAATAATGATTGTTGCACGAACGCAACCAAGAAAACAAACATACTGACAAAGAACAAACCTGTGCGTCTTCATGTGCTTCCTGCAGTTGGGTGATGACTTGAAAGTCTTCTGGCAGTAGGGGCACATGTAAGGTCGCAGGTCACTGTGGGTGGTCATGTGGCGTCGCAGGCTGCCGCTGGTGGTGAACGTGGTGTCGCACATCAGGCACTTGTATGCCTTTAGGCCTGAGTGGGTCCTGATGTGAGCCTTGAGTACTCCTGAGGAGGCAAAACCCCGACTGCACTGTACACACTTGTAGGGCCTCTCTCCTGTATGAGACCTGGGGAGATAAAAGGAGGGCAAAAGTAAGATAGTTAGGCTTAAAACTGTAGTTTTGGTATTTAGTTTTCAGTGGGACATAGGGTATACAGCAGCAGCATGTTATTAAAAAGGTTTGTTTTGTCAAATGAGTTTGAGGGCTAATGCTGATATTTTGAATTGAATTGATTTAACTTGTGGTAATATTTATACTGAAAACATTTTCCACAGGATAACAGTGAATCAAGGGAACTGTCACTAGTGGCAGATATGGAGATACGAGCCATTAATCTTAACCCTGCCAACAAAGAAGATGGATGGAGAGGCGCGGCCATCTAAAGTCACTGCAAGGATGACAGCGCCTCTCTATGTGCAATACAATATAACTTCCTTACCTTTCTTTCTTTCGTTCTGTGAATTTGTAAATTATAGTTGTTTTTTAGTTTTAGTAGCTTTTTTACAACTTGATTTTTCTACTTATGTCTCTTGCTGTTGCACTATCCTCTATGCTGCTGTAACAATGCAAATTCCCCCACTGAGGGATTAATAAAGGATTATCTTATTTAAGTTATCATTCCTAGTGCTGTTTCAGTGTTTTATTTGATGCATGACTGACGGGGACATTTTAAAGTTAGTTTAACAAAGTTCTTGTACTGTTCATTTAAGTTAGGTATTAAAACAAGCCAGTGATGTGAAGGTACAATGTCTCTAAAGGACTTTTAAATACAGTATTAGATTCGCAATATGGGGAAATTAGAGGTGTATAAGCCTGACAAATGCTGAAAACCACCCAGCTGCTTCTCCTCTATCCACCTGCTAACTACTCTCTTTCTCCTCACCCTCTCCTGTCTCGCATCAATTTCATCTCACCTCCCTTGGTACTTTCTTAAACACACCAAATTCATCACCTGTCAACATGTCTTCTCTTGCTCTGCTTTCTCTTCCCCTCTCACTGCTGACTGTCTATGAGCTCTTAAGCTAAAGTAAACTTACGAAGCTGAAAGCTATTCTCAGTAGTTCTCTGACATGATTATCTAGGTTAGGTTTATAAGAACCATTGAGCAGAGATTCAAAGAGATTTGCTGCTCTGCCCTCTCGAACACCCCATCAACCTCTCAGTGGTACAGGTGAATCCATTCTCTGTTACAATGGAAAGGGACACCCTTATGGTAAACTTTCCTTCTCAAATATTCTAGCATCAGGGATACTGCCTTAGACTGGTTTAAGTCATACTTGTCAAACAGAACCAGTAGTTGCTGGTGATTACTGTAATTCACTGTATACAGGGTTAAGCCAAAAAACAATCTCATGCCTTCAGAGTTGATTTTAAGATTTCACTGATCACATTTAAAGTGCTTCATGGGCAGGCACCTAGCTATATTGCTGAATAGCTGCTCCCCTACGAACCAGAGCACAGTCTCATATGCTGAGGCAGGGCTCCTCTGGCTGTTCCTAAATCCCAACTCAAGACTGAAGGCTTTTGCAGTCAAAGTTATGTATTTGGCCAGTTTCAATATGTTTTATTTGTTTATTTTACCATTTTTTTCCATCTTATTTTTACTGATGGGTATTTTATTCAGTTTAATTCACTGTACTGTTATGCTTTGAAAGGTGCTATATATATATATATTTATTTTTATTATTATTACTTCAAACTCCATGCTAATCCAGCCAGGAGATATCTTGTGAGATCAGCATATATCAAAAAAATATATCATGATCAAACATTACGCATTCAAAGACATTACAAGTCTTCAAAACAGAAAGGGGTCCACCTTCTGGAGAGCATGAATGTGAACCAAGAATGTAATTTAAATCTGCCCCTTCGATTTTGATGTTTAGACAAATTCTATATATACAAGTCATATGAACTTGTTTTCAGTGTGGTTTCATAGGTTGTCTACCCTGTCACAATAAAAATGTGTTGCAGAATGAATCATCTGACTTTCTCTGTTATATTTTGGCATGAATATGATGTATATGAGGAAAATGTATCAACTGCCGGCAGATGAATCAAAAAATACTTGCATTGGCCCTCAAAAAGTCATATTGATTAAACTATTTTACATTACGTACTGGACATGCAGTGTAATAAAGAAGCTTTACCTGACATGCTGTTTTAGATGGCTTGATTTCTTGTAGGCCTTACTACAGAACTGACACTTGTATGGCCGATCATTGCCCACCACCTCCAGGTATTGCTGAAAGGCCAAGCGAGGGTTCTGGGATGGGATGAGGCCTGTTAAGCAACATGTGAACAAGCATCATGTAGACTTCCATGTGAAAAAGACATTTCATTTTGTGCAGAAGCACGCAGCACACATGAAGAAACATCAACAAGAAACATGCATTCCACTTCATCACTTCAACTGAAAAAGTGTGTGTGTGTTTACAATCGTGAACAGTGATGCAACACCAGCCCATGTGTATACACACGTGCTTGTCAACACATGCTCTTACCAAAGTCAGTAATGAGGATGGGTTCCTGCAGGGGGATGTCAGGCAGAGGTAGGTTACTCTTGGACACTTTGGCTTTGTTGGTCTTTCGGGGAAACTTGTGCTTCTTCTGCTGTAAGCTTTTGAAGTGAGAAGCAATGTGTGTTTTCCTGTGGCCTGATGTACGAAAGATCTTGTCGCAGTGAGGGCAGGGGAAAGGACGTACACCTAGGACAAGTGGGGAAAAACAGCACTTTTGGAGAATTAGTATTTAGAGAATTAGACTGATTCTGAGATATGTACTCTGACACAAAGTTCCAAAAATAAGCTACAAAATACACAAAATGTATCAGAAGTTACTATCCCTAAACCAATCTAAATAAATAATATGAAACTCACACATAAACCAAAAATGTAAGCAAGCTCATATAATTTTATTCAATGTTTGTCTACAAAAGGTTACAAAGCCTTTCAGTTAGCAAGAGACAATATATATATATATATATATATATATATATCTATGAAACCAAATTACAGCACAAGGAAAAGTGATATAAAACTGTATAAGCACAAAGCCTCAGTGAGAAATACAGCTGAGAACATATTTATCAAAAGCCTTAGCTTAGACCTAACACGTAACCAGAGCTAAAGGAGACACCTAACACAGACAGTGCCATTACATAGCAATTAGAGAGACAAAACTAATGCACAGATGCACATAATAATTAAACTGTTACAGTTTTGTTTATTCACACTAATGCTGACATTTCATGTCCAGGAGATGATTCTTTAAGGTTATCTCACTAAGAAGAAGCAAAAACAGAATGATTCGGAAAACATGACTGCAAATGAGGGCTGTAGCTGTAGCGGCACCACTATATTTATACAGGTCCAGCTTTTGTATTTTGCTGTATAATTATAATAACATATAGCTGAATACCAAACGATAGATAGGCTGCCAGGAAACTGAAAACATTATGTTGAAAGCTCATACATGTGTCCTTTAACTTAAGCACATACTGATTATGTTGGCATAGAGCATACTGTTTATCAAGTGTATGATGTGACAAGAGCAATAAGCCAATAAAGTGAAAAAAGTGCGTTCAAATGTTCATTTTTACTTTGGCTTTAAATGTAACCGATTCATGAAGTGGACCTGCTTCTCACCTGTATGCAGACGCATGTGTACCTTCATGCTGCCAGAAGTGGAGAAGCACTTCAGACAGCACTGACACTCAAAGGCCTTGATACCCGTGTGCGTTTTCATATGTGCTGTGAGGGTACTCTTGACAGCAAAAGCTCTGAAGCACTGTTTGCACTTGAAAGGCTTCTCGTGGGTGTGGATGCGGATGTGGCGAACCAGATCGCTAGGCTTCTTGAACTCCTTGGAGCAGTAAGGGCAGCCGTGCCAGCGAACGCCATTCTCCTCCCTGATGGAACCTGGAAAGGAAGGCAGAGTGAAGCAGCTGTCCAGTGTTTCTGTCAGTCGATGACTTGGTGCTGCATTGCAAATCATCAATTATCTTTGTAGATCATTAATCGTCCAGTTTATAAAGTAAACAGTAAACAGAGGCATCATTTTATAATTTTATGGACACAGATAAGACATGCAAATCTTTTAAATGTATTTCTCAAGCTGCACATGCTTGATATCTTTACTTAGTAAATAACTGAACCCGTACCTGGCATTTGTATAGGTTTCTTGAAAATGCTCCTTTTCTTCTCCCTGGCCGGTTTGTCAGGAACTTTCTTGCTCTCTACAGCAGCGATCTCAGCGGTCTGGTTTGGTGACTCTCTGGATGTGGCGTCACTCTGTGGCTGGACCACACTCAGTCCGCTGTTCTCCAGAGCTTGCTACAGAAACAGAACAGAAATCTGCTCAAACACCACAGCTTAAAACATGCCTACATGTATGATATACATTTATGGGAATGCCAGTCAAATCTTATTTGAATTTCCTTTTTTCAATTTTTATAAAAATACTAAATCTAACCATGTAAGGAATTATCATATTATAGTATATTATATTTTAGATGCAACAATTTGAGGTATGGCTTGTAAAAATGTAGCAAATATTGACAAAAGACTGGCCAAAAAAATAAAACCATGATCCAAAACCAAAGCTCAGTGATAATCACATCCTTTTGTGTTGGAGAGCAGAGGCACACCTCTCCAGCAGTAATCACTTATGAAGCTTCGTGGTCCAAATTCATTACCACACTGCCCCCTTCCCCCTGGATGGATCATGTTTCCACCACTGTGAAAAACCTTGCCATTCAGTCACCAAAGGGATGCAGTGTATATCATTTGGGTCCAGACTTTTTATTGAGTTTATGGAAAACATCTCCTTCTCTGTGTCCAAATATATTCCCCCTGAGGGTTCTCTGATCTCCATCTTCAATCATTTCCACATAAATGGTCCCACCCACTTTTTGAACTGACAGCTGCTGAGTTTTCCAAATGAGGGTTTCTTGTTTATCCTCGTGTCTTCAATAGTGCATGTCACAATGGAGGGACTGGAGCTAAAGTGGCGTAGGTTAGGTCTGAGGCATGTGGTTCCCAGTCAGTCTGTGGGGCCCTGAACACTGCTGAGTTTTGTTCTAATCATCCAATTTATTTAGTGTGGGTGAATGTCCTTCGCTCACCTGCAGGATGTCCTGGTTGATGGCAGTTTCCATGGCAATAGCTGGCTCTGGAGGTTGCGGCTGGGCGGTCTCCCCGCTGACCTGTTCAGACAGCTCTAGAAGTTGCTGGATGACATCTGTCACCCCCTCACCGCCCTCCGACCCCCCAGGAGCCTGACCTGTCGTCTCCGTCTCCTAGGGGAGAAGAGGAGGGGGAATGGAACGAGAAGACGACGAGGACCAATTTGACAAAGGGCCATTCACAAATGTAATTTTAAAGCTGACTAATTCTTATCATGGACTCTCTGGAGCATAAAATTAGCAGAGCATTGGGCATTATTGAACAAAACATTAATTAGTGTCTATATCTGTGAGAATCATTGACACTTGGATATATCATGCATCATGCCAACAAAGACAATGAAAGTGAGTGGCTATGGTTACGTTATGTACAAGGTTAGTGTGCACTTTAACACTAAACTGCAAACAATAATAAGTAATCAATCAACTACTAGTTACCAAATAATGTTTACACACTATTACCATTGTTGTAAACAAGGGAGGCCATCACTGTGAAGATTGGCAGGCTCTGCTCTACATTTCAGACTGTATGGCAAGTCAAATTAGCTTGATTTATGGCAGAATGGAAATAAAAATAGAGGGGAGTGCTGCTCCTTCAGTGCAAATGAAGCTGGAGCGTTTTGGCAAAGGGGCATGGTAGTAGTGAAATTACTGAAATGCCAATTTAATAAAATAACCATCTATCTATCTATCTATCTATCTATCTATCTATCTATCTATCTACCAATAAAGACAAAGATAAAAAATCATCTTTGGAAAAAGAAGAAATGGTCTATAAAGGAAATACAGTGAGACAGAGGCACCCAGTGATCTTGAGAGTAGACAAGACATTCTGTTTGAAAGAACAAGCACATTAGTAGTATTTTTATCTTTAATTTTAAAGTAATTTTATCTTTTTGAATGAGAGATAGCAGCTTACCACTTAACACAGGAAAAAGAAAGTTATCGCAGACAGGAAAAATTTGTCAACCAAGTGAGATATATTCATTCTACTGAAACAATTTTAATAAGGCAGTAAGTCATCAACATTACTTGAGAACCTTAATCTCTCTCTTGGAGATTGAAAACAAAGCCACTGACTTTAATAATATGATTAATTGCAACTGATTGTGTGGCAAGAACTCTAATATGTCTCACTGAACTCATTTGTCAGGGTCAAAAGAATGAATATACCTGAATAAAGTCAAAGTGGATGCAGGGTGGTGTAACAACCTTTTTGCTCATGTATGCTGTCTCTTACCGGAGTGCTGGAGGGCACCTCAATCACAGAGATGTGCATCTTGCTGATGTGGGCATTCAGACTGCCCAACTTCTTGAATGCACAGCTGCAGTCCATGCACGGGAACAGCGGCACGCCTTTAGCCTGAAAGAGAGAAAGGGCCTTGAACACAAGCCAATGCAGCACCGGCATCCGCTAGAAAACAGTGGGGTTTGTTGAATCTGCCTCGGGGGAGCTTGGGGGAAGCAAACGTCCAGAGCAGGTACATTTGATTGGGTTTGGCAGATTTCGACTTTTGTATGGAGAATCCTAGAAGTTGAGCAGGAATGTGTGAGATGCTGAAGTAAGAGGGGGAAAAATAGCTTGAAAATTGAACCATTAAGAAGACATCCAAAACTGAAATGAGAGCTAGTGGTGGGTGGAAAACAAAGTTTTAAGTGATGCGAAAGAAATAGTCAAAAAACGATTAGGAATGTAAAAGAAGTAAGAACAAATCCATAAGAGAAAGTGCGACTGTTGAGTGTGCCTATAAAAAAAAAAAAATCATGAGGGAAGCAAACCGCCGGTGAAGTGGACTACGGGAACAAGGGTTGTTTACAGGGAGTAGAGAGTTTGTGAGGACAGGTGGTTGAACTGCAGAGTCACCAGAAAGGATGCATTTGGAGTATGTTTGTGAGAGTGTGAGAGCATATGAAAGAGCTCTAGTGGGGTTATCACCGCCATAATGATGGGTATGTGGAAGCTGGGTTACGGATGAGTGTGCACAGGTGGAGAACATATATGGTTGGACACAGGAGGACTGACATTTCTCATGGGGCCAAGATGTGTGTTTTCAATGAAGTGGTAATCATTAGGTGGGAGCAAAGGACTGTGAAAGAAGGGAGAGAGGTGGAATAGATGTCATATGAGGCGGCAGTGAAGTGAGTAAAGGTAAAGAAAGCAACAAGGATGAAAAGATCAAGACAGAAATCGGGTCTATGGAGAAAGAACAGGGGGAATTCACAAACATAGACAGGTAGAAGTGTATGGACAACCCGCTCTACCTCCCGAGCCACAGCCGCCAAATGCAAATGCTATAAATTCCCCGAAGCTGGGCTTATTTGTGTAAGAAGTACTTTAGTACTCTATATATTTATCACCCTGTCACAAAAATAAATTAAGGAACAGCAGCTTGATTTTTTGACTTATTTGTAGACTTATATTCTGCATCTGATTTTGGATCACACTTCATTGGCTTTAACCATGATGATTTTAGTCCCCTGGCTCCTGAGTATGCTCATCTATTGTGAATAACACCTGACCATAATTTCTTCATAAAGTCAGTCAATCATAAGGACAAACTCTATCTGGAACAGGAAAGCTGAAGAACACTTGTGAAGATGAGACGTATTATTCAAATGGTCCTGCTGTTTGGTTTTCCAGAACTAATTCAATCAAATGGCCCCATCACAGGCTTTTGGCATGGAATACACAATCATGTGAGCGAGTGAGCAAAAATATAAAAATCCATGATCCAATTAGTTCAAAAGAAAGTGTGAGAAAAAGTGTTGGAAATTAACTAAGCAGGCCATTCGACGAATTGAATCCCTGAAAGAAAATGATCATGTAACATTTGACTTACATGCAGATGCACTTCTCTTTCAGGTGGAATGGAACACAATGGATGACGCAAAAACCGAAAAAAAAAGCTCGAAAGCATTAACACAACCTGGCTGCTCATCAGAGTGAATTACGAGTGAGGCTTTTTATTCAGACTCAATTTATTCTAAAAGAAACACCATTCAAGCACCCCCACTGCAGAAAGAAAAAAGAGGAGCGGATATGTTTGTACAGTCGAACCCATTTCAGTGTTTCTTTTTCAGAGGTATAATTAAGTCAGTAGCTTGAAAGTAATTGCGAAGTCGGGTATCATAACCCATGAGAGACGCTGTCTTTTATGGTCTACGATGAAAGGTTTAAGGTTGACACTGACAACTGAAAATGACAGACTTTATATTTTCACAACACCATTTACAAACAAAAAAACAGGGCTTGTAATCATAAGTCAAAGGGACTCACAAGCACCTCAAATTACCTGCAAGATTAGAGATTGTGGTGAAGGTGCTCTATGCATGATAGACAGAAAGAAATAGGTAAATACATCATCAGCCTGGAGCGCCATTCGTTTATTTTGTTATAATAGGCTTTCCAAATATGAGAAACTGCTGCCAATCATGTGTGAACATCTGTCTCCTTATACTCAGAAACACTTATGTTCCAGGGTCGTTTCCTGTAGTTAGCTCAGATCACATTCTCAAATCAAAGAGCCAAGATCTGCATTTCAGGCGTCTTTGCATGCTGATTTGGTTCCATCCAATTTGTTAATTACATTGTTTTTAACTGCGAACACAAACCAATGTTTGAGGCCAATTCTACTACTCTCAGCTACCTTCTCTTCAGTAGGATTCTGGGTAAAGTATGTACCTCGCCTGCCTCTGTGAGGCAGCAGCCAAGCAAAGATGGCAGCCGATTTCTCAGACAAGACGGATGAAAAACGATGATGTAATTCTACGATCCTCACGCGAAGCCACAATGTATGCTGGAAAGATACAATCACTACAAGTATTGCCTGGGACAGGTTTTGAGCTACATGCAAACACACAATGACAATACTATCCTGCTGATGTTTAGCAGGTATGAAGTTTGACATGTTCACCATCTTAGTTTACCGTGTTAGCATGCTAAAATTTAAATATCTGAGGCTAACAGGAATATAATTTACTTTGCAGGTATTTAGTCATGAATAATTAATAATATATCATATATAAACAAAGCGACCTACGGGCCACCATGACAAGTAATTTTCTTTAAAAAAAAAATCTCAATTTTTCAGAGGCTGCAGCTGTGGTAAAAACCCAGGTAAATTCATTCCTCAGCTGGCACTGGCAGAAGTCAACCAAATAGGAGTGGAGCTTGGTGTGCAAGCACAAAGCATCTTTTATACTGAGGCTTTATTACCTTTTTGCTGAAATGTACCAGCACCGAGCATTGTGGCGTACCCACGGATGGGGACCCACTGCACCTCCTGTGATGGAGATCATTGTGTGTGTTGCTTTACACTCAGGCTGCCAGAAAGCTGACCCAGTCGAGACTGTGGCCACGTTATTGGAAGCAATCATCAACTAGGAGCTAGTCTCACCGCTATCACTGCATCCATTAATGGGCTTTGTTAACAAACCCTCCAAAAAGGACACCCACACACAGGAGAATTCATTATCTGTCAACATGAACATTTGGGCACCTGGGGAGGACTTTGATGTGTACAAGTCCTTCGACCTCTCAACCACAGTTTGGCACTAAGAGGAAGTGACCTGGCTGACAGAGCACCGTTAAGAGACCAAAGTCCAGGTTAAATTAGGATGGCTAAATCAGGAGGGCTCTTTAAAATGGGTTGCTGTGAAGTGCTTACAAAGGAGAAGAACCAAATGAGGAGCATAGAGCTGTAATTTCACCTCATTCCCTTTCCAGCAGACAAACAATGTGGCTACGTGTCCTGCTGCATAGAATGTAACAAGCAGGGCTCGTAATTTAGTGTGTGAGCGAAGGAGGTGTACAAAAAGAAACCAAAATATTTTGGACAACAAGCAGAATAACAGAAATGACACTGAAATAACAAAACCTGGTAAACAGCATGAGAAGTCTAGTTAAAGTATCTGATATTTCCTCTGCGTGATGAACAGCTGCATTAGCATTTCAAATGTATGCTCAAGTCTGTAAATTGAAACCATTTACCAGTCTTGGCTCCCTTAGGCCATTTCGTTTTTTTATTGCTGCTCTCCTCTTGGTTGACGAAGACAGGGAGCATCTTTGCAACCAAACAACAAACACTTGATTATCAGCAATTGTTTCAATTCAATTAACTTAGCACTAGCTGCTTTTACTGAAGGCTGTCTCATTCACTTCTGGAGCTCAGCCATTCTAAACAAAGTGAAACACTTTAAAATCATTGTTTTCTACAAAAATGTTGTATTTTCATGTCAGTGAATTTAAAGTATTGTGGTGCTAATTCCCCTGTAGGCAGAAACCCACACTGCAACAATTACGTATATATATATAATCACGTAGGAGGAGGGACGAAACATTATGAATGCAGCGAATCAAACATTGACCAAAAGAGGATTTCTTTGCATTGCACTCCTGTTACATAGTCAGTCAAGTATTACATGAGTGACAAAACCTCAGTTACTCCACCTTGGTTGAAGATATGCATGGAGTATTTTTGGACTTTTACAAAACACATGAAGCAGCACTCGTAACAAAATGAATTGTCCTTCCTTTGGGACGACGTCTCTTGTTTAATAAATAAAAGAAATGCTCTTTGGCAGATGATAAAAGCTACAAGAGTCAAAGGAACTGAAACAGAACATCATCTCTGTTGTTATTTCACTGAAAACGTATCAGTGAGATTTATTTCTAATTGTTGCTCAATTCTAAGAGGATTTAGGGAGGATTCAAGGAGTGATGGATGGAAGATTGCCTTTCCATTTCAGACAGGGATGTAAATTTGTTTTGTGCAATTTGGAGATGCATTTTAATGTCACTCCAACTCCTGCACAAAATGTGGATGGAAGAATAACTATGGTGAGAATGGCAACACATCACATAAGAGATATTTCCTATACAGTATTTGAGGTGGAACACATGAGTGTTTCACTTCCAAACCTCCTCTTCTGTCCTCTTACCTCAGAATGAACTCTCTGAACGTGGGAGTGCAAGTTCCCCTTCTGGGAGAAGGACGCGGGGCAGAACATGCAGAGGTGAGGTTTCTCTCCCGTGTGCCTCACCATGTGAGTCTGCAGCACCACCTTCTGGTTGAAAGCCTTGCCGCAATGCGAGCACTTGTAGGGCCTCTCACCTGGAGGGAAGGGCAAGGCCAGGTCACAAACACAGGTCAAACAGCTGCCATTAGGGTGCAGGAAACACGGATGACAATTTGACATAAAAGCCTTTTTCTAGAATCTAAATGAGAGATAAGGTAAACAGTGAAGGCTATGGTTAAATACTGGAGGCTTCTTTAAGATGTCCTCCATTGGTACTATCTATTGTTATAATCACACTACTTTAAGCGGGTTATAGCATTGGATATTTGGACCAGGTCAAGTCAATCTTTTTTATACAGCCCAATATCATAAATTTGCATCAAGGGGCTTCACTATCTGTACAGCACACGACACCCTCTATACTTGTAAATATACTTTAAATCTTATATTGTGCATATCACATTTATATTATCATGTTTGGTTGTATTTGTTTTAGCAAGTTAATACATTTGGGCAACAAAAAAAAAAAATACACAACAACAAATCCACTATGTCACTCGTCCTGCAATATCAATTATTTTCAAGCCTAAATAAAGATGACTCAAACACAATCTTGTACCCTTACCCTCTCTTCTGTGCATGAGAGTGAGAGAATGAGTGAGAGAATGAGGCATAATGTGTGTGTGTGTGTGTGTGTGTGTGTGTGTGTGTGTGTGTGTGTGTGGTCTCCTAAAGAGACTCTTCACCTCATCAGTTTGAGAGCTGTTTGAGATTCGAAGCACAGAGGAATCAACTCCATCCACCGTTAGTCATCCAGCCAACCAGCCAGCCAAACGTATTAGCATGTGGATGATGCGTAAACAACATGTGGGTGGAAGCTGCTGGCTACATTACCTGAACGAGCGCACAGCCATGTGAGAATATTAGAATTTAAAGAGCATATCGAAATTCTCAGTCCCTCGGAAATGGAGGGTAAACACAGCAAACTGCTCAGGAGTTGGTGGTGTTAGGCTTGAGGAAAACTTCATCAGAGAAAGTCCGGTTTAGGAAGACAAATGTGAAACTTCAGTTATGTAATAATGCCTAGAATTCAATTTAGGGACCACTAAAAAAACTCAAAACAACAAACAACAACTCCTGTTTGTGTCACCAGTGCCCACACACCCGCAGAGTCTCCTGCTGCTCCCACAACCTACGACGTTGGGACGGCAGGCTACCGAGACCCCACCAATTACAACCTGGTGCCAGTGCCCACCCACACCTTTGAAAACATCCTTTTCAGGTTTTGTGGGACCTGCGGCACAACACTGTCCACACAAATTCCTTATGAGTATGAATCATTAAATGGGTGTTAGATTTATGTAACCTAAACATGTCACAACTTCTCTGTGCCTATCACTCACCTGTGTGTATTCGTATGTGCCTAACAAGCTGGCTGGGCTTTTTGAAAGCCTTCCCACAGTGATGGCAGCTGTTTGTGAACCCACTGCGGTCAATGTTTTTCTTGTAGTTTCTGGAACTGGAGGAGAGCGGCCTGTGAAAGGAGAAAACATCATATCATCATATCATAAATTCACAGGGGATCACACAGGGTCACCAAATTGACCACAATGCAGATTTTATCATTCTTTTGTTTTGTTGCATTTAACCCTTGTAGGATCCAATATTGTTTTCCTATTTTAAAAAGGTTTGTGCTTCAGGTAAAGACAAATTGTTGGTGTTGGTGAATCCTTTTCATGTTTTGTAGCAACTTTTTTTAGCCATGAAATAGCAAAAAGATGCAACTGACACTGCAGCAACAAGTATATAACTGGGAGACAGGCAGATAGAAATGTAAACATTTTGCATTACGCTTCCGAGGCTTGTTGTCACTTAATGGAAAAAAGAAATTAAAAAGTAGTGGTGCAAGATTAGGCAACACTGTTAGCACACTAGACATTAGTGAGTCACTGTACATTTAGCTCAGTTTGATATTTTTAACAAAATAAGTATGAAAATAAATTATAAAAGTTAAAAAATGTTTACTTATTTCTCCTTCGACATGAAGCAGTGCTTTCAAAATTCACCTCTTCGTTTTTTATACTCTTTCTTGTGGATTTTGAAGTGAGGTGAACATCTGCTGGAGCTTTGACTATATTTACTGTATAATACAATCCATCTGCAGTTTCACACAGTAGTGTTTCTGGATGCAGAATTATGTGCCACAATATATAGTTATATGCCTTATTTGTACACTATGGATCTATGGCTCTTGAGTTGTTTGTGTATCGTCTGTCCTCCTTGCATCTCCCTGATACTGACAGATATTTTTAGATCAAAACATCTTTAATTTCCACACATGCAGCTTTGAGTTGATAAAGCATTAAATGCACCGGTGGTATCCTCCCAAGCTTTTGTTGTTACTGTTGTTGTTGCAAGGCTCTTTTTTGACCTTGTTCTAATGTTCAGCTTCCATTAGTAATAGCCTATGGAGGGTTTGCACACAGCACTGGGGACTGTTGCCCTTGTATAGGCTTATTTGGGCATTTACTTATGCTAATGAAAAACTGACTGCCATGTGCATTCAGTTCATTAGAATGAAGACTGTAGCAAACTCTAGCTTTATGTGCCTGCCATGGCAGACTGTGCGTGTCCTCCTGCAGTCAATAAAATCTTTTTACATTTACATTTTGATGGCGATTCATTCTTAACTCAGCTCAGGAATATTTTCCACCACTTAAATGACCAGAAAAACGAAATCTTCGCCGTCATTTTGTAAAATCAGCAATGAAACCTGCTTTCATTCTGATCTGCAGGAAAGTGTTAGATAGGAAAGAGTCTAACTGCTGTTTCAGATGCTCACATACACTGCATCCTTGCAATTCATTTGGCAAAAGAAACTGAATAAAATGATATGTCATGTAACCCACTGACTGTGGGCAGCTACAATCCCTGAATATCATTATTACAGTGTTAAACTTTAGACTGTAAATAGAACAGGATCCTCATAACAGCTGTTTCCCTTTTTCCACCTGACTCAGTCACATGAAATGAATCAGCATCCGCAGCCCTGCCTGACCTCATCTTGACATGACTCTTCATGTGCTCCTTGAGGTGTGCAGACGTCTTGAACTCCTTGTCGCAGGTCCTGCAGGTGTAGACCTTGATGCCCGACAGCTCCTTGCGGTGCTCCTCCAAGTGCAGAGAGAGCTGGCTCTGGAGAATGAACTCATCTCCGCACTCTACGCAAATTAAATTCTGCAGGGTGGTAGTGGAGACGAAACATAGAAATAAAGTTCTTTCCTAACGGGCAGTAAAGGCAAATCAATTTTGGTTTTGTGTTTGATTGGTCGGTGGACTAACCTCCTCCTTCTCGTGCAGCATGATATGAGATTTGAGGCTGGCGATGCGGGAGAACTTTTTATTGCATACAGGGCAGGTGAAGTCAGAGGTCCTGTGTGTGGACTTGTGGAGTGTGAGGTTGAACTCCACATTAAACGTCTGTGGGCACTGATCACATCGATGTGGCTGCAAGGGAGAGAGGACAAGTTAAAGGAAGTGGTGAAGAACGTCAGTGTAAAAAGATCTCAGTCCTTACTACAGGAGTCCCTATAGTCCCCCAATCAATGTGCTACCTGAACTGACTTAAGCAACTACATTTGCTGTAAACCTCGGAGGCTTTCGCCCCATACTCTCCCTCTGTTCTGTTTAATAACAAGTGTCCCCTACAATCATGGATGGACATCTAAACAGTAACAGGTGTGTTGAAACATAATATTTCATAAACAATGTTTTATGCGCAGGTAATCTTTGCTTTTAGGTGTCTCCGCTGGAGAGAGAGAGAAATGGAGAAATTGAAAGAGACACACAAAAAACCCCTGTAATATACAAGTACAGAACATTACAAGAAAACATGATGATTTCCCATGAGGCAGAAATGGCGCCAATATTAAATTCCGTTTCTATTAGAAGAGCTGACTGACTTAATTTCAGAGCACTTTCTGACTGCGGTGAAGGCAGAGAGCAAGACTGACGCCAGTGGTTCTTATTCACAGCGGCAGACCCCAAGGCTGCTGCTGCTGCTGCTGCTCTTCAGCCTGGAGAGAAGCCTATTGTAGGTGAAGAAAGTGAAATAGCCCACAACTACAGCTGCAGCCGCAAATGAAGCGAGGTAGGGTCCTATCATTGTCTTTTCACGCCAGAAGAGATTTGAAGAGAATTGAAGAAACGGCTGAAGTTTTCCTTACTCTAACATTCTTGTTAATAGCATGGAGCATGAAGAGCTTAGCTCCTTAACTTGCCTGTGATTATGTGTGTGTGAGAGGGAAAGAGGGAGTAAGAGAGAGAGACACAGAAAGCGAGTGTAGAGTGAAGTTTTCTAAAGCTATAAGCAGCTGGTAAATGGAGAGAAGAGGGCCCATTTAGCTGACATGAATTAAAGACCTTCATTACTCAGCATGAATTAACACGCATTTATTCTGTATTTGTACATTCAAAAACATGCATTATTAAAATATAATTTTCAAAAACATCTGTTGCTCCTTGGAGGAACAAATTCCCACACAAATGAATCATGTTATACCCCCCCCCCCAGTAGTAGCCACAAAAAGTGTAAACACATCATTATACTGTACCTCCAAGGAGCATCCTTCACACAAAATGTCAACACATGATAATTATCATCACAAAGCAGTCAGCAGAACCCTCTGACTCATCTGGTGACTCAGTGGACACTAACTGTGAAGATTAACGTTTTTGGGTTGGTGCAATATGTATTTTAGGATGTTCCCATGTAGGACCGCAAAATATGGGAGGGGGGGGTGGAAATTCAAACAAATAGTCACTGAAACCCATTTACTATTATTGGCCGGTGAACACGGCAGCAGAGGAAATTCAACATCTACGAGAAGGGGGTGGAATATTTACTGTGCTATTTAAGACTGTTAGTGGGCACCACAGAGGAAGGAGGGGGGTGGGGGGTGGATTGAGCAATTTAGTCCTTCTTAATGGCACAATTTCAAATGCTGTGCACCACCACAACACAAAAAAACGCCAAATGCACTCTGGTGTATTATGACTGAAGCCGACATTCACACATACTGAACTTAATCTTATCAGTTTAAAGATTTGAAGAACTACCCAACAATCTTCCACGCTGAGTTTTCACTCATCCAGGAGTCAGACTGGGTCATTGCAGTTCGACAGTAGTTGTATAACATGTTGTATTGTCAGGTCTTATTTAGCAGCAGTTTCTTCAATCAAGTCAACTGAGGCTGTGCTCATTTACATATTCAGTATTAGTAAAACACCCTGTTAACTGGCACAAAATGTTGTGGCTTTAATGTAATTTTACATGAGGATAAGTAAATAACCCCAGATGTGTTCTGTGTGAAGAAAATACAGGAGAATGTCCACCATGCTGCTGGTAACAACAAATTCAAGAAGCTTTGGAAGCAGCTGGCCACCAAATATTGTGATTGGCAGACTAAGTTGAGACCTAACATACAATGGCAGCAACGGCAGCTATTAAAGTTCCGCATTGTGAAAAATCATCCGAGCTGAAAAATCCAGGACACCTCCAGCTTTGACGCTAAGCCACCAGTTGACCCAAATCCAACCTGTAGCTGGGACATCGTGCATCCACTGCAGCAGGTCAGTTATGCTCTTCACCTGCACCAAACTCAGGTGAAGAGTTTCCTCTGTTCCCACAAAGTGTTGAGTTTTTGTTATGCTCTGTGAAGGTAATTCACAGCAGGTCAACTGACTCCCAGGTGCAGCTTTACTTATACTGCACTGTGACAGCAACTGCTCTGGCATATCCTGTGGTGCCTGGCTTGGCTCTGTATGGCAGCATCTCCCTGAACTTCCTGGTTGCTAGACGTATCAAATATGAGCCTTTTCAACCAACAGACGGTCAAAAAGCTGAAATCCTGAAAATCAGGTACTGTTACTGTTGGTACTGTTAAGCACTATAAATACCATTAAGCAATCAGTCAATAAATATTTAGTTTGACAGAGCATGTCTGAAATTGAATTGCTATGTCGGAGCACTATGAGAGCTACTGTCACGGCAGCCTTAAACAAGATGCTTGAAGATCTTAAACACGTGCTGATGAAACCTCTTCCGACTTTGTGTTGACAAATAAAGGTTAAAAGCTGTTCTGTGCTCACTGTATTGTTATGGCTATGATTGCAGACACTGTGCGCTGTACTCACCTTATCGTTGATCTCATGCTCACGGAGATGCTTCTGCAGCTGGCTGTCAGTGGTAAAGACCTGGGAGCATATTGTGCACTTCTTGTCTCCATCATTGAAAATTTCCGCCTTGGTTTCATCCGCATCTGACGAGAAGAAAAAGAGAGAGCGCTTCAATATTCTAATTTGGTTGAAGAGGTTCAAGAATAGCTGGAGTAGATACGATACGTTGCATTCTAACCTTTTCATATTACACAGCTGCTGTGTTCAGTGGCTTTGTTTTTTGTTTTTTTAAACTGTCTAAAATCAACGGTTCCATCCAAACAGTATTTTTATATACTCCATATATACTCCTCGCTCTGGATGTTGATGTGGTAGCATACTACTACAAATACACTATGACTTGGCATCCATATGAATTCAGTGTTTCTCATAGGGGGGTGTAGGTACTTAAGGGAGTTTCAGAATGAAGTGGAATAGGTTTGTTTCACTACAAATTATCTACAAATAATCCCAAATTGTATTAGAATATCTATTCTGACATTGCACTTTGAGGTGTTTTGTTTTATTGATTGGGGTCCATAATGCATTAGTACAATTGTACAGTACAATACTGAATAGAAGGATGTGACCTGTTGAAGGCTGACAATGCTCGCAGTTAACAATGTCACAACAGTTCTGAACTGAGCCGCTGGTAGTTTTCCTATATTCAGTCTTTAAATTTGATTGTCAAAAATACTCCCTCAAATGTTTGTGCCTGTTGGGATGGACATTATAGGATGGACTTTAACTTTAGCTGCCACTAAAATAGCAGTCTTTTACTGTACCTTACTAATACATTAGTCTACGTGCAACAGCACTTCTAAAAGTGAGGTCCGTGTACATTATGGAGGTTCACAAGCAAAATAAAGTTTTCAATTCACCTTATTAGCTTTTTTAGAAGGCGAATGAAAACAACCAGAGAAACAATTTTATTATTTGGTTTCACGCTCTTAACTCACACACAAATGCTTTTGCAGTCTTATGGGAAGAGAAGAGTTTCTAGCCATGCTTTTCAGTGACTCTGCTGGAGTGTTTTTGTTATTGGTATTCAACAGTTTGGTTCTACACGCCCATCTAGGCTGTCAGTCACAGGCATTGCGAGGACAGCATGTGACCGACTTATAACGTAGGAAGTTAACCCAATGTGATATTTCCATGTAACGTTAACTCTAATGTTCAATTGTCAACTGGCTTCCATCCATCAGCGGAATCGCGTGTTAACGTATTCATGAAGTTATCCAACTAACGTGTCACCACAACTAAGCTAAATATTGTATTCAGACTATGACACCAATGTGCTAGCAAACTGAATGCACTCAGACGCCACATTCTTAACACTTTGTTAAGTCATGTCAATTCGTGAATGTGACTTCTTGGTCTGACCACAAGCAACTGATGTACCAGCAGCTGGATCGACTCGCGAACGTTACAGTGCCTCTCAAGATCAAAATAACAATGGCCAACATTTTGGCGTGTTAGCCTCGAAGCTAACGGTAGCAAAGCGCGCTAGTTAGCAACAACAAGCTAACGACGAATTACTAATAAACTAAGATTAAGCGTAAAACTCGTACATTGACTAATACTACACGGTACCGTGGATCTTCCTCTCACGGACACCAATTTAGACTGGAAGCCAATAAGAGGAGGCACCGAGATGTTATTAATATCATTCCGCCTCAATCACTCCTTCGCCGCACAAAGCAAAGCCCACCCGCAATACTATATCCGGGGACTATATACACTACATTGAAGTGCTATTATAAAAGATACAGAGATGTTTGTCCAAATAATACCCGGTTATTTGGATAGCCCATAATCTGTATTTTTTATTCGTTGCATTTTGGTACTTGTTACCTGTTTCGTCGTTGCTTTTAACTCTCAGTTTGCGAGGCCGGCCCCGCGGCATAGTTCCAGTACTCAGGGCGGGTGTGCTGTGAACGATTTGCTTTTCAAAATGGCGACTCGGTCATCTGTAGACAGCATCGTACCCATGAAGATACACAGCTGCACGGAGTAGGGAGACATCTACCGTTTGAATCGTTGTACATGCACCTTCAGGTATACACAAAACAACAACTTTATTGTTTTACTGATAAGGAGGGACATGCTTTATGAATTTGATTATCAATAACTAATTAATGAAATATTCAGTATGTAGCATACCATCAGTGCCAGTTCAGTTCTATAATTTTATACTTTTTTTGTTGCTCTCAAACAATGTGGCTGCATTCGTTGTAAATACTTTACCTTAAAAAATACTTGTCAGCTGTTCTGTTGGTAGACGGGCCCAAAAGCTCCATTGTGTGTCTGTTGGTTTGTGGCAAGTTAGGGCAAACTGTTTGGCAATATGCACCACTAAAGAACATTAAGAACTGACATAATAGGGCACTAAAGGTGGATACTATATATCAAATACATTTAATCATTTACTAATAGACAAATATTATTAATTAATTATTACTTAATAAATACATTTCAGTTTAACCTGTTTATTAATAGGGGCCCATAGCTCATTTTTGCCCCATTGCCTTCTAGCGGGTTAATCGGGCCATGGATACAACAATAAACAAAAGTAAATAATGTTTACTTTAAAACATTAACAGTAAAGTGAGCATGAAAAAAGTACAAAACAACAAAAAGAAAAAAGTCATCAGGCAAGGTATTTTCAAATGTTTTTAATTGTCTTTACACCTCCTTACTTCAATTACCAAGGCCATATACAATAAACCAGATTAAAGAGTCATTGACATTGATAGTATTGATCATGATAATGAAAAATAACTATAGAGGGATATCACAAATTTCACAACAAATGTATATAAATCAAATGTAGGAAATATTAGAATATTATGAGAAAAATAAAGTTACTACATTAATTCTGTTCAATTACTTTAATTAAACCAGAGGGGAAGTAATTTATCCTGAGTAACACACTATGCTGTAATTCCCAAGAGGAACATTATTGGAAAGTTCTTGTGGTACTACAGGAGAGAAAACACCACAAAGTATATGAAACGCAGTATTGATTGCCAGTGACACATAAAGCACCTGTAGAGATATTACTGATACCATAGGAAATAAAAATACCATAAAATACTGTAGTATAAGGTGACTATAAACTTACCCATGACATAGTTTAAGTCTCTTAGGAGTATCAGACATAAAAATATCATAAAGTGTGATGTGTTTTTCACGACTGAGTGCCACTGACAATATCATATTGATTTTTCAAGAGGGTATGAGGCACGTTGTAAAAAGACTTTACTGTCCATTAACACCAGCAGAGGGAGACAATGAGTTATGGATGGGTTTGGTCTTTTATGGGCCAATAGTCCTGAAGATGCCAACAAGCTGACTGTGCTGATGGTCCTGTTTAAGACTGTGCTACCGGTCTCCACTGCCTGAAAGACTGCGTGTTTCACTCAGATCTCATTTAGATCTGAATGAGTTTGCGACTCCCAGCAAATTGGTACACCCATGTGGTGAATATCCTACCTGACACTTAATACTGACCTTACACTCCAGCTGAAAGACACACAGGCAGCTCACACACCCACACACAAATGCACACAGGATGACTTTGTGTTTAAAACTAGATCCATGTCTCATTTTAAATGCTTGTACTTGAGTGTTTATGATCTGGTGTGGGTTTTGATAACATCTCTTTCATACATTCACAATGACAGGAAGTCAAGAGAATTTATGTGTTCAATTGACACAAATAGACATTCCATATATGGAATACAGACCATTAGGGAGAGGAGCTCTCAGTGAACTCCCCCATGAACAAATAAAGGAGAAAAAAATCATTTTAAGGAAGAATGACAGAGTATGGATGTCCAGAGTGACTGAAACTTAATTTGTGTAAGTTAACTGATTCTATTATCTTGGTGACCAAATATAAAAAAATCATGCCATGAGTTGAGTTTTAGATGACCATCTTAGAAACAGAAAAATCAGGGAATCTGTGGTAATGTTTGCCTCATCAGAACAACATTTACAAACGGAAAGAAGTCTGACATAGGAATAGAAAGTAATGAAAAGTCATCTCACGGTGGCGGGGTTCATCCTGACCAAGTTACATCTGATGGACCACAAGTTACTGTTCCCACTATAATCAACTTACACACAGTTGCATTTCATATTATTCTACAAAAACTGCTATTGTTTGGTAAGCTAGTAGATCATTTTATTTAATTGAGAACACTGAGTCTGGAGTTGGATACTACGTGCTAAACATAGCACATTTGCCATATACTATATACTATACTATAGTTGCATGTAGAGAGAAAATAGCGCCATGCAGGACTAGTAGCGTACATCCCACAAACACACACCAGGATTATGTACAACTTTAACATATCATCATGCCCATAAATAGATGCCCATCTGCTGTATGGATGTATCTTTAGCAGGGCGTAAATCATACTGTATATGAGCCTGATTACCTCAGCAACATTTTTTTCCCTGATACAGGCCTACAGGTGGAAAGACGGGACTCTTTGCTGTGTTTTCTTTGTTTCCAAAAAGGGGAAGTCAGCCTCTTGACTTTTAGCGAATAAGCAACCAACCAAGTGCATGTTCATTGTGTAAGAACATCTGTTCCTGCCAGGCCGCCAGTTACTCCTGCCTGTCCCCTCGCGGCTGCACAGGCCACTGATCTCACCACTGAAAACAAAAGACTGGACATCACTCTGACCTTGTGGGATTGTCCACGCCCCTCTTTCCTCCCTCTCCTTTTCTTTTTATGCTCTGTGGTCTGCTCGCTTCCCTCTCACCGCTGTCGAGAGGAGAGTGATCAATCATGAAAATTGGCATGGGCTCCAGGAGTGGGATCGTCAGGAAGCCCACCTCTTTTAGGAGACATGCTAAACTCATGTTGTGGAAAAACATGCTGAGAGAGAGAGAGGGAGCTGCTGTTGTTGAGTCACATCTATAGCCGTGTCATTCATGCTAACAAGCCCCACCAACCACACTGACACCAATGATACTGGCTGCGCTTTTCCACAGACTAGGCTAGACGTGAGTCAGACTTGAAAATGCGGTGCTTGTTTGCAGCACTTTGCAGATGAGGTATCTAGTGATAAAAACTATGCAATCAGAAGCTTCAATTGCAATTTTATGACATCAGACTATTTACAGTTAGAACAGCAACATCCACTGACTGAAGGGTGTCCTTGCTGATTTTGGCTTTTGCTTCCCTTTTCAAACCAGGACATTGTTGTCTGCAGATTCACCACCAGGCAGACAAAGCCTAAGTCAGACTCCCATCTCAAACAAAGGATAAATTCAGACACGATATTCCCCATATGTAGCACAAAGCTGTAAATTCCTCAATGGGGGGGGGGGGGTCTTACTCTGACCCCTGGAATGACCTTGTTCAGTAACATTTCACATCCTGCCAGTGTGTCTTCTCCCAGGTGTGGCAGAGTCACCCCCTGCGCTGTCAGAGAGCACTGTCCGGATCCATGAAACCAATCATTCTTCGGCATCATGGAAACAGCATCCGACAGCCGCGGTCGCCATGGGCGTCCTCCCCTGTGACCATCCTCGACGGGGGACCGGGGAGGTAAGGCCATGCTCAGCAACACTCTCTGGTCCGCTGGGCCTCTGCTTTGGTAAAGAAGCTTTTGACCAGGCAAAGGATTTTTATGTTTTATCGCGAAAATAATAAACATTAAACACAACAAACCTTTGATGATTGTTGAATGTGAATTGTTGCAGGAGACAGAAAAAAAATAAAGAATATGAGTAAGAAGTGAGCAAATCAATATTTATGACATCTCACAGTCATTAATTGACACACTAATAAGAATTACAATGAGATGTTAACAGCATACAGGCTGTGCAAAGTAGCATAGTGAGAATCAGAGAACAATAAGTTTGGTATTAGGATATACAATCACGTATGTTCAATGAAGTGTGAACATGCAGCACATATATAAACATTCTCACATGTGATATGCATACGAACTCAAAGTGTCTCAGTATGCAGATGTGTGTTTTAATAGCTGCTGTAGCTCAAAATAAAGTCCAATAAATGCTGTTAGATGTGACAGAGTTGGTGTGATAACCATTAGATTGTATTTCACCCTCCCATTGTTCCACATTGGTTTGTCTCTGCCTACCTTTGTCTTTTGTCTTGTGCAATTCTCTGTCAGCGTGCTGTGCAGAGGGATGTGGAGATAGGGGAGTTGTTTCTGCATACCTACCATTTATCCTCCCACTGGGCGCTATGGAGAAATGAGGCGAGAGAGGTGGGGTGGGTGGGGGGTAGGGGGGGAGGGATAAAGCATTAACACAAACTAAAAACAGCCAATCAAAAAAGGTACACACGTCAATACAAACGAAATCTGAACTGCTCTAAAATAAAGGCCCAACTCATGGTCAGCTGTGCTCGAAAAGATGAAATAGCATTGCAGGAGTGTTTTGTAATCAATAATGCATGGCTGTCCATCTTCGGAAAAGAGAAAGCCCCTCCAAGCACACCAGAGGCATCAGACACTTTTCATTTCATGCTGAAGGTCAGCAGAGCAGCATGGACGTCCCTACAGTACATAGCACGAGGAAGTAAACACATACAGAAAAATCGTCTTTTTACATCGGCTCCTTCCATACATAGACTCATGTTTACATGCTGTCACAAAGGATACATTTAATAGACGAGAGCTTTCTGATTAAGTCACTGATGTGATCTTATCTTTTCCATAACAAGCTTTAGATGAAGAGATAGGTAATGCTTTAGATTACAGACACCAGTAGGTCCAAGTGAAGTACAGGAAACAACACTTGCGTTGCAGGACCTAGAACTAAATCACACTGTAAGCACTTTTTTAATTACCCAGCTCATATTGAATAAGGTACAAACAGGGTGCTTGCAGATTTAGCTTGTATGTGGCACATAAACTTAATTAATACAAAAACAAAAGGTAGTCAGTCATTTAAAAAATGCTTATAGTGTATTTATGTCCCTCATATTATATTTTATTGATACCCAGTACACAATAAATAAGGACACAGTACTGTGCAGGCTGTAGTCTAAAGTGTTAACGAAAAGATGTTATTATCATCTCCTCCTCATTATTATTTCAACTTATTTTAATGACTATATTACCATTTACTGTGGTTTATTGGCCCCTAGATGTAAATTCATTCTCGCACTCCTTAACGTTTTTTTTTATCAGCGGCCATCTGTTCAGTCCAGATCACTGTTAAATATTAATCCCTCTCCATCCTTACTGCATTATGACAGTACGCTCATCACCTGCTTGGGAGCCATCGTCTGCATCGATTTCCCTCAAGCTTGCGCACATCTGGATGTTAAATTATTCTGACCGCAGCGCAGCCTCTCCTCAGCCACTATATATACAAACATGCATACGCACTCGTAAAAACACACACACACACACATACATATGTAGTCACCCTTTGTACACACAGCAATACAGTGCATACTAATTTGTGACTGCCTGAATGCAATGCACATATAGCATAAACACAAACACGACCCCATCCCCCTTTTTAGTCACACAGATGCAGAGCACATCAAATTTGTAGTTATATTTGCCTGCACAGATGCACATAATCGCAGGCACACACACACACAGACCACACGTGCACACCTGTATGCACACACATGCATGCACCCACCTTATCAGACTGTAAAAGCCAGAGTGCTGAGCTAATGCTTGTGCACTGAGGATGACACATAAGGATAATCAGCCTCCTACCACATGAAGCCATGGCCCCCATGACAGCCCAGATCAATTAGACGCCATTAAAGGCTGGTCCCAGAACAGCCATGGAGACTTCCTAATGTCTTCTTCTCCCTCTGCAGGGTGCTACAAAATCCATCTTCTCCCTCGCCTCAAACCTAATTACAGGTAGAGATGCACTGTGTGAGATGAAAAGCCGGGAGACGCTTTGATGGATGGTGGGCTCCTGCAAAACAGAGCAAACAGGTAATTAACATGACAATAGGGAGGAGGCAGGGGTCTCACACAAAGACATAAAGGGGGGGGGGGGGCAGAGGTGTGCATATGTGTATTATATGTGTGTGCATTTTGGGGGACAAAGACACCAAAGTAAAGGGAGCAGAAGACAAGAGCAGAAAACTTTGATGTGTTCATGAAATCCTTTTCACTATGTGAGCTGTGGTGAAGTAGAACACGTAACAGTCCTGCGGGGAGTGACCAGACGCTTAATGGAGGTGTTGAAATCTCGTGCGGAGGATAAATAATTGATCCTTCTGACAAAGTATACCTCATTCATTTTTCATCGCAGCATATTTATGGGCGAATCATGAAGACATGATGGCTGTATCGGTTTAAATTGTCAGGTGCATAGTGCTCCTCTTCAAACAGTGTATAGATCACAGTCTCCCTGTCAGTTTGCAAGCTGATCTCAGGGAGAACGTGACCCATTTTACACATAAGCCATTAACATTGGGAGTTTAAATGTCTCATTAAGACAGAGATAACAGTAAAAAAGTGAAGTGAAAGCAACAGCACAGACTTCCCTGTATTTTATGGCTCATGAGAATAACACACCTCATGTGCTTGGGGAGTTCCGTACAGTAGTAAACGGCTGTACAGCGTGATTCCTCTATGGGCAATGTGTTACACTTTTCTCAGGGTCTCTATGTTAGGATGGCAACAAACCAGCACTTTTTGTCATTATCTCACATCTCTATACTATATATATAAGAGTCCTAATTCATAGTGTCAGCATGGTCACAGACAGGCGGCCTGACAAAGAAATATTAAAATGTGATATACTTAACCTGTAGCCGTAACTGTGCTTGTCCTCTTAGCTTTCCCTCGTGGCAAGACAAGCATGTCAAGTATTTACAACAGCAGTTTTGTCAATAAACCATAACTTCCTGTGAGAGCAGCGACTTTAAAGACCTCCGGCAATATACGGTAGATAGTCACTCAAGGCTTGAACACACAGCCACGTGAGTTCTGATCCCAGTAACAATGAAACACACAGCAGTGATGAAGGACCACCTGTGACTGAAACCTTAAAGGGTAATTTTTTTAGGAGTTTGTCCCATTCGTCAGCTCACTCAGTATACTGCCTGTGATGCAAAGACTGGCACCGAGACCTCATCGGGAGTCTGTAATAACTGTCTAGTCTGTAGGCGGCCAGTCGTACATCCAGTCATTGCTGACACCTAGCATTGTTCTGGAAGTGGATAGTTATCGTATTTTTAATCATATAATTAAATTGTCTACCAGCCAGTGGTGAAACTGTTGAAAATGTTGGCAAAAGCACAAGATCTCTCTTCCTACAAGACATGTAACATAAGCAAACATCATCTGTTTGGTTGGGACAGTGGTGGAATACATTCATGTAAAAAATACTCTATACTCTATTACAAGTGAAAGTCTGCTTTCAAAGTCCTACTTTAGTAAAAGTACATGACTATAATCAGCAAATTGTACAACAAGTATAACAAGTAGATTGGCCCCATTATTAGATTGTTAATATGGATGCATCATGGGCAAGAACTGTTGCAGCTGGTCCGAGCTACTTTTATTTGCCTTATATACAGTCAGGTAGTTTAGTCCAGCAGTTCCCAACCTTGGGATTGGGGCCCCTCCAAAGAATCAAAATATAAAAAATCTTAGGGGTCATGAGATCAGTAATGGGGCAGGAAAAAAAGGGAAATAAATTCTACACAAGTTTGTATTACATTTTCTCTTCTTTGTAAAACATTAGATCATGTTCCCTCTTTGGTCCTCAAACAATTATTTAAATGAAATCATCTGAGAAGATTGAAGGGAGAATCTCTCTTTGGTGGAACTGCTAACAACTCATGAATGTGAAACTTGACAAGAACCCAGCTAGACACTGATTTTATATAAGAGATCACACGCCGAAAAGATTGGAAACCACTGGTTCAATCATACAGCTTGAATCTTTATTGTATGTTTTTTTAATGTAAAATCTTATTTTGTAATGTAACTAGTAAGTATAGCTGACAAATGAATGTAGTGGAGTAGAAGTATAAAGTAGAAATGGAAACAGAAATACTCAAGTAAAAGTAAAGTACCTCAAAATTTAGGTTAGGTCAGGAAGTAAGAAAGTTAACCTGACACTTTAAGATTTTGCATTGTTGATATTTAATGTCCTTCTCTGTGTAACGATTGATTTGTTCTCAGAGGTAATGAATCTGCACACCTGAGAATAAAAGTCTGCCAACTTTCAATCACAATCAAATGAAATGGTTTGTCTTGTTATTATTGTTGCTAATGCAGCAAGTTGCTGAATGCTGAATACACATAATACAATGTTAACATGGTTATTAGCAAGAGAACAATAGTGAGATTATTCTGGTATTTCCATTTAAAGCACCCCTTAAATCAGTGTTAGACAAAAAAATGATTAAATATAGGTAAATTGTTATTGTCATTTGTGAACAGGTTCCCCACACATATTTTGAACTACTTTTCCAGAACATTTCCACCACTTGATATTGGGTCTGTGACTGTATTATTGTGGTGCAGCAGCACAAGAATCTTTTGAGATGTTATGACCTTGAATTTGTTTTAGAAATGAAAATGTAAGTATCTTTTTGAAAATAACAGTGCTCACATTCGTTTGCCACAGGAGAGACTGCAGTGAGAGATAATCTACTTAATGTTGGTTACATTCTTTTTTTTTTTTTATTAGTGACCCCTTCGTGACCCACTCAGAATCTTCCCACTGGTGGGTCGTGACCCAGACTTTTTGCAAACAGTGCTGTAAATATACTACCCCGCCCCTTCCTTTCCCCACATGTTTTTGTATACATGAGATGATCTGTTAACGTGTTGAAACACTGAATGTTTCATTCAGAACCTACATTACAAAATACTGTGATATAAATTCCTCACTATTACCCATCAGCTTACATTCAGACCCTAACACACAAGAAAACACTGTAACCCTCTGCTTGATGGCCCATCACATGATTGAAATACACAGTAATTCCCAGTCTATGGCAAAAATGTTCCTGTGCGATTAGTGTTGTGGACAAGACTCCTTTGTTTTGTATTTCAGTCTCACATTCTCTCTGCTCTCAAATCATTTCACAACTGCAAAACTCCTTTTCTGCCCAGCTTCCAGAAACACTGACCGTAATCAGCCGTATCACACTGACCTGCCGCCATACTTACGTATCTCATTATTCTCTTGGAATGCAGAGAGGAAAACGAAGATAAGATTAATGCAAGTTGCCTTTTCATTTCATCAGTAAATATTTCGGCTGCATATTCAAGCTGATGCATCAAGCTATATGTTGAGTTGGTACAATACGGCCGTGTATCAGAGAAGGGGTGTGTGAATGAGAGAGACTTTCAAAGAGGGACGCTCTGGAACTTCCAATGCACATTTGTCATGCTTTTAAGTGATTTACAAATGAGAGGCATGCAGGCTTTGTGAGGGACCGGAGAGAGTTCTCCGTAAAGGAGCTTTGTGTCCCTGCCTAGCCACAGCATATAGATGGAGTAAGAAATGTGTGTTTGTGCGTCATCAGCGGTCATTAAACCATGAGATATACCAGAGCCACTTGTTGTGTGGTGATGATGAAGATGATAAATGTTTTTTTGTATTTATTGTTCATAGCAGAAAGAGATAAAATCAGTGGGAATGTTGAGATATTGTAAAAAAGCAATAAACGTTTTGCTTTTGATATGTATTTAAATGTATGGACATTCTATAGTGAAATAAAAGTGTATGTTTATTCATCCGTTCACTTAACTGCAACTCCCCTGACACCACACCCACTCATTCCCATGCGTACACACACACACACACACACACACATACACCACCACACAATAATAATACATAACATCTCAAGTATACACACACAACTCCCTGTCAGTGACAATGTCTTGCCGACTTCGTCCCCTGACCAGTTTTGCCTCATTTCTTATGACTTTCATTCAGAGTGCAGGGGCGGCTTGTTTTAGCCAGGCAGCCCTTGAACAAAGATGAGAGGGAAGAGAAAAAAAAGACAGAGGAAGAGGGAGGAGGGACAATCTAAAAAGCCACCCATCCCCCTCTCGCTAAAAAAAAAAAAAGAAATGCATGCCTTGCCATGATTTCCTCCCTCACCTTCCTATGTGAGGCCCGTGTTTTTCAACTTCAACTTTCCTATAAGATCATTCAAAACACTCTTATTTACCCTGATTCATGCGACTTTATTGACTCACACGTTGATTTAAGAACATTAGTTGGTAAGTTTGGTGCTGGAGGCAACAGGTTTCTGTGTGTGTGTGAGCAGCTTTGATGTGACTGATAGATATTGTTCCAGTGTGATCCCATGTAAACACACACTCGATATGCCCTCAATTCTTTTGGAATGAGGTCAGAAACTAACACTTTTCAATGTCAGCTGTTTTGAACATGGCTTCTGCGTTGGAGCTATTGTTGCCGGCTGGAGCTGTGTGTGTGTGTGTGTGTCTGTGTGTGTGTGGATAATTCAGGCTCAACTTTGCAGAAGGG
Organism: Enoplosus armatus; assembly: GCF_043641665.1. Taxonomy (NCBI): domain Eukaryota; kingdom Metazoa; phylum Chordata; class Actinopteri; order Centrarchiformes; family Enoplosidae; genus Enoplosus; species Enoplosus armatus. The sequence goes on along the minus strand of NC_092188.1, from coordinate 19,563,453 downwards.
ATTGGGGGTGGGTAGGGTGCCCCCCCCACCCCCCACCCCCGCAAATACACACACATTCTCATCACTTCAGCAAAGTAAAACATAGATAGGGCTAATTACAAAGTCGGGTTGAGCACTTGGGGCAATACAAACAACAGCTGTCTGTGGCATAAGTAGGAAAGTCAAACACACAATTGCGTACACAAACACACACCAACACACACACATGCCTTGGATATAATTAGCAAGATCAAGATAAGTGGAGGGCAACTCAAGACGTGTGTGTGTCTCGTGTGCTGCTAAACAAGTATTTGTTAAGTTTCACAATTGCAGATACACTAACCCTAACCCTAACCAACTTTGTGGTGAATGCAAATGTTATGCAGCATGTTTATTTGTATATCAGTTCACTTCATCACACCTGAGGATGACGAATGTACTATGCAGTGTGGAAAAAGCAACCACTAGTGTACTAGTGAACTCCTTACAGCCTGAGAGGAGCTAATAACTGAGATCGCCTGCTGTAGACCTGGCTGGAAAAACAGCATGTATGAAAGGTCCTGCTGTACCATATTTCCATCCTGTAGAGGACAATCGTCCTATCCTTTGTATGAGAAACACGCTGAACTTTTCACTAAGGCATAAGGGTGTAAATGAATAGAGAAAAGGAAGTTCAGTTTGGTAGCAGGTGATTTGACTGATTTGAAGAACCATCTTTCTTTTTGAATCTCAGTTCACTAACTAACTAACTAAATAACTAAATAACTACGAGCCAATGTACAATAGTTCACCTGGGACATTATTGGTCTTCAAAGTTGAAAAATGGAAAGAAGAATTCTAAACATTTTGTTAAGAAAAGGGACAATATTCTGAACTGGTGTCAAACTGGAAGACGTTAAGATTGAAAATCTCTGATTGATCTGAATGCAAAAATGAAATTAAACAAATGGGATCATTTTACACACTTTACTAGTACTAGTTAGTTGGAACTACACCTATATAAAAATATCTGGACCTTTGGATCTTTGACTGGGACCATTCTTTCTTTAATCTGTCTCACCATAGTGCAATAAGGAATCACTGGAGTGTAATGCTGTTGGTCCGGACAGCGCGAACAGATACCGTTGTTGTCAGTTTCAACAGTAGCAATAGCAGTAACGGTAGTAGTAGTACTACTAGTTGTAGTGACAATTTCAACTTGTCAGTACTGACTAGGGAGGGAGTGAGTGTGGGGGTGTGTACGATGGTGAGTGAGTGAGAGTGTTTGAGGCGAGGGTTAGGTGAGTGGGTGTGTAAGCAGGTTTTTAGATATAGTACTATTTCAGATTTTGTAAGTGTCTGCAGAGCAGATAATATGGGGCCTGAACTCTATAGCTCCTCCAGCTGAAATCGTGTTTCATGGACTGTCACTAGCGCTGGGCGATAAACCGAAACACGGTGACATTGAGAGTCACCTGAATTGACTCATGTCAGTGCGTTCACTAAAAGCTTTTCCCCCGGTACTTTTGAAATGTCCTGCCATGATCTGGCACATGCTCATCTTCATTAATTCCACATCTTTATTTAAAACAATAGTGTGCACTACAAACATGATGAGCACAACTGCTAATGCTTTAATAGTTTAGCATCTTTAAAACATGAATTTTCAACAGATTATTCAATGCAGGTTGTCAGAGAGTCTTAATTGTCATTTAAAAACCAAATTCCTTAAAATGTATCATCAAATTGTTGTTAAATACAGTTTGTAAAAGCAAAGTGGTTTCAGCGTTTGTGTCTTGGGGTTTAGACGGGTTGTAAACAAAGCATGACTGTACAGCTCAGGATATTAATATGCAAAGTAAAGTACATTTCAATGCATTGTTAGCAAGGAATATGGTTCCTGTTAGCAATTGGAACTCAGCAATGTGTGAAATTGACTACAAACTTGCTGTTATAGCTGGAGCTTTACTGTAACTGTATAGCTACTTAAATAGCCAGCACTAACTTGTCACTATGCAAAATCTTTCTTTAATCAGAATCAGAATCAGAAATACTTTATTGATCCCCGGGGGGAAATTGTACAGTACCAGTGCTCCTATTCAAGAGTAAAGTAGCATAATTTAGAACTAAAAGTATGTACAAAATAGAAAAATAAGAAATAGAAAATAAAAGATATACACATTTACAGTATTTAAGTGAACAATGAGGTAAAAAAAATATATACAATAACAATAAGGGGAGATTATTCACGCTTGGAGTTGTCCACAGTTTCAAGTTATGGAAACATTCTTGAAATGAAAACAAAACATGAGAGTAGAATTGCATCACCGCTTAAAAAGTGGTTTGTGTGACCTCGGTCGCCAGTATTTCACAGAAAACAGGTCGCCTGATTTAACAAAAATAAAAAAGAGAAAAAAAATAAAACCACTGGTCTAAGTAACACATCCGTCTCACTCTCATCACCTCAAACTCACACAAAAACACGCTCACACATATTTATGAGGTGTTGTGTTGATTCGACAAATTTGTGCATGGGCCTCTTCTGCATGTGATGTGATGACACCAGGAAGAGAAAGACAATCCAGCAAGGCAACAAGTTAAAGATACAGCTTTTCTGTGCTCTTTATGAATGGATTACTTGCTGTTATGCACGGCTCTGACAAGTGTGACACTTTATAGCAGGTGCCAAACCAAACAGCGCATATCGGAAAGACTCATAATTAACTGAATATCAACTGAAGCAGAGCAAGAAAAGATGTGCTTTTTAAAGCCTAGTCTCTAGTTATTAGTTATTTACCTAACCAGCTGACCTTCTAAGATTATTAATGTATGGTTAATGTTAATAAGAAGTAATTTCCCTTTATATTAATAATATAAAACTATCATTTATATTACTTACATTAGATCTCCTGTGCTTTTGAAAATGTTCTTTTTTCTTTTTTACACTTAACTCAATCCATTAAGGTTATTTCTCCTAAAAAGTTTGTAGAGCTAAAACCTGCGAGTGAATGGAGTGAAACATGGAGCTGTCTCGTTATGGGATCTCATGGACACATCTCAACAGCAGCGCATTCACTGCCGGTTGGAGAGCTCGCTAAATTGGAGTAATAGAGCCTCATGCCAGACAATAATGTGAGTTAAGTCCTTTAGGGCAAGGAGCTGCAGAGATAGCCAAACAAAAGATAATCAATATCATATGGTGTGTCGCCTGGAGTCTAGACCAGCCTCTCGCCGGCATACTCATCCCATGCCTCTGAGCGCTTGTCTACCGCCAGATTCAATGTCAGACACAATGTCAAACAGGCAACACGTCCGGGGCAACGTGTTAATTACAACATCACCACACAAGTAAGCAGAGTGGTAATATGACAACTTTCGACACGGGCATTAGCATTGTGGATGTGTTCCAAATGCAACTCTAATGATGTTGAAACAGCCACTTGGCATGATTAAAAGAAGAAGAGATTACATAAACACGTGCCTGCAGTTGTAGACCTCCCGACGCAACATTTACTGAAATTCAATTTAAGAATTCTGAAGAGCATTGGTTAACCTCACACATGACATTTGGATGTTACTCAATCCCAACACACACTGTGCATGTGTAGAAAAGTACTAGCATCCTTTGCTAATATAGCCTTCTCAGAAGTGATGGCAGGCTGGTTTTACCTGATGAGAAAAGTAGAAGTGATACTGTGAGAAGTCAGTAAAAAGGATGTTGTACTACAAATTGCAGCGCTTGCCAATGTAAACAAGGCTGATACACAGACAGGCATACGTGCTAACATATAAGATACACACGCTTTAGGCACCTTTTCCTGCCCACCCACCACACACACTCACACACACACACACACACACACACACACACACCCTCTCCCTGCTCTCTATATCTTTTGAACCTGAGGACACTCAGTCTCTGCGTGGGAGTGGATACTTCCCTTCCCTCTGTGACAAGCTGCGTGTAACAGGGTCGCTGTCACTGGTAAAATAAACCTCCCTGCCTGACTTCCGGTTTGCCTTGTGTAAGTCGGACATGGGATCCTTGTGTGAGAGCTCTGCAACACACTCGCAGAGTGACATAAGGTTTGATGATGAAACCCCCCGTGCTGTGATATTCTCGGTGCATCCCTGATGGCTCTCACGGCACCTTGTCTCTGAACATGCATGGCTGCCTTTGAATGAGCTGGGGAGTATGTGTATACTGCATGCGGGGGGTAGTAGCAGTACTTTGCTGTAGGGAATATACACCTATGTATCTGCCTTTAGAGTGTGTGTTTGCATGTGTGTAATCAGCTTGTGCACCTTTTTTTCAGTGTGTGTCATGTTTTCATATGTGTTCATGCAGAGAATGTGCATATGCTTGCATGTGGCTGCACTTGCTCCCTACATCTGTGTGTGTTCAGGGCTAGTGTGTGTGTATGTGTGGTTTTTTTTGAGAGTGATAATTCTGCTGAGAGGCAGGCAGACAGTAGGGGAGGGTGAAGGAGGAGGAAGAGGAGGAGGACTGAAGACAATGTAAGCGCTGCAGTATGATCCTGTATCCATCAGGCTGCCTGCAGTCACCGCTGCTTAAAATGCACTGCCACAGACACACACACACACACGCACACACTCTCTCTCTCTCTCTCTCTCTCTCTCTCTCACACACACACACACACAGGAAATGGCCTCAATCACTGTAGCACACAGTCCACAGTTTCTCATTCCAGATGGGATTAGGATGTTATTACTGTGCGATTACACCACATAACTATATTAGCAACAGAACACAACCTGGGACTTCTCAATCAGTCACCTTCCCTTTATACTGAGAGGACTTTTCAACAGCCCCTCCCTGCCTCACACACAGATACACACTGTACACACCCAGAGCTAACAACAGCAGGAGTCAGCCTTTTACCTTTATCTTTATCCTCCCTGCTGCTGCTGCTGCTGGTGAATTTGCTATTATAAGCACGAAGTAACGATGTTTGTGCTGTGACGTATTGCCTTTTTTACGTCTCTGACTTTATGTTGATCCGGTGACGCAACAAGATTTGTGTTGTATTGGGAGCTTTTTGCAGGTGGATGTCGCGGCCCAGCTGAGAGCAGCGGCGCTAAAATAGCATGAATGATTACTCATGTGGGGTGGGATCCAGCCGCACTTCCCCTCCCCACCTTATGGAATTTGATGAGATGGAAAGTAAAGGTAGTCAAAAGAGAAGAAGAGGATCAGAGAGAGGGGATGAGAGAGATGTGAAAATTTATAAGGGGGGGGGGGGGTGTAACCAGGAAATAGATGCGATCCAAAAGCTGTTTCAGATTGAGTCAACAAGATAGAGAAAGAGAGAGCGAGAGAGTGAGAGTGAGGGAACAGCACTTCTTCCTGTGACGATGAAGAAGTAAAAGAACCCAGTCGTTCTGAATTCAAAACCATGTGCATTCACTCTGGAAACCTTTGTCCCTATTGAAACATCACCTGAAGAGAAAGGAAAGAAAAGCTGCCACCATCGTGCACAATTAACCAGTGAAGAAGAAGAAAATGTGGCTTCTGTATCAACAAGATTCATTTATTTCATATCAACAAAAGCACATTTGACTCAAGCCGAATTCTTTTCTTGTTCAACTGAATTGAGAGAGGTGTGGCATCGGAGTGCAAAAAGGGTGTTATTTGCCTTATTCAAAAGAGGTAATGTGATATCCCATAAATATTTCACGTTGTATGGCAAAGATGTGGGCTTCCTCCTGCTGCTCAGAGATACTGTATTATTTGCTCATGGGCTGGTTAGGCAACAAAGCACAACCCCCCCCCCCCCCCCCCCCCCTCCCTCACACACACACACACACACCCCAACACTCCCTGAGGTATCTCCTTGAGGGTTCTCCTTGCACTCCTTTGCCAGCTGACAATTAGCATGCGGTCGCTAATGCACTACAAGCTAATTGAGCACAAGGGGGCTGAGGGTGTCAGTCACTGGAGAAGGCTTGTGATGGCTGCGTATCCTAGTACCGAGCACTGGTGCCATTTTAAGAGAAGAGAGAGGGTGAAGTTTGAGAAAAGTGGGTCACAACATGAGCTAAAAGGTAAAGTGACGTTAAGTAGACAATATGAGGAATTAACACGTACTGGTGCTCAAAGTAAATCAGCCAACATTTGCATATAACATATTCATTTTTCTTCTTTTATTAAGTGTGATTCAACCTGTAGTCAGGTAACACAACATAATCAATGCTGCCTAGAACAGTGCGCATCATTGTGTTGGATACCATGGGAAGCTATTATAAGAGCTGCCCTGAGGTGTGCGTTTGTGTCTGCCACGCATGCACAAGCAGCTGTGCATGCAATAGTGTGCAAATGCATGTGCTCATTGTTGTCTGCATGCACCGCTGCTACAGTGGGTAGTGGAAGATTTTCAAACCCACCACACGTTCCCCTATTTTTTTTTTTTTTTAAAAGGTGAAGGTTCACAGACGTATGTTTTAAAATGCTGAGTGGGTGACCTGCAGACTGGAGGGCGACAGGGAAGCTTCTCTGCCGACTGGTTCAGAGAGAAAAAGAGAGAGAGAGAAAGAGGGAGAGGGAGAGGACACCTTGGTGTGTGTTTGGCCTGACATTCCCTCTGACTTGGAAAGCAGGAATGGAGAGAGAGAGGGAGGCTGTTTTAAAGACTGCTCTCTTATAACAGGAAGTATCTGAACAGTGACTCACACTACAGGGAGAGAGAGAGCGGGGAGGCTCTGTTCATTGTGTTATAACTATGTATCACTAATGTCTGTGTGTGTTATTAGATTCATGGGTGTGAGTAGATTTTTTTTCCCATGCATGCAATAATGAATAGCGATAATGAGCGCCAGTGGTGACGGTGTGTGTGCGCGTGTGGCAGTATCACATTTTTCAAAGCACGGAATGATGTATTTTGGTTGCCATGTTGTGTGTTAAACATATATCTCAGAGTGTGTGCGCGTGTGTGTCAGTAAGGGAGTCTACATGCATGTATGTGTATGGGTGTGGGAGTCTATGAGTTTTATGTGTGCGAGTAGATCACATTTCAAGAATGCACCACTGCATTTTAGTAGATGGGTGTGTGTGTGTGTGTGTGTGTGTGTGTGCTGGAGGGGCTATCAGTGTGTTTTCGTGTGTGTGTGTGTGTTGGATCATATTTCATCAGGGACGTAACGACTTACTTAACAGTCTGGTATATGCTCATCGGCATGTGCATGTAAGCACACATTGGAATATTAGCAGACCTTACATTTGAGAAAGCAGCGATGCATTTGAGTGCCTATGATAGTCATCGGTCAATGTGTATGTGTGTTTTGCATTTCAGTATATGTGTGCAAATGCCCCCCCCGTGGAGCTCCGGGGGCTGCATACATAAAGCACTGTGCCCTGCCGTTACAATTCAGGGGCTCGTCGCTGATAAGATGTCTGTGTGTCTTAACTCACTGGTACATCAGCAGTCAGCAACATGGCTCCCTCTCACTGCACGCATGCTGAGCAAACAAACCTGACCTCTGCACAACACCCACAACAACACCGTGGAGTGACAGTTATTACACATGACTTCGACGGACAATAAGCTGGAGTGCATTTTAACGGCAGCATTTTAGAAATCTGGTCTTTATGCATGGAATCATTGATACATTTTTTTTTTTTGGGGGGGGGGGGGAACAAGTATCACAAAAGACACTGATTCTATGTGTAATCAGGTCTATTGGGACCGATTAACCACATTTGTCCCAACACTTCTATGTGAGTTATCACATTTATTTCCCATGCTTTTCTAGATTTTCCAGTCCTGCAAGGGAGTTGATTTTAACCCTTTTACGCCTGGCATTTACTTGGCTTGTGTAAAACAGGACCTAGTTAATCAACTAATTTCCTTATTTCAAGGTTTATTTTTCAGAAGTGGAGCACAAGTGAAGTAATACTAGAGTAGCTCTAGTAACAAGCTGCACGGTTTGATAGTTATTATGTAGTAATAATTTATGAGCATAGATTGACCTGACTGTTGCTGTGTTTTTTTTTGTTCGTCACCAGTGTGTGTGGAACAGGATTGAGAACCTGCTTGCCTTGAGTTAGGCTGTAATCAAAATCAGGGGGACCTCTGGCAGTAAAAGTGGGATAAATGTACTTTCTTTGAATGCAGTTTCATCTCTATCAGGACTTTTCCACATGAAACAAAAAAATCAGTGTAACAATGCATCAGTGTATGTTTGTGTAAAAAAGAGGAAGTGGGTTTTCCCAGCCTTAACTAGTGAATTATGTTATCGGGACTTTAATTCTGTCATATTCTGCCTCGGAATGTGGTCAAAACAATAAGATAAGGTCTCACTGCATTCATTCAGCTGTCTGGGTGTTGCAACAGGGTGGACTCTTGGCTCATCTATTTAATGACACTCAAAGAGTTCAATCCCATCACCATCCGTGACTGCGTCCCTTTGCCATGACATCCATTTAAAATCTTAACGTTAGCCTGAATACGTCGGTAAATTGAGACGTTCTCACACGCTTTACGCACTTTTTTCGGAGTCCTTAGCAGCATCAACAACTTTTCGCTGATGAGACAATAGCAGATAGTTCCATTTAATGCGGGAGAAACCATTCGGCCGCGGAAAAGGGGGTGTCAGGAAATTGTTTAAAACACGCGTGGAGGCGCAAAGCGAAGATGTTTGTGGTTTGGGTTGCTGTGGTTGAATTACTACATTTTGGTTTATAGCTTTAATTTCAAAACCAAACGTGTTGGAGATATGGAAATAATTGCGAGGAGGAGTCCCTGACCACCACCCCGCGGGACAGAATGGACTCGACCTACTCAATCATGCACTTCAGCATACACTGCAAAGAGCATGCTTTCACCTTTAGGATTGTCTATGCTTCTTGAAGTCCCCCTGGATTATTCTTTGGGATAAAGCAGGTACGCACATCTCTGATTTTTCTCTCTTTAACTCGCACACAGAGTGTACAGGACCACCTCGCGTGCTATGAATGGGCTGTAGGTGGAAGGCGATTGTCTGATCCTGATTTATAAATAGGTTACATGCAGGCAGGGGTGTAGTGGTTGATTAAAAAAAAAAGAAGAAAAAATCTTGTATGACCACCCGTCGGTGATCATCTCGAGGTAACAGAGCCAGAAGTGTGTTAAAAAGAATTCATGATCTCCACTTCCCATAGACACTGTAGGCTCTAACTTGCGGCAGTTCAATGATACTGGTGATCTATGCGAGTCATCACACTTGATGTCAAGCTTCTAAAAAGCTACTCTGAAGTCAGTTATTCAAAGAAAAAGAAACGGAGGAATAAACTGAGCATGGCCGGACACATATTCTCCACCAACATCCCTGAGGTTAAGCAAACTTTCCACCCGCTCACCATACACACTCATCTATTCCTTGAGTAATTTATTTTTGGACAACATACTCTATCACCGCAGCATCAAACACAGATTTGTGGCGACAATCAAAGTGCAAGTACAATGTAAAAAAAAACAAAAAAAGACAGCTCAGCGCAGAAAACATCCAGGAGATTTTTTTTTTAGAAAGATTGTTGTAGTCACACGGAGACAGACAGACACAGGGTGGAGGTGGACGTTAGGTTAGGGAGGGGTAAGGGGGGGGGGGGGTGCTATCCATATTAGGAAGTCGTGTCCTACATAATAGACTTGGCACAACTGCCACTGAGCAAGGCACAGGTGCCAGCGGCCGGAACGGTTCTTCTTGTCGTCAATATGAGGATCTGAAACCGCTGGGAGACCTCTGCTGCGTCGCGGCTCTTCTTCTTCTTTCAATCTCGACTGCACCGATTCAAGCTCTCTCACAACTCATCTGCATGCGGTGTGTGCGTAGGCTGTGTGTGAATGTGTGCGTGCATGTGCGTGCGTGTGTGTGTGTGTTTGGGGGGGGGGGGGGCGGCGGAAACATGTGGCAAGGGAGGAGGGGTGGGGTGTTTCATGTGTGGGTGATGGGGGGTCTGTGCATGTAACTTTTTTTTCTCTCCCCCAAATGATGATGCACCTACAGGATGTGAGCCTGCTGTTATGGTAAAGGGACACAATGGGACTGAGCTGCGGCTGCGGGGGGGTTGGGGGGGGGGGGGGGGGGGCTCAATGCAAGACACTTCGAATTATTGACGTTTTCTGGTTTCTCTTTAACTCTATTGCCCGGCGTGTACTTACAGGTGACTGTACCAAAATGAGGGCATGTGGGCAAAAAAGTATGCAAGAGAGAGCGCAGTGCCGTCTGCCTGTGCTCCAACATGTCTTTTTACGCACGACACCGATTGCGCATGTATGGTGGTGGGACTGCTGGTGAGCAGGGGACAATTGTTCAGTGTCGCCTGTTCACTTCTCTGGACACTTTAGACCAAACACACACACACACACACACACACACACACAGGGACATACTCCCGCTGATAGGAAGCGATGGAGACATACATGAGACAAAGACAGTGCAATGTGGGAGGACTGAGGTTCAGTGACAGGGACTACACCGCTGGGACAAACTTTTCTGCTTCTCCTTTTTCGCCCTCGATCTTGTCTTCGGTGTTTCACGCACAGAGCTGCTTCTTTCCAGTCATGGTGCGTTCAAGTTCCCCCTTAAACTCCGCCATTTCCGAAAAGGAATCGCGGGAGTTTGATCAGAAATTCCCTTTTCTTAATTTTAGACAGCGAAAGGAAGCTGTACTCTCCACTGTGACATGGGGGGTGTGGGGTGATCACGCGTGTTTCATCACAAGATCATCTATGTGAGCCTAGTTCACTTCCTGAGTGAATTATGGGAAATGAAGATGAGTGAATTATGGGAAATGAAGAGGACATTGGTCCCAGACAATGTCATTATAGAAACAGCAACAAATGCAAACAAAAGATTATATTTTAATCTGAATAAACATATTATTCGTCATGTGGAGCACATTGATTTACCTGTAAACCTGATGAATAATGGATATTGATAACTAACAATATTCTTGAGTAATCTGGCCAATATTTTTTTCTATTAATCAATGGATCAGTTAGTCTCAGAGTCCAAAACAAGTGTCTTCAGATGTCTTGTTTTGTCCTACGAACAGTCTGAAACCAAAAGCTATATACTATCATATGGCAAGGAAAAGCAGAAAGTCCTCACACGTTTGTCATTTTTGCCAGAAAAACAATTCAATGATCATCATCACAACGCCACCATCTCTCATCACCCTAATTTAAGAATTTAAGACACATGGGCCAGGTTTATTTGATATAAATTAGACTGCATGTATGAGCACAGATACTGTGGAAACGGCACCAATGAGCTAACTATATACCACTTCGCTGACTTTACTGCGGAATCCCTACGTTTGCCAGTTTTACATCTGAGTCGCCACATTTCCGACAGCACCTGAAGGCAGCACCCGTGAAACGACAGGAGACGAGAGAGAGAGAGAGAGAGAGAGAGAGAGAGAGAGAGAGAGGAACCTGTACTGTTCTACAACACAAGGAGATAGGAATTCGCCAGAGATAATAATAATTGTACAGGGTTTTTGCAGAGTTGAACCGCGGGTCGCTGTTGTCAGTCGCTGCTCTGGAAGACACAGTGTGCCTCCTCTTATCTCTGCCGGATCTGGACTCTTTATATTTGCTTTTTGGAGAGCTGCACCGGTCTTCGTTTTTTTTTTTTTTTAATCCATTCTGTGAGTGTTTGAGCTCAGCGGTGTTTTAACTGGTAAGGAAGTGACTGTATATAATAATTATTGTCTGTTATTTTGAGGGTGCGTTCGTCGGGCTGCTGCTGGCTGCTGGCTGCTGGCTGCGGCTGCTGGTGCAATCTTTGGCTGTTACAGACTCTTTGGTTTTAACCTAGTCATTTCCTTTAAGAGTGTGTAGAGAGGACTGATTAAGAAACGGGCAGCAAAAGTACATGTGCCACAGCGGAGATAAGGGTCATTTTGAGGAATGTTTGATAAGAGAGTGGAACCTTTGCGAGAAAGGGGTGCTATTCAAATGATAGGCTGAATTAAGTTCCTCAAGGAATTTTAAAGTGATATTACAGGCGATATAACAGTGCTATAAAGTAGTATAAGAGAGCTATAAACTTACTAACCAGTAGCAGGAGTCCATAAATGGAAATTATAGCTATGCCATAGGTGATAATGGGAAGAAAAATATCCATAAAGGTAAAGATAAGGTCACAATAAAACGATTAAACAATAAAGATACCTGTTATAGGTATATTATAGGTGTAGGTTATTATGTGATTGTCATAGTGATCCTCCCTTAGGGGCTGGCTGGAGTAGTTATCAGAGGAAATAGTTATGTAAAAGCATAGTTTGCAGTAGAGAGACAGAGACAGAAAGAGAGAGAGAAAAGGATTGCGCGTGCGTGTGCGTGCACGTGTCAAAATCCATGTTGTTTATAGTTCAAGGAATACAAATAATAAAGAAAAAAAACCTAGGCGTTGTCTTATCTGGCGGCGCTGGAATTTTGACTTGTAATAGTGGCCTATGTAGGGCTGACACACACACACACACACACACACACACACACACACACACACACCACTATGATATTCCTGTTGTCACTTGTGTGTAGTGCTTGAGTGAGTTTTTTCTGTATGGTCTTTTTCAACTTCTATGAACGTCTATGTTCACACTTGGTGATATAAGGATTGCACTCTGTATGGTGTTCCTTCAGTATAGGATCATCAACTGTGAGTTTTCTGTACGTGACGCCCCCCCCCCCCCCCCTTGATATTGACTTTCTGCAGTGTACTGTTTTTCTCTCTAGTTGTTTAAAGATACAGCATTTTCTCCTGTCTAAGGTCACACACACACTCACACAGAAAGAGAAAGAGATAGAGAGAGAGGAGGGAGGGAGGGAGGAAGAGAGACAGAGCGTTGTTTTGCAGACAGGATTACATTGTCTCCCCCATGTCAAATTATTGACATGTAATTATTATACATGGTATTATGTTAAACATTTCTTTTTACAGCCTGCAGCTCTCATTCTGTGGTTGTATCAGCAGGAACGACACCCTACAGGAACGCACAGCAACAATAAATGACCCAACTTCCTCCAAATTGGCTGTTAGATAATAAATAGTCCTTAAGAGCGCCACCTCCAACCCATGAATAGTACCAGGAAGAGATTTGACACATTTAGTCAGTGAAGCTTGAGGGAAAATGTAAATAAATGCTTTTCTCAACATGTAATTGATTTCTGTTTGCTGGCAGACTTTAGGTCATACTTGTTTTGTTTTTTTTTGCTTTTCAAGGGAAAGCCACAAACCTGAAGGCTTAAATCCACCTGGAGACTTATATGTGGGAGTGTTTTTCTTAGATGGTTATGTCATGCAAGTGTCTAAACACTGTCATGTCTGAGATCACTTGTTGAGCATTGTAAAGAGAGAGGCAGAAGAGGAACATCAGTTGACTAACACAAATGTGATTCATATTGAATCAGGCTTCTACAGCAAAATTAGATTTTGGGGAAAGCCTGTCGCAGATGCCTCACATTCACAAGCGGATCCCTCGAGAGCTCACACATGACTCGAGTGACGCTTTTTCGTATTTGATTGCCTTCCACCATTGTGCCTCTTTTCATACGCTGAATAAATGCTGCATACATTCGTCTTCTGTCAATAGGACTGTTTGTCTTTTGTAAGCAGCTTGTGTGCTTACTTTTCCATCGCCGTGCTTATCATGATCAAACTTTCAACTCTGCCATGACGCTTTATCTCTTCCAAAGACTTGACTTGTTTTGGGAAGTTCAACCCCCCCTCCTCCCCTCTTGTTTTTCCCCTGTATCTGTGGGAGTAAAATTAGCAATTTAATTTTTTGTCTTCTCCCTTCAGAATGTGGAAGTATTTTATTGGTGTGGCGAGAAACAATGAGGACAAGGCAGGGCTTTGTGGTGGCAGAAATGCATTTTTAACCCATGTGAATGAATGGCGCCTCACATTCCACAGCAGCAGGCCCTTTACTGAATGGCAGCACTAACTCGGCTGTTTTCATTACTCATTACTGCCTTGTGCCTTTTCACCGTGGACATAGTCATTTACCTTCAGCAATTGAGAGGGGGTTCAACACTATGAAGACTCTGTCATAGAAGATTTTTTTAGGTAATATCACTGAGTTAGATATGGGACAAACCTTTGTTGTTTTTTTAAAGAACTGATGAGTGCCTTGTAGAGTAACAGTATTCCCTGTTAGTATATCTGTACTGTTCAGGAAAATGAAAGTGGCTTCCGTGTTTGGATCTCCTAGTAGAGATTTTTTTTAAATGCAATACTGACAAGTGTTAGCATGGACCAAGGTCTCTGTGGGTGGTTTCCAGCACCTTGTGGAATTCACGCCTGGAAGAGTTTCAGAGCAAGCTCGTTGGGCTGTGCATGCGCATACTTATGTCATAGATTGAATCAATGTATAATTGCTACCCAGCTTTTGCTCCACTTTTCATCTCTCTCCAAACTGCTCACGTTGATGTCTTGTGGCTTTGGACTACAATGAATGTGAAAAAAAAAAGTAAAGACATCAAGTAACAGGACGGACATGTTTTCCTGCCGAGTCAGAAGTCTTCTGCTGTTTTTTCTTTCTCTCGACTCTTCCTTGTTGTTAAATAACTGGCTTAAATAACTTTCTATGGCATACTGAGGTTGGAATATGGAGAAAGACAACAAGTGCAAACCCATTTTGGTGGTGTGTGAAACAAAAAATGAAAATGAAAAAAGTAAAGAAATGCTCCTCTCACGCTGGTGGTCCGGACACTCGCATCATTTTAATATGAGGTCTAGTGTCTGTTCTGTGGCGGAGGCATTGATTCCCTGCTGCATGGTGGGGGTTTCCACTCTGAAAGGGCAATCTCTCTGTGTTAGCCTAGAAACACCAAGCTCCTGGATTAAATTATAAATGAGCCCTCCATGGGAAACATATTACTTACTGCCTCGGATAATCAGAGGGAATTTACATTTCCTGCGTCTGTCATCCTACACATTTACAGTATATGTCAGTTCTGCAGTACTAAAACCATTCTTGAAACTTCTTTGGGTACAGGTGGGTAGTTAATCCATTTATTTTGGTCACACCTGCACTCTCCCCACGCATACGGATCAATAGAGTCTCTGCTAAGCCAAGCAGCACTGTCCAGGTAGTAAAGTGTGAAGCCTGATAGCTGCCGAAATCAGACCCAAAGAAAATGATGTAGTAATTGGGGGATTAAGATAGGAGAGGGGTTAGAGTCAGTGACATTTTAGCCTTTGTCCATGGTGGTTGGACAGGGGTGGGGTGGGGTGTCGGGATGTGGTATTGGTGTTGCGTAGGGTTCAACTGTTGCGTATACTGATTTTCTCATTAAGGTGTTTCTCAGAGTTTCTCATTAAAGCTGCCGATAGTTGATATTTTGTGGTGAGATTGCTATCATCGAAGATTTGGTTTGTTTTCACCCATAGTTTATTGTTGCTGTGGTGGAAAACCCCTTGGAGCTCTAAGTAGACTCTTATCAAATACAAAAAGCCAAGCTCCATGCCTATGCATAATGCATAATGAAACGCGGCTGTTGAAATCCTCTAAAAGACAAACGTATAAACAATTATTTTATTAGAGCATAAAGGAGGAGATATTGAGAAATGGATGCAAGTCAAGTGAAGGAAATGGAAGAGAAAACTTGACATATTTTGTTAGCTGTATTTAATATAACTTTATGCTGATGCATCAGCACACCGTGCCTTTATCAGGGTTACTAATAAAAAGATGAGTGTTATTTATACAGGTCCTACTGAAAGTAACAACAGCTGAAAGTCCACACTGTGAAAACAAAGGCTATACCTGCTTTTCAGGTATAATAATTGCCCGTGTTGATGGGCAACATTTCAAGTCATTCAATGTAGAGACCACTCCCAGTGATGAGCTCCTAGATATTTTAATGATGACAGAAGATGATTGCAGTTGCTGTATTGTGCAGCTATTTGAGAGAGTTCAAGTCGGGACAATGTATTTCAATTCAAGGATAGCTGTAGTTAGTGCAAGTACAGTTACATATCCATCTGATTGGAATTCTAGTAAAAAATATATTTTATTTGTAACCAGTGCCAAAGTGTTGGTATGAAGCTATTCTAAATGATTAAATAATAGGAAAGCAGTGTGTTTGTGCTGAAGTTTTCTTGGCCTTCACCTCACGCATATATTTGCTGTTGAAACACTCAAATAACCCCACTGAAAATTAGCCTGTTCAGACTACCACCACCACCACTACTAGAAATTGCACTAATAAATACTAATTTCATCAGCTGTGCAAAGGCTGCAACCATCGCTTAAATCAGAGGTGGACCACACTGAGTGGCTGATAATCTGATAATCAGGGTTGGATATCGACCCCATTTATCAGTGCAGCTCTGTTTGTATTAACTGAGGACACTTGCAGCAGCCCGGGCCTGCAGCGATGCAAGCAGCTCCACAGCTCCTGGCCGGTGCCTAGACTTCATCAGCTGAACAGAAACGGATGTTTTACAGAAAGTAGAATTTTCGTTCAAATGGAAGCGCTTATTGATGATCCCGTGAAATAACGGCCACGAGCGCACACACATACACACACATGCGCACACGCGCACACAGCACCGGGCTGAGCGTGCCGGATTCATTAGCAGCGCTCATCAGGTTTGAGCTGACATGGTGATCATAGTTAATAGATTTCCGGCCTCGTCTATGAACCGGCGCTTGGCATTGTTGCTGTGATTGCTGCGGGATTAAAGAAGAGAAATAAGCTTAGCTGGGAGAAATAGCCCAGAGAAGCACGTGGCTGTGATCAGGGATTGAGAGAGAGAGAGAGAGAGAGAGAGAGAGAGAGAGAAGGGGAGAGATGCCGGGGGAAGGAACAGCACTCTTTGTCCAGCCCAGATGTCACTGTAGTAGACTACCATTATTGATCCGCTGTTTTACACACACACATCCTGCACACCACACACACACGTGCACTCATGGCTTGATTAGATCGCATTAAAATGGGAATTTAAAAAGCATACTATTAATTCTGTTGCATAAACACCTTTTTAGCATTGACTCCCTCTGCACTAAAGAGTTGTAATATAGATCAGGTCAAGCATATTTTGATATGTCTTACACAATACATCACATCTTGCAGTCGACTAATCATTCGTAAAACCTGCTTTTCTTGCCTCTGCATTCTTTCCGCCTTTGTCTGCCTCGTCTATTTATCTCTCTGCAAGACCGTGGCCTTCCCAATGGCCTTCTTCATACTTGACGCACAAACTCCGCATGTATGTTTTGCAAGGGGGTGACGGCCGGAGCTCGGAAGGGAGGGGACATAGCACCCAAACTTAATCCAAACTCACAGCAGCCCAGAGGGCATTAAGGGGTGGGTGGGGGTTGGGTGAGCTGTTTCCTAAGCAGAGAGGCTCCTTTTTTTTTTAGCATTCACCATTCTGTTCCAGTTGATAAACACAGTCTAAATGGGAATGAGATAAATCAAATAGGTCTTAGATTATACAAATTCTTATTATGGTTCTTTCCTAAGAAAAAAAAAATCCTCTGATGCACAGGAAGTCCTGCTTTGTTTGCAGCTGTTTTAGAATAAAGAGACGAAGTAGTTTGTTTAGATGCCTGTGCAGACAAAGAAAGGAGTGTGGGACCCATGGGAGCTCAGACTTCATAATTCAAGATTGAGATTGATAGGTGATTTCTGGGAAGACTGTATGAGCATTGAGGACTGCAAATATTTGCAACCTTTCATTCTAACTTTAGTTTCACTTTTATGCAAATATGTAACTGCTACCTACTCCACCCCATACTCACACACACACACACTCCCTCAAGGAACTACCGTTTTTCTCCATTTGAGTATGAAAACAACTTAAATTACAACAAACTTATATGTCTGTTCTCTGCTTATCCACTAGACTTTATCCGTCTCAACTGCCCCGCATTCACCACATTGTCAGCATCACCTATTAGTCCATCAAAGTCTTTCCTCTTTTTTTCTCTACAGAGTCAGAGAGAATGGAAGAGAGTGGATGTAGTTAGTGCAGATTGAAGGCCAGTGATGTTGCATGTCCGACCAACTCAGGGAAACAAGCTGGAAATGTCTCCAGGCTACTGCAGCTAATCATTCAGCCCACAGAGGAACTGATCGTTAGCCGCTGATGTCAGCCTAACCTTGCCACGATGCGTTTTAGTGAGTGTGTGTGTGTGTGTGTGTGTGTGTGTGCACTTGTGTGTATGGAAGAGAAGGTGGGTACAGATGGATGGAAGTTTGGACTTCAACCTGTCAAAAATGTTTGCTTTTCTGATCATTACAGAGGAGGAAGACATGATGGGACCACTTTAAAATACAACAATCATTCCTACTCCCAAAGAACAATACATGAAAGTGATTAAATTGCTTTTTAAATAAGGAGGATGTTTGTACAGCGCTGTTATCGGCTTGCCTGCATGTCACTATTGTTTTGTCCCTTCGCTGTGGGAGAAGAAAAGAACTCCTGCTCTGGTAGGGCAGACCCACTCATATGGAAATATAGAGGGCAGTTTGTCAAAAGAAAGGATAATAGTAAGTGACCATATTTGTGCAATGTAAAAGCTTTGTTGTCAGCCAAATGAGCTAGAATATCCAAATTTGGGCAATACTTGTATTGTGACTATCTAACTTTCTTCCTTTTTGTGCTTCAGGTGTGACTTTGTAGTGAAGGGAGCATGCGTTAGGAAACAGGGTATAGGGAGTAGCAGAGGAGCTTTGGCAGGGTCAAGCAGGCGTTAGGGTCACTGAGGACAGAGGTGAAGAGGAGGAGGGTCGCCCAGGGGCTAATGAGCTCACCCCAAAATCCACATGTGGGTCAGAGATACAGTTCAACTCCAAGCACGCATGCAAGAAGAATGCAAGCCGGATGCAAGCGCAAGTTGCAGGCCATGTGCGTCCATCATCTATTCTGAGGGTTTCTATTCAGCAAGGAAGGAAAGAGGAAAATAAGTAAAAGCATACTCTTCCTCATTTTTCATTCCTCTGTTGTTCTATCTCCCTATCATATGTATATGAAAAATGACAAAGAAGGCCTGGTGCAGATAAAAATAGCATGCTCGCCTCTCAATCACTTGAGTGTTGTTATGACTGAGTGATATACATGACATTATGCTCTTTCTGGTCGTAGCCCGTGCTTTGTTCATGTCTGCAAATCAGATTGTAGAGATTATTTTCGAGATATTTACTTTTCACCTAAATGGCTTTCTGTTTGACAGGATGGATGTATTACATAATATTAAAGGGAAAGCACTGCGATTTTCAAAGTCTGTTTACAGGGGCACTACTGTATATGTGAAAAAAAACAGTATAGAGCCTTTTGTGGCCTGAGAGAGAGACCTCAAGTGATGTAACTTGACATCGGTTGGGGCTGAAGAGTACAAGTTGAAAAGTGAAAAAAAGTCTGGGGGTGTTAGAAAGAAGTGAGCTTCCCAAACCTCTGCTCCTTTAATGTCAATAATTTAGTTTCCTAAAAAAGTAAGCTAGTCATAAAATGTTTTTGTATCCGCTTGCAGGGACTAAAAGTGGGATTGTTGTGACAGTGGATTGGGCTGCAGGACACTGTTCAATCCTTTTTTCAGTCAGTGCCATCATTACTGATAGCTACAGTAGCAAGGAAGCTCATTGTCTCATAATGGGAAAGTGTCAATTTGAGCAAAAACTTAATTGAACTTAAATTAATGATCCACTTTTCATTGGTTAATCCATCCATCCATTTTACACCGCTTACCCGGGTCCAGGGGGCATTCATTTAATGTATTATATCTCAATGAATTATTGTTAAATACTGCTGAGAAATTGTGATATGATAAGAAAGAATTCTAGGCCAAATTGCCACTATCAATATCTCTGCTGCATTGATTTTCTGCCCATTGCGAGTCCAACAATGTTATAGAAGTGCAATACTAAATTGGTGGAGTGCTCTTTTGAATCTCCTCTTTTTGTGCACAGTGGCTATATGTATCCACGCTTTGACTCCTGTGTTTCGCACTCTAAAATTATATTTAAAAGTGTATATTGCAGTCTAAATCTGGAGTGATGACTTATATCCGGCGTATTTGCCCTGTTAAGAGCAGAAACAGCAGGTTTTTCTACCTCAACTGGATTTGTGCTCCCACATTGTTTCCTGGGCTGCTGTTTGCTACCTATACCTCAGATCCCAGCTGCCTCTCTGTCTGTCTATTGCTTGGGGCCTTGCAGTCGACTACACAGGGAAGAAGAGACCAAAGACAGGGAGCTTTTTAGTACCTCCCCTCCCCACCAGCACACCACCACCACAACACACACAACCCCACGCCCCACATCTACCAGCAGAAGCAGCAACACCACCACCTTTTTCCATTGGCTCTTGATGTTTTGTAAAGAATCCCCCAGCACACTCACACCCTCCCTTCAGCTATCCCCCTGGCCTCAGTGCCCCGTTCCCACATTGTATCCAGATGTGAGGAGGATAGATGAGGGGAGGAAGGTAGGGGCCCCTGGTAGTGCCCCCCCCCCTCCAGCCCCAAACACACCATCCCAAGACTGGAGGTTTTCCAGCATTATCAGCTCAGAAATAGAAACAAATGAGTGAGACCTGCAGAGTAGACATCCCATGTTAGCCTTATCTTAATCTTGTCTTTAGACTTTCATTTCAATATTCCATGATGTTTTGAGTTATGCACACAGGCACGAACATCTTTATACAGCATCATGACCTGCTATGTCATCCTAGCGGCCGCTTCCACGGTTTTCCCTTGAACTGAAACCACAGAGATGAAAATCTGTTGCTCTTGAGGTCGACTGGCTGTGATCATCTAATCCCTGGCCGTAGAACTCTATTTAAAGAGCATGGCCGCTAATCCTATCAGATTATACCTGCCCAACTTCACAAAATCACCCAATTAATAGCCTTAAGAATGGCCACAAAAGCCAGTCCTCCCAGAAGAAACTCCAATAAATCACAATCTGACCCATTTATGGAGTCATAATCTAATGCTTAGTCTCAAACAGAGAAGCAGGTGGGGGTGCAGCCTCGCCATGGCCAGGACTCCTCATCCAGATAAAGAGCTGACAATGGGAACTTCAAAAAACAACATCTGCATTTTAAATGTGTTATTAAACCATGTTGAGTCCATCCTCATCTGAGATGTACATTACACCCAAACTACAGTTGCTATGGTTGCACCGTTTCCTAATCTGGTTATCTAAGGTTGTAGATGTGACTCCTTGTAAATGCATATTGATTTTCACAACTAGGTTTGAGACGGGAGTCCCACAAGCAGTTGGTCTGCTTAGGTTTAAATACCTGGCCAGCAGGCTCCGCAGGCATCATTGTCCCAGATAGATCTGACTTAGAGGTGTGTGCTATACTTGTATGTATTAGGTATTTTTTCAGGCTGGTACTGCCAACTCTTCAATTGAAGCAGCAGAGATTTCGTGCCAAATTTCAGTATTTTTAATCATTTTCATTCATCTTCAAACCTTTCGAGGAATTCCAAATAGTCAGTGTGGAAAAGCCCCTGAATCAGCGTTTCATACAACGCTACTATATTAAATGAGTCGTACTAATATTAGTGTGGGACCAACATTAGAATCAGTTCAACTTTTTAAGATTCTACAATAAATACGTAATGAAATAAGAGTCATCATATTCAGCGTGGCCCCTGTCTGATCTGCAATGAAGGACCACTATCACCCTGTTCTAACAATCAATCTCTTCTGTTTACTGTATATGCTCATAATTGCCGCTGTTGATACAGTATTTACAGTGGAACTTCTTCTGATCCTTTCACAACACTGTCTGCACATCTCAAACCATATTTATTGTAATCACACTATCGATTACTGTCACCATCTGCCTGTAAGCTACAGCGTTGTGTTTTCCTCCACACACACGCCACTATTTGATTTGCTTATCTTAGATTCATACAAATACATGCAAGTGAGCCAGAAGACTCTCTGTGTGTGTGTGTGTGTGTGTCTCTAGGAGGGAGTTGTCTCCATTTTTAGTAACCATCCTGCTCTCTTTGAGTCTGGGCTCAGCACAGTGTGTTGTGTAAAGCTGTCCACTGGTGCGATGTGGAGAGAATGACAGTGTGCGTAATCCTCTGTCGCTTATTTCTTGTGTAACAGGCCTGCCGATTTTTCTGGCGGTGGCCGATTGGCCGGTTGGCTGGCTTAATGGCTGTTTTGCTGCCTGGCTGATGCAGGTAACTCCCGCTGGAAGCGTCTGATCTCTCCAGGGAGAGCTGTGCAAACAGGAGTGCTTGATGCAACATTTGCTTACTCCTGTATTACCCTCAGTTGCTCCTCTGAATTAACGGGTCAACATGAAGTGGAGTGCAGAGTAGGAGCTGATATTCTGTGATGTTTTGCACAATTTTGAAAATGAATGATACTCTTACCACAAATCTCTAAAATGTACAACTAATTAGACTTCCATTCTTGTCAAAATGCAGAAGCCTCTTAGATATGGTACTGCTAATATTATGACAAGCTTAATATCCCATATTTCCTAAGTTGGCCCGATTTATTAGTGTAAACATATCGCTCAACACTATTTCCTGTGTTAAGAGTATATTTTTGAAAGACTACAGCCATGGTTGCGTCGTATATACAAACTGCATTCAAATTCAGCCTCATATCTCCAGCCAGTTGATGTGCTGAAGAGTGAGACAAGGCTTGCAGCTGCCAGCCAGCATTTTACTCTACAGCCTGTCCTTAATATCAGGGTCAGGCCCAGAATGACCATTAGTAATCAATTATTGGTGTTGACTAGCACAGAGGCCTGGTACTGCACTGTACACAGTATAATAAGGACAATATACATTACCCCCGATTCTTCAGCTTCATAAAAGCTTTATTGATGGACAAAACACACTGCAGTCCTCAAATGTTCCAAAAATAAAGGACCCCCAACTGTAAGATAGCTACTGCAATACATAGTAAAGCATTTCTGTAGACTACAGTTATAAAGCCAACTTAACCACGGCATGTTGATTTCTTGCCAGGTGATAAACACAAAGTACAACATTTTCCTTCTTCAGAAGGCATGTCTGTCTTAAGAGTCTTTCAGCGTTACAAAATCAGAGCTTCAATCTTTATAATATAACAAATAGGAGAAGTAACACCACAGCATAAGGAAAAAGCCTATGAAATGACAACAACATTAAAAACAACAACGTCTTTGAGTATAGTATACCAAACTAAAGCTGATGTACACAACATAATATGTTCCTTTGTAACTGCTATTAAACTGGATTAAAGTCTACTGTAGTGTCTCCAAAAGTGTTTTCAGGAAGTAAAACCAAAATAATGGTCTGCCATGCATACACATGTGAGACACAGACTGTACACTGTTTCCAAGCCTATTTATTTCATTTAAAATAAAAACGTAGTTTTCACTTGACAGCAATTTGTTACCATTAATATCCCGCTGACATTATGTGGCCCATTACCAGAAAGGCTGTCAGCCTGACATTCATGCCAGCGTAGGTGCAGCATGCTTCCAGATGTTGATCTGGTAAATCCACTACTGTCTAAACACAGCAACTGGTGCAGATCAAGTTGTGCTGGTGAGTTTATTGCAAGCAGGCGGGTTGAGGAATGCTACTTGTTTACCAACAGGATGCTGTGATCTGGTTTTCTTGAGCCCACCTGCACCAGATGGGAAAATGGAACCAGAGGAATGGCTGATTCAGCTACATAATGGAGTCCTTTTTTTCTCCCTTATTTTGCTGCATTCAGCACATGCTTTTCAATCGTATGTCTTGAATGTGATTCACTTAGTCAACTAAAATGTTCCTATTTTGAACTTTATATATGTCATCTATGTAGGTGTGTTCGTCATATTTTGCAAGGGAACATTTCACACCGCAGACGATGTCATTTTTAGTAGCTGCTTTCATGAAATTGGCGTTTCCAGTCAAACCTCTGTAGCCAGCTGTTTTCAGCTATCAGAGCCACTGGTAAAATGAGGGTGATATTTTTTTTACTGGTACTTGAGCACAGAGATTGAAATTGCCAACTCTTTAGTGGGAGATTTCTTTGACTTTTAATGTTTTTAAACTGAAACATCTGTCAAAACAGAGGAAAAAGTAACTAACTTTCTTGAGAACTCACTGTTTCCCACACGTAGCCACCCACCACACACACACACACGCTGTGCATACTGTTGCACACACACCTACACTTGTACTGTTGATTGGGGGGTGAGAGGGTTAGAGCCTTACTGTACTAGCAGATTGTCTCTGTAGGACTATTGGGTGAATGCTGAGAGAGTGGATTCTGGCCAATTTCTTGTGCTGTGGTTACACTGCAAAGAATATCTGTCACAACAAGCCGCGTCGTCTGGTAAGGAGTGTTGAGAATCATTCCTCCTTAAAGGACGCGAGAAAACACCAGGCAGAGCTAATAACCAGAGAGACACATTTGTTTTTCATCTTCTCATCAGGCAGAGGTGATCAATGGTCCAAATTCCTAAAAGATGGACATTTTCTGCAGTGTGCAGCCCACGGCCTACATTTCTCTCTCTTTCTTGCTCTCTGACTGCCTCGATCTCTCACATCTCCTTCTCTCTCTCTCCCTCTCAGTCAGCTCTTATTATCCCAATCCATCTCCTGCCGTGACTTTACATCACTATTTACCACTTATCTCCCCTCTGCTGCCCTCCCTCTCATTATTTGCTCTGCCTTTTCTACTCACCCCGACATGCATCCCTCTCCCTCTCTCTTCAGATGCTGCCTTGTTTTCCTCAATATTAGTTTAGAGTTTTTTTCCCCCCACTGGGTGGGTTAACAAGCTGGCGTGATTTCATCAATGTGAATCAGTCAGCCTGATAAGACGTGACCCAGATGGGATCTCCAGCTCGTTTTTATACAGCCATCCATCACGGCCATGCAGCCACATAAGCTCTCACTCGTGGTACGGCCTGTTGTGAAAGAAATGTGTCATGTAGCTTCCATGCACTCTCTAGAAAAACTCTGTGTCCTGCATAAAAGACGAAGAACGTTTGTTATTCTCATCTAGCAGCCCCAGTTCCTGTGTGGTGCTTCTTCTTTTTTTATTATTTTTGGCTGTGAAGTCCTGGGCAGATGTTTCAGCACACACTAGCTCACACACACCAAACAACAAAAAAACAACAAAAACACTCCTACAATATTCCCTTAGGGACTTATGATGGTCAATAATGAGTTTATGGTGACCCCATTGGTTGTATTGCTTTCATATTTCCTATAATAATCCTATGGGGACTCAAAGTATGTTTGTAGGATATGATAGTGAATTAAAGGCACCTTATTACAGTGGATGATAAAAATGTTTTTCTTGTATCTCTTTCAATGGATTTGTTTGATATTTTGGGAAATACACTCCGCTGTCTTGCTGAGAATGAGATGAAAAGGTCGATACCATTCTCTTATCTGTATGGTAAATATTAAGCTATCACCAGCAGCCTGTTAGCTTAGCATAAAGGCTGGAAACAGGGGGAAACAGCTAGTCTGGCTCTGTTTAAAGGTTACTAAATTAAACTACCAAACCATTTAAATGTTATATTTACATGTTATATCTAATATGTTTCCTGTACAAATCCAATGTGTAAAAACAACACGTTGCAGTTTTACAGGATATTACAGGTTATGTGCTGGACTATCTCTTGGCTGGGCACAATAACTTTGTCTTTGATACACTTTATTTTTAACAGATTAAACAAACAAGATGTAATTTTTTTGTCAGTGAACTTTAGAAGTTTTATTTTTGGTGGATTTTGTTATCTTTGGAGTGAGCCCGGCTAGCTGTTACCCCCTATTTCCAGTCTTTATGCTAAGCTAAGCTAACTAGCTGCTGGCATTAGCTTCATATTTACCATACAGACATGGGAGTGGTATCAATCTTCTCATCTAACCCTCAGCAAGAAAATCAATAATTTCCCCAAAAATGTGTATACAATCGCAGTGCTCAGTAGTGAGGTTAGGGTGTCTACAAATTGAATAATCAAAGCAATTTGTTATAAATAACAGAAACAGGCTAGTTATTGAAGTCCTTGTTTTACATGCATTTAGAGTTTTGTCTGATGTAATGCATATTTATACCATATCATGGTAAATATCAATATTGGGGAAAAAAATGTCAAATTCATAGTGTCATGTTGATTTCTACCTCATTGCCCAGCACTATTATAACTATAATATTACCAGAATTAATGTCAGTGTTGATTTAGTTCAGTTAGGTTTATAACCCGATAGTAGCTTTGTAGTGATCATGTTCTATGGTAGTTTTATCTCGTTAGGTATCCCAATGATTTTCCTTTAATGTTTCTATGGTAACCCTATAAGGGTTGACAGTGTCTATGTGGTAACCAAAGGTTATTTATAGTGAATTTATATAGCACTGCTTTTTATTTTCTGTGGTATCACACACATTCACACATATGCACACACAGAGAGGTTCAATACTCAATACAGTGTGCTGTGCAGTGTGCACAATACATTTTTTTTCCAGGGGATGAAATTGGATTTTACCCACAGGTTACTTTGTTTGGAGTTGTGCTTCTTTATAATATGTATGTGTTTTGTTTCTCCTTTTTTTTTTTTGCCGTGTGTGTTTGTACTTTAGAGCAGTGTGTGAACCACCTCGCAACAACAACAACGGCCTGTTGGAGCCCACACATTCTCTCTGTAGTAGAGCCATCAGGAGATTTCTGTGGAAACCCTCCCATCCTGCCTGCCAGCTTGTGCGTGTGTGTGTGTGCAGGCACTAAGGAAGAGTCAAAAGCAGATCTGTTGCCCTGTTATGTCCTCATATCTCCTCTTGACAACTCTTACAGGATATGTTCTTCAGATTTTGCCTCAAGGTAAAGACAGGTTGGAAAACAAGGCACGCAGCAAGTAACAAAAGCAAGCAAGCAAGTAAATGAGTAGTCAAAGAACATTCAAACAGACAGACTGTATTCATGCACAAGAAAAAAAAGCTACCAGAGTGCAGATGCAACATCTCAGCGTGGACTTTTATTCCTGAAAGCGTGCACTGATGGTCAGTTTAGCTGTTAGGAATGAGATGACAGACACCAAAATCCTTTTTGCTTCTCCAGTCCAGCTCCATGCTTACACATTTTGAATACTGTGTTGAATAGCATGTGACTTGCACTCGAGATAATGCTAGTGAGGAACGGCTCTGAAGCTGAATTTCGGATTGATTCATTATTTTGGTATCTGCATTCAAAGCTTGAAGTTGTCTTTTTTCCTTCTGGTAGCCAGCAGGTGCAGTAAGAATAGGACGCGACGTTCTCATGTCAGTCTTGCTGTGTGAAATGACAACTGTCTGCGGTAGATTGTATCAGCTGTAGCTTATTAATGTTAATTTCATGAGTCTCTTGGCTGTTGTTTTATTAATGCGGTGCATCGTGCTGCTGCTGTCAGACCAAAGATGCACATTTACACAACAGTATGACTAGTTTGAAATGTATGCTCTTGTCTTGCTATAAAACACTTTGGCAGGTGGCAGGTAACACTGCAACACTGGACCAAATCCATTCCTTCATGTTGTGTGTGTGTGTGTGTGTGTAAACTCACTAACTGCTGGACCCTCTTACTGCAGCGAGCGGCAAAATAAAACGGTTACATCAGAAAGTGTGACAGTGTGAAACACTGGTGGTCAGCTTTGAGGTCACCGGTCTAATTACACTTCAGAGAGACTGATTTAGGTTCAGTCGCAGAGGTTGTTCAGGGCAGCGGACGGATGGAGGAGCGCAGGGGAAGAGGATGGAGAAGGCGGGGAGAGTCGCGAGCGTGAGTGGACAGTTGGGCATGGAGTGAGTTTCAATTTAGATTCAAATCGAACGCTATTACCACGAGTGCCTCTTTTGCTTTTGCCGGCTATGACACCAACAAGTTGCAGCAGCACTCGTTTTACCTCTGCTGCTTGTCTGCTTCTGCTCCATCCTTCCATCTGGCCCGTACTGCCTCTACATGCCTTTCATTTAAATGTGAGGGAACGCGTAGAAGGGAACTGGTTTTGCAGCCATTTGCATGGACCTGAACAGAAAACAATTAAACATCTCATCTTTGATCATTGAGTGATGGTCGTAACTTTCTAAATGACTTGTTGGTGTTTGTGTGCAGAACAAACATGTCTATCCTTGTCAGGAAAATGAGCAAGATCCTGTCACATGAGCATACTTTGATCATCCTTACATCTATGTCAGTAGTTTATGATTAAGATGTGGATTTAAGATTATGGGTAAAATTGGGTTTAGGGGTTTGGGGATGAATGATTAAAACTCTGCGCAGGAAGAGTTTATACAGTAAGCATATGCATTGTTTGTGAAGTCTCTGAGGTAGTTTAGATCATGTATGCGTAGTTTAGTTGTGTTTATGTGTGTGTGTGAGGAATGTTGCTGTGGTGCAGGAGAAGGGGGGGGGGGTCTCTATGGGCAGGAGCACCCAGGGGTTAACGAGTGGTGTGAGAAAAACAGGCAGAGTTTTAGAAGGGGGGGAGGGCATGCACGCACACACACACACACACACAAACACACACACACACATAAACACACACTCACACTGAGTCCCAGAGGAAGCTGGAGATGGTCGGGCCCGCGAGAGCGGGCGGCTCTTATTGGCTTTAAACAGAACTAAATTATAGCAGCAGGTATCACTCCATGTTGATCGGCTTAGTGCTATTTTAAAGAGTAAACAATGCAAAAGGGAAATGCATGCCATTTTTCTAAAATCCTTACTTGCTACCAACAGATAAATGCACAGTTCAACAGTGGAGCAACTTACAGGTGCATACCAATCGTACTGAAAAAGCGTTTTGTTGGTGTGTAATGTACTCTGTAGTGTACTCTATAGGGCTGAGACCCGTCCCCTTTTCCTCCTGACCCGTCCAGTAATCCCACTAGCATGGACCGGTCACCAAAATGTGACATGACAGTATTGACCCAAACACCTGCCACTTCCTACACACACACACACACACACACACACACACACACAGTGGACTCTTTTCTATCCAAAGGCCCTTCTCACGCAAATAGAGTAGGCAGGCAGGATCCCCACTCAGCCTATTTATCAGAAGGGGGGTGGGGGGGGGTGTTGAGAAGGGACAGACAGCGTGGACCCCCTCTATTGTTCTGGCTGGGTTTAAGAGATGGGGGGGCAGGGATAGAACTAGGGATAGGATGGGAATTGGAGACCCCAACAATGCCACAAAGCCCCCCACTGCTCTTCCTGCATATGAGTATGACCTGCTCTGACAGTCCAGAGGCAGACCGAGACTAGATGGAAACTAGACCAAAACTATAACGTAACTCAGCCCAAACTGCATCCAAATTAGTTGTGGATCAAACCTAAATGGTACTAGTCAAACTAGACAGCAGTCACATCAATCAAACTAGAGCCTACAAAACCTCAGTCTAACTATGACAAATTTTCCCAAGATTGGGATATCTATGCTGTTTGGCCTGTGATGTGTGACAAAAATGACTCAATTGAGCACCAATATGCCAAACTAGACCAAAGTCAGTCAGAGCCAAACTTGAGTCAAACTTAACAGGCTGCCAATCAAGTCAAAAAGTCACTTTTTGGCACAATCTCGAGTCAGAACAGTCCTAAACCAGGGAGCATCCAGTGTGAAACTGGACCAGAAAACTGACTCAAACACACAGCTGCACCACAACCATCTGCATTTAGTCTCTAAAGGATTGTCCCATCTCGCATTCACACACAAATGCATACATGGCCAGATGTGCTTATGTGCAAGTATGTGAATGATGTAAGTAAATCCTTGAGTGAGCATATACATGCATACATACATAACAATGCAGGAATAATGTACACTGCTAAACTCTTTGAAAATCCATTCTAGGTTTAAGTATTTCACTTACTTTTTAAATAAGAACAAAAGAACTTTTATATGTGTGTTTTCTACGTTCAGCTGCAGTTTTTGATGTATGGGATGTAAGTGAATCTACAGTACTTAACAGCAGTTGAAGCAGAACCTTGTCTGTCAACCACAAAGTTTGCGAAAAGCTTCTTTTTTGTTTCACAGCTGACACATTTGTCACCCTAAAATGTCCTAAAACTCCAACGTGTGTGTTTTGCAAACAGCCTTTGGGTGTGTGTGTGTGTGTGTGTGTGTGTGTGGGTGTGTGCATCCAGCTGTGCTTTAGCCCTCTCCCTCTTCATCTTGGAGCTTGCAGCAGACCTCTTTGTCTGCCGGTTTAGAGCAGGGTGTGAGGTGAAGAGCAGTTTGTTCATAATGGATTATTGATTGGTCTGAGAATACACTGGCTCTGCACTGTATGTTTGTGTGTGTGTGTGTGTATGTATGTGTGTCTGTTTAAGACTCCATACCATCCCCTCTGTCCCACTCTGAGCACTGAATGTCTCCACTTTATGAGCAACTGTACAGAGGATAGCAAGGTTTTTTGTAAAGTGCTCTCTGTATGTTATGCTCTGTGAAGCAGTGTATGTGTGTGTGTGTGTGTGTGTGTGTGTGTGTGTGTGTGTGTGTGTGTGAGCAGCTCTCTGTACGGGTCGTTAAGCTCTCAATGCTGCCTGTATGAAACAGTGTTAAAAGCCCACAGTGTGCACATATAGACTTTCAAAAGATGTGTGTGGACAACATTAAAAGCCCCCTCTGTTTTGCTTCTTGATTCCTCAGTTCCCCTGCATGTATGCGTGACTGCGCGTGTGTGTTTGTGTGCATTTAAACAAGAGGTCCACTCTTTACCCCCCCCACCCCACCCCCCCGCTGTGTTTTTTTTCTTCTTAACCTCAAATGCTCGTCTCTGTGCTGCCGTGTAGGAGGGAACCAGATCCCATCACGGCTGAAGGATGTCCCACACGAGAACGACCTACAGTCATTATCAGTGATAAGGTGACAGCGCGAGTGAGTCAATGTGTTATGAAAGCCAATCTCCGCACCCTTGGGTGCAGGAGATTTGTGTCGTGGCTGCCTCGGAGATGATTGCTATGATGGAAGTGCTTCCAGGCTGGATGACAGTGTTTTCTATCACAGAGGAGCAAAACAGCTTAGCAGCGTTCTGCTGAACCTTTGCATGACTCTTTGTGAAAATGCAGGGCTCTTTAAATAGTAGACTGCAGTAGTTCTATGTTGTAACCAAACATGAATATTTGTTTTCATATTATTGCACCAAATGTGTTCTGCAATCTGAATTTGTGGCCTCCAGAGGGAGCAACTGAGCAGATTGCAATAATGACTGGCACAGAAAAAAGCAAACAGACCACAGAGTTTAGAACTGGATTCTGGATTGGAACTGAATTTATTGACAGGTATTGAGTTGTTTCACTAAGAGAGTGAATAAACATCTAAAGTGTTAACAGAGCAGGCCTAATTATTGTACTGCTTGATATCGTCTTGTGTTTTTCATGGTATCATGGTAGTATTGATTTTAAAACTGCGCTAATGTGTGAAAACAAATACCAAACAGAAAACCTTACAGCTGTGAGCAGGCTCTCTGCTGCCTTGCATGCACTACTTGACACTGTTTCAAGTTTCACTCCAGATGTGAACCTCGGGAGTCTCAGGAACAGAAATAGCCAGGCCGCTCTGAAGAGGTTATGTGTGGATGGGAAAATAAAGAGTGGATTTCCTTCTCTTGCCGGACCTCAGCTGTTACGGTTCAGCGTTCAGAAGAGCAGAACCACGGAGGTTGAGCATGCAAGGAAGTAGGGAGAAAAGAAAAAGAACATTTTTGCACTTTGACACAGCAGTCATTATCAGCTGAGTGTAGGCCTCTGCTCACTCCCATGGTGACTCATGTTGGGGCAGCTTAAGTGTCCATTAATGGCATGTCTAAAATCAGACCAATGACGTTCCCAACTAGCCATAAATATTTAAAGGTGATTATTTTCCTGCTAGAAAAAAAAGAAAACTTGTAAGGGTTTCCATCAAAATACCACATTTAAACACACTAAACTAGAAATAAAACACAGTCTTATTATCCTTGTGTTTGTGTAGGTTAATTAGCTGGAGGATGTCAATGGCAGTCAAGATTTACAAAGTGAACTGTTCTTGCTAGCTTCAGGAAGACACAGTATCCATTTATTGTGCCACATTGGCCTTTAGCAGAGCTTTGATGCCTCTTGTCTTTTTTGATGACTTCGATGATTGGTAATCTCGTCCGACTCTCCTGGACAGTTTCTCCCTCCTTAAGCCAATTTGTCAATTTTTGTCCCTTTGCCTGTATGGCGAGGAGCCCTGCATTGTTTCCCTTCTGGTGGCTAATCTCATTACATTTCAATTTGCACATGCGACTGTCTGGTGGATGACAGGCTTACTGTTGAATAGCCTCAACCCGCCCAAGCCCTCCTGACCCCCAATCAGCAAGAGCATTTAATAGGAAATAAGATTATTATCCTCTGTTTTTAGCGCCAGAACTGGAAGAAACAACTAAGTATTAATGAGGATGTGGAGACAGAGAGCAGATGGAACAGATGGAGGGGAAAACAGTGGACGGATAGGGGATGGGGTTGGACAGCTTTGTTTTCTTATTTTGCTAGATGTGATTCCCTCAAGCTTCGTTGTTCCTCATTTTAGTGGTGTGTCAAGTTTACAACCCTTTTCCTTTATCTTTATACTTTCCAGTAAAACCAGATATTTGGTCTTCAAGGGATTCACTTGGTCAGATTTGAGGTTTTTATACTTCATAAACAGTGCATATCTCATATAACTTCTGCACATAAATTAGTCCTATCAAACACTGTACCTACACGAATGTAATTAATACTGTATATGACACAAAGATTCAATGTGGTGTCATGTTGTTGTTAGGAACATGAACATATGTAGAAAATCTATGGCAATCCATCAAGTTGTTGTTGGGATATTTCAGTCTGGACCAAAGTAGGGAACTAACTGACAAGAGAGAACGTCATTGTCATCCATAGAGCCACACCGCCAGCATGGCTGGAAATTGAAAAAAGGCTAAAAATTTTCAAATCGTAAAATTGTAGACTGTAAAATGTCTGGATCTGAAAATACATTTTATTTTAAAACAATGTCAGTCACAGCTGCGCTTCTGGCTGGAGTAGTGTACTTGTTAGCTGGAAGCCTTAGCTTACCAAGCACTTCAGGAGGAAGCATGGTGAACCATTTAGGCCACACTGATTTCAATAGCATAAATCATTCTAGATAGATAGGTGGCTCTGGCGCAGGATAGTCATTTTCAGCGTGAGAGTTTAAGACATATGATTGTTCTTGTGCTAACTTCCCTCCTCTACCACCTTATCCTCTTATGATTATGATCAATTATCCACTTATAATTAGAGCCTGGCAGTAACTCAGCTTATGGGCTCTGGCACTTTATATAATAGCCTGTAATAATGCTGTCAGTCACATTTCATATAGTGCACACTTTCAGGCTCTACCATCTGCTCAAATTAATACTCCAGTAAAAATTGTGTCAGTTTGATCAACAAAGCTGGAACAGAAAGGGGTCTCGTGTTATCAATGAGCTGACAGGGAGAAAAGAATAAAGATGTGATTAAACTCGAGGGATTCTTGTGTGAAGATTTGGACTTTGCAGCAAGAAATAATAATAGGTCATAATAAAGAAATGTGGTGAAAACATCTGACATGTATAACATACAATTGTTGAATATATCCATATAAATTACAGCAGGATTTTAAGGTAGTTGAGCAAACTAACAATGCAACTAATATGCAAATTATGAAAGTATTCCACCGACTGAAGGAAATATATGCAGTATGAAATGAGTCAACACTGTTTGAAAGTCTTTGTCTTCTTATCATCCTCTGTCTTTCTCTTTCTGTTTGTCTCTCTCTCCCCGACCCCATTCAACTCCAGTTTGAGAAATAGAGCAAAGCAAACTGTCTGAAGAGCCACTTCCTGTTGTGTACTTAAGATCCCTGTCATGTGATAGTGTCAGTTGAGGCGGGTGTGTGAGGCCAGTATGGGGAGGGAATATGGTGGCACTGCTGATCTTGCTGATGTGAACACAGCACCCCCCCACCCCCCACCCTGATTGTGCAAAGTGTCGACTCAGCCAGTGTGGCGTCACAGCCCCCAAGCCCTGCACGACTCATCCACAATCACAACTCATACACACATGCACGTGCATAGTGGAC
This sequence comes from Enoplosus armatus, assembly GCF_043641665.1. NCBI lineage: Eukaryota > Metazoa > Chordata > Actinopteri > Centrarchiformes > Enoplosidae > Enoplosus > Enoplosus armatus. The sequence goes on along the minus strand of NC_092188.1, from coordinate 19,529,428 downwards.
TTACATACATGATAGTAACCCACCTACACTCAATTTATACTGATGCAAAATTAAGAAGGGGTAAACAGTCTGTCAATAAAAAGGGCTAAATATAACTGTAGCTACTTGTGCCATAATTGATCAAACTCATTGATCTTGTGTAAAGTGAATAAAAAAAAACATTTTCACTTTACATTTTTAAAACTTTTTTTGTGCGTTAGTGTTTGTAGTCTTGTAAAGGGTGGAGTAAACAGCACACGTGTTCCTAAAGATGTCATGGATTTTCTTTTATTTCAGTTGGTGGTTTGCCTTATGATGATCACCAACATGAGATTTTTTACTTTTTAATTCATAGCTACATTACTACACAGACATGTGGATCTTTCTTATGACACGTACAGTCCACCTACATAATGTATCCAGCTTATCTGTGTTTGCAAATGGAAAGAGCCTTTGAAACACTTTTGCTTTACTTACATGTTCTTTGTTTCTTTTCTCGCCCTCCTCCCCACTCTGTCTCCCTCAAACTCTCTCTCTCTTTCATTCTCAGGTGAAATATATACAGTACACTCAGGATGTGCAATAGAGAGCTCACTGTTATATGACCTGGAAGCGTCTAATGTGCTTAAAAACTGAGAAGAATGAAGAGAAGCCAATCAAATGAAGAAAAGAAGTGTTGAGGATCAGCTACCCTGATGAAAAGACCTCTCAAAACTTCTCTCCTCTGACACAATGATGATCTGGAATTGAGTGAAAACCTTCACTTTGTTCTGAGAAAGAGACTGTTAAATCTAAGTTATAATTTATATTCTGGTACTTATTTAGCCTGAAAAAGACATTTTACTACATGTGTCTAAATGAATGATAAAGCTACATACATTGGTTTCTATGGTGCCAGTGGCACACAGATAGTTTGAGCCACTGATTCACTGACAGTGCTAAGTGAAGATGGATAGATGGTGTTGCGCCCAGTAACTGGAGAGTGCTAAATGAGCTGCTGTGTAAGCAGCTTGATCTCTGGATGACTGAAGGCAGATAGCATTCTAACTGACCAACAAAAGCACGCTAGACATCCCTCGATGTGCAACTGCAGATAGCAGTAGTTTCAAGTTTTATTGAGCTTATGAAAGGCCAGGTAGACAGGGTAGTTCAGTTTGTACAATGAATGTTAGAGACAGTGTGGAGATGATGGAGACGCAGGCGGGAGGTCAGAAGGAGAAGCTGGTTGGAGACAAGGTCAACCCTGAAAACGAGGTTGAGGGAGAGGATGATAAAATCCCTGGGGCTTATGACTGTAACATATGTGGACGCAGCTTCCCATTCCTCAGCTCTTTGTCCCAGCATATGAGACGCCACACGGGTGTGCGCCCTTACAAATGCCCCTACTGTGACCACAGGGCTTCTCAGAAGGGCAACCTCAAAGTTCACATTCGCAGCCACAAATTGGGCACGCTCTCTAGCCACCACTCCAATGAGGATGAAGAGGGTGGGGCCGAGGAGGAGGAGATGAGTGTTTCAGAGGGTCTCGACGGAGGTACGAGTCCCACTAAGAGCAGCTCAGCCTGTAACCGGATGATCAATGGGGACAGTAGTGAGGAGAGTCGGAGGAAAGTGCCTGGGAGGAGCATGAAAAGAGAGAAGTCTGTTACCGATCAGAGGCCTTACTGTTGCCGTCTGTGTGGTTATGAGGCCCATCGAGAAGACCAGCTCCTCAGCCATATTGAAAAGGTCCACATAACAGCAGACACAGAAGAGGAGACCACTGTTAAGGAAGAGGCTGTGGCCGAACCTGATGTCCTCCAACCCCACAGTGATGGAACCTTCCCCTGTGAGACCTGTGGCCAAGTCTTTACCCAGGCCTGGTTTCTGAAGTCGCACATGAAGAAACATGCAGGGATCCTGGACCACTGCTGTCGTATTTGTGGACGACGGTTCCGCGAAGCTTGGTTTCTCAAATCGCACATGAAAACACACAACACCAAATCCAGGTCACGATCAAAAGCAGATTCAGCTGAGCATCCGGCCACCATCAATGACGTAGCCCAGGATCCTGATATTGTCACTGGCTCTATTACATCCATCTATCAAATGTGTTCCAAATGTGGGAACCTGTTCCACAGCAGAGAGAGCCTGAGGGCCCATGAAAAAGTCCACAATCTCGGCTATGGCAGGAAATCCCAGAACCAATGTAGACTCAGTGATGATGAGGACTCACCATCTGCTAAGAGACGTTACCTTGACTACTTAAACCTCCAGTCTGTGGAGGAAAAGACCTTAGACGAAGACGAGGAGAGTGAGAAGAAGATGCTAGGTCAAAGAATTCCAGAGCTAGATCCAGTTTGCAGCTACCAGGCCTGGCAATTGGCTACTAAAGGAAGGGTTGTGGAGCCAGTGGAGCCGAGTTACAAGGGAGGAAGTATGGGCGAGGATGCCCTCGCTGGAGCTGCTGTGGTTTTTGAGAAGGAGAGCAGCCGTTATGTACTGCAAGGTCAAGAGAAGCGCAGCACAGGACGACGCAGCAGCTCTGGTTTGGGTAGCCATGCTTCCTCAGGTGACCGGACACCAGAGAGCCTCAGCGACTCCGAGTACCGACCTTCATCTCGCCAGGACCGACGGCGACAGTCTCAGTCACAAGCTTCCTCCAAGTCCAACGAGTGCTTTGAGTGCGGGAAGGTGTTTCGCAGTCGTCACCAGATGATCGTCCACCAGCGCGTCCACAGGAAGGATGGAGGTAGGGCATCTGTGGGAGACAAGGAAAGAACTACGAGAGATGACCGATGGGGCTCCACCAGTGATCCGGAGTCAGGCTCCCCTAGCCGGCCTAGCACCCCAGGGTATGGAGACTCTCCACCTGCATCCACCATGGGAGACCAGGCCTCAGAGATGGGTACCGCAAACTCTGGAGAGATTGCAGGTTAGTCAAAAACTTCAGTCTTTTTTTAAAAGGTTTTATCCTGTTTTTTCACTTGTACTTCAATTTGAAATGATCATCTATAATCCAAGGAACAATGTAAGGACACTGAAGAACTGAAGAAAACAAAAGGAAAATGTCATTGCTCTAAGTAAATAAATGGTGTACACATAAGTTCACTAGCTCTGTGGGATTTTTAGTGGCAGAAATAACTGCAGCCTCCCACTCGAGGCCTCTGACTCTGTCACTCTGTAGTAAACATCTGTTGATGAAATGTGCTTTGTGTAGGTAAAGCTCCTCAGCTCATCGGTCTCTATGGAGTAGGAACTTGAGCCACCGTGTGGCAATATGTGAAAATTACATCTGACTTCAGAGAGTGCTACACAAAAATACTATCAAATATGGTCAATAAACTTTAACTGCCACTGAAAAATCTGTTTACAACAGTGCAATTACTTTGTATCACAGAGCAATAAAGCTAACAGTTACGTGAAACTTCGCCTTTCAGTGGCATGTCAGTAGAGGAGAAGGCATTTTTGGAATGCCTGTCATTTTTTCACCTCCACAACCAATAAACACTGCAGAGCAAAAAAAGAAAACCTGGCCATGCAAGGGCAAAACACCCACAATCACGGCTGAAATATGCTAAAGGAAGGATTCCTGTGTATGCAGGGCTTTAGAGCTCTCTGGCTTTTGTCTTTTGACTTTCAAACTCACTGAAAACAGTGTTTGTACAGGTTAGGATAGTGGATAGCTGTGAAATGTGGTGATTGCTTCCATTCCTCCCTGTTAGTACAGACAGTCAAAAATAGCAGCAACATTTCTTCAGGCCTGATCGAGCTGTGTGCTATTTCAGGTCTTCCTGTCTCAGGAAACTCCCCTCACCCTCCTTATCTGTGTGTGAATATGTTTTTTTGCTCTCCTTATTATGTCTTTGCCATAGAAATCTGTCTGCATGTTTCCTTTTACTCTTCACTGAAGTTGTTTTTTGTATAACAACCCATCATTAGTTATGAAACCCCAAAACAGCCCTGTACTCTAGCAGTTAAAGGTGTGGTTCCTTTATAGCAATAAATGTATGGTATAGTACTCACTCTCTCCCGAACCATTGGCATCCTGGTGTCTGGTATCAGGAATTGCATTTGGGATACAAGATATTTTTTATCTTTCCTTCATTTTGTTATTATTTTTATATCAATATATTCAGTTTATACAAATGTGTTTAATATATCGGATCCAAAACCTGCAATATCAAGAGACATGGTAAAATATGATAGAATCTGTTGTTGCAGTTTTTTGCTCTTATTTGATTAAATGTATTAATTTTGTGACAAAGCCAACTTATATAAAAATGTATTCAGCATTTACCAAAAGAATATTCTTGTCAAGATGTAAAAGCTTCTGTTCATCTATCCATCCTTTTTCTCTATACCTTTCCTCTGACTTCTCCCTAATCTCTAAGGTTACCTCTTGTGACACTTCCACTGTCTCTCATCCACTCCTCTTACCATTGAGCCAGCCTGGCTGCCTGATGTCTGAGGGATTGGTTATTTATAGAGTCACCTCCCGATGGAGAGGGATGCAGGCAATGGGGAGAGAGACACTCAGAGGACACTCTAGTCACACACACTCTGATGTCCCTTACAGCCATTTAGCTACACTTTAGGGAATGCAAATGAGAAGTGACAGCGTCCATGCACATACCAACATGATAGGCTTTTAGACAAATCAGTTATAATTAGTTATAGATTGAAGACATTTTCCTCGGTGGTGATTGTTGTGCAAGTATAGTAAGGAATAAAAACACATTCACACAGCTGTGGTTATTGAAGCTTTGCACTATACCCTTTTTAGTTCAGTTTCACTACTGGTGAGAGCTGACATCTGTACATTCCTTTGAACAGCACAATACAAGTGTGAAATTGAGGTTACATTTGTAGGTTTCAGTGACATGGCTTCATGGATAGTTTAGGTAGTCACTGTGTTTGTTTCCAGGATACACACTGTATGTTGTTTACTCCACCCTTTACAAGACAAGAGTTGCTGCAGTGACAGACTGTCAGCAGCACAATGGCATATTAATTGCCTTACTCACTTTCACTCCTGCTGGGCGGGGCTTGTGTTAGTTAGTGTGTGTTTTTATGTTTGTGTGCATGTGTGAATATGCAAGACTGACAAGTGTGAGTCTGATTCAGTATCGGGCTGATACCTACTTTGGAAAGGCAATAAGCGTATTTTTGGTGCAAAGCTATTGACAGTCAGTTACTTACGTCAATTCCTATGACTCTGATTGGTCAATAACTGATAAATACTTGACCAATATCAGCCTGATGAACAGGACACATCAGTCTTACCACCCTCCCTACTAAGTTGCCCAGCCCGGGGGCTTCACCTTGGCAGAGTCTGAGCTGTGAGTGTTGGCCAATGTTGCCAACAGGGAGCCAAATGAAAAACAGATGGCAGGTTACTGGTGTTATTGTGAAAAAGAGGGTTAGTGGAGAGTACCACAATGTGCTACTTACAGAATCTGATCAGTTGATCTGTACATGTATATGTGTGTGAGATGATAATCTATGACCCGTTCATTTTCACATTTTATGATTTTATGTATAAAACCTCTGTATTCCAACTTTGTCTGTTTAATAACCTTTTACATCCATCATGAATACAACTACTTCTACTACCATAATTCCTATTTTTATTTATACTCTTGTTGCTGAAATTGAACACTCTGGGACATAGTAAGTTTTCCAGTGCCAACAGTGAAATTCACTTGCAAAGAAAGACAGGTCACAAACGCCATCTTGTGGGCAATTTATAGAGCTGCACTTCAGGAATCAACAATATTGAATCAATACAGTAAACACATCCAATTCAATTCTAATACAGGAGCTTTACAGTAAATAAACCAGCTTTATAAGCTTTGTAGTGATTTTAATAATAACTTTATAAGCTTTGTTGTTTTATGTGTCAAAAAGGTGTTTATTTAACTGTATGATCATGTTTGATGTGATGTAATCGTTTCATACTATATGGATCACAATACACCCCAGCAGTTACCATCGAGATTAATCAACACCTCACACAATTTCCACATCTGAATATCATAACCCTCACAAAAGTATTATCTATTTCAGGGTCACTGTGTGTCCTTGAACAAATATCAAATCCTTGAAACAATATCTAATGATGATAGGATTGTTTTGCTTTTGTTTATTATCCTTGTAATAGCAGAAGTAATAGTTTTATTTTGGGATACACCTATATGTACAAGATGATATGGGAATACTGGACAATACTGCAGCCTGGTGGCTGTTCACCAAAACTACATCTGGAGGGAACAATATGAATCTCGCACAGTGAACTGCACAGGGACGTAACGAGCTCTGACGTATAGCTGGTAGTAGAGAAGACTTGTAGTCATTGACGTTAGTGTTGTCATTCATTGTCTCTACAGATGAGAAGCCTTACATCTGCAGCCTTTGTGACTTTGTCACCACGGAGTTGAAGACCTATTTGACTCATGTTCGTGTCCAGCACCCAGCTGCACCTGGAAATAGGCCCAGCCCCATTCCCAGCCCAAGCTCCAGCTCAGACAGAGGCACCCCCAGTGGTTATCCTAAGCTGAAGAAAGCTCTTCTTCAGGGTTTGAACAACTCTGCATCCCCTCCTGCTTACATTTCGGCTCGATCCTCCCCGCTCGATCCCAACATGACCCCTGTGGACCTATGTGTGAGGGCTGAGGGCTCCAGGGGCATATCTTCCCTCAACCTGGACAGGAAGAGCCTCCCTAGCCACAAGTGCTCCTTCTGCTCCCACTCCACCCGCTACCCCGAGGTGCTCTGGATGCACCAGACTGTGGCTCATCGCATCAACAGTAGTAGCTCCAATCTTGCTCCTAAATGGGCCCTGAAAAATGGCTCCAAGGGCTCCAGGGACAACTTATTATCCCCCAGGAGACGCACTGGTCCCCCACCAGTCCTGGAGGGTAAGGAGTGTCCACCACTTCCTCCACTGATGCGTGCCCAGCGTACACGGCCCCCTACCAACTCCAGCGAGGTTCTAAAGAAAAGCAGGCCAACCAGCCATGCAGCCACACCATCCTCCTCCTCTTCTACCCCCTCCTCCTCATTCTCCAGGGGCTCCTCATCCACCTCAGGCACCCAAGCTGTGAGAGTCCCCGTCCGGCCAAGCAGCAGCACCAGCAGCAGCGTCAGACACACGGAGGACCAGAGTCATCAGTCTCGCTTCAGACCCAAAGTGGATATTTACCCTCGGGGAGGCTCATTGTCTTCCTCCAGCTCCTTGGAGAAGAGCACTGGTGGCCTCTCACGTTCCTCAGCCCCAAGCCCCAGCTCTGCTACAGCATCCAGGATTGCTGACCGCTACTTGATGCCTCAAGAGGGCCTGGGCTTCATGCTGTCCAGCAAACATGGCCTAGCAGAGTACAGCCGAGCTAGGGGTTCCCCTCATCAGCCGCTTCCCAACTCCCTCAGCCAGTGCCGGGCCAACACTACGAGGGCCAGCACCATCACCCATAGCTCCACAGCAGGACACAACTACGGAGCCTCCCAGGCACACAGAGGCTCTCTGCAGAATTCCTCCCCTTCCTCTTCTTCTTTGCCTTCAGAGGCTCGTGGAGATGTGAAGCAGGAGCCAATCGCAGAGACACCGGAGATGCCAACTGACATCCTCAGCTTCCTCAAAAACTATAGCCCCCATGAACTGGCAGCCCTCTACCACCGCTGGGGTGCGGCCAACACCCTGCTGGATCCCACTGGTAAGGAGCAATTTTTGTTTCTTCTTTTTGACTGATGTACTTGTTAACCTTTGTAGTAACACGATGCAAATTGTGATTGTGATTTGTTTAAGTCTTTGTAATACCGTCATTCAGAAGAGGCTCTCTTGGAGAAAGTCTTGTGGAAAACCCTCATCATCAGCTCACATACAAAATGCCCGGAGGACGTTTGCTGTGGAGAAAATGCCAAATGTCAGACGAGTTGACTTAGCATCATGTTTTGAGCTTTTTATGAGTAGAACTGGCTAAACTTGAGAAGCTAAACCAGGAAAAAACACCCATAGTCACACAGATGCACACTTAACATATTAATCATATTCAATCAGGTATACACACACTGACTCTCTCTCTCACACTAACTTGCCATTTGGCAGAAAGTGATTGACAGACATATCCTGCACGATTCTGACAAGGTTTTGAATAATGAAGAGGACTTCCATTAAATGGGCTTGTGTGCTCACATGTGAGATAGGCTAAAAAGCCGTATCTGGGGCAGCGTGTGTTGTCTGTGCACGTGTGTCCATATGTGCTTGGGTTTTTAGATGCGAAAGGAGTGTGTGTGTGTGTGTGTGTGTGTGTGTGTATTTTTTTTCACTGTGAAAGACGTGAGAGAACCTTTGCTACTCTCAGGTCTGCGAGGCATGCCTAGTCTCCAGCTCCACTCTCCCAGAAAGCTGTCACAAACTGTTTAGGTCACAGCTCTGCCTGACGAGAGACTCGCACAGATGCAAACGGAGGGAGGCAAAACACAGAGAGAAAGAGAGAGAACATAAGAGGCAAAGAGAGAGAGATGAGACAGAATAATTACCCCACCAGCTGCTTTGGAAATGGTCATTACCGAACATCCGCATTATTTGCCCATTTTCAGTTGTGTCTCTAAGGTCAAGTGGGGCTGTGCGGAGCCAGGGGTCAAAGACAACAGCCCCAGAGCAGACGCATGACATCGCTGTCACCCGTCCAGGCGCATATCGTCACGATCCGCCTTAGCCCTTTGAGTCACATGCTATAAAGTGACCTTTTTTGAGCAACTGAGTCTTTCTCCCGTTTCTCTCTGTAATATGTGTACGAGTGTGTGTGTCTGCTTGTGTTTTCCGTCCAGCTCTGTCTTGTCTTTCATTAGTGCATCAGTGAGAAGGGCTGGCGGCCCAGAGTAGAAGTAGAGTATCCAGAGGCCAGCAGTCGGGCTGCCAGAGACACTCTCTGTCACCTCCTCCGCCTCCCTGTCCTCCTTGTCCTGCTGTGTCCCTCCAACACCCCCCCCCCCCCACCCACCCCCCCTCACTTGTCACGCACACACACACACACACACAAACATACACACAACTATTGGGCACTGCCCAGGTATATACCAGCCTCAATGCTTGGGGGGTGGATGTGTCTGCTGGTGGGTTTGTGCAGTAAGCATCCCCCTCACCGGAAGCACTCCCCAATCCCCCCAGGACTGTTATCTGTCAGCAAGAGAGGTCACAGGAGTGCATGTGTGTGCGTGGGTGTGTGTAGTGGTCACAATGTCGTCAAATGGATCCAACCATCTTAAACTGCCTTTTCCTCTTGCTGCTGTCCCTGTGGCTCCAGCTGCTCTCACCATATTTACATTATTACATGACTGACAGGTCCTTATTATTAAATAGTTACCTAAATTATAAATATGTCTAATAATAGTATAAGTCTTAAATACAGTCATTGCAGTGTTCCTCGTCATGGAACAACAGGTTTCTCTAACCTGAATGGCCACTCTTTTAGCAATCTCGGTGTGCAATCTGTCTGCTTTGCCAAAAACACTTCCTGGCCTCATTATAGTTTCAGAACTCTCATTAACTATGTTAGAAAGTTAGAAATTGTCTGATTTTTGCCAGGGCTTCTTTTATTATTTTTTAATTGGTCTGAAAGTAAAATCCATGTAGCACATTTTAAAACATCTGATTATGATATATATCAGTCGACAGTAATTCCATTTTACATAAACACACAACATATTCAAACAATCTTCATACGGATCCCTTTGATTTAATATTTTTGTGACCAAGATACATACTAGCCGTACTAAGCTAATATCGGCTGATAAATGGGCTGACTTATCAACAATGGTTTAATCCTTTCACCTCCTCCAATAAGAAACTCTCATTTAGTCGTGTTATGTCACATGACAGAATTTAGTTTGTTAGTTTAGTTGAGTTTTGATCAAAAATCAACAAGTTCCTCCATTTTTGCCATTTAAGGCCTCTAACATGTAAAGCTGACTTGTGCATGTAATGGGAGTGTTGTAGTGTCATTATGTGTGTGTGTGTGTGTGTGTGTGTAAACGTAGCTAGTGTGTGACACAGCCTATGCCTCATTTTCCTCCCTTGGCCCAAACACACATATATACAACTCTTGAAACACATACACATGCAGACACACACACCTGACATGTGACACACGGGCAGCGGAGCGGGCACATCACAGCCGGGGCGTTTTAATTGCCTGTAATTTATGCGGTGTGTGTGTGTGCTGTGTGTGTCTGGCTGTCAGCCTCTGAGATGATGCTGTGTGACAGCTGCAGTCCAGCCCCTGGAGCTAGCCGCTCATAATGACACATTAGACATACTAATGATGCCTGCGCAGTCCACTACTGATGCTACCTACCTCCACCGCTCCAGCCAGGCTCTGTGCTTATGTACACCCACTCACTTTCTGCCCATTACTGACCTTTATGTCTTCATTCAATCTCGGCAAACACTGCCACGTGAAAATGTCTTCTGCCTCGAAATAAACTGATGCTGATGTCCACCTTTTCCTCTTCTCTTCTCAGAAAAAGTCATATGTGAAATTTCACATGGACACTTTGGCCTTTGTATGTGAAAAAGTAATGTTTTATTTTTTATTTTAATTTTGCAGTATGGAATGATATTCAAAAGTTGCTTCAACTCACCTGAGGTCTAAGAATACACACTCAGACTCAGATTCATGAGTCATTTTAAGCATCTGTAAAAAGTGACGTTTGCATTGTTGTGTTGGTTGCAGAAAGTATACATACCATGAACGCTACTTCATTTTTGGCATTATAAAGTTTATGTAATTCACTCTCAGAATTCATAACCTCAAATGTAAATGTAGTGCTCTGTAGTAAGTAGAAAGGGATTTCGGACACAGTCCATGTTATTTTTAGGCTTCCTTTAAATAAAAACTTGTTGACTCTAGAACCTCTAGAATATGAGGAACCTGTGATGTTTTGTTGAGTTGCTCTTTAGTCCTTTGTTTAATTTGTGTGTTTCTCTTTCCCGTGTGTGATCAGGGATGCTGAGGTCTCTCATGCGGCAGGGACAGTATTTCTGTCACGAGTGCGGGAAGAGTTTCAGTCAGCCCAGCCACCTGCGTACTCATATGAGATCCCATACAGGTAAATACAGCCAAAAGACAGTGACACACAAACACAACCAAAGGAACACAGGTTGCATACGTACACATACTTCCAGTGGCTCGACAACAAAATGGAAAACAGCTCATGAAAATACCTTTTTAAATCAACTAAATCACAATCTTACCAAACTTAAACTTGAATACTATCTGTATGTGTCAACTTTTAACCCTTGTGTTTTGTTGAAACTGGCTTTACGTCCTTACTGTTGGGGACTCCATTTCCTTACGTGTAAAAATAATAATAATAATTGCAAAATGAACCATTTTCCTGTTAAATATTCTTTTCTTTTGTTCAGACCATGTTAAAAAAAACGCTATGTAGGTCCAGTTACCACAGACTGAGCGTGTACAGTTGATTAAGGTGACAAAATATGAAAATGAGCTTGAAGCTTTGGTGTGACAGCATATATTATATGAGCTATGCATGAACAAATATTACGTATATTCCTTTTGTTGGCCAAGAACTCATTCACAGACAAAAAACTGTACAGTAAGTTGTCCTGCACAGTAATGTTACTTCCGTTTGGGGTCAATTACATGACACATTACAACAGACCTTAAAAATGAGGAGAATTCATGAAGAATCAAAGTGATAAAACAATGTTTTTTTGTGCAATTGAATAGGACCCTGGGTCTCCAGGACCCCTGACAGAACAGAGAGTTTAAACAAGTCAGACAAACAATACGTTTTAAAGTCACATGCTGTAACTAAAAGAGGTTTTGGATGAAAAATGGTTGATGATCCAGTTGCAAGAGCATCAGTCACAAACACACAATTCAATATACTGTATGGAAGAACCTGCAGAACAACCTTATTAGCCACTTGTTGTTCATGTATTACTAGATGTTCCCATTATTTGGGCCACTCCTTCAACAGTCACTCATTCCTGTGCCACCTGTGCGCACACATCATCACCCTTGCAGCCATTTGTTCCCCCAGAAAACACTCACGTGAGATATAGAGAAAATATGCATGGGGATTCACATTCTGAACGATATTTCATCGTCCTGACTCTCCATACGTCCGCTGCGTTCCTGCATTCTCCAAAATAAATCAAAACAGATCTTTTTGTTCAGTTGAGTGTGACAGCCAGTCTGTGAGTCCCTCCCCGCCCTGGGCTGGGCAGCTGTCTCTATTTTTTAAACTGAAACATGATTTGCTCCAGATACTGACCTGTGACAAATTGTATACATTATTAATCACATGTCAATTAGAGAGATGGAATTGCGCATTCTAATGAAGCAGAACAGCATTTGTCCACGCCAGCCTTATGAATCCATTTGCATGTGTCCCAATGCCATTCACTAAACAGCTTGATTTAGACATCCTGCCTTCTCCTCTACTTTCTGCTTTTCCTTAGTGTCCTTTCCTTTCCTCTCTTATTTCAGCGCTACCTATCTCCTGTCCTCTTCATTTTTCCTTCCCCTCATTTCACTCTTTCTCAACTCCTCATCCTCTTTCACTTAATCTATTCTTTTGGGCCATCCTACTTTTTCTTCTCTCCTCTTCCTCTTTCCTTTCTTGTTTCCTCCCTCTTGTTTACTCTTTCCTCATTTTCTCCTCTTCATTTTTACTTTTCTTGTTTTCTCTCATCTTCTCTGCACTTTTCATGCTCTGTCTTTTCCTCTCCTTTCCTCACCTCTAGTCTCTCCTCCCTTCCTCTTCCCTCCTCCCCTCTTTCTCTTTCCTTTTCCTGTCTTGTTTCCTCTCATCTTACATTTTCTCCTTTCCTCTACCTCTTTCCCTTCTTTTTCTTATCCTTTCTGTCTCCTCTCCTTTCCTCTTCTACCTTCCTCCGTCTTCATTTTTCCCTTCCTCCTCCTCCTCGTCCTCCTCCTCTTCTCTCTCCTGTCCTGTCATGTCCATCACCCGGGTGGGCAGTGATCACAGTAGACAGTGAGATAAGTAGCTTCTTTATAGAGAGTGTGAATGATATGTGGCACAGCCAGTGATTTTAAGTGACAGAGGCCAAATGGTAAGTGATGCAGCGCTCAGCTTCCCCCCAAGCCGTATTGTAAACACACACACACACACACACACACACACCCATGCATAGGGTCTGTAAACACTCGCCGAGGCTGTAATTAATGTTGTCACCGACGGTTGTCTTCAGCATGGACGTGCACACGCAGAAAAGGCCAGCCACCTCGAGGCCTCTATTAACATGCGTCATATTAAATCACTGACTTGCCTTCACCAGGTTCCATCACCATCATCACCATCATCATCACTGCCAGCTCTCCTCTATTAGCAAGGGTGCTGGTGGCAAACGCAACTGTGTGCGGGTGGTGGTGGGAAAAAAAAAATGCTTGTGTGGATCTGGTAGAGCTTTTAACCGAATGCCCTCCTCCCCTCCTCCTCCTCCTCCTCCTCCTCCTCTCCCCCCCCAATCCTCCTTCTCCCCCCACAGTTGGGTTTGATTTTAACGGACTCCACAGAGGTACTGACGCTCACACCACCGCTTCTGAAGCTCCCAAACAAGTATGTGGCACGATGGCTAACCACTGGGCTCCCTCATCGCTTCTGCATGTTTCTTATTATTGTTGTCTCACCTACGCTTGTGTGTGTGTCTGTGTCAGTCCCCACACCCTCCATCCTTTTGTGAGTGTTTTTTGTTTTTTTTACATGTGTAACAGTCACATGTGGCAACCTCTGCACCTGGCATTAACACCTGGCATTCTCACATGCTGCTGGATCACACCTGAAATGAGTGTGTGTATCCCGTATATATATCACAGTTGTGTCAATGAAAAGCTTGAAATACTTCAATTATGGTGACTTTCGTGTTTTAATTATGCTTGAAGGGTTGATGGTTCTTTATTTTAACTGAGAAAAAGCGATTCACAATTTAGAATGTACAGCTAAAGAACTGCTGCTGGTTAGGAGGAGAAGTGATCCTATGTGCAGACATTTGCGGCTGCGATGTACTTCAAACTTCAGTCAAAGCATTTGACTGTCAGTTTATAACAATTCCTTTTGTTTCAGTGTTGACTGTGATTCTGCTGCATCGCTGCAGTACAACACAAAGAAATAGGGGCAAGGCTCTACTTTTCAGATGCAAGCAGCAATTAGCTAGTTTGTTTTTTTTATTTCAAATGACAGTTGACACTTTGACATGTGTTTCAGCTGGAGATGTCTGCATGTAGGGAAAAGATGCATGGGTTAACAAGAGCTCCATCTAGAAGAAGAAGTGCAGTGGGAAAAGACCATAGCCTTGACTGCCTACCATCAGAGCCAATATTGATTTGATTTGATTTTATTTCTTATATTTTCTTATATCAAAATGAATTCAATATATTTGGGTTTTGGTAGGTGTAAATGTGTTTTAACACAAACATGTAACATGTAAACTTAAAGAATTGCAAAGACATTCCCGGTGTCTTTTCAGAGTTTTCAGAGTTAGTCATAGAGGCAAGCTTTGAGGAAGGGGGAACAGAGGAGTAAATCTCTTCTGCTTTGACATTCGGAGAGAGCTGGGTTCTACACGCTGCGCCTCCATCTTAATTAATCACACGCTCACACACCCACACGGACTCAGATTTACCGCACACTATGAATGATGGGAGCAGGCGCAGGCAGAGGGGTCCAATTAGATGTAGTGTTGACGCTGCTTTACGGTGACGATAACCTTTAGTATAATGTAGTGCACCGGTTCCGTCAGCGATGTTTCCTCGCAGGACGATGTCGTGGAGGTTCTCGCTTTCCTCTCACGTCTCACCTTAGCCGTCTCTCCAGCTGTTTTTTTTTTTCAGATTTTTTTCTGTGATTAATTATACCTTTTTTTGTTTTTATCCCTCTCTGTCTCACCCCCCCCGCCCCCCTCCTTTCTCTCTCTGCGTTGTGTTTCTGATGATGTATGATAACAGCTATATTTCCTTGTTTCTTCTTTAGGGAGAAGGGTGCGGGAGGGGCACTGGGAGTCATTTGTTTTCCCGCTTTGATACTCTTCCATTTATCAAAATGATAATTAGGTGCAATTAAATGGCAATCTCATTTGTTTTGTTCAGGTGTGTGTTGCTTTTTCTTTTATTATTTTTTTTTTATATATTTTTGCCGAGGTGTCTGTGCCATTGTAGGTCAGTCTAATTAGAAGAGGGAGTAGAGGGTGTGTGCAGAGTGTGTTTGAGAGTGTGTGTGTGGGGGCATAGGGTGGCCCGGGTGATTGAGAGAAATACACAGAGACAGAAGTAGGACTGTTCAGACAGGGGATGTGTGGCGCTCCGCTCTATCTGGCAGGGAGGATAGAGGACGGAAGAGTTAGTCCATCTGGGTTGGGTAGAGAAGCAAAGTTCACTTTGTAACTGAAATTAAGTGTAAAAAATTAAATGTGAATGCTGCTCTTGACCTGCATAATGTTTCCCCATTTCTAGTTGAATGCCATCATGTGTCTTGGTTTATGTTATGTCTTTGTGTTTGCTTGTTTCTCGTCCTTTTTTTGTCCCCACTGCAGCGAGTCTCATCCGTGGTTTCCATCGTCGTGTCTTGTCAAATCCCCTGTATATTCAAAATTCTCTAAAAATGTCTTGTCCTATCCAAACCCTATGCATGACGTCCTCATGGCCTCCACCAGACCTTTCAACCTAATGTGCGTATTGTGTGTGTGTGTGTGTGTGTTCCTCAGGGGAGAGGCCATTCTGCTGCCAGCTCTGCCCATACCGAGCCTCTCAGAAAGGGAACCTAAAGACGCATGTCCAGAGTGTCCACCATATGCCTTTTGACAACAGCCAGTACCCAGACACAAGGTTACTGAGCCAGGAGGAGCGACGAGCGCTGGCTGCCAAACACCCACCAACGCTACAACAACAACAACAACAACAACAACAACAGTAGACCATCTGATAGACCAGGATCTGGACTTGGGACCAGACTAGTCAGGGAATCACACAACCCCGATAAACACCATCAACATTGCTAAAACTCAGAGGACTGGGAGTAGGACTCGTGCTTGACTTTTTGAGTCTCTCCACCCTCCATCATCCTTTAATGACATTAGAAGAATTTTCTACAATGAAGTCTCTTGTAGTTTTTTTTAGAGGTTTTTCTTTCTAAATTTTAACTGAAGAGTTAGTTAAAGCTGTGCTAGGCAATTTAAAAAATCACAATGTGGGGTTGCAGCAGAGTGTCTTATCTACTAAAAGAACAAGAAGAGAGAAGAGTTTCTGGTGAAATTCTGCCGTTAGAAGTTCAGGTGTGGACACAGTTGGGACGTTTTTCTCCACGCAGAAGAAACAGAGAGTGAAATACAAAGTGTCTCCTCGGCCGGAAAGCTGGACTCACCAACGATCGATCTTTTAGCTACTTGCGGTCTTCTTTAGCATGAAGGTTGGCAAAAATGAGCAGATTGTGTGTAGTTTACATCACCTTAAAGGATTTCTGAATATAGAAGCCCTCGAAAAAATTCAAAGAGTTACACCTTGCTGCCATTTTGGAGGTACCAAACAAATGAAGTTGCCTAGCGTAGCTTTACAAGAAACGTTTTTATGAAAAGAAGCAGGAAAAACTGAACTTCAATGCAACTGCTAGCGTTTTAATCAAGGACTGTGGCATTGCATGGCTGCTGTAGTTGCCCCCCCCCCCCTTTTATTTTAGCTTTATTGTGTAAGAGTTTGTGCATTCCTCAGGACACCAATCACCAGAGATGAGATGAGAGACAAGATGCTCTGCGATTCATCAACAGTCAACTGACACAGTGCAAGTTCATTTCCTCTGGGTCAAGTCATAAAGATGAAGACTTGCATCTGTGTGTGTGTGTGTGTGTGTGTGTGTGTGTGTGTCTGTCTGTATGTCTGTGTGCACAAGTGTGTTAAACTCACTTCCCTCCACTCCAGAGTGTAATGTTAGGAATGCAGTGACCACTCTGAGGCTGTGTAGCTGATGATTAGAGGGAGAGAGGGAGAGAGAGAGAGAGAGAGAGAGAGAGAGAGAGCGCTAATGGGGGTATCTGCTTTAGTGCTCATTAAAAAGAGTGTGCGTTTTTAATAGCCAATATAAATGAGCGTACCATTTTTATGGCCATTCAATTATTGTCCATTTAAGAGGAAGGGACTGAGTGGAGGCAGTTTTCCTCCATAACTCCTTCATATTAGGGAGTGTTGCCGACTCTTCTGACTTTGAATTAGACTGACTCCAGAACAGTGGGAATGACAGGAAGGCTGTAAATTGCACCGATTAAATCTTGTGTACTTGCAAAAGAGAATGTGGTACTGCTAGTGTTAGCCAGCAACGATGCATCTTGATTTCGTATTGCTAAATGGCAACGCTGACCTTTTGGCCTGTGGGTCTCCAAGCTTTGGTGCCAAAAACTAATCCAGTCTCTCTGGTAGAAGGCCTGTCAGGCTAGCCTCATATTTAATGGACAGACAAGTAAGTGGCATCGATCAACTCCCACATTACTTAATTTCCCAAAAAATGTCCCAAACTATTTCCTTTAAACAGATAAAACGTACATATAATTCCACACTGTATATTAGCATGCTCGTCGCACAGAACAAACAACCAGAGACGCAGAGCGGACTTTACCACAACATTTAAGCAGCCTAATGAGCCGTCAGTCTAATTTCTTGAATGGTGATGTGAAGATTTGCATTCAAGGAGGAAAGAAGGAGGTCAGGAGGTCAGGCTTCCAGAGAGTTCAGGTGTGCACTCACGAGATGGAGACGTTTTGAAGCCTACTGAATTGTAGAGCCGTCACAGCCTTAACACAGGTGCGTTTGAGAGAGTGTGCATTTATGTGTGTGTATGTGCATTCCATTCAAACCTCTCCATACTGTACAAGAGGTTGATCAACTTCTGTGTACTCCAGCCTCCCTCTAGATGCTTTGTATACTAGCCTACCTCCTTTTGCAACGAAGGCCTGTTTGAAGTCTATTGGCCGTTGTGAAGCGGAGACTGTCCTTTGCTAGGAGGAGGTGTTTGCTTCGTGTCCCGGGCTTGGTTTTCTCTCTCCTCAATGGCCTTGGTGATTGAAAAAGCCTCATCTGGGGGAAAAGAAGAAGAAAAAGCAAGGCAGTTCAAAGCAGCTCCGACTTACAGTGCAAGAGTAGAACTGCGGATTTGCAGAGACATTTTTGTACGCATAAAGATCTAAAATTCAAACCGGTTAAAGATTATGGAGCATACAGAGTACTGTACTTCCCATCTATTTTGAGACCTCAGTAGTTTTTACATGATATTGAAATGGTTGCTATACCAGTGGGTTGTTGAGTTATGCATACAACATTGTGTGCTTAAATATGCCTAATAATACACAAACGTGTATATTGAAGGTGTGGGTAGTGAAAATACTTGAAACGGATACTCTAGCCTTCAAGGTAGTGTAGTACTAATACCAATGTTGTACAGAATTCCCTTTAAGATTAACTCCTCAGTTATGAATTTGTACTCCGAAGTGTGACTTAGAAAAACTATGAAGCAGGAGTGAGTGTATGTATTATAAACTGTATATCTGTAATCCACTCTTACCAAACCCTTATATACAGCGGTAGAAACCAAATGGCATTACTAGTGCACTTAGACTAGGTTACTGCTTTAACCGTTCTCATTTTGTCCAAGTTCTAGCTAAGGTTTCTTTGAGAATGTCTTTTTAATGGTGCCGGCTAACACGCTTCAGTGTCATTTCTGGTTTAGAGGCTTTTTTGTTAGGAGGATTCCATAGATTTTAATGACAAATTATTTGTTCCGTGATGGCTGTGTGCCACAGCTTTTTAGCTACGTTTCCTCATGGAAAGTTTGGTAATGCTAGGTGCAGCAGTGCATATTTTTTCATGAAGATGTAAGAGTGTGTTTTTAGTCTTTCTCTTTGCTAAACTGTAGGATTTGTTCAGTAGCTAGTCATGGCTGCCCTCCCAGAGGGGCTGGCAGGTGTTGTTCTTTTCTCTTTGGTTGGGTTTTTATCATGCCTCTTAAGTTGTATTATTTGTGTCCGTATTCCTTTTTATTTTTTGTTTGTTATGAACTTCATGATTAATTTACCTTAGACATTATTATTCAAAATGTATTTGGTTGATATCTGTATTTATTATCACTTCAAACAGGATAAGAGGACAGAGGCAGACAGGAGCGTTTGTTTAATTTGATTTTTCTGGGTTGTTTTTGTTTTTATACTGTGTATTTTCATGCCAGCAAGCCGATGTGAAAGCTCTACCTCGTCTGAGCCATTCTCAGTTCTGTTACACTTTTGTACATCATTTCAAAAAGATGTAATGTCATGTCCACAATAAAGACACACAAAATGGCACCTGTTGGCGCTGTTTCATCTGGTTTTGCTTGTTTGTTTTTAAATTTACCTCAGCCACTGTGACTGAACGCGTCCAAGTTTAGATGAAAAAGCTTCACGGATTCGCACATTTTCTTTTCCCCTTTTTCTCACACTGCCGGTGTGAAATTTACAAAGAACCATGCAGTGTACTGTCTCTGAATATTGACAGGATTAAAAACTGAGCATATTTTGTATTCTTTTGTGTCCCTTGCACGACTTATTCTTGCCATGGTCACTAACTGTCATCAGATGTTACTGTCAGCACTGTGCACACAAGCTCTACTGGTATATAATTCCTAAATACTGAATAGGGCCAGTCAGTCATGTCACAATCAGCTACAGCACCCAAAAAAAACCTGTACAATAACATTTGATTTTGTTTCAATTTAGGTTTCATATTAACGGTTAAAACTGTTCTTTTACTCATTTTACTGTAATGTTGCCATATGGTTTGCATTGTCACATTGTAACAGGGCGGTCACGTGTTTGAAACTAAACTGGGCCTTTATGTGTGGAGTTCACATGTTGTCCCCATGTGTCTGGGTTTCCTCTAAGTGAACACAGTCAGATCAGGTGAAATAGCGGTAGAACGTTTTTCAATAAGCCGCCTCATTTACATGGTGAACTTGATAGCAAACGGCTGCATATTTACACATCCAGCAGTTATGAAGCAACATTAGCATTCACTTGGAGTCGTGTTTCTGGCCACCTGGTGAATGTAAGTCCAATATTCACTCTCTTTTAGCTCTGGTTTTGGTCTTTGGACCAGCTCCAAAGGGAAATATGTGGCTCTTTAGCTGCTAAATGCTTCACTATGTTCACCAGCTCGTCTCTAACTGTGTCCGTCTGATGTTTGTAAGTAGCGTACGGTGAGTCTTTTCACTGAAATTACGTTATGAGAATGGTGAGAGTGAACCCAAACAGTAAAGTTATGAGCCGGAAAGCTAAACAATGAGCTGAAACTTGCTATAAAGCTGTGTTAAGCCGAGAGCTGCAGATTCACGTGAAAATATTCTATAGGTTCATCCCTAGGTCCATCTTTCACATTGTCATTTGATAACATTATTATCATTATTAAGTATCGATTATAGCCGCTGAAACATTTTGGCTATACTTGAGGAATTGTTGGCGTAGTGTTCGAACCCCCACACTCCACATGCATACAAGT
Source organism: Enoplosus armatus (assembly GCF_043641665.1). Classification (NCBI taxonomy): domain Eukaryota; kingdom Metazoa; phylum Chordata; class Actinopteri; order Centrarchiformes; family Enoplosidae; genus Enoplosus; species Enoplosus armatus. The sequence continues at coordinate 19,508,915 of NC_092188.1, read as the reverse complement.
TAGTGGTGTGACTAATGTATCCAGTGTCTAGGATGTTTCACTGCCTTTAAAAATAACATGTTAGGAAAGGCATCAGCTTAGATGGATGGATAAATAGGCGGGTCTGATAACTGTCTTAGGGTGCTGCTTTATATATTATATATTTCCCTTATCTGTAATAAGTGTGTATAATGGGTGTATGGTGTTCCTTCAGAAGTATTCCCACCCTCACAGCATACTTACCCTCGTAGGAGAAATGCTTTTCTCTTCCTATTTTATGCCACAAATGTGATCAAATCTGCAACTAAACTCCAAAAAAAACAACTGGCTGAATGTTACTGTCCATCCCAGGCACATTTACCCCAAATTGTCTGCCACTTGATAAAACTCTACCATTCTAACCTGCTTCTTAAATACAGTCTGCTCTTTCTAATAGAGTCTATTTTCTAAAACCTAGTGCCTCTGATTTGGCTCCCCACGCAATCTCCATTACCTGCAGGAGAAAGTGCAAGTGGTCATGATTCATGAATACGAGGTGAAAACAGATCAGACCTAAGTCATACTGCAAGCTGTTCCCTTTCGTAGCATGTGACACATTTGATGGATAGCGACTTTGATGTGCGTCCGGGCCCGTTGGCACCTTGATGTCCATGTGTGGCCGTGCGGTTGACGTCGAGCTGCCAAGCAACAGTGATGAGAAACCCTCACCCTTCAACTGCAAGGGACCACCTAGGGATTCGTTGCTACTTTGCCAGTCTCTTTCATGTTCGGTGTCTATGTGCACCATCTGTCTGTCGGTTTGAGCGACGGCTGAATGACGGGTTCCCTCTGAGAACATGGCACACAACGTTAATGCCAGGCAGGCCCGCGGGCTGAGAAAAGACTGCAGCTGCCCGTCACTCTTCCCAACCTCATCAGTCACTGCGAAGGCAGACGTGACGGCCCTGAGCTCCCTGAAAAACCTGTTCGCTGACATCTCTTCTTTCTGTCACACAGCAGAGAGAAGCTGGCTGACTGACTGACTGACTGAATGACTGACTGAGGCGGAAAATACGTCGAATGTCAGGCTGATTCAGATTTGATGGATAGGTGTGGTGGAGAACACAGTATACTGTTTTTCCACATTCCACATCTTTATGTAGTAAAATAAAACTGTTGTTGTTCACTTTGGAAGTCTTTGCTTTTACAGGGAGTGTCTCTAGATTACTTTTTCCCATTGCGCTGAAAATGTGTAAGGTCTTATTTCTTTACCTTTTTGAATGCATGTTTATAGCTTATCTTTATGTGGTTGCAACTTGGGTTCAACCGATACAGGTATTTGAGACAGGGTTTTTGGATTGACACTCATTGTAGCAGCTATTATGTGTCCATTTGAATGACTTTGAAAAGGTGTTTCACTCAGAATCAGATTCTGAACAAGGTGAGAAAGCCTAAAACAACATTCAGACTTCCACAGAACAGTAAAGGCATCAGTATGCTTCAAAATAAATGCCTTTCGGATTGTCGAACAGCGTAGGAAACCCTCCTCCCTCTACACCTGTGTGTCTGTCTGACAATTGTTGTAACTTTACGAAACCAAATCTGACAAGCAAGCCCATTTCACGCAGCACTGAGGTAAGAAGGTAGGCAGGATTTAAACTCTTCAGCTCTCTTCTTTCATTTTTCACACACATACTTTCATCACTTTTTGTGTTATTCAAACAAGTGCAACACCAAGAATAACTTCAAGGAGAGAAAGTACAAAAATGTGCACTGATATCAGTATTTGAACAATTATTGAATTTTGCCCCCCTTTCTATGACAGCTTATCATCCTGCATTCGAATGGCCGTTCGTAACAGTTATACACATTCTGCCTTGGACAACATTTTGTATGAACAAGTTTGTTTCAAGCATAGCCTGACCATAAGACACTCCCTTGTAAGCCATGAAGCACATTCTTTCATGTGGGTCAGTGATTCTTTTGGACGGGGTGAGATTTAGAACAAGACTAAGGTGCTAGCACCTCTAGCACCTCTTTGAGGCTACAGTGGTGCTTTGAGCTAAATGCTTACATCAGCATGCTAATATGCTTACAATGACAAAGTTAACATGCTAATGTTTAGCAGGAATAATGTTTACCATGTTCACCATCTTAGTTTAGCATATTAGCATGAAACGCAAAGTACAACTGTGGCTGATGATGATCCAGTTGTTTAAAACTTGCGTGTGGAGGATTTGAAAATTTCTTTCTTTGATGCCATCCTGTGGTCGTATCAAGAATGACAGCCAGCAATGCACAACGCTACATCTAGGGGCTGAAAGGTACACATGGACTGCGCAAATTTTCACCAGAATTGCTTGATTTTTCTAAACAAAAATGTAAAAACATCTGCCATCAAAACAATTTGAGAGAAAAAAATCCATCCATAATAACTACTAAAGGGCTGATTTCTAACCCTTGTTACAGTAGTGTGGCTCAACCTGAGCATACTGTGTCTCTGAGCCTTACATTTCATCCATGTCTCTCTGGAATCTCTTGTTCTGCTCCTGCAGGTAAGAGTGAACTGCAGTCATCCCTCCGGAGTTGCTTCCTTTCTTTTTCTTCGCCTGTAACCCTCCTCAGCTCTGCTGTGTACCGTCCAAGTCAGAGGGCATGATCTATATCTGCCACCAGGGAGCACCATCCCTCTCTAATGGCTGCTAAACGGCCTTCCTCAGGAGGACAAGGGCCACATCACAGACCAAATGGCACTTGTATATGTGCAATGGCTGCGGCAGTGTGGGCGGTGGAGGGGTAAATATACTTAAAACACACTACAGCGTATATCAACGCGGCAGCCTTGACTACAGTTACCACCAGAGAGTCCGACTCCTCCGCATTTCCCAGGCAAAAGGCCAAACACATTTACAACACTTCAAGTGTCTGCGACACAAGAACGCCCTCTCCACTGTGAAATATGTAAATATTGCACTAATCAAAGGGTTGTGGAATCGCAAAATGCCACGGAAAGGTTATGACCCGGAGCCTGTGCTAATAGGAGAGTGAGGGAGGGGGAGGAAGAGGAGGTGATGGAGGGAGGGCTGGGGGTTGAGTTGTTATGGTGGTAGGGAGTGTGTGTGTGTGTGTGTGTGTGTGTGGGGGGGGGGGGGGGTAGAGGAGTGACAGCTACCACAGGCGTTTCTCCTGCCTGAGGAGGACCTTCACATGCTGACCTCCGCCTCCTGCACTCCAACGCTCTGACAGTAATGAATAGGAAGGGGCTGTTTATGCATATCAAATGTTATTTACTCTCCCACAGTCAACTGTAGCCACAGAGGAAAGAAAGAGAGAGCAGCAAAAAACAGGATATTCCCAAAGACCGTGCTGCCATTAGAACAATGTGGACAAGAATGCAGAGGCCTCTGCGGTGCACTGAGGTTAATCTATCTATCGCAATGAATTACATGACATGGTTTTTGTGGGGCTTTAGCTCGACTTGCTTTTAAAATGCTGCATTGTTCACTGCCTTGATTTTTTTCCCAGGATTGGAGTGCTTGACAGATACAGAGTACCTACATGAAAACAAGCCCTTGTAAGTACATAAGTGAACTTGACAATGAACTCCTCTTGATATCTAGCCCGCATGATTATTTACTTCAACTATCTCCTGCTCTGCCAAACTAAAGTCTATATCCAGAGACAGAATCAGGGGGATGTTAACATACATTCTAGTCATGTAATATATTTTTAAGCAGGATTAATTCTTTTCCACATTGACATGATTGGTCTTAAATAGCGCAAACCTTAAAGCCAGAGGGAGGAAAAGCCTGAGCGGAATTATTCAAGGGAATGACGTTCGACGACAAGCTCAAGAAAATAACCTTGAGCGCGAACAATGAAGAATCAGCCGCCAGAAAACGTTTGTGTTTTTCCCGAGCCTGCGTGTCATCGTCATCGCTTTTACAGCTCGGCTTCATTTTCCATCACCCCTTGTGAGAATTAAGTTGGATCTTAAGTATGTAAATGAGAACCTATTCTGTGGCCCCCACCCTCTCTTATATGAATCCCAGGACAGACCATGACATTTAACATCGCCTTCACTAATTTGTGCTTAATAGCCAAAAAGTGATTAGAATTAACATTAATGACATTTCATATGTCTCCCCTTCTACATTCATTACCTCTTCTCTGCTGCTGATACTTAACCAGCTAATGCTGCTGGCTGCTTCTTGCAGCTTAAATTTCACGTTACACTTTTGGCAGAAATCTTTCAGTCGCCCTTATTTTACACTTGACTTTTTTCTGTCTCCTTTGCGAGAAGACAACAAGCAAGGAGAATTAAAGAAGGGGAGGGCGGGGGGTGGTATAAAGCCTTTAAGTTGGGAATCTATTCTATCGGTCACACCCTCTTTACCAATTGACATGAGCATCGCAGCAGATTAAGAAAAAGGGGGGGTCATCTCTTTTCTGGCTCAACGCCTGCTCTATCACCCTCAGCCCTTCTTGTTGAAACAAATGCTGTCCGATACCCTTCATCTCTTCTTCTCCTTTGGCGGCTTGGACCTCACTCCGCTATAGTTTTCCCCGAGCAAAGCCAAATCACAGAGGATAACAGGGCCTGAAAAAATGCTGGCATTTTATTATCATTTCTTTCTGCTTAGATCTGTACATGGAGGAGATTATTTCGTGAAAAATGAGCATTGTGTTACTGTCAAATGACAGTCTCCTACCAGCCCTCCGCCCTCCCCTCTGGTAATTAGTGATGGTCTCCAACCTTGTTCAAGGGCAGCGAGCTTTCCCCATGTGTTTCTATCAGGAGGTCACCCGATCCTATAGCAAGCATGTGACGAAGGTGGTTCAACATCAGCCTCTCCGGTTACAAATGTTTTATAATGTGATGGTAATTTAATGGCAAATATACTTTTGAGGGGGGGGGGGGGTAGGGATGCAGTGGGTGTAAACCATCATAAGGCAGAATTTTCCATTTTTTAAGAGTTAGATGAACTTTATTATATTTTTGACTTAGGCAAACTCACTAATATGTATTTGACTTTATTTGAGTACAGCCTATTAGAAACAGCCAAGAAGTTTAACCAACATAGAAAAAGCCTGCATACGAACCACATCAGACTTAATTAAACCGAGTAAAATTTGAAAGAAAAACTAAGGATTTGAGTTGAACTTCTTCTCAATGTTTTTATTTACATTTGGACCAATTCAATAAGTCTAATCCAATTAAAAGAGTTAGCTATCATTAACACATAACAGATTCCACAAACAAAGGAAAGACCCATGTTAACATTCCATCATTTTAGGGTCAGAGACCAGCAACTAAACACTGCCACGTTAGCAGCATCGTTTGAGAGCGGTATAGTAACATTACTGACTGCAATGTAATACTCCAGAGTAATTTAAATGTTACATGTAAACCAAAAGAAACAGTGTTAAATGGTGTTAGAGCGATTAAAGTTTCATAAAGACGAACCTTTGAAAAGGCCCGTTTATTAATGCTTTTCTGCAGGTTTATCTGATTTTTATTAAGTTGGTTGTTTTGTCTCATTAAGATCATCGACTGGAGGGCAGAGTTTAAACACCTTTTTTGTGTTTACCACTACAACACCATTGTAATACAAGGATGGAGGACAGGGGAGGCAGTAAAAGAGGGAAACACAGAGGAATGTGGTGGACAAAGGGAGAGGAGAGGGTATTTTAGTGCAGGGGCGGGGGGTTAAAAGGGTAAGAAGAGCTGGGGGTGATCATGGGTAATGGCAGGGACCTGGCCGCTGACAGACAGGCCAATCTCCCGCCTGGACAGACTCAAGAGAGATGTGTCAGTCTCCACCGGCACCCCGGGCCAGCCGCACCACCACACCGCTAAATGTGTATTGGCAAAGTGTCGGTGCCAATGCCATTAGCCAGCATACTTAAATTCCCCTGTAATTTTCTATGGCGCTCCTCGTTATTGGCACCTCTGATGGGTCGAGTATTTGAATCCTGGTTCAGCTTTAATGGATGACCGGTGGTGGTGAGCAGCCGGGCAATTTGTTATCACTCTTACAAGACACATCCACACACACACACACACACACACACACACAGGTGTTATGGTCCTTCTAAGGACACCAGACACAATTCATTCCCTATTGCCTCTCCCTCACTGCTATAAGGTTTACCCTAAGATAACCTTATTCTAAACTTCAACCAAAACTAAGGTTTCAATCTGAATCAAATTAAAATTCCAGTAATGTATATTGTATATATATATATATATATATATATATATATATATATTTATAGATAATAATTGTCCTCACAGGCAACAAACATAATTTCACTACATTTTCAGTACATGATTATATACATAGAGAAGACATTTTTAATTTCTTACAAAAGGGGCAATCAGTTCTCAAGCTAAATTAAAAAAAAAGGTAAAAAGCAAAATAACAAAAAGATGGAAATCTCCCAGTGGTGGAAACAAACTCTTAAAGATTACCACATTGTTATGAGGCTTGTGACACCTTATAAAGAAATTGTCAGCAGTTCCACCAAAAAGAGATTTTCCCTATAAACATCTCAGGTAGTTTCATTTAAATAAATTGTTCCAGGCCCAGAGTGGTAAAAGTACCCAATATTTCTAATAGAAGATTAGAATAAAGTCCAGACATGTTACACAAACTTGTGTAACAAAGCTTTGTTTTGTCTTCTTTCCAACCTCTCAGATGTATCTTGTGACCCTCTGGAAGAGCCCGACCCCCAGTTTGGGAAACGCTGGACTAAACCACAACTAAAATAGTGAAAAGTAGCTCCATCTCCACCAGCTACAGCTGTAAAAGGATACTTACACACTGATGTATTGTGTAAATGTTGCTGATAATACTTCTGTTCTTTTACTTAAGTAGAATTTTGAATGTAGGTTGTTTACTTGTGATGGAGTATCCTTACATTGTTGTATTTGTACTCTTGGAAGTACTTCGGTCACCACTGAAATGTCCAGTGTTACAGGTCTAAAACCCACAGTAGTTCTCACAAATAGAGCAATAAAGTACAAAGTACAAAGTAATCATGCCCGACACACACCTTAACACCTCTCATTACACCACCAGGACGGAGCTAATGAAGTCATGAAGTAATGAAGAACTGACTTCCAGTGCTGATCTGAGATCAGGCCTTTGCCAATCAAACCTCAGCCATTAGCTTTATGGGGCAACAAGGACAAACTGGCATGTGAACTGATTGTGATTAACATTTCATTTAATTTTTAATTATTTTTCAGCTTAATCCTCCCTGGATCGTGATACAATGAGTGCAATGAAACGCAGTATTTTTACTTTCTCTCACCATCTGTGACCCAAAAACACATTAAAACTGCTCGAATTTTCATGAGCAAACGATTGTGAAGTTGTTTTGGACTCTTGTGGGATTTGCAGCTTTGAACGTCTCTTTTGCAATTTTACAAATCTCCTCTCTCCCTCCCAGCGACATTGCCCGCACAGTGTATCGAGGGAATACAGCCTTCATCAGGCCAAGACAAACACACGCTCCAAAACACACATGAGCCACCACAAAAGTTAAATAACTATACACAGGAGCAATTTAGCTCCGCTGTAATTTGTATATAGTGTTTGACAACCTTGCTGGAGAAGTTTTCACCCCAGAAATGCTAAGTAGTCCCAGCAGGAGTCAGTCAGGAAGAGGAGAGGGGCTCTTTGCTGTTTAATGTATTCTTCGGCAGCCCAGAGGCCTCCAAAATGCTGCATGTCTTTACCATCCAGTGTACACACACACACACACACACACACACACACACACAGACACGTTCACACACACACACACACACACACACACTCACATATCTGTCGGCAGTCAGGCTCTGAAGGAACACTGCTAATGGGGCTGTTTTTAATGAGCCAGGAAGAGGAGAGTGACCCTTCGAAGGTGAATATCTCTATCTCTCTCTTTTGCTGTGTGGTAGTGTATGCATGCCATTCACACACACATTCACACGTGCGTACACACAAGTCCTCGTGATTTCCTACGAAGTTGTAATATTTATGTCTAATTGTTTTTAACCGCCATAATTACTTTCAGCTCTCGGCTCATTCATTCATCCAATCCTCTCATCAGGAGCGGGCGCGTGGGACATCAGAAGGCAGAAATGTGTGTGTTTTTTACGGCTGGAGAGCCTGCATAAATTGTAAGGGTTTGGAAGAAAAAAAAAAAAGAGCCCTGCAGCAATAGTCCTCCACAAAGCTGCAGGAGATCCGTCGATTTCCTCAAGTTCCACTTCACGTTGCAAGGGACATATCCATCCCCAGACAACCATTTCACTTTATTTCACTGATTTTATGATCTTTTTCCTGCAAAGAGGGAAAAAAAGGGAAGAGAGAAGAGGCAGCAGTTCTGTGAGCGGCCAAAAGATGGCACACTATGTATGGCGGGAGGAGGGTTGTGATGAGCGTTGTGGCGGCTGTGGTGTCTGTATTTAACCTAGAACCTGGAGAGCGTCTGTGTTTCCTCTGCTGGGAATCTTCTGCTTCCAGGATTCATGCAAGAGGAGGAGGAGGGAGGGAGAAGAAGGAGCGAGGTAGGTGAACGAATGTCGTGCTTCTGCTCATGTTGCTCAACAAGCCCTACTGCGTGGCATGCTCTTCTACACTTAAAATGAGCCTGAGGATGATGTAGCTGTGACATTTTCATCTGAGAGCCCCCCCGGTTCATTTTTGTCTGCAGAACATGTGGAGTTACAATCTGAGAATAATGGTTATTCTGATGATTTGTGTGTTTTTTTAACGTCTCGCACAGAAAATAAATGCACTAACCAGCCAGGTAGGACATATTGTGCAGGTTAATATCTTTGGTTTCCTAAAACAAATGAGAGGGGAGATGAAAAAGATCCTTTCATACATCATGTTTTAAATAAATTTGTCATGAAGCTCATTAATCCCACCAAAAATTGTCTTTTTATGGGTGTTGCTGATTTCTTTTAATCATTCTTCCCTCACGCTGGTGCTGCGGAGGCAGTTTTAAATCTGTACAAAACTATTTCTTTTTGCCAGACGTGAGTGATTGGAGCGTCCCCTTCGTTTTGGTGGGTTAATTGGGAATCATTGCATTATCATCATCACAAAAATACAACATGTGACAAATGTGGAATTGGATTCATGAACTGCCAATATTACAGTTTATACTCCCACATGTTTAGAGCACAAGCTGATATGGATGTTTTCAAATATATAAGTACATTTATTAATTTATATATGAACACTTCTTTTGCTGGGTATTAACACTATAAGTGAGTGTAACAGTGTGATTACATTTGCTCTGTTACCACACAAACACTTAACATCCCCGCTTTGAACATGGACATGCTCCTATACGCTACACACTCCACACACACACACACACACACACACACACACACGCCCATGCTACGAGACCACTGAAAATCAATGTGACAGGTTTCAGTCGTCCCTCAGTGTACACATCCCCTCTCAGACTCTCTCCTGACATCTGCTCGATTACCTCCTACAGCCACACACACACACACACACACACACACACACACACACACACACACTCATAGAGAGAGACGCCCTCCCCGTGGCCGCTCTAAGCCCCTCTGAGCCATATGAAATGTAGTCGGTGCAGGAGAAACCAGATACTGCTGGCTGTGTCACATTGCGTTTGCCGCCACCCGTCAGTAGCGGGTCTGTTTGACTGCCAGACGTTATGACAGCGTCAGTCATCCTCCAGGCCCAGCAGCAGGCTGTGGGACAGAGAAGAGGAAGAGGAGGGGGGGGCAAGACCTCCACCACAGGCTGGCTGACTAGGAGGTGGTGCGGAAAAGGGAGTTTAGTCCTGCTTTTACAGGAAAATGAAACAGGAATCTCTGATTTCATTTCGAAATAGAATAAGGTGACAGAGCTCAGTTTGCTTTTCAGCAGCTCAGTGTTTCACATTCAAACAGTCACACTTGCTAAGAAAGGGAGGCTGATGCCTATTTTTTCAGCTGGTCCAAAAGATTTGAAGCAACCCTCCAGTGGCTCTCTAACCTCTTGCATTATGCTTGTGTGTGTGTGTGTGTGTGTGTGTGTGTGAGTGTGTGTGAGTGTGTGCGCCTGGCTTGGGGATTTGACAGCTGGCAAGTTGGTGATTGAGCTGCTTATCCTGTCAGACCTGACGGCGAGACTTGCATTTTCACATCGTTTTATGCTGCTTTATATATTTTTTAGCCTATAAGCTGCGGGAGGGTGCAATATGGCACCCCAGAAGGAGCGCAGATAACAGCTTCCCGCTACAAACACTCATGACAGTCAAGGACACACACACAAACACACAGGTGTACACTCAAACAAACCTGCACTTCATACTTCCTATACACACACAGAAGATGTGACGGCAGCCCGGTTTGTCAGGTCATCCGACAGCACCGACAGCGGCGTGAGCTCCCATGTGGCCTGGAGAGTTTCCAGACAGCAGGACAGGAGGCCCGGACAGCAGCACTTCATGCCCTCGCCTCGTCTCGCCCCCCGCCTCCCTGGCCTCACCTCTTGCCTCACCTCCAGCCTCACCCACTGCCTCTCACTGCGCAGGACAGCAACCCTCAGAAGAGCCCGGCAGGATGAGAGGTGATGGACAGGCCGTCTCTGGTGTGAACTCTCGTCCTCTCTGGCCGACGTCATGGACAGACAGTGACATGAGCAACAGAAAAGGAGGCAGAGTTAAAGTGGTCATCCTCAGAATGCTTCTGCTGTCTGTGGGGTCTTTTCTTTTTCCTTTTGATGATGTTTAAGTTCCTATAGGTGCTGCTCTTTTCTTTGTCTGCTTAGCCACAGCGGTCATCAGTGCTAGTACTTCCACCTTTTCCTCTATTTATTTCATCTAAAATGTCAAATGCATCGCCTCCTGTGTGCCCCACGCTTGGTTTTTAGAACAGTAAATGTCAAAGCCTTCATAATAGCTCCAATTTGATTCACTCCTGTGTTATATCACTGATTGACAGTTGATGTAAAATGGACATATGTTCAGCGATGGAAGAAGCACTCGCAGAGGTTCTCCTTTTCTTAAGTAAAAGTACCAATATAACAATTAAAAGTATTACAAGTAAAAGTCTGTCATTCAAAATCCTACTTAAATAAAAGTATTAGCCACAAAATGTACTTAGAGTATCAAAAGTAAAATATAGGTTTTGCTGCAAAATGGCCCCTGCGAGTGATATATTCTTATACACGACATTATCAGATTGTTTTGAGAGGATTAATGGGGTAGTAAAGATGAAAAAAATATTATTAAAAAAAAAAAAAAAAAAAAATTCATTTGTGAAATATTGGATAATTTTTACTTTTTGAGCCTTGAAAAATAATTGAAATGTACCAGAAATGGAACACAACATAACATCAAACGTAACAAGGGGCCCCAACTACACACTGTTTTTTGTAAGGGGTCACAAGCTAAAAAATGTGGGAACCACTGGTTTAATCTTTAATACATTGTATTTTATAGGCTCATCATGTGTTGTTTTATGTTAAAAACTTAAACTGAAAAATAACTGGTAACTATAACTGACAAGCAAAAAATATATTCCTCTGAAATGTAGTAAGGTACAAGTATAAAGTAGCATAATACAGAAATATTACAATAACGTACCTTGACATTGCACAGTACTTATTTTCCTTCCACCACTACATATGCTTGCACTGTTGAATACTTCAAATGCAAACAGTGTGCGTTGCGTTCTGTATGGACCTCACTCAGTGCTGCTGTCAGTCTCCTTCATAGCCATTCCATGTATCACTACCTCAGAAATGAAGGCCCTCTCCTATGAATGATTAATAAACAAACCTATTAACAATGCAGCGGACATTTCACAAAAGGTTCATTTTCGGAAATACAATCTTCCCTTTTGTTAATAATGTCCATTAATCATGCTAGGATGTCACTTAACGCAAGGTTAATGAAACACTGCTAATGCCAGGCTAATCTATCCCCAGTCAGAAAGCCGCTGTAACTGTAATTCCTAACCCTCGAAACTATTTTCCCGGGGATTCTCACCGCGTGATTGATGGATGCGGGACAGGGGATGTCCATTATTTTTAAGTGGAACACAGAGGCAGAATGTGGGGTCAGCTGTGGGCCGGACTCAGAAAGCTTTACCTGTCCAAACGGCTAATGAACCACTGACAAGATATATGGGAACACTTTGGGGGGAGAATTTAAGTATGACATAACAACTTGATAATGGATTTATTGTGGCGCTCTGAACCATTCATTCACAATCAAGCCGAACGTTCATGGCCTTCTTCCTGCATAATCCTCTGGCAAAGTATTGATGGCGACTTGAGAGCGACTTCAACTAGTGTTGATCTTTGCGTGTGCGCGTTGTTTTTGTGTGTGGCTCCTTCCGACTTTCATTTTCCAGCTGTCAGGCCGACCTATTAAACAGAGTATTATTTTTTTATGTCTGTGTGCATTGTGTCTGTGTAAGCATGGCGTGGTGTAAGCACAACATTAGGAGAGATGTTTATTGTAATGTGAGTGTCTGGTGCCAGCTGAGCTGAGCTGCAAGCTGTTTGGAGAAGCGGATGACTGTTTGATTGTGTGATGACAATGTGAGCCTTGCATCTCTCTTCCTTTCGTCTGTGTCTCTGAAGAATGCTGACATTAAATGTTTGATGTTGGCATGCACAACTGATGTACAAATAAAAACCTCACCGGTGAGACATGTTTTTTTTTTGTTCTTGCATTTTGACAATACATTTGTTGTTTCTGTTGTTTCCAGATTCGATTCAAGTTTACCTTTCCCCCCCCTTTTTTTAAAAGTTTGGATTGTTTTATCTCTTATTTTTTATTTTTCCTCTTGAACCAGAAAGTCGCCAGAATTGAGGAGGCATGAACAGAAAATTCACTCAGGGTCGCACATGACTTTAGGAATAAAGCCTTTCCAGTCGAACACGTCTCGGTTTTCAATAGGGGGGTGTATACAGCATGACGCTGTGAGAGTGGTGGAGGTGGTGCTGGTGGAGGAGAGTCAGGTCAATATGAGTCCTAATAAAGCGTGAGTTCATTTCCCCGCTGCGCTCCCCCCTGGCCACCGACCGCTCCATATACAAGTCAAATCGGCTTTTTGCCTCCCAAAGCCCTGTGATTTATGACCCGGCTCCATTGACCAGACCAGCTAGTTTTCATTTTTGTTAAATCACGCGGCCCCTTAAATGAAACTATTGATTTAAAGTCAGCTTACTGAGGATTTAATTTGTATTTGGAAAATTAAAGCAGGTAACACTTTATAATTTCACACTACACTGGAGTAGAACCAGTTATCCCCCTATCCCAGGACCCAGTGCGTCCCAAGAATAGATGCTAACCCCCCCCCCACCCACCCACCCAACACCAACACACGCACACACCTATTCTCCCCCTCATTTCTCCCTCCATCTGGTTTCACTGGCCACTTTGTGTGGCCATTAATGAATTTTGGACAGGGAAAGGAGGGATTTATAGCCCTGGGACTCCAGCCTGGACCGTCCCATACTTAGTGCCCCTTTGCTCAGGGCTGCTGCCACAGCACATCAGCACTTAACTGCTGTCTTTCCCCTGATTTCCTGTGACCTTGACTTGCACTGGTGTTGTCTCAAGTTGACTTTCCGCCGGTCAACACCTCTCCTGCAGCTGCCAGGACGCCCCTGCTTGCTGTCGTTTCATCACAGAGAGAGACTAGAAAATCAGGTTAACTCCTTCTCTTATCCGTGTATCAAAGAAAGGCTTTGTGTCAGTTTATTTGTTTATTCACTGGTTTGTCACCACTGTTCCACTTTCCACGAAACTTGGGGAAATGATGTATCAGTTCATGATAAATCACAGACAAGAAAACAGTATAAAAGAAAAAAAACATCATCCCACATCGACTACATTCTGGTATTTTCAAAATGGCACAGCATGGGGAAGCTATTTGTTAGTCTCTCCATCACGTGTGAGTCCTCAGACAGTCCTGCGTCCCATTCTGACAAAATGATGCGTCTCACCTTTTCAAATATTATACTTCCTGGCCAAAAGAGGAAGCTACAATTACAGCTCAAAACACAGTGACATATTTGTTACTGATTGTCCCTCATTTGTGGGGGGGAGAAGACACGCTCACTGTCTGCCTTGTCTCAGCTTTGTCTCCAGGTCTGCTTCCGCCGTCTCCTCCTCTGACACGGCAGCCAGGCATCCCTTCCCAACTACCCCTCGCTCCTCTCCCCGCTCCCTCACCCCTCACCCTGCCATAAGCTCCTTCACCAAGCCCCTCATTAACCCCTCCCTTTTCCCCTGGCATTGAAAAGGCGCTGTCTTTAAACCTGTCCCCGCATCTTTAACAGAGTTTTCAATAGTGAGCATGTGGGCGGATGGGTGGATCCCTTTCCCCGTGCCCCCGCACTGACTGTTTTATATTATATTTAGTAATAATAATCACAGTTATCGCGCCTCCTCCTCCTCCTCCTTCCTTTTTGTTAGAGCCTCCCGCTAGCGGGGCGGTGGGACGGCATGGCTGTCTCCCTGGCCTCCTCACCTCCGAGAGGGCTGTGTGTGTCGCTCACCCTCCATAAAGGAGAGGGAGGAGCGGCGGGTGGGGGTGGGAAGCTCTAGGGTGTCATTAACTCCTTTCTTCTCCCCAGGAGGAAACAGCGGTTTGACTACCATGATCCTGACCCCCCACCCCATCCAGCACCCCCTCGCTCCTCCTCTTGCCTTCCCCAACCCCTTCACCCTTCTTGCTTCCTTCCATCCTCACGACCCCCAATCGCACCCCCACCCCCGGGGCTCTCCATAACTGTTTATTAACATGTCTTTTGACTTCACTAGACTCTTTTAACCGAGCTCACCCCTCCACCCACCACCTTCACTCAGACGTCACTTGAAGCCTGTGCTTTCCCTTTCATTATCAGGGACCTGTTAGAGCTCGGGGTTCTTAACCTTTTAGCTCAGTTCATGTAGGGGAATTTCCCTCCACTTGCTTTTGTTGTCCTCATTTCTGCCCACACTTCCTGTGGAGGCATCCATGTTGTTACTTCATTAAATAAAGAGAAAATAACAATATTTATCATTAGTTGTTTTTTTTGCCCAGCAGCAGGAGAGAAACTTTTCTCACACTATAAACATCATCAGTTACTTTCAGTTAATAATGTATGATTAACTACACTGTCACCACATCAAATATTTTTTAGCATATTATAACTTTAAGTTCAGTGTTAGGTTACGGTTAGGGTTACCCTACCCTTGGAGGATTGGGGTCTCCTGATAATGTATCAGTCAAAAATGTACATATTTATTTATTTATTTATTTTTCCTGATGCAGGGCAACAATGTGCCATGTGGGTGTATGTAAAATAGAAAAACAGAGTATATAAACTGTAAATATATATAGTAAAATAAAACACGTCTTTAAACCATCATTATGCTTCTTTAATGATTCATGCATATGGTTGTATTCCCAACAAGTTGTGTATATATATATATATAATTTATACAAATCACGCCTCTCTGCTTTCTGAAAGGCTGTTCCCACCCCAAAATCCAAAATGATGTTTCTGGTGAATCAAAGGATGAGCTGAAGTTTTTACCCACTACAGCTCATCATTTGATTCATCACAAACACGTCATCAGATATTACAACATGTAAAAGGGGAGGGTGTGAGAGTCAGAAAACTGTCTGTTGCCTCAGGGCTATAATATGCAGTAAAGGGTGAAAACTGTTTTATTAAGTGATTATAAATCTTTAAAATGCCTTACTAACTACGCACCAACTAAACTTAGGTTAAAGGTATGTTAGAGTGCAGCGGTGAGTGTGTGGACTGAAGTGTGTAAAACGCTTTTGTGTTTTTGAAAATGGTTATAAATACAGTACACATCTTTCCCCCACAGATGAGTCTTATTAGTAAAATTACTGGTGAACTAAATGGTCTAAATAATCCTTTCAAACTGTCAGAATCACATCAGTACGCTTATTTTCAGAGAAAAAAAAGTTTCACTATTTTGGCAGTGAATGAACCACATTTTGAAAAAAAACAAGTTACAAATACGCAACAGAAAGTATGTGCGTGGGACTGTCTTGAACACATTTCATAAACAGGATCAATCAGAAATTGAGCACAGCTGTCGGTCAGGTCTGGCTTTGATTGTTTTCGTCGCTGGAGGAGGAAGTTTGACTGTCTTTGGGACGATCCAGGACAGTAGTAGTTGACTGTATGAGCGTCCCAGAGGGAGATTGCACAAGGGTCTTTGGGTTGGGCTGCCAAGCTCATATCTCTCTCCTCCCATAAACATCACAGAGCGCTGATGTCTTTAAAAGGCCCTGAATGACATCGGGGAGTGGAGGAACACTGTGATTAATCGCCACGTTGATTCTCATGGAAATCACCCCGGGTCGATGCAGAAAGAGAGGAGGAGGAGCTGGAAACCGTGTGAAACTGACTCCAGCCAAGTACACAAAGATGATTGCTCACAAGGGGATTTTTATGTTATCAAAAAGGGAATTGTGCAGCGTACAATGGCCTTCCTCTTGTGCCAATGTGTTAGTCCATAATTCAAATCTATAGCTTATAAATTGGCATTTCCGATCATTTAGAATAGGAATGACTGGAATACAACTTGATGACAAGAAATTTAAATCATTTTCTAATCACGTGCAGTTCTTGAATCAATCTCTAGAATTACAGAGAGGAGTGAGAAAAGCAGAAGTACATGGATTTTTTTGTATTTAAAAGACACTTTTATGAATCAGTTCTCGTAAAAAAAACCTTCTACAACATGTACATCATGACTGAGTGAGCAACATCAATTAATGATTGAAAAGTCAGTGTTGTACTTATGGAAAGGTGTTAGGCGGTGAACATAGGATGACACTTGATTCAATGGGGATGTTGGGTACTGAGTCAGTGACTTTGATTTCCCACAGGAAAAAAACCCTCTGTCTCTTGTAAATGCTGTGCATGTACCGGTTTAGGTAATTCATCCAGGGGATCATTCAAATAAACTGATCTCAATGATAAATGCAGACTTTGGGGAGACATAGACAGATGTGCGTTCTTAGGAAAAAAAAAAAGGGGAAAAAAAGGTGTGTATCGCATTTGAGGAACTGCAGAATTCACAACACTACTTCTTCATAACAAAGCCTTGGAAAGTTGAGGCTGACACCACCAGAAATGAATGAAAGTTCAATGGCGTTCTGAATGTTTGTCAGGAGGTGTAGTTTATGCTGTTTGGCATAACTGCCTTCCCCAAGCCATAAGTCTATGCCAGCATTAAAAACAAATAGCCGCACTGAAAAAAAAAAAGCAGGGAAGGAGGAAATTTGCCCGAGTGAGGAATTGATTTTGTCTGGCCCAAGAGAGTACTTCATTCTTGGTCACGGCAGCAGGAGGGCTCCGAGACGTGTTTTACTAACAGGAGAGCAAAGGCACCCATGCAAAACTATTTTTTAACAGCGCCTGGAAAAATCACCCACTCCTGTGCACCATTTTTTTTTCCTTCTTTACAGATGACACAATACTTTCCAGTCACTCGTCTCTAGGAGCACCTCACGGCCACTTTTCAGATTTAAAGCTGCAGAGGTGCAACGTGCCACCTTTTGCTATGCAAGCAGGGGGAAACATACACTTGCTGTGTTGGATTTACAGTAAAAGTGAGCATATAGGACTCTCACGGAAACAGAAGGGATTTCCCACTGGAGGCATACATGTCAAACTGAACACACCTCCCCCTAACACTTCACGAACTGTGCTGCAAATGCCTGTATTCATGGTTAATCCCTATTTTTTGTTGTTAGATATTATTCGCAACAGGCTATTGATTTCGATTCCAAACGATTATGGCAAATGATAATACAATTCTCTCCATATAATTGAATATCTCTTTTCTTACTCTATCAAAACACAGGATACAGATACAGGGTATACGCTCCGGCTGTCACCGTTTCTGTCCACCTCAGCAGAAGCGGCGGGTTTTATAGGGCTGGTAAGGAGCGGAAAATGTGAATAAGCGAATTTGGAGAGCTTGACTCTCCTCTGCAGTGCTATGCAATTTGCAATTTAGTGTGAGAGCTAAGTGGCTCATTTTTATGTGAACACCATTGTGTTTCTAACTGTGCAGCAAACAATTGCTGTTCCAAGGCAAAGAATGACACAATGTGAACAATGGAACAATGAGGGCCTTTTTTCTCTCTGTTTCTGCCTGGAGGAAAAAAAAAAAAGACCCTTACAAAACAAAAAAAAACTGGGCTGGTATAATTGTTTTCTGAGGCTGTGATTCGGAGATGTTAAGTTTTTTTTTTTTTTTTCAGAGAGGAGAGACAAGATGATGCTATGCCCCAAAAGAATGCGAAGTGTGCGCACTGTTACACACACGCGCAGACACACAAGAGCGTGCCGGGGTCGTGTACACATGAAAACACATACTCAGGTGCACATATACACAGCCGGCGTCGTCTGATGTCATGTGTGTTAGTGTGTATGTTGACAGGGATCAGCGATGGGTGTTAAAACATTTCAGGCCCCCTGCTCTCCCCACAGCCATAGCATTGACAGTGTGAGACCTGCCACTGAGCAGCCTAACCTGACACTATCTATCACGGGGAGCATGCAGGAGTCAATGCTACACTGCACACACCGACACACAATCTCCCTCACTGTCTACTGCACTCTGTCTCACTTCCGCTGCTTGGCTATTTCATTCCCTCTCTCTGTATTTATGTATGTCTCTTTGTCCCCTCTGCCTCCGCTCCTCTCAAAGACACTAAAATCCACACACACACAACCCCGTGCGCACACAGTCTCAGGGATTCCTGGAAGTCTTGTGTGCATGTCATAAATCAAAATGATCATATCAGTCTTGCGCACAAAGCCGTATTTATTGCAAGGAATGATGATACAATAGATTTCATCCTCCCTCGTGCTCTGTGCGGTAACACATTATCAGTTGGTGTATCAAACTTTTTTTGTGTGTGTATGTGTGTGTCTCGCCGTCAGTCCCACCCACCAAACACTTGACTCTTTCCAAAAAACCACCCCCGGGCGGCTCGAAGGCCTACATCTGTTTGTGATATACAATGTAATACAACACCTCACCCACACGCTGCAATGTCACAGATTCACAGTCCGACAAGGAATTGACACTGCGTTCTTTCCCAGAAGGTCTTGCTCTTAACGGCTGCAACCACCCCCCTACCAACCAAACCAACAACCCCCCCTTCAAATCCTCACCCCGCTAACATGGACAGCCCATAATAGCAGACATGAATCTGTGTCTCCCCTTGCTCCAAACAGATGCTGGCTGTCCATAAATCACATTCCTCCATTTTGTTGAGGAGAACAAAAAACGTTGTTTCCGTGGGCCTGGTAATAATCCCTGTGCCCCATGTTGTGTTTTGTCTCTGGGCCGGCTCTCGTCTCCCCTCTCCTCTGTCACGCTCTGGCTTCTCCACATGCATTACAATAGGGGCAGCCAGGTGATGAATATTTGTGTCGGGCCTGCCGTTAAGATTTCATTAATCACCCCAAGACTTGAGAGCAAAGCGGCGTACCTGGCCGGCCAGCAGGCAGCGGGCCTCCGTATACAACCTCCTGGGGATGACGCGCAACCATGTTGTGTTATGTTATGGCAAGGCTTATTTGTTGTATTTGTCTCTCTTCTCTCTATCTGTCTTGCTGTTCGAAGTAGCACAGTTCCTCTAAAAAGAATGAATTCGCTGAAAGGAGCAAAAAGAAAAAGTTTTTACTGTCCAATGGCACAAAATAACCATGATTCCTCAGCAGGGGCTTGTTATGGCTGTTGATCAATATCAACTGAGTCGACAATTACTCGGCCAGGTGTTGAGATTTCTGGCTTTCAAAACTCTATATTTACAAGTGTGCAATGATGGAAGACAGCGCTACAAGTATGTGACAGGAGCTGCAGCACATTTCAGCTTAAAAGTTCTACAAAGGCTCATTCTGACGCCAAAAATAAAAATTACAGGGCAGTGATATTATTTTAAGATCCAGAATGTCCTCTTTAGGCAGGTTAGTTGGATTCATACTTTAACTGCTCAACTTGATCGTCTCCACTGTGAGAATATGAGTTTATTATTTGTGTCAATTACAGGCCACCGTGACACAACGGTGGAATTGTTAAAACATTGACTCATGCGGACGGAAACACATTCTATCAGTGTTTTAGCAAATGTTTTAACTCTTTCTGGTTGCCAACTTGTAAAGGCCACAGGTCACGGCCATCTAAGTAATGTAGGCAGTAATGTAGCAGTAGTTCAGCATTTTTTTGCCATTGTTTGTATTTTTTTGTGGTTGGCAACCCACTTTGGTTCAGACTGAAATATCTCAACAAGAATCCCCATGAAAAACATTTTATGTTCCCCAGAGGATGTGCACCACTGGATTTGTGATCCCCTTAGTTTTCCTCTAGCGCCAACAAGTTGTGCATGTCAAGTAAAATATCTCAACAAATACTGAATGGATTGTCATGAAATCTGATGCAGACACTCATCCCACAGGATGAATTTGGATAATTTTGGCAACTTTTCGTCT
Source organism: Enoplosus armatus (assembly GCF_043641665.1). Taxonomy (NCBI): domain Eukaryota; kingdom Metazoa; phylum Chordata; class Actinopteri; order Centrarchiformes; family Enoplosidae; genus Enoplosus; species Enoplosus armatus. The sequence continues at coordinate 19,488,420 of NC_092188.1, read as the reverse complement.
TGCGCCACCCTCAGGTTAATATGTCCAATACTTACGTTTATAACCAAATACCTGGAAAATGAATGACATCAGCCTCAGCTGTGCTTTGTGTTAAGCACTGGTTAGCACATGTTAGCATGCTAACTCACTAAACTAACCCTAACCCTAACCTTCTAAACATCAGCATGTTAGTATTGTCCTTGTGAGCATGTTGACATTAGTATTTAGCTGGAACTACAGCCTCACAGAGCTGCTAGCATAGCGGTAGACTCTTAGACAATGTCTGCACAGGCTGCCTGAACACAGCATAGCATAAAAAACACTGTTACAAACAGTACTTGGTATTCTATTAGACATATCATGTCGTTCCCCTGTATTAGAAATAGGCTACAGCTCAAACAGGAGATTGTTTCACCCTGTCAGCAGTGAGACCTAATAGCAGAGGTCAAAGGTTAACCTGACTAAAACTTTTATCAACACACGACTGCAGGCACACAACATAACCGCTGTCTTTCTCTCTCTCTCTCTTTTCTTCTTTCTAGTCTCCTCTCTTCTTTTTGTTTTTTTACGGTGCTGGTAAGGGAGTAACAGATGGAGAGACAGAGTGCAGGGATGATGAGGACGTAAAATGTGCAACGTTTACTCATTTGCTTCTTTATTGTCTCTCGCTGCAGGAGCGGATTGAGGGAGCGAGTGGAAAACAAACCGGTGGGTACAAGGACACGGGCCTCCCGAGCCTCATTCACCAACCAATCGGCCTTGATAGGATCTACCAGCTGCCAAGGATACACTGACTCCCTCTCTCTCCCTTCCCTCTCACCCTACCTCTCTCTCCATCCACCCTTGCCTCCCCACCTGTTCTCTCTCTGTCAGTCAATTTCTACTCTCTTTTTGGTGTCTATTTGCACCCCTCCCCTTTACTGCCCTCCCCCCCTTCCCTTCCTTTCTTCCTGTCTGTAATGCAGAGCGGTGATGGATAGACATGTGCCGGCGTACAGAGGAACCTATTTGGACTGGTGTGTCAGCCCATCTTTATCAAATGTTGCAGAGGTATATTCTCTTGCTATGCTTCATTACTCTGGAATGGCGGGCCCTGAAATGTTTGACTGCTCTGTCTTCTCTCCTCAGACCCCCCCCCCCCCCCCCCCCCCCCCCACCTCAGCCCCCCACCACCCCCCCTCTCCCGTTCATTTAGCGGCTGTGAGCTGTAGTGTTGGAGCTGTGGAGTGAGTGTGAGCATTGCTGTCTTCCTCTCTCTGCTGGCTGGCCGCGGGAACACAGCGATGCCTCGGGGGGTAGATATCGATTCCATTGCATGGCTGAGGCGCTAACGAAGCCCCTCCCCTGCCTACCCATTCTCATGACAACCGGCTGCCACACCGGGCCGCCATTGGCTGAGCCTCAACGGTGCCTCTGCCAATCAAAACGCCACTGACGGCCCCTGTTTCTGAGCATGACCTCAGGATGACATCACTGGAAAGGCATTAAAGTAATAAAGAGCTTGGTAGTACACTACTGTAAAGGGCAGTGCAACATAAAGACTCATCGATCAGCGCGTACAGAATCTAAATTGAGGTGTTTCACTCTTAGTTGAATGAGGGGTCAGCTCTCCCGGAGTAGCCTCTCAGGGAAAAACTTTTCTCTTGCAGTCTATCCACTTTGTCATAATATTCTCTGTATATCTGCGCCGCACACCTTGTCAGTGAGCTCGAGACCAAATGTGTGTGTGGATGAAGGTATATCACCCTGCAGGAAGTGGGGATCAATAGTAAATCCTCCTGAGCTGGGGGTATTTCTCCAGAGAGGTGGGGACTCTAAGCCAAATCAATGAGGAGCACAGACAGCATCTTGGACTTGATGGAAGTTTGGAGTGATGGGAATCAGGCCCGGGCTGAATTACAGCAACTATCATAACGGAGAACACAGAGCTCCAACTTTAGGTTGAGTTCCAAAACAGAAAATGTCTCCTCGTAGGTCATCATTAGATCAATTGCGGCTGGTTCATTGTGTTATTTTCAACATTATTTCAAAGAATGACACTGAGTATCAACCGGGTTGGAGCCAAACTGGAGGGCAGCCAGTTCAACTGGTAGATTTGAGGCAGCCATATCGAAGCTCTCCCCGAGGCCAGCGGAGCCTGTGTTCCTCCACCAGCCCCATTTGGACCTGACTGGCCTTTCCCTAAATAGCCCGTTTGGCCCTATAATCCACGACAGGAGACAGGGGCACTGTGGGATCAAAGGCAAAGCGTGGAACCCTAAAGAAGCCATAACTCCGGGGTTTAATTGTGTTTCGAGTAAATGTCAGAGCACCCCAGACGTCTGGGAATCATCTGCCTCCCTTTAATGCCAGTTATTGTCATTCTATCAAACAAAATCACATTTGGACCAAAATATTTGGAGAAGTAGCATGTGGGAGGTTCACTCCACGCAGAGCACTAAATTAGAGAATAAATGTAAACGGGGAGCTGTTTTGTGACACACACAGTAAACACACTGTAAATTGGATTGTCATTGGTTCATTTCTTTAAAAAGCTGCAGAGAAATGTGTGCTGGATGTTACAGGGAGAAGTTGTGTTGATCATCTGCGGTGCCATCGCTTTATAACTAGAGTGAAACAGAGTGGCTCATGTGTCTGTGATAATTAGGACTGTATTCTGTTTTGCATAATCACCCAGAAAGATAAAAAAAAGTGGAGATGAAGCATTATCAAAACAATGATAACTGCACGAGGGGGACGTTATCAATATATCTGTTTCACATCCTGGATTCTCTCTTATATTTTGACAACCCATATAGCGCGTTTAACCTTCGGTGTCTGTTTCTCAAAATGAAATTGCACTGTGAAAAAAAAAAAAAAGAAAAAGAAAAGAAAGACTCATATTACCGTGAAAAAAGATGGCTTTTCTCTGGAACAATAAGCAGTCCTTGAACTCCACGTCATTAAAGTGAATGCCATCATTTCCTTTCATTAAGATGACTGTGTGCAGACACATATTGCAGTTGGAAGGCGAAAGCTGCGGCAGGAGACTCATTTAAAAAACCGCCCTAATCTGGAAAATGATTCTAATGTTTCTCAAATGTTATATCCTCCCAACCTAGCATGTGAGGCGCTTAAGAGAGCGGTAACATTTTGAGGCATTTAAACGAGCCTCTGCTTAAAAAATGCACCCTGAGTGCCGCTTTCCCCTGCTTTCACATATATTGCCAATATTTTTGACAATAAATATTGAAAAAGTGAATAAAATCCATATCTCTTCCCCCTCTGAGATTACGGTTATCACATGCAAAAGGGCCTCCCATAAATTGTGAATCTCTGTTGCTGCTTTTTTGGTGTCAAAGCGTAGAAATAGTCATGCCCTTTCCTGTTTCCCTCATTTGACTCAACGGGTGTGAAACAGTCCCTCATATCCCTGTCTTGTCTATAAGAGATGAAATGACTTTAAGACTGTGCAGTGTTGCCACAGGCAGGCCGGCTGAAAGGCTATTTCAGAAGAAATGGACATGGACATAAATATCCTCACGGGGTGCTTTGTAATAAAAAAAAAAAAAACACAATGTTATGAAACGCAGTGGAACATAAAGAAAGGAAGAAGGAGGGGTGTGTGTGTGTGGGGTGAGTGGAGGGGAAATATCCATCAAATTAACACATCAGTGGCTTTGATTGTAATCTCTCCACCCTGGCTCTTGCTCTGCCACGCTAGACAAGCAGCCAAACGTGATTTATCAATGCAAAGCTAATGGCATCAATATGAATCTAACTAAAAATCAATATTTCATTACCAAATTGTTAGCGAGAATGAAGAAAAATGGCCACGGCCGGAGCGTTCTCCAGGGTAGGAGCATCTGGAGTTCAATGTGACAAGATGAGCGATGCGTGACTCGGGGCTCGAGGAAGGACACGGCGAGGACAGGACTCAGTCTAGGCACACTTTGAACTCCCTCTCTCTTTCTCCCTCCTCCGTGTTTCAGCTGGCCCAACAATGTTCCCTCCACTTTATTATGTTTTGGCCGTTCACTTCCTCTCTCCCTCGTTCCTTTGCTCATATCTTTATCACACCGTTTCCTCTATCAATCTCCCCTTGTGTGTCAGCGAGGGTGTCGGCGGAGGACCACACAGTGTTTCACATTCCTCCTCAATTAATGACCAACTCGAACATGGAGCCACTCAATCTCCCCCCCTGCACCCCACCCCACCCCTCCTGCACACACACACACACACACACACACACACACACACACACACACCCCATTTCAATTATTTTTGCCTCCTTTGAAGACAAGTCAGCATTTTTTTATCTATTCCCCTTCCCCTTCAGTCTCTCTCTACCTTTCTCCCTCCCAGTGGATATATCTCCCAAGGCTCATCACACGTTCTCCTAACCAGCGCTGCATGGCTTCTCCTGTAATGAGCGCGAGAGAGAAAGAGCAAGAAAGAGAGGCAGAGTATGAGAAAGGGAGAGAGGGAGGTTGGGTTGATGGGTAAGACACCTACCTCTGGACTAGATCACACCTCCCTCAGATGTGACCTTCACTTTATTTATATTCTGGTTTTTAGTAACGAGTATTTATTAGGGAGGGCCTGTGATTGTGGCGCTCTGTCAGGTAAGTAATGATGCACCTTTGTGCTTGTGCAGCAGCCCCGGTTGCAATTAAAAACAAACACTCATTCTCTTTCTCTTCTCCCTTTCTGCATCTTCCCATCAACTCCCCCAAACATGCACACACACACACACACACACACACACACACACACATATATATATATATATATATATAACTCCCTCCCTCCTCCAGTGTTTGGACATACTCCAGTTCTACCTTCTTCTTCTCCTTCTTCCTATAGTCTCCCCCTATTGCCACTCGCTCATTTATGTGTCCCCTGGGAGGAGGTAGTAATGTCCGAGAGGCCCATTTCTCTCCAGCAGGAGCGGACAGGTCCACTCCTCCGAATGAAAAGGGGAAGGGGGTGATTGTAAAACATGTGTCATTACAGTGTCAAAACACCACACAAGCACAATGACTCCATCCTCCATCCTTCGCCTTCGATGTTTCGGAGGGAATTCATCCCCTAATTTATGGCTCATGAGATAAGCATCCCTGAACTGTGTTGGTGTGCTAAAGGGCTGGCAATGACGAATATCATACATGGGCAGAGCGGCTAATATGAATGCTAATATCGCCCCTGACATACAGTAAATCGACCCTGGGTGTGAAACATATGCGGCTTTGGATAAAGTGTTCATGTTTCCATTGGTGGGAGATTAACCTGCTATGGATTTTATTGACATTTGCACACTGTGCAGCAGTAGTGTGGGAACAGTATGTGTGGGTGTGTGGAGGGGTGGGGGGCTCCCACACACAAATACAGCAGATGTATACAAATGTTACCTCCCACTTAAAGTATAGAAACACATGTACACACTCACTCAATATCACCAGCACCTTTCTCTTCTGGCAATACCATCATCAATAATCCTACAGTGGTGGAAGAAGTATTCAGAGCCTTTACTGAAGTAGCAATGCTGTAATGACAAAGTGTTCCATTACAAGTGAAAGTCCTGTAACCAACATTTGACCTAAGTAAAAGTATCAACATTAAAATGTACTTGAAGTATCAAAAGTAAAAGTACTCATCATGGCCCTTTTCAGATTGTTATATATATGATTGGATTATTGCTGCTGCATCAACAAGTTAATAGTGTTTTAATGTTGTAGCTGAGATGAAGCATATTGTTTACTGCTTGTGTACTTTAATCTATTAGTTATTTTTAATATGCTGATCATAAGTTTTATATGTAAAATCTTAATCTGAAAACATAACCCATAACTATAGTAGTAGTGTCAAGTAAGATAAAATAGAAATACTCAGGTAAAGTACAAGTAACTCAAAACAGTGTTTTCATACAGTAATTAGGTACATTTACCTTCAGTTACTTTCCACCACTGTAGACTAACCATATGTGCAATTTGAGACCAAAATAATAATATTTATGTGTGTATGGCATTATAGGTTTTATATGTTAATTAAATAAACAAGAAAAACACAGTCTTGCTTTAAATGAAAAGAGCATTGCCAAATAAATAAATTATTGCTTGAATTATTTTCTTTTTTCCCCTCCCTTTTCTTATATTTAGTCATATGTTTCAATTAATCACCCGAGGACTTGTTGCTCAGGCTGCAAACAGCAGTGTAGTCCTGTGTGGCTGTGTATAAATTGGGGTGTATCAGCATGGAGTATAGCATGGCTTGGGCTCATGTCTTAGAAATGAGGCTAACAAGACTTTCGTTTTGTCTTAATGAATAAATTAGAGAAGGTAATGCATAATACATAGATGATCCCATGTTGGATGGAGTGATAGATAATACATATATTTCATTATTTATTTAATGACATTAACTTGGTCGGGAGGTTTGGAGCCAAGAGTCCAGCATATATAGAGCCTGATTAGAATAGCAATCAGGCTGAATCACCTTACCTCCGTCTGCCCGACACAACGAGCAACCTGGCCATTAAGGGGATGCTGGACGATTGTAAGAAACGCAAACTGCTGTCAGGGAACCCGGGAGAGACAGACCAATCACATCCTGTTGACGACTTTGAAGTTTGAACACCTGCTGTATTTATCAGCAAAGCATGGTTAAAGTAGTCACATTACTAATGATGAAAAAAGACCTCTACCATGCTGCGAACATATTAATCTCTGTGATATCTGACTCTTGACTTTTCCTCTTTTTCAAGCTGCCAACTGGCTCACAACCCAGGCTAAGTTACTTATGGTCCAAGAATCAGTTATAGGAGTAATTATCTCTCAATATATTTGACATCAGAGTACATAGAAACATAGACACAGAAATACAGTGATATGAACAAACTTAAAGCCATTAACAGATATTTTTGGCCACATGGGGGCAGCGGAAGCAATCTGTAAACATGACATTTATAGATTGTCACCTCATAAAGTTGGTAGTGTAGTGTAGTGTACAGTGGGTTTACAGTGTCAACGCTTCCTAGCTGGAAAAAGATGTTTCTACTACTTGAAACAGGGTTGATGGAAGCAATGAGACTGAACCAAAATGAAAAGTGGTGGGTCGTAAAACCAAATCAAAAAGTTGCTAAGGAAGATGCTGAAGCACAAGTCTCTGTGGATTTGTCATGACAATGACCTGTCTTGAATTACACATTGTTATATAAAAGTATCAATGAGTGCAGCTTTAAAATTAATCAATAAATCAATAAAATATGATAAAATATATTTTTGTGTCATATTTTCAGAGGTACTTGTACTGAATATGAATTGTTTTGCAGGTAAAGTAACAAAGTATGCAAACTACGCTAATACAAGAAGCTACAAAAACAATGTCCAATGGCACTGTCACTGTCAACACTACAAAATTCCCAATTTATCAACAGATGAAACAATTAAGATAGAAAGCGTCCTCTCAGAGATTGTAAATCTGGCCGGACAGTGAGACATCTAATAGAGTCATTTGGTTAGCAGCAGTACCCCAACCCCCTGTCTGCTTTTCCCCCCCTGTAAGCGATTACAGGTTTTAATCAGCCATACAGCCCGAGACCAATTAATCGTGGAATAAATTAGCCAGTTTGGCCCAGACCTCACCACTCAACAATAGAAACAGAGCAGGGAGAAGAGGGGACTGATGGTGTGGGATAGGGCAGGGCTGAGAGCCATAAGGTGGAGCTCATAAGGCTTCAGGAGGGTAATGGGACTAGTGTGTTGCTCCTGGCTCAATTGGTTCATAACATGTCATTTAAGGCACTGTGACTGAAAGTGTGTTACAACCAGAAACAACACTCATGTGAAAGTCAATAGTTATAGTGATGATCAATAGCCAATGACTCAAGGGTAAATGTTTTTCTGCAATCTGCCGTTCCATCATATATTTGTCACTTTTTATGACATTTCATACAAGCTGTGATTTCTTCATGATGAAATTTATAATTCAAGTAAATTCAGATTAAATCCACAAGACATGTCTTTATCTGGTGGTATTTTGTTCACAGATATTATCAATTGGCCCATATCAAAAAATCCCTGACATCAGCATTCAAGAGTCCCATTAGAATTTCCACCATTTACCTGGGGTATCTAACCAATCAGCCGCTCTGTGGTCCTGAAGGTGGGGGTGGTAGAGGGGTAGGAAGGGCCTCTGGGGTTTATCTGTGGAACATTCGAGGAATCTTCATGGAGTCGGGCAGGGTTTGATGGGCGAGGCACACTTTAGTGCACGGTGAAGGCAGTATGACTAATGTGTGGAATGGGACATTTACATAGGAGAGGCAGGCTGTGCTCGCTGCCTCCCAGAGGTATGTATGGCTGGCCCAGCGCTGTGTCTGCTGCCTGTCCTCAGGGCTCCCTCTGCCACTTCATTTCCATGCTCCATTTTAGATCAAGGCTTCTTTAATATTTCCACATTATCCAAGGAGGCAATCTAAGATTGGAATTTGATCCACTTTGAAGGGACGTGCCCCCCACCCCCACCCAACCCCCCGGTTTTAAAGGATATTTTTTGTTGTGTACCTGTGATGAGAGACTCAGATTCAGTAATTGTTGTCACGTGTAAACTCCAAAAATTGTAATGAAATGAAAATGATTAGAAATGTAGAATTAAATGACTATTTTCAGTCCTAAGATGACACAGCTCTGCGTTGACATTTGTGTTTTTCCTCTCTCCTTTTGACACCTGTGACACATTTTACACACAAAAGAAAATGTTTCACCACCAGGAGACAATCACATTGCATTGGAAATTGAAAATTAGGCTGAGCAACAGTAGGTATTTATACACATCTTGTGACTACTATAACTCATTCTGCAGGAAGTAATTATTACCGACAAACCTTCTCAGCTTGAACATTATTAGTGCGCATTAACTAGCACTCCCCTTCGTAATTGTACATGGCAAAAGCAGCGGGTTGGAGGGTAAATTAGCGGAGGGGAGAGCCAAAGGGAGAGGCATAAAGGATTGGAAAGTTAATCTTGAACAGAAGATGGAGAACTGGGGGGGAGGACAGACAACAAGAGGAAGGAGAATTGGGGGAACAATGGATGTGGATATGATAAACAACAACATGGACGAAACTGCATGTTTCGCAGGCCGTCTCCCTTTGGACCCGTTCTCTCCTCTATACCATATTGCTGTAGTTTTAATTAGGTGTGTACGGAGTGTTTGAGTGTGCATGTCCTGTATATGACTATGTGTGCATTTATGAAGGATTATTTCAGGTGAGATGGATGAGGAGAGAGATGTAATGAGAGTTCCCCTGTGTGCCTCGAACACCCAGCTAACATTAGCGTGCAGCCGGGCCTGTTTCCAGGTATCCTGATGCGTTAAGACTTTGCACTATTTTGATTCACCCCAAAATGCAATACGTCCTCTAAGTGTTAAAAACAGAGTCACCATACAGTGCTTTATTCTTGACTGTCTGAAAGAATTAAACAGGCAGCTTTTTTTTTCACTTTTGTTCAGGATTTACCAATACATGTCATGTAAATGAGGTTGGTGCAATTTCAGTTGTCCCTGGGGCTCGGATTGTGTTAGAAAAACTGCATGTGAAAGAAAGACAGAGGGATAATATTTTTGCAGGCAGTTTAGTAGCAAGTCTTTTGTGACAGTAGACCAAAGAGAAAAGCACCTCCTATCTGCATTTGTCTTTACATCTTTTACTGTATGTCACTGTTTTGTCAGTGTTCATTCAACCTTCATTTTAACGTTATTCAGCACAGAATGAATGAATTCACTCTGGTCCTGGATGCTGAAATAACAAACCTAATGTTTTTCACAAATTCTATTGTTCACCAATGACTACTTCAATTGTAGTTTGTAGTCTAATATTTTTGTAACCTCTATGTCTCATGTTCTATGTGCTGCGGCTGTCTTGGTCAGGACACTAAAAGAAATGTTTTAATCTCCTGGTTAAATAAAGTTATATCATTTATACAGGGTGGTCCAATGAGAGCGCTCTCTTTTGCATACGTGCCCTATCTACACTGGATGATGAAAACAAAAGCAAAAAACATTTAGATGAACATTAAAACTTAAAAACTTAAAATATGATGAGGGTAAAATGGTGAAAAGATAGGAGGGGATCAAAGGGAACCATGGTGGCCTATATATCTGACGTGACTCGGGCAGAATATAGTAGTTACTGGATGTAACTTCAGTTCTATGAGGACAAGGAAAATGTTTTAATGGCATGCAAAAAAATATGCACTATAGTACTCTTATTATTAAAGCTCCTGAAGTTTGATAATGATTCCACATTAGTAGGCCTAAACACGCATGGAGGGGGCCAGAATGCCGTCTTGTTGTGCCATCAGCAATCTTTAGCCTAATACCGTCCAGATGGTGGAGGTGAGGATTGACATCCACAAGAACCCAGAGGTCCAAATGGCGCTACTGTGAACACAGTGGACTCATTCAAGTTCCTAGGGGACCACCATCTGCAACACCATTAAATATGATGCAAACATCTCAAATGTAATTAACGAGACCCAACACAGGATGTTCTTCCTACGTCTACTCGAGGTAAGACGTCAGCATGTCACTGCTGAGCGTGGTCTAACTACATCAACCATGAGGCCTCTGCCTTTTCTCAACACTGCTGGATGTCATTTAAGGAGTTGAGGGGTTAGCGTGCCGCTGCCCGCCCTCCATCAAAGACCTGTAAGATGGCAGAGCAAAGAAAATGGCAAAGAAAAGATGGCTACTGACCCTTTCCAGCCAGACAAGCACCTGTTTGACATCTTACCCCCTAGAAGACAGTTCTGGTGCATCAGTTCAGCACCACCTGCCACAGCAACAGTTTCTTCCCAATGGCAATCACCATCCTCAATCTGCCCTTCTCAATCTGCAGATCCCTCCACATCCCACACCAAAGCCTACTGCCACAAGTACACACATATTGACTGACCCAGCTGGCTTGCACAGGTAAAACATGAAAGGTTCACATTCTTCTCACAATTGAGTTTTATTTTGTATGCATTTGCTCATCCTCTACTTTTCATCCGTCCAGTTCTGCTTTGCAGATCTGATAATATGCCAAGGCTGTGACCAAATGTGCCTTTTTGGCTTTGGGTATTCATGTTTTTTTGTTTGTGTAGAGGATCTCAGCCTGTGCTGCTTTGTATAATGGACAAGGACATTTCCCTGGACTGTCTTTCAGCAATTTATTGCAAGGCACCAACTAAATGTCCCTGCTATGGTAGAGAAACAAAGCATTCACAAGGTTTCTCTTGTATAGATGGCATCTGTGTCTGTGTAACACCATGAGCGGGGTCACACAATTGTCCACTCTCGCCAACATGGTCACAATAGCGTTGCAAGTTATACGGCAGCCCTTCCCATTTTGGGAGAGAGTTAGATGAAAAGATTGATACCAATTTCATTTTTTGTACGCTAAATATGAAGCTACAGCCAGCGGCTGATTAGCTTATGTTAGCATAAAGACTGGAAACAGCTAGCCTGGCTTTTCCAAAAGTAACAAAATCCACCTACCAGCACCTCTAAAGCTCAGTAATTAACAAGGTATATCTAGTTTGTGTACAGACTCTAATCTGTACAAAAACATGTTTTGGTTTTACCGTGTCTTATGTACTGGGCTATGTCTTAGCTGTGTGAAGTTCCCGGCATCTCCTCTGGTTGCCTGGCAACCTCACTGTGACGACTGACTCCCCCTGTTTCCAGTGTTTGCGCTAAGCTAAGCTAACTGGCTGCTAGCTGTAGCTTCATATTTACTTCACAATCACGAGAGTGGTATCAAACTTCTCATCTAACTCTCAGCAAAAAAGTGTATTTCACAAAATGTCAAACTATTTCTTTCAAAAATTCAATTCATTCACTTTACATTTGATTAAAGTAACTTAACATCACATTGCAAAAGTACCGAAAGTAAATGAAAATGCATACCTTCGTAGGGAAAAAAGAAGGAATACTACCAAAGCACAACACACACAGTTCGTTTGTAAAATAAAATGCTGAACTTCCTGTCAAAAGATTATTCCCCTTTGTACAAAGTGTACAAATTCTACATGAGAGCATATTAACTCCCATAAAATATAGTGTATCAGCAACATTTTCAGAAGCAAAGGAAAAGTAAGAAATACAATAAAGGAAATGTTAACCTGTACCCTTCAACATAAAAGTCTCAGCCTGATCCACATTTAAGAAAAAAAAAATTACAGTTCAAAATATACATTATTACATTTGCACTATATGCAAGGTGCCATACAACAAAACTCAGTCTTAGTTTGGTGTGACTGTCTTGTAACACACAGCACCAGTTAACCAGGTCAAATTTCTTATGAAACCATCCTGCTTGCTTAAAGTGATTGATTGCAATTTTGATGGGGGTGGAATGAACAAAGCTCTGGCTATTACCAAGACTAGTTAAAAAAAGGGTTTCCTTACTTTAAAAAAATAAATAAATAATGGGGTCATGAGAAAAACTGGCCACATCCTCTTGTTGGCTTGCATTCCCAGGGTGGATATCTTTCTTTTCATCTCAGTCCTCTTCCTCATTCACATCTCTTCTTTACAGTCACAGGCCTTCTTCTCAGCAATGAAATGCTGCACAGCATGCAGCTCGCAGCAACAACACGCTAATTTAGCACAGGGGAAGAAGTGGAGGCATTCTTTCTCAAGGCAATAAAAACCCCCGTTAAAAAATAATGAATTCTGGCTTGGAAAACCACACAAATGGAATCATTTGATTACTGTATTCCTTCCATTTTTTTTCCACACACATAGTAGCCATGAGTCAAAACATAAAGCCTTTGACAATTTGTTGACTATTTTGACTACTTGATCCCCTAAAATGTTATGAAACAGGCATGATGACTTAAAAGAAACATTTGTGTTAAAATGAGTGACAGGATTGTAATAAAGATGTTAATGTATCTATAAACATTAAACTCCACTGTGAAAGAAGCACCCTTTAACATCCCACCGTAGATGAGAGGAGAAGCCGCGGGAAGTCATCTCTTACAAATGTAGCAGTTAGAGCGTGAGTGGCTTAAAGAGCATGGGTTGTCGAGCCTTGCGCATGGGTGACACTGGGCGATGCTGGGCAGAGAGGGAACGGGAGCGCGGGTGAAGCCTCCTTGACCCTGAGTAACACAGTGGGTGTGGATGGGTGGGGGCGCGGGTGGCCTTTCCGGGGCGCTAAGTGCTCTGCTTGTCCAGCCCTGGCAGGTGAACTGGCAGGGGCTTCACCCCGAGGTTGGAGGGCTCAGCACTGAACACTGGCACAGGATAGGGGTTCTGGGATACATCCTGACTAAGCATGTGTGTGTGTGTGTGCTTGTGCTTTTGTAGGTGGGTGTGTTTGTTTGGTTGTACAAGTGCATATACATAAGAACACATGCTCATATATGCCTCCGTTGTGTGTATGGTTGTGCCTCTCGGTGTTTAGCCCCTAAATGATGAACACCCTGGTAGTACCAGTTGGCAGATGGGGACCCCCGGCCCTTTCTTGGAGTGGGGTAACATGCCGACGAGTGTTTCAGATGAGGCTCGACAGGCTCTACACCGCCGCATCCTAGGGGCCCTCTAACCTCTCTGTCGTCTCTGAGGGGCCCTACCAACCCTCGGTGGTGGCCTTTTCCAGCCGATGGGGCACACAGCCACTGCCCCCGGGACCCTGCTTCTCTACCTGGCATGCAGGTGACAAAGAGGGCAGGAGGAGTCAGCGGATACGAGGGTTCACCTGGACAGGACAGAGAGGAGCAACATGCCAAGCTACATCGCCCTGCCTCCCAAGCTGACATGATAAGAGCTGTTCTTGAGAGCCACTTTGACCTGTTTTCCCTTTATGAGGAGAAGATAATCCTTGCCTACTGAACTGCATGTTTGATGCTGAAGTGTGTAACACCTTCTGCGCCACATTACAAATGAATCCTGTCATTGCAGAGCTACAGATGAGCAATTTCTCCCTGCTTTGATTCCATCGTTTATATATATATATATATTTTTTTTTTTGCTCAAAGTCCTGCACTTTTATGCTTCCACCTCACCATAAACACGTGTATGACAAGTTTATAATTGTAGCTCCAAATCGGCGTGTTGGTGTGTGCCACATGGAGGCAGAGGAGGCCATAATTGGCATTCCTACCTCTGTGTGCCAGCCGGCTCTCTCTCCTCTCGTCAGAGTGAGAGTTGACAAAGAGAGCGCCAAGCGTTTCCAATCCCACATCCCTCACTTTTTTTTTCTCTTTCGCGGCCTGTGACGAGAAGAAGGCGAGATGTGTGTGTGTGTGTGTGTGTGTGTGTGCGAGTGTGTGTGTGTGTGTGTTTTGGATTAGTGTCTTGCTGCACAATAAATCTTTGTTAAACAAATGCAAAGCAGATGGCACCGTGGTGTCTCCTCCGTGAGGAGAGAAAGAAAGAGAGAAGGAGAGAGAGAAAAGGAGAAAGAAAGAGGAAAAAAACACACGCCTACTCCTTATTCTCATCCTCCACAGACACACTGATCATGCACATTACACAGACGGTGACTGTGTTGAGCTGCAAAACACTTAATCCTGGAGTGGAAGCTAAAGGTGGTGTCTGAATACTGACGGACACCCAAACACATTCTGTTCATGAGAGGGAACATTTTGTTTATCAGAAGGGACTGCCGGCGTGCCTGTTGATATTAATGATAGAGCCGACATTTCTTGCCCCAGCGCACATGAAAAAGACATGACCAGGCCACGCACCGTATTAAAGTAAGGTAGGGAAAGGTAGAGGACTCTGTTATGTCTCTACCTTTTCATGTAGAAGTGGCCTTTTCCGCATGAGGCCAGCCGCGCTTGGCCCCGGCTGTCGCTGATAGTTATAGATCCGTTTGAAGAGCTTGCGTTTCCCCTGACACAAAAGAACGAGGAGGCCCCTGGGCGATGCTGTGCACGGGAGCAGCATTACAAGATGGCCGGAGACGATCGCGTGGTGAGACTGATTTGCTCGTCAGGAAGAGACACGGAGCACTCCGGTGACCATTGTCCAGATCAGACAAGTCTCACAGACAGCGGGAGGGCCGCTATTGGATTCAGGGCAAATACAAAAATTCCTCTGTTTATACTTCTCGATGAGTTATTTATTTTTTGCTCATTATAATATTCAACCTGACATCATGTCCAGTCGGCCCTGTGTAACCCCTGTGAGGAATCATGGGATACACATTTAAAAATAAGAATAACAGAGAGCACAGTCATAATTATGATGATAGGTGACAGTGCTAGTGAGCCAAACATCATTGCAAATGACAGTGGCCTGTGTGTTTATATTTGTATGCAGCTGCATAATCCTGCACAAAGTCGAAATGTGCTCCTTTGAATTACTACTGTTCACAGATATGAGACTTCGACTGATTTTAACTATTCTGCTTTGTACATCCATAGTATTTTACCTTCATCGACTGTGGATTGTGATTAATGAACTTATTATGCAGCATACACTAGGGGCCTGATTATTTACATATATTCTAGAAGTAGCCAGTCTAATGGAAAGAGCCATTACCCATGCTGATGATCCTAACATCAAGGTGCTCTTCTCTTCCTCTCAAAAAGCTGAGAGTCATGCGTGGCATATATTTTTAGACTCAATGTCGGACTGGGAGGCCGGATTGAACCACGTATTTCAGCACTGCAGTCTTTACTCCTTTCATCTCGCCTGAAAATGGAGGGAAAGCATCACTTAACATTGCAGCTTACCACACAATTACCTGAGTACCTGTTCTCACTGCAATTACAAGCCCAAGACAAATAATTAGTCTGACAAATGACTCCTGGGCACATCGCCCTTGTTGTGGTTGAGCCGTGTAATTTGGAGCCCCAGCTCCGAATGCTGGCTCTGTGGCGGTAATTAGCGATAGGCGATGTAACTTTACACCCACCGAGTGTGTGTGTGCACGAGCATGTGCGCACACTTTAGTGTGTGCCACTGTGAGTTCATGTGTCACCTCGGCCTCGGCTGCAATCATAAGCTTCAGAACCTGGAGTCTGGGTTGCGGGAATCTCTGCATGTCGGCCCTGATCTCCCAGTCAGTGACACAGGCAGCAGCAGCCCACCTGCCAGCCTGTCACGTCTCCCCAGCGAGGGGCTGACACCATATTGTCAATGCCGCAGATTGAACGGCGATCTTTTTTACAATTCTCCCTTCACTCCATCTGCCATCATCTGTCTGCCATGTGTGTATCTGCTCCTTCCTACCTTCCCTCCTTCATTCACTCAGTCCCAATTGTCACAGCTGACAGCGGCTTGTCAAATGTTCCTGCAGCTGCAGGTTCATCCATCATTAAACGGCTGAGAAGAATTGAAATCATCTCTATCAGAGCCCTCAGGTAGTGTTGGCGCCTTTGGAGACGCGGGTCTGTAGACTGCGAGGCCTCGCTTGTAGAAGGCATCATTACTTCCACATCTGTCAGATTTGAGTAAAAGGTTACATGGTTAGAGGAAAAGAGGAGACTTGCGCAGGCAAATTCAGCATGATAGAGTAAAGTCATAAAAGTAATTTGAACTGTCTGCTGCGATTCGTCAAGTCTTGCTGAAATGTGCAGTGATGTCTTCACACAATATGCATGCACACACACATATGGCTCAGCCCTTTTATTGTAAATATACACAAACACAAACAAACAGTCCCCCCTCTCTACACACACACACACACACACACATGTTTTTGGGCTCCCGCGGGGCCTCTTTAAGAACATTGGTTCTTGGAAGTAAATGGATCACAGGTGTTTTCTCCCACACGAGGGAGGAGATTTTGCAGGAACAGAGGCCTGACCTCTCTATGGGGATTAAGTGCAGGTAAATCTGGGGTGTGTTCCCTGCCCGGTCCCGACAGCTTGGGAGGCAAGTCTGACTCCCCTTAGTGAGTCATGGAGGCCCTGGAGCCGGGAGCACACACCAGGCAGGCGGACCGCCACCCTGGAGGCCCGGACACACACACATACAGACTGTAGCACAGGTGTCGATTCAAGCAAAACAATAATATTCCTAATTAGGTTATTTTTTAATCTATGGAGGCAAGGAGCCTAATTACTACGAGGTGTAAATAGAGACGTTTCCATATATACCTCTCATGAAATAGCGGGATGCTAAGGTAAAACAAAAGGGGAGGATCAGGGAAATGTTAAACACAACACAGAAAAAAAAACAACAATGAGAATTAACAAACAAAGCCCTCCGTTATTCTTATCGTGCTATCTGATCAATCTATTTTTGTTCCTCAACGGCTCTAATCTCTCTCCCACTCCCTCCCGTGTTGCGCGAGAAACATTTTTGCACTTCAGAGATAAAAATCACAGTCTTCTCATCGACTCCTCTTCTTTTGTCTCCATTTCACACAACAAAGAGATAGCACCCACGTGTGACAAGTCCACCCACATCCATCAAACTTCGCTCAAATCCACCAAGCAATAGAAAACAAAAGGAGGACTCTTTCATCGCAGAGTGGGCCAGAGAGCATCGATCACTCTCAGAGAGGCTAAACAGCGAGAGACCGAGCGGTACAGAGTGGAAATGTACAGACCTGTTATGCATTTTAGATTGGCTTTAAACCACTTACTTGCACTGCCAGTTGTTTCACATTAGGCTGAACATTTTAACATTGTGCAAGATTTGTGTTGTTTGTCTCCATCATCATTTATGTTTCAGATATATTACGCTGCACTTCAAAGAGATCACTTTAGTCAAACAGTGTGGCCCGTGTCCAACACTGTGATGTCTTCTTTTGGGAAATTCTGTGGATAAAGTTTGTGTTTTGGTAGGTGGAGCTCTTTTCATTATCTGATCAGCCACAGCTGCTGTAGCTGCTTCCTGCCCTGCTCCTCTTCTGTTTCTGTTCTTTCTTCCTCCATTACGAACCACTGTTGATACTGCCATAAATGTAAAACAGAAGACCCCCTGTGCACTGGAGAATGTTTCCAAGCAAAGCGACAGCAGGCATTTATCACGAGGAACGTAAAGGCTTTCATGTGCTGGACGAGAATTAGTTAATTGGTTGATTGACAGTAGTAAAGCTGACTTATTTTACTGCTGATTACAGATTATAGCTGATTAATTGTTGGTGCTGGTTTAGTCCTTATGCAAACTGTTGAAAGCATGTCATTTGGATTATCCAGATCAGTGTTTGCTTTTACTGGACAGTTTTTTCTTCAGGCTGGTAAAAGTATTCAAATAAAATAATTTGCTTTGTTTTAAAGGGTCACAAGCTAACAAAGTTGGGAACCACTGATCCCATCACTGAGTAACAGGCTTCCAGGATGAGATTTAGCTGTTGAAGTTTTTACATGTATTTTTTCAATGCTTTTGACACCACAAAGTTCCAGTCATCTCCTTTGTATTAGAGCTGCCCCAGAAATCTAAGAGACGGATATCTCAAACCCTGGACGAATCAAACCAAAAGTATCTGCATGCCGAAGGCGGTAGGTGAGAAAATGTGTTTCTTTTGTAATTCAGATTGACCAAACATGTAGCTAAAACTCCCTTGTGGCAAGAATTCCTGTAAAAGGAAAAGGCCAGACAGACAGACTGTAAAATATGTCACACTTTTATTTCTGTAAAAATGGCCCAACTATTACATAAATCTCACAGTTAAGATCCAAGTGGCGTGCACAGTGAAACAAAGACGCTAATATTCCACAGCAGTTGAGGCACCAGCAATGTGATACAGCAGAAGAGAAGAAGGAAAAAGGTCAAGGTAAACTGGACCGGAGATTTAAAATGTTCATCACAATCACAGCTTGCCATCAGCTATTAAGCGTCCGGCAGCGGACAGCCACACAAATCCAGGCCTGACTGCCTCTCACAAAACCTCCTTATCTCACCTGTCCACCTGTCCCACTCACTCGTCCATCTTCCACCCGCCGACTGCCGTGATTGCATCTTTAGTGTTACTACCCAAGCGACAGCTCTGCAGCAAAAGCAACATAAAGTCGGCCATTAAAAAAAAGTGTATTTATTATTTCTGAGACACAAGGAGACAGCAAAGAGGATTGCCTCTTCCATTGGCCACATAAGGGTACAGTGATGGAGATGACGGTGAAATCAACAGTTTATCAGCAGTCTGGGGCCGAGATGTAGCAGGAGGGAGGCCTACCTAAATCTGACTTTATCCACATTTCATTTGAGGATTAAAGTTTACTCACGTTTTGTCTGGCTGGCATATAATGTGGTGAACGTTATGCTGTACATCATAATCATTCATTTCTTTCAAAATTTCAAAAGTCATCAAAAGTTATGAAGTTGATAGAAAATAAATAATGCTTGGTTATGCATGAATTTGCGCTCAAATGTATTATGAGATTTCACAATAAATTACATATTATTGGACTGTATGAATATAATTTTAGGGTAATTTTAAAACAAAATCAATACATATTATCGGCTAGTAATGCTTGAGCTACATTAGAAATATTCAGATAATTTACTTAAAAATAAATGGCAATGAAAATAGCAATACCACACTAAACATTCTAAAGTAAAAGTCCTGCATTTAAAATGTTACTTCAGTAAAAGTACAGAGGTATTAGTAATAAGATCTATCAAAAATAAACATACTAATTTTGCAGAATATCCTGTCAATGTGAAGTTATTTTCTTTTACTGGATTGCTATTTTTACATTAACATGTAGGCAGTACTTTAATGTTGCAGTTGATCAAACTGAAGCTTATATAAACTGCTTTATATAGTAGGTGGTTGAATCTATTTACACACTAATCGTGTTTGTTATGTAAAAGATACATTTGTAAAAAAAAAAAAACTATAGCTATAGCTGTGAAATAAATGTAGTGGTGTAAAAGTATAAAATAGCCTACGATGGAAATATTCAAATGAAGTGTAAGTACCAAAAATGTGTACTTAAGTGCAGTACTTGAGTAATTGTACTTAGTTACTTTCCACCACAGCAGTCTTCTAAAAATACCATCATATTTGTTGAAATATGTGTAGGAAGGCTTTATAAATATGCAACGCTAAACAGTATTGCAAATGTATTCATGGAATATCAGTGCCATGCAAGCATAGGTGCAGATCAATAAATATAGAACGTTACATACAGTATCTATATGTTAATGTCTTGTGTTATCTATAATTGGCCAACAAGAAATGCTCTGTGTAATAATGCAGGGCCCTGCTCTTCCCACAGAACAATAGTTCAGTGCTCTTAAGCCCTACGATGTGTGTTTTTCCCCCTTGCTCAAATTGACTGTATTTGTGTTGTCTTGTTTGGTGCCGGGGGGCGTAAAGGGCTCTAAAGTCAACGGGTGTCGTGCTACTTCCACCAGGCAGCCACCCGTCTCTGAAGCCAACATGCGTCACACTTATTGACGGAGGAAGTTCCACGTGTTTCTGCAGACAGCCCCCTGTCCGCCTGCGCTTCCCCTTCGCTGTGCCGAGATCCATCCCTACAGAACGAGGTCAAGCCTGCATAATGACCCTAACGAGTCAAGATTCGCTGGATTAGATTATTTCAAACAGTTTGCAGAGCCACCGTTTTGACAACAAATATCCCCGAGCCAGAGAGTGATGGTCATTCCCTGGCTGTTTCTGACATTGCAAAAACAATGTGTTGATTTGGATTTCACGTTCAGCCGCTCGTCGCGTCCACATGGCTTATGCGGAGAGATATGTCATTCCGGGGGTTAGGCTAATTTCAGCCAGGCCATTTTAGATGATGTCAGTGGGCGCAGGAGAAAATGGAGCTGACCTCTCATGCCCCGCGCTGCTCTGCTGCGTTAGACTTGCCGCTCACCAAATTTGGTAAATCTGCCGCGTTTATTTCCCCCCAATGTCCACTTCATTACGGCGCGTCTCAGACATCAGGCACCGTCCCATGACAGATCGCCGGCCTCCTCTCCCTCCTCCACCAGCAGAGCAACGCCGTCCTGCTCTTTTAACGCAAGGCGATGGGGAGGCAATGTGACCGTATTCGGTTCAAAAATAAAACGCATTGCTTCCTCTGTCAGTCTCCTCTTCAGGAAGCATTTGGAGAAAAAAACGTCGTCCTAATCTGCCTTGTCTTTGGCTGTAATTATCAACCCTATAGTATAACCAGGCCCTGCCTCTCTCTTCTCACATTGTGCCTCTTTTGTGTTTCGCTTTTCTCATCTGTTTTTTTTGTTCCCCTTTCTGTCTTTTGATTCCAGCGGATTGAAGAAGAACAGGCCTGATTGTCTCGCCTGAGGTAAGATTTCATAGGTTTACATATCAAAGTCTATAAATAGATAAGAGCTTTTGAAAGGGAAAGTGAGCAGAGAGAGGAAACAGTGTGTGTGTGTGTGTGTGTGCATTTGTGCCTGCGAGTTTGTTTGTATGTCTCAATGTGTATGCACGTGTGTGTGTGTGTGTGTGTGTGTGTGTGTGTGGAGAGACAGAGAGGCTTTCCCACTTGCATACACAGCGAAAAGAGCCTCCACCAAAACAAAAGGGATTATGGCGTTTCAAGGGTGTTGTGTTTGCTGTGTTTATTCACATAGCTCATGGGGCTACGCAGGACCGGCAATGAATGTCAATGTCAGGGAGCGAAAATGCTGCAACACAAGATAAATATGATGAACAATAAACGCAGATTAAGGCTGAATATGTCACGCTACATCACACGCAGATCCCAAGTCTCATGACATTAAGTAACCCTTGGAAGTGTTGACATGATCACGTTAAAAAACGATGATGGTTGTTCGCCTCGAGTGCCACTGCCACAGAGAAAGCGTTATTTTTATGGATAGTTCGGCAAAGTCTGGTGTCATACCTTCTCAATCCAGCCCTGGAAGTGGCAGTGGTAGTATAAGAGGGAGTGGACCATATTAGCAATGATCATCATGGCCTGGAGGAAGGAGCAGAGATGAATGCATCAAGTACTATAGTTGATGGAGGTGCTTTGAAGAAACTAATTAGGCTGGAGTGTGTGTTCTGCAGCAGGTGCAGCCTGTATTGCAGGTGCAGCAATACTCGCTATTAATGTGCGAGAAGAACAATATCTACGTAATCAAAATGATGTCTCAGCAAACACGCTCTTACCTGTACATTTTTCCATGAAGAAAAAAAAAGAGAAGTTGGGCCGGGAGAGGCGTCTGAAAGATAAAGCCTAATGTGCACAATATTGCAAACGTGTTAGTTAACAACTGTAGCCTTAACTTTAAGTTAACCGATTGCTTTTCCTTTTCACCCCCCCTCTTCTTTTTTTTGTATTTCCACATCTAATTACACTTTCATTCATCAATGTTGATTAATAGGTCCTGTGGCACGCCTGCCTCATTTTACTCTCAATTAAGCTGGTTGATGCATGTTCTCATCAAGCAAGATGCATTGGCCTGGTTTACTTGAGGCGCTATTAGTGGACACTGTAATTAGTATCCCAGCACATAGAACTTCCCCCACCTCCTGAGCCCCTCTCCCCAAGCTGCCATCCCTGGCCTCTTTTAATGCCTTCCAAATAATGAAGATAACAGAATAGATGAGGGACGAGCGGTCTGGCCCACGTTAATCATCTTCCTCTCTGCAGTTTTTTTCTTCTTTTTAGCAGGAGAATTATGGCTTGTAAAATCACCAAACTCCCAATGTCTTGACAGACCTCTTTTGTGTGCCAACCACTCCGACTCCTCCCCGCGTTTTCCTTATCAGTGGGGAGATGTATGTCTTTATCACATTTCACACTCAAAAGGGAACAGCCAGCCTGATATATTTGCCAGTTACTAAATGTGGGGCTTTATCAGAAAATATCAGTCTAAGTTGTGCACATTAGCCCGCATGCTCTTTGAGAAGCCACTTTAAAAGAGGGCTGATTACACGCTTGTTGCTGTCGTGATACCAGCTCCAGCGCTGGAGCCCCCTTTTTCTCGCTCAGCCAGCTTTCCCAGAGCGCTCCTCTGCCTCTGATTCTCTGCACTTCAAGAGATCTCTCTGAGGAGGGCTCTGAGGGGCCTCAGCAAAGAGCCCAGCTGGGCAGACGGAGACTAAAGGATGGGTGAAAGATGGAAAGAGATGGAGAAAGATGGAGAGAGAGGCAGCAGGGGTAATAAAGCCGAGAGGAGCAGATAGAAAGAAGAGCGGCCACTCTGCTGCTGCCGTGTGGCTGCTCTTTGTGCTTAAGACGCTGTGGCCGCGTCTCGTCCCCGTGTCTGCGCAGACAGCTCCCATGGGCCCCTGCGCCGAGCTTGTAAGTGCTAATTGGGCCTGTTAGGGTCAGCAATTAGCCTGCTGCTATTGAAGGATTGTGACAGCCAGGCCTTTCAAAGCCCCGTCATTCTTTTAGGGCTGAGAGAGGGAGAGAAAGAGCAGAACTTAACATGGACAAGGCTGACGCTCAGACAACCACCAGACAAGCCGCAGAGGAAGATAAACCAACAGGATATCCCACAATGCAGTGTGCCGAGGGTGAGGGGGAAGGGACAGTATGAGGCAACATGGCTCTTATTGACTTCAGTCAGAACTGAGACGACTGATGCAACTCTCTCCTGCTCCAAATAATGCATCAACTAGCACTTTTCTCTTCCTGTACACAATGAATAAAGTTTGGGACTGAAATTCTCTTTCAGTGTGATGTGGTGCAGTCTGACTTGTGGCGGGTGTTGAGTTTGTTTGGTTTCTGACTGGTTTTGTTGTTACTCAGCTACTCTTTTCATTGTTTGCTTCATTGTGTGATGTAGTATGTTAGGTTGCTTACCAAACTGATGTAGGTTATGCAAGGAGAGGGGAGAAAAGAGGTCAGTTTCCTATTTACCAACACTCTTTGTTGGCACTACATTTTTGCTGTGGTCCAGCACCGACTTGCGCACAGTGTTGGTAATCCAGTAAAGCAACGTTTTAGAGAGAAGTTCAAAAAAATCCCACTTCCTACTGTTCAACTGGTCAAAGGTCAACAGTTTGAAAGTGAAACTTTCTACTTGGATGTTAAAACACAGAAGAGAGGAAAAATGGTCTCATCTTGATTTCTGAAGTTAGATAGGATGCGGGAAAATAATGCACCCCAGCATTTAAAGACCTGTAACCACCAGCACGGGCGTAAGTGGCTTTCAGATGTTAGCGACAGGCGGTAAACTGCCTGACAATCACTGCAGCCGTGCAGACACTGATGAGGCTCCCTAATGAATATGACAGGGGGCCATTAGCAGATCTGGCCTCTCACAACCACAGCTGGCTCTTATTGTAAGGCCTTCCGGTTTGTGTGTGTTTGGGTGGGTGTGTTCGAGACTGAGGAGGGAGCATCTGCTACAGGGTTACAACTTCGAGCAGCGGACATACAACGCGTGGAGGTTTCATTTTCTTTATCTTCTTTATTTAAAAGGACAACGCACATTAATCAACATTCCTGCAAATGTGTCTTTTTCAAGCAGTGTTTAGGCAGAGAGACTCTAAACCAATGGAGTCACAGGCTAAGAAACACATCATGCAAAGCAACAGGAAGCCGCAAAACATGAAGCCATGCAGAACAGAAAGAAAAATGACATGAAATACATGTAATGTTAACACCCACTAATATTAATAAAATGTTAATAGAAATGGTTTAAAAGTTAAAAACACATTGCAGCCCTCAGTTCTGATTGTAAAATTATGCAATTCTTGATTTATAGGGCACAGACCGTACATGTTTTACCTAGCAACTCCATTATTTAAGTATTGTTACAGGTTTTGATTGATACTAGGTTTTACATTTGATCCTTTGTAATGTATAACGATAATAATCGTGCTAATATTATAATAATATTTGAATCAATTACTCTAGTGCAGGATTGAGCTACAATAAATATGTCATCAATCTATATGACATCAGTCATACTGGAGGCGCACAACACTGAAGAGGTACAGATCTGATTTTTAATAAGGGTCCAATAAAGTCATATTAATGAATCAGGCTAGCACTGAAGAATAACATTAGAATAATGTCATCTTATAAAAGCAATAAGCCACTCAATGCAGTGCTTCACAGTGATTTTAGAACAGCTCAGAGGCTTTAACTGTGCTTCGCATCATGCCTAACAGCACCTCTTAGCTGCTCTAAATTCACTATAAAACACTGCCTCTCATCTCTTATAGCTTGCATCAAATAGGACCTTTTACCACAAATAGCAAAGGAGGAGCAATATAGAGTGGTAGGTATATAAAAGGCAGCAAGGTTACAGTATATTTGTCTCACAAGTGGCCCTCAACTTACATCTGCGCATTCCCTTTATATTACAAGCAAGTTCAATGGTTTATCAGAACACATATTTGCGTTAAAGAGCAGATAAAAGGGTAACAATGTATGGTTTCAGCCTGACGTTGTCATAGCAACCCTGTCATTGCTTTCTCTGCGCCTTTCATTTTATTTTATCATTGAGTGAAGAGGAGAAGTTACTTTCTGTGTGTGTGTGTGTGTGTGTGTGTGTGTGTGTGTGTGTGTGTGTGACAGGTGGGGACTTGTTGTGCCGTGAGAGAGTGATGGGTTAGGCAAGATGACAGGCTGGCACAAGGGGCAAGCAGGACGGCGACTGAACATGCTCGGATCTGGGGAGAGGTGTCAGTCCTGCAGCCAGCCAAGCAGAAACACACAGGAACACTTAAGGTGATTCAAAGAGGAAACAAACAGAAGCTCCACTTCAGGTATTCCTGAGACCAGAAGGAACTGAATAAAGGCAGAGAAGATGTTTTCTTATTCTGCGAAAGAGTCAAATGACACATATTCCCTTGCATTTTTGTCTTACCCTTGGGTCTAATTAACTAGATACTTAAATAGTTCCTGGATCTAGCATAATGTGCCACCAAAAGTTACCAAATCAGGAAATGTAACTGCATTCAAATTTAAATCATTACGTTTTGATCCAAACTATTCTGTTTGTTTGATCTTTGCCCTCCATTTTAATGACAAAAATACATGAATTTGCTCTGACTGTTAAACGTGATCTCCATCCACGAGGAGGAAAACGAAGACATACCAGCTGCTCAAATTCATAGGTGATGAATCGTGCTGCAGGCTTCCAGCCATCATTTTTCAAAAAAGTCCTCGCGGTCACAGTCCATTTTTTACATAAAACAGCATGAGGGGTTTTTAAAGAGAGATGCTCCACTTGTAGTCTCTCTTAGTCATGGCTAAAGAGCGATTTTGCTTCAGCTTCATCGTTTACGTGGAGCAAGGGGGGAAATTAATCAAAGCTGAAGAGTGATTTTTTTCACGCAGCTCCCTCGGAGAATAAACATCAATAAACATTACTTAATACCCTACAACACAACCCCGCAGGGTCCCATTTAATTTCACTGGTGGAGAACGCCTAAAGTGCTACTGTTTTACACCAAATTACATACTCTGAAAGTTTGAAGAGGCAGCTAGTTTTCCCACCCTTGAGAAAGAAATTAAATTAGCTCAAATAAAACTGGGAGGAGGGGGTGGCGTACTGTAAATGCAGCTATTTGTTCTTAAAACTCCAGTTTGACACCTAAGCTGTTTTTAGGTTTTTTAAATTATTGTATTTTTTATTTTTTTTAAAGACCAGAGAAAGTCCAAGTTAGTGGAGAAATTAATAACAAAATTATCCGTCAAACCGTGACATACACAACTCTGTTTTGCTTTTTACTCGCGTTTCCAGCAGCTGCTCAGTGTTCACATCACTTTGAGCTGTCGCGTACGCCTGCCGGGCGATGACAGCCATCACAACACTTCACATTGTACTTTTCACAACACACTTTTTTAAGGAACCTTGGACTATAAATTAATTACAGTACAATTACCTGATGCTTCACTGATGTGATCTCTGTGTTTAAAAATAAGCTGTAAAAATGAGTGACACTGACATGTGAGGCATTTCCGCTGCCCTGTAACATCTATGTTTTTTAGCACACACTTGAGCATACACCCCCTTCCATGAAAACCCAGTGGTTGAGGGCAAGAGAACGAGAGTCATTCACTGTCAGCGCGCCATGCACTCATGTGGGCACTTCACATGTCACGTCAGTTTTCTAAATAAACCGCCAGGTGTTGTCTATTCTGCGTGTTTAACACAGTTTGGCCTCACGTCAAACATGAGATGAGTTCATTATGTTCCATCATGTTTCTCAAAGACGTTCGAAAGAAGGGTGCAGACGTTACAACATGTTACCTTAGCTGGTGCCATCATCAAACACTGACATTGATATTCCTCACGTGGGAAGATCTTTGTTGAAAACTGTCAATCACAGCTGTCACAAGCAACTGATCTTTTATCATTAATTTCTCTTATTAGCGTGAAAGACAACTGCCTTGATATCTCGAGAATATGAAATGAATATGTATGCTGTCCAAAGTTTTGGACAAACTGTATTTTGATGCTTTGGCAGCATTGTTTTTGAAACTTTCATGCCAATAAAGCCCTTTGAATTTAATTCAATTGAGTTGAATTGCACTGAATTGCATGGCATTGAATTGAATTAAGGGAAAAACTAGCTTAGTTCATGTGTAAGCCACTTTTAAAAATGGACAATCAGGGAACATTTAGGACCATTTGACATGACTTCATCATGCTGACTACATAATAAATAGTACCGTGTCCTTGTCAGTCCCCAGAAATGTTATTGACATGAGCAGGTCACAAAGTTTCGGCTGCAAATGATATCAGATGTAGAGACATTTGGCAGAGCCCCTGCAGAGTCCCTCAAAGTTTAGTCCCCAAAAAAGCCTCATTATAACACTAGACAGGGTTGGGTTTGTGTACCGACTAACATGCCGGACTTCCAAAGTACAAACACTGTGCAATACGATGAAAATAAATGGTCAGCTAATGCCAGAAGTTATCCCTGCTGTGGTAACACACTTTCAGTGTAAAATAACAGAGGCAACGATAGCAGAGTATTGTGATCCAGATTTACTAATGAGCTGCAGGAACCTGTATTGGATTACAGAAGGCTCGATCGTGACGGGGCTGGAGACGTGAGCACCTGATTGGTGTGTGTGCTTTTTGGAAGAGGAACACCTGTCGTCCCTGGCCGTACATCCCTCCATCCGTCCGTCTGCCGTTTCCCAGAAGCCCCCTGAGGGGAGGAAGGGCGGCGTGATGAACGAGCAGCACTGGCGAACACCCAAGGCAGTGATATCTGATCCGCCTCCCACATCTCAGCAAAGGCAGAAGGACAATGGGGGGAAAAAAACTCAAAATATGTCACATCCCAGCCCTCAAAACAGAGTGTAAGGGATGAGAGCTGTGTTTCCCGTTACCCCTCTCCTCCTCCTCCTCCTTCTATTTTGATTTAAGAGCTGAGCCACTTTAGTAGAGATATGGGGGAGCTGAGAGAAAATAACAAGGCCTACCAAGAGATTAAGCCTTTAGCCACATGGCTGTTATTGGAGAAGATACTCTATGATCATATCCAGTAAAACACATTTCTAAAGTTTACATGATCCTGTAGCTGTGTGCCCACTGTCATTACACACTCAATCTGGATTTTGCTTTGCGACCTCAGGATCAACTGAATACTGGTTATGCTAAGAAATGTAAGCACTGCACTTAGAAAAGAACTATCTATCTCTCCATCTTGCTTTTTAAATACAGGGTTGACAACAATGTCATAGCTGTTTAAGCAATTTTTTTCCCCTTTGCAAACATTATATCGACAAATATTCTCAGACTTTTCTACAGTTAAGGCCACGACAAACAAGTAAGAACAAATACAGAAACATTAGCGTCAGTGAGTGAGTCGTGTTTTTCTTCTTCTGGTGTGTTTACCAAGGATGTCCTTCAAACTGGATCTAAGCAGCTGTGTCAGCAAGCGTCCTGCCTGCAGAGGGGTCTTTGATCAACACACTGAGTCCCTACAAGCTGTTCTGCTGCTAACCCCGACCTCTGACCTCTGTGAAGCCAAGAGAACGCACAGTGTTCCTTTAGAGATCAGTCAGTTATTGCATGATCTTACTTTTGTTTTTTCCCCACAGTTTTTAATTATTAAAAGTAAAATTAGAGTGCTGAAGTTGGACAAAGACTGAGCATTATCTCAATGCTGCTTTAGTTTTAGAAGGGTGCTACTTGCTAACATGATCTTCTAAATGGCATGCACAATGATAACTGACAACTTTCTTAGCATTTCAGACATTTTCCGGCAAGGACTTTGGGGATGAAAAAAGGCAAAAACACACGTTAGAGCCAGATGAAAAGTAAGTAAATAACAAGTAAATACTCAACATACATGTACTGTACAATAACTGAATTTGCACCAGTTACTTTTTTTTAGTAACAGGCTAAATGTTAGAATTTATGAAGGAATCTGCTTTCTGCTATGTTTTTTTTTTCCCTCCTGCTGATGTTGTGTGAACAGTGTTACCTCCGGGCCTTGCATGTTTGCTGGAAGGCTGCAGGCAGCACTGGAACACAAACTGCTGCATGCAACAAGAGGACATGCTTGCACAAATAGACACACCAAAATGAGAGGATATATGCAGACAAATATGTAAGCACAAAATCAGGACATTTGGGCATAGCACAATAATCAAATGATCCTTGATCGCTAAGCATATTACTCTTACTGCCTGCCTAACGTGCACTTACATATTCACACCTGAAACGTTCCTATAGCTGCATATTGCCAGTACAAAGTCCTGTTACTAAAACAACTCAAAGGCCCCTTACAAGCTTTTTTCTTTGAGTTGAGATTATTTCGTCACACAATTCTATTAGAGCTTCGGAGGTTCAGAGAATTGCTCAAGGGCAGCTCTGCAGAGGTTGCAGTGGAGACGGAGCATATTGCCACTTTGTCTAATTCTGGCTTTGAACTCGTGACCCCCCCCCGTCACAAGCCCGCTTCCCCACTGACTTGTCACGTCTAATGACATATATATTTTCCAAAAGCGTGATTTAATTAGCACCTTATCATCTTATCTCCTTTGGATAAATGAATAGATTGGTCACTTGTAATCACCTCAGTGTTATTGACGCCCCCCCCCCCAAAAAAAGGGGGAAAAAAGAGATAATCTTTAAAGAAAACTGATAAGCTTAACATTCACTGCACATTGCATTTCATTTCCTCCTCTGCGGGGATAGAATATCAAACCAAAAAAAACATGAAATGTGTTTTAAATCACTGGAGGATGGTGACATGATTGCACACACACACACACACACACACACACACACAGACAGCACTTGCCTTTTCTTTTTCCCCTCCCTTGTACGTAATCTGCAGAACAATCACACCAAAGCCACACATCACAGTGACAGAGATGCGAGATGCACCTCCTCTCTACCTCTCAGTATCGATCTCCCATCCAATCTAAATGACCCTGTTAACCATTCCCTTAGCCCACCCCACCTCTCCTCTTTACTACCCTCACCGCTTTGAGCCCTACTTAGCGGCAGCACTAACCCCCCCCCACACACACACACACACACACCCACCCAGCCACCTTACTCCTCTTAGTTTAAAATGGCCCGGTGTGAAATAACTCACATCACTACAAGAGGGATGAGGTCATTAGAACATGTGACGCCCTCTTGAAACAGCAAGCATGATTGAAAAATCAATTTTGATGCCTGTTTTTTTCCTCCTCTCTCCTCTCTGCTCGCCCCTTATGCCGTCTGTGTTTGCATTTCTCTTAGTAATGCTCTCAATAACACATTTCCACCATGGAAACACTGCATCAAAAGACATAAAACTATTAGAGCAACACTCCTTGTACTTCAAATAGCCTTTATCTCAGTCTCAAGCTTTTTTATCTCTCTTTGCTCTGATTCTGGTTTCTGAATATGCAGGAAGAATGCATTCTGCCAAAGCTGAAGTTGAGTGTGGGCTTTGGAGAACAAACTAGGCTGTCACAGTCAAGTGATGTTGTGTTAATATGTTATCATATACATAACATAGCCCCCCCCCCCCCCCCCCCCCCCAGTTATATTTCAATCTAGCTCATTACTCCGAGCCTTTCAATAGGACTGTGGTCTTTTGGGAGTGCAGCGGTGGGTTTGAGTGATTTCTGAGTTTTTTTGATCTTTTTAGCAGATCGCTCCAGGTTAGCTCTTCCGCTCACCTCACATCTCCCATCCATTAAACCGGAGTCATTTTGAAGCATGTTCTTATTAAACGGCTCCTGTGTTCTTTTGGTTGAATATTTTCACGTTAGCGACGCAAGGACAGGGCCTGCCCACGGCGAGAGAGAGAGAGAGAGAGGGAGGGAGGGAGATAGAGGGAGAGAGACGTCAGTGTTTTTTTTCTCTTTCTTTTTTTTTTCTTTGCCAGCCGTCAACCTTGTTGGGTTCAGTGTAACTTTCATTAGAGAAGGAGATTTAGTGCACTTGAAAAGACAGATGAAAGAGTTAGAGGCTAATTATCAGGAAATTGAAAAAAGATAGATGTACTGCAGCGACTACAATTAGTGAAGCACAGAATATCAAAGACTTATCAAGAGCAAGCGAAAAGGCTGCCTTGAAGAGCGAGCACAATTAAGGCATCTGCAGCCCATGTGAAATGAGAGAGAAGAGGAGGAATAAAAATATGCCGGCTTGAATAGAAGCCCTTTTTTCAACATTTCAGGGATAGAGGAGGGGGAGGTTGGAGGGGGGGGGTGGCTTTAGTGAGCCGGCAGATGACATTAAATCACACTGTTAGATGAGCTTCACTCGCTGTGAGTTCTCCCCTTCCTCACTTGCCCTTCTTCTTCCATCCTCACTTCCCCTTGCCTCTTTACATTCATGGTGCCTTTACCACCACCATCACTACCCCCTCCTCCTCCACACACCCCACCCACACACGCACTTCCTCTGGACGGATGGAGGGGACGGGGGGTGATGTCTAGCCTCTGCTCTGACGGGACACTTCTGCATGCTTCATCACCTCACAAATTTGCACTGATCGACAGTCACAGGTCACACATGCTCACAAATAGGTCATTTTGGGGGCCTGTGAGTGTGTGTGTGTGTGTGTGTGTGGGCGGACACACATCCGCTCACTCTGCGCCAAACGTTTTGTCGCAGGCCAGCAGCACTGTACGGCCCAACACCGATATTCAAATAAATGAGTGAATCACACCGAAAACAATAATATGGTGACAATGGGTCATTCTAGGGCTTTGTTTTTCCGTGTGTACATTTTCTGCACTTTATAAACTTTGATTAATCGGCGAGTTGATCAACAGAAAAAATTGTCTGCAACTATTTTGATCGATTTTCATTTAGAAAAAAACGCCAAACACACTCTCAAATGCAAAGATATAGTGCTTTTCATATTTCATTGTAAACTGAGTAGCTTTGGGTTTTTGACTGTTTGGCCAACAAAACAAGACATTTTAAGTCATCACCCTGGGCTCTGGGAAGTTGCAATTGGCACATTTGAATCAATCAATTAATCATCAGTTGCAGCCCTGATGTCAATCAGTTTCCTCTGATTGACAGCCACGGGTCACAAATACACACAAATCCCTTAATAGGGACAGAGTGTGTGTATAAGTTTGCATGAGTTCATTCTCTGTTTGACACTTTAATAGTATCATCCCACATAAAACTGTTGATCTGATCTGAATTCAATCCCCACGGGAAAATAGTAACTTAGTCACATGCAGGTCATCTGTGTTCTGTGTGTGAATGATTGAACACTGTATACCTCTTTAAAACAACAATATAGTCACAGTCACACATAACTGTGGGACTGTTTTCTGGCTGTGAGGAATTAATGCAGCCTGATACCTAAACGATATAAAACAACAAAGTCTCATTTTATTAAAAAACTCTCAGGTGAAAAGAAGAAACAGAGAATCAGTAGTATTTCAGTAATGGCCGACATTAGGGGCGTCTCACTTTGCAGCCAGGCCATGATTGTGACTCCTCAATATGTGAGAGATGCTTCGGGGTCTGTGCTCTTTCCAGACAGGCTTTTACATAAACTGCATGGCAGAGGCCTCGCCAAATCTACCATCTGTTGGATCTCTCTCTCCCTCTCTTCCTCCTATCTCTTCTCCCTCTCTTCTCTCTCTCTCTCGTCTGTCTGTTTTTTTTCTTCTCCTTTATTACAAATACAGATCAAAAAAACACAGCCATTCTCAGACTGTTTACAAAACAAGAGCTTTTGCTGGTTAGAACAGAGAGCTCGGATAAGGCGAGTCGTCACGTTTTTTTTTTTTTCTTTGCAGAGCATTTGTTACCAGAGATCTTTAGGGATACCACAGTCTTTAGTCAGAGGACCTGCTTTTCTTGCCATTAGTAGAATGATATAAAACATGACAAAACAGCGTCTCTGTGAAGCCGGGTGTTAGACGGGTCTATTCTCTCCGGGACTGATATGTAGGGCAAGTGAGGAACAGCAGGAGAGAGAAAAAAAAGGGGGACGGGCCTCAGCTGAGAGCTAGGGGGCGCACTAGCACATGCACACTACAATGTGGACATGCACTGGCTCTAACGCACTCACAATTGTGGTCCCTATTGGCATGGTAATCCATTAGAACGGCATTGCCAAAGCAAAGCAAAATGCAAAATGTAGTCTTTATCAATTGTTACATGCAAATTGCAAAATCACTAACATCTAATAGAATCACAGAGAGCATGCAGTTCAAGTCTTTCAGCACATATCAATAGCCACAGACAGTGTGTGTGTCTGTGTGTGAGAGAGAGAGCAGAGTGAGAGCTCTGTCTCGCATTCACACTCGCACATACTGAGAGATGAGATGAGATATTGGGAGGTGGTGGTGTCTCTTTGGCTGTTGTGCCTGAGGCTCTAGCACATGGGATGGGGGGTAAAACAAATGCTAATGTCTCTCAGCCAACTAGCACACATGTCTAGCAGGGAGAGAGAGAGAGAGAGAGAGAGAGAGAGATTGGCATCTGTCTATTAGCATTGAAATCTACAGTACAGCTCAGTGTTGTTTTATGGGCTCATTGTTTCACTTGCCCTACAAGCTCCCAAGCCGAGGTGCCAGGAAATTAATTACTCTCTTTGGGAAATTTCCCTTTTTTTCCCCTCAGTGGCACGGTGAATACTTTGAATTGTATCAATTGCGAGACATGAAAGGCACGTGTGAAATATTGGCAGGTATTCGCGAGCTGAAAACTGAAAGATTTAGTATACTGTAAGTGCTGGATGATGAGACACTCGGAGAAATCTCCCCCTCACAGCTGCCATTGTTTTCCATCCTGGAAGAGTCAGAAGAACAACAGCGATCGGTAAATATCAGTGAGTGACAGCAGAATCCTCTGCTGCAAAAAAAAGAGGATTTGAATTAGGATTTATTTTTAAGGGTTAGCATCTGCAAATGCCTTTGCATGCATGCATTCATGCACACGTTAATGTCTTGTGTGTGTGTGTGTGTGTGTGCGTGTGTGTGTAGACAAACCCAGAGCCACTATCTTCTGTCTCCTCATTCATTCCCCACCACCTGATCTCCATCTGAATTGACAGCTGTAATGCTGACTCTTTTCATCCGTGCTACAGTTGAAAACAGCCAATAACAGCGAGCACGGAGCACTGCGCTGCAGCACACTGGCGTACGTGTGCGTGTGCGTGTGTGTGTCATTCACTCACCGCCGACAGTGTTACAACTCACCCTGTATTTTTAACTCATCTCTACCAGAACTGTAATCTTGCCCATTGAACCCTCAAATTGTTGGATGTTACCTCAAAGGGAATTGGAGAAGAAAAACATTACCTATTGCTTATCGTCACCTCTCCTACCTCCGTCAAACCGGTGTTTGCTTCTCTGCCGCCCTTTTTATTCTACCTGCTACTTTTTCCCTGGCTATTTTTTTTCTCTCTTTTTTTCTGAATGGGTGCGCCTTCTCGTTCAATGCAAGACTTTATTGGAATCTATTTTCTTTTGTACAATCTTGCCAAAGCAAAATGTCAGTTTTCCCACACTGACAGGCTTGTTTACAAACTGCAATCCCAATGAAATGATTAATAATGTAATCTGGAGTCATGCATTAATGGTATCTATAACAACACAGAAGCAGCTGCACAATTGAAATGCCAGTGAAGGTATGACAACAATTTGGAGTTTGTGTTAGTTGTTCTTTTTCTGCATTCTGTATTTATGTTGCATTACATATCTGTTTGCTTCACGTCTCCCCTCTCATGCTTCACCCCCTGCTGCCTCCCTCTCCCAGTGCCGCTCTCTCTCTCTCTGTTTGGTTTTCCCTCTCTCTGCCTGTGTCTCTCGCTCTTTACTCTGGTTACAGGATTATAGGGCTGAGGGTCAAAGTCGGTGTGCGCTGGACTATGAGGCAGAGATTAGCCTCCAAAGTTCCTGCCCGGCACAGTTCATAAAAGGAGGAGGTGGAGGTGGTGGTGTGTGTGGGGCGGGGGGGGGGGGATTAGTCTGAGAGAGGCTTGAGCTGCAACTCTGTAAGCAGACCCCTCCGCCTCCGACACCTATCCCACCCCCTCCGCAAGGAATGGTACGGTCCTGTATGTGTGTGTATGTGCGAGTTTGTAGCTCTGCCCTGTCAGGCTTTTGGTAGGGTCCGGCCCAGGAGGAATGCTAACTCACAGAGCTAGTGCCTGTCACGGCTTCTCCACTCTCAACCTGCAAACACACACGTAGGTATACACACACACACACACACACACACACACACACACACACACACACACGTTTTGCTTGTCACGGCTCCTCCACACCAGGCTGGTAATTAAACTCCCACTGATTTACTGAGTGACACCAACAAATCCCAACCCAGCTTTTTTTATGACAACCATACCTCCTCGGGCATCAGCCGCCATCTTTTTTCTCTCTTCATATATATATATATATATTTATGCTGTCTTTGTATGAGGCTTGGGGGCAGGGAAATATTTCTACCATCTTTCTTGAAAACACATAAAACTACAAGAGAAAGACTTCATGCACACATGTAGAAAAGATATAGAAACATAGCACTATTTGTAACATGCTGTGCTCGTTCCTGCCCCTCAGCCTCATGCCACAAGACTTAAATGTTCATCTCTATGTTATAAATGAAGCCTATTGTGAAGTGCGGCATGCCAAAGCACCCCGCCCCAAAACATGTATTGTAAGAACTATAATTAGCTATTCCCTGTGACAAGAAGCCTTGTGGTTGTGTGGCTGACCACTCATGATGACACTGTGGGATGCTTCACCTTTGTAACTACATCAGGGTGACGGATTGATAGCCAACTCTAAGCATCCGCCATCATCACGAGACTCAGAAAGCCAAGTCTTTGCCTTCTAAATCCGATTCCTTCCCTCCAACACGAGGCCTTCTTCGCCAAACCACAAGCAAGACTCATGTTTGTTGACAGGCGCTATCGTTTACCCTTCCGAAGTCAGGCTGTATTAGCGGTAGCAGAGGGAGATGGGGGCCTGTCGGTGTATCTGATTCCTCTGTAGGGGCTCTGGGATGACGCTCGGGTGGGTGCACGGGATGAGATCCTCAGATCCTTGGCAGCTGCCAATCAAGCTGCTCTCTGAAGTGCAATCAATATCATCAGTCAACCCAATCTCAGAAGAAAGCACGTCTCAGTTTATTTGGTGAGAGGAAAAGAAGATCAACATCAGGAAATATGAACTAAATGTCAAAACGCATCAATCATTCACACACACCTCTTCTATTCTATCTTTTATTTGATGGGTGTGCCTGTCATCATAAAAGTATTGTGTTGTGAAAAGTTTCACTGCATGAACGATCGCTGGCGATTAGGTAGGCGGATGGGTGGGGCGGCGGGCTCCCAGACTGTGGGACTAAAGGTGTGTCACAGAGGTGGGGGAGGGGGCGGGGTGGCGGCGGATTTTGCGCTGACAGCTCGACACATGGAGGGTTGCTGGCTCCCTCCTGACAGAGAGAACGGCATACTAAATGCCTACCTGAGGTGCTACAGATGGAGAAGTCAAAGACAGAGGATCCTTTACAAGGCATTTTGGAAGGCACCATTAATATTTCATCAAAACTGCGTTTACACACGCAAACAAACAAAAAAGGAAGTGTGTCGCCTTAATCCGCCCTGCAGTCTCTCACTCACTCACACACACATCTGCTCTGTTCTATACTTCTGATCCCTCTTCACTCACTTTTTTTTTCTCTTTACTGTTTCACCCACATGCCCCAGCCCAGCACTACATTTTGTTCTCTCACTCTTTGTTTCACTCACTGAGGTAGCAAAGAGACCACACTTTGAATTGTTATGCTTATCTGTTATTTTATGTCGTCTAATTTGAGTTTTTTCAAATTCCACAGCAGGAGGTTAGCTTTAGTATAAGTATTAGCAAATAATTTTGCCCTGGTGTTACATTTTTTTTTACTCTAGTGTTACCCTTAAAATTATTCTCAAATCTGCACGAATCTATTTTATATGAAGAATGGGTCAAAAGACTACGTGTAAAGTGAAAGGTGTCACTCGTAGTGATAAACCTTCAAATCATTTTCACTAACTCAGCAGTTCCCCTCAGATTTACATGACATTTTAGACTCTTTCAGCTCATTGTTTTGGTTTTACAACTTTTGTACTTTTTACTACTACTTTGGTTCACTCTCACCGCTCTCATCAACCTCATTTTCAGTTGCAACAGAAAGCTGTTTTCGAAAAAAAGCTGTGATTATCCCACTGTACTGCCCCCAAGTTGCCAAAAAATCAATTAATGCAGGTTTGTTTGACTTTAAATTGAGAAAATATATGTTAACTCTCATATATGTCTGGTTTATACAAAATATTTATTGATATCCTACTGATATAAAGTAACACATTCAAACCCGAGATGCCATTTGGTCATGGCGTTACAAAAAAATTCCATTTCTCCGCAATTTATCCTAGCTTTACTCAACGTATTTTTATGATGCATTTTTTATCAAGAAGCTTGATTAAATAAAATCCATGGGGCTGATTTAAATTGCAGTGAAATCCAAAGAAAAACATTTGTTGCCATGTTTTTCTTTTTCAAATAAAATCCACCAAAATATTGATATCAACACACAACCAGATGCAAATTCAATCAGCCTTTTGACCCTTTTACTGCATTAACTGCAGAAAATAAAAGAAATCCTTCCTCTCTGATCACTGTGTGCTTCACTCACGCATTGCGTGGATTGTTGGCCAATGTGATCTGAAGCCATCAAAGGTATTTATGGAAGCTGTCAGTAACCAGAGAAATCAAGAGAGCAGCAGGGTGGCGCTGCTCTGGCATGTTAACTAAAAGGCATGGACTGTTTAGATTAGAGATTTTGGGGAGGCTGGAAATCTGTATTGTATGTTCAGTCATAGTAAAATCTAGAGTAAATATTGCAATGGTAGAAACAATCACTTCAATCCCCTTAATCCAAGTGGACTGACCCGACTTCATAGTATTTGCACAGAACAGAGTAACAGAGTTCCCTTCCCACATTACAGAAATCTTCATATACAGCATACAGGAAGTTAAAGGCACATATGCAAAGATTAATGCCAACACACACTCTGTCTCTCTCTCTCACACACACTTGCAGACACACATGGCACGGTGGTAGATCAACATGTGACGGTGAGAGATAGCAGCAGCTTGCCGTCTTTGCCGGGAGCAGCCATTAAATAAACATGTCAAGTTGTGTGCGTTTTAATGATGATCAGCCAAGCCCGGTTTCCCTGTGAAGCGCCAGCCAAAAAGGATCGACACAGTGCAACTCCCCAGACCTCCTCTCTCTCTGTCTCTCTCTCTCTGCCTCTCTTCGACACTTCCCTCACGTTGACAGAGATGGAAAGAAAGAAAGAACAAGAGGCAGGGCCCTTTTTGAATCCGGTTCTGGGGTGGGGTGGGGTGGGGGGGGTTGTTTGTATGATGATTTTTCATTTGAAAAGAAAGAAAAACATCAGTCAAGTGCAGGCTTTTGTGAGGGTTTTAACACAGCTCTATCCCCGGTAGTGTGTGTGGTAGTTAGTTCTGAGTGCTATGTGTTTGACATGAGAGTGAATAACAGGCCGGCTGGTAAACGCTCTGTTTGTGTGTTTACGGTGTTGCACACCCTTAGGTGAGCGTGTCTCTCTCTCTCTCTCCTTCTTACTTCCGTCTCAGCTTTGAAGAGCAGGGGCTCGGCGTCGGATTAAAGTTTGTTTGTTTTACGTTTAGCGAGCGAGAGCTGCCATTTCTCTCCTCCTTTCTCCTCATCTTCTCCCACTCGCCTTATGAACACTCACACTTTTGCACACACGCAGACAGTAAATCTCGCAAACACACCCTCACACACAGACACACACACGCATACACCTCAGATCAGAAGTAGTGTGGAGTGCTGAGGCTGCATATGTAAATGCTGAGAGATTGTCAAGTGTCTGGGTGTGCATACATCAGGGTAATCAAGCCAGCGCTGATGGGGAGAGCTCGCTCCAGGAGCAGATCCGCAGTACTGGCAGTCACACAGCCGTCACTGAACTGCTGCCAATAATGGGTTTGAGAGGTGCTGGAGGAGGGGGTAGAGAGCATGTGTGTGTGTGTGTGTGTTGTGTGTGAGTGTGTGTTTACTCGCACACAAACATGCCCATCTGCAAGTTGCCATCTATTTTGTATGGCATGTGTGCATGCATGTATGTTAATGTGACACCTCTATGATAGAAAAGCTGATTGAGAGTGTGAAGGTGAAGCCAATCTGCCCACAGAGGCGTTGGAGTTGCAGTTGGAGTGCTGCTGAGTTACAATCTGATAGAAAAATGCCCGTGGATAAACTGGCCTAGCTTCACCTTCCTTTGCAAAGCTACTGTGTCCAATGTAATAATAAGCTTTTACCTCCGATCCAACCTCATCCTAGCATACTCTACTGTTTTTGTATCTTTGTCACACCAGCCATAGCCTGAGGATGAAACAATGAAACACAATCTGACTATTGATCAGTCTGTCCTGCCATACTGTTGAAAATATTATTTCATTCTAAATGGCAATACTATGGTCATGTTCCATACAATTACTCAAGCACTGTACTTCAGAACATTTTTTTTTATTTTGGTTTCCATATTTTACACGACTGCTTCCATTTATACTCTAGGAAAATGTTGGATATAGATATTATAACTATGTTTACTATGTGATACTTTGCAGATGGAAGACTTTACATGCAAAATATTGGATCAGCTTATACAATTTTGTGCTTTTTCATGGCTTAAACTACCCAAGAGTGCAGGAATTTAAATGATCTTAATTTTGACCAGCTACAACATTAAAATGCTAATGCTGCTGCTTATGTGCTAATGCATCACTATCAGTGTTGGGGAAGTTACTTGAAAAATGTAATGAAGACAAGTAACTAATTGGAAAAGTAAAAAATATTATCTCCCTGTACTAATTACTCAACACCAAAAGTAATCAGTTACTTTAATCGTTATTGCTTTCAATACTCGGCAAAGCTCCAAATCCTCCAAACACACGTTGCATATCCTGTGTTTAACATTTGTGGAAATGAATGAGAGAAAATAAGACATTGTGGTTTAACAAGCAGCCAGTCGACGGTTTAGAGGTATTTACTGATATCAACGGCTAGCTTAACTTTAGCCCCGGTGACTGTACACAGCTCTTATTCCTAAATGTAGACTTTGCAGGGCTGAATGTTAGCAAG
Organism: Enoplosus armatus; assembly: GCF_043641665.1. Classification (NCBI taxonomy): domain Eukaryota; kingdom Metazoa; phylum Chordata; class Actinopteri; order Centrarchiformes; family Enoplosidae; genus Enoplosus; species Enoplosus armatus. The sequence continues at coordinate 19,447,995 of NC_092188.1, read as the reverse complement.
TCAGCTAAGAAATCCCAACATGTGTGACTTTGGAGCTGTAGCACTGGCTGATCGAGCTATAAACTAAGAAAAGAGGGAGTCACTGCAGCATCATGAACTGTAATAAGATATATCTTTTGTAAATGTAGATAGTACTTTGTTTACGTCTGCATACATGGACAAATGTGTTTTAGAGTTCGTAGTATTCATACAGTTTAGAATTAGAGGGAAATAGCTGATTATGCCAACCTACTCATTTAGTCAAATATAATGCTGACATAATGTTTCGTAATTTGAGATATGTTGTGTTATTTTTGTGAGATGTAATTTAAAATCTTCAAGACTTCCATCATCATTAAATGGCATTTATCAAGTTTCGGGTCAGATACGTCAATCCTGTTCCATTATCTTACTCTTTATTTTACTCTTGGCTGAGTTTGAAAGTGTGAACAGCTGGTCCAACTGGCTCCAGAATACTTCCTCTGTCTACTGGATAGCTTATCCTACTGTATATTAACCCACGTTACCCCACTCTACCGTATCCACACTCTAACCCACACCAAATACCATACTACACTATCTTGTCCTTTGCCTTCTCTGTTATTCATGCTTAGCCTTATAATGCTATTCTACTCAGCAGTGTCCTTTATCTCATCCTAGTCTGTCACGCCCTGCTCTCCTTTTGTATCCTACACTAGTCTGTTCCCTTGCCTGGTGAGAGCACTGGCACGTCTGATCAACTAAACAGATCCCCCAGCAGGCCTCACTCTTCCCTGTGGAGAGCCCGGGATTGGGAGGAATGTTAACATTGCATTACAGTACGAAGCCACGTACACAATGTCCTCAATGAACGACACGGCTTTATCGGTCTCTCCTGGGATCTCGACTATGCCTCTTTCTCACTCTCTCCCTCTTTCTATGATATTCCCAGTGTCCCTTCCTCTCACTTCCCCCTCCCTTTCTCTGCACACATGTGCGATAGACAGAATATCAGGATTACTGTATGAGCTGACATGGTGACATGGTGTTAATCGTCAGACTCGTGTTTGTTTCCGCCCAGAAACTGTCACCCTCTAATAACGAGCCCCCAAAACCCAACACAATTGGCGCTGGAATGGCAGGAGTGGCACAATAGGCACAAAAACCCGGCAATCTTGTCAACATATACAAATGGAAGGCATGGGAGGAAGCTACACACATCCCCTCTTCTGTTGTTGTCACAGAACACACATGCCTACCCTTCACGTCTTCTTCCTTCGTGGTGTCAGCAGAGGCCTGCAATTAATTTGTGTAATTGGCACCCCACACACACATATCCATCCCGACACCACCTACCCCTCCATCCCACTCTTTCAACCTCCCTTTAGTTTGGCACGGCAATCGTCCTGTCTTAACCTCACTACCACCAGTCACAGGCACATACATACACAAACCCCAACAGCTTTCAGGACTTTGATGGGGTGCCAATGTGTAACTGAAACACACAGTTTTACTGTAGCCTCATGACTAATATGTTGTTAATGTTATCCAACGGGTTTTGAGAGGGTTTAGAGGCTTACATACCCTAAACAATGCAAGAAGAATTGGGTGACAATGGTGTCTTTTTGTGTTTTTGTGTGCATTACAGTTTGACTGATCTGTTATACCAGATCTTGCAGATCTTGATATTTAAGCCATCATAGAGAGAGCTGAGGTCCTGTTCATCTAGCTTCTGGAACTCACTGCAATCTCTCACTTAACATTTCCTTCATTGGTTTCTGGAATTTACATTCCATATAAGACAAATTGGCATCCACTAAACCATTTGCTGTTAGAAACTGAAACCGTCATGATTATAACGTCATGATTACTTTGTTAAAACTACAGTTCCCATGAAAATATGCTAAACAACAATAATTTTACAATATTATCATTTTTAAATTACTGCTGTTACGTAGACATATGGATTGAACGACATGACGTGCTTTGAAGTAAAATTCTCTTCCGAGGCAGATTTTTTAGTTTTTTGCATTATTACAAATGTAATTGGGAATTTGAATGAAGTTTCGTTTCTTCAGAAGCAGGAAGCGGAAGTTCTGGCTTGACTTTGTCGCTCTACAGCTTGGAGAGTGATATCTTTTTAAAATGATATTCACTACTGATATTACATTTTAGTGTTGCACTGCGAAAGAAAAGAAATACTGATTTTATACTGTTCAGAGCGGAAAAGAACAAGGACATTGAAATAACTATAGTAATAATCCTACTAATCATCCTCAATCCAACATGGATAACGCTTTTCATTGACCAGCATTGATAAACCAATGTATCGGTCTGGCGTCAGTGTTTGTGTGTGTGCTTGTGTTTGTGCTTTAATAGCAGCGCTCCTGGGCTGCCATAGGGAAAGTGTGTGTAGAGCGGCAGCTGCAAAAAAAAGGCCTCCCAAACCCGGGCTGACGCGAAGTGACAGCTCTGTATATCTCTCACTGGCACTGACAGCTGACAGATGGATAGCACTCATACACCGCAGGAAAAAAAGAGAGAGAGAGAGAGAGAGAGAGAGAGAGAGCGGGGGAGGGTGAGGAGGGGAGGGATGGAGAGAGAGAGGAAGAAAGAGAGAGAGAGAAAGCCCCCAGGATGATTCGCCAGCATTGCTCTCTGTTCAGAGGGCCGGCGTTTGATTGAGTGCTACAGAGAATAATAAACCCTCCACTACCCGGTGCAGTGCCAAGCTTTCTCTCCCTCCTTATCTCTCGCTTTCCCCTCCCTTTCTCTCTAACCCCTCTCCTCCCTTAATTCTCTCCTTCTCTCCCCAACCCTTTTATTGTCGTCCCTCCTTTGGCGCTTTGCTCTTGCTCCTTTATGCTACGCCTCCTATTCCCCAGGCCCGTCTTCAACACCTCGTGGTCTTTATGTTTCTCTCTCTCCCTCTACTCTCTCTGCTCTCCCTTTCACTCGTCTGCTATCTGCCATCCTGGTGTATTTGTCTCTCTCTATCTGAGGTGAGAGAGACAGGGGTAAGAGGTCCCTGTCAAACAAACCAACAGTACTCACTCACAGCTATTCCCCTGTGTATCTGACTGTGTATCTGGATCTGTACAGGCCTCTCTGTTTCCACAACACAGCGTTCACCACAGTGGAGGGAACATGTGATGTACAATACTACTAGCACCAGCGTTATATCAAAGGCAAGGAAACAGTCACAATGTTGGGAGACATAGTATAAGGATGAATAAACTAATGCAATTCTGAACAATGTAACAAGCGATAATTTGATTACTGCCAGATAATGTAATTACCTGTGAAGAGATGTAGTCATAGTTATCTTGCTGGTTCTTGCCCATTAAGTACCACATGATGTTTTTGACGTTTACACTGTGATACAGTACGTATAAAATTGGATCAAATGGAATTAGGCGAGGACATCAAGTTTTTTCCCTTTTATTTCAATATGAATCAACAACAAACCATAATTAAAACTGGTCCTGATGTTGTGTGAAAACATCTAAACGCACAGGGATTCTGGTCTTACAGGGCATGGACACAGCCTAATACAATAAAACACTGGCTGGGGTCAGTATTCCATGCTCATGCTTGATGTTGTTGATGTTACATTGTTTTGTTTCTTTCTTATTTCTAAAACATGGGAGTCAAAAACAACATTGAAAGGTTAAAGGCCAAATTACAAAATATGTCAGAACATGCCGTGCCATAAGGAATAATATGGCATCCTTAAGATCACTTCTGTTCTCACACAAGTGACACAATTTCATCTTTACTGCCAAGCATGAGCAAAAATTCCCACAAGAGGACTCAATCTTTTTTGTTGTATGATCAGTATAATGTAATGAGAGATTTCTCATCACAATACTTAAGCTATTTTCTCCTTGTGACTGCAAAAATGTGAGTGTTGAGTAGGTGTGCGCTGTGCTAACATTTCTGCCATACTGCACACTGTGTTAAGTTGCAGTAGGATCCATACTAAGATTAGCAACCGCCGAATGACGATAATGATGTCAGGTAATAATGGCACATAGACAAAAGCCCAGAAACAGATTATCTAGCAGGTCATGGTGCAAAAGACAAAATAAAAGTTCACATATCTCACCCACAATGAGGAAATGCGGTAGTGAGAATCCATTTGATCCTGAAGTACAGGTGTGCACAGGTCTGTGGTTGTTTACCTTTTGAATGTGAAACTTATTCTACTTATGAGGGCTCTCAAACACTTATACTGCCATTGTATACTTGTGAGGACATTATACTAGCTTACATTCTTTCTCTGAAGGCTTAACCATAAACTGCATACTTAACCCCATCCCTGACCTTAACCTTAATCTTGTTCTAAATCAAACCTAAACCCTATCTGAGGTCTGAACCCTAAAATAAAACCTTAACCCTATAGGTACCAGGTGTTTGTCTACACACGTGATGGTGTGAACAGGTTTTTAGCCCTGCAAAGTGGTGAACACACACACACAAACACATGTTCCTGTCATTCAAACAATGCCTCTCTATCAGGCTGAACTCTGTGCCATATCTACGGGTGAAGGCTTGGCACAATGCGACATGCAACCCCCCCATCACCCCCCCACTTGCCCTAACCCCCATTCCTGCCCTATCCTCCCTTCTCTGCTGCTTTTATTTGGGAGGGTGAAGGAGAGGATTAGCGGTGGCTGTTGGAGGGAAGGAGGGAGAGACGGAAGAGTAGAGGGTCGCATTAATGAATTGAAGGTGTGTATTTGTTGCTTTCTTTGTTGGCGTCCGCTGCATGGCAGAGACATAAAATGGGCACCTCTGTGTTGCGGTGCCCAGATGCTTCTGAATGTCACTGTTTCTCTCTCTCTATCTCTCTTTCTCTCTCTCTCTCTCTCTCTCTCTATCTCTCTCTCTCTACACACACACACACACACACACTCACGTATGTTCAGTTCCGCTCTATTTTCCATCCCCTCCGTGAGGGTTAATCTGTGGATGTGTTCCAGTGCCCTCCTTCTCTCTTTCTCTGCTCCCTCCCTTTCTCTCCTCCTCCCCCTCCTCCTTTTCTTTCCCCTCTCATCCCTCCATCCCCTGGGTCTGTAGACGGCCTGTTTCTCTGCATCCCAACATAGAGGGGAGAAGCTAAGAGGCTGCCTGGCTGCTCGGCCGGGCCGGCTGGCATGGAATTGAAAGATGTTTACTAAATAGCCCCCATGTCCCTGCGCCTGGCATTTAGTAGTCAAGACTCTGCTTGCCTGTTACAGCACAATATGAAGGGAAAGTGAGTCATAGCTTGCCGTGGTGACGCGCTGCATGCATTGTGCGCCCTATCTGGTCCTTGTGTTCACAGTTTTGAAAGCATTCTAATAAGTCATTTCAATTACACACAGTCTTGAAATATGTTTTATAACCTTTGTTTATCTAGGGAAACACCAGAGCATCATTTTCACTCCCTGCAACACCCTGCTTCACATTCATCGTGACAGACATTCACACTGGATGCAAGTCGAACAAAGAACAGTGCCTCCTAGTTGCTGAGGGAGAGGAGTGTGATCCACTCAACTTCCCAGAGTCACAACTCTTTCACTGTCTGGATTTGTGTGAACTTGTGAGCTTGATATTAATGACTTGTTAAAATGTACATTTCTGCAGTGGAGGTACTCATCCATGCGCCTAGGCCAGCTCTCTCTCTCTCACACAAACACACGCAAACACACACAAACACACACACACACACACACACACACACACACACAGGGCAGGCCTCCCCATCTTCCTGGCTGTGAGAGGGACAAACCGGGCTCATCATAAATCAAGATGATAAATCCTGATCATAAGTCAGTCAGGCTGGTGTCAGAGCCAGCAGGCGGGGACATGCCCTCAGACGACAGGGACACCGGTGACACCCATCACCTTCACATGTCACCCAGCTGAGACACATGGCACACATACACACACATATACACACACACACACACACACATGCAGGCCTCTCTGTCTGCTACCACTTGCTCTCCTGTCCTTCAAAACATCCCGCCAAGGACATGACACACACACACACACAGGTACACACTACTCACATTTTACCCAAGATAGAGCTATCTGTTACCCGAACAGCGCTAGACAGAAAAAGATGACTGCATTCACTCCTTTTTATGAGAATTTCAACGCTGTGAGACAGAAAAGGCCTCAGCTATTAGCCTAGGCCGACCTTCATTAATGGCTCGCCATTGATTCCTCCCAACGAGCTGTTTACCTAATTGGTTTGCCTAAATAAGTATGTCTATTAAAATATTACTTCCCCGTGTACAGACAGAGACAACGAGTGTGGCTCGTTCCTCAGAGCTGTGCTGGTGAGCTTTGTAGGAGACACGGAGTTAAATCACACTCGGAGAGGCGAGTGTTTGATAGACCTGGTCCTTGTGCCGCTTGTCACGCACATTTGATATTTTGATAGCTTCCCGTCTCTTCCCATTAGCCCCTGGGGTCCCGAAACCATTTTAGATGTTTATCGGCAAAGCGCTGGGGGTTAATTTCGTGTCTCGTCAGGAGCGCCGGCACAGAACGGTATCGCACTGTCACCCATAGCGGCCAATCGTCGCTATCGGCCGGCTTATCAGGGAGAGTTGTGTTACACTGACTGACACATGACAATGACCCTAGTGACTCTCTGAGGGCTGATAGCATCTGGGTTCTCTTTTCGCTACCTCTCCTTACGCTCCCGCTCTTTCCCTCCCCTCTCTCTCTTGCAGTCCCCCCCCGTCTTTCTGTCTGACTGCAGGCGACGGAGAAATTGGGACTTTGTCTCTGGGGAAGTGGAAAGAGTAGGAGGGAGACTGTATGGTGTCTTTGTAGGAGTGTATTACTCACACACACATGCACAGATAACACACACAAAGCAAACCCCCTGTAAGGCCAATGCATGCACACACACACACACACACACACACACACACACAGCTCTGACTTTGCAGAGGGTGTGTGTGTGTGTGTGTGTGTGTGTGTGTGTGTGTGTGTGTGTGTGATAATATGCATGCCTATCTCTGGCCATCCAGTTTTATCAGCGACAAAAAGGTATTGGTTTCACTGTTTGGTGTGGAACAGCATGGAGCCACGGGGCATGGCGGCTCAATAATCTGCTAACACAGAAAAAAAAAACACACACACACACACACACAAACATAAGTCACGCACAGGTTCATAAATGCAAACCAATATGCATAAGCATGCTGAACACATGCAGGTGGCACATATAAAGGTGTATATGCAATAATACAAATCTACAAACATACATATTCAAAGAAATACACACACATACGTGGTGCATTCTGGCTGTCCATCAAGAATCTCCCAGTCATTTCCATTCTCCCCTGTCCTCCCTGAGACATGGGCCAGTTCTTTTTTTTTCTTCCCCTCTGCTTTAATCCCCCCATTTGCTTTCAGCTGCTGGTACTGAGGTAGTGTTTATCTTCACTCATACACACATAGTGTAGCTTAAATTAGCTTGTGTGATTGATTTCATTTGCAATATATCACAAATAAATGAGTACACAAGTAATGTAGGTGTCACACTTTAACATAAAGAAAGAAGCACGACGGCATAGGGATATTTCTATGACAACCATAAAGAAACACCACTATGGTGGCTTCAGCCGGCCTCTGTGCTGCGTTTTTACATCGTCTGCAAACTGACTCAGACTATATGACACAAAGGGAGGCTGTTTTTTTTCTCTTTGATAAGCGTTGCTTGTTTCTTGACGATGATTTAAAAAAAGAATCACTCTTTGTTTGAAGAGTTCATAACCTGTGTTTAGGGGTTGCAAGCAGACATTCCTTCATGTTAGGGGTTCACAGGGCAAAATGATCAGGAGGAACTGGTCTACTTTGTTTATAGTATTCACACCAACACACCACAGGCAATTGTTCAGTGATATATCATTGCTGGATTGATTGAAATTAAACAAATTCATATAAATCACACATGCAGTCCTGTCATATTTCTAATGGACAGCAGTATAGTGCTGAATGTGCTACTCACCGTCACTAGATGATGCATTTGTGGATACTTGCACAAGTGAAAACAGCAAAAGGCAAACGTGTGTGTGTGTGTGTGTTAGTGTGTGTGTGTGTGTCTGTGTGTGTGTGTAATTCTTTGGGCGCCAGCCATGTCAATCAGCCCCCTGCAGCGCAACTGCCCTTCACACTTCTGTTTATCTGCTGCTGCTGAGGACTGGGAAGACTGATAAGAGTACGTCACTCTCTGTCTCCCTCTCTCTCCCTCTCTCTCCCTCTCTCTCCCCGTCTCTCTGTCTGTCTGTCTCTCACACACACACATTATTCACAAACACCCACAGATTGTTAGCTGTCCCTTTCAGCAGTCTTCATCATCAGTGGAGTTCTTCGAGGCTACATTTCGGCACAATCACAGACAGCATCATATTGTTTGAAGCGAGACCTTATTGTTACTATTTGCTCCGTGATGTACCCTTGGCTCTCTATGCATCCCATGTGTATGCCACAAATGTTGAGATGTGTAATAGGTGTGCATTGAGGATGTATTGCTTCCAGTGGAGTACTCATGTTTATTCCTCAGATGTGGAAAATGATCACAGTGATGTGTGTAATGTTCAAGGAGAGACCATGTTCTTGGTTTTTCCAGCCTCCTCATTCAGGCTCCACGTGTGTCTGAGCTGTTTCAGATTGTGTCCTATATTATAATCAAGGATCAGAATCCATTTTCCCCATCAAAGCGCTTGCCGCTGGCAATGTTGATTAGCACAAACCCTCAAAATGTTTTTTTTTCCCCACCGCCACCTGAAATGTTCTCTTTTCATGTCTGACGGCCGGCGACTGCAAGGCTCCACATTTCTCTGGAGACCGGCCATTGTTACCATGGTCGCTGGACGATATTGGCGGCCATTGTGCCACCCATGTACACCTGTCACTCAAGGATGGAGAGGCCACTATGAGCACACAGACACACTCTATTGGGGTGAACATGAGTGTATGGATGTGCTGAGTGTTAGTCCATGCGTGTACATTGAGTGGGTTGAATTTGCACGCCTGTGTGTGTGTGTGTGTGTGTGTGTGTGTGTGTGTGTGTGTGTGTGTGTGTGTGTGTGTGTGTGTGTGTGCCTGGCTGTGTGCGTGTCTGGGTGCGCACACATGTCTGTGTGTGTCCTCACTCAGTCAGCCAGCTGAGTCTGCAGTCAGTTTACGTTTGACTGCAGGGCAAAAGCTCGAGCAAGAAATGAATTCTGACTCACCGAGCGCCTCACATAAATTCCTTTTCTCATATTCCGACACAAAAGACAACATATCTGCATTGCATTAGCCCTGGGACTCCTTTCTCATTCTGATGATGATTTAGGGATGTTGAGATCTCCCCATGAACATCAGAGCCGAGCCAAAGAGAAACAGTGAGACAGAGATAAAGAGGAAAGACACACTAAGAGATGGTTTTGGGGTGTGGGGTGAGGGGGTGCTATGACAGGAAAAGAAAGGATAAAATGGTATTTAGGTTTCATGTGCAGCCAGAAAGGATATTTTTTCTCTCATTTATTTGTTTGCCAACATTTGATGTTGCATGCTGTTAAATTAATGTGCAGAATATTTAGGGAATTATTGGGCAGCTGTAAAGTTAATGACTCAACATTACGTTGAATGCAATATTCTGTTACTGATGATCACACTGTAAGAAAACTTTATCTGTGTTTCTAATGGACTCCGAACCTTGTTGCAATGTACAGTATGTCAGTGGTTTTTAAGTAAATTACCAGATTTATATCTTTCCATTTACTATCCAGTTGCCACATTAACATTCAATATCAAATTAGTTATCATATGAAAACATATTACATCACTACATTCATTACATTAAACACTTGTAATGTGCTTATGTCTTATAATACTGTATCTTTAGTAAAGTGTAAAGTAAGTAAAGTGCTTGTCTAACATTGTATAAGTTTACCTATGCCTCTAGCGGTCTTGTATTGATTGTTTTGATGTATTGACACACTATTGGTACCTTTTCATGCAAATAAACTAAACCACTAAGTCCACTGAGAGACACTTTTTCTTTTTGAGAGACATTTTTCTTTCTCTCACACACTTTCTCTCTCTTGTCCTTGAGATGTATATGAGTGACATGCTGGATAATGTTTTCTTTTTATTGAGGTGACAGCCCTCAATTACCATTTTGGTCCCATTGAGGCCACAGTCTCAGAGGCGGAGAGAAGAGGACGCCGTTATAGGAAAAGAAAGGGAGGAAGATGTGGAAACTGACACGATCGATTTGAGTTTTTACCGCTGTGTTTCCTTTGAGCACCTGTTGTTTGTAAAGGTCGTTCGTGTGGCAGGAAGATATTTCAAAGAAGGGAAAAGACACTATGTGCTCAGCTTGACACATTCATAGAGGAAATAGACCCTAGTCTTGAGAAGGGCCATTTTTATTTTTGTATATTTTACTGTATACTACTTCACATACTTCACATACTTCACACTGCTCAGAGTAACTTGAAATCATCGGGAGAGGTGAAGAACAAGTGCATCTGTAAGGATGGTTGATGTTTCAAATTGTGCTGTAGTATGTACTGTACTCATAATGTGTTAACATTTTACTTTTGAAAAGGTGCTCTGGTGCTTCACCAATATCCCCACTAACTATGCTGCAACAATGTTTTGTTGTGACAGCTACACCATTTATTCAGAGTAGGTGGAAGAAAGAATGTAATTTGTTTGTTCTTCTGCAGACGGCACGGCATGTCAGATGAAAATCAATTAAAACAATCACAAACTTGAATACTGCAAGGTTGACTGGCATATCATTTGTTGCACACGTCCTTATCTACAGTGGCCCTGAGAGCTCAACGCAAGGCAACTTAAGGAAGTAATGAAGTAACATAAGCAAATGAAGAAAACATCTTCACCAATTTGACAACACATGCGCTGTATTTGTAAAAAACGCATACCACATACAGAAAACACAATCAAAGGCAGAAAATACAACCTCGTACAGAAAACACACTTAATACACAAAACACAACCAAATACTGAAACGCACTGCAAGTAGCATACGCCACAACAGGAAAACTGTTTCTAGGGGACACTAAAAAGTGATGCACATGGCTGGGACACACTTATTGTTGCCATGGTTTGTGACTCATGACGTTATTGAAGTCGACTATCCGTTAGGGGTGTTGGAAAATTAGCTAAATTGAAAGTTTTTTTCGGTGGGACAACAAGCGTGTCCCTGTCATGTCAGGGTGTGTTCATCACTTTTTTTGTGTCCCTTGTAAACAGTTTCAGGTGTTGTCTGTGCTACTTGTGCGTTTCTCTATTTGCAGCATTTTTTTTTCTAAATGCTGAGCATGTGTTTTCAAATTGGTGAAGATGTTTTATTCATTTGCTTGTGTTCTGTCTATTTGCATGTGTTCCTTGCATGTGTCCTTAAGTTGCAGCTCTCAGGGCCACCATACTTATCCTTGCAATCTTATGTATTGTTTGGCCTAAAGGGTGGACTGTGTCAGTCAACCAATGTAGGACATCATCTATACAAAGAAGAAAATACAATTTGCATCTTATAAACCCGCACTTGAAACTTTGACCTTTTTACATTGGTATAACAAGTGACTGGTTGGCCCGAAGGGTGACTGCATCATTGGTGCTTGACTACATGTTTAGTGTTGCCTCGTTATTATTGCTATGTCCCGCGCACAGTGGAGGAGTTGTCATTGGGGAAGGTTTTAACCTTCATTGGGGCGCTCCGGGGTGGAGGCGGTGGGAGGTCGGAGGGTGAGGAGTTCTATGAATGTGTGTGTTTGTGTATGAGAGGTCTCTTGGTATCAGAAAGGAAGAGGTAACATGCAGGTATGAACCTCTCATTATCCAGTGGCATGTGCCCTGTCACTCATTCATTGTTACTGGCTACATTCACATCTGAGCTCTTTCACATTACTCATCCACTGTTTGCCCCACCTGACCTCTCTCTCTCTCTGACACACACACACACACACACACCAACATACAGTCATACAGAACACTGAGTATTCAAGCAGACAAAGCCTCTGCGTACTACAATATTTATACATCTCAGTTGTTCTTGTGTGCTCAACTTAGAATAGAGGAAATTGTTTTACAAAATACTGCTTATATATTATTTACCCTTCTTTCCCTTTGTTTGCTCTACTCACCAGTCCTTTGTAGCACCAATTTTTGAACATGAGCATGCAGAAATCTTTTTACAGAACACTACTAATAGTTTTAATCACTTACTGTGCTGTAAGCCATTGCATTAGATAGACACTTGACAAGATTTCAAATAGGTTTCTAGGCACAAGGATCATAAGATTCTCTGTAGCGGTCCATGTCATCCTGCCAAGTCGTCCTTCCAGTTTATGTAAAACTTGAACTGTATCAATAAAGCTGTAGATCACTTCTAGCTCTGGTCATACATTGTGACATTAAAGTGTGAGGTAAGCACAAGACAGAACTTCCATTGAAGATCCCATAAGTGTCAGTTGGAAACAGTATGTCACTGAAACCATTCATGTTAGGAAAGCATTCAGTCTGCAAAAAAAAAAGAGAAAAAAAGGACTGGGAGTTTGTCTCCCTTCATGAACTGACACTCCTGGAAGCTCCTCTGTGGTCCAGTCCACATCACTGAATAGAAGATAGGGGAGGTCTATATGCACAGTTTGTGTGTTTTGGGGCGTGGGCTGGGGTGGGAAATAGTCTTCTCTATATGCTGGAGCTGTGGATTTAGGGGAAAAAAGAAAAAAGGGGTGGAGGGGGTAGGCTAGTGGCTGTGTTGTACGCATCGTTTCATGGGTGAGAGAAAATGGAGAGCCCCCGGTGGCTGCTTCCTTCTGCTCAGAGAAGCCAGGGGAGAGAGACTTTAGGGACTGAGAAAGTAAAAGAGAGAGAGGTCCCGCGATCACATGGGACGGATCAAACCACAGCTGGCTGATTTCATTCGTGCCTTGCCTCCCACTCTTTCTGTCACCCCCTCCGTCCCCTTGAACCTCCTCACTCCATTTCTCTGTCCTCTGAGAGGCTACAGAACAGAGGAGATCATAATGTTTTCAGTATTCAGCCTGTTGATCGTTTACTGTTTGTCCAAAGAAACTTTTATGAATTTGACTTTTGTTCCCACAAATGCCATTCATTTGTGTTGATGCAAACCTTCGTGGTATGAAATAAAAAGAATGCGTTCCTCTGGCTGTGATCTGAAAACTGTGGTCCTTACCAAAAACAGTATAATTAGCAATGGCTTCCTGTTTCATTTGCTTATGACCATGGCATCTTAACTTGTTGGCTATAATCTAGGATGATTATGTTTAAAGACCAGCAAAGTTAACAATCCTATTGTGATTATAACAAGAGCACCTCTTTCCCTTTTCCACTCTTTGAAAGCATTCATTCCAAAACAGGACTACAGCCATGATAGCAGCTCTGTGAGGCTGTACTTTAACACAGCTAAAAGCTAATGTCAGAATGCTAACGTGCTCACAATGTCAATGTAAACATGCTGATGTTTAGCAGGTATAATGTTTACCTAGTTCACCATCTTAGTTTGCTATGTTAGCATGCTAATATTTGGTACAGCTGAGGCGGATGGGAATGTCATTCGTTTTTGGTCATGAACCAAAGTCGTGGATGAATTTTGACCTGATGGTGGTGCTACTGTAGACGAAAAGTCCAGGAATCATGACAGTCATTACAATTCATCCTGAGGGGAACATGAATTACAAATTTCATGGAAAACCATTCAATGGTTGTCAAGACATTTTGCTCAAAACCACAGAAAGTCAGTAGGATTCATCTTCTGGAGACCATGACTGTACAAAAGTTCATGGAAATCCATCCAATAGTTGTTTAGATATTTCAGCCAAGACTGAGAGACACCCTGGAGCCTTTCGACAAGTGGGTCTAAAAATATGGTTTTTGTTTCTGCCCATCATGGTTTAACTGATTTAATGACACATGCCTTTACTCTGAGTGTGTCTGTCTCTGTCTGCAACAAAGTGGTATAATGTAAGGCCACTAAGAGAAAAAAACCCATCACATTGACATGTGTAATGGCTTCTACATACACATAAACACATTCAGCACCTAAGTGTATCACTTCATTCGTCAGAATGAGAATACATTTAAACTTTGCGTTTTGGTATTTCGGGTTGAGATTTTTTTGTCAGTGTAAGCTCTTCTCGTCTTTATCACAAAGACTTCCTGAAGATATTGTCAAAGACAAGGATGACATTTGTCTGATATCAATTGCCTTCTTCCAAACTATAAATACAGATTACCAAACTCAGAGCTAAAAACAATGGAGGCAATGAAGTCCACATGACCACCAGCCCATGGCTATATTTCAATCAACGCTGGTACTCCCACCTCCTACGCTTCCTGCTCCATGCTCTCCTTTTTTTTCCATGCAGAGGAGGCGGAGGAAGGAGCGAGATCAGACCACACATACAGATCCAGGCCTCCACCCCCAGCCTCCAGTTCCCCCGCCATCTGTGCACGTCCCTCCGCCTGCTACTCCACAACAACAAGGCCCTGAACCTCTGCCGAGGAGTCAATCCATCACTGGAGAAAGAGAAGTAAAGGGAGAGAGAAAGAGAGAGAGAGAGAGAAAGAGAGAAAGTGGATGAGGGGTAAGGGGGTGAGGGGGGTTTATGAAGAAGGAGAGGTGAGGAAAAGCGAAAGTGAGATGCCATGAAACTTAATCACAGAAAGGGTCGTGTCGGGCAGAGGAGGGGAACAGATTAAATTAGCATAGCATTAGATATGGAAAATGATCTCTGTCAAAATCATCCGCTGCACAATTATAATATGTTAATTACTTATTTCATTAAGGAAGTTTATTATGGCCTCGCAGATGAAATCATGCAGGCCAAAGACACCTGGAGGAAAATCAGTGATGCCTAAATGTCTCTCTCTCTCTCTCTCCTTCTCTGCCGTCACTCTTCAGTCTCATCTGCCTCTCTTGCCCCCCCCCCCCCCGCACACACCCACCCCCCCTCCCATCCTCATTCCTTCACTCTCCTCGCTTTGTTCCTCACTACATCACTCACAGTGTCACACTTTAAAACACAATGTTTAACAATCTCTGCGATCGCTGTAGGAGTGTTATATTGACGACCACCAGAGAAGATGTTTGATGTTTACCCCTCTGTCTCCTGTCTCATGTGGTCCATCAGTAAAAGTGTGCATATAAATAGTCTGGATCTGGAAGTGTGAGTACACACACTCACGGATACTGTACAAACATCTACACATGCAGGTGTAGTCTTTTCACTTTAGACACAAGCTGGGTTTCCATCCAACTGTTATTTTTTTTTGTTTTTCCAAATTATGTAAAGCTGAATGATCTAAGTAATAAATGCTTCATAATGTCAATACTTTGAGTTAAATTGCAATAAAATAGTGAAATAATGATTGCATAGGCCTCATTTCTCAATCAAAAAGTGGCCTTTAATGATCTAAAATGTTTCCGTTCATCACAACCTTCAAATATGTCATATAATACAACAAGTCTGTATCATTGTTAGATATTAGTAGATGTCTTTAGTAGGTTGCTGTTTAACAACCGCAATTTGGCCTTCTTTGGATGAAAACATGAAGAGTGACAAACATTGTCTGTCTCCATAGAGCAATAACAACTTGCCCAATACTTATTAATTATTAAAAGGCCAGTCGTTGTGTTTTTATTCATTCATGAAGCCAATTTATTCACTCCCAACCCAAGTGATGAAAACACACCTGATTCACATTTTTTTTTGTGACATTTCAAAAGTTTGCATAAAATTTCCTTGACAGTTGGATGCAAACATGGGTGGGGGGGCACAGGGCAGTTTGCATTTGTTTCCACAGCCCTGCTGTCTCTCTAGCTGGCTCGCTGCCTTTCTGGCTCGTCAACTCTGGTCGGACAGACAGACGATGATGATGACGGTCATCAGGGATGTAGCAGCCTCCCGCCGTCCATCCGACAGTAGGAGCGAGAGGAGCAGGTGCAGGAAATGAAGAACAAAGACAAAGGAGTGAGTTGAGAGACTGATAGAGAGAGAGGGGATAGTTGAGGATAACAAAGAAACAGTTCTTTATTCCTGTTAGCGAGGTGTCCCAGGTTATGCTGGATTAAAATCGACGGCAGGAAAATCCAGGAGTGTGCCCGATGATATTCTGATCAACCAAACAAATTCTCAACTCCAAAGGTGGTCAAAATGCATTTGGCCAAAGTAAAATTCGAATGCATCAACAATTCAAAACAAGTACCAACAAAAAGATGGAGATAGTAACCTTGTTTAACCCCTCCCCTATTTTACAAGCACTATAGCCCACAGCCATACTAGCAGCTCTAGTTAGCATGCTAACATGCTCACACTTACAATGCTAACATGATGTTGGTATGAAGGTATTATTAGTTAATCATGTTCACTATCTCATTTTAGCATGTTAGCATGCCAATATTTGCTAAGTATAGCTGAGGCTGAGGAGTGACATTAGCTCTGGAGATATTTAACTAAAGTATGAGACAAATTACAATTTTGACCTGTTGTGGTGCTACATGAAAAGTTAAGGAACCACCAAAGTCATGAAAGTTTTCATGGCAATCAATCCAATTGTCCACAAATGTCAACCCCATGGTGGCGGTGGAGGAAAAGTCAGGGGACCATCAAGGTCAGTAGAATTCATCCTCTGGGGACAATGAATCCCTGCACAAACTTTCATGGCATTCATTCCAATACTTGTTGAGATCTTTCAGTCTGGACCAAACTGGTGGACCAACTAAACGACAGACAGACTTTGCCATCCATAAAGCCACGATGCTAACATGGCTAAAACATACACAGCAAATACACATGTACATATAAATAAAGTGCAGTAAAGTTTGATGGGTCGAACTTGGTTTTATGAATGTGGCCCTGAATATGGACTGAATATTACATACTTAAACATACAACATACATTTTCTTTGTGAAAGATTGTTTTATTGAAAACTGTCAATAACACTCAGTATGTATGGTGACAGTGAAACCTGGTTAAGAATAGCAGTTATATAATTTATAATTGGGCAGTTGTAGTGAACAATAGTGAGATAAAACCTTGCCAATTAGTAATTACCGACTACTCCCCAAATCCTTGACTACAAATATTTTTTAATTGTATAAATTGTATTTATGTAAAAATCCAAAAAATTGTATAAAACTGATGTCAGTTACATATGTGTGTTTTTTTTAAATTATTATACTTTATTAAGCCACTCCAAGAAGGAAATTCACCTTTCAGGGGTTAAGTATCTTGTTCAAGGATACACAAAGAGATATGGCTTCATGAGTAATTGAACATGCCACACCTAAAAGCTTTGTAATCCCTCAGAATGAAACCAAAGAGCATAAGGATGGGAATTTAATACAATTAAACCAGCAGTTTAACTATAGCAGTGAGTCTATTTATGAACTGAACTTTTACTTTTCAAGATTTTAACCACTGACTCTATGCAGGAATCATGCGAAAGCTTGCATACAGTAGGGCGATCTGGTGAAGCAGTGTTGGTATCAAATGAAGCAAACTGATTTTCAAAGTAGATTTATAAATACTATATAAATATGCATATCACATGTTCATTTTGTAAGGATAACTGCTACATCCCTGATTTAGTAATTCGCTAATAGATTCAAATGCAAGAATCAGAAATATTGTATAAAAAGCTACAGAGAGATCAAAGATAGCTGATAAAAAGCTATAACGTCTGATGCACGTACAGTATGCAGCTGGGAACTGGGAAAAACAAATTCAGACGTTTAACATCTCTCCGATGATCCCAAATTTTCAAAACATCTTCGCTGTTTAACATGTTTAGCATCCCAACTTCAAAAAATCCCGCAGCTCCTCTCATATCGGCCGCGAGGCTTCAAGTGGAAACCGTATTGATCGCAAAAGTGAGAGGACTTGCAGAAGATAAATAAAAGGGAAAAAGAAAGGAGATGAGAGAGGGGAATCAGGAGATATATATGGCAAGAGAAAGAGAGAAGAAGAGAGACAGAGACAGGCCAAATAAACCAGGGGCAATATCTTCAGTATCTGGGGCTCTGTTCTTCAAGGAACAGAGAGGGGAGGGAGGGAGGGGAGGAGGAGGTAAAAAGAGGAGAAAAGAGGAGGAGAGCGAGAACATCTTAGAGAGTGTGTACAAAGAGAATGAAAACACACACACACCCGAAGGCTGGGGTCACAGTCAGAATGCTGGAGAGGTGCAGCAGAGCTGGCGGCTACACAGGAACACCTCGCTCTGCCTTTAATATACCCTGCCCACCGCACAGATTTCAAAACAGATAGTCCAAAACAAAAATCAACGCCCCCAAACACACACACACCCGCCTCGCGCAAACACACGCACCCTCTGCCATGTACATAAACTCTGCAGCCCCCATGCAGATGTTGTGCAGACTTGTTAGGTCGAGCTCAGAGGGTGGGAATGGGTAAATTCGACAATGGCAGCCTCTGGGGAATTGCAGAGTAGTCTCACACATACACTAAACACTCTCTCTCTCTCGCCACACCATACTCTCCCTATCTTGATCTCTCGCTCACACACACACACACACACACACACACACATAGAGGGAGAGGGAGAAGTGAAAGGTAAGCTTTTCTTACGGTTTCATGCATAATTTTGCCTCACAGCACCAAACATTGTGATGAATTTTCACAGGGATTTTTTTTTTTCTTCTTTGTTTTTTCGTTGTGTATTTTGAGGCCACGAGGTGCCCCGATGACAAGATAGTTAAGTTGGTTTGGGCAACAGCTTGTTTTCAATCAGGACATTTATGAGGGGTTGAATCATTTATGCGCCTGGCGTCCCGGGCGTATGACAGATCCCTTGGAAACACAAATTATCATGTTGACTTGCAACAAACACTGTGTAATTACATCATGGCCTGTCGAGAGGCATTAAGAAATCTTCCCCATATCGCCAAAGTAATGAGACGCTAATGCAGCTACATGTGACACAGTCATTGGCTGTTAAAAGATTCACCCAAATATGCTGCCACTGAATAATTATAAAATATCACAGTTTCATAGGTTATGATATTAGAGGGTCTCCAGCATGTCGGCTCAATTTCAATAAAGGGTTCACTAATAGATTCACTATCAGGGACAAATGTCTCTGTGGCCTGCTGCTACATCTGGTAGATCCCCGGTGTATCAGACCTGCCTCCGATTTCATTTATACATTTCTATTCTTAGGTGAGGAATAAAACTGCTCCGACTTTAAGTCCCATTTGAAATGCAGCAGCTCCTGCCATGTAAAAGAGCCAGAAATGGGACAGTCCTCCTGCATGTGTTAGCACTCCACTTGATCCATCAGGCATCTATCTATTCACAGAGGTCTCTTTAGGAGCAGACCGCTCAGGGCTGTTTGCCTTCCCAATGTAAGTGTGAGAGAAATTGGGAGGGCCGTAGCACTTAATGGTGTTGCCCCCCCTACCCGTCCAACCCACCCACCCCCAGCCTCCTATCCTTAAATCTGCGGGGAATAAAGAGTGCTGTTAAACCAAACTGGAAGAGAAGTGGTTTTGTTCAATGGGAAGCTGCCTCCATAAATCCCCACTTAATGCGGCGGAGGAAGGCTGAAGCAGAAACAGGTGAATTCGCCGCATTGAGGGAAGCCATTCATTACCTCTCAGGAGAGGGGGAGAGGAGGAGAAGAAAAGGCCAGGTAGATGGACGGATGGATGAAGAGAGAAGAGGGAGAAGAGAACGCAGCCGTATTCTGGTCTTTCATGGCCCAGACTCATTGTCAGAACCTCCATTTTAAAGTCTTCGGTTAG
Organism: Enoplosus armatus; assembly: GCF_043641665.1. Lineage (NCBI taxonomy): Eukaryota > Metazoa > Chordata > Actinopteri > Centrarchiformes > Enoplosidae > Enoplosus > Enoplosus armatus. The sequence continues at coordinate 19,428,223 of NC_092188.1, read as the reverse complement.
AGAATACATTGTTTTTCTCATATTGCCCTTTTATTAAAAAAAATCAAATAATGGCCGGTCAGCGTCCTGCATCTCTGATTTGATGGATATGATACTGCTTGATTGATTTACTGTGTAGTATATGATTAATATAATTTTGGTTGTCTATGAAAAGCTCTTTATCTGAACAGAATGAAACATTTCGTCAGATTCCACTCAACAACTTACGATGATGATGAATTTCTTTAAGTACTTGTTGTACACCTTAACAGCAATACACAGCTGATGGAAACACATGGAAGTTTACACTTTAAAATGTTCAATATTGGTAAAACTATGTAACAAGTCATCAGTTATAATCTGACTACACTGGTGCTGGTCGCAGCATTCAAAATGTAAATAATGAGCCTTGACGGAAACACTTAGTATGTATGATAACAGTGGTCTAGTACCTATTTGGAGTCCCTGACCGTTGCCAAAGAGCTAAAAGTGATTTCTGTTCAATAATGTAATATCTGGGCACATGGCCGTGGAAAGGAGAGATGAGGCGAGGATAAGACAGGACGAGAGGCTCTGAAGGGTGAGATAAGTGAAGGGGGGAGTAAAGGTAGGATGGGGGGTGGGGTGTTGGAGAAATAGTGGTACGGGGAAGAGAAGTGGAGTTTGGAGTGAGCGGTAAGTGAGTTATATTTAAACCATTAGGCAGCTTATTCGCTCAGTACAAATGCAAATGAACCAGCATTATCATCACGGCCTCTTCCCTGGAAATCGACTCCCTCTGTAATACCTCGGCAGAAGTGGACCGGTCGTGAACCCTCCTCCTCTGCAGTGCCAGCTAGCCCTCAAATGGCCTACATAGACAGCTAGAAGCACACACACATGCACGTGCACACACAGACGCGCACACATGCAGCCAGTACCCCTCCTCTCCTAGGCACCCGCCCAAATCAGAGATCAAAGGCTGGATTTGTAAAGCTAATGGCTGCTGCGCTGCAGCCAGGGACAGGGAATGAGGGAAGAGAAAAACAGAGGGAAAGAGGGCAAAACAGACAGCAACAGCGGAGGCAGAGCGATACACAGACGCACGGAGGAAGAAAATGTCTTCGTATTTTCAACATGCAAAATTACTAAACACAATGTCGCATGTGGACGCCGACTGCAAAATGCCACGCTATTTAAAAAAATGAGGCGATATAGAATATAGTGGGAGGTATCTCCAAAACACCTAGACAAACGCCACACTGAGGCGTTCACACTTTAACTTTTACTGGGTGCAGTTTTACTTTTAGGCAAAGTGATGAGAAACACATCCACAGATGGTGACTATCTCTCGCTCGTCACTGTGTGGGATTGTGGGATTGATGGTGTTGAAACAGACCTTTCTCTTTGTCTCACACATGGCGCAAGTGCTGCTGCTATTCCCACAGTGCAGCGAGAGGCCATTGAGATAAATGGCATGAATACAAGAAAAGGAGCGAAAGAGAAGAAAGGAAAAGAGGGAAAATGTGTCTTCGCCTTCAAAAAAAAGAAACGAAATCTCAAGCATTCAGGCTGCCAGTTTGTATTGTCCCAACATTTATAATGCTTTAAGCTTGTCAGTAGTGCTCAGTCACTCCCACTCATTACATTGAAATCCTCACTGTCACAAAAAATAAAAACCCATTTTATCACGTGCAATGATTTGGTGATCACAGAAGCATATTGGGGAGCATATTTCACAGCTAGATTTAAAACTCCACAGCATGTATACCGAATCTCTTATATTAACAGCTCAATTCTTGGCTTACTGTTTCCAGTTCGCTCAATTAGGAGCCATTTTGGTGGCGAGCGGCTCGCTGACAGTGATGAGAAAGGAAAAGTAGCTCTTGCATACATTAGCAGTGGAACCAGGCCAAAATGCTAGATTTCTCCTGATGACACTAACACAGTGACTTCATTATCATGACAATAAACAAGCGAAACGAGCAAAAATAAAAGTGTCAGAGCAGCAGAAATGTGCCGGTGGCTGGTTAGAGCCTGCTCTATGATGTCGATACCTTATTCAGTGTGTTAATCAAAACAGCTGGCAATTCTCAATGGAGATCTGATGGTTTTGTTTCTTGCTTTTTGACAGTGAACAAAGTGTATTTAAAGGATTCTTTATTATTTTAATGCCATAAACAGTCTATGTATGTTTCCATGTGATGAAGATAGCCTTTGAGTGTACCATCACCCCCACCCTCATCCTCCTCACCCATCTCTGAGACTCCATCAGTCATCATGATGGTGCAGTGAGGCCCCTCCATATCCCCGTGAGAGAGAGGATGAGGAAGAGGATGATGCAGAGGGATGAGGGCCAAAGCCGGAGCTCTTTGTCAGGTGACAAAAGCTTTCCAACACAACAATAGCTATCAGTCACTCCCCGAGCCTGTCGGATTATACGGATCACTATACGGCAGCGGTGGTATGTGTAGGTGTCTGTTTATGTGCTGTGGGGGGTTTGGAGGAGGGGGAGGGGAGATATTGTAGGAAAGGCCGGACATGGTTACAACCTGCTGTGCTCCTCTACACATTCAACATTCACTCAAAGCAGCAGATCACTATCTAACTGCTTACATAACAGCCAAGCACTCAAACCTGGTTAGTGCTATTGTCTGGATGTTCATAGGGGTGTGTTCTGAGTCAGGGGTGGAAGAGAATGAAGAGAGAATTTTTTTTTTTATTCAGATTTTTTTTCTTTCCATTTAGCCTTTATGGGACAGTGGATAGCATCTATATAACATGCAACAAAAGTCCAAAAATCGAACTGGGAACGTTGCGGTTATTTGGAATGGTATGCGTCTTAATTACTCAGACAGCTTGTATAAACATGAATGTTAAACACAAAACACATTATTACGCAATATTACAAACATCCAATATCTTTTATAGATTGTTTTGATCATTCCAAAGATTCACACAAAAATGCACGCAGTAAAAATACTCCATTACAAGACAAAGTGCTGCATTTAAAGTTGTACTTAAGTAAACATATAGCAGTGTTATTCATAAAATGCACTTAAAATAGCAGAAGTAAAAGTACTCCTATGCAGAAAAATGGCACCCTTGAGTGTCTTATTATTATTATTATGGTATCTGGTCCTTACTGATGCTTATATTTATAAGAAGCATGTTACTGTTGTAGTTGGTCAAGGTGGAGCTCATTTTAATTGCACGTTTAGAGGTTTAATCTATAACCATGCACCAAATTGCGTGTTTAAGTTCCTATTAAATCTGATCTGTGAAATGTAGTGCAGTAAAAGTATAAAGTAGCATATGGTACCGAAAACATTTACAGTAGTAGTGAGTAAAAGTACTTAGTTACATTCACCCGTGAACACAACACATCTATATCTGTCCATACTGTTGCCTCTTTATCAACAACAAGGCCAACACAAACTAATAATAATGTTAATGTTTGTTAACTTGGCTATTATTTTGGACAAAGATGAACATGAAATGTTATAGACAGCAGCGCATTTACACAAACAAGACTTGTTGTAGGAAAATGCAGTCCATGCTGGAGGTGGAGATGGGCGAGAGGGGCATTGACAGTGACCTCCAGCTCCACTCTCTCTCAGGTCAGAGTTCAGGGTGAGAGCACAATGCTAAAGGATCCGACTGGAGGGAGCCCGGTGAAAAAAAAATCAATGCATGGCCGGTGGTGGGTCTCCTTCTCAATCAGCCACCATGACAGCTGCTCCAGATGGCCACTGGGTGAGCTGGCTGTCAGGCCATCAGTATCATCATTACCCATAAGGCCCGGCACGGTCAAAAGGTCAAGGGGTGGCCTCTGCAGATTTGTCAACCTGAAACACCAGGGAAGCGCCAAATATTTGTATCACTGTCAGCGCGCGTGACATTTATCTATTTTATGTAAATGGCGTATTATAATGCTCACTGAACGCACAAGCAAAACACACAAACTCCAAAGCAGTGGTGCAGAAAGAGATAATTCATCATGAGAAGTCAACATTTCACATTTCATTTCTTTGCAGAAGGGTATAAATGCTGGTATGGAGATTGCTGCGACGAGTGTTTTCCTTTGTTTTTATACTACCTACTGAGGGAGAGGGTGCTCAGATAGCAGGACAGCCTTCCTTCTAGGAACAATAATCTGGGGGTGTACATGGCTGCTGGTCTTTGAACAGTAGATGACCCCTGCAACTCAGAACTAACAGTGCCCTGATGAATCTGAGGCCACAGGGTCATGGCAGTGTCATGGGTCACAGAAAGGACTCCTGTCTGACCTTTGGCACTGTGTCTCACTGATAACCTTGCTGTGGAATGAGGAAGTCAAAGGGAAACATTAGCCGGTAGCAGATTCCTTACAGGAATAAATGGGCTCATTCACTTTCTTGCCAAGAGTTTGTAGAGAAGATCACTTTTATAACTTTTATATTTGCCGATCAGCAGCTTGTTAGCCTAGCTTAGCATTAAGAATGGAAACAGGGAAAAACAGCTTGTCTGGCTCTTTCCAAGGCAACAAAGTCTGCCTACTGGCACCTCCAAAACTCACAAGTTAACATGTTATATCTCATTTGTTCAATCTGTACAAACACTTAAATGTAAAAAAGACATTTTTTATTATATATTTACCATAAAGACATGAGAGAGTGGTATCAATCTTCTGATCTAACTCTTGGCAAAAAAAAAATAATGAGCGTACTTACCACAAGGCCAAACTATTTCTTTAGGCCTTTGACTCTCAACAAAAACACTTGCATGCTTTACGTCTTGAATAGAGCCAGCTCTGTTTATCTGAACACTAGCGAACTAGCTACGTCCAAGACTGTAATAGTTAGAGACAATAGTCCTAGTAGAGTGTATAAACCTATATCCTCCTGCAGCTGTAAAATTATGCTTTTAAGTAATGCAAATGCAGTCAACATGCACTACAAGTTGGTTAAAAAGCACTTAAATGTTGTAATGCCACCTTTGACTGACAGCTATAACGATATCTGTTCAGTTTCCTTTGCTGGCTTCCACTGATTAAACACAATGAGGGATCAACAACATGTTTTTTATGATTGCTGTCTGTTTACTGCCCTGCCTGGTCAAAGACTCAGAGCGTGTGCATGTAAACATTATGTGCTGTCTTTCACACATACACACACACACACACACACACACACACACGCCTGTATGGGAAAACAGCAGTCATGTAGGAGGGAATGCAGTTGCAGTGAGTCTGGCGAAGCCACGGTCTGACGCGGCCCTCTCAACAACAGATGCAGGTGAAAAAACATACTCTGACTAACAGAAGCGAAAAACACTCCGCATACATCCACACATGCACAAAATACATGCACTGTAAGTGACCTTGCCCTGACAATGGCGCCCACCTACGCTACAATCTGTGTGACAGTGGAAAGCAAAAAAAAAAAAAGATGTGATGCCCATGCTTGAAATGTTTTTTCTTCTTGGATTTTCTTCCTGGCACTAGTATTCTGGTCTGTCCTTAAGTGATTGCAGTTGAGACTGACAGAAATCTATCTCTTGTAAGCTAACAATACAGTAGCTGGAAAGCTGATGTGTGTACTCAGAAGATGCTTTTAAAAATTACATAGGTCACTTCTTACAGGTTTAAACTCTGGTGTAATATTTTAATCACTTCCACATAAGGATGAATGGATGTGTTTTACTATTTAATAAGTTAGAGATAAAGAATAAATTACATTCAGAATCAATTTTGACGTTTCTCTCAGAGGAGCCTTTTGAAAATTGAATGAGATGTTGACAGAGATCGAGTTCCTGCAGAATTGATACAACATCAGCTGTCTGTGAGGAAATTTAAACTCAAAGGTTTTACCATAATCTTTGATGGGTTTCAGTGGACAATTTGAGTGTCGAAAAATGGCCTAAATAGCGCATCCACTCTGCTAAAAACAAAAATTTGGGGGAAGCAACAAATACTTTTGACTGATGGTGAAATTTGTCAAATTTAATGCTCCTGAAAATTAGGTAAAACATATCACTTTAAATATCCCCAAATATATCTGTATCTGTTTTCCAACATTCATAATGTTCAAGCCCTGATCTTCTGAAACCTTGAAAAAAGAAAGGAGGAGAAAACAACAAGAAAACCTAAAGGCTGTTGAACTACATTTGTCTCTCAGACAGCACCTACAGTCTGCTCTGCCAGCTAGGAAAACAAGGAAGGAGCAACCAGACGGAGGGGGGGCTGTTGTATTATCCTCCTCACAGAGGGGGGGTGGGTTGTTGGGGGGGGTGCTCTGCCATGTTATTGAAATCTCTAAGTCCTGAAGCACTCTGCTGTACTTCTCATTAACCGGCACAATGTTTGCCGGGGTGTCTCTTTCCTCTTTAATAATAAAACAACGCTCCCCTCTTTTCTGCCGACTTAAAGGATTTCCTAATTTAATCAACACGGGCAGGAACAATAACAACAAAAGCATCAACAATGGTAACATGGCCTCCAGTGTCTTGTCGTACTTTTGCAGAGCGGAGAACATGCCTGGATGTGGGGAAAAGTCGTGTGTGTGTGTGTGTTTGCTTGTGTTTGGGTTTCTGTGTGTGGATGGAGCGCAGGATGGGGGAAGAAAGCTGCAGAGGAGATGACATTTACTGCAGTCTCTAATGTGCTAATAATGTAGCTGTCAATCCATCAACTGCTAACTGATAAACACAGGTGGAGAGGATACTGTGTGTCTTCTGTGTTTGTCTGAGCACATGTTTACACTAGAAGAAGACACGCAAACCCATCCAGCAAGCAACTTCTTCAAAGTGAGCCACGGTGACCGCTGCTTGACCCCCACCAGCACACCCCAGCCCCAGTGTACATAGGCAACCTGACCTGACTCTCACCCCGAAGATCACTCCAACACCCCTACACTCTCACACACCCACACATGCGCGCAAACACGCACACACACCAGTGTTTATAGGGTCTACTGGCCTCATGATCACCCTCTCATAGTCCAGCTGGCCTCTCTTTCACCCCCTGACCTCTGGATCACCCCAGACAGCAGCCCGAGAGAGACAGAAGGGGTGGGGTGAAATAGGTGAAAGGCTACAGTCATCTTCCTCTCAGTGGGTGTCGACAAATCCATTTCCCAACTCAAGATTCAAGTACTAATTTTTAGTCACATTATTCTTTTTTTGCAGGCTTGCGTTAAGAATAAGATTTCAAGTGTAACTGATTAGAGCCTTGAAGTGCATTGTGATGCACTACAAGCAAATTACAGTGCTGTTTAAATAGACACATTTCACTTAAAATACAAAATATCCAGTTCAGCTGGAAATGCCCCCTGAAATATTCAACCTGTACATTTTCTCCATATCGTAATATTATTATCATATATATATCAATTATTGTTCGTTCACAATACACCTTTTTTGTGTCTTAAAGTCTTATGATATATTAGTTGAATCTTCTGGCTATAACATTTCCCAACTAGATTAGTCTAGATTAGAAATAAAATCTAAGGAAGGGAAATGTTTTCAGGTAATTATATTTATTTGCTTTTTTGCAGGAATGCATTGAGAACAAAATGTCATATTTAAGTCATCAGAGCCTCTCAGGAAAGTACATTGTTATGCACAAGCTACTTTTTTTAAAATAGAAAATATGAATCATATCTTCTATCTATCATATATATATATATATATATATATATATATATATTCACATATTGTACATATTATATGTTGTTATACATTAGCTTATAATGCACCTTTAAAGTCTTATAGTGCCTTATTAGCCCCTCTTCTAGACAAGCTGTTCCTGACAGTGTTATTTCACTGTCTAACCACTTTACTGGTTCAGATGACGTTCCTATGGGATTCGATTAACAGTCTTGTACTACAGATAACACCGACATAAGGCAAGTCATCGTGTTAAGAAAGAAAGTACATAATTCAACATTACATTAGTCTAATTTTGTCTGCGAGTCAAGTATAACATGTTACATACAGGAATCCAGGGAAACATTTGGGGAAAGGTAGAATTTTGTGCACAATATGCAATAGCTCCATCATATTTGAAATGCAAACCGGCTCCTTTGGTGAAAGACTAGTGGGAGTTGGAGGTGCACTGCAATGGCTTCTGGGAGTAGAAAACAAACAGTGCTGTCAAAACAAATGCTTTAATGCCTGCGGAGGCTGTCCTGCACTCTGCAGTTAGCAAGACTGGTCCATACCAGCCGGCTTAATGGGCTAATACGGATGAGAGAATATTTTCCTGGTGCTTTTGTAAGCTGAACTTTACATCAAAGACCGATGATTAATTACTGATAAGGGGTTAATAAAACATTAATGCTTTTTGTAATTAACTACGACTCTGAAATACAGTACACCCCCCTTTGCCACCGCCACTTCTCTCCTCACTCACCCCCAGCTATGTCTTGTCTTCATCTTTTTATGTCACATTCTGCCGCATCGTGCCATCTTGCATTTTTTTTTTCTGAGGTTGAAGTGAAATCATTAAAATAGAGTATAGGATGGGCCAGAAGGGAACAAACACAGCCCCAGATTTGTTTATCCTGCTCCAGAGGAGGACGGGGTGTCGGGTTTTTTAATTAAGGGCTTTTGAATATTAATTTGGAAGGGTGATGGAGGCTCCAACAAGGTCAAGATAAAAAAAAAAAAACAAGAGCTTCATCACACTGACTTTTACAAGAACTGAGCCTCCAGAAAACAAAACACTCTCATTAATTGTCTCGCACAGGCCAGTGAGAGGGGTTCAGACAAAAAGTAACGTTGCATCATCAAAATGGGGATCCTCACAGTTTTCTTCCACCTGAGTCGAGCACATAGAAGTAGTGAGATATAAACACTTGAGAGCTGAAGTAATGTGCGTGCGGCTTCGGATCTTATCGTTATGGTTTTGCTGAGTGAATGGCATCCGAAACATGCACTGTAACATATAATCATTAAAACAAAACATTTAATAATATTATTGACATTTGTAATCTGCCTTGCCACTGACGTTCTGGTGTAAACTCATTTTTTTCCAGAACTAGTTTGAAGCTCTTACATGACTTTAAAATGTTGTTGATTTTAAAGGGACAATCCAACGATTTTACAAAAAAAGTTCAGTTTAGTCATGAGGATCTCTACCTAGCCTTTAAAAACAGCTGTATAACGTTTTCTGTGGCTCTAGAGGAGCTTTCGAAAGTTTGACAAAATAATCCTGATGATGCTGTCATCGTTTGTCAGAAGTCAGCATTTAGGAGAAAGGGAAAGACTTTTTTGACTAAAAGTCAGGATATATCAGCCTCAGTCTCACAAGTCCTCCAACTTTATGGAAGTGCAATACCAAATCGCTGGAATACCCCTTTAAGGAACCCCTTCACACATGTAAAAATAGTGAGCTTGGGATTACAATTTGTGTCTGATTTGACGCAATGCAAAACTAATTTTTGAGTGTGTGACTTCGAGCAGAAAATAGCCAAATACAAAAGGCAAGTCAATGGATTTATCACATCGCCTGACTTTTCCTGTGCATATTAGACTTCCATGTCTAATGGAATTCCAGCAGGGCAAATTGCATTAGGACTTAGAAGAGTTGGCTGACTGGGTTACTTGATAAAAGTGTTGAGACAGACATTTTTATAGTATGGTTATTTTGTCATAGAAATGTGAGGAGGACCAAAAAGTCCCAAGTTCCTCCCAATGACGCTAACCAAAACACACACCCACAAACACTTCATGTACACAGATGAGCATACACACACACACACACACACACACACACACACACACACACGTGGCTCTCTATCTCTTAAACGCACACGTGCATACACACACCTTTACGCAGTGGATGAGACAGCGGGAATGTGTGGTTAATATTTAACAAACAGGAACAGAAATAGATGGGCTTGTGTGTTCAGAGCTGAATAGGTTTCAGCAGAGCGGCCTCTGTGGCGCATGAAACATTTAACACACTCCAAACAGTAAATCATAGGAAATAGAAAAGTAAAGTTTACATCAAGATAGACTTGTAAAAGAGCTTCCACTGGACTGGATGAGACGAGGATGTGGCCCTCCGTTTTTTTTCTCCCCCAAGACTTGATTAAAAAGTATGTTTATGCGATCAAAAGCTGTATGTATATGTCACAAACAGGTTATTTATAGCATACAAGGACATTATCCAAACTTCCTGACTGTCTGCAGGGTTTGGAAAACATGCTTTGATGACAAATAATCTGCTTTTTTCACTTTTATGCAGAAAAAAAAGACTGATAGTTACTGCATATTATAGATTAAGGCAATCACCAACGCTAATTTAAAGTCATCATATTACCAAGCTTGCTGTATGTAAGGATCACATTTCTTTAAAATGAACAACCATCTGCTGTATGAGTTTGTGAGTGCGTGTTTGTTTTTTGCTTTTCTCTGCTTTTTGGAGCCTGCACATGTGCTACCTGTGTGTATGATAAATCTGTTCTCCCTCATAATCTATGTGATTCAAAATGTGATATATGTGAGCATGAACTTTGAATTATGACCCACACGGCGGATCGTAAATCTCTCCTCCCAAACTCTCTCTGAGTATACACTCTTACACTCTTAGGTTTGGTCCGCCCATAAATCTCTCCAAACTGGAGCGGAGGTGCACACTCTTTCTTTCTTTCGTTCTTTCCAACACTCCCTCTCAGAGAAGTTGGAGACTTCAGATTAGACAAAACAACAGTGGAGAGGCCAACTGACTTTTGTGAGTACACATGTGAAAGCAACAGAAAGAAATGGTAGACTTTGGGAAGAGCTCATTTCAATAGTTTGCAATACTTTTGAAACACAACATTTGGATTCATTAAATTCCAGTAAAGCTTTCCGTTTGTGGATCACACACAATAAAAAATCTTTGAAATGCTTTGTGTTATTAATAAATCATTAAAACTTACAAGTAACACAACAAATACATTTTAACAACTCGATGCATGACTGCTAAAACACTGATAGCAACAAATTGGAAGGACGCAGGTCAGCTGAAAGAGGGACTGTGGCTTCAACAATTGTGGAAGCTCATACTGGACATTGTTGGTAAAATACCTGCCTTCCTCAGAATCTAGAGGCATGCTCCCAAAGCAACATAAATGATCCATGGCTCCTTTATTTATTACTCTATTGGATAGAATCTTTACTTTGTTTAGTTTATCCTCTGGACTCATCTCATTAAGCTACACATAACCCCTCCATTCCCTTTTTTTATTTATTTTTATTTCGTTATTTTAATTTTTACTTTTTATTCTCTTTTCTTGTCTTTTTTATTCCCTTGTATCGATATCTGTGTTGGTATCTAAGTAACATATGTTGTTTCCTTTTTCTATTTGTTGGAAAAAACAATAAAATCAAGTGAAAAAAATGCAAGGAGGTCTACAGTATTTCTATCATAACTTGCTTACATAAAAGCAAAGACATTTGATTTGCACTTGATCACACTTTGGCCGTCGTTTTGGCCAAAATCTCCCACAGCGTCCAGACTGACCACTGGTTCAAGGACTGGAGCCTTGAGGGTGTTTTCCAGACGGTGTTTTCTCTCTCTCTGTCTCATTTTGTGTGGCAGCCAAAGTGGATTTCATGAGAATCACAGCATCAGCAGCCACAACCGGAGTGGTGAGAGGACAAAAGAGTCGTCTGCTATTGTTACCCTGGCTCTCAATAATTTGCAAGTTAGCATGAGGTGCGATATCACAAACAAAACGCCCTCAAACAAAGAGAAAAAAAAATAAAATATTGCCATCTCGGCATCCTTCTGTCACCTGTGAAAAGAAGCACCTGTGATGCACAAGAGCCGATGCATGGTGGCGATTGGACAGTGAATATTCATAGGCTGCTTCAACCATAACCATGTACTGTACAGTCAGTGGGCGTCAATCAACCCAGCCAAGACCAAAACTGTAATCCTGTATGAGCAGTGGGTTGGGTCACCAAAAACGGCTTCCTGGATCCTTTTGTGACATCAAGGTGTAAATATATATCTTTGGCACATGTTTATGTACATACTGAGTGTACCTTCCGCATGTCATTGTCCATGAAAGCCTTGTTTGTAGGAGGTGTGGCATTGCTACAGATGTAGATTTGATGTTGTTGCTCTTGCAACTAACAATTTAACAAAAATTATACGGCAGATATACATTTTGCCCCAGTGATTGTTGTATTCTTATGCATTATATTAATGTTACTGATGCACTAATGTGGAAGCACTGTTGTATTTGGTTGAGCTGGCGCTAATTTAAACTACATTATGAACTGTTGGGTAGTGCATTTTCAACAATGTGTCACATTTGGATCGTGTGTAAAGTGTTAATCAGCAAAGTAACCAATATCTATAGCTGTCAAATGAATAAATGAGTATAAAGTACAACATTTCCCTCTGAAATGAAAAGTGAAGTAGAAATATAAACATAAAATGGAAGCACTCAGGAAGCCTTAGAATTGTAGTTATGTACTTACTTATTTAGATTCCACCATTGCAAATAAGGACTATCCCCCTAAACATATAGTTTGGTCACTTACAATGATCGCATTAACCAAAATAATATATATGTTGTCTGTCATCAGTGATACTCTTTCCCCACTTTGTCTCCAGAAATTCAGTCCCAGTGATTTTTTTTTAGACCAGACGCAGCTTGGATTTAGTGAACTGATGCACCTGATATGGTTCATTATGATTTCCACTTCTGCTCCTACTGGTGCCGCTGCAGCCGTTTTGCTGCCGGTAACGGCGCTATATGGAGTAATTAGCGTGAGTGTGTTGCGGTGGGTTTACGGGACGCAGCGTTGTCGCCTCCATTACGGCTGACATTCATCGCTCATCAGTCCACTCACAGATGATGATGATCAACATACGGCGCATCATCGCCGCTAATGAGATGCGCTTTGCTGATGAAAGCCATTCGTCGAAATTCAAGCGTAAAAAATAGAGGCAGAGAGGAAGAAGACAGAGGGACAGGAAAAAAACCACTACATACACAGGAAGGCGCATTCGGACAGCACTCATCCGTCAATCTAATGGTGTTAACTAAGATTCATTAACCACCAGCCATCTTTGTCCTGCAGGAATCTTGGAAGTGTGTTCATGTGTTTGTCTGCTCTCCGTTTCCCCTCCACGTACTCTCTGTCTTGTGTGGCATGTGGTCATATTGTGTGTGACTGTACTGAATGTGTATGAGTGGCCGTGGGAATCAGTACCAAATTAATCTGTTTCAAAGGGAAGGTTCACTTCACGCCACAATCCATAGTAGAAACAAATTCACAAATGACTCGCTCCTGGAAATGTGGCCGTGTGTGTGTGTATGTCGTTTGGGTGTGTGTGGGTGTTGTCTGTGCAGACGGGGTGCTCATCATCTCCTGGAAGGATTGATATGAACATTCTGTCACTCACGGGCAGCACAGATGGCTAATTTCCGGAAAAGAGCAGATTTGAGCCAGGTTTTAAAGAGAAAAAAAATAGAAATGGCACTTTTTCAAAGTGCATATGTGTGTGTTTGGGAGAGAGAGAGAGTGTGTGTGTGTGAGTGCCTATAATGTAGCGGGGGTTCAGTCAGGCTTGACCACTGACAGATAAAAGCTTTGTGTTGTTGAGCTGCCAGCCCAACATGGCTGCCTGTCAGAGTGTGAGTGAGCAGTGTGTGTGTGTCGGTCTGTTTATGTGTGTGTGTGTGTGTGCAGTGAAACCTCCAATGTGATCTCGGCGCCCACAGCTGTGGAGCTCTTCCAAAGTGCTAACATTTAGACAAACAAACCCTGCTCCACATCCATCGGAGGAAAAAAAGAGAGAAAGAAATCCAGATAACGTCACTTCAATACCCATTTAACACTCGCTCCTACGCCGCCACCAAACATTGGCCAAGGCTTTGTGGAAGGACGAGGGAGAGGTTGTGACAGGATTATAGCGCTGTTTACTGTAAATAACCAATTTAATGACCGCTGGCAAGCTTCAGGCTACAGGCCAGAGGCTCAGAGAGAGAAACAGAAATACAAATGTAAGTCATCTGGTCGTCTCCCCATTAGGCGAAGTCAGCGGAGGCACTTTGGAGCAGGGCTCATGTGATGCCATGAAACTTGGCCATGCAATAAAATACTCCAACAAAAGTAGCACATTTACATAAGAGGGACTTCCTCTTTAGTCAAATGTTGAGCTGGATTGCGGGTGATCTGGCGCTGCCATAACCTCAAGAGAGACAAGCTGGGCCAGAGGACTTCAGGCAATATACTGTAGTCAGGATTTGTGTGTGTGTATGTGTGTGTGGGTGGGGGCGCACATTTATCCTCGGATAGGCACAGAACTGTGCAAAGGTGCTTTAAACAGACATTTGCACATCATACATGTTACTGCATTAATGTGTCTGCATATTTATGTATGTGTGTGCGTGTTTGTGTGCATTTACCCTTTAGCATGTTTAAGGTACATGTGCATGTGTCAGCGTGCATGCATGTGTGTATATTTGTGCATTCCCCCAACAGTGCCTCCTTGTCTTCAATAGATGGACGTGTGTGTGTGTGTGTGTGTGTGTGTGTGTGTGTGTTTGGCATGCAGTGCATAGGCGCATATCTGTGTGTTGATCTGTGCTAAGCGGATGAGGGACCCGGTGAGCAACGCTAAAACATCTAGCTTCTTGTCCTTGCCCTTGTCAACATAGCGCTGTCCGTTATCCCTCACCTGGCAGACAAAGACACTTCTTACAGGAGGGATCATCAGTCGCCTTTGCAACTCTGCAGATTCACTCCATAAATCCTAATTATACCCCTTCCCAAGTCCCCCCACCCTCTCCCGCTCCACAAATAAATGGTCAGAAAGTGTAAAACATCTGCTGCGTGGATCATCTCAGTGGCTGTGAAGGTAAATCATCCTCGTCTGTTTCTATTATAAAGGCAGGAGAGTCGAGGGACTTCAACTCAACTGAATGTGAAGCATCACTTCACTGACTTGTTCCACCAGTTCACTTGACTTTTCAGCCACCGAAGCTGTGAATTGTTGTCTGTTGCTATTTTTTGTGTTCATTACCACTTAAAGTGGTGCTCAGAAGGTATTAGAAGCACATTGCAAGAGCAATGCAAAACTCAGGGTATGATATAATGAGCACAATGTTGCAAAAAAAAACTCAGTTTAAGGTTGTATGTAATGAATTTTTCTGACAGCTAGTAATTGTGCCTAAGAAAACCTTTCAGTGCTTCCATGTTTCTATCATGCTGGACTACATAATATTTGACATCAACTTAAGTGTTATGATTTATTTATTTATTCATGAAACCTTTGGCAACTCATTCACTTGTGTGTTTCCGGTGCAGGTACGTTCATGTTGCAGGCTTCTTCTTCTTTGCCTTTGTTGGCACATTGCTGCGCTTCTTCTTCTACTGCCACCGTCGATCAACAGAATAACGTGAAACCAATAGCAGGATGTAGTAATAGTAAAAACTTACTGACACCCTTTTTTGTGATCAATACAACTGCCTACACAGACCATAATGCAGCTTGCTTTTTACCTGCATTCTATGCACGTTAATCGGTACCCAAAGTATCTTTTTAGGTTTAGTGGATTGTAGTGTATTTTCTTTAGTTTCATACCTGTGACTACACTGATTGTATATTGGGCGGTGAGCTCTGCCAAAACGAGGGTGACAACACAGCAGTCCCGTGGAGGGACTGAAGTGGTACTGCTGACGGGCTGCTTTCGGTAAGTGACCATTCTTCTGTGAATGTATGTTCTTATCTCCACTGTCATGTTGGTGTCTACTCGGGCTGTCAGATGAGTTTTTATTCGAAAATCATAACTTTCATTCGAACTAGGAAGAAGATTAAATATTCGAACTGCAATGACAAATTCAAATCCGTCTGAAGTAGTTTGCCCCGTGGTCTGGCGTTCTTCAAATTCACTATCAGCTTGACCTATTGCATGCCCTATTGACCTATCAGTAAACTAAGCTACCAAATAAAAATGGAGTGAGACACTAGCGAGCAAAGCTGTGCTGACCGGATAATCTATATATATAGATAATATATCGATATTTTTGGTTCTACATCATAGATGGCAACATTACCAATTGAGATAAGGCTGTTTGTAAAAAGCAGCTTACTGTATCTGCCAAGCACCAACCTCCGGGTCTGAAGAGTGAAGCCAATGCGTAAGTGCCTTAAACCTGCATTCTTTCTAATGGTTAGCAGTGACTCTGGTTGCAAAAAGAAGTCCGATTGTATAGAAGTCTATGAGATCTGACCCTACTTCTCACTTGATTTATTACCTCAGCAAACACAGTTTGTGTCTCAATTGCTAGTTTCAAGTCTTCTTCAATACAGCATGATATTCATTTTGTAAATTATGGCCCCAGAGTAAGTTAGAGTAAAATAGACAATAAAGCAGGTTATGCTCTGGGCTTACCTTGCGATTGACAAGTTACTACCACTGCGACTTGTCAATCAGGATAGCGGCGTTCAGTAGTACTAAGACACTCTAGTAGTCGCCTTTTCATTTTTTCCAATAAGTACATTTACAAGCTAACTTTGTTAGCAGCTACTTAGCATGGCATAGCCAGGTGCAGTCAGGTTGCTATTATACATGGGTGTGCATAGTGTTTTCGGGTTCTCAGATCCCCAGCTCCACCCTCTTGTCCAAATATGGTCACTTCTGGTTTCAAAAAACCAAGATGGTGAGGGCCAAGATACCAAACCCGATGCTTTAAAACGGTAGTCCACAAACCAATGAGTGACGTCATGGTGGCTTTGTCCACTTCCTTTATACAGTGTATGGTATCTGCAAGCTGTATTACTTTACAGCACGGAAAGAGGCTGCTTTACAGCACCAAACAGGAAGAGAGTGCTGTTTTTCCAGTGCAAACTGAGATGGAGCTTTTTGACTTTCTGAGGACACCAGATGGTGGAGTGAAGTGAAAGGCTGATGGGAAAATATTTCCACAACATGTTTGTCCTCCTCATCAACTCCAAAAGTGCATTGGAGGGAACAAGAGAGAATGGGGTTCTTCTAAAATATGGATTTAAATGGAAAAATGCTGGCACTAGCAATACCACTGGCATGAAAAAGAGGCTATACAATTGACCCCATTCAAAAATACTAAATGTAAGACCTTTAACTTCTACAACTACAGTAATTTATTTCCGTTAAATATTAAACAAGTGTACTCACCCGCCCCTGTTGCTATTGACAGTGCATTGTTGTTTACTTGTGTAAAAAAACAGATGGCCTTAACATATTTGATGTTGGGGGGAAGGGAGGATGGCAGCGGGTTCATGCTAGTTTAGTTTTGTGTGTGTTTCTTGTGCAGGCGTCTGGTATTTTATTTGCCCTCGTCCTTTTCTGCCTGTCTCTTCTCCCCTTCTCCCTTTCTCTCGGCTCTCCTCAGCCTCCAGCCAGCCTCGCTGCAGACAGGAGGTCAGGCCATGCCACTCCGCTCTGCCTGCTATGAGAGCTGGGTCACCGAGCCAGATAACACCACCAACTGTTCAATATTTGAAGAAATCAAGCATTCTGTTTGTTTGAAATTTCACTATTTGCTCGCATTCTTTCCACCTCCCCTGATAAATCTTGCACTTTATGCAAAACAGCGGAGCAGTTCAAGGGTGGAAAGTAACAAATTAAGGCTTTGTGAAAGCTGTAAAGCAGTAGCTCTTTTGTATTCTTGTACTTGAAGTAAGATAAATGTACGACTCCTGTACTTTTTGCCACATTTCAAAACCCATACACAATACACATCTTGCAGGTTTTGCATTAGAAACAGACCGGTCATAGATTGTTGATCAATCAAAGTGAGTTATATCTACACCAAGCTTCAACCTTTCAGTCCTCTTGTTCGTTTACAAGATATCTGAAGCCCAGTGGTGAGCCGTGCATTTCACACCTAGGCCTTCAGTGATGTCCTACACTGAATGAATCCACCTCTTAATACCATCATTATGACGCCATGGCTCTCGAAACCATACATTTATACAGAAAGAAACATAGTCGAGTACAACTACTTTATTTCCGGAGCATTTAAAATCAATACACCCGTATTAACAATTAAGAGTAGTAAAGTAAAAGTTATATGTTCGCTTGGATACTGTCACAACTTAAAAATAAAAGGCAATCAGTCTACAAAGTTTTAAGTCCACTAAACAGCACATTGTTGCACCCGCAAAGCAGTTTTCTTCTCCTCCTTCAGCCATTGTGGGTTGAAAAAAAACAGCGAAATTAACGCGAATTAAGTAGTTTTAGCTCGTTCGAGTCGCTAACGGGACACCAGCTTCCATTTGGTTAACTGCACTCTAATAGCGCTGCCTCTCACTAGTGCGTATCCAATCAGAGAACGTGAACGTGTCACGTTCAACGTGATACCTGCTAGCTGGCCCTGATGTCGCCAACTCGAAATCTGATTGGTTATCACAATCTGTCTGTTTCAGTTCATTTAAGTGTACAGGCGCCCCCACTGTTAATTCTGAAGGCCTCGGGAAGATTTCTTGGAGCCTGGCAACACATGACAGCTGAAATATGATTGGATGAAAGCTCTAACATAAATATACAATGCTGGAAGCAGCGCAACCAAGAGGAAAGCTATGAAATGAAGAGAAAAGACTATGAGGAATAATTTAATATGTATTTATGAAAAAAAATATTAAAATGAAATTTATGTTCTGATGATGTTTAGGCCAGCAGAGAAGGCCTTGCTGGCCCTGACGGCTCACCACTGCTGAAGCCACATGCAAACATTTCCTTCGAAAGAATGTTTTGAATCAAACCCAACTTTTACTTTAAGTACATTTTAAATGTTTAATTTACAGCAGTATGATAATTTCAGTTAAGCAACGGTGCCTCCACTCAAGAGAGACATTTTGGCACTCATCTATTGCTGTTTATCATGAATATTCAAGACTGAGACTCCAAACATACAGATCAGTGAGGAAATACCCTCCACCATTGGCAGGCTGCTCAAAACTAAAGCTTGTTTTAAACTCTGGCTAATGTGAATGTATATTTCCTTTCTGGTCAGCTAATGAGTGAAAGTAACCAATGGTTAAATAGAGCCACTGTTGTGGGGGTGCTGTGTACAAAAAAACGTGCTGTTTAAAATGGGCGTACTCTCATGTGCAGCTGAGCCACACAGTTTCCTCCACAGTAAAAAGGTGATTTATTTAGTGTTTGGGGGGCTGTCAGGCCGAGCACGATTTCACAGGGTGTAATTTGATCTTAAATTGCTAGGCTATGTACACTTTTCACAGCCAAGAAAGGGACACCCACATTGGTTTTTCAATAAAAAGATGGCAGACATGTCATTCCAACATAATGTCGAAGCTGCACATATGCAAACATAGATACAAATATGGACATTAACACATTGCTATAAGTGCCAACAGACCAGCATGCGGCAACACAAACAGAGAAGTGATGTCTCATCGGGAACAACAGTGAAAACGCTCAAAACAGAGGTCAATTTTGAGATTGAAACGTGAAATAATGCATTGAACCTGCAATAAGTGATTTTTTTTTAGCCTCTTGGGGGCTGGTGAAACAAACTGTTAACACAACATTGACATATCATCACCTTTTGAATTGATGTAGGCTAGAGAACTTGTTAGCATACTGTTACCTACAGTAGCATTCATACAGTAGCATTCTTTTGAGGCCACCTAGTGCATGTAGGCTAAGTCCAATTTTCACTTTCCTTTCATCCTCTTTAGCTGGTGAATGCTGCATTAGCCTATATGTTCAGCAGCTAGTCGCTAATTTCTGACATTTGGTGCTGGGCAGGTACAGAACGCGTGCTGCTGGAAATGATGCTAAGAGAGCAGCAAGAGTAAACCAAAACCATTAAACCTGTGGGCATCAATGAGCTGAAAAGATGCTATCAAGATGCTAAAGGCTCTGTGAGGCTGTACTCATGCAAAGATGTGCTCTGAGCCAAATGCTAACACTGACACGCACTCAGTGCCAATGCTAACATGCTGATGTTTAGCAGTTAATGTTTGCCACCATAGTTTAGAATGTTAGCATGCTAACTTGTTCACAATATTGAACCCAACGACTAACATAAATTCTGATTTAGCTGTGTTATAATAACCAATACTCGATCTATTCAATTTTCAAGTCATCTCATAAGTTACTACAGTTTCTGCACAGCCGAACCCCAGCACGTTATTTGATGTGATCAGTCAGTGCTGATGTTTTAGGCAGCCTATGAGAGCGGGGTTTACTCCTCACTGTCAGATGATCTCACATCATCCTCTACATGGCAGTCTCTCTCGCTCTCTCTCTCCGCAGGTTCTCTCTGCCTGTCTTACTAACTCTCTCCTTCCATAATGTCCTCTCCAGACACCAGTACACTTGAGGGGTTTAAGGTAATTGCACTCAGGGCTTCATCTTAGTGCTGCTCTCTCACATGTGGAATCATTATCCAGGCTAACAATTACAGCCTGCTCTAGTAATTGATCAGAAAACTGTCTCGCGGAGGTTAAAAGGTATTAAATATCACCACTTTCTTAATTTACTGCGCCTGTCAAATAAAAAAGAAGGCAAAAGAGGAGTGAAAATGAGAGTCTTCAGCCTTTTCCCTCTCTCAGCTTAAATAATGACCCCCAATTAGAGTTCTTCTCTGTTACTATGCACTGCTCTAATGCAGGTCTGTTGGCCCTGTGGCTAATTTTGTGTACACAGGGTCATGAAGATTTTAATTTATCGCCTTGGCTTCATAGATGTGTGTGTGGGCCTGCTTCTGTGCGAGTGCACATACGTTTGCGTGCGAAGCATGTGTGTGTGCATGCATTTATTTGTGTGTTTTCTCTTATTTTTCCACTTTTCTTTTACCAAATCACCAATTCTAATGAGTTGCCACTGGCAATTATTGCCCACTTTAGCGCTGACCCTACAAGATGGGGGGTCAGAGTGTGCTACTTTGTGCCTTTGTATGCATCAAAATGGGGAGGGAAAATGATCAAAATGTGCAAAAACAAACACAAGATGTTCATTGTGGCCTAAGTGGTCCATTATGTGCACAAATCTCCCTTTGTATGCTATTATAGCACCCTCTGCACTTTTATTCCAAAAAATGACTTGTTGGACGTTAAAGCAAGAATTTAAGAAGAAACTGTATAGCAGTTTTACCACTTTCTTTATATGATTAGTAGGATACAGGCAATTGATGAATTATGTGTTTTTCTTTTGTTTACTGATGTTTACACAAATGCAGACACTGTATCTATCACAAACATCCCTTTGCTGACATGAGGACAGGCCAAAATGTCTGCAAGAAGTCATCTTTGTATCCTTTTAAGGATATTTGCTCCTCAAGAACTCGTTCCACTTTACATCTCTCTCTGTTTCTCTCTTCCTCCCATTAAGGATGGCTGACAGTGATAGGCAGACAGGGTGAGGTGGAGGGGGTGATGGGAGGAGGACGAGGGAGGAATGGAGGGATAGAGGGTAACAGCAGGGGACAGCAGGGCTAGCAGGGTGAGCGACGCTTGGTGCCTCTCAAATCAGGTCCATTTTTTCATTAGCTCATATCCTTGCCAGGCTTTACAGCTGGCTGATCAGCAATCAGCGGCCGTTTGTTTCAATCAGGCAGCACCTCCACTGTTACAGACAGGGCCATATTACAGAAAGAGGGAACAAGGGAGGGAGGAAGAGGGGAGGAGAGGAAGAGGGCGGTGAGGGGAGGGGAGGGGAAGGGAGGCAGTGGGGGGAGGATGTCTTTACCTCGCCATCACAGAGATGAAAGGGGTGAAGCAGGGGACATGCAAATACAAAATGTACAAAATGGACAGCAAGGCAGTTGCAAATGTGAGGGTTTGAACAACAGAGTGAACAGCACTGGAAATGAGAAAATGCTCCCTGTCACTGCTGGAACGATGGAGTGAGGCTAATTTTATTTAACTGTTGCCACTTGTATGCTGGAAAAGTTAAGGGAGAAAAAAGGGAGAGCTGAATGATTGGTACACTGCAAAAGGTATCTCTTTCAACAAGTCTTTTCAGTGAAGTCTTTATTTTTTTGTAAAAGAAGTGAAAAGAATCTGTCACCGGGCGAGAGAGAGACGAGAATTTCTCTTGTTTTACTTCTTTTAGCTACTAGCAGAGAAATCTGCATATTCTGCCCTGTTTCAAGCTAATGTGGCGTGTTTATAACAAAATCCTGTGACAGGTGAAACTGCATGAGTAACAAAAGGAATCATCTCATCCCTGCTGTCCAAATTACCTCCTCATTTCAAGAGAAATAAGACTTTAAGATCAGATATGAGATTAAAAGACTTATTGAGAGTGAAGTTTTTTTTTTCTTTTTTGCAGTGAGTGGGGAGGCGTGAGGAAATAAAGAGAAATGAGAATGATATCTCTCTCATCCCTCTTCCAGTCACCCAGCCGGCCTCTGTGTTGAAAGGAGGGAGTGAAAAAAGATGAGAATGAGGGATGATTTAAGGGGAAAGCCAGCACCGTGCCCAGGGAGGCCTTGTGCCTACTGAGCGTGCCCAATGAGTGGCGGAGACTGAGGCGTGTTGGATCTATAAGCAAAGTATTTATCCTGCCAGAGACCCTGAGAGATTAGCCTCCGCAATGGTGATTTATACCGACACACAGCCATCCTTTACCTTATACTACAGACATCCTCTCTCCCTCTCTCTCTCTCTTTCCCTTCATTCCCTGTGGATTGTGTCTGTCAGTGGGCCCTGAAGCCCAGTTAGCCTCCAGCTATGATATTTGATCATAGTAACTACTGACTCTGTCACCTCCATTTCTTTTCTGTTCAGATACATTATATATAAGGCTGCTGAGACTTGGATGTATGGTGGAGAGGGCAGGAATCATATGGAGATGGATTAAAACAAGTCTGATGAATAGAGCGGCTTCAGCGTCTGACACGTTGGATGCAGGTTTATTTAGCTTCTTGACAAGCTGGTTGTCTCTCTGTATAAACATGACAGTGTGGAATACATCACAGTAATCAGATTTATGCAATGTTATTAAATTGTAGTTATACAAAACTGAGACTAGTGTCAATTACAGAGCTAAATGTGTGGCGATAAACTGCACTGTTTGATATGTGTTTTTGAGGACATATTCTGACCATGCTTTTGAGGCTGAAACCGTAGAAAGTCCGCATTTGACACATTTTAAGGCCCGGTCATATCAGCATTTGAAACAGCAACATTTTGGTAAACTTTTACGCACGAATGTCTGACTGACAGTTAGCAAGCTTGGTTGCCCTGAGAGCTTTTCCCCTCCCTTCAGTAACTCTTTATTGAATGAATGCAATTATGTACAATCCTGAGAACAAAATACCAGGGTGAGAGCCATTGTGACTGACTATAGCCCGGCTGGCTAATGTGCTAGCAGTTAGCTCACCAGCAACCCTAACTCACCAAGCTTCTAGACGCAAAGACGCACGGATGAGTTTCACTGTGCCGCTCTCTGGTGTGACAGGGCTTTTGCACCAATTTCCAGTATCTTTAAAAACAATGTCTTCAAATCATGGGGTGATACTCTGGGTGATACTAACCATGTGATATTTTTTTTATTTAATTACACAGCCAATATCAGTGATCTTATGTGCCAGTTTAACTCCAGATTCCATTGAACATCTGAGCATGTACAAGCAACAAAGCTTCCCCTCAGCTGATATACAGTCTATTGTCAAGTCTTATGTTATCAACAGTGCATTACACTCCTATTGTGAGTAACAGCCAATGGGATGTGGCCGATCATGTGAGCCTTTATTTGCCCCCAATGTAGCCCCCCTGTGATGCATCGCTGCTGTAATTGGGTGAGCTCAGACAAATACAGTGTGACAGCTAAAAGAAGCAGACAAGTTGGGACATTATGCTAATTATGAGATGTCATTACATCTTCAAGGGAATGGCTGGTGGGCTCAGGGAGAGGCAGAAGCCATATCAACACAAGCTCAATCCATTAAACGCCCCGCTCCACACCCCCCCTTCTCCCCCTCCCTCTTTAACATCTCACCCTTGACACCAGCACCCTAAAGCCCTGTAATTGTCTAGTCTGACCCAGTTACGCAAACACACCAGCGCTTTGACATATCATCTCAAGGCCTCACCTCAACAGGTAGTACTGAAGACTGTTACTAATGAAGGCAAGCATGTAATTGACAGCTTCTTGGTTTGATGTCATTATGTTATTACAAATCGAGCTGTATACTAAGCTGTGCACTGTGTTGCGAAGTGGGAGTGGCCACTGGTTTTGGAGTGTTTTTCCCCATCTGTACACCCATTTCACTTACTTTTTTGCATTGTTGCTTAACATAGAAACACAAGACTCTGGGATTATAACGATCCTATAGGTTTATGTTATCAACTTCAACAACTATATTTCTGACAAATAAGAATCTGTAGTGATGAAAAATTGGGACATTGTCTGTGATGCATAAATGTGTGGCTTATGTAAAAAAAAAAACCCACACATTTCCATAATAACTAACATACTAATTAACACATCATTTTTGAGTTCACTTTGTCTGAAAGCACACGTTGTTGTAAAGAAAAGATGGCCTAGGTAGAGTGAAGAAAATATGTTGATCTTAAATGTCATGGCCTTTTCTAAAGACTAAGCTACATTGTATATAGCCCAGCTATTGTACGTACATATATAAAGTGGAAGTGTGTGTTCTCACTTGCCATTTAATGGCTTTGTGAAATGAGGGTTGTTGGTCCTCTCTGTGAGGTCACTGAGAATGACCTGTCACAGCAGAGGGTTTGCGTAACACAAGGTAGACACACACACATGCGCACACACAATTTATGTAGTCATAGTAATGAAATATCTATCAAGTATGACTTAGTGATGTTTTCATATCTAACTAAAGATATCATGCTGTGAATCTAAGTGTATTTGAATGGCCAAATTAGAGTATAAACTATCACGGGTGTTCATAGTGTTATTCCTGTGTCGCTGAGGCAAATGAGACAATATCTGATATTTCCTCCCACAGTGACAACAGGTAGAGTGGGTAATCAGCAACAGCAAAAGCATTCACACACACACACACACACACACACACACACACACACACACACAGACTCACGAATTCACACTCAGGCATAGAGCATTCATCTCTCACTAATCTAACCACAGGGATCCCTCACAGTTGTGGCCCCTAATAGCAGGAGCTGTCAATATGGACAAGGTTAGTGAACCCAGGGCCATAACAAGCCAGACCCCCGCCACCCACCACCATACACACACATCCCACATCCACACAATACATACACTGCCTGGCTTTGATCACACACATGAACATCATGAATATAATTTCGGCATATTAGACAAAGTACGCCAAATGCCTTAATACACCTCAGTCTGGTGCTAATTGAATTTTATCCATTATACTCCAGGCTCCACAGTGGTATAAGGCACAACATGGCATATAATTTAACCATTCATTTTCAATGACATAATATTATATGGATGTTATCAGCCCAATAAGCTCATCTGGAGTAAAAATCTGAATGTATAGAGAAAGGGCATGTCTGTCACTGTTTTTCTCTGCCCATAATTGAGATTAAATTAGAGTAAAAAAAAAAGAAGTAAAAAGAAGAAGAATCATCAAGCCGATAATAGGATTATTGTTTGTTGTTTGTTTGTTATGGATGGCGGATTAAAAAGAAAACCAGGGTTAAACGCAGGGAAGATTAGCACAGGCTACATAGTTATCGCCCTGCCGTTTCATAAAATTAGCAAACGCAACAGACTGAGAGCTCATTTGCATGAGGAGATAACGCTGGCATTGTTGTACGAGTGTTGCTGCTAATTAGAGGTTGTGCGAATACTGTTATGATGAATTAAACCCTTCATCATTAACACTGAGAAAACTCACAAATGATTGGACAGAGGGGGGAATAGCTGAAACAGGAGCTTGAGAGAGTATTTACAGGGCGTCAAGTTGACTGACACCCCCCCCAAAAAAGCATCAAGGGAGGGGCGGCTTTCCCTTTCGAATATTATCAAAGTCAGTAAAGCCCCAGATTGAAATATTATGGGGTTTAATAAGACTTGGGGGGTGTGACCTGCTTCTGTGCGATGGTTTGTTTGTGTGTGCCTTCTGGATGTGCTTGGTGTGTGTGTGTGTGATGTGTATATGCGTTTCTGTACCATACCGTATGTGTGTTTGCTTTATCTAAAGTGGTTAATTAAATAGGAGGGTGGAATTGTCATTTAGTTTTAATTATGTGCCATAAATGAGGAGAGCAGCCAGCTCTCTCTCTCTCTATGAACTGGTCCTTCAAATACATCAGTGAATAAAACCTAATATACGGTTCAGTTCGAAGTTATGCAATCTGACGAGGGAAGGGGGAGTGGAGAGTGGGGACTGTGGAGGGGGGTGAAAAGGGAGACAGTGCTAATTAAAGTCAGCTCTCTGTCAGTTCTGGTGGATAAACACTTCAAGAAGCTTTGCAGATAGACGAGAGATGCCTTTGTGTCAGGGAAATCTCTCTTACGTGGAAACGTACTCCGCAAAGGGTGACAATCCCTGGGGAGAAAACGTCTGATAAGGACCTTGTCTCAGTTTTTAAAAAGCCAGAACAGGCCTCATTAAGGACCAAAGTCATATAGATATGCCCTTCGTCTAGTTTCTATAGCCAGCAAAAAAAAACACACAATCGAAAGACTTCGACTGCGAGTTGTGTTGCCAACAAATCTAAGTTTCTGCAAGGGGAAAATATGAATTATTCTGTGACTAGCAAATGATGATCACTAACTGATTTGATTAACAATAAAATATCATGGCTGCATGTAAAAATCTTTTTCTACAAGTAAAAATTTGCATCTGCTTAACAGAGAAATAACAAAATGCTCTCCATTACCTTAAGATGCCTTCTAAAAGCCTTTACATTACATTTGTTTCTTGCAACATGTTGCAATTTTACAAGAGCCACTTTATGACAAATAATCACATTATGGAATCGTACAACTCCAATGGTATTACTCTGTCTTGTTCACAATTTATGTAGTTCAATCAATGGAATGAGGCAAGGGGGTTGTTGCCTGGTTTCAGGCTACAAAATAAATTTGACCAATCAGAGCTGTGTAGGCGGGATTCAGAATTCGAGCCCTAATCTTTCTACGTAGCTAACTAGCTACCTAGCTACATGCCTGAAGAATAGTGACAGAAAAATGGCGACAAGCTTGTGACGTGAAAAACACCACTATCGCAACTTCTGTGTCAACTGAAAATAATGTTGATGGGACGGACATGTCACTCGCTGCTGACAAAATAAAATAACCCCCCTTTCCAAAAACAAACAAGTTAACATGAACACAATGTCCGGCTGCATTGATGAAGCGAAGCAACAGGCAAGGAAAATGTTTGCAGAGGGCCAATATTTTACATTTAATTAAACCCACTACTGTACTTGTGATCCTGTAAATGTTCTAGAAGTGTGACAGCAAGAGACACTGGAACATGTTGGGGTCATTGGCAATCGTGTGCAGCAGTTGGATCGTGGCTACAAGCAGCGTAACTCTCTCTAATACTGCTTAAATGAGCACCTCTTCAAGTGTTACCATTGTAAAAATGCCATAAATGTCTACTCAACATACCATCTTAGGTTAATGGCAAAGTAACCTCTTTCATTTTGCCAGCCACTGATCCTGTCCTCATTTGTCTGCTTTGGTTTGCTGATGTTATAGTGTTACTTCCTGGTCAGCAGATACAGCACGGGGCCTCTGTTCTTGTAGATGTTGGTTGAGGGCTGAAATGAGCGACTGCTGTGGCTCTGAGGGGCCCCGTGCCTGCAGGCAAAGCTGACCCCGCCGTCCTCCTCCGACTGTCTGCGATGAGGCGGCGATCCTCGCTTCAGGCTACAAACATGCAAGGTGGGAGACGGGTGGTGTGAGGGAGGGGGAGGGCAAGGCTACATGGGGCAAAGGCTTAATTTGCATGTTTTGTCACTAAATTTAAAAAGGGAGCAGCTCAGGAGTGCAACATTTTACGCAGTGTTTAATCCCAGTATGTCATGGCAAACAAGGGGCTAATGGGGAAAAAGGGGGTGAGGGAGTCGGGGGGGTGGGGTGGTTGAGAGGTTTTCCCTGAAGTGTAGGGAGCCAGTTGATGGGTGGTTTGCGAGGATATTTGCATCCTCTACACAGCCAAATCTGCATGTATGACATGCAGTATATTCAATTTGTAATTGAAACAATGTACTATGTACTCAGGACAGTAACCTGCAGATTTCATGAAGGGTTTGATGATTTTCAAAATTAACATTTTTAAGCATCAATTAAGTTTGTTTTCAGTGAATAATGACAGCATTAGTTGTTTGTTCAAAAGCTTAGAATGGCCTGTATATTTACATTTTCCTGAAAAGCTGCCTCTTGCAGTTGTATGAATAAAGATGTCTCCTTATTGACCAGCAAAGGCTAAGATGTGGGACATTACACTGTTAAGGGGGACGCCAGGGGGGATGGTTTGCCTTGTAAAGAGTGTGACAACACCAGAACCTGCGGTTTGCATCCTGTTTCCTTCCCACAGTTAACACTTGTTTCTTTTACCTATCAGGGCAATATTTTCCTAACCTTAAACAAGTAATTACCTGAACTCAGTTACTCAGTCACCTAAAACCCAATTGAAACATCATGAAATGCTATATGAATTACTTTTGGAATAGTCATATGGATCGATTTGAAAGCCACTGACAAATGACCCATTTCATCATTTAGGTACTCTATGAGAACTTGTATGTTTTGTTTGTTATTACTTGTAAAGCAGAGTGGCAAAACAGAAGAGAAAAATGTATCACTGAGGATGACCCACATTAACTGTGTTTATTCCCCTTTTTATGCTTACTTGAATCACTTAGGTGGTATTGTAGTGAGCTGTATCCCAGGTTGAACGAAGACGAGGTCTTTTAAGGAAAACTTGCACTAATTGTTCATTAATGGTTATCCTTCTTATTATCACCAACAGTAGAGTTTACTCACCTTTTTATTTACAACTCTAACACTGTGCATCACATCCTGGTGGCTGTGAAAGGGAGAGATAACAAACAAAAAGGTATTTGGTGAAGGGTTCTTTTTTTTTTTTTTTTTTGGAACTACACCACATTTGTCTTTGAGTGACAGCCAGCAGTATTTTCAAGGCTTTCCTTCCTAGTGAAGCCCGGGCGACAAACTGCACATCACAAGCCGGCCAAGATGGCATCCATCGCACAGCCCTGCCACTGATCTCACCGCCATCGGCCGCCAATCAGACTCATCACATAGCTGCCTTCTGCTTGCTGACAGCAGCCAGGGCCAAGAAAGTTAACTCTTCCTCCACCAGTCTGGACAAAATAAAACATACTAGAATAACTGGTTCTTTCTGTGTCTCTCTGTCTCTTTGTTTCTGGTCAGATTTTATCTGCAGAAAACACGACTGAACCACAGCAAGCGATCACTCTCTCCAGGATCCACCTCAGCCTTCTCACTGTCACCAGGACAGCAATGCAGCTGTGTTTTTTTCTACTTCTTCTTCTTTCTTTTTTTTTACAGCTAGGCCAGCTTTATCATCTCAGTTTGCATACACAACAACGTGGTAAATTATTGTGTGAATGTGCATAGTGAACATCTCTAACTTAATTGGGAATATTGAATAGCAGATAATTAGATATTTGATGTGACACGTGGCGTCTAATGGGCTTGATGCAGTGGTCTCATGTTGTTCCCATAGCGAGAGGGATTTTTGATGTGTTGTCAGGCCCCAGTGTAAAAATAACTGAAGTGACAGCAGTGACTTGGTTGTCAGTGTTGTCGAGGCTGGTGCGGATTTTCACAGCCGTGGGTCCTGTGTATGTGTGTGTGTGTACGCCTGTGTGTATGCGTGTTTGTGTTGTGTGTGTCTGTGTACACGCCTGCACTTGTATATGTGTGTGTGTGTGTGTGTGTGTGTGTGTGTGTTTGTGCACGGCAATGTTGTGGGTGACAGTGCTGATCGCTGTGTGATGACAGCCTATCATTGTCGCTGTGCAAGAGTGAGAGTGGCAGGGGGGCCTTTTTGGCATGTGTTTTCTCCACGCCTTCATCTGTGTCTATGGCACTCCGAGCTTGGCTTAACAAAGGAGAAGCAGGGTGGAGAGGTGTGGGGGGGGGGGGGGGGGGGGCTGGGTGGAGTGGGGGGGTACTGGGTGCCAAATGTCGGAGGCTGGGTGGGGCTAGCCGTAGAGAAAATGTGTTGGTAGTACATGGTGTCACTTTCATGCACGGTTCAGGAACAGGAAGCAGAATTCAGACTGTGGGGCAAATAATGTCACCATGGCAACCAGCTTCTTTTTAAACTCTTCTTGTATGCTCGCATATTGCTACAGTAAAAGCCTACTGATGTTTAACTTTCAGTCACGTTTGAGGTGTTTACAGTAGTCGCATCTACTGCTGCAAGTTTGTCATGTTCATTTGGCACATGAGAATCCGGATCAGTTGCACCAAGACCTTCCACTGCATTCATGCATTGGTTCAGCTGTGTTTCACATGGCAAATATACCAAGCAAACCTGACATTATCAACAAGTGCCATGTGGGAGCAGTCATTTCTTTCTCTGGTTAGAAATTTGGTATGGGGAAGGACTTTTGTAAAAACTTGCCTTAAGCCATTATTCACAGTGTGCTTTAAACAGACGGATTACATGATTCTCTGTCAAAACAAAGCTCTGCAGTGCTGGTTTAGAAACACTGCGGAAAGCCTCTTTCTTTTTGGTGTCATTACTGTGTTCATATATGGAAAAGACAAACCAAAGCAGCATTCATGTTGAAAATAATGTCTCTAAAACAGCTACTGTAGGAGCCAAAATGCCCAGAGAGGGAGGCCTTGGCATACTTCTGAACCAGCTTGCCTCATTTGAAATTGCTAGTAATGGCTGTTGAAAATACACATATAGCACACACACACACACACACAATGGGTGAAGTAAAATTATCTTGGTGAAGTGACAAGGACGTGACAGGCTGTCCATTAAATCAACACCCAGGAACTGCAGCATCCTACCTTCCTACCACTACGGCGATGCATGGCCATTAGCTGGACTGTCTGCCCATCTGTACTCAACACATTCCCCAAAGCTTTCACTCATCTGCACACTCCTCCATGAGGAAGGCTATGTGAGATAGATCATAAACAGTAACTGTTCGCTCTGATTGTCTAACCTGTAAACAATTTTTATATCACAGTAATAATACAAATAATGTATAGTAAATGTTTATACATGTCTTTATATTTGCTACTGTCTTACTTCTCATTCCTCTGCCTTAATTTCTTTTCAAGTTCAGGCCATGTTTACATTTTTTTTCTTCCCAACTGTTTATACCAGACATACTGAGACAAAACCTGTCATTTACTCATGTATCAGAGCCGAAGACAAACTTTTCAGATGCGTCAGAGACAATCCACTGCCTGTTGTAAACTCTGTGGATCGTGAGAAACGTACGCTTCATGAGTGTGGAGGCAGTTAACCTTTAATAAGCAGATGGACAACTCCAACTGGTGCTGTGAAATTAACAGGCTCGAAATAACAACGGGACGATTACATGCAAGCTGCCTACAATGGCACTGTGTTTCATTTTCCCTTAATTTTTACTTTCTTAAAACTGAAACCACAGTGGTCAGGGGTTCTCAAAGTTAGGTCTTGGTCGTCAGCAAAATGAGGGCAGTATGACATTTATAGAATATACTAATTCCTAAATTGTAATCATAGGTTTCACTTAATTGCCCCCACACCTACAGTGTTGAATTTAAACAAAATTTACTGACATAAATGTACATTAGTCATATCCAGTGTGAATTTAAAAATGTTGCCCACAAATGAATATGTAGGGTTGACACCCAGCACCAACCTTTGGGTCTGAAAAGTGAAGCCAATGTGGAAGTACCTTAAAGCTACATTCTTTCTAATGGCCAGCAAGGGGCGACTCCACTGGTTGCAAAAAGTAGTTCGATAGTATAGTCTATGACGAAATGACCTTACTTCTTACATGATTTATTACCTCAGTCAACATTTTCTGAATTAGTTTATGGTCTCAATTGTTAGTTTCAAGTCTTCTTCAATACAGCATGATGTTCATTTAGCAAATTATGGTCCAATTTAGAGTAGAATAGACAATAAAGCAGGGTATGCTTTAGGGCGGGGCTACCTTGTGATTGACAAGCTACCACAGCTACCTGTCAATCAGGATAGCGGCGTTCGGTTGCACTAAAAGACACTCTAGGAGTCGGCTATTAAATTTTTTCAGAAAGTACATTTAGCTACTTAGCACGGCATAGTCAGGTGCAGTCAGGTTGCCAGTATAGGTAGGCATGCATATTGTCTTCGGGTTCTCAGATCCCCAGCACTGCCCTCTCGTCCAAATATGGTCTCTTTGCTGGTTCCAAAAACCAAGATGGCGACGGCCAAAATGCCAAACTCGAGGCTTCAAAACGGTAGTCCACAAACCAATGGGTGATGTCAGGGTGGCTACGTCCACTTCTTTTATACAGTCTATGGTTGACACGTGGAATCAGAAATAACAACCACAGAATTCAAGTTACACAAAGCAACAAAAAGGCCTCTTTTGATAGTCTTCTGTCTTCATTGCAGGCCAAGAAACCCTGTCTGCAACCTCTGACTACAAAAAACAATAATGTTAATGGGGGTTCACAAGGGAGCAGTGACTGAGCTGGGTGGGGGCAATGCAGGGAAACTGCTTCCAAACAAACACATTGGAGTCTTTTACAGAAAGGGAATGGATGTACTATGCCCCTGAGGTTCAGGTCCTCTGGGAAATAATCATTTTATACAAGTCTAAGAAACAGCATTTAGAGCTTTACGAGACACTAAAAGTCTCCAAAACTAAAATCCATAAAAAAGCTTTGATTGCAGGTTTTCCAGACTGGTGAAAAAGTCCATCCACACCACATTGAAATTATTTCTGTGGCCACACATCTGATCTCAAAGTAATATTAACAAAAAGATATTGACTAGTTGTGGTCAGGAAGAAACCACCATCAGGGCCTCAGAGGTTAGTTCATCTTTATCCACTCCTGTGTGAGATAATGTTGTGTCCACTATATCATGGGTCTGGTACTAAATAGATATTGTATTGTCTTGCTGCATTTTTGTATTCCACACAAGCAAACTCATATTTTCTCGACACCACTTTTACACACAAAAAGAAAAACAACAGCATCTTTGTAAAAGTAGCCCCATTTGTAGCTTGAAAAGCCTACAGGCAATTTTCCAGATTTCATACAATCTGATACAACAATGTACCAATTGACAATGTGAATGTCACTGCCTTTGAATCACGCCGTTGAATCACCATTAGTCATATATTTAGTAGAGGTTTAGTAGAACAATAAAATTCTCCAGTTTTCAGAATTTGCTCTTAAAATTTCAGATTGGTTTTGTTATTCCCATGTGAATAATTTAGCCACTTTTACAACCTTTGATATATTTTTACAAAACTGCATGTCTTTGTTTGAATAGGATGTCAAGAGAAAATAAGTTTTCTTTTGCATGTGATATCACTAATGTTATCTAAGGGTCAGCAAAAGAGGGCCCACAAAAGGTCCCAAAGTTCTCTGCCCAACCCTATTGCCAGACAGGATCTTGATGTTGAACAATTCTGCAAAACCGAAGAAATCTTTCAGTGACAATATTTTTTTAATGGCCAATGCCAACTACAACAAGCTTTTTCTTTCTACAGTATCTGTGCATGGCAACACATGAAAGATGCGCTACATCCACCACCCTGACCTCCACAGCCTCAATTTCTGCTTCACTACATAAAGGGCGCATTACTTCCTGCATTGGTACTGGACATGAATCGTGTCCTGCAGATGTATGAACATATTTCATGGACATAAGTCCTAGGACACAGGGCTGTTGTGCTGTATAAAGATATATCACGATAATAATGAAAGTCTGATCTTACATCTAAATACCTTGATGTTACATGGTTATTACAGACACCTGTATGGCGGACTGTAGTGAAACGTTAAAAACAGTGCATTTACCTTGGTTTGAGATGCTCTCTATACTCCATGCGCCTGACAAATCTTGAGTCAGGTCATAGTTGTGTGGTTGACACATTTTCTGTAGGTTGACGATTCAGAAAGAAGGGGATTGCATCTTTAACAAGGAGGCAAAGTGAAACAGGTCTAACTTTGAAATGTATAAATCATACCTGTTGATCACTCTCAATTAAGTAATTAAGTATAAACACAATCTGCAACTGACCCAGGTTCAACTACCTAGTTATGATGTTTCTGAGGGAGCCCTGTTTAAATTTCTTGATTAACGTGACCAAAACCTACCCTTAATTAAACCAATTTAGTGGCCTAACCTTGGCAACATTTTTAATTAGCTAACCTTAACCCTGATCAAAGTTAATTACTTGCTCAAACTTAACCATTAAATTGAACTTTTTCACTTGATGGACACAAAGAAAAAAGGCATGTCAATTTTGTGTGTTTTCTTTCTTGATAAGAGGAATGCAATGTTTAGCATCATTTGGATCCAGCTGGATGAATCTGGTAACTGACAAGACAAGATGCAGGACAGGACACAATAATTTCCTGGTGACCCCCATAACATGACAACACATTGTCATTCTTACAGCACACACATATTCCTGGATAGCCATTAAGCTGCAGACACTGTTCTGTTTTATTGATCTTGTACGTTGTGTTACCTCACATGGCCAGAACCTGCGGCTTTTATGCTCACACTGTACGGATCAACATGAGAGCTCACACCGAACGTAAGCATGCAACCCCCAGTCGGTTATGTCTAGTGACAATTCTAATAAAGTTTATTCAAACAAGATGGTCCTCAATGTTGACTAAAAGGGGGAAAGGTAGTGTTACTTGGTGCAATTCTATTATGAACAGAAAGTAAGAAAAAAAGAATAATATGGATGCAGACAACCAAGTTCAGTTTCTTATCAGAACAGTCTCATGACGAACAAACAGCCGAACAAAATTTCAGACATGCCAGAAATCCATGCGATCGCCCGAGAGCCAGATAGTTGATCATTCAGGTAATTAATCAGGCGTTGTGACCCCCCTCAAACTGCACGACAACTGGTATGGCCGAATCCATACCGTGTCTGCCCAGCTTTAGGGTTCAGGGCAGCAGACGGAGCTGAAATGAAATGAATATTTCCCATCAAGCACCAGCGTCAGTACAGTAATATCAGTGGACAGGTGACCTACAGGCCTATAAGACCTCCGGATCCTCATCCATGCCTGCCCAGGATGAGGCCTGTCCAGAAAAAGGCCCTGAGGGCCCACACTGTACCTCGCAGTCATGTCTAATTTTGGTTACCGCGGCAACGGCAGGGATTAGGAACGTGATGAGGGAGGGGCTCTTCTAACAAGACTGGTCATATGCATAATTCATGTAAACGAGCCAGGCAAGGGGAAGGGGGCAGGAGTAGTTGATGGTTGATGAGCACCTCCCAAAGACACACACACACACACACACACACACACACACACACACACACACAGCAATTCACAAACAACACTCAAGGCTAACCATAAGCTACTACATTATTTTGCAATATTAATGTTCATATTTGCTACTGCAAAACATCAACACACACATTTACCAATTGCAGTTACACATAGCCATCATCCAGCCATATGCTTTCATAGCCATACCAATGCAGTGCTTTTATGTCTTTAAGGTATTTACAGTAAAACACAAACACATCAACATATTAATCTAATTAATGCTTTGTTGAATCACTGAAGCAAAAATTATGTGAAGCTGATGAGTGGTGTCAGCGGTGCTTTAACACCACACTGCAGCTGAAGCTTGGAAAACAATCACATCCAATTGAATGACAGAGGGTCATTTCAACAATATTAGTCATTTTCACTCATGAGCAGATGTCTTAAGGGACGAGATTATGGCTGTGATTTCACTGTTACTCAACATGCATATCATCCAAAGCGTGAATGTGCTTGTGTGTGTGTGTGAGTGTGAGTGTGTGTTCGAGTCTGGGTGTCTGCATTAGTGAATTTGAATGCACTTGTTTATGTATATGTTGCATCTCAGTGGACATGACAAATGTGTCGCCCCTTGAGTGTGTGCTCCACCAAGATGCCTTCCACCGCACCTCGAAAACACACACACACTCACACCCTGCCACCTCTTCGCCCTCGCTCTCCTCTTCCTGCCCCCCCACCTGCATAATAACCCCCCCCCCCCCCCCACATCTTCCCTGCCAGAGCGCCCATGTCCAAACCAAACACAACAGATCAACAACTCCGCATGCAGATCGTGTCACGGGATAAATTATGCGCAGCGTGTCAGCTTCATACGTGGGCTCTCGGCTGGCTGTCCGTGACATGTGTCAGGGTGCCCCTGCATCTCCGCCGCGCAACGCTAATGACGTGATGCCGGGTTAGCCTCCGATGCACCCCACCCCATCCCCACCTCTCCGCCTGCCCTCAAACACCCCAACCCTCCTACCCCTTCACCCACTCCTCTCCCACCCCCCACCCATCACACGACGATGAGACAGTGTGTCACCTCCAGAAGGGCGGAAGGGGGGAAAAAATCTGGTTTTAAGGGGATAAAGATGGACAACAGTGTCTGGTCCAGTGTGAAACTGTGGTGGTTGATGACTGAGGGCCTTTAGATAGAAGACTTTGAACAATATGGAATTTTTAAGGTCAGTAGTGTTATTAAGTACCAGTATTCAGTATGTTTAATATATTTATAAATGTAAATGTTTGTAAAATGTAAAATGTTTTTTTTAGAATGGAAAAGATAAAATGTAACTTTTCGTTGAAACCCAGGAATGTCAAAAGAATATTTTTAATTATCAATAATGATAATGATAATATTAATAATAGTAATACATTGTTATCAATACAAGTGCATCCCTTTTCATTCAGAGGTATACAACACCAAACAAAACGCCAAAGGCCAGTATCAGCTCTGTACATCGGTCTAACCCTTTTACATACACAACATGACATGCAAGACCTTTTTAAAACAATTTACCGGTCTCCCCTTCCTCCCTCCCTCCCTCACCCCGCCCTCCTCCTCTCAAATCTCTACCTTCTCTTCCCGCTCAAGATGGTGCATTTTTTATTTATGCCTCCTTTTTTTTTTGTTTTTAGTCTTTGTATGCAAATCCTGTCTGACTTGTCTGAATTATGTGTGTCTGTCCGGGAGCCTCTGTGATTCGGAGTGACTGAGGATTGCACACACGGTGATTGCATCCACTGGGCCTACTCTGAGCCTTGCATAAGTAATTGAGATGTCAGTATGTGTTCTCATATTCCCACAACAAAACTGTAGGAAAACATGGACTGTTGAAGGTCATTTGAATAATTCCTTAATGGAAGGGAGGCCTTGTTTTTCGGGATGCATGAAAAAGCAAATGTCAATGATCAAAATCAAGCAGCATCATATCTCATGGAGGCAGCACTGATTCCTGGAGCACTTCACCCTCTATCTCCTTCTCTTTCTCTCTGAAAAGATAGATAAGGGATAAGTGTCTTTGTGCATATCAAACACAACATAAGCCACTATTTCTCAAGGGTCTTTTTGAAACACAAATTGGTTTTGAGACATTTTTTATGTTGACCTCTTTGATTTGAAATAGGAAATGACAGGGACATGGTAGTTTTCATATTCAAAAAAAAACCCATGAGAGGTCAATGACTAAATCATACATATACACGCTGGATAATGGGAAATATATCATTAATCTTTAATATATGGATTATTATTGCAGCAAAAGACATCTTCCCATGTGATCAGGCAAATAGAGATGGATTAGCTATTATACAGAGGAGGTGTGCATAGAAAACATGTAACAGATATATTTATAGTAGTCACCATGTTGGAATCTAAGAATTTCTATCAACATTTAATGAAAAGGTGGTTGGTTTATTACATGTCTAAATACAAATCAAAGAAATGAAGAAACAAAGATACACAACAAAACAAACATCCAAAAAAAAAGAACAAAAGGATAAAAGAAAAAATTATAGTGCAGTGTGAGAACAGAATGGATAGCTGTCACATCTTGTTTTGTAAAACCACATCTCTCATCCACCAAGATGGAGGAACCATTTCATCCCCCGAATGCTTTGTGTTTTGTCCGGGCTTGTGATGGATGAAGGGCCTGGCGACACACACCTGCAGTTCTCATCCACCACCACATCATAACTAAAGGCTTGGCAGACTGAGATGATCTCCTACATCCGTTAGCCTGCTGCTGTCAAACACCATCAGTCTCCAAAGACAACTCTGTCACATCAACCCTCCCACTGCAAAATAAACCCACCTTGATGAAAGACTGCCGCGTGTCCATCAAAAAAGCACAAATACACTGCCACTGACACCAGCTGGAGTGCAGCACTCTCAGTTACAGTGGCATGAGTATCGCACTGTGACAGTGCCTGGAATGATGTAGTATAACTCTGATAAGTATCTACAAAAGTCAGCCTTGTACAACCTATTGGCTTCTTCAATGTATCTGAATCAATAAGAGACCTCATTAGGTTACCTGTAGAGCTAATGCTATGCACTACAGTGGGAGGGCTGGTCAAAGCTATATCAAAGTACTCTATGATTGGGTTAGATCTTTTATTGTATATATAATGTAAGTAATTCTTAAATGCGTTTACCATGAAAGTGTTTATTGTTGTGTGTTTAATATGAATTCTTCCTAAAGGTTTTCTATAACACAACAACAGGTTTTGCTAACAAGACTTGCGAGGCATTTTCTGGTAGAACCCTACGCAGAACCTATAGAACCAAAATGACATAAATTCCAGGAAACATTTGATAAAATTAACACAATTGGAAATAAAACATCAGCATTGTTAATTATTAGTTACCAAACACGGTTCTGCTGTTATGAGAAAATAAAAGACATTTAAAAAAATCTAATTGCAGTATTGTATACACCCCTTTCCAGTGACTGTGATTAGACTGTCTAAAAATAAAAAGAAGCTTGTATGGATGGCGGAATTGTCACAGATCCCGCACATTTTACAGTATGAAGCTGAGCAACATAATTGAATCAAGTCTACAAACTGACTTAAATCAACATAAAAATAGACTGAGGCAGGTATCTTGTGCAAAACGTGAATACTGATAACTTCTCCCTGAATGCAATTTCCACAATGAGGCGTTTTATCAGGATCCAAACAGATTTCTCCGACTTTAGTTTGTGATCCAGTACAAAGGCTCTCAGTCGTCGTTGCTTTGTTTGTTGATTCTCTGTCAGACATTGTTTGTTTGGTTTGAGGTATTTTGGAAGGGTATTAAACCATACGTCTGAGTTGTGTGCAAAGTTGGAGGCTTTATAGACGAGAGACACACACACACACCAGGATCCTCAGAGGGAGCTTTGTCTTTGTTTCGTGGTTGACGATGATCTTCATGCCGCTATCATATACAAACCAGGAATGACGGCCATGAACATGTGACTGGTAGGCTGCGTGAGTTACATACATTCAAGGTAATAACACACCTTGAGGCTTTAGAGGTGAACTTCTGAGAAAATGTTAAACATAAGAAGCACTGGGATCAACATGCTCTCCCTTATTTACCTGTACTGCTCTGTGACTCCTAACCATAGAGTGACACCTCAGGTCTATAACAGATGACACAAATATATACAGAATACTTGATGCAAAGTACAGGAGAGTAAGATAGTGTACACATTCCCATGCAAACACCAATGTATCCCTGTTCTGTCTAGGCACAGGCAGACGCGAGTTACGCAGGTTAATACTCCCTGCCCGTGTTCCCACCAGCCCAGGTAATTTTGTTATTCCGTTTGTGCCCTCTGTCTACACCCACCCTTGTCTGCTGTACATAATGGTCCCAGCCCTGAGAGGAAGCAGGCATTTACTTATACAAAACCTTGAGGAAATCCCTACCAATCCTCAGGGCTCACGTTCAGCAGCGCCCAAAACACAAAGGCTATGCAAATCTGCCCAGCCTGCGTTTATCTACTCTCGGTTTCCGTTTGCACCACGGGAACCAGCATTGTGCCGTGCGTGGCGATTATCGCATGTAATTTACATAGAATACGCACAGGAAACAGTGCACTGATCTCTAACAATGCAGGAAAGAGTCTCTATCGGCTCAGCAGCTATCTGACGGCACAGCAAAATTACAGGTTTAGCTGTGGGGTATTAAACCTACAAGGTGTTTTTTATTTCTGGTGTGCCGGGAACACTATCTGCTCCAAATGTTGCTTGTTTATCTGCCTTGTTTGTTTTATAACCCAACTCTAGCAGCCCCTTTCCGAGGAAGCTGCATCTTCAGCCGGGCTAATCTGCCCTCTGCCTGTGTTTCCTTTGTCACTGAATCCGTGTATCAACACCGTGAGGTGCAGCCAGATCGAGGAGGTGTGTAATTGCACAAAGACACTCGTGCTAATATAGCTGGGAGAGTGAGTGTGTGTGACTGACTCAGCCGACACAAGACATGTTGTGAGTGTGAGGAGTGGAAGTCATAACAGTGCAGCATGGCGTCATCCATACAAAGGCTGGCACTGTGAGTACTCTATCAGAAACTTGAGACATGAGGGTGAGATGAGAGATCAAATTCCAGATGCAGACGCTTTACCTGCAGGGCTGCCTGAGGAAGAAAACCCCATAACTTGCCGCTTACCTTTGACTGGGGGTCACCTAGAGGTCATTGTACACAATGAATTACTTTCTGCTCTCACTAAAGCTAAATGTTAAGGTCGTGGTATATGTTAAATGAAGTCAGACCGGAAACATAAGAAGACACAACAGCACATAAAGCAGGGAAAAGCAAAAGGTTGTGAGAGCTGCTTGATTGGTCAAAAAGGTGCAGAAATCTTCTGTCACGCTCTGCAAGAAACTATGCAAACATTCCTTTAGAGGGGATGGAAACAAAGTCATTGAAGTGGAAATGGAAATAGTTTTTGACTGACCTTAGACAATCACATGCTGGCTGTGGAAATCCAAAAAGTTCAGACAACAAACCTGTTCACGCTCGCAATGCTGAAGTGACACTTATCCTGCAAAGATGTTGTTTAATGTGAAAGAACTTGCTATAATACAGCTGGGTGTGGTGAGAATATGGCATTGACAGCACACATGTGCATCAGATGCTGGCTCTGACGAACAATGCAGGCAACATAGGGCCACCAATTGATGAGTCGTGTCTGAAATATCACATTTTATGTTAGTGTAGTTTATTTGATTATAGTTTCACTGTTAGGCCGTTAAACTGCAGCATCCCCATCACAACAATAAATGTCATTTTCTAAATGAAAAAATCAGATCCTAAGTGTATTTCCTTGTTAGCAGTGTTGCAGTTGATCAGAGAACAGGACAGCTTGCTGCTTATGTATCATCTGAATAGTTGTGTTAGTTTATGGTTGGTTCAGTGTTCAGTGTGGCCAGTCAGGAGGCTATATCAAGCAGAACAGACACCCATCTAATTTTGTTCCAAGAAGACAGGCAAGAGTACACTGCCGTCATTAATATAACACTGATTCTTTCAGAACGGGCCCTCCGAAGGCCAGTCACAAGCCTAGCATGGGTTTCTTACAGTACAATAGGCACCCTTACAGCCTTATCATCCCCGTCATCTTCATCATTATAATAATCATCGGCAGTATGATGCGGCTCAGTCATCAGTTTTAGGTATGACACCAGTGACTAGCAGGCCTTTTGCAGAACACAGAATATGTACCAACAGTGAGACAAGGACATTTGGAGTCTCACCTCTGCAAAGCATATGTTTAATTATAACCAAATAAAAGAAAGCCTCTTACACTGGGTTAGGATTTGATATGGGTGTGATTGCTTTAATTTGCCGCAAAGCAAATGCTACAGAGTAAAGTTTTATACATGTTGAGTTTGGTGCACCACCATGACAAATGAACACACAACCACAAATGTATCACTGTTAACAACTGCTTTGGGGTTTATTTTACAATTGAGAAAGAAATGAAACAAACTAATCGGTGCTAAAAATTTTTTTTTTTTTACAATATTGTCGATAAAACATTGAAATGTATAGTCATTGTGCATCGCTTATTTATTTTCCACA
The DNA here is from genome assembly GCF_043641665.1 of Enoplosus armatus. Taxonomy (NCBI): domain Eukaryota; kingdom Metazoa; phylum Chordata; class Actinopteri; order Centrarchiformes; family Enoplosidae; genus Enoplosus; species Enoplosus armatus. The sequence continues at coordinate 19,386,250 of NC_092188.1, read as the reverse complement.
CCATTTCATGCATCAAATTGGATGCAAGTATAATTAAAATCATTTCTGTAAACCAAGCCAAAGAAGCTAAATTTGTATTTTCTTTAAAAAAGGACATTTTGTAGCTCTACAGCATATATCTATATACACCATCTGTTTTTATTTTTTATCATTTTTGTATATAAAATGACAATATAAAAGTTAGAGAATGCACACACCTTAAGATACAAAGAATGTTGAGCTGTTTCAAATGGTAAGATATGTCTTATGGAGTACTGACATTTCACTGGTAATCATTTACATGTAACGGACTGTTCTCTTTACGGTTGAATAAAGCGACACAATTTAGAAAGAGAAAGTTGTAACAAACCATACAACTGGAAAATTGCTATAAGGTGATACTTCACAACAAGGAAAAGTTTTTTGAGCAAACTTGCATACTGACGGCCATTCATTTTTCACTGATTGACTCGTAACCAGAAGCAGCATTTCAGTTTTTCCAAATGTTCACATGTTCTTTTTTCTAATACACTGACAGATTTATGAGCAGGCCATTCATCATCAAAAACATTGCAGTGACAGGAACCCAAAAAGGAGAGGGGGAAATGATAATCCTTGTTCTTTTAAAATCAATCTGATTTTGACAAATGCAAGATATTTCAAAACATGTTCTCTTTACAAATTCAAAATTCAACTGTCTAAGGTGCTACTTCAGTCTTTCAGGGTATTCTTTCATTCTTTTGGTGTATACATTTAATTTTCACCTTCTTCATATCAAGTATTATACAGTTTTCTCTTCCACAAATTCTTTTTCCACTCACCATTTTTACCATTGAAGCAGTAGTTGTATTTTTGCCATGAAAAGATTAAAATCTTGTGTTTAACCTTGATTCACTAAAATACATGCACAGATCAGACAAATAGCATATAAATATATTACAAAATAAGTGTAAAAAAGCTTGGCAAAACAAAAACAAATCAACATGAAAAGACATGGTCCAGTCAGGCAGTTATCACAACAAAAAATAATAAGACCGATTTTTTCTGGCGGCTCAGTTCGGCCCAGTGCAGTAACTGTGAACAATGTCATTTTAGTGCAATGAAATTCTAGTCAGTTCCACAGCTGTCAGTCTCTACCCTCAGCTCCAGACCCCGCTTAAACCTTCTCCATCTTGTCTAGCTTCTCCAGTTTCTCCAAAGCAGTGACAAACACAAGGTGATCCTCAGGAGATTTGCCGTGGGTCTTGCTGAGGTGCAGTTTGACTGCGTGTTTGCTGACGAATGTCCGATTGCAAAGTCTGCACTGGTACACAGAGCCTGTGTCGTCCTCTGGCGTGGTCAAGGCTGACAGGGGGCTGCCGAATGTCATTTTGTCTGTGATCACCTTTGAGGCAGCCTGCTGCTCCCGTAGGTGCTCAGCTGACAGTTTGGACAGGTCCTTCAAGCTGAAGCCCAGGTGAGACTCCAGGTGGCCAATGTAGGAGGAGGGAGTCCTGAACTGGGAGGCACAGTCACCACAGAGGAACACAGGCTGGCACGAGTCCATGTTTTTCAGAAACTTGGTGCCCCCAGTCCGTCTCAGCTGGTACTTGACATTTGCCAGCCAGTGGGATATGGTGGTCATGGAGAGGCCTGTGAACTTACAGATGTGGACCCTTTCCTGGGGGCCCAGGTCAGTCATGGCGTAGCGGCCCTCTGGGGTCTCCCTCAGGCTGGAGACAAACTGTGCCTGGAGGATGAGGAGGTGCTGGGGATTCCAGTTGGATTGCCTCCCTTTCCTCTTCTGCACTGGGGAGAGGTCCTCTAGGGCATCCTCAAATGCACTGCCATCGGCATCCGACTTCTCTGAGATGGAGGAGGGAGTTGAAGATTTGGGAGTCAGTCTTCCAGTGAGGTTCTTTACCATGTCAGAAATGTCCATCAGAGCATTCTCTCTCAGAGGAGAGGAGACTGAGTCCGGGAGGGAAATGAGGGGTTTGTTACCATTTACACTATTGTTGGTCAAGAGCACACTGCTGCTGTTGTTATTGTTGCTGTTAGTGGTGGACTTATTTTTACTCAGGTCTATGGGCTGGTCATTGTTTTCATACAATGGATAGTGGTTGATGGGCTCAGCTGGCTTGCCCTGAGGAGTTGGGTTAAAAGCTGGCTTATCCATCATGCTGTTGCTGATTTTGTAAAGCATAGATAGTGGGTCTGCAGCTGGGCTTACCGGTTTGGAGGCCTTACCCAGGTGTGTATTCATGATTGACTGGAGTGCGCTGAGAGGGTTGATGAAAGGACTTTCCGGTGAGTGATCTGTGATGATGCCAAGACTGTTGCCATTAGTTACTGGGGATTGGCACGCCTCAGAGCCGTTCTTTAAATGGTTGTTGTGACCATCTACTAGGCTCTCTTTTGGCTCCTTCTTGCAGATAAGCTCTGAATCTACACTGCCTGGGCTGCTACTTCTCATACCACACTGTTTACCTACAGAAAGGTCATTTGGAGATGCTAATTGTTCTCTCTGCTCTCTCAGTGCAGGAGAGGGGGACTTTACTAATGATGGGGGCCGGCATCGTTCCAGGCTTACCATCTTCTCCTCCTTTTCTTTCTTCACAGTGGCAGCTTTCCCTGTCACTTTCTCCACAAGCTCCTCCATGGCAGTGACATTGCTCCTGAGGGGTGTAGGGGATGAAGGGCTCCGAGGCGAGTGGATGACTGAGTTGGGGTCACTCACCAGGCCTCGTAACCCACTGTTGAACATTGGCTGCATCTGGACACTCTGGACCATTGGGGGGAGAACAGTAGTGGAGCTCTTCATGGCACCCTGTAGCTGGTAGGCTGCATGAATGCTAGGGTAGCCACCCCATGTGGGTGTGCCGGTCTGGGCCTTGCTGATGGCACTGGAGACTGTGTTCTCAAGGGATTTAAGAATATCTAAACCCCCTTTTGGTGCCTCCTCCAGATCTTCTTCTCTAAGGTATTTATATGATGTGGCGTCAGTCTCAGATTTCTCACCTGAGTCATCTCTCTCCTCCTTGATCTTTTTCTCCAGTGGCTCACCACCCTCAACCTTTTCATCCTCACCTCCTTCCCTCTTTTCCTCTGACCCAGAGGAGAGGGCAGGGGACACTGGCTGGGACTTACCACTACTGGGAACAGGGAGTCTGGTGGTCGTTGGTGGCAGTGGGATAGACTGAATCTTCTCTTCCACCACTGGATCAAAAACCAGCTGTTTTCCCTTTTTGGATGCAGAATTTGTAACCTTCAAAAAGTGACCTGTAACCATCATGTGAGCAGTCAGCTGTTGCAGTGTATCGTGAGAGCTCCCGCACTCCATGCATTTGAGGATCTGGGCTTTACGAGCTTCAAACTGCCATGTATAGCTGGCACCATTCTGGTAGCCATAGCGGTTGTTTGGTGTAACATAGGGGTTAGCTGCGGCTTTTGTATCTTTGCCAATATCCCCAAGGGATACACCACCACCACTACCAGCATGGACAGAGTCTGGGGAGCATGGAGAGACTATAGCATCTTGGATAGCTCGTTTTTTAGCTGAAGAGGACACCAGTTTAGTGGCCAAGGCTGGCACTGGTTCTTTGAGAGGCACTTTCTGGTAATGCTTGGTCTTGATCATATGAACGCTGAGATCTTGCAGAGACTCGAATGAGTGGCCACAGTACATGCACTTCAGCACCTTCTGGGCATCCTCTTTCCCCTCCATCTCCATCAAGGAGCGCTTGCGTGGTTTGGACCAGCGCTTTCCCTGATCCTCCTCTTTGTCCTTATTGTCATCTCGATAGTGGCCTGTCTCATTCATGTGGACTGTTAAACCCACCAGAGTGTCATAGGCGGCGCTGCAGTCTTTGCAGCGAAACTTGCTTGCACCAGTGAAAACAGAGCCATACAGCTTGTTGTTCTGCCGGTAGAGCTGCACTGTGCTGAAGAGGCTGGGCTCTGGTAAAAGGTGGTAGGGGGTCTGCTGAAGAGTTTTGGCAAGTGCTGCCTGGTGCCAGTCATAGGCTACGCCACTACCATTACTAGCCCCACCACTGCTGCTTCCACTGCTGCTGGTTGCACTGTGGCTGCTAACAGAGCTAGCTACTGTGCCATTAGTATTGCCACTTGCGCTGCCTGTGTGGTTGACAGTGGTGCTGGAGCTCCTGCCATTATGGTGACTGCTAGCCATGTTGACCCCACTGCTCTTGTTTGTGGTTGTAGTTGTGGAGACAGAAGCAGTAGAGGTGGGCTCTGGAGTGGTCAGGGCACTGTTGACACTGCCAGCTGCAGCAGGCTTAGTTTTCATAATGTCCATTGCGATGCTGGACCAAGATGCATCTGAGATGAGGTTTGCATAGACGGCTTTCATCTGTGCCAGGCTATCCTGGAAAGAAAGGCCGTTGTTGGGGCGGAAGGGCAAAGCTGAGTTTTCCCTCTCCTGACCATCCCTGGAAGAGGTGCTCTTGAAGTCTGTAAGTCGGTCGCTAGCATCACTGAGTGGAGACCCGTATCCAGCGTCAGGGTTAGTGCCATTGCTGAGTGGAGAGTCTCTGTAACTAGGTGGCTGGCCTCCATCAGCATCTTCCTCTTCCTCGTTGCACAAGAACTCGGTGTCCTGTCCGTCTAATGAGAGGCCGTCATCCTGCAGGTGCTCTTCCTCATCGTGAGCGCCAGCCTTAAGCTCGTCCTCGGGCATGTACGCTGGAGAGAAAGACAAAAAAGGGGAGAAAAGAAGAGAAGGAAAAGAGGTCAGCCCAGTGAAATTAAAGATTTACAGCACACTAACAGGACCACTGTCAAAATAACATGGAATGAATACTCAATGGTTGGAAATGTAGGCTTTTATTCTCTTCCAATGTGAGTGTGTGCATGTTTCTGTATGCATGCATGCACGAGTTTGTGTGTATTTTACACACATGTGGCTCTGAAAGCCAGTGGTGAAAAAAGCCTCCAAGGGAAAAATAAATCACTGAGCTTCTGACAGTTGTCCTTTTCCTTCCCAACTCCCTATTCCTCCACACATGCCTCATGTTCCCCAGGAAATGACTGGCTGTTTGGCCTTGTTAGCCAGCTGCATGCTTGCATGTTCAGCTCCCCCTTTCTCTTTCTTTCTCTCTTCCCCAAGCTTTATTGCCTCTCACTCATCCAGTCCGTAAAGTTCAGCTCCTCACATGCTAAGGTTATGCAACTGATCAGGGTAAGAAAGAAACAAAACACTAATTTGGAAATATCACAGCTTTTCCTAACCCACCCTGATGAGCCGAAGGTCATTTTTATTTGAGCTAATAAGCAGGAACTGGCAAAACAATGCCACAGTGATTGTTGAAGGAAGGAGTCTGGGGCAGACAGTTTATGCATTTGCAAAATATGCTGCTGTTCTGTGATCCAAAATGGCATGGACAATGCTTAACAAAAAGACGGATTAGAAGGGGAAAGCGAACACATGATCAAAGATCGAGGCGTGGAGAAAAGGAACAAAACAACGCTGAGATGTAACAGGTTTACCAGCAAAATGTATAAATCCAAATGAGATAGAAGGCTAGACCGTGTGTGTGTGTGTGTGTGTGTGTGTGTGTTTGGGTGTGCATGATAGGGAAGAACAAGCATCAGTAAGTAGGAGAGACAGGAGGTGGTTAGGGGGAGAACATGTGAATGAAAAGAAGATGTGGGGGAGAAAGAAAAAGTGAGCAGGAGGTGGTGGGTTTGGTGGGCGGGGGGTGTAAGAGAAAAGGGAGAGAGAAGAGAGGAGAGAGAAAGGGTGAGGGAGGCAGGGAGACAGGAAAGACGGCCCCCTAGCTTCTTCCTTTATCTCCTTCCTGCATGGTGAGATGTGTGTCCTAGATGCCAGTATCAGTCTCTCCTGATGAAACAGATGTGCTGTCAGCTTCAAACGGCACGCTAACCTGTCATATCATAATCTAAGTGGACATAATACCTGATATATATACACTGGCACCATTTACTGCTGCCTGAGAGGAGATGGGTGGAGGAGGTGGGGGAGGTGAGCAGCTGCACCATCAACTGTGACTGTGTGATGATGTGCATGTGCGTGCGTGTGTGTGCCTCGGTAAGTGCCTGTTTGCGAATGCGTGTTTGTCCGCATGCTCACCTTCCCATGCCTATGTGTGTACTTTACGCACTCTGCAGCTCATACATGTTTGCTCTTACAGTGCAAACCTGAACCCACCGACCATAATATTGCCTATAAGTCTGAGTTCGCTGTGTGCTACTGATACACCCTTCTCCAAATGAGCAACATACTCCCCTAACGCTTGACAGGATTTCAGTGAAATGAGAGCACTACAGGAGAACCTGGCTGCGCTTCAATCCCACTGACAGACTGAGACCGAGACAGTTTCTAAAACTCCTGAAAATCCCTAACACAGCAGATTAGCATTATGTGCTGTACTCTCTACAACACATCTGCAGAGTGTCTTCTGTTACAGTGCCTTCCCCCTCGCTAACCCGCTTCGAGAACAGGAGGCTATCAATACATATCAGCCATTTAATATACAAAGCATCCTGCAGAACGGCTATCCAAGCCCACACAAACAGTGCAAACATACAGTAGGAATTACCTATGTGAGTCACTCTCATCGGCTGCAGCCAAAAAAAATAGCTAAACCCCAATAATTGGCAGTGTTTAATACACACACAGTCACACACACAGACAGCAGGAATGAGAAGCAGCAGATCAGAAATATCCCTGGGTGAGTGACAAAACACAGACTGCAGCAGGGAGGGGCTTCGAACAACGAGCAGGTCACCAGGGAACCCTTTGACGATCCCTGTCAATCAATGCCTGTCCTGCCATGTTGTCATGGAAACAACAAAGAGGGAGATATCAAAAGCACACAGACAAAAGACTGGCAGAGACAGACATCTGTAACAATCACAGGCAGCAAGTGGACGGCTTCGCAAACCATAAATGTACAATATTAGTGATGAAACGTTAGTCTGAAATAAATGATCGCCATCTGTTTTGAGATGCCGCATCTATTCTGACAGGATGCTAAAATATGAAACATGAGGAAGGAGAAATATTAAGAGCTACATATCAAGATTGATCTGTTTCATCACTGCAACTTGAAGATGTGTGATTCTGACTGGTGACCAGATTAAGCTCCTTCTCTTGGACACACATATGCAGAGCAACACCAGCATCAAGGGGCGGGCTTGGGAAGGGGCAGGGCTGGCGTGCCGTCCCTGGCGGTTTGGTTTGCAGAGTGGGTGATGGCTGTGAGCAGGGCCATCTGTACGGGCGCCAAAGCGCCTGTCACTTTTGCTCGGGGACGTGCCGCCATCAAGGAGACAGGCGGCAGCGTGGCCAGGATAGCACTGCAGACTCACTGTCAGAAGCAGCAGTGATCAAGCCCACCACCAGCCACGCCAGATCACCGACAACACACACCAAGGAAGCGAGAATTAGCATGCCAGTGTATCACTGTGTACCTACACATATGGTTAATACACTGGTAATATAAAGGGATCTAAGATATGTTAAGTACCAGAAAGGGTCTGTAGTACCCCCTTTGGATGTTTTAAAAATGCATAATGCACAAATGGATTGACATAGACACTTTATGGTGCTGTAAAGCAGGTGTTATCAAATGTTTTCATGTCTCAGGTTACCAAATATACTTTGGGCGACAAACCCTTATTTGATAAGAGCTCAAGTGTGTGTTTTCCTCTCATCTGCCTGATTCATTACTATTCCTATTTAAATTAGAGGCTTCCTGAAGGACTATGCAAACTTAAGTAGCCACGAACTAAGCAGCACTCTCGATTCTGATGGGTGACTAATATATAAAGATCAAAACCTGCTATGCATCATTACAGATTTTGCATTTGCAATCTGTGATCAGGTTTGTGCATTTTAACACTAGTTCTCAGAGCTCAGGCCAGAGCTGAGTGAGTGCTGAGTCCTATTGTGCAGAACACAGACAATTTGATATGATGTTTTTCTGATGAAAAGACTGTGGTCAACGCCCTGTATCCTGCCTCAACACAACACTGGGCCTCACAATGGGACAACATGATTGACCTAAGTACGGATCATCTCTAAAACATTCTCCCTCACACGCGGCTTGACTCTGCGTATGACTCGATTTTTGTAAACGATACCAAATTAAATACAACCAGCGGACACGTCAGCATTTTGGCAGGGAGTGAAGCAGAAACATATCACTCCTTTTCAAAACTTTGCTATCTTTCTCCACTCCCTTTTCTTTGCTGAGAGTCTGCAGGTTGTTAAATCAATAAAACTCTCTGTCAGGCTCGCGGAGCTTCACCATTTGGCCGCTGTCAAAGCCAAACAAACCTGATAAGAAAGGCAGAATGGCGATGAAACGAGAGAGAGAGGAAAAAGAAGGGGATGAAACCAGTCAGCCTCCCCTCACCACCACCTCCACCACCAGCCCCATTTCTCCAACACCCCTCTTTCTATTTATTTACACACATTTCTTTATTTATTTGATGTGAGTTTGGGAAGAGGGGGCAATCACGGCAGTCATTTGCGGCACTAATGTCCAATCACAGGCCCCTTCACTCATGTGATTTAGGCAGTGCAGGAGTGTGTTCGTGGCAGAGAATGGTGGGGGGGTAGGTGGTGGGTGGGTGGAGGGGGGCAGAGGCCGTTTAGGCCGGCCCCTAATAGGAAACTGGCAGTCTTATTCCTTCCCCAGATTCTGTTTGTCACCCCGCTCTCCATTACGTGCCTCTCAACCCTGATGGCTTTGGACAGGAGCTGATCAAAAAGCCATCGCTTGACCTACACGCCGTGGCAGAACGAGACTCGCGCCCTGCACAGGGAAAGGGGGAGAGAGGGAGATGAGATAGAAGAGAAGGGGAAGGAGGAGGGGTGTATGTCAGTGTATGTGCAGAGAGGAGAAAGAGTGCAGTGGTGAGGAGGGAGGATGGAGGAGGGATGAGGAGGGAGGAGGGGGGGGGGGTGATAGCTCTCGGACCGGGACAAGAGGGCTGTAAATAAAATGACATTATTATTTCCTCTGTCCCGTCATGTAGAAAAGCCAATTATGGTAATGCTGCTGCCGGCGTGTCAGAGGGAATGCTGGGATGTGCTTCCCGTGAAGCGGCTAACATGAGAGCAATGCCCTGATCAGGAACACAGGCCTCAGTTTGACAAGAGACTGTACAGATCGGGAGAAGAAGGGAGGGGGGGGGGGGGGGGGGGGGGGGAGAAAGAGATATGAAGCTAACAACAAAGCTGCATCTGGGCCTTGTTTTCTTAACAGATAGATATTGAGCTATCTTCAGGAGAAAAGATTTCAGGAGAAATCGACCCATTACAGCTGAAAAAAGGAAGTTTGGGGATCCAGGGTCTGAAGGGGTCAAAGTTTATTCTCACCATGTACTTAATATTACCCTGATCACATATCATTCGCACTGCTCCAGTCATATATTTAAAACAGTCAGATACACTGAGTTGTGGAAAGCCCTTTTTATTTTGTGAAAAATCAACAGGCAACAAAACAAACCCCAGTGAGGAGGTGCGTTGTAGGCTGCAGAATCTCATTGAGTGCAGCTCCATGATATGAAAATGACTGAGAAGCCTCAAACTAAGAGGAGCTATCAACCTGAAAAGTTCAGGAGTTCATGAATTATACCCTGTCACACCTCAAAATTTGACGAGATGAATTATGCAAAGATGACGGTGAAAGAGCCGGATATTGAGGGTGAAGGCGATCATTTACTTTAGAAGCTAATTCGTTCTCATCTCATCTCAGGCTTCTCCCGGTATCCCGTTCTTAAAATTCCTCCTACGCTTGATAGGGGGGCTCTCCTTAAAATGATTCCTCAGCTACCTTTCTCCTTTCACTCCCCTCCATCACCTCCTCTTTCTCTTTTCCCCCCACCACCCCCCTCCTCCTCCTCCTCTCTCCAGCCTTGCTCACATGCCCACATGGGCCCCTCCCAAGCGGAATAATGGGAGCATATGGCTTAGGCAGCACCTACAGGGCCTTAAATAACTGCTGCAGCATTCCAGCTCGCTGTACCAATTTATCTCTCACCCTACCCCCCCACCCCATTTCAAAACACTTCTAGCCTGAGTTGAGCTCAGCAGACAGCGGGCGGATGGGACGTGTTGTTCTTCAGACACATAGCTACATAATGGACTGACGTAGAAAGTGGTGTGAATGTGAATAAGTGCTGTGCAAACAGGATTAGTGGTGAAATTCTGTATTATTGGCAGATATTCAGTGAGCCAACCACCACCCTTTCCGGTGATCGCTTGCGCCGGTGGCTCCACGCAGTCGGTCAGTAGCATTAAGTAAAGTCACAGCGCTGGCCTTTTAGAGAGCGGTTTGTTAGCGTGTTCTGCCCTGCAAGCGGGATGGCAATGTCGGATTGAGCTGCAAGTCTTTCCCTCCAAAACCTTGATCCATATCTGGTCCACACTGGATAGACAGGGATGGGGGCTTTGAATAAAAGCATCAGCTAATTACCTAAATGTGCGCACTATAGATTGATGTGGGGCATTCAGCTGACTAGATTATTGTTGTGTAAAGTAAGGTGGGGTTAGAGGTCAGACAGGTAGCCAGTGCATAGCTGCTACAGGTCATGCTCTCATGTAAATATGCCAATATGTCCCACAGACATCCTTCTGTCTGACCTCCAGAGAATGATATATATGGATTGATGGGAGGCCTGTGTGTGTGTGTGTGGGGGGGGGGTGTTCAGCATATGATTGCATACGGGCAGGTGTAAGATCCAAGAGGCATGTGGGCAGGTTTGAATGTGTGTGTGTGTGTGTGTGTGTGTGTGTGTGTGTGTGTGTGTTGGGAGGGGGTAAGTGAGAGAGAGCAAGTGTGAAAGGTGCTGCTGTTTTATTTATAGAGCAAGCGCTATTTATACCCAACTCAAAGATCAGTTCAGAGAAGCAGCTTGTGGGCCACAGCCAAGATCACTCTCCATTACTGTGTATGCACAAAACCAAGTCACACACACTCACACACACACACACACACACACACACACACACACACACACACAGTCATGCTTATATTGAAGCTGGGGCTGCAAGCACTATCGTCACCGCTTTTTACACATGCATGCAGTAACAACACAGGGAGACATTTACAGTATATCCAGCCGTGTGTTAGTTGGTGGGGGGGGGGACTGACTGAGTGTTCTTCATGGAGTACAGCAGGCTTTAACATGCTGGCGGATCAATACAGCGAACCAGCGGCAATCGATTGCAATTCATCTGGCTTTTTTTTTCTTTTTTTTTTTTTAATTCATTCTCACCCACTCACACTCCACATTGAGCTGCTGCTGCTGTTGTCCTGCGAGGCAATACATAAATAAGCATGCACACATATGCATACACATACACACAATAACACACACACACCTGAGTGGCTGGAACGATTGCACCCTCCATGCAAAACGTGGGTTCAATAAACCCGTATGGAATTTATTTATTTTTATTGAGCATATCAGCCCGTCCTGGTCTTCTCTGCATAACAAGGCCTGTATAATTAAACCATAAATTTCAGTGCGCTCCTTTAATTACCACAGACAATGTCAGGAGGCAGCAGAGTAAACAAATGGCTTTGAAGTGAGCAAGAAGAAGAAAAAAAATGCTCCGACACAGCAATGGAGAAGCTGTTCATTTTGGTGGGGATGTTGTTGCACTTGAAAAGGATGAAATGTTCAAAAGAGTGTACGTGCATGGGGAGTACAGTGTGTATTTTTTTTTCTCCCCCTCCTGCCTTTTCTAAGAATGCTTTTGAGGGATGCAGGTTTGCTGTGAAGGGAGGAATAATCAGTGTTAGTGTATCACTGTGAGCATGACGATGTGCAAATATGTATATTTGGATGAGCACGGCACGCTTGCGACGACTAATAAAGTATGCCAGGAAGTGTGGGTGTGTGTGCTCGCACGTGTGTTTAAGCCTTTGTTTTTCCTAAACAAACAGAAGGCACAAGAGGTGCATTATTTATTATTTGTTATTTATTGGCCAGGGGTTGTTGTCCCTCTTGACCATGACTGGAGACATCTGCAGAACTATGTGTCTTATACAGTATATATGTGCTTGTGTATGTGTGTGTATGCGTGTGTGTTTAGGTCAATGTCAACACACAGACCTGCTTCCCAGCAGCTTAGCTAATTACACAAGAGCCCCGAAGGCCACTTAGAACAGGTTAGCTAATTAACAAACAGGCTGATTGCAGATTAATTGAGAGGTGCTCCTAATCTTCACCCCTAAACGCAATGACAAATGCTAACTGGCGCTAATTGGGCCGGTATGGAGAGTCGAGAGTGGAGGTTGTATTTACAGTTACCACGGCTCATATGGACGTGTGGCTTATATCCAGCAGTCTTTTACGAGTCTGTCTACTCGGACAGCTCCATCAGCAGCCTTTTCAGGCTGTTCACAATCTAAACAGTCTAAGTGTGTATTTCATAATTGTATTTTTAATTAGTTTGTGAATTAGCTCTTTGGTATCATTATAATTTGTATTATTATTATCAATTCTGGTGGTAAACAGTAGGGAATTCTTCTATTTATTGCTTACAATTTTAGCTATTTAGAAATCATAATTCCTTATTTTACCTTAGTTTTACACTACTTCTTATGTTAACATAATAATTCATATATAAAATAAATCATGATTGCTTGTATACTGTAATTACTATTATCGTCAGTTTTGGCTCTGAGCATTAGATCACATGGGTGCCAAGTACCAAGCTACCTGTGATGATAATGCCGTGCACTTTCTTTGAAAACACCCTCTCATATGTTCACTGAATGCAGTGTTAAGACTATAATGTTTGCAGTTGACCTTTCAGTGTGTGTGTGTGTGTGTGTGTGTGAGGGTGCATTCTGCTCCAACATGAACGCCATGCATAGATCATGAAACCTGAACCGGCTGCGACACAATGGGTAACGGTGGATTACAACGGCAAAATGAAGAGAAATAGGCCCCTCAGCGGGGATCTGAACCAGCACCCATCTGTGGGACGATCACCTGCCAATAGAAAATATTCCTCCTCACATACACACACACTCATTCTTGCAATTTTCACAGCCACTAAAAGTGGTCCCCAAGGCCCGACTTCTTCCAACTTCCATCTGCCTGGATAAATTCATCATACAGCCCCTCTGTCTATCACACACACCTGTGCCTTTTAAGCTGCCCACCCCCCCCCAAACACACACACACACACACACTAAAATTCCACCTGGCCTCCTTCAACCTCTGACCCCACCCTCACCCAACTCTCCCTCCCTCCTATAATCCTCCTCTCTATCCATCGACTTCCTTCTGTCTTCTACACCACCTGCGCTTTTAAATCCCCACATCAGGATGGACCACTTCACCTGAACACACACACACACACACACACACACACACACACACACACACACACACATTGCCATAAATACACACATAAACACATGCAAGCACCCTCACCCAAATCCCAGGAAACACACACAAACATACACAAGTATGTACAAACACACACATGCGCTGTCCCTGACAAGACAACAGCCAGCAGCAGCTGCTTCCATCTCCTAGCAACGGCCAGCCTGATAGATGACCCAACGATGGATAATTACCGTAAATCACCACAGCTCACACACTAAAGGAGAGAGAGGGGCGAGAGAGCTCGAGAAAGACTGAGAAAGAAGGCGAGAGAGTGAGAGAGAGTAGGGACTGAAAGGGATCAGAAATAGAGGGCTGGGACTGGTCATGTGTGCACTAATGCACCTTGATGAGCTCAAATTCATCTGCCTTTTGAAGCACGCGCACACACATACAATGTACAAACGCAGACTCTCATGTATCAACACACACACACTTGTATACGCACAATTCATACACTCCTGCACACAAAATAAGTCTGTATATATGCGTGAACACTACACATCTGCATATATACGAATGTGTGTACAGTTTGTCATGTATACAATACACAACACACACACACATACACAATGGCAGCATTGTCGCTGTAATCTGAAACTGCAGGCCCCGCCTCCCTACAGAGGCACTTGTCTGTCACAGATTCACCTCTTTTACACAGCGGCGCCAATCAAAAGGCCAAACTGTGCTGTAGGGAGGGTATAAACAGTACTGTGTAGAGCAGGGGGAGTGCGACACTGGAAAAGTGAACACGAAACTGATGCCTGACAAAATACTATTGATTTTTGGTCAGTGTAATAAATCTTTAATTTTAGACGTTACGACAACAAGCTGCACCTGAAAGTTCCCCTGAATATGACTTTCTTTTTTTTCTTTTTTTAACTTCAAAAGTAATTTTTAATAACTAGTCCATAATCTTTTAACTCTCTGCTGACGATGATGAAACGCATGTGCATAAAGTCATACCCGACTGGCATGCTGTGTGTAGCCATGCATTCTGTATTTAGCAACATGACAAACTACAGCACAGACACAGAAATTTTAAATAATAATTGCACTGAAAGTTTACTCCACATTATCAACAAATCTTCGATATGCACACGCAGCTGCTCCACTTACTTCCCCTTCATTTTCTGCTCTCTCAGACGTGCAATCTGTCCCTCTCTTTCCCACCTTTCTTTCCTCGCTCCCCCTCCTCCCTCCCTCCCTCCCTCCCTGTGCGAGTCCTGGCTGCTGCAGACATTTGATCTGGCTGCCTTGTGATAGATTGACAGGTAATGAGGAGGTTGAAGGGGCGTTGGAGACAGGAGCAGGTGTTCAGCACAGTCTTTTTGGCCAGCGCTAAGCTGCCATGTCCTTCACTGCTGCACCGCACCACTCCAGTTCCTCCCTCTCTCACTCATTCTTTCACTCCTTCTTCCCTTCCTTCTTTCCACCATCCCCCCCTTTCTCTTCCTGAGAGAAGAGGACTATGCAATCCATCACGCGGTGACACGGTCGGACATAGACTGTCTTTATATGGGGAAAAACGCATGGGCTGTGGAAATAAATAGAGAAGCGAACATCGAGTCCCATGCTGGCAGCAGCAAACTAGGCCCCGGACTGATCAGTCAAACTGTGTCGAGGAGAGGATGAGACTGATTTGGAGCATCCTGTGTAGAGGAAACCGATATGGGTTTTTAACATGCCGATACTGGTACCGATATGACTCTATAAAGATTTCATTATGTGTTTCCCCTCAAATTGTACTCATGCCAGGTTAGAAAAGCCTCTGAAACAACATTTTAACCATCATACAACTCCAAAAGTCTCTTGAAAGCCAAACTCATGACACTCTTTTAGATTTAGCAGCTCTATAAGGCAGTGAATGCAGGTTTCATTGCAGGATTTACACACTTAAGTTGGTGAGTAAATCCTCCCACTCACACTGAGGTGCATTTTCTGGTCAGCCACCTGAAATAAAAACATTACTAACAGTCGTATTCACCTGCTGTACATCAGAGGTGGACAGCCTCGTCTGGCCAAAATCCAACAAGAAGCCAATATTAGGAAACATGCAGCATGTATCAGTCTGACGCTACACCTATCTGAGTCACTCTACACTTTGACCTGTTTCAATCCCGCTGACATAGCGAAGCACCGCTGTGCATCATACCTCACATAAACGAAGAAGGGGGAGGAAGGAGCAGAGAGGAGGAGGACGACGAGTGGGAAGACATAGCAGAAATCTGAGGACGGGGAAAAGGACGGACGAGCTGAATCAAATGACGGGCTGCCAGTGGATATGAGTGTTTTTAAATGTGCAGAAAAGATAATTCGCTTTGGTCCTGAGTGAGGGTGAGTTGTTGCTTTGCTGCAAGTGAAAAATGTCGAGCGAAATATGTAAACAAAAATCACAATGAAACAACAGAAAAAATGTGAAATATCTTTGTTCGGAGGTTGAACTTGTCTTTAACCTGTAATTCATGGCAGGTTTCACCCAAAATGACTGGACCGCGTGGTTTTTGATCTAAACTCATTTCCACTGTACTGGGAAACTTTCTCTGTGGGACACATGGCCACGGTCTAAGGTGGAAACCAAAGGCTCTGCTAAAGCTGCGACTGTAGCTTTGAAACCACCTCAAATGCAGTGAGGGTGGAGCTTGTATTGTCGTCATAGGACAGCGGGGGGAAAACAAGGCTTGAGCCTATAAATCCACCCCTCCAGTTTATTACCCAACATTAAAGGACATGTCACCCTCCTAAATCAGCAGGCCGAGAGGAGACAGCAGGGCTAAAACAGGGAGCATTTGCATGTTCCCAACATTCCTGAGAGGTGAAGAAACCACTCGACCACCTTCCTCCTGTTATATCCACATCATAGCTCAAGCGACTTGAAATTACTCACTACATGATGGATGCCACCGGCCTGCTGTCACGATGGACCTCTCTGAAGCAAAGAGAGGAGAGAAATTCACGTGTTCTGTTATCTAGGTTATGGGTTTTTTTTTTTTATCAGCAATTTCCTACAAATGGATTTAAACATTGAAATCCAGCACCTGGTCAGCTTCCTTACTTATTTATAGCTACAAAAACAGCTTCACCTGGACAGTCGTACAGACAGTTTAATTATTTAAAATAACGCCAGATAAGAGTGTGTAGAATTAAAGAGGAAGCCACCAAGCTTAAAATTAGCCTTTCCCAATTGTCACCCTACTCAAAGAGAACCTGTTTTCGAAAAAAAAAAAAACGTCATTGACGCGCAATCACATTCAAACACACTCGCCTGTCAGTTTATAACTCTCCTACTCTCTCTCACACACACACACACACACACACACACAGACCAAACGCCGTCCAACACACAAATAGACACCCACACATACACACTTTTTAAGCCCTCGCCTGGCATCAGCTGTCACACAACCTGTCTCGGAGAACTAAGCAGAGACAGACGCTGTCAACTTAGAGTGCCTCAAATGCCCACATCCAGCCAGGCAGAGGAGAAATCAAGCCTGTCTCCCAGTATAATTTGCGCTAATCCTTCATGGGAGATAGTAAAGTCTATGGCATATCTGCCTAATAGCATCAGTCACCGGCAGGTTCTAATCTCATATTTAGACCCATTTCCATCACGGACTGACGACAAAAGCACCAGCACAAAGTGTGATTACCTTCTTATTTTTTTACATTTCTGCATGACTTGACTCCTGATAATGGTGGTGGTGGGGGGGGGCGGTTTAAAAACATGAGAAGCAAAAACTTTGAGGTTCTTTCTTAGTGGAGGGAGAAGAAAGTCATTTCAGGCAACTACAGAAGACAGGTAGACAGAAGGCAAAAGGGAGGGAAGTAAGTGGCGAACTGTATCAGGAGAGAAAAAGTGGAGGTAAAGAGAGTGAAAACCTTTCAGTCAAGAGCCTGCACACACTCACATTCACACATCCTCATGCACACACACACACACACCCTTACACACACTCATACACACTCTCCTTTTCAAAGCGTTTACAACCTGTGGTGTTTGTCCTGCTCCGCTGGCTGCTTTACCACGTGCATTTGAATGCCGACTGGAGTGCATCCCTCTCTTTCAGACAGCGCCATAAAAGACGACACACACAATGAGGGCTCTTTTCAGCCGAGTGGGGCTGCCTGGGGGTAGGGAAGCACCTCCAAAAACCGCCACAGCACTTCAGCTCTCAGGGCACAATGAGGTGCTGAGCCTTGATGAATAATAAGAGATTATTCATAAAGATGATAAACAGAACAGAAACAAACTATACAAAGTGTTGGAATGAAAAGTCCTTCAGTTGCAGCTTTGCCTCTACAGAGTGTGTGTTGTCTGTGTGCGTGTGTTAGTGAGTGTGTGTCTCCAAGAGTGACCTGGCGAAAGGAGGGAGAAAAAAAAAAAGGGGAGGTAGCGCAAGGATCCTAATGAAGCCGTAAATCAGAGTCCGATGAGAACAGACTCTGAAGGAGGATCACATCACTGGAGATCAATGCAGACAGCCACACACACACACACACACACACACACACACACACTGACAAATAAAGACGAGAAACAGTCGCAAACGCATGCCAGAATTCCCAAGTGAGGCCGACTTATGAAGGTACAAGCAAGTACATGAGCAAATGCACACACATTCATTCACACACACACACACACACACACACACAAAGTGACACACACTCTCATCTCCAATCTATTAAGCTTCCCCCCCCCCCCCCCCCCGACTCAGAACCCATCCATGGGCTCAGGAGTCCCACCTCCTTGTTCAATCCCGCTCGTCTGAATAATATCAACCGTGATGAATGGCGCCATAACTCTGATATCCACAATCAATCTCTGCTTTAAAGACACATCCATCTTCTGTAATGCTGAAGGGGGGGGGGTGCTCGCCTGGCCTCCTAGTGGGAGGGTGGGGTATGCAGGGGCTCAAGGGTGCTGATGGAAGGAAGAAGGGGAGTAAGGGGGGCACTGAGTGATGTCTGTCAGCTCACATCTGGCTGGAAAAAGAAATGAGGCTTATAAAGACAAATGAAAAGGGGGCCGTCTTCCCGGTCGCCCACCTCCCTGACACACACTCACACACCGACAGACAAAATGAGACGATAGTGGAAGGAGGCGAAAAGACAGAAAGAGGAGAGAGGCTGAATAGGAGACGTGAGATGAGATAGAGGGCATTCACTATACAATCATGTTACAAGGACGCTGCCCAGGTTTTCTGGATGTCAAAGCTCATTCTTGATCTCCTTCTAAACACTGAAGTCATTGAACACACATGTAAATTTAGCATCAACAGGAGCCGAGTAGTCGTAGCTGCCCAAATATGCTGCAGAACTGTGTAAATATGATTGTTTTATTGGTGCTTTTGCTAAACTTGGCTGCACGCTACAATCAATGAAAAGCTTTTACTGCTGAAGACCATTCTTTGTTTGAAAACAAATACGTCAAAATGGCCACTGTGTGACTGAAACGCTCAGCCCTGAGCTCATACCTATGGCTGTGTGTACAGAGGAGGAGGGGGACGAAGTATTTAGTGGGCTGGGTGGGGTTTAAAGAGTGAACTATCCATGACCTGTTAGAAGGGTCACCCCTCAGTGACACCGCCACTGAATATTCTTCTTAATGATGTCCCACGTCTTTTAACCCCCGCAGACAAAGCAAGGAAACATAATACTGTCAGGAGGGCTCCCCCACAACTTCTTCTTTTCTCTTTTTCCCCTCACTCACTAACTCACTCTCTCTCTCCGTCTGCTCGCCACCTCGTGCTGCCCCTGAGTCGGATTTTTAATTATTAAACAGAGAATTTCACCCAGTTTTTCAGCTGCTCTTCGGGCTGTCTGATCTGCCAGGACCTGGCTGGATCCTGCACCTACCACTAGAAGTAGAAATGTACTCTGTTTAGTCTGGTATTAGAAAGCAAAAGTAAGCGAGCGGGCGCAGTTTTCAAAGGCAACACATTGCTTGCAAGATGTATCAAAATTGTGTGTATTTGCAATCCCTAGCATGCCTTCAGAAAAATGTCCTACATATGTTTCTATTAGTCCTGACCTATGGAAATGTCCTTGCATCTAATATTGGTCGCCACCAAAACATGGTTGTGTTCAATTTAAAAGACTTTCGTTTATTCACTGTTCAAAATATGCAGCTACTAAATAGTAACGTTGGTCTGGAATTATATGATTTCTTTAGATATAGTTTCCAAATAAATTCATGCTGATCTCTTCTCATTAATGTTTTGACAAAAACTAATTTGGTCGCACTTGCTCGAAAGAAAAGTTCGACAAAATAAGACTTCGCTCATTGGTGGACAAACACTTCTTTACTGCATCTAAATACAGGTAAGGAGCCAGATGCCTCTCTTAAAGTCTAATCTGACCATGGTGGAAGAAGGGACGGGCACCCAGGTCAGATAGTTTTGTGATTCTGGAAGTGGCTGGGATGGAGTTAACCCTAGCAGGGGCTGACGATAGGGAGGTTTGGGATGAAAGGTGAGCTGGTGATGGATGAGAGGAAGCTGGAAATGGAGTGCATGCGGTGAGGTAAGACATTGACACAAAAAAGACGTAGATAGGCATGCCACGACTGGACTGACACAGCTTGCTATTGTAACTGACACGTCGGTTACAACACACGTTCCTATGTACAAGCTGTTCTGCAACGTAATGCGTTCTTAAACGGGCCCAGAGCGTTCGGTGCCATGACCCCGCAGACCTCCGACTGGGGCCCGACCAGCCGGGAAAGCTGTAATCTCTCTGTCAAACAACTCTTCAGTAGCAGGTATGGACTGTGTGTGTATGCGTGCGTGCGTGCGTGCGTGCGTGTGTGTGTGTGCATAGAAATGTTTCCAGGCCACTAGGAGATAAAATGAATAAAAATGACAGTAAAGTATGTACAGAATGATGTGTGGAGAGAGCTAACAGCTATGCTCTAATAAGGCCGTCTTAATCAGATCAGCAACACAAACACACACACACAATAATGGCAACTCACTAATCCACGTGGCAAGGTAAAGTTGCCACATTAAATATCTGAAGTATTATTAATATCATCATTGGGTGATCATTTTACGAATGACAGTGTAAAGAGATTCTGTGTAGGTTGTTGAACCGTTGGCTTGAAGGGCTTTGAATGCTCTCTTAATGTGATTTATTCTTTCAGATTTTCTTCAAAGTTGGCCTGACTTTGGCTTTAAGGTATAGCTAGCGCCTGCACTCAGTGGGGCAACCATGCATACACAAACATACACACACACACATGTACACGCACACAAACACACACACAGTGGCTGTGTGTGCGTACAGGGAAGACAGAAAACATTACAGGGCCCTTTTTTTGGCACCAGGCAAAGTGAGTAGGGAGGGTGGAGGTGGTGGTGGTGGAGGAGGAGGAGGAGAGTGAACGGCGGGGGCGGGCTGAGGGAGCATAGATGAGGGAGGGAGGGAGGAAGGGAAGGGAAGGAGGGAGGGTTGAGCGTTGGAATGAACTCTCTCAGGCTTTGTGGTGCACGTTTCCCAAGGCCCCCGCCTGGCCCCTTTGATAAATGACACATGTCATTCTGTCAGCTTGTGACACTGCAGCTGGGAGGCCCTGTGATGTATGGCCCTGCTGAAAAAGGAAATCAACTTTTTTCCCTTCTCTCTCTCTCTCTCTCTCCCCGTTTCTGTCTCCCTCTCTCTTCCCTTCTTTCTCCCCTCCCTCCTTCCCTCAGCCCAGGCTGAGTGCATGGCCTTTTTATATGAGGATTTAGGTTTCCTCTGGTCCAGTAAGCCCCCACCCCCCCACCCCTTGTACAGCGATAGACAGGCATGCATGCAGCCAGGTTGCAGCTGGTTTGTTCTCCCGCACACACACACAATCGCAGTGACGCAGCTATTATGATCGTGTACAAAGCCGTAACCCGAGGAAAAGGGGGCAACGCCACATCGGAGGTGGATCCAGGATTTATGGCGAAAAGCCGAGGAAGTAAACAAAGTACGCACTTTTTAGTAGGCAAAGGGGAGAGAGGGGGGCAGGTGGAGAGGGCGGGGGGAGGGCAAGATTCCGGTTGGGCAGGATGGCTGGTGTCTCCCACTGGGTCATCTGTCATCCATGTGTCTGACTGGAGGACGAGCACACACAGCTCTGGAAACATTGCGCATGCACACACACTCCCACAGGAACTGGGATGAACTAAGAAAAGTATGCCACACACACACACACACACACACACACACACACACACACTTGCGCGGGGCACATACAGTATAGATGCAGGCAGATAAATATTCACACTCGAACAGAGATTTCAGAGCAAATACCAGCACTATCAATCTTCAAACAGTGAGAAAAAAAAATGAAAACAAAGACGCGATGAGATTTTATTTCACAGGGCAAATGAGTCTAGCCAATGAGCTGCTCCCGTAAGGCCTGCCCTAACCCTCCCTTCCTGGCAGATTAGCCTATCACGGCATCCCATTGACCTCTCCACTCCATGCACCGCCCACGCAATGGGTGAGCCAGCATAAAGAAGACCAATCTCTCTTTCCCTTTTTTTTCCCTATGCATACACACTTTCTTACTCTCTCTCTCTCCCCCTCTCTAATCATATCCTGGTTCTTTCACTTCCTCACTCTACCCCCTCCCTCTCTCTCTCCCTCTCTCTCTCCCTCTCTCTCTCTCTCCCTCTCTTTACACCCCTCCTCCCTCCTCGTTTCTCTCTCAACGGCTGACCTGTTATCAGCGCTCTGGAGATTTAACGGCCAAAAAAAAAAAAAAAAACAGCCGAGCGTGAGTCAGGCGTGACCAAGAGACGTTTCCCAGTGTCGCCTCTCAATCTTCATGTGATCTCACACACACACACATACACACACACATTTCACCCACCACTACAAGATATAAACACATTGATTTGGAATCACGCAAATGTCCAAATATGATCACTGGTGATTACTCAGTTCTGCTCCGGTAAAATCACGATGAGGTGACGGATGTGTTGGTATGAAATCACAGGAATGAGGAACAGGATTCAGGCCATTCAGAGAGGCTGCATACACACTAATGAGTAAGAGTTCACTATGTGTTGCTATGGGGACCAGGGCTACTTTGACTAAAGGAGAGCAAAAGAGCGAGAGACACAGAAAGACACAGGGAGAAGAGGAAAAAAAAGAAACAGCTTGAAAAGGAAGGAGAAGTTGGTGAGGATCCAAGAGACAAAGGAGGAAAATAAAACGGAGGGTCAGACATATCAATACATTTATTCTATTCATCCTTTACAAAAAGATGACCCACAGGTCTAATATGATGGATATATTTCATCACGTGTTCTTAGTGAAATGTAACGCTGCACTGTCTAAGGTAAGCTCTCTTTTAACTGCATTTAATAGTAATGCAGTGTTTTGATTGGATTAAACAACAAGGTAACAATATTTTTAGTGTTATTATTATTATCATTGCTATTATTGTTGGCTTATTGGCTTAGAACATTTTAGTATCATGTAATTCTGTTTGATACAGAAAACATTTGGAATTTTTGGGGGCATGAAAATTATTCAAATTAATACCCTGCAGAATTATAAATATCAGCTATCTGCACCTTCCAGCGCTGAGACATTGATATCTGCTGTAAAAAAGGCTTGTATCTGTTTGAACCTACAGTCAGCTGAGAAGACCGAGTCAGAGAGAGAAAGAGATCAAACAAAAACACAGCAAAGAAGTGTAGCGATCGCCCGGACTGCGGCCACATGGGGGTCACGACCTGCCTACGACCCCTTCAGATGTGCACTCCGGCCAGGGTGGGGGGTATGTGTGTGTGTGTCTGTGTGTGCGCGCATGAAAGGAAGGAGGGGGGGGGGCGGGAAAACAAGGCATCATTAGGGCTGAGTGATGAGCGGTGGCCATGTCTGACGACTGCAGGGTAGAGCTCCGCCGCAGAACCGACACTGCATTTATAAATGCCAGAAGGCCTTCACAATGCCTTCAACAGCACCAGTGCAACAACTGTATATGTGTGTGTGTGTGTGTGTGTGTGTGTGGTTAGAGGAGGGGGGTTGAACCACCACTGGTATGAGCCCCCCTGTTAACAAGCTGCCTCTGTGGCCCACAGGATATTGCTATACACATGTAGACAACAAACACATTGAAAACACACAGCAGCGCCACTGCCACTGGAAGAGCATTCCTGCCGCTCATGTCCATCTACATGAAGAGTGTGGCCACTGTAGCCATTTTGTTTTTGTTTAGTCTCCTTTCTGCCCAAAGTTTGGTTTGAGCGGTTGGATTTTTTCTTTTAATCACAGCTGGAGGAGAGGAAGAGGGAGGCATGCGGAAATGAAGGAAGTGATATGACAAGCGGGGCAGTGTGCGGAGGGCAGGATCCAGGGTGTGTGTTGTTGCACTGTGCGCGTGTGCAAGAAGGCGAGCAGTGTTGGACTGCTCCAAGGTCAGCCGATAAACACCACATTCACTTGAGAGCGGAGGAAGGTGGGGAACCTGCAACCGTCCGTTTCCCGTAATTCCTCCAATCCTAGCCCAACATTCGCCTCAATTAATCACTGGAATTGTTACACCATGGTAATACCAAAAACAATCTCCATGATCACACGCACAAACAAAATTTCAAATTGCTATCATCCATCTCACCTGCCCTTGTTAAAAGCAGGGGGGGGGGGGGGGGGTGAACCATTCATTGGCCTCTCCCTCTCTGTTCTAAAGGCCCGGCCAATGATATGATGGTGAAAAATTAACGGCAGGCAGCCAAACAAGAAAAGGCGCCAGGGCGAGGGGATCAATGCACGGCATCCGCGGTGGGAGCAGCTATGTAAAACACTTGCCTTAAGTCAGCCGCATCCGGTTAATATTTAATCCCTCCATCCATCTCCACAAAGAGCATTTCCCTTTTAGCTTTAGCTGCCGTTTACTTTGATTACACACAACCGTTTGGGGTGGCTGGGGTGGGGTGGATAAGGGGGGGGGGGCAAAGCAGGAATGATAAGAGAGAGCATGGTGGGTGATTTGCATGGGGATGGAAAATATTCTCAGGTTTGATAATCGCTCGGAGCAGTCTAGTGCCAGTGTGAGACAGAAGAGAGGAGGTAGGCCTGAAGAAAGAATTAAATAAAAAGAGAAAAAGAGAGAGGAAGAGAGAGGTTGAGGCGTTAAAAAAAAAAAAAGGTGATGTAGAATGAAGCTCAGAAAAAGCAAACCGAATTTCTCTCTGAGGGGTTGCCTTATTTAAAACAAGAGATATGCAAATAAAGCAGGAGTAGAGAAATAACACTGATATTATCTTTCTCGGTTATTTTCCGTGGCAAATGATTTCTAGGGAGGAAATCCAAAACTGTAACTCCCAAGTGAACATGCAAATCCATCTGCGTATTCCTGGGGAGCCTTCTGCGCTCACTCTCATGTTGCTTTTTTCACGTTGCTGTTTTTGCTTCCTCCTTCCACCGATTGAAGCGTCTCATGTTTATTCTGCGCCGGCACTGAAAACTGCATTTTTTACAGAAGCCAAGTAATAAACTACACAGTGTCAACAGTGTGGCACACGAGCATATAATAACTCCCAAAATTCATAGAACGTGTGCGTGTATGGGTAAATTGTATGGTGTATATATAGAAATAAAGGTATGTAACACTAAACTTTATGTCTCCCTCTTTATTACTCACACACACTGTCACCACCTTGGCCAACTGAATCCTAGCCTCATACACATCTATTACACTTTGACAATTAAAGTGAAATTAAGCCGCATGCCACCGCATGATTTAAACTCCTAAAAATTGAGAAAATATGGCAAATGGAGAACACACGCGCTTAAATGTCCTTTTTTCACTGTGAAGCCAGAAGCCTGCCGACCCCAAAATGTATTTGTCAGCCAGTGGGTTTTACTGGAAGGGAGCCCTCTAGATGGGCAATGGCAACTGTTCATTTTCTCACTCATTGACCTCAACTCCCCACTTTACAATGTGGAATAAAAGCGGCCCCTGTATTAGCCAACGGGGTGAGTACCAGAGGATCAAGGGAACCAGAATCTGGGTTAGTCTGCAGCCGCTGCTTTGCAAAAAGGTGAACACACCGCACACTGTGTACAAATGCACCCAGACACAAAAACACAGGCCAGGGATGTAATGAAGGGGCTTTTTAACCTGTAGAATGGAGTTAAGCACCACATTGCAGCCTGGTCTAAATCTTTATAACTGAGGGGTATTTAAAAGGCAGAAGCAGGGAGTGAAATCACCATTCTTCGCTGCGTACGCCGTTGCATCTTTCTGAGAGCAAAGCGAGATTCAAACGGTAGATCACAATTTCTACAGCTACAAATGGACAATACTGGACACACGCGTCCATCTACAGACACATCACCATGATCGCTAATACGCCGGGCTATTGATCAGCGAGCATCTGCCGCTGGCTGCCGTTTCAAAGGGAAGAGAACCGGGGCTGCAGGGCCTGTGACAACACTGACAAGGGTAAAGTGTTATTTCGTTCGTACGCCGACAGCTGGACAAGGGGGCGGGAGGGTTGAACGAGGGTAAGGGTGGGGGTTGTAGGGATGGAGGGACGTGTGTGTGAGTCGGGGAGGAGGCATTCGGCCGGCCGGGCAGTAATTCTTAATTGACACCTGTCAGGATAATAGCGGCAGTCACAGCTGTTGCGGGAGAATTTGTCCATCGTCCCGTTCATCTGTCAGCTCTAATACCCGTCCTAAAAGCTGCCCCCCACCCTACCCCACACCTTGCCACCCATCCACCCACATAAACCCCCACCCACTAACACCACCTTCTTTGATGCTGCTGTTGGACTAAACATTGGTGCCCACTGCCATCATCAAACAGCCAGTCCTCCCATACCTCTCGATTCCATTCAGTTATTGGATTGACAGCACAAAAGATGGCAAAACAGACCTATTTCGTTGCATTGCTCCATGCATTCAAACCATGTTGAGATGATAAGATATTTGGCAAAAAGCAGCTCCAAAAAATCAAGAATGTACAGTTAAACTCTTTCACTCCTTCCCTCATTTGTTTCCCTTCTGGCTTTTCATTTCCCCGACGATCTCCACCTAACTTTATCTGATGAGGTACAACCAGCGGAGGACAAAAAAAAGAAGAAAACATTTTGTTCATCCGTTTTTCATCCCCCCCCCCCCCCCCCCCCCCCATCCTCCTCCTCTACCACCAGCACTTCTCTCTCTTTTCTCTTTGCTTTTGAGTGGCAAAGACCGAGTATTTATCCAGAAGAGAGGGGGGGGGTGCGAGATGAGAAACATACTGGAGAGGGGAAAAGAGCGAGAAATAAAGGGAGAGGGAGTGCCGAGAAATGAGAGTAGAGATGAGAGGTACGTGAAAGAGACGGAAAGAGAGGGGGAGAGAGAGGTTGAGAGGCGCAGAGAGGCGTAGAGGAAGAAGAGACGGAGGAGTGCGCAGGAGTTGGGTGTCCCTGGATAGGGCTTTTGCTCTTCTGTAGTGGGCCCATCTCGTTTGTCTTGTTTGTTTGTTGGCATCAAAGAGCTGCCTCTCACTCCCCCTGCTAACTGATGTAATGAGTGGGTAAGCTACATGTTTGTTTTTTTTTCTCCCTGCGCTGAGGAATTCAAATACTTATTAGACAAAATATTCTGTAATTGCTCATCTTTTATTGATAGAAGTAACATGTTAAATTTGGCTCTAGCAGACTTTCACATAGCCTCTCGAGGAGGCACTGCACTGATCAAGAGAGCAAATTTACCCTCGGCAAATGTAATACTTTACTTAAGAAAATTTGAGATGTCAATTTTTGTGCCTTAAATGTTGCACGACTACTTCTCTTGAACGCTTCCCCTCTTATCTTCCTCATGTCTCAAATTATGTGCCGGGGAAGAAGAAAAAGAAGGAAAAAAACAAAAAAACACAACATATGAACAATTTTCATTAATGAGCTCAAAAGCCTGACATCCCCTCTGTGGAGCCTTAACAAAATGTAATTACTCAGCACAACACAAATATTACATAGTAATTAAGCACACTTAACAAAGAGCTGATAACAGCAACAGCACGCCGTTTATCAAAGCTTTCAGTCCAATCTGAATCGGATGTTAAAAAAAATAGTTTGTTATGCTGCTGCAACATTGAAAAGTGAGAACAAAAATTCTTTATTTGGGGGGAAATTGTTTTTCTATGGCAGTCAGGAGTAAGACTGCTTGTCAGCCCAGTCCCAGAGGGCTGCTTTCTATCTGTTTCAGACTTGATTTTCTCAGACTTGTTTTTTTTTTTTCCTTTTTTTGGATCCCATGACTTGCTGCTGTTTTTATGTGCTGCAAGGCAGGCAACAAAGCACATCTGGCTGCTTTAATGATATGATTTCCCATCATACTAAGCCACCTCCATTATGACCTCCCACAGAGACATGCTGGCTGCACTTAAGCATTAGGTGTAGGTGTGTGTGTGTCTGTCTGTCAGTCAGTCTGACTGTCTGTGTTTATGGTTGACGGTGTGTGTATGTGTGTGTGTGTGTGTGTGTGTGTTTGTCTAAAGTGCAGCAAGGGCAACACACTGCTAGTGATGGTAACAGCGTGCCCTTAGGGCAGCTTTTGTTGAGAATGCCCCGGAAAGAATCAGAGAGAGAGAAAGAAAAAGAGACAAGGAGGGCTATTACTGCTGTGGTGTGAAATATATCCTTATCTATGTGAACAGGAAAAGATTAACACATGCTGCTTAAACCTTACTAATACCTTCCATTTGATTATATTTGCTATTCATTGATAATCAATGCTGGAAAAAAAAAAACTTTCATGTTGAAACTGTTTTGTAAATGGGTATGTAAGAATTTCCCATGTGCAATGCCTGCGTTTGCCAGGATAATAAATGTTACTAATGCATGTAACTAAGAACTAATAGCACACAAACACGGGGGCACTCGTGGTGACTCGAGGCATTAGAGGAGCGAGCTGAGCATGTTTGACCTTTGACTGCCTCAAATCCCAGATGTAAATTTAACTAATAGTTTCGGAGGGTGGCGCGAGAGCAAAAGTGGCTATCGACGAGGCCGATCGATGCCACCTGCTAACGACACCACCGCTCCAATTAGCGTAACCTCTAGCCGAGTCCGACCGCCAAACACACACACACACACACACACAAACACACGCTAAAGGGAATGCCCAGGAAACATACAGCATAACTGAAGTGGAGGGGGGTAAATAAAACGGGCTGCTGTGGATCAATATGTGTTCCTGCTCTGTCTGATATCCCTCGTTTTGATTGGGAATAGTGAGCAGATATGACAGTCAGAAGTGAGAAATATGTGGAGCTGCTGTTAGAGGCTGTTTTCGTGCTCTTGTGTGGGGAACGAGAGAAGGAATCTGAAGGCAGGCCCCGCTGAAGAGGATGACTAACATGGCGTGGTTACCGTTACACTCGTTCAAGTTATTCATTCCAGGAAAACTAACACCGGTCAGTGCTAAGCTACAAACACACACACAGACGTTCTCTTTGCCGCTGTCTGCCTGTCCCTCTCTCTCTCACACACACTTTTTTCATTGAATTCTAACATAAACTTCTCATTTCTCAGAAGCTGTGCTGCCTTCAAGCCATCGGAAGTTATAACCAGCTCCTACTTTCACGCCAAAGGCACTAGTTCCTTTGCTGAAAATCAACTTTTCATCAAAACAAGACTGTTCTAATTCTCAGGAAAGGGTGGTATTCAAATCCGGCAATATTAAAACTGAAAAGAAAAAAAAAAACACACACACACACAGACACCTAGAGGCTACACACTGCTGTACTCCTCAGGACGCTGGTGTAGACAGAAGGGTAGGGGGCACATAAATCTCTGCATGCTGATTATTTCGAGGGGAGAATATCACATAACAGCATCGTCAAGTAAGAGCACAAAGGTCGCTGTGTAATCTTAGCCACCCCGGGCATGCAAAATCATTAATCCCTGGGCACTGTGATTCTCCAGGTCGGAATAAACTGGAGGCCTTCAGCGAGGCGGCTACAGCACCGAGCTGGGGAGGGGGGGCGCTCAGCCAAAGTACGTGTTATGATGTGGTGGTGATTTACTAGCAGGGCTGCAACACATGCAAAAGTGTAAAAACTTCAGCCGAACGTCTATATATTTTTTAAAGATGGTTCCTGCGATTACTTTGGAGTGCTGATCCATCAGGCGGTTAGAGCAGGCCTGAGTCGTGTCATTAATATAAAAATAAATAAATCTCCTGCAACAGTTTCGAGAATTTCCACCCTCACATTCCAGTCCCCCGAAAAACAAGGAGGAAACTTTGAGAAAACGCACGGCTACCTCGACACAAAAAATCACACTCAAAGGAAAACAAAAGGGAATGTAGGTTGTTGGAAATAAAAAGCGATGTGCTGTAACCGGCCTGGCTTGCTTATTACAAGGTTATAAGGGTGGTGGCGGGGGTGGCGGGGGCTTACTGAGGTCATTAACTGGCATTGTCTCCTGACGTGATTAGTCAGGTAGCAAAGTCCATTTGTCACCTGCACAGGCAAATTGAGTTGGTGCTGCACTAGGGGCTATGGGGACTGTATAATATCAACTTGATTACATCAAGGCAGCTGCGGACTTGACACCTTACTGAATTTGTCAGCATTAATCGTTAGGGCCTGTCACAAATCCATCAGCTCCACAGATAATTAGGGCTCTCTCTAATGAAGCCAACGGGAAGCAACCTTGCCACCACCCCACCACCACACACCCCACTATACGCACATACACACACACACACACACACACACACTGTCTTTCTTATAATTAACCATCATGCTCCACAGAAATAAGAGCGACTATCTTATCTGCTCTTCCTCCTCGTCTTCCTCCCGTAAGACTATCTAAGCCTGCCTCGGATGAAAGACGGCGTCACTCCATTCCCCGTCTTTTAATTGTTCCTGCCTTCCCTCCTGTCCTCCTCACCTTTAAATCAACTTGTTTAGTGACGGGGTGAGGCCACAAGTGTAATAACGCACACAGGAGGACGCATCTGTGCACAATAAAATGCACACTGGAAAGAGGGAAACATATATACACTTTTTTCACACATTTTCTAATGCAGGCTTTCGAGGTTTCTTTCCATCCTGGCTTCACTATTTGGGTTTCTGAACATGGATTTTTAAATAAAAACTATAAAAATGTTTTTTTCTGTAAAAAAAAAAAGAAAATTCTTGTGTCTTGACCATTTTCTGTGGATCTTCACACCACACACACAAGCTTCAAAGTATTACTTGAGGAAATTACTCTTTGAAAAAATACATTAAATGATATGTCAAAATCAGAATAGTCTATATGTAAGTGTAAGATCTGCCCTCGAAATCCTCCAAAAATGTTAAGAATTTAGGGGAGAATAAGGATTCCAAAAATTAAGCTGACCATAAAAGACATTTATTTATAAGTTGCCTACATTAAAGGAAAATTAACTGTAAATTTTGTACAACTGATCAAAGAAATCCACAATTGTGACTTTTGTCATTTCTGGTGTTGTGGAATATGTTATGCAGGATTTGGCCTCAAAACACTAAAATAAATATTACATAACAAATAATATTCACCAAAAATGGTACAAGGTGAGAAAAAAAAACTGTCGAGACAAGTCTGCTATTGTTGTTTTAATTGTCTGAGCTCTGGTTTCCATGCACAGTCCCACCATGAGCAATTTTCTCTCTGAGCAGCAGCACAGAGAGGAAGCCACAGGTCAGTGCCAAGCTCCCAGTGGAGCATCAGGCTAGCCTAGTGAGTGTGTGTGTGTGTGTGTGTTATTTGTTGCTGCTGGAAGCGTGGAGTGGAGGGCGCTATCTCTGACCGACTGTCATGTTCATGGAAGAATGGAAAGCATCCCGTCTGCCAAGCTGTGATTGACCATTACAACCCATGATGCGCATGGCACTCAGTGGACAGTGTAATGGATCAATGGTGTGTGTGTGTGTGTGTGTGTGTGTGTGTGAGAAAGAGTGTATGCGTGTGTGTGGTGAGAGAAGGGAGGGGAGGGAGGGGTCACAGCGATGTCATGTTTTCATGCCTCCATCTACATGCAGAAACCTAACGGGAGTCACTCTGCTCCCACCATGGCCGACCTTTTCCAGCGGGCCATTTCGCCAAAGCAACAACCAAAACGCAGACACACACACACACACACACACACACACACTCAGAAAAGTCAAGTGAGGCTATCTAAATCTGAATCCTTTCTTTCACAGTGTGGGCCAGAAACCATGCGAAAAAAAGTGCTTTGCTAGAAAGGCAAGGGAGAAAGAAAGAAGTCGACAGCGAGCACCGGTTGAATGTTCTCCATCCTACACTCCTTCTCATCCTCCTCCTCATCCTCATCACCACCACCATCATCACCACCAGCTCCCTGCTTAAAATGATAAAAACCTGCTGAGTTCAAAGTCTTCGTCGGCTGGCCCTCCTGTTCGACCCGCTTTGCACCTCATATTTCAAAATCTCTTTAAAATTCTGTAACTGTCTTTTGTTCACTCCAGTTGTTAATGCCTAACTTCAAAGGCTCGGCCTCATTAGCACAGAGGTAGAAACCCCTGTCACTCATTTACATTTGTTTAAAGGCTGCGGGGAGACGAGGGGAAAAAAGGGGGGAGTCCAAATCCAAACCACTAGAAGTCAACCTTGTCGGTCCTCTGCCAAGACCTGGTTTTATCAGTTGGTCACATTGCAAATATAATACTCCCCTCCAGCAGTGGATATTGATTTCATTACTGGACTGATTCTTACTGTGAATGTGGGATGAATTTGGATGGCGCAAAAAAAAAACCCTCAACATTTATCTCCATGAAGAAAAGGCACATACGAGGGGAATCAAACACCTGATTACAGAGGAGTGTTTGGGTTGATTTTCCCTGTGATCTGCTCCACACACACACCGTCCTTTCGTCTGCTTTCAGTGCCTTCCCTTAAAATAAAAGGGAGGTGATTTTACAGCACAATTCGCAACTTTTTTTTGTTGCTTTTCGATTCCTGCTTGAGACAACAGGAGGGTTGTGTGTGTGTGTGTGTGTGTGTGTGTGTGTGTGTGTGTGTGTGGCTAAACCTACCAGAGGCATGCCTGTCTTCATGGAGGGATTTATTGATGTTTATCAGGGATGAATAGATCAAAGACTGCCACATGACAGGCGATCAATCACGCATCAAATCAAGGATGGCAATCCTCTAATAAAATAGAAAGAAAGGGAAAAAAGCGGCTTTCACCAGTTTTTTCCCCCTTCTTTCCCAGTCAATTATTCATCATTACTCACTCTTGAACCTCAAAAGCTCCCTTTTATCCCCATAACATGCCATTTAGTTTATCTCACCATTCTTAAGAGAACTTTCCTGGCAAAGGAGGATAAAAAAGAAAAAAATCTTAGTGCCATTGCGCAGTTGTGTGCGTCATTTACGCAATTAAGACGCATTTTAAACACAACTGTGGGTCAGGGGTTGAGTTGCGCGCTGTGTTTATAACACAACAAATTGAATTTAAACAGAGTTGTAAAATAAATCTCAGCATGCAGCACGACTAAAGCATGGGACGTGGGAGGACATATTTTCATTTAACACTTGTAAATAAAAACTAGTTGGCTACTGGGATGGGAAATGGTCGTTATGGAGAGGGGCGGGTTATACCTGCTGATCGCCGCGGCTCTTGCTGCTTTCTCCTCGGCATAGTGACCCTTCACTTTCCACGGTGCTTCTCATGCAGGAATTACAAACAGATCAAGTCTATCAGTGTTGGAAAATCATCCCGGTTTTCGGGGAAAAGGGTTTTGATCTCGGAGGTGAAAATGTCGTCTTCTCAAATCGGCTGCTCTTTTCTGGACTTCACCGCTGGATCGGCTTCGACAGTGAGCACAAAAATTACGAAGGGATTCGGCCAGCTCCTGACACCTTCATGTCCATCAAAGATCATCTTCCTTCATGTCTCTCATGGCAGGGTCAACAAAAAAAGAAGGAGCAGCAGCAGCAAGAAAGCACCTTGAAACCCAAGTTTCAGTTCACTCCCCCTGGAAAAAAAATCCCCTAATCTCCAGTGCTGTTTGGAGGGGGACGATACTTTGCTGCGCCTTTTACGCACACCAAAACTAGAAAATAAATAAACTCTGGCGGCAACCAAACAAATAAGTCCCGTGTGAGCGCAGCGCACGGCTCTGATAAGTAATGTATCCTTGTGTTTCCTTCTCTTCTTTTGCCAGAGACCTGAAAGAGAGAAAGGGGAGAGGAGAAAATAGACAGACAGGCATTAGATGGGTTAATGTCAGTCCCGTCACCACCACGCCACCTCAGCCCGGATCCAGCCTCACCAGTCCGGCGGAGACTTTTCCCTCCCTCCCCTCCTTCCCTCTTTCTCTCCCATTGAAAAAATAATAAACGAGACGAGCAGGCTTTCTCTCTTACTTACGTTTTAAGAGTCGTGGAAATAATTTCCACCGCTCATCTCATCGCATCTTGGACAGAGTCGGGTCTCTTTTTTTTTTTTTTTTTTTTTGGAGGGGTGGTTGATGCGGTGGATAGGATATCACTTGAGAGAGAGGGGAAACAAACAAGACGCAGGCGCATCCAAGCTTCGCCAGCAGCAGATCAGGTCGACATGGACTAAAATATTTGTCTCTTTAAAAAGCACAAAGAGGGGGGAGAGAGAAAAAAACTCCAGAGACTGATCCGAGGTCTCCCGAAAAAAGAAAAAATGGAAACGCGGTGGATCCAGAAGCTGTTTCAGACAGTCTCAACTGATAGACAGACGCATCGAGTGGCTTTTCCTGCTACATTTTTACTCCTCCCCTCTCCACAAGCGTCACCCCTGACAGAGGAGCCTACCTGTCAATCTTTTTAATTGTCTTGTTTTCCCTTCTCTCTCTCTCTCTCCCTCCCTCTCGCTCTCTCCTTTGCTTTAAAAAACCCGAACCTCCGACAAAGGAAAAGGATCCCTTCGGAAGTAAAAGGGGGGGGGGGGTCAACTAAAACAAACTTATATCAACATGTATCGCAAACCACAACAAGTATGACTCAAGCACGAGGTTGCTACAACTTAGGTGTCATGTTTTAGCTTATAAACTCGAGTTAAGGGTTCGACTCCCACTGAGAGAGAGGGGGGGGGGCGAGGGTTCAATGGTCCAATATGTTGGTACATGGTTTTTGAGTAGATGCTTCCAGAAAATGACAACAGATGATAACACCGCTACATGAGCCGTGCCAGCGGAGTGGACTGCCAGCAGCCCTCCCTGAGGATCGCGGACACGGGCTTTGGTTACAGGTGTAGCCTACATGTGGGCACAAAACATGCCCATGCAACATGCGAGTCAGGCGGGAGCGCGGCTGCACAACACGCCGTTCGGTTCTGGTGTATGTCTCTAGACGTTTGAAGAGATCCGGCGGGGCTGGCGTCGTTTTCGCGAGGAGGAAGACGGGCTGAGGATTTGTTGGGAGACGAGGATTGATTTGTTTCACCTTACTAGGAAGTGAGTGTTGTGTCCGGGAAGGGGAGGGACTCCGACGACAAGTCTGGGGCGCCGCTGTGCCACTCGCAAGGCTGCGCCAGCGCAACGTTTTCATCCGAAATACTCGATTCTGTGCTTGTTGTGTTTTTCTGCACAAGTAACCGAGATTCGCGCTACAAAGCATGGCGGCTTTTGTTTTAGTTTAAAGACGCGTTTTGGCCCAGTCCGGCTCGGCTCGGCTCGGCCTGGCCTGCACGCTGTGCATGTGCAGAAGGGTGGGGGGGGGGGGGGGGTGAAAGCCTACAGCGCAGGCTAATGGCAGTCAGGCTTATTGCCGCCACAAACGTTACGTCAAGTTGTTGGTGAACTTTGTCACATTTCGGAGCCATGTCCAGCCTGCTGTGGGCGAGAAACGGCAGGAGAGCGATATCGGTAATCGGCGGGGGGCGCGGAGGCACCGATGCACTTTCAGGAGTTCATCCGGCTGCACGGCGCTTCATCATAGACATGTCCTACTCCGCGCACTTCATGGATTTTCAGGGATCCTCCATACCGAGCGCCATGAAAAAGCTGGTCGTAAACAAGCTGAGTCCTAATTTCAAAGAGGCCGTTTCTATGCAAACCGTGGCGGTCCCGACCCCCGGAGACGCGGACTTGCTCGTCAGAAATCGGTAAGTTGTTGTTGCTTTTCAAAGGTGAAAGGCGGAAAACACACTGCTTTCGCCTCTGCGCGCTCGCGAGTAGCAATCGGTGGCCCAACGCGTGCCACATGAGTCTATTTGTGGATGATTATTTGATGTCGATCTATCACAGTAATGTTGAGAAGTTGTAGAAAGGGCTCCGCTTACCTCGAGTCACCCATGTCCTGCACCTGCGATCATCATCATCATCATCACAAGATGGCAAAATACGTGAGGAATAAGCGCTGTACTGTAATTCCAAGTTCCGCCCTCTCTGCATTTGTCTATCAATCCATCTCGGCATCTCTCTCTCTCCCCCCCCCACCACCCCCCCACCCCTCTCTCTCTCTCTCGCTCTCTCTCTCTCTCTCTCTCCCTCTGTCCTCCTGTCTTTCTACGTCACCAAACTGCAAACAGAAAGTCATGAGGGGGGGTGAGAAGAAGGGGAGGAGGGGGTGCTCAGACTGGCATCAAGAGATGGAGATGATGGAGAAGGAGATGCAGTGTTACATGGCGCGGGAACTGCAGCATCATTTCTCTCATTCAGCAGCAGCAGAGCCCAGCAGTGTAGTCACGGTTAGGGAAGAGCGGACCCACCTGAAGTCAGTCTCCATGCCTCTTTCAGCCTGACATGGACTGAATGATTATAATATATAAATTGATAAATAGTATTAAACTACATTTTGCTCGTGTGAGGTGGGAAAGGCATGAATTAATGATCTTTTTGAAAATAGTAGGATTTCTGGTTCCATTTCTGATTCCAGCCGGAGGTAATATCTTACCCTCATTTTGATTTACTACTGCACTACTGAGTGTGTGTGTGCCGGATCTGATTTTAAATGTTAAATTAGCCCAACACAAATGCACCTCTGGGTTTATTGTGGTATTTAGTGCCAATAACATATATACCGTCCGTCAGATTGAGTGTAGAACACAGTACATTAGTGTGTTGTTGCCTTGCAAGACAGTGATCAGGTGCAAGTGAACTTAGACCTTTGACCGTTATCCATATCAGTGAGGCACCGCAGTCATGAGATCAGTAACGATGTTTTAACAAACCGAGGAAATAAATACTTGTGTTTGTGGGATTGTGGTGCAAACTGAGAACCAGTTATCCATTATTGCACAGCGTCAGTGCAATCCTAATGAAACCTAAAGTATAAACGTGTTAAATGAGGAATCTCAGAGTGATAAATTGATAATTGAAACGACTGCAGTGAAAGAGGCGGATTAATTCACAGGAAACAAATGAAACCCTTTTTCTTTATTTTAGATGTTACTGATGACATCATTGAAGCAGGTCTTTTTCAACATGCAATGAATCCTCAAGTCCCAAGACTCGCGGGTGCACCGCACCGTCACAGATGGTCCATGTGTGTGCGCCTTTGAATTAAACTTAAATGTAGTCGCAACCATGTAGGCAAGTGCTCGACCGGCACATGAAAGACAGAGGTGGCATCAAATTGTATGATGTTGCTTTCTATGATGTTTTTCGATCTGGACCGTCATGAGTGCTTGGTCCAAAATCACACATTCGCTTTTAATTATTTTCTGATAAGAATCCACTCCAAAACAAATCATTTTCAAATATTAGTTTTAGTTTAAATAAAAAGAAAATACAGGCCTTGAAACCTTAAATTTCATTTAGTATTTTTCATAGCATTTGTCGTCACACACATCAAGAACACCTATCATGTTATTATATTGTAATGCTACTGAGTGTTTTGCAGTTTGCTGTAGTGAACGCTATGTTATTAGATTTAAAAGTGTTCCAAATGTTTGTTTGAACAGATTTTGATTGTCACAAATATCATCTCATTTTAATTAGTTTAAACTCAAATGGCTCAACATTTTTAGTTATGTGCAGTGAAATAGTTCTGATGCTAACATAATATCTCCCTGTTAGATGTAAAGTAGTCGAACCAAGGTGTTTTGTTATATCATTGTGGCCCATCTATAAAACCACAGAAGCGTTATCTACAAGCTCAAAGTACACGTGTGACATGCACAGTAATGAGGCCCAGCATGCGTGCCGCTCTAAAAGACAGTAAATGATTTATTTATACATTCCTTTCTCACATATTTGTTTCCAACATGTTACCAAAGTAAGATGAAAACCGCCGTCTTCGTGTTGAGGCAAGAGGCAACTATCTAAGATTTTAAAAGTGCAGTTTGTTGTGGGTGTCTCTGAAGACAATGAATCATGACATCACGCAATGTGTTTTGTGATACAAACCTTTCCCTGTCAGTGCAGACTGTTCTCTTCCAGAGAAAAAGGAATCATTGCCAAAACAAAACCAAGTGTTTGTGCCCCGCGCAGACATGTCTGGAGAAGGAAGCTGAAGTCCTGACCTTCAGACAGGAATTCAGGGAATATGTGCTCACACTAATGACCACACAAAAGCTTCTGTGCATGATTGCATGTATGCATTTGGCTTCATCATGTAACAGTTTTATTTTCTCCCCTATGTTTTTCCTCTGTTTGTGTTTCAGTTTTGTGGGTGTCAACGCCTCTGATATTAATTACTCAGCAGGCCGTTACGACCCCTCGGTGAAGCCCCCCTTCGATGCTGGTTTCGAGGGTATCGGTGAGGTTGTTGGCCTCGGCCTCAGCGCCAGCTCCCGTTACACCATCGGGGACACTGTGGCCTACTTCGGCAGCGGCGCGTTTGCCGAGTACACGGTGGTGCCAGCCAAGGAAAGTGTGCCTGTCCCCGCGGTGAAACCAGAGTTCCTCACCCTGCTGGTCAGCGGTGCCACGGCCCACATCGCCTTGAAACGTCTGGGCGACCTGGCCAAAGGTGAGACGGTCCTGGTCACGGCGGCTGCAGGAGGAACGGGACAGTTTGCAGTGCAGTTTGCCAAACAGGCCGGCTGTCACGTGATTGGGACCTGTTCATCCAACGAGAAAGCCGGCTTCCTGAAATCCATCGGCTGCGACAGGCCGATCAACTACACCACCGAAGACCTGGCCAAGACCCTGAGGAAAGAGTACCCACAAGGCATAGACGTGGTGTATGAGTCAGTCGGAGGCAGCGTCTTAGAACTCGCAGTGAACAGTTTGGCCAATAAGGGCCGGCTGATAGTGATCGGCTTCATCTCGGGGTACCAGACCGCATCCGGGATCCCACCGTTCAGAGGGGGAACGTTACCGGTCAAGCTGCTCCAGAAGTCGGCCAGCATTCGGGGTTTCTTCCTGCCCCACTTCT
Organism: Enoplosus armatus; assembly: GCF_043641665.1. Lineage (NCBI taxonomy): Eukaryota > Metazoa > Chordata > Actinopteri > Centrarchiformes > Enoplosidae > Enoplosus > Enoplosus armatus. Next base: position 19,347,623 of record NC_092188.1, on the reverse strand, counting down.
TGAGTGACTACAGGGAGGCTCTGGGTAGCATGATGCAGATGTTTGCCAAGGGGAAGCTTGTGTGTGAGGTGGATTGTGGGGATTTGGCACAGGAGGGGAGGTTCGTAGGCTTGGAGTCAGTCTTCCGGGCCGTGGACTACATGTATGCTGGGAAAAACCTGGGCAAGGTGGTGGTGGAAGTGGCACCACCCTCTGTTAGCCATAGTAAGCTGTGATTTAACTGATTGTTAATGCGCTAAAACAAATCATACTTAAACGGAAAACTGTAGGGCTTTAATCATTTTGAACAGAGATTATGTTCTTTATTTTTGTAAGATGATTCATATAGAACTATAAGTAAAGCTACACAATGCTTTCATGAATAAATATAATAAGCAACTATTTTCTGCTCTCATGGTTTTGCAACGACATACAAAGGTATTATTTTATCATTAATGTGAGGGTTCAGCAGTCCCTCATTTGCAAGAGTGAATTAAAGTATAAAAAACATAAAAGTAATAACTATGTATTGACGATAAGATTGCACAAATATTCTGAAATCAAAAAATCAGAAACGGAAGCCTCTGTAATTTCACCCAGAAAATGTGTTTTCACTGCGTTTCTTCGTCTTGTGTGCCCACCATCTGGTTCAGGTCCACCTCTGAAATTATTTCAGACCTGCTGCCATAATGTGCTCCTAGCATTCTCTTTGGCACTTTATCTACCATAAATGTTTTATGATAGACTTCGGGGTTTTTTTTTTCTAATAGGGGGCTTACATTGGTACGCGCTTGTCAAAAGTGAGTGCTGCTCCAGGTGTGCTTGGTATTTCATTGCCTGTTTGTGGCTGACAGAAACGGCATTCACACAATCAATCTCTTCATTCACATGCCCAGAAGCTGCACATAATAAAAAACCTATAAAATTAGTCCAGCTAACCAGCATCGGACCAGAAAATGCCATTACTTTTCCCCACTGCAAGTGAAAAAAAGAATCACTTATGGTGAATGTATTGTGGAATGCCCTTTGACATTTCTTTTTTTATTTCCATTGTTTTGTATTTAATTTAGTTTTGGAAACAAGAAACAAAGCAGCACAACATATAGTAGGAAGTTTAGTCACGTGGCAGATAATTTCCACATAAAATAAAAAAGACTTAGAAGATAAGGGTTCATTATAACTTTTAAAGCCTCAATAGGTGGAAAGTTTTCAAGACCTTTTTTCAGCTAACCCATTTTATTCAAAAGCAAGGCGCAGAAATGAGACACTATGTTGAAGCGGTCCATGTTGTATTAATGTGCTGCATGTAGTCTAAAACAAACACCTGTTCCTACCTGGCAGGGAGGGCTGTAGTGTTCATGCACTGTGAACATGTTATTTCCTCATCCAGGTGGCCACTCAAAATATAACCCAGTGTGAAATACGTTACAGGTGTGACCCCAGCATGCAAAGCTGCTCCCTTCGCCAGACGGCACAGGAAATCAGAAACACACCAGGCCAAGGCCATTTTGAATCCATCCCGTGCAGGAACGTCAGAACGGCACTGATAGTCTTTGACATAGACAGTGGGCTCTTTCAGGTTTAGTTACAGGGATTTCCAATATTTTAATATGTTTTTCTGGTAAGGGGTCGTTATCCAAATACAATCTGTTGTGATGAGCATTAACTGCAAACTGTGAAAATATCACTTTTTAAATGATTACTTAAACACAACAGCAAGAAAGTGATTCATGTAGAAACGTTTTCTCAAGTTTCAATATATTTGATTTCTTTTTCCCTTTGTCTCTCTCCAAATGTTTCAAGCCTGCTTATATTCACTAAATTTCTTGTTAGAAAGTTTAATTTCATACATTGTCATAGTATATCATACCAGACAGGCACAACACTGGGTAGTGAATGCTCCCTGAAGTCACATCTTTTCTTAAGTTAGGCTTCATTTTCTTTGCTGTCTTACTGTCTTTATTAAAAGCTACTGTATAAAATCCTGACCCACTTCCTGGCACGTGGAGGTGTGGCACTTCTGGCCACCTACACATACCCATGACCTTTAGCCTCTTGTGCAAGGTAAAATTGTTGACTTGGTTTGAATTAGATTAATATATATAATAAAAAGAAGAAATGAAACCAACACTGAGAGATGAATATGAAATAGAATTTATCAGAACAGCAGAACAAAAATTGTTAAACTATAGAATATAATTATATGTATGATATATAATCACCTCTGTGACACCACTGTTTGGTCAGGCGTTATGATGCGAAAGCAAGCTCTTACACGCCAGCCACACAAACGGCGAGAGACGTGATGATGATGCACGCGGATGTTTAGATGAATTCAGCATGCTTGAGTACTGTGTGCATCCATGTTGCACGGCCAGGAGGAGGAGGAGGAGGCCGGGTTTAGCATCTCTTCAATTAACAGGAGAGGCCTCGTCTCGACGTCCTCCAGGGCCTACCTGTACCTCCGCTGATTAGTGAGCAGTCACAGCCCCAATTAGAGAACACAGGAACCTGGAGAGACAACACTCTTTATTTAATTGGATTGTGTTGCAGTCGGAGGCTGCTAACTGGCATCGCATTGAAGCAACCTGGAACCGTGGAGCGTAAACAAGACATTAAAGATAGAGAAGGTCTTCTGGAGAAGCATTCGCGGACTAGTGTGATGGTGAAACTTCGGGAACATTTCTTCATTCCAGGCATTATGCTAAGTGTCTCTCTCATTTTAGTCAAGGGTTACTGTAGTACTTCTCCTCAGAAAGGGTCATTAACACGCCAGTTAAATTTAAACAGTTACGTACATGGAAGTAATGGGGAGTAAAGTTAGTTTACCCTTTTCAACCTGATGTGAATGTGAATGACTTCAATTCATAGCATAGATCATAACAAGTATTTTTAAATTGATTTCATAGAGTAGGAAAAATTGTGAATGTGCTGGTTTCATTAGAGCACAATTGCATTGCCTGCATTTGTCTGGTATGACCAGTAGCTTATGGTGACTAATGTTAGCTAAGTCCGTTTGCTGACTTTATGACTCTTCTCTATGTGTGCTACGTCGTAGCAATTACCATTAGGCCATAACTGTGGCCTGCTCCTCAGCAGAGGTTACAAACTCTCGCTTTGAAATGAAAATGTTTTGTCTTTTCCCTTTTCACCTTTATATTATTTATTTAAAAGAAAAGCAAAAGAAAAAAAATCAATTCTTGACATCAAACTTCTTGAAATCACAACTTCTCATAGCTTTCCAAACCATTTCAAATTTTGATCCAAGACCACGGCACAGAGCTGGTTTTCATTGTCGCACTTTGACGTTCAAGGTAGTGAAAATCTCAAGGTCTCTCTCTCTCTCTCTCTCTCTCTCTTTTCACTAAACCCTCTTTTTTCCACAGTTTCCCCTCGCTGGAACATGTGGCACGTAACAAAGACATCACCCTCATAGTGTGGGATGGTAGTCTTACCTCCAGGCGCCTAAGGGACACTGGCTGGCTGCTTGGTGCTGCCAGGATCCAGACAGTCCAGTTCCTTTCTCTACAAGTCAGTCAGACCCCCTCAACTCCCCAAATCCCAGAGCCCCCGTCACTCCTACCTCCGCCTAATTACCAAACCTAAAACCCCACTCGACTAATTAGCCACAGCAGACCCAGGAACTGTGAGTAAAGGTAAAGAGATGGCTTCATTCAGGAGCGTGTATGTGTGTGTGTGTGTGTGTGTGTGTGTGTGTGTGTGTGTGTGTGTGTTAAAGAGAGGGAGAGTGAAAGAAAGAGACAAGAAGAAAGGGAAATGGAATATTCAAGCCTCCTTTAGCGAGCACATCTCTACAGCCAATTAAAGTCATTTATTAAACCCTTTGCCAAACCTGAGTTGTGTGTGACAGAATGATAGGGGAATGTGTTTGTTTGTGGCTGTGCATGTGTTTCTGGATATGTAGATGTGCGTGGGGGTTGCATGCACACACACACACACACACACACACACACACACACACACACACACGTCCACATGTGTCTCAGTATGGCTAGCAATCTGTCGGCTTTTCTGTCTTTCAGCGAGAGCTCAGTGGGACATAAATTACAATATGCAGCAGAACCACTTATGTAAGTCTCAATGAAGGGGAGGAATAACTTTCTTAATCAAGTTCCCCTGATTAATTGTAATAAAGGTGTCATCCGTAAATGTGTCCTCCTGATTGAGTAATTGGGGGCCGGAGACAGTAAGCACATCCCTGGTGATTGGGGGGGTTGGATGAAGTCGATGGGGGGGGTGGAGGACAAACTGAGACACAAATAGCTCCTGGGCACACTGGCAGCCTTCGGAAAAACTGACAGTTATGAAATACAATTATCAGTGTGATCTGCTTAAGAATTCATCAGCGGCTTCACCGGCCAGTAAAGACGTTCATAGAGAGTCGGAAAAGAGGGAGGGAGGGAGGGCGACCCAAGAGGAGAGAAGGCCTCACTGATTAAATGAGATTTATGTTTTGTCCAGCATATTGTTCACATTATGTTACACTATTGTTGGAGGATTATCTTTTCTGTTGTTTTCCTCCGCTTGAATCTCCTGCTTTGTTCCATATTAGCCGTCTAACCTCAGTCCAAACCAACAGAATTTAAAAAGGCTGATCCTTATGATGTATTGCAATGACTCAGTCCACAGGTGTAGATTAAAAGAGGGCTCAATTTGGTTGAAAGCTGAAAGGTTTCTAGACATCTAGGTCAGCGGTTCCCAAACTCTTTTTCTTGCGACCCTTTAGGGGGTCTCAAGTCCTGGGTTGGGAACCTCTGGTCTTGGTTGCATATTACAGTTGTTTCAACAGCATTTTTATTAGTAAATTTCAACTTGAAAAAAAGAAAAAATAGTAATTTAGATGCTGAATGCTGATTAAAACAATGGTTGTATGTAACCTAGACATCTCTGATTTAATTCCCTGAACCAGTACTTATATTTTACAATATTTGACAGATGATCATCTGCAGGTGGATGTGGGCACGTTCAAAAGCAACCCGAGTAAGCACACATCTTTAAAAACATGATTTAACAGCATGGTAAAAAAAAAAATCACATTAGAACAGCTTATATATATATACCACTATCAACACAATAAGATAAAACTTTATTCTAGCTCGCTGCACTACCTGCGTATTGAATAAAAGATCAAAACAAGCCGTGAGATTTCTATTTGACAGATAAGATCACACTCAACAACATTCATCATCTCTTTCTACCTACATTAACCCTTTAGGGCACCTTCTGTGGCCTCTGGAGGGGAGTGAGGGTCCCTCACTGTGTCTGTTAAGATGTAGATATATATTCAGGTGAAAGGCAAGGGCGCTATTCACCACCTCAGGATTAATGACAACATCATCGCCATCGCCATGCTGACCAGCCCCATATTTCCATTGGCTGGATAAAGAGGAGAGGGAAGACTGCGGCGGGAGGGGTGGGGGTTGATATGAGCATCCTGTCGGCAGGATGACGGACAGGTCCTCAGTCCAGCTCCCCCAGGTCCCCCCTGTCCTCATTCTTTACTGGCCTGAGCTGGCTAGCGAGGCAGCGTCTCTGCGGCCAAGGACACAGGGGTGTCAGCAATGCGTCTGGGTAACATCGTTCATCAGGCCGCATCGGTAATGGGTAGCTCTCTGTGACAGTGGTCATCAGGACACAAAAGCAAAAGGGCCCATAAACATCACATGACAGATGGCTGGGAGGACAGCTTCGGACAGGGAGGAAGGGGCGGAGAGCGAGAGATAAAGTGAGACAGAGAGAGAGAAGGAGAAGGACAGAGGTGGAAGAGAGATCTCAGGCTGGGTTGTTAAGTCTCATGAAAAGTCTCAAGCGCCGGATGGTTTATGAATGCCCATGTTCAATGTCAGGTGTGAAGGGAAATCGCAGGGGAAATAGTTGCAACTGATGTCCAACAAAAACATTAAAGAAATGAGTGTAGTCAGTATCAAATGGCCCCAGTAAATCAGCTGATATGCTGAAATTAAGGCAACATATTTAGTCCTATTATAGCAGTAAAAACATACATGACTCTAACCCTTTTGCCCCAGAGATGAAATCGTTTACATTTAGCTGAAAACATAAAGACTTCAGGATTTTTTAAAAGAAAATTGTGTTTCTCCTACTAAATTTAGTGAACGTAAACTTGTGCCATTTTTGTTTGCTTCCATATCGGAGATGACTTTGGCCGTCTCAGTGGGCTGAAACCATTCAACCTCTGGCATGGCGCAAAAGGTTAAATGGTGGGACCAATGAGAAAGAGGTGTTTGCTTAAAAGGCTGACATAGAGAGAGAAAAAAAGTTGTGCTTGAAAAGAAAGGATGAGAGATTGTTGAGGAGACATCTTCAGAGATTCAAGCCGGCAGCGCCGATGTGTCAGAAGATTTCATCAAAAGGATGTTTGGCACAACTCCGACTTTGAAGAGTTTGACAAAAAGGCGCGCCGAGTTGGCCTGAGGATGATGTTTTCAAATAAATTACGGTCTGCGCAGTGTGCGGTGGGGTGAAAGTTAAGGAATAATTATGGAGGTGATAGCAATGACAGTATGCGAGAAACAGGTTGTGTGAGAAATGAGGTGAGGTGAGGGTGTCGAGGGCTGTCATAGAAGTGACTGCAAAACCTGTTGTAGGCCCCTGTAGAGGGAAGACAATTGTTGTGTTAGCAACACCTTTGTCACCTCAGGATATATACTTTGTCTCCACGTGTTTACAGGGAAATCAAGTCCCAAATGTGAGGTATCATCTTCAAAACACGGGGAAATGTAGCTCCCCTGCCCTCCAAAGTGACGCCGCAGGCTGCGCTGCGTCTTTCTTTGTTTTCTGGGAACAGCCTTGGCCGTCCATTAATCGTCATCCATCCATCCTGTGCACCTGTATATAAAAGGGAAATTAGAATATCCATCACTTGAGCACAACGTCAGCGTGATTGATGGGTTAGTCACAGGATCCCCTCCGCTCCCTACCCAAGTCTGTGTTTCAGGAGTGAGAAGTGAACATTATCTAGCACCATGATCAGATTTAGTCTGCGCATTTCCATCTAGGAGAGCATTTTTGAGTGGATGATACACAATCCCTACGAGGAGGCAGCCAACAGAAGGTTTATGGAAATCTAATATCATAAGGCTTTTTGGTATGTTAGACTTGTTATTCACCGAGTGGGCTGGTGACACTTTTGATGTAACAGTATAAGACAATGTAACGAGGCAGAATCTCATTTTGTTGAAGTGTTTCTGTCAAACTATGGTCTGAAGGATGATTGGGAAAATCTGTGCAAACAGGTTTTGAGTGGGGTGTGCTAAGACTAAAATACCAACTGTTCTCAGAGAAAAGCCTTTGGTAGATAACAGGAAACGTCCTCTGAGAAGGCGATGTGAATGCCAGAGAGAGCGCGGGATGTACGTTGGCCTTTTATGTTAAGCAGACAGTATTTAAACAAAAGGCATGAATAGTGCAAGTGCAAACAGACGATGAGAATTAAACTGATCAATTTTGGCCTTTTATTAATAAAACTGCAGGCTTAAATGTGATGTGTTTGTGTTCTCTATCAAGAATTTAATTCAGGTGGAAAATGTTCAAGTTTTGCATTTATTTTGGTGGAATCTACTGAAAATGCTTTATCAGCACTGCCAATTCAAAATTATTGGTGTTTAAAAACCCATATTGGTCTCTCCTTCTCTGTCTATCTCTCTCCCTTTGTGTGTGTGTATGTGTGTGTGTGTGTGTGTGTGTGTGTGTGTGTGTGTGTGTGTGTGTGTGTGGGTGTGAGTTTGTGTGTGTGTGTGTGTGTGTGTGTGTGTGTGTGTGTGTGTGTGTGTGTGTGTGTGTGCTTTGACGAGGTGGAGACAGGAGCCCTAACGCTGCAGGATGGAGAAAGGTGAACAGGAAACAGAAGGTGCCCATGGAGGAGGTATATGACATCTGTCAGGATCCGGGGTGGGTGGAGGATTCAACGCCCCCCCTCCTCTGGCCGAGGGTCACCCATCGCACCGCAGTCGCTGAAGTTGTCACGACACCATGACACTTCCTTGGCAATGGTGGCTGCAAGCCGGACAGCCTCGGACGTTCAAGACACACACATATTTTTTGAGTAAATTTGTCTGAGGGGCGTGGGGGGCATTTTGTATGTGCTGTTTGTTGTTTCTCTGTGCAGAAATGTCAGCGTCCTGCTCATTGTTGGGTTGTTTTTTTTTCTCTCCCCTTCCCCTCTCTTCAGGGTCCTGGATGGAGGAAGGTCACCTGACATGGCAAGGTCGACAAACAAACAAACAAACAGAAGGAATTAAAATAGAGAAAAACAGAGCAGACGAATCGTGGCGGCGTGTTTTTATCGCTGTGAGGCTGATGGCATGTAGCAGCCATTACTCTCCGTTGTGTCCTCTGCCCCCCATTGGCTGCAACAACACCGCCTGGCAGGGCTGCCAGCGTCACGTCATCTCATGCGTCTGCTTAACTACACGGACGACAAGGGCCACTTCACACCAGGATCGGTTTACTGTTTCTTACCGCTCAGGTAGCTGTGTTTTCTCAAAGCGGCAAAGGTCATTCACACTTGATTTGGTAAAAACCCTTTTTCCTACGCCGGCGTGAGTTCAAATTAGATCTTGTTGTTTTTATCATCTTTATGGAGGGAAAAAGTGAAAGAAAAATCCCCTCAAAAAGAATTCACAATAGCCTGTTTCCAGGTCTTTGACTCATTGCCAGATATCTGATTTTGTTTTTGCATGAAACAGCAATTCAGTCTGGTTATCAGGCTAATGGCAGCATCTCCATTGTGCTCTTTAAATTGATTATGTCTGGTGACCTTTTTCTTAATTGATCAAATAAACCAAATAATAATAAATTGTCAGCAGCTGATCATTACCTGATTTTGTCCACGGAAACTTTGGTTTTGTTTGTTTTGATTAAGAATAATTTTAGATGCAGGAATACTGATAAATATGGAGAAAATAAAGCTCTGCACACATATTAGGTCTCGTGCCAGTATTGATGGATAAAGCCAAGCTTTCAGTCACAACACCTTCATCAGGGCAAAAAACGTTATCCTTTATCATTATGCATTAAATACTAGCAAAATTAGCAGAGCCTTTATTTTCTTCATATTTAATTGTATTGCAGTCTTGCACCTTAGTATTGATGCAGGGATGTTGTCATGGATGAAGATTTGAAATGACAGCCTTGCTAATAATTGTATTACTTCTCTGAACCCTTTCATTTATATAAATATAAATATATTTATTTTTTGCTATTAATTGAAGACGTTATTGTGAGGACTGAATCAACTGATAACCCACACTTATGGCCGTGCAAGAATAATATAGTTGTTTTATTATTTAGATTTCATACTAAATAGCCAGCAGAGCCCCGTTTGTCATGACTTTGAAGACGTTTGGCTCGGGCTGCTGCAGGTGAAGCCCGGGCCTCGCCCTCACAGATCTGTATGCAGAGTGTGCCTTTAAAAAAGCATGTTTCTTTTGTTTATTCTTTGCGTTGTCTTTTCCTGTCTGTGCGGAGTTTTGACATTGGAGATGACAGGTGTCTGTGGGGTGGAGGAGGAGGAGGAGGAGATGCTGGTAAGAAAACAATCTTTGACTGCCTGTGGGTGAAGGCAGACTCCTCTAGGCAAGGCGGCCTTCAGCGTTTAGCTGGGGGCGCAGTATCAAAATCACAGCCACTGCTGTACCCCTAAGGCACTAATCTCAACCAGTTACCGTCAAGTGCTGCTTCTTCTTTATATAATCCTTCACACACCCCCCACCCCACCCCCACCCCCTTCCTCTGCTCTCTCCATCTCTGCCATTCCTCCACTGATCCAGACCCAATCCACAGAGGTGAGTGGATAAATGACAGTTAGAGAAGGTGCAGGGGAAGTCAGGCATCTTGAATCCGGCATTGTTTCTTTGCTTACCAGGGTTAAAAAACAAATCCAAACTGTAGTGCTTTCACAAAACACTTTACTGGAATAGAAATATCATAATTAGCAGGGCTTCTGTGCTCATGTGTACCAAACTAGGCATCTCACCAGATGCTGAGGAGACCTCTGCCGTCATTCAGTCGGCTAGATGGAGAGGGGTTGTTGTTTGATCACTGGATGACTGCTAATTTAATAAGTGTTAACTATGGAGCAGCCGAGCGAGGGAAAGAGGGAAAAATGAGGGGAAATGTAGGAGTAAAAAGCATTAAGATTAACTGATGACATGTTCAACTGTGCGCATAATATGAGGCTTAGTTAAGTACGCACATGCTGTTTGTCAATTATTTAAAACCCCGGGAAATTAAGTCCAGGTAATCTCATACGGTGTAAATAACATTCTTTTTCATGGCAGCTTAATTGAATTCATTTGACGCTATTTAGAAATAACAGAATTAGATTTGCTTTCACGCACAAGCTAAGACTGTCAAGAGGCGTCCTTTGTAAAGGTGGAAAGAAGGGGAATTAAACTTTAGTTAAGTCAAACAGATCTGAAGGGATCGGATATATACATAGGATTCCTCATGCCTTCCCGCGGAGCTCTTACTCCTGCACTTTGAACAAGAACTGTACTCGAGTCCAGTCCAAAGCTCATTCTGCTGTTGCAGTGATGAAAATGTCAGCTAAATATGAAACATTTTGACATAAATTTGTGATGTCCACTTGTCTAAGTATAAAGTTGAAATCAGGACCAACCTTTTCTGTATTATACATATTTTTCTGATGTCATTTAAAAACAGTTTTCAAAGCTGTTGTAGCCTTTAAAATGGTGTAATAAAGATCTCTTGCACATGCATGCGGGAATCTACATGATTGCTGGTTATTCGACTGTTGCATTCTCTGTAAGTCCTGCTATATTAAAGCAACCGAGTAGAACCTAAGTATCAGTAAATGTGCAGCCATTGTAGACAGAAGTAAAGATGTTTGACAGTGGGTTGTAAAGACCAGGCCAACCATGCAGACACAGAGACAGTGGCCTCAGGCATTTCTGAATTGGCCTTACTAGTGGGATGGCATGGCTTGACACTATTTACACACACACACACACACACACACATAGACGAACACACCAACAGAGAGTCTTGATGCAGACTCTAGGTGAAGGCCGGTATATGTCTGTCTTGTCTTGTGAGTGAGAGGGGGCCGGAGACGGAGGTGGGGGAGACAGATTGGAGGGACGGAGGGGAAGAGGGGAAATGGAGGGATTAGATGAAACCTTTCAGTGCGTGTCATCATCCCTGACATTCTGTAGGGCTTGACCTTAACAGAGCAGCATCGTGTCAGAGACAGGGTCTCATCACCGCCAGGGAACACACACACACACACACACACAACCCATCAGAGATCTCTATAGCCCCGACATCAACACCCAACATACACTCTCACATAAACACACACACATGGAGACACACACATCCACTGGGAAAATGTACAGATAAGTGGATACTAAAACTCAGACATCAACCAGCCACCTGTCATCTACCTCTGATGTGATGTACATGATGCAGTTTGAATGATTACATATCTACTGATTGGTAGATGGTGACATAGTTAGTTAGTTAAGAAATAGTGGTGAAACTATTTTCTGATGTGTTGCCTTGTCAAAGCCTCACACAGTAATAATAATAATAATTATTAACATACTGTAGGGAATGGGATTTACTCTCATAACCGTTGTTTAGTTCATTTGGTCCTGACCAAGGAAAAACATGGTACATCATTCCATGTTCTGGTCCAAATGAATCAAGATGAGTTATATATATGCATATGTATTGCTCTGATGTCTCCTCATCTTTTAGACTTATCTCAGGTACTGCTAGGGTTCAATTAAACGGTACATCCATCTATACATAGACCTGAGAACTGTAATGGAACTGAAGTCTGTACCTGAGACAGCATTCAGAGGGTCTTGTGTCCTCAGGGTTGCAGAACCTACTTGACAGGATCAAGTGGTAAGAAATATTTTAGAAATGATAGCTTGAAAGCAAGACTATGTAACTTTTGAAAGATGAAATAAAACAATCTTTTGCTCACAAAAGTAAATTCACAAGTATCAAAACACACCTTTGCTCAATGCCATACACTTCTTAGGGGTTTTGCTGCTACAGCCTTACTTGGTCTGGAATGACGGGTAGCTTGTGGTAGCTAATGTTGCCAACTTTAGGTAAATGTTGCTGTATAACAGACATTACGGAGTCATTTTGCTGACCTCCTGACTTTCTCCACTTGCGCTACTCTTAGAATTAGTTAGCATTTGAGCTATAAGCAAAAATGTTGTTGTAGTAGTAATAAAGCATTTAGCATCATCCCATAGCTGTTCCCTTGTAGCCGCACTGTTCAAGTTCCATAGTCTCACTTAAATGCATAATATCTATATCGGCCTGTAAAAATATGTATCGGTCAAGTCCTCACACACGTACCAAGACCAAGGCTAACAAATAGTACGGCTTCCACACTTCCTCACTTGACAGAAATTTACTTAAAGCCAGCCTATAAAACATAAAGCGTATCGCAAGTCCCATCTTTCTATCCGGCTCACCTATAAAGATGGTGTCGTAACGATGCCTCACGCAGGTAATACACTTCATCTCCCACACCCTCTCATTGGTTGGCCTCCATATTCCGAGGACAGATTTAGATCTGGCCGTAGGGCTGCTATTATGAAAATATGGTTGACCTTTGAGGACCAGGGATGGTTTAGAGCAGGATTGTTCCTCCCCAATGCTGTTTGGACAGCCGGCTCCTCTCAGTCTTATTAACATATGCCAGTCTCCCTAAATGTTCTCAGTCACTTTATTAAAAAATTTAAGTACAACAGTATAATTTTTATTATGCCCATAAAGGAAGCGCTAGCTCACATTAATTTTTTCATGAACAGTGAACTTTTGGAGCGAACCGCAATGGGTTACATAATTAATTTCTGCTTTCTGTTAACCCGTCGCTGTATATTCCAAAGTCCTGCTCTTTTGGTTTCTTTTGGTTTTGTTTTAACTTTGTTTTCTATCCGTCCATACTTTAAGTGCAGTAAAACTCAACCTTTCTACTGTCAGCGTATTTGAAGGCATTCCCACAGCTGCACATATTTTCTTTATTTCCTTAAGCAAGTTTGAAAATATTTTTGTGATATTTCTCCTATTTTGATACATCATAAGTCACACCGAAATAGCTGGATGGAAACACATATTGGTGTCTGCGTTTGTCAGTGAGAGTGCTGCTAGGAGTTTGCAGAAGCGGTGCAGTGGTAGCAGTGTGTTTCTGACCCCATCATGCTATCTGTTCTAATGATGCTCAGGCCTCCATCAAAGTAGGGACCCCCCGTGGCTCCTGGGGGCCCCTGGGCTCAGGCACAGTGTTGCTCTGCTTTTTTTTCCTCTCCTCACTGCTTGAGGCTCCGAACAGTAATGAGAAACAGAATTTAAAGAAAAGAAAAACAAAACAACAAAAAAAACCTCCATCTTAGACTGACATCCAGTCTGTGTTCAGTCAGCTTGCTCCTTTTCTCCTTCTCTGTATCAAAAACAAAGATTGTTTTAATGGAGCAGTTCAAACATGCTGGGCAGCTTTTGTTCAATGCAACATTTTCCTCTTCCCTCGCATGCACACACACACACACAACTCACACAAACATGGAGGATTAGTTTAGACTGCGCGCACATATGGATTGATATGTTACAGCTTACTGGACCGATGCAAGACAGAGGGAAAAAGTATTGATTCTTTGCCAATATGGCAGCGTGTTGATCCTGGGGCCACATTCATTTTCATCACTCAGATATAGGGGCTGGGGGAGGCGGGGGGCAGAGACGTGTCACACTTGTTTTGCTAGTCTCCATGACAACAAGGATCATCCAAGTGAGAGGAGGTCAGGCCGCTGGTGAGGGGCGAATCTGTGTTCACTGAAATCACTCATGAGACGCCCTCCACCCTTCACTCTCTCTGTCTCTCTCTCCATGTGTCTGTCCATCTCCTCCGCTCACATTGCCCTTTTCTCCTCTTCTACAGGCATCATCACTTCTTTCATCTTTACAATGCTTTTCTGTTGTGGTCTGGTTCAAATTCCCACATCAGCTAGGCAAACCTTTGATAGCTCCTTTGAACAAGGCACCGAACACCCGGCCGCTCCCATGGAACTACCCGGCAGCCACCAGCAAATCACCGTGGAGTTTCCCCAGATGAATGAAGTTTAAACACATCACTCATTTCTCTCATGTCCCTCCACTCTCTCCTCGGTGTGCTGCAGCTCTCTGACCGGGCTCCGTCCTTCATCCCTCATTCTTCTTGATAGATTAGAGTTTATTACTGCGATCCCAGATTTGTTGTCACTGTGTGTTTGGGTGGTAATATGTTTCCTGGCTCCGGTCCAATTTGCTGGTGGCTGATGGGCAGCTGATTTCAGGAGAGGCGCGAGAAGAAAGAAGGGTAGCTGCTAACCGACAGAGGCCAACCGACTCTCCTCAGGTGATAATTGGCTGCTGATGCAACATCCAACCCCTCGTAATTAATCTCCGTGGTTTTGTGTGTGTGTGTGTGAGCATCACAAACAGCACGTGTTCACCTCTTTATGGGTTATGTAATACACAATTTTTACAGTACAAAATAAAGGAAGGCTCTTTAGGTATTGTTAGGGGTAAGACCTGAAATGAACATACAAGTTTACTTCATTCCTGAAATGCCAAATCTCACCTCTCTCAATACTTTTTTCCACCTTTACATGAACTATATTTTCTTGGGTAACAATATTAATTTGCTCATATTTTTGTAAGTCTTTCATTATTGTAAGAATCTAAGGTCATTAGTCAAAAAATGTTCAAAGAAAGGTCACCAAGTGGCCGTGGTGGCAGACAGTGCAATAATCCATTTCGATGGGGTGTGATGTTGGAAAATTAGCAAAGGGAATGGCACAGAGTCGGCCTCATTCATTGTTTGTTATTACATTGGCACACTTGAATTAGTTATTGCTTGAATATCAGTCGGTGTTGTCCACTCCTTACATGATCGAGACACAGCTTGTTTGATTAATTACTTACTGTAAAATGTATCAGTACTACACTTCACCACTGTACTGCAATACTTCCAACAGAATTATAATTATGCAGCCCTCTCTCTAGGAATCACGTCCATATTGGACAATTGCACACCTCACAGTACGTCTAATGCTAACGACCGGAGTTTGCATCCTGTGATAGACCTGCCTTTTTATTAACTGTCCTTGACCTTTCCCCACCCATAACCAAGCGTTTCAGTTGACTATCCCTAACCTCCGTTAACCATTGTTTGTTTACCAAAACCATGATCTCTCTCCAATCTTAACCATACCGTAGTTACCATGTGCAGATATTGAATAAAGTAATTGACTTCAACACTAAACGTAATATCTGGGGTTTTGCAGAATATATTTGTCTGGCAATAGGGTGAATTATGCATAGATATGGGTTTTTTTTTAAATTGTAGTATTTCATTGAACAGAGTTTCAATGGACAGTTATAGTATCACATGATTTGTTATTTCTAACCAACCAATTGATAAGACACTTCAAAACACTGTTTTGTATTTCATTTCCTGACTCATATAACAACTTCCACCTGTCAAATATCTCCATGTGTTGATATTTGGATTATACAGCATATTGTTAATTCTTTCTTCTCTGGACTGTACTGGCAGTCACTGGGACATCAGTGTATGCCGTCCTCCTGAAAACTGTTAAAAAAAATTTTTTAAAAACCCCAGATCATTAGTTTATGTAAATAACTGCAAAGAAAAGCCGACAAAGTTAATTAGAATCCATTTTTGGAAACAATATTACAGTTTAACGTTTCACATAATACACATCAGGTAGCCCATGTTATTACATTGCAGTTGGTGATAAGCCGTGAAAATAACCTGACAGAGTACAAGGCAGAGATAAGACACAGATAAAATGAGCATCTATCTTACTGTGTTAATTAAAGATAATCAGTCCTTAAAGACATCCAACTCGTTAAATTAACACAAGATGGTGAGTGCTGAACCTCAGAGGGAAAAAGGCAAAGAACAGAGAGATGTAAACACAGATAGACAGACGCTATTCCCATCCAACTGTCAAGCAAATTTTAAGCAAACCTTTGAAATGTCACTAAAAATAAAGTGTTAATTATGTGAGTTTCTACTGAGTTAAAGTAGCTGTATACACTTCTAGAATGTAGAACAGAAGTACATGTAAGAGACTGTATCTCCAAAGTTGATGAACATTGAGCAAGTTCTTGATATAACTGATATATTTGCCAAACGTTAAGAGCCTACACAGTTAGTAGAAAAACTGTAGGCATGTATCATGTTCATTGCCATCAACAAAATCAACAAAAAAACGTCCTTTTCTAATACAATATATCATTTGCATGAGAGGCAATGGACAGACACACGGAGAAGGAAGGGCTTCTTTTTCGGAGAATGGTGTCAGTGCATCATCTATATTTTTAGATAAATAGTTAACCAAAGGCCCGTCCGGGTGTCTTTCCTTTTTTTTTATTTCGGTGGCGGGCAACAGTAGGAAGCTGGGTTTCCTCGCCAGGCTTTGTTCTCTGTGACTCCCCTACGGTAGCTTTCATTTGACTCCCAGTGTGAGTTCCGTGTTAATTAGGTAAATGAATACGTATGTACAGACGGGGCCGCCCCGCACTAATAGCGACACCAGCACAATCACAACAAAAGGGCCCCACCAGCTAAGGCTAAGTTTGTGATTAAAGGAAAGGCCTCTATGGCGAGGTGTAACAAAACGGCATACAGCGGGCTTTGAAGCTTATTTATGGCGTTTTATCTAATCCCTACCACCCGTGGCTATGGAGGAGATATGGATGTATTATTCATGATAATGTATGGTGGTGACTCTTATGCAGATTCAGAACAAAGGCAAACTTTCTTTTTGTGCCTCTAAACGGCCAATTATTTTTTTTTCTCTCAGACTGATGCGGAATGGATCAAATGATGGAGAAAAAAAAAACCCTGTGTTTCTGACGTTCGGTGGACCAGTTTACTGTATGCTCTTGTCTGTCTTGTTCGTCTCTGAGCCCTCAAGCTATGGGCTTCCTTGGCAGAACTTCTGACTACAAATCACAGTTTTATTCCTCTCACCTAGGGGATGCCAGAGATCCTCCATAGTCCTTGTTGTAAAATTTGAACTCAGTCCAAATCCACATCATGAACACACAGGTCACAAAATAAAGAGAGATCCTAAAAGAAACAAATCCATCCGAAAACATGAACATGAAAATAATTAGCAGTGTACCTTGCACATATGTGTGCTTTGTATTGTTCGGTGGTGTTTTGTTCCCCTCTTTGGCCTGTTATCCTCTCAATTTACAATGTGACATTGAAAATATGATGTGGATTGTTGAATGTTTGTTTTACACAGGCAGCTTTCAAGCTTTCACCAGGAGTCTTTTGTGTGTCTGGGTCACATGTCAGGGAGAGCAGGAGTAAATATTCTGGAAAAGGTTTTACCAATAATTCATCCCCTTAGACCAAATACAACACTGGCAGGTCAAACACGCTACCACTCCTTTATACAGGGGACTCGAATGTGATGTGGGCCTGTTGAATGATCATTCAACCACTGTTTGACCCCCATATGAGACTGCTTTCACTGGGTAATTTCTGGTCATTACTGCAGCTATGGGTCCATACACATAACTGCTAAATCAGTCAATGACCAAAATCGTCATATGCCCATTGGCCCATTCAGATTTACTGACATCCAACAAGGGTTATACTTAAAAGTCTACTTATCATAAATTGTTTTCCAATCATTATAAGTATAAAGTAAAATGCTTTTGGCTCTAACCAAGAATACATCCCAGTACATTCCATCCATTTACTCATTAAATAGATCATTCTTGCCAAGAGGCCTCTCTGGTCTTGTTAACAGCCACTGTATTGCCATTTTGGTAATATCTCACTGCCATGTCGATGCTACATTCATGTATAGTAAAGGTTGTGCAGACCTGGGTTGAATTGGCCTTGGTGTTGAATGGCAATGACAAGTAGGACACGTGGGAGTTTTGGGCGGGATCCGATATCTTCGACATAACGACAATGTGTTGTACTGTATCTCCATGTTATCATACAGCTGAGATGTTGATTTCCAAACCTTCGGAGGCCAGTAACAACTGTTGCCAGGTTGCCTTTACATCGCTAGTAATGAAGTCCTCTGAGACCACTATCGTAGGTCCCCTGTCTTTGCTTATCAGCCTATAAACAGATAGACAATGCTATTCTGGCCATGCTACATCTGGTCCATGCTCAACTCGAGGGCCTTGGATTTTTCCTGTTTTCATGATCCAGCTCAACATCGTGACTTATCAGCACACAACCAAGGTCCTCCTAGATGTCTAATCCTTTCACCTGCAGGTCCATCAAAATTTGTTCTTTTTTGTTTAATAAAACATCAATATGGGTGTCCGTCATGGTTGTTGTTGCCTAAACTTCTGTTGTTAGTTAATACACTAACCTGCTGCACTACGTTTTAAGTTATCTAGTTGGGTTAGTTGTGGATCATAGCATACAGTTTGTATTTTATGTTGGACATTTCCAAGTTTAGACAAAATATTTTCCCATGTCTTTGTTTGACATGGCATCAATAAGCTGAGAGCAACAAGTTCACATCTTTTCTCAGACAGGTTGAAAGTAAAATGATCCCCAACAAAGTCCCCAACAATATGTGGTATTCTAGTATGAGCAAATCCTAAAATCTTTCCTTAAACATACATTTTGAAATCATCCTAATCGGGGGATGAGGTGGGAGTGCTACTGGAAGTCAATGCCAAACAACCACACCAGAGTTACGTGCGCAAAATAAAAGAGTGTCATTAATTCAAAAGCAGTTAATAATGGATGAGGGAAGACATCACCGAAAGCTATTTACAGTTTGAAGAGGCAGACATATGAATAGATGACCCTTCCCTCTCTCGCAGTGACAGTCGAGGGTTACTTTACAAAACTGTTGGCAGCAGAAGATCTTCCTGTAGCAGACAGACAGAGCTGCTGTCACTCAACACTGAGATGTCACCCTCTGCCAAGATACCATAAATGTGTGTGTGTGTGTGTGTGTGTGTGTGTGTGTGTGTGTGTGTGTGTGTGTGTGTGTGTGTGTGTAATTGTGTGTGTCAATGTGACAGGCCTGAATTAATGAGAGGTATGTGTCAAGGGGAGAGAGAGACGTTGAGGAGTAAGGAGGGCAAAGATGGCGGCTGAGTGGTGGCGATTACAGCATGTGTATATGTAGGAATGGCACTTAAAAGGATAATTTCATTGTTTCCTGCCTGGTTATTTCAGGTGAAGCCAGAATCAGATATATCTTTACAGTTGCAATCTTTGACAGTTTCATATTAAAACATCTCCTTTACTCCATGTTCCCAGTATAAAGATACCAGTAACCAGTGTATAAAAGCTTTTATATTTCTCTCCTCATAAACTCAGTGTCTTGTAGATTTTCAATTGTAGAATTGATGTCATTTATTTCATTTCTGGTTAGCTTGGAATAAAAAGAAGAGCACCAAAGAGAGAGACAAGAAGAGTTTACAGCCAAGTTAGCAGCTCTGTGAAGCTGTACAGCATAAGTGAAAGCTTTGAGCTAAATGCTAACTTCAGCATGCTAACTTCAGCATGCTAACGAGCTCAAAATTACAATGTTTACTGATGATGTTTACCATAATCACCATCTTAGTGTTAGCAAGCTAATGCATTTGCTAATTAGCACTAAACACAAAATACAGCTGAGGATGATGGGAATCATCAGTTTTTGGTCATAAACAAAGTATTGGACAAATTAAAATGTTGACATGATGGTGGCACTACATGGAAAGGGGATCACTAACGTTATTACAATTCATCCTGAGGGGTACATGAGTGTCTGTATCAAATGTTATGACAATCCACCCAATACTTTGGTGAATAAGGTATGCAGGCTGTAATATCAACTCTTCTCCCCTTTTTCTCTTTAATTATACCGTAACAACAAGGTTAAAAATGTCATGGCAATCCACCTAGTTGAGATATTTCAGTTTAGACCAAAGAGGTTGACCTACAAACCAAACAACATTGCCACCCATAGAGCCAAGCTGCTACCTTGGCTAAAAACAAACAAACAAAAAGAAAGAACAGCACAAGCTACTACTTTAGACTTTAATAGTCTCTGTGTAAGTATAAAGAGTACAGGCCACTGTTGAAATGACAGATAGCATGGAAGAATTCAACACCTTATTTCACCTCGACCAGAGCTGTCTCTCGTTTAGGATAACAGTTGGAACGCAACTGTTATCCTAAAAAAATAAAGGGTCAGTTCACTTTAATGACAAAAAAAGATTTTGTCCATTAGCCCTCGTGGTATCGATCCATGCAGATAGATTTGGTCTTACTGGAGAGATTTTGAGATATCTGTCTATGAGATATCTGCTGCCATCCCAATACATAGAGGTGAATGGTGCTCACAGCACAGCAGCATAAAGGTGCTCCAGCAATTTAGTATTGCACTTCCATAAAGTTGGGGTACTCACAAGTGTCCAAATCATAGCAGCGGAGGCTGAGTTTTCCTGACTTTTAATCCCTAGCATAGGTCAAGCTCAAAAGATGCTGGACTCTACAATACTCTACAATTCCCATCATGCAACTGGACAGTATCTTTATTAGATAACATCATCATCAACTACTTTCTTCTAAAGAAATGGGTCCTACAATAACTGTGAACTTGTCCTCAAGAAAACTCTATTTTAATGTATAGACTCAACCATTTTTGTAAACGCAACAGACAAACAAAATAACCAAAACACATACTGGATGTTATAAAATCATTATAAAGTAATAAAACATTAAATAATAATACCATAATAAAACACATTTTCCTTAAATGCTTTGCTTTTAGGTTAGAATTTTATCATAGATCCCTATCACAGTACTATCACAGTGCTATCACTGTATAACACATGACAGTACTGCTTTAGGATCTGCACTGCTTTCTTTCCTATATAGCATGTTTGGTAAAACATGGCACCTTGCATTTAAAAGGATGTGTTGCTCCACATAAAGAAAAAGATGCATGCGGGGGACTCAGATGGGTAAACCTCAGTTTGTGTATGTGCATTACTCTGTGTGTGTGTGTGTGTGTGTGTGTGTGTGTGTGTGTGTGTGTGTGTGTGCCACTTTCCCCTCCTGACTGAAGGAGAAAAACAGCCAGGGAGAGTCTATCAGTGTGGCACCCTGCTCCAGAACATTCTTGATGAAGCAAAGGTTGTCTTCATTAGGTGCATTAATATTCATGACGAATGGTAATTTTGACACAGAAAAGGTCTCAGTAACCTTTTCTCGTGCATTTTTTCACTTCTCAAGGAAATTACAGTCCGGCAATGACTTAATTAATGCTTGGTTTCCTCGCCAAGTCGTTTGAGGGCCTGTCACTTTGAGGTTGGGGTATCTGTCTCACACCGACAGCGATTGAGAGAGAGAGAGAGAGAGAGAGAGAGAGAGAGAGAAAGAGAGAGAGAGAGAGAGAGAGAGAGAGAGAGAAATGGAGGCAGAGAGAGAGGAAAGTGGGATTTCAGAGAGATAGGGAGGGACAAGATCTGCTGCTTCTACACAGGCTTATTTACCATTAAATCGTCCACTCTGTTTTCCTCCATATATGCTCCACCCCTCTCCTCTCTCTCTGTCTCTCTCCCCTCTATACTATCCACCCCCTCCGTTTCTCCACCTCCTTCGTTCACTGCGTTGTGGTGTGTTGGTATATGGAGGATGTCACCCTCAAGGCCCTGCAGGCCTCACATTTCAGCCGGGAGATCATGAGATGTGACAGGATGTGACTTTTCACTTTCCTCTCTTTATCATCTCAGGGATCGTTCTGCAACATGGCTTCAATGCCGCTGAGCAGTGAGACACTGCGGTCCTCAATGCATTTCCAGTCCAGGGGCTCTTGCAGAAATAAAAACAATCCCTGTCTTTGAGGAGTTCACATACACAGATGCTTTAAGTGTCTTAAAGACAGCTTTTGAGCTCCCACATGATCACAATTGATCTAGTGTCATTGTATATATATATAATATAGATATAGTTTTTCTGTTCTGTATGGAATTACAATGAAATCTTTGAGGCCAGACAGTGAAAATAACGTGGCCATATTATATTAAAAGGCCGCCTAAATTTGTTTAAAAAAAAAACAAAAGAAGAACATTTCAGAATGTTTTTTTCCTACTCTTGTAAAACACAATTAGAGTAATATTTTGAGGTGATTATTTTCCAATTATTATTATATCAGTATGATGGAGTTATTACATGTAAAAACTTTATTGCATTTTAATCCTTTGGAAGCATGTTTTTATGAGACCGTAACCAACCATTGCATTATCCATCAGCTGTAACATTGCTGGCCACCACATAAACACACACACACAAGGAACAAAATACACACACTCAGACAAACAGCAAAACACTCAATCCTTCCCATTTCTTCTAAGACAGTAAAATATTTGAACATAAGGCAGCATTTCCTTTATCATGTCCCATAAAAATAGTAATTTGCCGGAGTCCCTTGTAGCACAATATGGTAGGCAGTGTGTTTTCCTGATAATGTAGAGATGACAGATAGGTCCATACTGGGAGGTTTCACTTCACTCTGGATACCAGTGTAATAAATTGCGCTGGGGAAGGAAGGAGGAGAGGGAAAGATAGAGCAAGGGGAGAGAAAGATAGGGCAACAGATAGAGACTGCTCCGACATCTCTCTTCTCTGGCCAGTAGAAGGCTGCACTGTGGGCAGTGATTATACGCTATGAAAATGTAGGATTAATTAGGCCGGCAAGGGAAGGCAACCCTGTCTCATTACTGGCACACTATCCCCCCTCAAAGATATCACCGCTAACACGGCCATCGCACTAATGCCAGCAGACAAAGTCCTCTCTTTTCTGCCCATGCCCTTATTATCTTATTTAAGGCCACTTAAGGAGGGCCCCAAAGGTGGGCGACACCGTAGTTTCTCTTTACTATACGCCGCCTTAATCAGAGCCTCTCCTTCGCTTTCACCTGGAGTTATATAGAAAAAAATGTAACAGAGAAGAAAGAGTTTCTTTTTCAGTTTAGCGCTACATGTGTGATTGGGTGGAGCGGGGACAATGGTGGCACAGTTTCCACTTTGTCACAGGAATAATTAGTCTATGGAGACTTTGCCCTCACTGTGTTGATCCTCTGTTCCCCCTCGCTTTATCCATTTTCATAGATAACGTGTCACGCGTCCGGCGACTTCCCCTCCCCATAACATCTGTGATTCTCCATCATGCACTGTTCATCTTCCAGGTCTTTATCTTTCTTATTCGTCAAATATTTCACCTCACGGACGGGCAATTTTCAACACGGCCGTGCAGATGATGTGAAACTTTACTGGGATCATTACGTTTTTTTTTTTGACTGTCTTTTGAAATGATCACTTATGTGATAATCTTACATGATGTTTCTTCTATGACGGCAAGTGGTCACAGTTGTGGTGTTTTTAGATTTTTGCTTTTTTTTCACTACTTCTTTCTTATTTTTTTGTCGGTCAACAGAGAATCTGCAACTGATAAATTATTTCAGTCATTTTTCTGACTAAAATGCCAAAAATGTGTTAGTTTCAGCTTCTCAAATGTGGTGATTTGATGTTTTAATAATAAATTGAGTATCTTAGGGTTTTGGACTGTTGGCTCTATGAAACAAACAAAGCCCAAGGTGACAAATTCACCATTTTCAAACCACAATTAATCAACTAATCAAGAAAATAATTGTTAGTTGCAGCCCTGTTAGTATTATTTTTATTATCTTTTTTCTTTTTTTTTCTTTGTAAATGTTATCTGACTGCAAATGTTATTGTTTATATGAACTGTCTTAGAAGGAACAACAGTGTTATTTTAGTAAGTTTCGTACATAAGAAGGCATTATTCCTTTAATTACGCTGTATGTAAACAAAGGTAATTTACCGTAAGAGTGATGTAGCAGCAGCGTCACCCAAATGTGAGCCAATCTTTAGTCTTTTTCATAAGCTTACTTAAAGGTCTCAGGTTAGAAAACAACAAGACACAATGATGTTGAGGGTGGCCACTCGTGCGTGCTGCTTAAAGAATATGACCTTGTTGCCCTGTGTACCATACGGGGTCTCGCTGCCAATTGTAACATGTTGCGGAGCCTACATAACGAAACCTAATTAGATTGTTGAGTCAATCAGCATCCCACAGGTACATAACATGGCTGTAGAGAACAACAAACCTGTGTAATTGCCCCGAACATGATTACACCTCTCACCGGGACTGAGCGCTTCAAACGCGCTTGTTTTTGTTTTTGATTGCAAAGTCGTTACAAGTGCTAATTGTGGGGCGCAAAACCTGTTTGAGCAAAGTGTCAGCCTTCACTTGGAAGAAGTCTAAATTGATAAACATTCGGTGCACTAAATGACATTCTTCCTGTTGCACACATACTGAGCTCTTTGCCTCGGAATTAAACAGCTTCCTTGCGAGTGTGTGTTCACCGAACTCTGCTGTTTATAACCACTGCGAGAGTCTCACCTCCTCTGAGCCAGACTTAGCTGAACATAATTACCCAGGGCGCTCTGCGATAACGCCTACTGTCACTCCTCATTTACAAGGCCTGCTGGAACTCCACTCAATTAAGTAATAAAACATGTTCTCTACTATTACCCTCTATCACACGAACATTTCAATAGTGCACATCCATAATTGACGCGAGCTGCTCTCCCTTTAAATTGGCAAGAGAGTTGTGTGAAGAGGAGGGGAACATCATTTAGTCAAAATGTTGATGTGTTGGTTCGGGATTATTCAACTGCAGGGGAGAGTCCGTGCTCGTCTTAACTTCTCAATCAGTTATTCTGCTGCAGGTTCACCTGTTTGTAGTAAACTGCAACATATTCATGTAAATATATGGCCATTTTGCTATCTAATTATAACCAGACTGATTCATGAACGCTATGTTATTCTAAACACCTGACATACAGGTTTTTCTTAGGCAAATCTTTTGATGAATTAAGAAAAGAGGAAACTGATTGATTTCATATTGACTGACTGATTCAGACATCCATAAAAACAAAAGATCCAAAAACAAAGACAAGTCATGTCTTAAAGAAATTCTGTCTTGTATGAGATCAGGACCTGAACTTTAAAAATTCATCCATTGAGTCTCTGAGCCATACTAGATTTGAAAAACACAAAACCATGAAAGCTGAGTAACGTGGGACCTCACAAAGAGTAATGAAAATGTCCTCGCAGTATTTATCTTCTCACCAACTTGTTGTTGTAATGTGCTTCCTCTGGGGAGTCAGCAAACTGTGATGACTGCTACCACAGAAAGAAGAAAACATTGTGAGTTTGGAGCCAGGGATTTGTGGTCTGATGCAAATATTGTTGGGTCCCCAAATGCCGGCCGGTACTCCTGGCCGGTTGTGACCTGACTACGAGAGAAAGAAATGTAGTCTGATGCAAACGACGGGCTGGCCTGCAGTCGGAGCCCTTAAGTCGACCCTGAGGCAGTTAGCTAACTCCCAGACTGCCACGTACAGGACTGTGGCTGTACTGTAGTTGCACTATAGCTGCACTGTAGCTGCACTGTAGCTGCTGTGCTCACTGTTTTTCCACTAGGTGCTCTCCAGGGCCCACCCCCCGCAAACACACACACACACACACACGCCTGCAGTGATGTCTGAGGCCACCACTACAGGCAGCTGCCACACCTCTGCTGAGGCAAGAGGCTCCTCTGTCAAGTGGGGTAACATTTCAGATGTGTTGCCATTAAACACCCAAGGGACCCTCTGCATGCACATGTTTGGTAGAAGGCAGTCAGCACAGGTCTCGTAAAGAAACACATATCACAATTTACTGGTGACCATGTGGGGAATATATATTTGGCTGCTCATGATTACATGCAAAGGTTTTTAGGCCTCATGAATTATAACAAGTTAAATAACAATCTGATCACTGATGTACATAATGTCACCATCCCAGTTTCTTTCATGCAACCTGGAATACAGTAGAGTACATTAGGTATCACAGAGTTGCTCTTTTGTTCCCTTGCTTTTATAGGGCACACTCCTTTGATCATGCCATGCAAGATGGTATTATGTGTCAGAGATGAGCCATGGCCTCTTGTTTTCTATTCTAACTTGGGGCACAGTATTGAATCCTCAGGATACAATGACTGCTTTTGTGCACACTGAGTAGGTGTTCTTGTTTTATTAATTTCGTCTGGGATAACTGCAGCACAGTTTAAGTGAGGTTACGCTGATATTCGCTGTATATCAGCTTGCGCGTGTCTGCATGCGAGTGTTGCCTGTAAAAGTATAAATGCTCCTGCCTTCATTTTGCATTGTGCTCCAAAGTTTCCTTGCCGGTGAACTTCCATACGGGTGAGTGTGTCAGTAACAATGGTTTACAGCTCACGAAAAAAGACGAAGAGAAACTATGATGATGGCTTTCTCCATCTTGGACTTTCCAGCTTCTCTCCGTTCCCTCAAAGGCCAGAATTGTCAAGTTTTCAATTGTCAACATTGCAAATCTGCAAGTCTAAGTTCTAAGTGAGCAAGCCCACAGATTGCACCAATTGCATTGAAATCTTGCCGGTGTGACTAAACCCTTAGTCTTGTGTGCGTGATTGCACACATGTATGCCTCCTGTCACTGTGTTGTCCTGACTCAATCAAATGAATGAGTGCCAGTTCATTTTCCTGTGTACGCGAGGGTGCACACGTGCACATGTCTGTGTTATGGGATCTACCCCCTGATTACTGAGGGCGGGTCCCAGCCTCAGGGAGCGTGGTGAAGGACTGGCTAAGCTCTCAGTGATGTCAGTGGCATTTAACACAGAGGGGAAAGCCTCTGCAGTGTCACCCACTGAAGCGGACTCTGACTGCTGCATGTTTGTGTTGGACGTCAGCACGGGAACGCTTGACGCTGAACAGACCCCGGACCTGGGCCAGCACAGTGCAAGGGGAACGGAGCGGAAGAGCCTGTGGCATGCTGGGTAACGAGATCCGGTGAGACCAGGGGCTGGATCATGGCAACCTGTCATGCTTTATGGATGTGGAGGCGGTGTCTGGGGTCACTATTCCACTTTCTGTACCCAACGTTTTTTTTGTAGACGTTACTTTGATGTTATTTTTGTTTTGTCCAGTAACAGAAAGTCATATGAGAGATGAGGGAGTGGGTCACATGCGACAAGGTTGAATCTGAATCTAGGTTGTCGCAAACAAAGCTGAAAGCGACAAAATAATCGAACTGTGCAGTTTGCAATTTTAAATAATTATTTATTCAATTATTAATTGTTTATTCTCTCGCTTACTGTAAATTTGTGGTTGCAGTTAATTCTATTTTTGTGTTTTTTGCTCGGTATTAGGTTACCGTCTTTGAAGCCAATCACTTCCTCCACAGATGTTTCACATTAAAAGCCCTCTAGCGGCTCCAAGGGCATAATCCTCCTCTTTAGGCTTTTAATGTCAAAGTTTAGCAGGAAGTGAATTTAATTAATTTAATTAATTAAAAAGCATTTTTGTCAAAAATATCAGCCTTTAGGGACAAAACTTTATTTGTTTATGCTAGTAATTATAATTCAGATTTCTTCTAAACTTGTATAGTAAGAAACTTCAATCAAAATCTTATATGCCTGAGATTATACTTTACCAAAAATAAAATTCAAACAAACCACTAGTACTAATGGTACGCTGCTAATACTAGCATGCTACATTCAACACAAAATACAGGTCTTAAAAAAATCAGTATACATTTGTACGCAATTATTATTCATAGCCACTAAAAAATATAAAGACAGCGAAATTGCATGTGGCTCCTGCGATAACAAGCCACTAATGACGGTAAGTATTAACAAAACCCCATAGCTTCTTGACACGTTAAAACCGGGTTAAAGAATTACACACACAAACACACACACACACACACACACATATCACACATCAGCTCAGGGGAGGCGAGAGGAGACGCTAAGGTGGCGGCACAGGGAACAAGTCAGGAGAGAAAGTGAAGATCTGGGGCCTTGGCAGGAATCACCATGGCATGCCAAGGCTCCCATTACATCTCATGTCAGCTCATAAACTAATGGAGGCATTAGCATAGCTTATAGTACGACTATGAGTCAGTGGAGATGATATATAATTTAGAGGATCTGCAAATCAGCCCTAAAAACAGTGATTCCAGTTTACACAGCTCTTGTTGATGAGATCCCTGAGCAGATGTAGGAATATTCTGGTATATGTGCATTAACACAGCATCTCCCTCTCTCACACAAACACACAAACACACGCAAACACGTACACATACTTGCATCAGGAGGCTAATTACTATAGCTCATGCGTTACTGATACCATCTCTTATTTTTCTCCCCTTCCATGTCTAATAGTTGTGACAGTAAATGAAGAATGCCTGGGGGGGCATTTTCATTGTGACACATTTAAGAACGCCAGCAAAACACATGACTTGAGCTTGAGCTTGTGCGTGTGCGTGTGTGTGTGTGTGTGTGTGTGTGTGTGTGCAGCTTTGCGTGACTCTTTTACAATTCTTCAAAGTGCTGTCACTAAACACAAACACACACACGCTCAAGCTTGATACGATCTGTTCAAAATCTCCATCAAAGAATCACCATTAATTGTCATCTGTCACAGCTGAGGCGGTGCGAGGGCAGCGCGGTTGCATTTCGATCAACACGAGTATGGAAAAGCGACTGATAGGCTGTGACGGCTCCGGGGTGCGCCTGGCGCCTCGGGGGCATCTCCCTGCCCAGAATCAAGCCTTCATTGTGGGGGAAGGAGCTCTCAGGGCCCCCTTCTAATCTGACGCCCATTCTCCTCTCTGTCTCACCTGCAGGTGGGAGCTCACACAGCTAAAGGCCTCCTCACAATTAACTCTCCCCCCTCCTCTACTCCTTCTCCCTCCTGCCTCTTCGTTTTAATCCCCCATCCATCCATCTCTCCTCACAGGTGCTCTCCTCCATTTCCTCCACACTTCTCACAATTAGCAGCTTTCATTTCGGAGGGAAAATTTGCTCCATCGTTCTTTTGGTGAATTCACTTTCATGCCTTTTATTTTGGATTTGTCTCACCCTCCTTCTCTCTACTTTTTTTTCGATCTTTTCTTTTTTTTCTCGCCCTCCTTCATTTCCCTCTCCTCCCCTCCCTCCCCTCCTGCTATACCTATCTATCTATAGTCCGGCAGATGCTGTCCCATTTGTACTCTCCCCCATGACATTCCTACGGGGGATTGCTTAAGGATTCAGGAGCCTCGGTGCTCATGGATCACACTGACACTTGGTCAGCATCAGCAGATTATGAACTATAGGCGCCTGACACCCCGCCATTGTTCCTCCATCTAAATATGAACAATAAGGCCCATCCGACGCCCACGCTGACAGCTTATTCGCTCTTATCACTCCTGTGGAGTCGCCCGGCATGATCTGGGTGCCTCCCCCTCCCTCCCCCCTCCATGTACACGCCTCCCCCTCCCCTCGATTCTCCACCTCCCCACGCTCCAGCCTCTTCTTAGCCCAGCCACAGGGCAGGGGTGGAGGGACTGTAGGGAAGAAGGGAGGGGATGGAAGGAAGGGGCAGAGGGCAGATAGAAAAGCTTGGAGAAAGATACCGATGATGGTTGGAAGCTCAGGAGGGCCCTTTGGTGCCTCATTTGGAGGATGCCCTTATCTAGAAAAACTGTAGGGATCCGGT
This sequence comes from Enoplosus armatus, assembly GCF_043641665.1. Lineage (NCBI taxonomy): Eukaryota > Metazoa > Chordata > Actinopteri > Centrarchiformes > Enoplosidae > Enoplosus > Enoplosus armatus. The sequence continues at coordinate 19,317,962 of NC_092188.1, read as the reverse complement.
GTTTTATTCACGGACACGTTGGCATGGGGGAAGCATTCAAGTTCAGTAAAACCTCACAGCACAAAAATGATACACTCTGCTGTTGTGGAACATTCATATTAAAGCATCATGGAAAAGCTGGTGGGGCATCCTGGTGGCTCAGTTGACTAATGTTCTTGTAATTGCAGTGCCGTGGGTTTGACTCTGGCTCTGAAAACCTTCGTCACATGTCATTAGTGTCTCTTTTCTCTAATTGCTTGTCACTGTCAACTGTTAGATAAAGCAAGAAGTCAAGTAGTGTTCGAACTGATGGAGAAAAGATATTTTGATAGTGATTTCAGGAAATAATGCAGGTGGCTGCTGTGGACAGCTACGGACATTAGCTCAGCTTTCATTTAGAGCTACATTATATGCAACACAACCGTATTGCTGACATCAACATCAATATTGGAAGGCCAAACTTTCAATAATGTTTTTGTTTAGTGTCTATTGCAACAAGTTCTTACTTTCTACAATATCTGGTGGTGGCAACTACAGTATGGTTAAGCTTAGGGAGAGATCATGGTTATAGATAATAAAAACGTGAACCTTGGCCTCCTGAATGAAAGTATGATGCGCTACATGCTTATCCACCACCCCCGACCTTCACACCTTTACTTCCCGCCTTGCTAAGTATAGCACACTACTTCCTGTGTTGGCACTGAATGTTGGCGTTTGTATGGACGGAATTGCTCGGGACATTGGGCTGTTTCCACGTCATATATTAACCGAATATCAGCTGGGTGTGGTTAATGGACTGTTTCTGCAACCACGACACCACCCTGCCACTGATCTGCACATCTCTGTCACCGTCACAACTTCACAACCTCCACCAGCTTTTTAATGAGACCGGCCGACTTCCCTGTTGACAGCACACCTTCTACATAAAGAACAGAGAGAGAGCAAGAGAGAGTACGATGGGTGGATGAAGAAGAGGAGGAGAGCAGTACGAAGAGAAGGAGGAGGAGAGCAGTGGAGAGTGGTGAGACTTTCTGAGCGGAGCAGGAATTAACAGGGCCCAAGGGATGGCCAGATCAGAGCCAGGGTCCCCAGAGAGCACTTACCACAGGGGCCCCCCACGCTTGTTACAGCAAGGCAGGGGCCACCAGGGGACTCCCAGGGCTACACTTCACAAATGCGGGGCTCAATTCACCATGCAAGATGGTTAAAAGGCAGACGGTCAGGGAGGCTGGGAAGGAAGCACACCGTAATTATGTCCTGCTTTGAAATATCCTGCTATGAGAAAACCAGAGAAATTATAACAAGCTCAGATATGTTTAAGATCAATTTGGGAATAAATCTTCGCAAATGACGTATTCCTCCTCTCTGAGAACATTATATTCAAAGGCTAACTCCCATGTAGGGTTTTTTTAGAGGGCTGAAATGCCAACCAGATCACTGGGGATGAGGGAATTAGCCAATAATATGAGTCCTGTTGAATGACACAGACACCACCCATTGGCAGCACCATAAATTCGTGACTGCACTTCTGCAGTGGCACAGTCAGGAGTAGTATCACATCTAATCCAATATCAGTGACACTAAAACTCAATCCAGCAAATGAGATCACCCTGAGAGTTGAGTCCTGACTTCCTCGTTCAGTAGGAGAAAGACGTAAGAGACAGGAAAAAGGAAAGTAATAGACATGAGGGGGTGACTAAGAGGAAAGCTGCCTGCTGCAAAATAAAACTTTGCTCATGCAGATATTTGACATTCTCATTTTAGTCACTTCATTTCAATAGTAAAGATGCAAACACACATGGGCCCATTTATAAACATTTCACGCACTGACGATAGTCCAACTGGACTGGAATGTAAGTGTAATAAATGAATACAGAGTTGTGTTGCAAGAGCAATCCGAGGGATCTTTTCTTCATCTGAAAGCTGTCACATCTGCCGTAAGAATGTTCACAAGTCCTTTCCTGTTTCTCTTGGTGAAACAACATCAGACAGTTAGGAAGGCAAAGAAAATGTGTAGCTCAAAGTTTCAGCAGTATCAATATGCAGTTAGCTGAAGCCACAGGATGGGGCCTCGCCGTGTTAAATTAGTAAAGGGCACCAACAGCTTTGTTTTCGTCCAACTGACAAACACATTTTCAACAAGTGTTTTGAAATGGTGCAAAATGAATAACATTTAAATTGGGCTTCCACCAGCCAAGTTGATGTTGAATCAATCAATCAGCTTTGTGAATGTCAAAAAAGGCACATCCTTCATGGAACAAGCCTTTCAGGATTGGATTAATATCTGCCAGGTAGTTGTTGTTCTTTTACGTCAGAAAATGTTAAGTAAAGTTTTTGGTATCAAAATACAAAAAGAATGTACTTTTTGTTTTACTTTTTTCATTGTGATAGTCATTTTCACAAGATGTGGAAAAGACAACAGGTATGATGGTAGTTGGTGGTTGAGGTAGTGGTGGACAGAGATGATATGAGCTGCTAATGTTTTCATCTCAGGTAGTTAATAAAAAGCAATACCCTCTTCCTTTCTGGTTTCCATAGTTTTTAGCTATGCTAGCGGAATGGCTCTAGGTACAACAGTGCCGGTCGATCGGTCCACTGCGTTGATTCAGACTGAAATATATACCAGTACGTACTGAACAACCTTTTAATGGATTACTATGAAATCTGATCTTCTGAATATTCCTCAAGCGCCACCATGAGGTTAACATTTGTGCTTTTGAGTGAAATGTTTCAACAACTATTGGATGGAGTGCCATAAAACTTGGTACAGACATTCACATCTTTCTCTGGATAAACTGTAATGACTGTGATGATCCCTATATATCAACCTGACGCCATCATCTGGTCAAAATTTCAATATGACCAAATATTTGCTAAATGTTTCTTTCCCATCTGTATCAGATGTAGGCTACCTGTGGTAATTAGCAAATGTTAGCATGCTAACAAGTTAAACTGAGATGGTGAACATGGTACACATTAAACCTGCCAAACATGAGCATGTGAGCATTGTCATTGAGAGCATGACAGCGTGCTGATGATTTAGCTCAAAACACTGCTGAGCCTCACAGAGCCACTTGCAAGGCTGTAAACTCTTAGTCTTTTATTTTCTTGAGTAGAACAAAAGGAATTTATTCTTGCAGTGTACTGATGTTCATGCATTACTGGTGTCACCTTGCACTCTCATATTATCACTATATTCTTATAATTGACTGGGAGTGAAGTGCACTAAATGAGGAAGTGAACCCAAATGATGATACACTTTTGTCAATCATGTTACGCTACAGTAAATATTCATGGAAACTGATTTAACGAAAGAAAGAAAGAAGAAATCTAGATTCCAGTTTTACTTAACTACTGATCTCTTTGCTTCATTTTGGTGTATTATTTACTGGTATTTTCGGAGTTGGCACAGATTGTTATTTTCTCTTTGCTGTATTTTGGAAGTATTTACTGCTGGAGTGACCCAACTTTTTGCCAAGTAAAACATTAAAGTTTCACCTTATCATGAAATATTCTCTGAATCAAGAAAATATCATACCGTTTTTTTCCCCTCTCTTCATCTGTCACGTTGTTTGTTTTGCTAAAATGAATATACCAACAGAGTTAACCCCTATATGGCAGGGCTGACATGAAGCAGATGGCTGCAGCAGCTATGTAGAAAGGTGTTATCGCAGGCTGACAGTGAAGATCTGCTATTTAAACAGAGTGGCGTGTTGGCGCAGGATAGCGTGCCGACTTCTCAGTTTATACACGTGAATCAGACTCTGTGAAGGCCACTGATATAAAATTGAGGATGTCAGATTGTTTAATTCAAGAGGGTAGATTGAAGGCATTTCTTACCCTTACCCTTCTACTTCTTACCCTCAAGAGGCCTATATCGTTTTAAATATTGTACATCTAAATGGAGGAGAAACCAAACAGGAACTGTTTTGAGAGCATTTCAGCTCAATTCAATTTCAAGTTTCTCCTCCATGATGTGCATGGTGTTGAAAAAGTGATGTTCTTGTAAGGGCAGAGGGAATAGGCCTCCCACTGATCCACTCTTTGCCTCATCATTTACTTTCCCTTCTGCTGGAGATACTCTGTCTTTCACTCCCTCTTTTTTATGTTTTGAAGTGCTATTCCTCAGTGCTGTGTGCCTAATTAAAAAGCACTTACAGTTGTTTCTGGTTCAAGGTTGAAACGTTGCTATCTCATCATAGTGAGCTAATCAGATCCCTTTTCAATCACTGCTTCTCCTTAATGAAGTGCCGCAGACTGTCAATGGGACTGCCTGCCTGCCTGGTGTTTTATTTGATTCTTTTTTAGGGGTGGGGGTAAGCTGCTCCATGGAGGACTGGAGAATGCTTGCCATTTTGGAGGGGGTGTGTATGTGTGGGATAGAGTGGGCTGTCAATTTCTGTCAGGCGCTGAGGTGTGTGTAGCAGTGAGTCTATGGCAGGGAGATCGGGGGGTGGGCGCTAGGCAGGGATTAACATGATCAAAGACACAAATGCAGAGCCACATAGGAAAAGTAAGAGAAAGGGAGAAGAGCCATGCAGGGCCCCCCACCCCCTCCCAATTCCCATTTTCCCCTAATAACTCCCATGGAAGAGATGAACCGTAACTGAACTATGGCTTCCCTAGCACTCTACCTCTGCCTCAAACAAAACTATCGATTCACAGCAACAACAAAAAAACAAAGACAAAAACAAACACTGGATTCTGACTGTACATGCAGCTATATGTGGCCTATCAATACACGGATGTATGTACACACCACGATTCGAGGTTCTAGCAAGCAGGGCGCATGTAGAGGGAGACAGACAGGAAATAAACAAACAAGTCGGGTTTAATAGAATTGCACCTGGAGCCCCGAGGACACGCACACACACACAAGCAGAGCGTATCAGCCGGCATGCTAATACTGCCAAAGGGAAGCCAAAACTAATAGCGGAGACATTAAGAAAATGATCCCCAGGCTGATATGTTTTCTATAGATGGCGACTAAACAGAATTGCCATATTTATCATACTCAGGGAAACAGAGAGAGAGAGAGAGAGAGAGAGAGAGAGAGAGAGAGAGAGAGAGAGAGAGAGAGAGAGAGAGAGAGAGAGAGAGACCCCCATCCACACTGCTGTCCCTCTCAGTTGTCCCCAGGAGAGTGATGAGAGTTGCCCCCGGGAGAGGGTGCAGGTTAGTGTTCCTATGTATGAGAGTGTGCATGTGAGAGTGCATTTATGTATGTATGTCACCCAACATACTGAGTCTTTACGCTCCACTCCCACCCAGCCCATGGTGGGTTAGGGTTGGAAGTATTTAGATCCTTAAAGTAGTAATGCCACAATGTAAAAATATTTTTTAAAAATACAGCATTATAAGTAAGTATCCTGCCTTCAAAGTAAAAGTACAGTTCCACCAGCTGATCCCCCCACAGGATGCTAACGCTATGTGGAACTTTCACAGAAGTGACTATGTACATGTGGTATATATAGATAGATCAGACTTTTGTCACATTGTCTTAAAAACAAACAAAGGTATGATTCATGGCAGAGTATACAAAACCTTGAAAATATGGTGTCTCCAGGGGCTGGGTGTTAAGCAAAATGTGCAAACTACTGAACTACTGGAACTCTGTTTAAATTAAGTTAAACGTTTTGTTTTTTTCATAGTAGTTACATTCTAAATATTACTTAATACTTTAATGCATTACTTCCACCCTTGCTCCCACTTCTTTACCCTCATCTCTCAATCCAAGCCCACCCCTCCTCCCCCCCTGCCCTTTTCCGGCTCTCCAATTAAGCTTCAGCAGCAGGTTTCCATCAGCCGTCTGGTCGTCTGCAGCAGGACTCTTCGGAGCTGAGGCCTGTCAGGAAATGAACTCATCACTGGGTGACAGCTGCTAATTTCTCTCTCTTCCATGTCACACGAGTGGCCTGCTGCAGTTAATAATGAGCCATCCAGCCCTGATTAGGGGACATACACGGGGAGGGTGGAGATGCGCACAGTACAGTACACAATCTCTCAGTCAGACATGTAGAATAATGTGCGAGCATGAGCGCAGCAGACAAACAGACATTCCTGTTCAGAACAAAAACACCAACACACACAGTGAGCTGCAGATGTTAGTGGAGGCCATGAATCCAGCTAAGCTCAGATCCCTCACTTTGTTATTTGCATCACAGGGTGCATACAGTAATATGGTTTACCTACCGGGACTGAAGTCCATATTAAAAGAGGACTTTTGCTTTCAATAGAGGTCAGTTAGAGAACACACAGTTCAGACATTTAAAATGTTTTGAGTGCCACATCATACATGGTCACATTAGCCAAACACATACAAAACACTGTATATAGATTTGTGTCTCCACTTAATGAAGAGAATGCGGTAAATAGGTTTAAAATTAGGAACTATTTAAAGCAGTAGTTCCAAACTGGTCTGGAACCCCTTGAGAGGTCATGACATAAATCTGAGGGGTCACAAGACTATTATTAGGATAGAAAAGAAGAAAAAACAATTGCAAATGCTACACAAAATAATAGTACATTTTTTCTGATTTTCCTCTAATCGTTTCTCAGGCTTCAAACAAAAGTCACTCTTTGCTTGACAGTCATAGCTCTAAAAACATAATTGCAAATAGTCAGTGCTTGCTTTCAAGGGAGTCACAAGCCAAAAACAGGTTGGAAAGCACACTTTAAGAATGCATCCATTTTGCAGTTCATCATGAAATGTAAACAAATTCAGGTTATCTGAAATATTCAACAGCCTCCCACCACACCACACACACAAACACACACACAAACACACACACTGCGGTCTGTATATGAATCCTTAAGTTATTTCAAAGCAGACTATGGTGGTCAATTCTATAAATGCGAGGCATTTAAACGTTATTGCTGCATCTTTTTGTTAACAAACTTTAGTTCACAGGCAAGTATGGATGCTCACACAGAGAACGCAACCTCTGTTAAACGTGCCTATCTTTGGTGAATGGAGGAAAAAAAAACAGCATGAAAAGAGTGCGTGAGTTTATAAATGCAACATGAAGCAGGAGACAAAGACAGGCTGAAAGGCAGACAGGTGTTATGTGAAATTACAGGCTCCCTTCTCTCTGTGTGGTTGTGGATTTCACTGCTCTTTCACTTCTCTCTGGCCTCACCTCTCTCAACATCCATCTGTAATCCTCTCATTTTTTCCTGCCCACTCCTCCACCACTTTCTCTCTCAGCCCACCTTTGCGCTGTGTGCGCGCGGTGCGTGTGTGTGTGTGTGTGTGCGTGCGTGTGTTAAAGGGATGATCTTTTGATGCCCTCGGTGTGTATGAGTGGTTTGTCTCTCTACTTTCAGCGGTTGGCCATTGTGTTTGCAGCCGTCATACTGCTCTCCCACTCACTCCATCAGAAACCAGGCCCTGTGTAGGGGCCTAAATGAATATTGATTCTCCCTCCAGTGCTGAATACTGCTGGGGAAAGAAAGGATGAGCATGTTGTATGCAATGAACAGAATGGGCCTGATGGTGGGGGGGGGGATGACGATTAGGATGATGGTGATCATGATGACGATAATGATAATGGTGATGATAATGACTGTGTTAGAGTTCAGTAAGCATGATGGGAGCCAGCAGTTGATGCATGTATGTGCATGTTGCTTGTACATGTAATCTCAGTATTGATGCTGAAGTGTGTGCTTGTGTGACACGACGATTAACAGCAAATGCTATGACGAAAAAGATCTGGCCACTGTTGTTAAAAATTAGCCTCAATCTTTATTGTCAGAAATGAAATTGAATTAATGGTTTTTAGAGGTTTCCCAAAAGCTGAACTTACAAACAGCTGAAGGGTTGTCAAAAAACTGAAATGTATAATTATCAACTCTATTTTGTTACATATAAATCATCTGTAGGATCTGTTTGGGGGCAAGTTATTGTTTCATAACTGAAAATATACTAATCACTACAAATGATGGAAAGAAAAAACCTTAGAAAATAGACAGATATTAATAAACCACTGTGTCATAGGACATGAGAAAAATTCTAACATCAAAAACAAAACTTAAGGTAATATTAAAATAAAGTATCATAAAGAAAACAGAAAACTGTTGTTACCTCTACGGGGCAGAATACATTTTCCCATTTAATTCTCAGCATATTAGACGTCTTTTTTAAAAAATATTTCAGGAGGAAATATATGAATTTCCTTAAGTTGCATTGCATTAAGCAAGTGGTTAATGTAGTCTTGGTGGTTGTGAGGATTGCAAGTTAACTCACTTAGCACCAAACATATTTCCTTCACTGTCCTTCTAAATAAATGATGTTTAACCTGAGTTTAGCATAGCCCAAGAGAGGATAGTAAAAAACATAAAACCGAAGTGAACTGAATCAAACAGGGAAGAGGGAGACTGGAAGAGATTTACTGGCAAACATTTGGCCTAATGCAGGCTTAAACAGAATTAAACAAGGAAAACTGAAATCAAATGACAAATGCACCTCTTGTAGTTCATTTCTCTCTCATCTACCCTTCCAGAACTATATTATGAGGGGCTCCATCCAGATAGACCACCATCTCTTCTCCAGCCTGCTGCTCTGCCTGCTGCACCTCCCCGTCACCAACCCCAGCCTCCCCATACACGCCTCCCTCCACCTGTAAGGTGCAGTTGTCCAGCTCCGTCACAATGTAATGGGTTCCTTCATCATTAACAATAACCTGGGTTAGGCCTTCCTTCATCATCTGGGATGCGGCAAGCTGCAGCACCTCCTGCATCTCCTCCTGGCCGGCCTCCTGGATGACCTGCACCTCCTCCTGCTCCTGTTTTACGTCCCGCTGCCCTTCTCTCTGCACAGCCTCTGCTATCTCAGGGGCCAAGACCTCATGAACGACGGCCGCCTCTCCTTGCATTTCCTCCTGATGGCCCATTTCGCTGACAGCACTAAGCAGAGCATCCAGAGCTGTGGACGACTCTGAAACAATGTGACTTTGTCCTGCAGCGGCGATCGCTACCCCTCCTCTAGCCACAGCCCGCAGCCCTTCCCTGGCCTCCCCCGACTCCAGCACCACATACTGGGTGCTGCCTCCGGCCAGGTGAGCACCCGCGGATGCCACTTCCCTGCCCGAGGCTATGACTTGTCCGTCTTCGGTGATGTGGAGCACCTCCGCCACCTGGCCGGCCATGGCCAGCGTCTGCAAGGTGGCAGCAGCTGACTCCTCCAGGGCCTGGTCGATGGCCACCTCCCCGTCGCCGTAGCCCTGGATGATGATGACCTGCTGGACAGGCTCATCGTGGCCGGATCCCTCAGATGAGCCCTTCTTGCTCACAGGGGAGTCCACGGCGTCCGCTTCCACAAACGTAGCCCCCTGACCCTTCAGACGGCACTCGAAAGACTTGGACACGATACCTGGGGAAGACAGATACACATTTGACATTACTACTTACATTTCAACTTTTTGGTATTTTGCTGATACTTTTATTCAATTCCTAGACTGCTAAAACTTAGTATATGCAAAGTATAAAGAGAAAAGACAACAGGAGCTATGATGAGAGATAGAAGGGATTCTTTCGAGTCCAAACACAGAATCTAAAAGGGAAATAATTTAGTGGCAAGATGGTCAAGATCATGTCCAAAAGAACAAAGATAGGCATGGCAATTAGTGCACATACGGTACCACACATAGCCGTTCATATTCATCCTCTCGCTTAATGTTCATGGTAACCACAGCTGTTGAACTGACTATGTTTGTGCACCCATCACTGTGAGGAAAAAAAAGGGAAAAGGCTATAAGGAAAGCTAAGCTGATATAAAAGGTGATGTAACACTTCACATATTTGTGTCACTTAATGCATGAAAGGAGACAGAATATGGAGATATTAGGCTGGAGGACGAGTGTGGTGAGATACGGCTGGTGCTAATTGAGCCACACTGTGCCCTCTCAGATCACAGGTTGCCATGGCGTTTCCAAGGTGATGGGAACAGTGTTAGAAATGCCATTGTTTAAACAGCGCCTGGCTCAGACACTTGTAGGATAATCTATGCAGAAAAATGGGAATTTGAGAAAGTGAAGAGGGGACTGTTCACGCCTCGGCTTCTGAGCATAGATGAACTTATTGTACCAATACTGAAAGCACACTATTATTGTCATGGGAAGACTGCATTGATCCTAATTTGCAGTGTTTTAGTTTCATCTAAAGGTTTGCACTTGAACGTTTGCAGGTTCTACAACCCTTTAGACTCGTGAAACTCCAAAACTCTCTTCAAACCCTCAACTTTTCAGGAAAAAACAAAAAAAACTTTCTGTTTTTCTCTCGGTTCCTGAAAAGTTGAAATTTTGGAGGTATATGGTTTACCCCAAAGGGCAGCCAAGAGATCACACAGATCTCACAGTACATACTGGAACAAACTCATCAATCATTGATATTCCTATCTCCCCCAGACATTTAATGTCCTGCACTCACAAGGTTGACAATGTGATCGGAAAGTCAGAGTTGTGCTGCAAACAGTCTCTGACCCAACGGTGCCCTGTCCTCCTCCAGTGTAAACAGGCACAGAGTTGTGTTAGCTTCAACTCTCTTATTGGACAAGCAGGCAGTGACCACAGGCGACAGGGAGCCTGTTAATCCTGCACAGATACACTCTGAAAATGGACTATCCGTACATTTTACAAGCTTGTACATGAAGCGGTGGAGGAAACAGTTAACACTTCATGACGCGGACATATAGAAATTGCAGATGCAAGAAACACACCTATTATTATTAATGACTGCAAGGAAAGTTAGAGGTATTACGTTGTGGCTCCCAGGTTCAACTAAGAACTCAATTTTAGAGCATTTAAGTTATCAATAAACCACAAAAATACAGTGTTTTATGGCCTTTTCTAGCAACACATGCATCCACTTATGCTTCCTGTCTGTTCAAGGCTTTAAAGGAATACTCTCATTTTTGTTTAATTGCTCAACTTGGCCAATATCTGATGAGAAGAGTGGCAAAAAGTGGCTTATCTCTGTATCTCCGATATATAAATATGTCCTGTGCTAATGCTCACACTTAGCATACAGTATGATCAATCATCAAAAACTGGCATTATCCTGAAAGTGAGAAAATGAGAACCTGTTGCAGCTCTAAGGCTGGATGGTTAGTTATTTTAATGACATCTGCACACATACACCCACGCCTGTCTACACCTGCCAGGTTTATTTTTAGGGAGTAGCTAAAAAAGAATGATCATTTCAATGATCTCCTCTCACAAAGAAGTGTTTGATTTATGCAGAAAAGGAGAGTTAGCCAGTGTTTTCAGGTGGTGAATCATAATGGACTTTACAAATGATGGAGAATTTACAAATCTACACATCACAGAACATAAGCTGATATTGGCAGAGTTGAGAAAGAGTGTAGTCATTTAAGCGTAGATGGACAGGGTCATTTTGTGAGGATAAAGCTGTTTTCACTCTTATACTCAAGAAGAATTTTCTCATAGTGTGTTTTCATACCTGGTAAAAGCAGTTACTACAAAGAGCTATCAGACAGGGGCATTGTTTAGAATTATATCAGGGCTACATTTTGCATTATTTTTGACCACACAACTCCCTGATTCTGACCAGCTTTAGGTCTGCCTGCTGTATTTGTCGTTCTGCCTGTCTCTTCTCTCACGTCTCTATACATCTACTGCATACCTCGCTCTCCTTATACGTGTAGTAGAAGATAACAATGTACACTTGTTTAAAGGCAAACAAACAAAAAACTCACTGCAGTACACAGGGAACAAGTCTGTGTAGTAAATATCAATTTGGACTGTACTATTTGTATCTCAAGTGACAGCCACAGTAGTTAGTGTGTGGAGGGAGTCAGCACTGTTGAAGACAGCCAGAGGAAGTTGGCATTTTGAGCAGCAGAGGTTACCTATTTACACAGAGCTACGGGGCCGATGCTAACTGCCTACGCCAAAGCGCTGCGAGCTGAGAGGTCGGCTGGAGAGGACAATAACTCAATGGTTGTGCAGGAATGTTTCTGCTGCATTACCATAAAACCTGTTTATATATGTGTGTGTGTGTGTGTGTGTGTTTGTAAGACAGAAAGAGCATATTAGAGAGTGCACCCCTGGCTGTATGTGTATGTTCAGCTTGGTAAAGCTTAGTTTTGCCAGCTTGTGCCAAATATGTGTTAATGCATGTATGTATTTATGTGAATCATGTTGTATGTGTGTGTCAATATGTGGGTGCAATGTTAAGGTCAGGCTTCACTGGTGTATGTGTCTGTACAATATGTATATGCTAGTCCCTGAATGTGCTTGCTTACATATGTGTGTGTCAGAGTGTGCGTAGCGCTGTGGGGGTGGTAAGGCTATGCGTTGCTAGTGTGTCTCACATTAGCCATGGGGTGCTGTCGGCGGGGCCCAGCGGCGGCCCGCTGAGGTTTATGGAGTGTCACTCAGTCGCTGCAGCCGTGAATCAAGTTAATGTTGCAGATCCCATCTCTTCAGTTGTCCTGCGCTCCCGGTGGAAGAACAACATTTGAACAGCGTGATTTGGCCCCGGCAAGAGGCTGATGCCTGTTTAATATGTGTTTTGAGTGCTCTGACTGACTGATTCCTTTAACAGGAAGTAGGAGAGAGGAGGAGGAGGAGAGAGAGAGAGACAGGCAGGCTGCTTTATTGGCTGTGATCTGAAACAAGATGGAGGCTCCCAGAGAGGAATAAAACAACAGGAGGAAGACAAGGATGCAGAGATAGGCGGTGATGTCATTTTGATTTCCAGATGACAGAAATGTCTTAAGGAAAGTCTAACAGTAAAACTGGATCATTGACTAATAATACACAGTACAATCCAGATGACTCTCTGTTTTATGTGAGAATTTGTAAGGACAGCAGCAATATGGAAGACGTTCTTTTTCATACTCTGCTTTGTGCGCACAGTCTTGTTTCAAGTGTTGGATCTTGATCAGAAAAAAACATCAGAGGAGAACACAACTGTCTGCACTGTATGGGGAGATAACAGTGATGAGAGTGATCTATTCTGCAAATGGGATAACGAAATTACACACGAAATTAATCTAAACCTAATTTTGCTGGAGACTCCTCTGGAACCCCTTTTAGGACCCTTAGGTGATCCCTGGACCACAGTTTGCCAACCATTTGTGTGGCGTGACTGCGTGCCCTGCACCGGTCTGTGTGTTAGCGACAGGTCAGTGCGGGAGCCTCCCTGCTCAGTGCACGGTACAGATGCAAGTATTGATCAGCGGATCAATGGGCTGGCCAGTGGCGGGGGCCTAGGGCCATTACTTCAGCCCGGAGAGGCCGCCAGGGGACCGGTCAGACAGCACTTACCAGCAGTTAGAGAAATTAACCTTAACACCGAAACACCAGCACACACACAATCAATTACACTTGCTGTAACACAGGTCAGCTAGCTTGCACATGCACATGCAATCAGGCCAGCTCAGACACACACACTTACACGTTCGTCTTGATATACTTGTAAGGACATTGCACTGGTTGTAATCCCTAAACATAAATCTAAGCCCCACCTTAACTTAAATGTACCCCACACTAAATCCTAATTGGTTCTCACAAGTATAGAAGTTCACAAAAATACACGTGCTAAAAGACAAAAGAGATCGACCTGAATAGACGCTACAGCAAGCAAAGTCAATTACACTATCTCAAACCATAACACAAGAGCGGAGGGAAAAAAAACGCGCTCACCAAATCAATTACAAGGTCAACGGCAGGACCATGAAAGAGCCAGAGCTCATGATCAATTCTTTACTGCAACACAAAACTCTTTACAATCCTTTTACCAGCCGATTACCTTCAATTATAGATATGAAGCCAGCCCCTTAAAAAGAGCATGATGGAGACCTTTAAACCTGACACACATATGACTGTTATTTGTGTGTGTGTGTGTGTGTGTGGGGTGGGGTGGGGTGGGGTGGGGGGGTTGTGTCACTGCTGGTGCATGCTTTTGAAGGTGACACTGCTAAGTAGATAAAGTGTCAGTTCTGGGTGTATCCAGGTCACCGGGGAAGGCCTGCATATGAGGGTGTGTGTGTTTCTGTGTGTGTGTGTTTCCAGGTGTTTTATATATTATTTATTATTTTAATGTACATACCTTGTTGTACACATGTATGTGTGTATGTATTTCATTATTTTCTTTTGATTTTCTTTATTTTTCTGTTTTGTCTTGTTTTTAGTGATTATACGCATCATTTACTTGTAAAGTGAAAATAAGGTTTTTAATTATATTAATAACGGTGCTATATAAACAAACTCTCAATGTTGTGTTTGTTATATGTGCATCTTCCTGTCAATGTGTTTATGTATACATTTTATTATTTATACTGTATGTGTGAGCATTTCTTCACATATTACTTCAGGATGTGTATAGTAATTGAGAGTAAGTCCAAGTATAAAGGTTTATGTGCATATGTTAATTTCTTCACATATTACATATGGACCATGAACTATACTGTATGCATAAAGTATCTAATTTTATACAATAACGTGTTGAATCTCTTTGCATCTACAAAAAGACAATAACCATATATTTGTGTTTATTCACTGTGTGTGTGTGTGTGTGTGTGTTTTAGGATCTTCTTTGGTCGGGCTGTGTAGGCTACATGATGACCTTACCTGCCTCTCCTCCCCTGTGAGGCCTCAGGCAAAGCTGCATGTGTTTCCTATGCGTGTGTGTGTGTGTGTGTGTCTGCCTCCGTGCGAGTGTGTGCGCACAAGCTCGCGGGTCAGCCGAGGTCCGGCCAGTGATGGCTCTACTTTGTCTGGTAGGGACAGCCGCTACTGTCACCTTTACAAACGCCATGAATCAACGCCAGGGAAGACAGGCCCGCCGACCAAAAAACAACCAATTATACAGCAGCCAGATTGACACCCGGGTGGACGGGGCAGAGAGAGAGATGGAGACGCACTGAACACACCCCAAGGACGAATAAACAGAAGAGAATGAGGGCACAGACTGACAGAGGGCCTTCTGGACTGCAACACCGATATGGTGGCTTTGAAGGCCAATATTAATCCAACAGAGACTTTAGTTGGAAGCTGAAGAAAGACTGAATATCTTTTACATAAATGAAAAGTGTTCTGCCAAAATGTTGAGTCTATAACACAAACATGTGGACTCTTAAAAGGACTTTCTTAGCGTAAATCATGAGACACACAGGATGTTATGTATTAAGTGTTTTCCATAGTGTTTCCTGGTACCTGTGAAAAAAGGACAGTTTTTATAGTTTATAGTCTCTTTATTTTCTTTGGTGAGAGCCTCCCACGATTGAGAATAGAGAGAAAGCTGTAAGTCTCTGAATATCCCCAGAACGTGTTTTCCTACATGTCTTTTCACTGTGTGTAGAGGACGCTGAGAGGATGAACGATGCTGTTTCCAATATCCAGATTGCGGCATCAGTTATGAGCACAAATTAGTAAGAGTACAAGCCAAGCCAAAATCTGATGACGATTTTGGTTGCAAGGACAACACAAGTTTAACCAGGGCTTAAAGAAACATCCACCTTAAAATGCAAAAGGACATCCACAATCCCTGATATATATATATATATCCATAACAGGGGGAAACTATCAAAAAGTGCATTTTCTTTTAAATATTAGGGTATATCAGTGCAGCAACATTATGTTTGAGGCTGAACAGGAACACAAAAAATATAAAGAGAGGAAACTATATAAGAAAGAGATGGTCATGCAGAGTGAATATCATAACAACCAAAGCCCTGGACAATGAAATATAGTCGTCCAATGACTGAGGTGGAAAGGGCTCAAGAGGTGAAAAGTACACACACACACACTGTACAACAGTGGTCAGAGGGAATACAGGTCAGTGTCCTGCTCTCAGCTCTTTTTCTGCTGACAGCGGATGACCCAGTGTGAGTATAATGTGGTCCACACTAACTCCATCTCTATCTCATGTCCCCCAGGTCTGCGCCCCCAGAGAGAGAGAGAGAGAGAGAGAGAGAGAGAGGGAGAGGGAGAGGGAGAGGGGGAGAGAGAGGGAGGGAGAGAGAGAGAGAGAGAGAGAGAGAGAGAGAGAGAGGAGAGAGAGAGAGAGAGAGAGAGAGAGAGAGAGAGAGAGAGAGAGAGAGAGAGAGAGAGAGAGAGAGAGAGAGAGGGAGGGAGAGAGAGAGAGAGAGAGAGAGAGAGAGAGGTGAAAAAAAAACCCACTATCATCATGGAAACCATCTCAACTACATGTTCACTTTTTCATCTTTCCAGCCTTTGAATAGCTGTTGTGTGTCTTCTGGCCATTAACTTAGTTACAGTATTTAGATTGGATTAGATTTAGATTTCATTTTCAGTTATGAAATTAGCAACTTTTTTGGTCTCAGGTTAGGTTTAAAATGATTAGACGTAATCACACTGCCTCTGAAGAAAATGGCAGAACATTTTTTTTTTTTTTTTACATGCTTTTAATTTCATAACACAAAGAACTTATAAGACACTTACAAGAAACTACAGCAACACTGTGTGGTTTCAAGATTTTTCACAAGAGATGATAAGGACACAGAGACCCAACCATAGAAATGAAGAGAAGATTCGGTTAAAGATTTGGAAGCTTAATGGAAGCGTAACTAATCCAACTGTAACAAATATTCACAGAAAGTGCTTATTTAGGCAACTGACAAAGCTGACAAAACCCATTGCCTATCTAACTAACTAACTAGCGAACCACTTCCTGGAAGGAACCAGATGGAGTGGACTTTCAAATTAAGAAGCCTACATATGAAAGGTTTGGTTAGCCAGAACAGTTAGTACAGGATGCAGTACCGTTGCAGGAAAGTGCGCTTTGCATCACAGGGGCAAGAAAGACCAGTGTCATCTACCACAACACAGAGGCTGCTGGGATTCATCTGGTTGGCTATGGATGAGCCAAGATAAGAGCAAACGTGTGGGAGGCTGCTACAGTTGCACAAAGTGAGGCCTGATCAGCCTCAGCAGGGCTGCCAGTGAGAGGGCGTCTGATGCTGAAAGGCCTGAAACACCTGATGACTGCAGGTTACATCACTGATTATGTGCCCTAGAAAAGCATCAGAAGATGCATCATTTCAACTTTAAAAATGACTAACCAGATATGACTAATGTAGTACTTTTTGTTGGAGTGCCGGTTGTTTCCCCCACGACGCCATAAATCGCAGCTATTTGCTCTCTGCAGATGAGGGTCTGAAATGATCACAGTGCGATGGCCTGATGCAAGTAGAGAAAAAAAAAAAAGAGACAGAATGGAGAGAGAAGGCGTGTAAGAGCCTCATCCAAGAATCCAAGAGGGAAGGTTGACATATGAAACAATAACATAGATCACAACACTCTTCTCTCCCATATTCCCCCTCCTTCCCTTCCCTTTTCTCATTCTACCCCATTAGGCCCTCTTTCTATCTCTCTGGCCTGTGTCCTTCCTCCTCTCTCCCGTCTTTCTCTCAAAATCTCTGGAGGTGGACCTTTGATTGCTTCTTTAATTAGCCATGTCAGACGGCTCCGTGGATTTACTGGGGATGTCGAACTTCTGCGGATAATTACATGCCTTTTCCCTTTCTCTCCACTGCTCCATCCCTCCATCCTCCTTCCACTGTGTTCCCCTATCTATCCCTCTCACTCACTCTCCCATGATTTAATGATTAATTATGGATGTGAGTTTGAGAATAAAAGCTTTTTCGCTAATCAAAATGAAATTTCCCCCCATTCTCGTAATTACAGTGTGAAGATGATGTTGCTGATGTCTTTTTGTTGCCAAGGCTTGGCCCGCGCACTGATCTGAGGTCCGTCAAGGCGGATGGAATGAATAATCGCAGCATAATGGCTTCAGAATTTCAAAAAAACTGGGTGGAGCAATGAAGTCTCAGTGGACGGGACTGTGTTGGGGGAGAAAGAGAATAAAAGAAGAATGTAGACAACAAGACAGAGGCAGATTGCTATGGAAGACGTCAGGACAGAGGCCAAGACCGGGAGTCAAAGAGAGGCTTACATCTTCAAGCTACAGCCATCAGTCATGGAGGGAATGTTTTCTTCTGATACCATTTAGGGCAGCAACTGACGATTATTTTCCTTATCAATTAATCTGCCGGGTACTTTCTCGATTAATTGATCCATTGTTTGGTCTACAGGATGTCAGAAAATAGTGAAAGATGGCCATCACATTTTCCGACAGCCCAAGGCGACGTCATGAAATTGTTTCTTTTATCCAACCAACAGTCCTAAACTCAGAGAAATGTAACATTTACGATCACATAAGACAAAGAAAAGCAGCAAATCCTCACTATTAGTTATAACCAAATGTGCTTGAAGAATGACTTAAATAAATAATCGAATCAAAATGTTATCAAAATGGATTATTATCAATTTTCATTGATCAACTGCACTATAATCAACTAATTGTTTCAGCTCTAAAAGCATTTATCCACTTACACTGCATTGGCATAATGACAAAATCTATTGTTATAGGTTGTTTTTCTATTGATATTAAATGAATATCAATCCAAACACATTTGTTTGATTCAACAAACCAATCCACCTCTCTCTCTCTTTGGCACACTATGAGAGCTGAAAGTTAAGCATTCTTTAGGTCGAACTCTCTTTTCTCATTCTTTACAAACTTTTTCAATGTCTTCCAGGAGAGTGTGTATGATTACCACGTCCCTCCTTTGAGTGCGGCCATTCGAAACATTCAGACAACGTGACGTACAACCCAGTTTGTTTTTCGACCGTACCCAAGCCTTTACCTTGGGCACTATTTTCTGACACTGTATCGCCAAGATAATAAATCAATTGAGAAAATAAACAGCAGAGTAATTGATAATGACATCTTTTTTTTTTTTTATCTTTCTCCTTTGCTCCTCTATTAAAATAAAGGCGCTCTGCTCCACTCTCAACTACAGATTGATAGCAATACAACACATTAAAGGGGGATTCTAGCAATTTAGAGTTGCACTTCCATAAAGTGGAGACAGCACATAACATTATGCTCATACACAACCGTATGAGATCGACCTCAGAGTACACTTCAAAGTGCACCAAGGTGAGTTACGAGGACAGATTTATATCAAGGAGCAAGTTCTTACAGTACAGTGGTGCTTTGCTGAAGACTGAACTGATTTCAGTTTTATATGAATGGTGGTTTGGCTTGTGACTATCAGCCGATAGATTACCCATCTTTTTATTTACCAAAACAACACGGATGCCAACTACATTAAAGCCTGGCCATCCATACAGTATATCCATACAGAATATTGTATGACAAGTCTCTATTGTTCCCTGTTGAGTGACTCACACTCATATACAACACCCACTTACAGACACACAGGTCTGTTTAGCTTAGTCTCCCTGCCATATTTACTGGGTATTTACCTAACAGAGGCATGCTGGAGATATTTATCGTCCTGATGGCTCTATATATAGGGCTGAGGAGCTCGGTGAGAGGAGAGGCAGGCGCGGTGGGAGGTTGCTTCTCTAATCTCCATCTCCAGGCTGACAGGCCTGAGAAGGCCCTAATGAATGGCTCTTTTCATCTGCACGCCTGTGTGTATGTGACAGTATAAATATTTAGCAATATTGGAGTCAGCTCGTGATTTTACACAGATGGAGTGATTGATGGCTCAGCCCCCTGATGCATGCCAAAGACCATCCTGGAGATGTTATATAAACCACCACAGCCTCTCTCTCCCTCCATCATCATCTCCATCTCGCTCTCTCTTTATCTTTCACACTGCCTCCTCTGCTCTCCGCCTCCTTCCCAGCTTGTCTTCTCACTGTCGATCCGCCCTCTGTGGCTCTGCCAATTTGCTTCACTGTTGAATTTCTATCATACAGTGTGGTGTCTCTACGGCTGTAAGACAGGCTAAATCAGAGGGAAACAACCTGACAGGGAGGAAACTCTGAGCAGATTGGCATCGACATGTTACAGTGCAAACAAGTTTAGTGTTTTAAACCTCTTAATAAAACACATTTCCCTAAAACTGCATGCTGGAACAACTATTAGATTTTCATTTCTTTGATTTTATTCACTTTTTCTTTACTTTGCCTTGTTTTAATTGATGTTTGACTGTTTTATAATTGATTACTTCTTTTGTAATGTCTTTTTATAATCTCTGTAAAGTGCTTTGTAAACTTTACAACTTTACTTTTTTGGTGTTAAGTTTTTATGCAAGATGAAGGCGCTGAATATCATGTGTACATGAATGTATATGAGCTCTGTTCCCGTGTTGTTGCTTATTATGTACAGCAAAAATCAACATGTGAGTGAGAGCTGCTCTTTAAGTCAGCAGGCTCACACATAGACACACACACACACACACACACACACACACACACACACACACACACACACACACACATACAGTGCATATGTCATTGACAAACACATGCACACAATGCTGTCATCTGTGTCAGAGAGAAACCAGACCAGAGCCACTCTCTGCTTGAGCAACACACACGCACACGCACGCACACACACACACACACACACACACACACACACACACACACACACACACACACACACACACACACACACACACACACACACACACAGTCATTCTGCTGCCAATATGCTGCTGGAGCTCTCTGTGAAGAAATAGTGTGTGCGCATATGCAGTTTGGCTTAGCTATACTTGTGAGGACAAACTTGTGACAGGTCTTCTGTTTTGTGGACATTTTGGCTGGTCGTCATAGTGACCAGTTCAAATCAGGGCTAGTAGTTGAATAGTGGTTAGGTAACAGCATTGGTTAAGCATTGGTAAGACTAAACCTCAAGAGAGTTAATGTATAAGAATCTAATGCATTTGACTGCTTGTGTATGTGTATGTGTGTGTGTACAACGCAGACCTTCTGCATAGCCAAATAAACTAAAATACAAGAACTAAATCCCTGAACAAATATATGAGGGCTTTAAGGGGGGATGTTGAAGATGTATTAACCTTGTAATTGCCTGTGTAAAATATGCTCCCCTGGTAATGAAATTTCCTGCTTTAATTTGAAAAAATTGGGGAAATATCTCCCCTTTTTTGCCTTGTGTTTTCTCATTTAATTGCATTTAAAACTTCAATCTCAAACACCCCCACCGCTTTATGGGGGGAAGGACCAGCACTGGACCGCCACATCTATTAATCTAACTGTCCTTTATCGGAATTAGCATTCAAATGTGATCGGTTCCACTGCGCCTTCGCCACCATTTGTAATTCCAACAAAATCCACCCCTATGCAATAACTACAGTGCCCTTCAAGACCACCACCACCACCACCTCCCCCTCACTTTGAGAGGTATTGATTTTTATTTGTTCTGTAATGAGAACAATTAGTCTTTTTCCTGCCCGCCTTCATCTATCACCTCTATGTTCCTGTGGCTCTGCCACCCAGCCGGCCTCTGTCTTTAAACCCAGCAGGAGGTCCATCCTCTGGGCAGAGGACACCACTGTGCCCCCCTGCATAGGAAATACAACAAGCTCAAAGAGAGATAACAGAGAGAGTTTGGCTTCTGTTACCTGACTATGGCTTAAAACTAAGCATGAAGTGTATAGAGCTAGTTTGATCTCTGAAAAACAATATGTTCATGACAAGGTTATGTCTTTAGGAGGAGGATGCTGATACTCGCACTACATGATGGAGATGCTGATTGCCAATATTAAAGCCAGTGAAATAATTCCTCAAAATTATTGAGAATCAATATTTTCCCTACATTTTCTTTTCCTGGCATGAAGAAAAAAATGTTTTTACACAGAAAAAATAATACCAACAAATATGTTCAACTCATTATTAATCAATGCCACAATAATCACATAAATAAATAGCATCCTATCTATCATACTGGTTGATGGTTGATCTCTAATTTTAATGAAAGGCCTAAATCTAACCCATGTGCCAACCTGACTCTAATTGATATGGTTAAAAGAAATTACCACACTCTAAATTCAGTGTGGCTGGTGTTAACATGTATCATAAAATGTGAAAACACAATAAAACACTCACATCTATCCATTACGAACGCTTTAATTTCCGGCGTGGCAGTGGAGTGGCAGGCAGGACTGACTGACTCACGGCGATCAGGAGACTTTAGCCTCTATAAACCACCTGATTGACAGGGTGATTTGTGACTGACTGACTGGATAAGTGGCCGGCTGCTTTCTCTGTGCAGCAGTTTGTTCCTGTTTACAAGCATGTGTGTATACGGGTGTGTGTGACGTCAGGTCCTATTTCAGCCATGGCCGGTGAGGAATGAAGCATCTGAAAGAGTCCATTTCTCTTGCCGCGCTGCCTGAGCCTTACTTACCCTAATGATGTATAATAGCCTGCAACTACACTTAACCTGAGCATTACTGTGGCAAAGACTGAGTGGAAGAGGCACACACACACACACACACACACACACACACACACACACACACACACACACACACACACACACACACAGGTCTAGTTTTTCTGAGGACGGTGTTTACCAAAGGCTGTGAGGGCAGGAAACGACCTGGCATGTTGAGAAATGAAAGACATGCAAATCCACTCCATCAAATCAAATCAAACCCTAAGATGTATATTAACATTGACAGCTGTATCCTCGTTCTCTCTCTGATCCTTCGCTCGCACTTCACTCTGCTGCTGACTCATTCAGTAGCTATAAGCTAAATGATACAAGCAGTTAGCATGCCGCATCTGTTGTCTCTTAATTAAACTCATTTTCCTGGATGCCTGTGTATGTTCATACAAGCAATATGGAATCCGGCCCTTTAACCTCTTTCGCATTCATTAGCACAGACGAGAACAAGCTCATCACTTACACGCGTGCTGCATAAGTGACTGAATGAATGTGTGTGTGCGTGTGTGCGCGCGTGTGTGTGTGTGTACAAGACACGTCGGAGACAGAGGAGAGACAGTAAATGACAGAGTCACGTGAGGCGGCTACTGTATGAAACCCCAGATCTAATCAATAGGAGTGAGGAGGACGCCAGGCGCCAGCCAGAGGGTCACCACTCATCACTCAGGTCAGCGGCGGACACACTCATGTGTGCACACACACACACACACACAGGGCATGCACGGTGAGGGCACTGCACGGGGCACATTACTAGACAGGACTATGAGGCAGTAGAGGATGGGTCAGAGAGAGGTTGAAGCACATAGCAACAGAGGGGGGGCTGGATCGATGGGAGAGATTGAAGGAGCTCCGTAATACCAGAGGAGTCACGGATGTCCAGAATACAGCTAAGCAGGGCTGGGAGACAGGTCAGGAGGGTTAAAACAGCCTCGCATCGCAGGAGGAGGCATCGACAGGCCATAAAAGAGGTGAGGGAACAGCGGAACTGACTGATTTTGATGCTCATCGTGGTTGAATGCAATTGTGGTCACCACAGCGTATCGTTGGTGTGGAGGAGAAACAGAGGAGATGAATTTGATCAAAATTACCAGGTTGTAGCTGGAAATTAACAGGCTTACTGATATGACAAATATAGCAGGCTTTTAGCAACATTTGCAACAGGAGACAGCCTGCTAAGCTGTGGGAGCTCGACTGAAAGTGGGGCAGCAGAGGAGCACACCAGAGTGTGTGTTTGTGTGTGTGTGTGTGTGTGTGTGTGTGTGTGTGTGGGCACATTGTGTGTGCTGTGGCTCTGCAGCAGAGAGACACCGACGGGAGAAATGGACTCGGCCTGGTGGCATTTAGCCCTGTTCTATAATGACACTGAGAGCTGGGGAGGAGACACAGGCACTGTTATTGAATTATTGAAGGTGCACGGTGAGGTATAAATCTGCCATGGAGATGCCATACTGTTGTAACACACACACACACGTGCACACTCGCACAGTTGCACACACATACGCAGAGGCCACCGACACACAGCGAGGCTGGCGTGACGACTGCAGGCTTTGACTTGCTGACCTTGAGGTTGTTAAAACAAGCTCTCCGTCAGCTTTTCTGCAAAATATGTTTACCTCGTGAGAGAGAAGGAGAGAGAGACAGAAGAAGAGAGAGAGAGAGAGTGAAAGTGTGTGTGTGTGTGTGTGTGTGTGTGTGTGTGTGTGTGTGTGTGTGTGCGTGCTGTGCTGACATTGCCGGAATAAACACAGCGACTCCATCAATTCTTCCGGATTGTGAGGCAAAATAAAAAGGAGACACTGCAGAGGGAGACATAAAGTAACTACCAACCTGTACTAACCGGGGCTCCAGCCAGCTTTTACTACACAGTACCATCATGACTGAGAGAGGAGATTAAGCTCTCAAGACCGCAAACAAACATTTGAATCCTGTGAAACCACCGCGCGCACAGATTAAAAGAGAACAGATATATATGTACCTGTAGCGAATGCAGCCTAGAAACTGTACATCAACCACCAATTACTGATGTTTATCTCTTAAATAAAAAGAGACAGAGTATTGCTACATGCATGAAGACATCACTGTGTGTGATAATTCCCTTTTCTTCCTTCCAGCGGAAAAGATTTTCACCGCACGCACCAACACATTTTTATTTCCATTATTATTTCGGTATCTCTGTACAGATAGTGAGGCAGTGTTTCTCAGCTCAGCCGCCTCCCACCTCGAGCAAACGAAACAGGGGCTTCGCGAAGAATCGCGGATGTAATGTACTATATGTGTGCGTGAATGAGCTGTGTGATTACAGAAAGTTGCAAAATGCTTATATGTACATTTGTTTGTTTTTATTTGAGCGTGCTCATGTATGCATATTTGTGCATGTGCGTTTCTGTATGTGTGCATGGATAAGTGGGCACGTGTGTCCTGCCTGAGCTCTGTAGCCGAGGGGGGCACCTCTTCTTATTAACATCATCAGTCTGCATCATTACTGGGCTGCCTGGGTTGGGCAGCAGGTGCTATGAGAGTGCCAGGGTTACAAACGACCACGGGATCGCTCTTGGAACACACACACACATGCATACACACAGACACAACACACACAGACAGACTCCGAACCTCCCTTTTAAATCCCCAAAAGGGATGTGGGGTGTCTGTGTCTATCTGTTATCCAGTGGGTTAGCGCTCGGTGTCTGGCCAGGTTTTCACTGGGGGGGACGGACTCCATCCATTCTCCTGACAACAGGCCAGCGATACGCAGCAGAGGCTGGGAGAAACTCAGCTCAGAGCAAGGGAGGGTCCGCAAGTCAACCAGAAAAAAGAACTAAAAAACATTACACGGGCTGTGTGCAAGACTGTGCAACTAACTGGAACATGCACACAACACAATACTGAAGAACAAAAAAAGCTCAGGTGCAGATGAAAATGAACACAAAGGTTAGACGGATATGTGGGGTTGATACTAGCCTTTGTTAACATGCGAGACTTTAAAGGGTCTGTTCACCCGAAATTTCAAAGTGGACATATTTCCTCACTTACCTCTAGAGGTGTCTAGCCATGGAGATGGTCTGGTTTAATCTGATCAGGTTTTGAGATATCCATCTCTGAGGTTTCTGCCTCCGCCCCAGTACAATGGAGGTAAATTCATTTCTGTTTATGGTGCTCATTGCATAAAAAAAAAATACATTTTTGAAAATTCAACAGCAACACGTCTTTCTAGAAACATTGTTTATATCCATTTATACATTTATATCTGTTGGCAACAGCAATCCTCTATCAGGCTCGCTTTTGAACTCTTAATAGAACATGTAAACACACTCACAGCCATGTGCACACAACAGTAGGTACAAACACACACAATGAAACAACACATGGACATCCCATAAATATGAGCATGGTCAATAGGCTGAGTTTGCATATTGACAGATGGATATCTACACCAGTGAAGTTAATGCTGATAAAATGCCCTGCGTTATTATGGCGTGTAACCAGAGAATGGTAATAAAAGCTATATGAATGGGGAATGGCCTGTTTCTCAGGCGCCTCTATGGCACCACCCATGACACCAAAGATGTGTCAAAGACAACAGACACTCAATACAGTGCTGTGCATCTCTACCCCACCTACTGTTGTGGATTATGTAGCCAGCGTGCGTTCATTTAAGATGTACACATTGATCTGGCATTGACGAACCATTTCATATTAGCCAGGCTTTGCTCTTTACGGCATCAAGGGCAATCAGATGCACTGTACTGCATCAGGCTAAATTTAACCTCCTATCAATCCAAATGTGATACACTCAAAGTCGTCCTGCTTCGGTCACTCACTAGTGGGTCACTTTCAAATAAACCTGAACATCAGAATTAATGCAGAAAGAGGAAGAAAATCTTACTGAATAATAGGATTAAAGTAGTTTAGGTTAAATTAACCCACTCAAGCAGCAAAATCAGTTTTGTTGATTGCACAATATTCTCATATATCCCTCAACCAACCACTTAAAACTGAGCCAGAGCAGAGATAGGTAGGCCACTGAATAAATCAGAATTAGAGCGATATTGATTTGACTGCAATTCAATAAAAAAAATTGAGGAGGTTGGGGGGTGCAAAACAAAATGATAAATAAATAAGAGATTCACAACAGTGAAAAAAATATTCTATTTAGTTCTCTAATATTGAAGCTGCAGCAGAAATGAATGTCCCTGGTTAGTTAGTGTTGTTAATTGGGCATGCAAAATTAAAATGTTAACGTCACTGCTAGCTGGCAACGCAGAGAAGGCCCCTCCAGCTGTATTTGACCTAACAGAGCGTGTTTCTTCCCTTTCCTTCTCTCTCTGCTTCAAGTGTCTCCAAAACTAATAAAAAAAAAACTCACAAATCCCCCCATGAAGCCCTCCATATGAACTGTCACATTAATAACACTGCACTCGTATTCAAATTTTCTGTCGAAAAAGCTAAAGAAAGATTGAATGCCCCGCCGTCGCGCGGCCAAAGATTGAAGACGTGTCTCATTGACATTGTTAAAAGTTTATGAAAATATATGAATTCTCAAACGTGGCGGGCCGCCGTGCAGCTCCACTCCCAACACTTCTGTTAGAGACTGCGGCTTTTAATCAAAATGATTGAATACCACAAGTTTGGATTCAGGGATTCTAATAGAGGACGGATAAAGTGTCATGGTCCAGAACTAGAAAAACCACACGGGATCACACATGCATGCATAAAAACCTTTCTATATTTTTGTCTTCTCTTTTTTTTTTTAAACCATATTCCTCATTGGTAGGTATCTTGTTTTCCTCAGTAACTGAGTGCTGGTGTAAATGGCTACAGTGTACAGTGGGTGACTGTTAGTCTTTTGGCTCTGTTCCTTTACTTTCTGGAGCTGATATCTGGGGAAAGAGACATATGGCACCAACATGCACACACACACCCACAAACATACACACACAGGAAAAAAAGGCCACTCTATTGGGGATAACGCATGCCATCTTATTGGACCACACACTGCATATCACTGCTTGCAATGCAGGAGCTAAAGCAAGAAGAGCCTTGTTTGAGCTTAACCACTATACTTTTCTCAATTTATACAACCTGACCTTATTCCAACAGCACTAATGTGGACTTCCCTTGGGGTAGGAGGGAAATCCTATGTAGAATATTTGAATAAAACTACAATATACTTGAACAAAAGTCAGGGCTTCAAGCAGACTTACAGGCAGAGTAGGATCTGTCGGTTTGCGGCTAGTAAACACAACATTCAAAGTTGTCCCCTCCTCCCTGGCTCGTGCTTACGATCTGGCATCGCTACCTTTTCGGCTGGGGGCTACACAACCACTGCCCACTGCACGGCTGACACCCAGAAATGTCCCGAACACAGCAAAATAAGAAAATACAGGCAGAGGGCAGGGTCTCTGCAGATACAGACACCGCCACATACTTCTAGTGGGTCATAAGTGATGATTGAGAGGGATTATTTTTGTACTAGTCTATACATTGTTTTTTTTTAGTGTTCTTTTTTTAAGGAAAATCCTACTCATCCTGCCTTTAAAGGAAACACAATTTGACTTATTGACAGCTGAGCCAAAGCAGCAACTGGCAGTGTGTCCTCAGCTTGGAGCACTGCTTGGAGTTTTGCTGGGGACAGGTACATTTAAGTTCCAACTACCAGCATAGCTAATGACTAAATTCAGTGACACAAGCATGCACACTGACAAACATATCAATTCATGGTCTTTTGCACGTTTGCTTAACCTTATCTGTATAGATGCTGGTGTCTGCTTAGGTCACTGCACCTTCATCTATATGTCTATTAGTCTAGCATCAAAGATATGCAGCAGTGGCAGAAAAAGCTTTAGTTTAGCTGGTTAACCAGTTTATGGATAATTGATGTCAATTATTGTAGGTTACACATCCCCTCATGTACCCTGCAGAACAGGTAATAATCACCTGACAGTGTTTATTTTAAATTAATGATGATAATAGTCTGAAAACAAAATGACTAAAGAAATGATAATTTGTCATATCTGAGGTCTACTTAACGATATCAGAATGAAATTTCCTTGACCTTTACCAAATTTACCAAAACATTCTTCAACAACCAGTAAACAGTATCTAATAAATATATGCAGTGTAAAATGTCTATTATCATCCAAAGTAAAACAAAATCTAGTTTAAATCAATTGTTAAAGATGTTTTATTATTAGTGCATATTTGGAAATAATGTAATATTGTGAAAATTATAGGCTGCTGTTACTGTTGACTTGAATCCCTCCTACACTGTCAAATGTCGGCTAAGCTTCTGCACTGAGTGACGTGTGTATATAGTGTGTATACAATGTGTATACAGTATGTGTGTGTGCGTGTGTTCTCATATTGCTGTGGCAAGCAGGTGGTGTTTTTCTCTCACTCCAGGAGGCTTCTCAAACAAAGAGCTTTTAGTGCCAACTTATCAATCTCTGCTGCGACACCACTAACAGCTGGGTGGAAGGCAGGTTGAGAGGTGGGGAAAGTACAGCATAAACACACATGCACGCAATGTAAGTGTTGCCTGGAGAGCGCAGTGGGAGGTGACTCGTGTACCTGTTAATGTGAATGAGCTGAGGATACAGGGGCACAGGTGAGAGCAGAGGCGGAGCGGCTCAAAACAGGATTTATTGTTTGTTTAAAGTACTTTGGTGACATATGGGTGGGGTTTGCAGTATCATGCAGATCCTCTACATCTTAGATGATGCATTGGAAAGTAAAGTTACTACTGACAATTGATCTTACTCAACTGTTATACAGTTATATCTAACCAAATACTACTACAAGCTGAAATAAAAGCAAAGATTTAAACTCAGGTCCATTATCAATAGAATCCAGTCCACTTTCCTCCAATATAACAACTAATACCTGACAATCGCTGGTGATAAAATGAAATACCATTGAAAAACATCCGAGGAACATTAAATTGTAGACCCAAACATCTGAATACACAATATCAGTTTCCAGGTTTGCTGTGATTTTAAATTGTGAAAATGACTCCTTAAGGCTCATGTTTGTCAAGTATTTGTTTTGTTCTGTTGGGTTCAATCAAGTTGAGAGTGAGGAGAAGATTGTGTGGCTATTTTTCCAGTTTCATGCTGGTTCCACTAGACCTAAATAAACTACTGGCTCTGGCTTTGTCTCTGGCATACGCTATTCCACTTTGACAACACACTTCATACCTGCCGCCCTCAGAGGGCATTGGGGAGGAGAGATGCTGGTAAAACGTAAAAAAAATGTATTTTCTTCTGTCTTCCTGGCACCACTGATATAATCGTAACAAAATTGTGTTTTTTCTGGGCATTCAGATGCGGCTTCTGGTTGAAGAAATAATAATAAAAGTGAAACAGACAAAGAAAACAGTTAATTAAAATGGGTTTTCTGTGGAGGTCTATTTAAGTTGTCTCCACAGGTTTTAGTGACAGAAACAGCACTCAAAGTCAGTCTTAATGCCAAAATTGCAGTTTGCTTCTACCGAGGACACTCCCTTACTGAACCTCCAAATGTGGTGTATGGCAAGTACAGAAAAGTTGCAAGAAAAGTAAATAAGAAGAGGAAACAAAAATAAAGCCCTTATTCTCATAGGACATGAATACTGTGCCAACCTGCCAGTGGGGAAAAAACTAAACAAATGAAACCCACCAGTGACTATCATGGGGTAGTTTAAGTCCATCAATGATGAGTGAGGTACAGTCGTAAATCCCGCCAGTGACAGGTGGGGTAGAGATTGAGGCCCACCCGGTGAATGATGGGGTGAGTTGCAGTCAGATCCATCTACATCAAAAGCTCCAGGCCTCGTCTTCCTTCCTCCTTGGCACTCTAAAGAGGCTCAGGAGTCACAGCTATCACTCTCTTCCTCAATCTACCCCCCCCTTGATTCGCCCTTTCATTATCTCCAAGGCAAGAAGGGAGAGAAATGGGTGGGGAAAAAAAAACAGAAGAAGAGGAGAATGGAGAGGTCTGAAGAGGTTTTCAAATCCAGTGAAGCCTGTCATATTACAAAAACATGTCGCTTTAAACTAAATGTGAAATATCAGTAATTGAAGCCATAAATCCACTGTTGTGTCCCCCCCCACCCTTCTTCCTCCCTCTCTACCCACCCCTCCTTTGCTCTCTTTATTTTTGTAACGGTGCTTTTGATGAGCGGTAAATTGGAAATTATTTTGTGTTGTAATGCCGCCCTGAAACGTCTTCCCATTACCATGTGTCAGTCAGCACTGACAGTGAAATTACTCAACTGTCAATCTGGCTATCAAAAGAGGTGGGTGGGGGTTGTTCGTGGAGGTGGGTGGTGTAGAAGAAGGGGGGTTATACAAGGAGTTAGAGATTGATCAATAAAGGGGGGGGGCAGCGAGAAGAAGAAGAAGGCAGGGTGGGGAGGATGTTTGGTCCGTCATAATACTTCTGCTGTGATTGAATAAATCAAAGCCGTTGTGGAATTTAGCTGTCACTATTACCCTCCTCCTGAGTGTTCGTATTACTGTGTGTGTGTGTGTGTGTGTGTGTGTGTGTGTGCGTGTGTTTGCCGTGGGTGCCATTACTGGTACAGGCACCATCTCGCGAGGGCAGCAGCAAATTAACCATAATTGCAGATAAGGGACAATAAGAGGGAGACATGTATAGAATCATAGTGAATGGAATAATTCCTTTGTATGGAAATAATTTATGGTCTGACCAAGGTTCTCGAAACCTAGCTTAGATTCTCTCCCGCTGCACCCCCAGAATGTGCGTGAGTGTGTGTCCCAGAGGGCACAGCTGTGTTTTTGTTAGTGTGTGTGATTTCATTCCCAGTGATATAGCTGGGAAATAACAAGGCAGATAAAGCATTACCTCCAGCTGGTGATGAGAAAAAGCAAATATCCACCAATATAACCAAAAAGTGTTACTTTTTTATGCCTTTTGATTCTTGTTAAAATGCTCTTAGTTATCAACTAAAATTAGTTAATAAAGATGTATTACATTGAAACAATGGATAAACTATTGCTTTCAATACAAAGGAGGGCATATTGCAATTGGAGGCAGTGGCCTCACCTGCATGTTATACAATAGTTCACGAATGTTCTTCTACTATTGCTGCTGCTGCAGTGTGTGCGTTGTTGTGATGTGTGTCTGTAATGACTGGTGTGTTGAGAGGTGCTGCAGTATATAGGGAGAGAGAGATAGAGGGAGAGAGGAGAGTGAGAACTCCTTTATTGCTCAATGCTAAATTAATTGCACCAATTATTCACGGAGAGAGTTGTCTAGTGGCGGCCTTCGGGGGGCGAGGCCCTGACCGCTCTCCCTCATTTTTAATTGGCTGTCCTGTTGAATAATTGATTGGAGCAAATGTGAAATGGATGGGAAGGTCCAAGTGTCTTTCATCACAACGGGCTGGCCGCTCTGACAGCCGGCCACAAACAAACTCTGCTGCTGTACGCAATAAACAAACAGCACGCAGTTGAATTCAGCCCGGCCACTGCAGCAGGGTTAGAATAGCAGATATGACTCCTGTACAGGACACTGCCCTCTGAAAACCAAGATGCACAGCACCAGTAAAACTGACACTGGTGGGGCAGAAATCAGGGAGGGAGGGTGTGCGGGTGAGCAGAAAAACTATTTGTATCATCGTGTAAATAGTGAGCCAAGGTAAACTGTGCTGAAACAAAAGAGTCATTACAACTACAATATATAGCATTTTAACTTAAAACCTATACAGGAGTACCAACATAACGTGGAGTTCCAAGAAGTTGAGAAACAACAGGATTTATGGGAAATGTAGTTCTGACTATCAAGACCTTTACTATGACATGGCGATGACCAATCTTTAGATCCACAGTCTCTCTCTCTTTTTGTTTTACAAAAGCTACATCACAGCATTAATTTAACTGTATATAAGCTGACTTCTAAAATGCTAAATTGCCCAATAAGGACACCATTACAATAGTATAACTGCATTATGATCACTCTACTGATTCAAGCCCCGAACAAAATAATTAATTTTTATGTTCTTTTGCAAGACGATTTTGATGTTATTGGCTGTTATGGGGTGCTTTACATTAAAAAAGTGTATTTACCAAATTGTTACATTAAAAAGTGATTCCGTAGCAGAAGTAAAATCAAACAAATGCATGAATGTTTAATACATATATCTGTCCGTCATTTTATGCCTCATGCACAAACACACAGCTACACAAATACATATACACACACACACACCCCTCAGTAATCAAAGGCTATTAACTCCCGGTGCTTTCGCAACAAAACAGATGTAAGATTCATGAGTCCCTGCCCGTGACTGTTGTCTTTGCCACAGGCTAGTAAAGAAACAATTAGTGCAGAGCTGGCCTCACTGTCCGCCACAATCAATAGTCCCTGATGGTCTTCTAAGCCTATTGACCGAGGGACGTTCCCCTCCCTGACCCCTCATCTGTAGCGGCCGACAGCAGCTTCAGTCTACCTATCTGGAGCTTGGGAGAGGGTTACCAGGTTAAACAAGGCCCGATCCATGCAAACAAGCATTTCTTAATACTGTCTGCCTCAGTCTGCATTGGTATGCAAGGGGAGTAGTGGAGGTATAGCATGTGTAATAGGTTACCAGCTATTTAGCTTGACATTAGTCTCGCATAGCCAGACCTCTCTCATCTCCACACTTTGTTTTAGCACTGGAGAAAGGTCTGGCTGATCCCATTATCATTCTGGAATAGAGGGAAAAAATCCTCTGGCTGGTTGGTATTTATTCAAACCAATCACAATCGTCTTGGGCGGTGCTACACTCTCAACAGGGATGTACTGTATGATTCTCAGCAGGTGTGTAGTTTGGGAAAATAACCCAACTCTAACTGCTACTTAATCTTTTCTTCAAAATGGAAACTTTTTGTTGAACTTTGGAATAATTATAAAATTTAGCAAAACGATGAAATGACTGTGTATTACTGACAAACTGCAGGGTTGCACAGAAAACACATCCAAGGTCTAGGCTCACCTGTGTTTTTGAAGACGGCGTGTGTGGCTTATGCCAGTCGATTCACACTCACCATCTTGTACCAATCATCTCACTTAACAGCAGCCTTAGTGGCACTGAGGCAATCTGCTGATGTTACAGTAATTGCCTGCGTTTGTGTCCTGACAAAACCCTCCTTCCTCGCATGTAAGAACATCTGGATCGGTCCTACTCACTGCTCCCCAGCCTGCTGTGACGAGCTTCTCCTCCGCGCTGCCGGCTACGGAGAAGGAGGAGGAGGAGGAAGGGAACGGAGGGAAAGGTTGAGGCAGACGGAGTGGAGCAGCTGTAAGGATGAAGGGGTGGGCAGTGGTGAACAGGTGTCACTCCCACTGACGGGCTGCCACTGAGGCCCCCACCTTGACCCCCCTGCCCCACCTGCACACCCACGCAGGGTAGTCGAGGTAGTGGTGGTTAGTAGAGCACCCATCCCTCACCTGTTCGTCACCCCACGCCTACCTTCCTCCTCTTCCTCAGATGGCACCCAAGCCTCAACTCAATCTGGCTACTGGATCCACAGATTGACACACAAACATACGCACTTGCGCTCATTAGCACACATAATATGCCTGTACATATTCATAAGTGTGCCGACATGAGAATGCATGGGCATAAGCTTGTAAATGTATGCAAACTAACTCACAAACAAACACCTTTGCTCTGCTAAAGTACTCATTTTCTTTATACTGTGCTTTTATCAGATCAAGCTGCACAACCTTTATCTGCAAAACTAACATAAAACTGAATCTTACATTTATAATTTCAGTGTCAGTAAGTCATCACAACATTCATTTTGAGGCATATGAGTATGCTAGTGTACTGACTCTAGACAAAGTTGAATGTCAGTCTATCATTTCTTAAATGTTAAATTTTTTACATTGTGGACCACGAGCTCAGATTTGGGGGGGAAAATCAACTGGATTACATTCGAGCACTGAAGTTGAAGCTTCCAGGGTTGTTGGCAATAATAGACTGTCAAAGAGCTGAAAGGGTGACAGAAAAATCAACTATTGCAGCATATATATTATCTTTAGTAAACAACCAAGGGCTGCAATTATGATTATTTCTTTGATTAACTAATCATTTAGTCTACGTCAGAACCAAGGCAGTAGCTTTTGTCCAATAAACTGTCCAAAAGCAAAAGGTTCATTCATCTGCAATGATATTAAACAGAGAAAAGCAGTTAATCCTAACTTAATACTTTTGTCTCAATCACTTCATAGTTACTATTTATGTTGGGTGTATATAGTATTAAGTGTCTTTTGTTTTTGTTTCAATGCTTCATTTCTTATAAAGTAGATGCTCATAATGTATATAGTATTTTCTGTTATCTAAGGTTACTTATTTATACAATGTACCACTTCTTGTACATTCTTTTGCTGCTCTGACACTTAGGTTTCCCAGCGTGGGATCAATAATGTTTATCTTACCTTATCAAAACTGTCAATCAATTTTCTGACTGTCAACTGATTCATCGTTTAATCGTCAAATTGCGTCAGCTCAAGGATAAAGAGAAGCAGGAAAATAACCTTTGGTCAAAGTGGGAGCAATGTGGTTTAAGAGAAATGTTGTGTTACAATGAAGAGAACACCAACGTTTCCCCCACAACAAGATGGAGACGAGTACTCATGACCACTGCCACGGCCTCATTTGTTTACAGTAATCAAGCAAAAATGTCAGAACTAATAATGTACTGATGTTTAAAAATATGACACATAACATCTTCATGAGGAATCAATCAATGTACAAATCTATGTATCCATTTACTGTATCCATCCATCCATCTGTGTCCAATCATCACTGACCTTACAGCCTTCATCACCCTCATCACTTTACGCTGGTGGCGTAACAGGACAGTGTGGCGGGAGGGATGGAGGCAGTTGCAGGTGTGTGTATAAACCCCCCCACCCCCCAACTCTCTGCCCTCATCCCTCCTCCACTTCCCTCCCTCCGTTGCCGTGGTGAGGAGGGCAGTAATTACTCTGGTGTCAGCGTTGCTGGGTGCGACTCCTCCCCCGGCAAGGGGCGGCGGGCATCCATAACCCATCGTCCTGCCACGGGGTAAACGCCGGGCCATCCATCACGCACCCACTTGACAAATACCTTCCATAATAGAAGTTTATTTTTATGGGAGGCTGAATCAAGGACTTTCCCATGCATACAAAAACGTGTCAGAATTATTTATGGCTTGTGCTGAGACGCACAATATGTCATATCAAAGTCCCATCCCGCTTGCCGGCGCTGCTGCAAGCTGCCGGCGCTTGGCCTGTCGATATCTCCGCTCGCTATCAATAATGTGGAACACCGCCACGATAAGCCTCAGGATTCGGAGGTCATACTCGACACACAAACTCACACACGGGAGCTGACACACACACACACACACACACACACACACACACACACACACACACACACACACACACACACACACACACACACACACACACACACACACACAGACCTCTTATGCATACACAGACAGGGACATGCAAAAGACTCACACATGATGACATACATAGATGTGTTTTCAAATGCACATCAAATGTAAGCAAACATTTTTGTGTGCTCACACACATATACAAGACTCGCTCATTCACACACAGACATGGTGGGAAATGTGAGAACACACAGTTGAGAATATAAATTCATACATGAGCCCACATTCCCACATGTAATGTTCTGAGCAAAGAAAACAAATCCTGTGCACTCGCACATAAAAACATAAAAAAACAAGGGAAAATACCAATCTCTGCATGAATCAAGCGAGTTTATTTTCTTTATCCTCAGTTCCTCCCCCCAAAATAAAACAATTACCCAAACAAAGATGTTCACAAGGCTGAACTTGACCCGCTGTGTGGCGGGCAGGACCGCGGATCGCCGTCCGTCAGTCAAAATCACCGCCAAGGTCAGACGAAAACAAAACGGTTTGGAGACGAGGGAGCTAAGCTGATCTATCTGCTGCGTCTTTGTGTGTGTGTAAAGCATGTATGTACGTCAATGTGTAGCAGAATAATCTCCGACTGAACAAAAAAAAAAAAACAAGAAAAACATAACAACTTAAAGGAAATCCCTACACTGCAGCCTGCAAATCTGAGAGCTGTCAGTCAGCGTGAGTGGCAACCCCCTTCGCCCAGAGAAACGGCAATAAATTGGGTTTCCTGATAAGGCCCCGGCATCACTGGCACAACGTCTGACCAAAAAAAGAAAAAAAGGAAAAGAAAAAATGAGCTGCTTTTCCGTAGGCCACTTGAGTGCTGTCAATCAACATGACTGGCAGGCTCACATGTTGCCAGTGGAGAGAGCAATGGAGGGAAAAAATAGATTAATGTACAGAAGAAGGAGCGGTGAGAGAGGGAGAGGGAGAGGGAGGCGGAGAGAGAGAGACAGCATTAAGCCTGGCTGGGAGAAAATGAATAAATATGATAAATATGATAATTGAAATGATGAGATTTTGGTACTTGGTATTGGATTCCGCTATGTGCCCAAAGGGATTAGTCCTTCATTCACTGTCATTTTCAGCCTTTCTGTCCCCTACACACACACACACACGCTGTACATAAACACTCAGTGCCCACGCATGCATACAAAAACACAAAATACATACATTTTACACAAAGATCTAATTCTACCTGGTGGACTGTTGTATGTGTAAAACTCTGAGGCGGCCGGAGGTGATAAACCTAAAAGTAGCCGTCTACAAACCTGCGACAACAAAATACGAAAAAACAGCGTTGGTAGCAGCGGGAGAACTTTGTCCTGTGAAGACAGAAGATGTATGGCTCAGGGGAGATAGTAGCAACAGTAAATGATTACCTTTTTACAAACTGGGCCTTTGTAATAAAATGCGTAGGGGGGAGTATTATCAATTCAGTCGCCCGGTGAAGATAGCATTTCTGAAGCCACGGTGAGGCTGATCACTATCTAGAGAGGAGCCTGAATCTGTATTCCTCACTGCGAGTCCAGGAGGGAGAGGGGTCTGAGACCTCTTTGTGTGTGTGTGTGTGTGTGTGTGTGTGTGTGTGTGTGTGTGTGTGTGTGTGTGTTTCACTGAGAGAGACATCCGTTAAGGCCTCTTATGCCTGCAGGCCCAGCCGTGACAGAACCAAGATCTATTTTCTTACACCCACAAACAGAAAGACATGCAAGAGTGTGTGTGTGTTTGTGTGTATTCCCAGAAACACATCAATACACATGAAATCTTTTATACGTGCAAACATACACACTTAGTCCTTGGGGCAAAGAACTATACGATAGGAGATGAAGTTCTGTGTGAAACCGTGTGTGTGTGTGTATGCATCTTTATACAGTATGTGTGTGTGTGCGTGTGTGCCAGGCTGAGATTCTCTGTTAGATGTCTGATTCTGGAGTAAGACACTGACAGATGACATGTACACACACACACACTCTCTCTCTCAAACAACACACTTGTCTGATAGCAGTCAAACAGGAGTAGAAGACAAACGCAGAAGAGACAACAGACAGACCGGCAAACAGATAGAGAGACAGATAGCATGGCATATTCAGCTGCTGGCCCAGAGTCACATCACTCACTCTCAACGCACAGACACACACACACACACGCAAGCACATCACACAAATGGGAAGACATCAGAACACACACAAACACACGGCACAAGAAGAAAGAGGCAGAAAGCAAGCTGGTGCACTGCGAGAGTAGCGCGGGGGTTAAAACATGGGCAGACTGTTATAAAAAGATATCAGTGTAGCCCAGGGCGTTAATGCACGAATTGTTGAATTGTGGGATATTTATATAAAAACGGGGTGACCAATGATGTGACACTCATCTGTCTTCACATATGTGTGCATGCACGTGTGTTTTACAACATCACACACACTCTTTGCCAACAGGTATCAGAGGTCACTGAATTTAAACATGTAAATCAGTCCCCTCTGTGCTTTATGACTGAATTAATGAGTGAAAGGGCCCAATTTTCAATGTTTTAGTATTTGGTAGAGAAGAATTATTAATGAAAATTGTGACATAACCCTGATGGTTTGGAGACTACAAATAACAAAGAGCCTGCTTTATAAACACGGAACATGGATGTTTTAAATACTCCACATCACATATAGGGACTTGTATATCTCTGCCTGTCTTTTTAAGTGTGTTTCTTGCAGGTCCCCAAGCGTTGTGGACGTACTGTACAATAATAAATCACTAGAATACTACTACTATACTACTTACAATACAATACCACAACAAATGAAGCCAAACCTAACAGCACGGTAAGTCATTACATGATGTAAGTTGAAAAATATAAGTAAGTTAGCAAGTTCAATTAAATGTTTTACAAATTGTTTAATGCAAGTTAGAATGAAATATAAGACATGAAATTCAGTGAAGGTTTACAGCTCCATGACTGGGTCAATTAAGCCAGAATCCAAATATTTTTGGTAAAACATGTAGCACTGAAATTAAGAGTTAAAGGCTGTTCTGATATTATTAGGTAGTAACCATATTCAATTTGATATTTGATCTGACATTTGCGCTGCCGTCCAGTAATTATATTCTGTTACATTCATTTGGCAGACGCTTTTGTCCAAAGCGACTTACAACAACTCAGTAAGTAAATTAATAAGGTAAAATAGACAGGTCCTCCAGCTAATCAGCCAACCCAAGCACACATCATGGACCCAGCAGCTTCCCAAACACAGATTTCAAATAAAGTGCCCCGTGCAGATCCTCATCTGAACAAATACATAGCACAGAGCTCTGCTATAGAAACACAAAAGTTTTTCCCCCTCTCTCCTCCTTATTCTCTTTTTCCCTTTTTTCACAGGTGTCAGAAAAGATTTCATGGCCTGTGCGTATGTGTGAATTTGCCACACCCCTTTTGAGTGCTAATTTACCCTTTTAGGTTTAATCTCCCCGTGAGTGGCTTTCCTCGCCCTTTAATTAGGCTATGGGGAGTCGACACCAACACTAAACACACACACACACACACACACTTAGACTTTGAGACACGCACACAGACTATTTCTTGCTACCATACACACACACACACACACACACTCACACACACACACACACACATATATATACATGTACACACGCTCTAACTGAAATGCTGCAGAAACATAGTCCCAGACTTGAGACACGCTTTGCTAAGACAGTCCTCACCAGCCCTCTGTGGGCCTCTTTCACACTCTGGCTCCCCTCAGCTGCACCAGTCACCAAGACAGGACAGAGAAAGAGGGAGGGAGGATAAGAAAAGAGGGGGAAAAAAAGTGAGATATTCTGTACTTGTGAGAGGACAGAAAGAGGTGCCGGTGGTGAAGGCATTCATCTCTGAACTTTTTTCCATTTCAAATCTATTTGTCAAGTTAAAGCTGCATTAAGCCACATCAGATTTTGGCAGACCCAAGTGGCAGCGGGAGATAGATGTTTGAATTTTTTAAAGTTTAAAAACTTCACTGCCCATAAATTTTCTAACAAGATTTTCGGTGACATGTACTCATTGAACCCAAAAAACATGATCTGAAATTTTTTTTTGCAACAGATCAGGCAAGGCATTCTCTTATGTTAATGAGATGCTTGAATTTCACTCATTAGCTTCATCACTAAGTTTGTGAATTAGGCGGAAGGCAGGAGTATTTTTTACATAGAACTCTTGCTGGTTCATGAAATCCTATTTTTTTTTATTTTTTATTAATTGTGCAAAGTTTTAGAATGCAGCATCTTTTGATGAAATCTGTTGTAGTAAGAGTTTGCACAGAGAAGGACTGTTGTGTTTTTTTAGAAACATCCTAACCACTGAGCTATATCAATCAGACAGCAGAAAAACAGGCAGATAATTAGTGTCCTCCTCTTTCTTTCTTAAAACACCACCTGTACCAACGCTAACTTAACACCCCTCTCTTCCACTTTTTCCCTCCTTTTCTTCTTGCTTTCCAAACAGACCACAGATTTACCCAAACAAAACTGGGCACTAAAGAGGGAAATACAATAACAGCAGTAGTGATAGTGGCTTGTTATGTTGGAAATAAGAGGGCACTTAATTGGGGTCTGATAGTGTAATAGGCAGCCCCTCTGATTACCAACTCTGCACATTGGCTGAAATTAGCCCACTGATGAGCAGCCAGGGGATTCAATTATGCTGGGGGAGAAATAAGGGGCCCTAATAGGCCACTGTATCAGGAAACATGGGACTGGGCTGGGCTAAAGCGCTGGTAATTGGTTGTTTAGTTGGGAAAGTTGAGCCTGTTGGTAATTAGAGATGCTGAGACGTTTGTAGAGCCACCAAACAGACGACACACGGAGGCTACAGAGGCGAAGGAGGAAGACAAGGGTCCTTGGCACAGTAAAAGGGGCAAAGGTCGTGGTGGAGATCTCTGAAGTGCACTTCAGCCAATGAGGGTGTAGATCAGGGAAAACATGTTGGTACTAGGAGCTGTGTTGACTCAGTAAAGGTCAAGACGGGGCAAGCCGGGCTGAAAGTGATCAGCAGTCTGGCCTTGCATCACAACCTGCTCTCCTAAACAATTTCCACTCTTCTTTCTTATCTTTTCGCTTTCCTTTTAACTCCACTTCCTCATCAATACCTACTTCTTTCTTTCTTTCTTTCTTTTGTTTCTTGTCTTAGACAGCTTAGCTGTTAGCTGTAGCTGGATATGAACAGCATGTCTGAATTGAGGGAGAAGGAGGATTGAATTATGGATGAGGCTTTATAGGAGCAGGCGGCCTGTCTGGTCCCATATTCACTGTCCCATACAGGAGGAGCAGCCCTGCCCGCGAGCATCCCCACCACACGTCACTCACAGAAGGTGTTTGTGTGTGTCTACGTGTGCGCTTCTGTCTAAGTACTGTATGTTCACATGAAAGCATACTCCAGTGTTCCTACTGATGTTCTTACAAACATACAGCAAATATTTCTTCCTTTTAACTTTTTATTAAAAGAAGAAGTCAAGCATCTCATGTGTGTGCTGACACATTATAGGCAACCCCTTCAGAATGTCTAAAAAGTAGTAGTTTACCCTGATTCACACTACAGAATTGGTGTGGTGCATCCAAACAAAAACTAGCAGTAGCATTCCAGGAAAAGTAGCTTCAGTCAGTTTCAGAATGTAGCGTTAGACTAAAAACCTATGCAGACTGAACATTTTTATCCTTTTGTCCTGCTATCACACTGTGCAACTGTTACAGGCTGTGCCCTACATAAGCCATCTGCAACTTTTTAGAATAGTGCAACATAAGCAAGCACCTAACATAATTGTGCCATTGCAACGCCAGGGAGCATATATCGAGTGTCATCAATCCGCCTCAAATATTCTGACAGTGACAGAACTTGTCCAGAGGCTCCGACAGAGGCAGAGATTGACCCAGTCTGTCAATGACACTACACTTCCAGTCATCATTTACCGTGTCTGTGTTGGCCTAAAGGTGGCAAAAACATAATGCAGACATTACTTCACATACGGAGCACACACTGATTGGATGGGACTTGTCAGTCAAGCCTCTGAATGGCCACTAAACGGCTGAGAGGAGGCTCTCGGATTGGCGCCAGGAGGAAGGGAAGGGAAGAAGAGGATGAAACAAAAGACCGCTTGTTGTGGCTGATGTGTGATAAATGCAGCCGGTTGGGGGAGTTTTCACGCTCATTGGAGCAGGTCATTATGCAGGAATTGCTGCCTGCTCGGCCCAGACCGGCCCCGTATTGGTTTACTGAGACGCATGCAACCGACGGTGTGTGTTTCCCCTAAACCGCTTAGCTAACCCCCAAAACACATTCACGCACACCCCCTTGTTGCATGTCTCCAAGGACGCACTGGCATTGACTACATGTGGAGTGTGTTTGGAAAGAGGAAGGTATTATACACAGAACCACCATATGTGTCCAAAAGTGCAACATCTAATGGTGGGATGAAGGGGCCGAAGGGGACTACAGAGGTGTGAGTTCCAAACAATTCACCTCAAAGTGAGCCATACACGACCAGATAAAGCTGAAAGGTGTTCCTCCACGAGGGAATAGTCCAATTAACACCCCGACACAGGCTTGAGCTAATCTACAAGTTTCTACATGCAGGCTTGCTGAGGTTGCTTTGTGTGGTCGGGAAAACTAGATATGATGGAGACAGAATAACAAACACAGGCATAAAAACAGAAAGTGTTGTAAAAACTGACATGAAGAAACTGCAAAAAG
Source organism: Enoplosus armatus (assembly GCF_043641665.1). Taxonomy (NCBI): domain Eukaryota; kingdom Metazoa; phylum Chordata; class Actinopteri; order Centrarchiformes; family Enoplosidae; genus Enoplosus; species Enoplosus armatus. Next base: position 19,275,551 of record NC_092188.1, on the reverse strand, counting down.
CCACATTTATTTATGTTTTCGGCCATATTTATTGGATCCTGAGAACCATTCTCAGATGGACATCAGAAAACCGCATATGATGTGTTTTCTATGTGGGATTGCTTTGATAATTATAATTTAAACAACAACAGCTGAGCTCCTTTCCATCATAGTTTGCTCTTTTCTTTGCTTGTAAAAGTATTTTACATTTTTTTGGCTTTTAGGCTAAGCCAGCAAATCCCTCATTGTTGACTTTGTAAGATACAACTCAAAATAACTAAACCTACGCAGTGACAGCATCAGCACAATGAGCCACCCTGTTAATCTGATTTTACATCGTACTGAACAGAATGACTTTTTTCATTAATGCCTATCATGTGAATGCAACATAAGGAAGGTGACACAAAGACGCAGGTTCATCACTAACGCTGACGACTTGATGTCCTATAGGTGTTTTTCAAAGAACTGATGCATTGTTTTTTTTTCTCCACATATTTTTTCCCACATAGCAACGTGTCACATATAACACATTGTTATTAGAAACAGATGTTGATTTTATCGCCGGTGTCTGTGGCTTCTTTCACAACGTCGACACAGTGTCATGTGCGCTGGGGTACCAGGACACATTTGCATGACATACACACCTGTCCTCCACAAACCAACACGCTGCTGTAACACAATACGCAAGTAAAACTCAGGAGAGTAATGTTTCATTACATGACGAACAGAAGGTGAAAGCGAGGGAGGGGAGCAGGGGAGGCACACAGATGCATAACTTAAGTAAAAGCTATCCAAACCCATATTTGTTTACAGATTTGTTTAATAAGGAAAAATATATGCAAACAAATGAATTTGCCCGTGGTTGTAACTGTGTATTAAGATCATCACTTACAAGGCCAGGTCTCCTCTAGCCCTCTACAGTAGCCATCCATCATGCATTATTAAGGAAAATAGAATCTGCATAAAGCAGCAACAATGCCTTGAAGAAGTTTATTTATTTATTTGTTTTATCTTTTTAGGCACTGAGCAGCAGATCCAAGTACTCAGTTGCTGTTAGCTAATTACAAAGCATTTGATCTCTATGCCCCCAAGATGTGCAATTATAACCTCGTCTGAAAATTAGGGAAATATTTCACAATTAAAAATAGTGGGATGAAGATGCTCTGACAAAGCTAATGGCGACATTTCACCTGTGTGTGTGTGTGTGTGTGTGTGTGTGCGTGTAACATGGTTTTTGGTACTGAACTGGACAGGAGGCTGATTTAACAAAGCCATTGCCCTGCAACCATAGCTGACCTCGCTGTGGGGAGATAGCAAAGAAAGAAGGAAATATACCGTTTCCCAAAGCCGCTCCATTCATAGCGTACTTGTGGCATTTTAACTAGAAAGAAAGTTCTAGAAGAGGGGTAATTTGATCGCGGCGCTCTTAGGTACCTGTAGCCTAATTCTGCTGCAGTGCTATCTAAGCTGAGATCACACAGGCACTGCCACTTCTTTCTGGCTTATCTCTCTGCAGATCGCACAAGGAAGACAATTGTCATTACCATTTTATTAAAATGTGTCCTATCAGCAACATTTTCCCCTCACATATCTAACCTCTTTTTTTCCTTCCTTCCCCCCCCTCTAATTCTAATCATCATTCCCCTCCATCAGTTGCTGGGTCTAATTCCCTCTCTTCCTTCGTTTGCAAAGGACCTCTGCTTTCATCCTTGAGAAGGGCTTTAATTCGAAGTGCGACGCTGAATAAAGAAGGGAAGACGGAAAGAGAGCAAGAGAGAGAGGAAGAGAGAGAGAGTGATGTGGAAAGACAGTGCAGCAACGGAGACGTTCGGGTGTCAATCAATCCGGTGCGAGGGGCTGCAAGGGCCCGTGACTAGGGTGCGTTTGATCTGTGTCTTTCAAAGGGGGAACAGCGGGAAGGGCCATCACAGATGATTTGCCTCTCGCTGCTGGCCCTGGTGCCACTCTGACAGAGAGCAATCACAAGCAGGTTAATTCAACATCTACCTTCCTAATCTTTTTTTCCCCTGTCTCTTTCTTTTGGTCTCGTTCTGTCTACTTAGATGAAACACTGCTCTTTCTGCTACCACCCCCACCTCGCTTTTTTCCCTCTTTTGAAAGAGGGAGTAATCACAAGTGTACTTTCAATGCCTTTTCAAACTACCTATAGCTTGATTGTTTTGGTGTTAATCACGTAAGGAAGGTTGTTGATTTCTGCATTGCTACAATAGTTTATTTATGTGTCGCAAGCATAAAGCAAAATTTTGAGCAAACTGTAATGCATCAATGAAAGCAAAGTAGGATCAGTAATCTCTCTCTGGAAACTGGTGTCGTAAAGAATTTTCTTCTAGGGTAAGAAACACCATCAGCTGCATTTTTGGATAATTTCTTTTGCTGTCATTCTTTGGGTTCATATCTGCGGTGTGGTGTGAGCAGAATCTAAATTAGAGCGTCAAGATGACATCTTGAAAACATGCTGCTTAACTTGACTGAAAGAGGAGGATAGGTTTCCTCCAGATGACTGAAAGACGAGGCTCGTTCCAGACAAGGCCTGACCTTCGCCCAGAAAACTGAAAACTGAAACCCACAGTATACGTTGCTCACTATAGCCGGCTGGAATCTCAGTTGGATCATAACCACCTTTAAGATGAAGCCACAGCATTGGCCTGGACACATACAGAGAAAAATCCTTCTTTACTTGGTTTAACTGTTCTCATATGGCTTAACAGATCACAGTAAGGGCGACACAGAGAAACAAAATGAATCTGTGAGGCTTCTTCACCAAAGGTCAGCCATGCATAAGGACAAACAGAGGTGAGGGAAATTGTGGGGTGAAAGGGTAAGAAGGAGCGTAAAGGTGTGCTTTGACTTAAGGTGAGAGGGTACAGAGAATATGAAGCAGGGGGGTGTTCTTAAGAATAGGTGAAGGTAAAAAGGTTGTGCAGGGAGGTTAGGACATGGAGATTGGAGATAGAAGTTGGTCCTTGAATTTGAAGAATAGAAATTATACCAAAAATAAGCCTGTTTGAAAAATTCAAAGAAATAAACTTTTCAGGGTCATCACAAAGACACAACTCAGATCCATTCAGTTTCAATAGGAAATAAACCACAGTGCCCCCAGAATGCAGCCATTTTCTAGTAATGTCCCTGTCTGGCCTCTTTCCCATGGAGCTCCCCTCCAACTCTACTGCTTTTATTTAAGGTCAAAGGGATAACAGGATAAAGGCTGTCCTCTCTGCTCCTCTGAAGGACAAGCACTCTGCCGATTGGATTTGGTGGCCTTCAAGGACAAAGGAAGAACACTGTGATACAAAGGAACCAATAGAGGAGGAACAAGATTTCATCTGTCTCTATGGCCTGAATGATTGGCAGGGATGGCTAGACCAGCAATCTGAGTGCTGCCTCTTTGTGGCTGGGTGCCCTCCATCAGCATTGAATAGCAAGACTCGATCCATCGACAAAAACCACACTCAAGGATTCTGGAAGATCTGACCTCTGTGGAATAATAGGGCCTGGGCAGGGTTGCAGGGGCAGCCAGGTGATTTAATTCAGTGGAATGATTTCAAATGTTGATTTGTTTGTGGGTATAAACGGTGTGTAGACGTTTGTGTGCACATTACACATTGGAATACAAGTTAGTAAATGGAAGGTGGTAGGGTTCAAATGCTCGAAATAGCAGAAAAATAGTGAAGGCCACCATTAAACTGCCCTCGGTCAAGGCACTTAGGGGGCAGTCCAGTGATTTACTATGGCACTATAAAGTTTGGGGGACTTAAAGACACAGATTTAAAAATAATGAGATACAGGAAGAGGCATCCTGACTTTTAGTCCCTAGTGTGGGCAAAGCCCCAGAAACACTGGATCCTATACGTCCCATAATGCAATTCAATTGCATTTTTTAGACCTTCGCTGACTAGCCTTTCAAATTCCACATTTCCAGTTTGTGATGCAGGTTTTCTGTTAAAAAGTTGTCCCAAGGGTTATCGAAAACCCTGATGACATCAATATGGGCTATTTTCTCAAACTAAAAAGCCCCCTCCAGAGATACAGAAGACATCACTGAACATTGTTTCTAAATGTAGGCATATAAGTTCAAGTCTTTCTCCTGACAGACAGGAAATGCATGGAATGTTGTGGGTGTAGAGAACAGGCACCGAGGTACAGCAGAGTACACACAGATAATGCCAGGTCGCTGCAAAGGTGCATTGTTGGACTCTAAACTTCGGGCGGCATGGTGACGCAGTGGTTAGCACGGGAGGTAAAGCGGGTTGGGAGTTCGATCCCCGGCTGCCCCCGTCATGTCGAAGTGTCCTTGAGCAAGACACTGAACCCTAAGTTGCTCCCGATGGAGACCAGCACCTTGCATGGTCGCCATTGGTGTGTGAATGTGTGAGTGAATGGGTGAATGAGACTTAGCTGTAAAGCGCTTTGGGAACCGTTTACCATTTATTTAAACTTAACCCTTCCACAACTCAACCAGCTCTTCACTAATCTGGTGACAGGGCTCATTTTTGAAACGCTTTGTTCTATTTCTTTCCTTCTTTCTTTTTTTCCTCTCAAGTACAAATTGAACAATTCGTTACCTGCATGGAGGTAGGCGAGGTCTGGATTCTCAATATCAGGGTGGCTTTCCTTCAAGTGGTTGCGGAACTCCATGGGAGAGTTGGTGGCATAGTTACATTTGGGACAGTTGTACATCTTCACGCCCTCGTGTTTGCCCGTATGGAGAATGTGCTTCCGGATGTTCTCAGCACAGTTGGATCTAACAAACAAAGATGGAGACAAACAAAGATGAAAGGCCTCATTCCTTTTTGGAATAAATAAAAAACAAAAAAAAAACAAAGATTAAAAGATGAGAGTTCTGAGGGAGGAAACACAAGATGAACGCTTGGCAACATTCCCAAGAAAGGTTTCCTGTACTAACATTATATTTTGTTGCATTGATGACACACACACACACACACACACACACACACACACACACACACACACACACACACACTCTAGAAAAACCTCAAGCTGGGCTTTGGTGTTGAGGGAGCGACCATGTTTGGACAGACTCTCAAAGCATTCATTGCCTAAATATGCCTTTTTGAAACAGGCCCACAACCACAGGATGACTTAAGACTGCTTTCACAAATAGAAAAACACAACATGTTATCCTGCAAATTCTTTGAGATTCCGTCACACTCTTACATATCTGTTAGATATTTTCTATCCTCACAGTTGTTCAGGTTTAGGGTGTAACGGTGCCGGGAGCAGTGGGTGATGCCTGCTCTGAAACAGGATCTAGAGGCCTACTGACTGTATTAAAGATACGTCTCAAGACATCTGTTATGCATTATGTATCTTTTGCATTTGTATGAAAGGTATAGGAATAGTGTATGCTATGTTATGTGTGTGAGAGGGTTTGTGGGTCTTTGGGCTGGTCAGATAGGACAGGCCAAGCAGTGAGAGCTACTGCAGGGTGTAGGATGTAATGATGTCAGCTCAGAGAGTCACACACAACCCTCTGCTGATTAATGATGCTGCCTGACCTGCTCCCAGGCTCTATCTCAACCTGCCCACGGACACACAAATACACAATGGGCAAGACAAACATGCACATACATACATACATACATAGACATGAACAAGCCTTAGTTTGCGCCAAAATAGGAATTTTAATCTCTGATATGACTACACAGGTGCAAATATACAGACCTGAATCCACAAACACCCCCCCCCCCCAACACACACGTGCACAAGAAAGCACACCTATAATGCATCATGCAAGCAGGCATGTGCAGTGTAGAACACAGTTTCATACACACACATAAACACACACCATCATGTGTTGATGGATGGGGCACTCGTGCTCAGTTTGGACCTGACATTCTCGGACAGTATAATACGCAATTACTCTCCCTTATCACCTTGGCCGGGACAATAAAGCCTCACAGTGCCATAGCTCACGCCAGCCAAGGAGAGAATTTGTTTTCACTTTTGCAGAGACACCTCTCTCCATCATGGGGCCACAGTCCAGCCCGGCTTCACTGGGGCCTAAAAAAAAAAGAGAACAGAGCGGGCCCTCTCTTGGTTCTGCTCATGCTGTATGAAATACATAAGCACTAGCCCCTGGTGATCAACGAGGGCTCTTCACAAAACTGAACACTACAGTAGGTTGGGATACCAAGCTCTCAACAGAAGAAAACACTTTTTAAAAGCAGGAATCCACAGTCATGAAGGGATGTCTGTTTTGCCAGATCACAGATCACCATATAATTTAACATATATCTAGTTCATGAAAGCTTAACATTTATCATTCCTGGCTCACAGGGGCATTAAATTAAGCAGAAGACCCCGGTAGTTAGCATGAGCACTGATCGCCACAGGGAATAAACAGATAAATAAAAGAGGGCCAGTTTTGAACCTCCAAAGAACCCAGGAAAGAGATGCCACAATACTGGCCACACTTTGATTCACAAGTGACATGTGGTACACTAGGCTTGATATCGAAAATCTAAAAAAAGATGACGCACATGATCAACATTAACTAAGGCCTGATATGAAAACCATAGATTTAAGGTCTTGTAGGTTTACATCAATGTCAAGTGTCAAGAATGTGAAGAGTTTCAAGAATTTAAAGTCATTTATCAAACAAACTGGCACACATTGTTGTGATTACTTTATCAGCCATCACTAGCAAAACTATAACAGGTTCACAGACAAATCATGGCCACATCTGTTGACTGTTCTTCTGCATAATGAAAAGACAGACTTGAGAATTTAAACCGTCACATGCTCATGAATTACGGTAAATCATGCTGCTAAAAAATGCATTAAATACTAAAAGTGAACTGATTTCTTATTCGAAAGCGGGAGCATAAATAGATAAAATTTGAAGCGGAGCTAAAAGGTTCTAAAGGGAGCGCGGGTGGATTCCTAGGGGGGCCATGCTATCTCTCAGATATGGTAATGGCGTAATTGTCATATTAAAACAACACAACGTGCGTTTAGGAGTCAGCAGGTGTCACAGTTAGTGAAAGCCCACACCAGCCCTCCTACCATACACTGTATTAATTAGTCCAACACTGTTTCAACTTCCTCCCCCATCCATGCACTCACCATGGGAATCAGCCATACTGATGCTCAACGGAAACATCACCCCTTCTCTGCCTCTTCCTGTCTCTCTCCCTCTCTCTCCCCTTTATTTTACCCATTTCCATATTCCTCCTCCCAACGAGTCGATGGTAATTGAGGGGCGCTTCGTTAGAGGAGATTTAAATGTGTTTCTTTGTGTGCGTTAAGAGTTGGGAGTTGGTTGTATTTGGATCATTGGTGCTATTTGGATCTTATTCTGCCAAGGAGGCGCGGTTATCATCATTAATGCCCCCCCCCCCCCCCCCCACCCCCACCTCCCTCATCTCTTTCTTCACTTTACAAGGTCGCAAACCTCCCTGGCATTGACAGTAAGCGTGTCATCCTCAAAGCCGCCATCGTCTCGAACTGAAACAGTTTTCGAACAGGTAGATTGAAACATGAATGCCGCAGCATTCAATAAACAATAATAGCCCCAGAAGGATGGTAACTTGGCAGGAGTCAGAGGCTACATATCAATTAGACCGTTTAAGATGCCACTGTGACTTTAATGAGAAAAAAAGAAAAAGAAAACTCCTCACTGTGAACAATAGAAATGATTCCTTAAACACTGAAGTAAAGAAGTTTTGCTGCTTGCATAAATAGCTGGAGAATAGTCAAGTAGACATCATTAATTGACAGCCCAGGACTCTCAGTGCAATATCATTAGAATATTTTTACCACTATTCCCCAACTATAATTATCCCCCTCTATTATCTATCTCTGTCTGAATAGGAGATGAGTGGCATTTGATAGATCATTCACTCCCTGCTCATTTACATGCATTTGAGGAGCAGCCTTGATGGAGATTACATTGTATCAAGTGGAAACCATACAGTAGATGTCATTCATAACATGTAATATGGATATTTTAATAGTGAAAATCAGGTGTAAAATAGATATATAAATATTTTTCTATGAGCAAGAACTGTCAATCACACAAGCGCTTCATTCGCCTCAGACCTAAATATGTCTTTACAACTGCATCATATTTCTTTCTTAAGCCTGGCTAACATTGAAAGGTCAAACGTGCTAACTCATCTGGTAGCTCCTTCTCCTGATCGGGCCACCAGAGACGTCAGGGTTTTAAACATGTATTCAGAGTGTAAAAGCAGGGCGGAGGCGAGGCCCCTCGTGGCTGTCTGGGGCCCCCACATTCAATTCCTCATCCTCACATTAGTAAGCCAGCAGGGCGTTTCCTCAACCTCCCTCCTCCTCCCACCTTGCCCCCATTTCCCTGCCCTCTAGACCTCTCAGAACCCCTGGGGCCACCAAAATGTTAATTGGGCTTCTAATTTACTGTTTCATTTGCCACTATCTGTAATGATCATTAAGTATCAGTGCAGGAACAATGGGACCAGGAACATTTGGCTTGTTCTATGTACCATATCTTTCTTGTCCAGTACAGTGGTTTGATGTGGGACCAAAATTTGCCCTCAGGTAAAAGAGTCAGCTAATTTACATGATAAACTATTCTTTACATACATTTTCAATACTTAAAGCCTTTGACCTAATATGACTCAGTTTAATGAGACATTTGAATAGGATTCAACGAATGTATGCAAAATGGCGTCTTCTTCATCCTTCAGTCTTGGGTTTTCTTCCTGGGTTCTCAGGTTTAGTGTCTCCTGAGGGAAAACATTTCTGCCATAGCAAGAATGGAATTCTGGGGAAATTAAATATAGACTATCGTTAGCTCCAATTAACAGGACTAAGAGTCTCGAGCCATGCTAACTGTTCTGTGAGGATGTACTTGGGTACAGTGGTGCTTATAATGTCAGTATGCTAACATGCTCACAAAGGCAATGCTAACATGCTGAAGTCTTGTAGGCATGTTGTTTGCAGTATTCACCATCTTAGTTTAGCATGTTAGCATTCTAACATTTTCTAATAAGCACTTAATACAAAGTATAGCTAAGACTGATGGGAATGTCATTAGTTTTGCAGGTATTTGGTCATAAACAAAAAATAAATTTACAGTGCATCCGGAAAGTATTCACAGCGCTTCACTTTTTCCACATTTTGTTATGTTGCAGCCTTATACCAAAATGGATTAAATTCATTTTTTTCCTCAAAATTCTACACACAACACCCCATAATGACAACGTGAAAAAAGTTTTTGAGATTTTTGCAAATTTATTAAAAATAAAAAACCTGAGAAATCACATGTACATAAGTATTCACAGCCTTTGCTCAATACTTTGTTGATGCACCTTTGGCAGCAATTACAGCCTCAAGTCTTTTTGAATATGATGCCACAAGCTTGGCACACCTATCTTTGGGCAGTTTCACCCATTCCTCTTTGCAGCACCTCTCAAGCTCCATCAGGTTGGATGGGAAGCGTCGGTGCACAGCCATTTTCAGATCTCTCCAGAGATGTTCAATCGGATTCAAGTGTGGGCTCTGGCTGGGCCACTCAAGGACATTCACAGAGTTGTCCTGAAGCCACTCCTTTGATATCTTGGCTGTGTGCTTAGGGTCGTTGTCCTGCTGAAAGATAAACCGTCGCCCCAGTCTGAGGTCAAGAGCGCTCTGGAGCAGGTTTTCATCCAGGATGTCTCTGTACTTTGCTGCATTCATCTTTCCCTCTATCCTGACTAGTCTCCCAGTTCCTGCCGCTGAAAAACATCCCCACAGCATGATGCTGCCACCACCATGCTTCACTGTAGGGATGGTATTGGCCTGGTGATGAGCGGTGCCTGGTTTCCTCCAAACGTGACGCCTGGCATTCACACCAAAGAGTTCAATCTTTGTCTCATCAGACCAGAGAATTTTGTTTCTCATGGTCTGAGAGTCCTTCAGGTGCCTTTTGGCAAACTCCAGGCGGGCTGCTATGTGCCTTTTACTAAGGAGTGGCTTCCGTCTGGCCACTCTACCATACAGGCCTGATTGGTGGATTGCTGCAGAGATGGTTGTCCTTCTGGAAGGTTCTCCTCTCTCCACAGAGGAACTCTGGAGCTCTGACAGAGTGACCATCGGGTTCTTGGTCACCTCCCTGACTAAGGCCCTTCTCCCCCGATTACTCAGTTTAGATGGCCGGCCAGCTCTAGGAAGAGTCCTGGTGGTTCCGAACTTCTTCCACTTACGGATGATGGAGGCCACTGTGCTCATTGGGACCTTCAAAGCAGCAGAAATTTTTCTGTAACCTTCCCCAGATTTGTGCCTCGAGACAATCCTGTCTCGGAGGTCTACAGACAATTCCTTTGACTTCATGCTTGGTTTGTGCTCTGACATGCACTGTCAACTGTGGGACCTTATATAGACAGGTGTGTGCCTTTCCAAATCATGTCCAATCAACTGAATTTACCACAGGTGGACTCCAATTAAGCTGCAGAAACATCTCAAGGATGATCAGTGGAAACAGGATGCACCTGAGCTCAATTTTGAGCTTCATGGCAAAGGCTGTGAATACTTATGTACATGTGATTTCTTAGTTTTTTATTTTTAATAAATTTGCAAAAATTTCAAAAAAACTTTTTTCACATTGTCATTATGGGGTGTTGTGTGTAGAATTTTGAGGAAAAAAAATAATTTAATCCATTTTGGAATAAGGGTGTAACATAACAAAATGTGGAAAAAGTGAAGCGCCGTGAATACTTTCCGGATGCACTGTAATTTGACCTGATGATGGCATTGGATGGAAAGGCAGGGGATCAAAAGTCAATAGGATCCATCCTCTGGAAACCACAAATATCGATGCAGAGTTTTGTGCAAATCAATCAAGAAGAAGTAAAGATATTTCACTGGCTGTCACAGTCATCCCTTCAGCCATGCTGCTAGTGTGGCTCATAAAAATATTGATCGTATATTGGCCTACAAACATTGTAGTTGAACTCAAAAGAGCACATATTAGAAGACAAGATGCAGCCTTCTTACAGAGTTAAATGACACTTGTAATTATTTAGGCATAAACATCTTCGAAGCATCTTAGATGCATCTTAAATCAAACAATATCAGTTAAAAACTCCTACACTGGTCGATCCTTAACTGACAGAGTCAAGAGATACTTCATGATAACTTTGGGTACAAGGTGACATAATCCTTTGATAATTGCAAAATAATAGCCTGACTACAATTATTACTTCTCAGCATTTCATTTTTTTCTAAGTTGGACTGCATACAAAAGACTTTTGAAATGAGTTGACTGCAGCGGAGCAGGTGTAGCAAGCTGCTGAAATGACTTTGTCACAGAGGGGAAAAAACGAATGAAGAGTACATCTAAAACCAATGATGGGTTTGAGATCATTCCCTTTCACACTCGTTTGCCACAACCTGACAAGAAAGCACAGGATGAGAGAAAGAGAGAAAGACAGAGAAAGAGAGAGTCAAGGGGAGAAGGAAGGAGGGGGAGAGGGAGAGAGAGTGAGAGAAAGAGAGAGAGAGAGAGAGAGGGAGGGAGGGAGAGAGGGAGAGAGAGAGAGAGAGAGAGAGAGAGAGAGAGAGAGATGGAGATGTGCAACGCCAGCCAAAACTTTTTCAATTTCACCGACAATTTCCTGTGTAATTACTGATGTGGTATGATGGTGTTTTAATGACAGGGACCTGCCAGTGACAGTGACATTGTGTGTGTGTGTGTGTGTGTGTGTGTGTGTGTGTGTGTGTGTGTGTGTGTGTGCGTGCGAGAGAGAGTGTGTGCATGTGTGCTGTGGGAGATCTTGCTGGGCCTGTTGATGATGGCAGAGTGATGAGATGGAGCCGTGCTGTGGAGATTAGACCTGTCTGCCCTCACAAACACACACACACGTACACACACACACAAAGCCTCTAGCATTAACGCCACCCCCCACACATCCAAACTACCCTACAATGCCACCTGCTATCTCACCATCACACTCACTCACTTATAAACCCCCCGCAGCCCCTCCTACCCCCACATATCAACCCCCTGATCATCAGTGCCATGGTGGCGGCCATCAGCGCCACCAACTGTGGGCGGGTCAATGAGCCGGTACCTGTAGTCGCACCAGGGGCAGCGGTATGGTTTCTCCCCCGTGTGAACACGTTTGTGCCGCGATAGATGGGACTGCGTGGTGGAGGCGAAGTTGCAGAGCTTACATTTGAAGGGTCTCTCTCCTGTGGGGTGGGGGGGTTGAAAAGATAAGAGACAGACAATGGTGATGACATCAAGATGACATAAATGTTTTCACTGACAAACACACATCGACACATAAATATACAAACCCGGGTAGAAGGCTACAACTGACACCATTTTGCTGGCTTCATAAATCCAAATTCAGGACTTGAGTTGTTCTATGCTATGTGGGATTCATTTTCTGACACAACAGAGCCATTAATGGTTCTGAATCTACTGTTTAACTACAAAAGCTACACTTTCTGTAGAAAATATCAGTGCGCTCGCTAACTCTGAGCAGTGACAGTAGTTGAAGTGTCAGCAGAGTTAGTTGATAAATATTGTGTTCACAGTTTATCTGTCTGTCAGCGGGATATTTTAAAACTTACAAATGCATCCCCAGAAATATCATAGGAATAATTTTGATGGAAGTCCAGATGGATGATTTCTATCATTAGATGATCACCATATTTGACACATAGCCATTAATCTTACACTGATTTGATTCTAAATTGAAAGGGCATGCTCACACGGTCAAGGTATCAGTTCAACTCAAAATCAAAATGGCAGGACTGATGTCTGTAGGTGAAAGCTTTGTATGTTTAATTATTCTTTATTTCAAATGGCAGACCAGAGTGGTGAGGGAGTGTTTAACTCAACAGCTTCAGGGATGTCAGTGTTGAACTGAAATAAAACCTCACCCTGCTTTGAGGAGCTGCTAACCTCCAAAACATTTATGAAGTTTATTAAAATGGTGTGGTGACTTGTGGTGTCCAGTGTTTGGTAGAATATTGCTTCAGTGACATTTTGATACAGACAAGAACAACATTGGCCACTGAATCCTGGTAAATTTGGGGCATAAAAGTGGATATATTTAAAGACATGAAATAACAATACAATGTTGTCTTTAGAGAAGTTGAACCCCAAAACTTAAAAAAAAAACTGTATCAGTCAAACTATGACAAGAAAAAACTGTCAGACAAGGTGGTGCCTTCATATGCAGCTGCACGACAACAGATTTGAACTGAAGCTGAATCAATTGAGCTGAGCTGAATCAGTGGAATTGACACATGTCAACACAGGAGAGGAGGACAGAAATTGGAGGTTTCGGGGGAAAATGGCAGAGAAACTGAGGAGCAAACAAAATGAATTATGAAAACCTAAATGAATATTTATAACAGGATTCTTGATCCTTGGGCGCCTGCCAGACAACGGTTAAGAACAGTATTTGTTTCACTATCCCAATTTCCAAAAAAGCACTCGTTATTGACAGCCTATCTGAAAAATGCAATTTCCCTAAGCGACAGAATGACATGGTGAAATGATAACTGAAATTAAAAATCTCAGATTCAGTCAGCCATACTGGTACACATGCCTATCACTGACAGCAGCATGTCACACTGACGCCTGTGTCTGTGTGTGGGTGTGGGTGTGTGTGAGAGATAGCAAACAGTTGCTAAAACTATGTGAAAAGAATATTCTGGCTGTTCAGATCTTGAAGTGTCAATCACCGTCCAAGAATATGAAGGTCCACACATACAGCAGTTAGTGTGTGTGCTTAGATTAGTTCACAACGTGAGTTCAGGATGTGTGTGCTGTTGCTTACCTGTGTGCTGGCGTCTGTGTTTGGTGAGGGCGTGTCTTGTGCCTCCAGCGAAACCACACAGGTCACACAGATAAGACTTCTCTCCTATAGAGACAGATTGAGAGAAGAAGAAAAGGATGAAGCAATAGGTTCTTCTTGGTTAAGTGCAACAAACTGTTGCCATGTTCCCAGATCTCAAAAATTACTTTGGTGAGTACAATGTTATGATAACTGATAGCCACAGCTATAAAAAATAATATTTACGTTGTAATAAACCAAAATCTTTTAATGGGACCTTGGAAACAATGCCCTCCAATCATGCTTTACATACAGGAGGATACTGACAGGATGTAAAAAGCTAATGAGGACCTGATCAGACTGTTTCAATGTTACCTGGAATTCAAACTAACTTGAAAACCAACACAAAGCAACAAAAACAGGATATTTCTAAATGCTGAAACTGTAAAAGAACATTAAACCTTTAACACTTGAATGTGAACTGAGCTTGACAAATAAAATTGAATTAAAAGACAACATGTTTGTGTTTTTAATATGTATGAGTTGTGTTATGCATCAACCTATGTGTTGGTGTGCATTTGGATCAAGCTTATTATGACACACTGCAAATGCAAATAATGTCATTAATAATAAAATAAATAAACTGCTACTACTGCTGGTATATGAAGCTACACAATTCATGACATCTGTCTTCTATCAGTTGTCTTCTATCAGTCTGCCTCAAAACTAAACATGGCTCAATATAATGAATCTGTCACTAATACTTTTAAACTTGCAATGACATTAATAAAAAAAAAACAGAATTAAATAGTAAAATTACAACCTCAAATATTGTGGGGTGGTAATAAGTGAATTAGTTATTGGAGTAGATTTATGAAATCCTTGAATCCTTTCGAGTGGAAAAGTCTGGTGGAGGAAGGAATGAGTGGTGCTTCCTTCACTCAGCACTTCTGCCGAGGTGCTATTGAGCAAGGAAGTGAGAGCTCAAGTAAAGACAAAGGGGAAGAAAATGTCGTGTTAACGGATTGGGAGAAATGTGTGATGGAGGAGAAAGTGAGAAAAGGAACGACAGACTGAACAGATGAGCAGCGGGTCTAGTTGGCTAACAGATGAGCCAAGCAGAAGTCACAGATCACTAGTGTATATCCATCAGAGCTCTCACAGCTAACTAATTCCTCCAATCAGATGGATCCGTGTAAATATGTCAAATGGGGGACGGGAAATTGCCAGTGTGGTTTATTGACTGTGATAAAATCTGAAAAGCACCGCTGAACATAATTACATACTTGTCAGAGCCATAAAAATTAGCTTTATTATCAATGGGATGGTTTTGTACAACTTCATTTGGGGGCGATGCCTTCCAGATGGGGAGCGTGGAGAGCTTTTTTACACTCCTCCTCTCTTCCCTGCATCTGGCTCTGTCATTAACAGCATGATGGTCTCCCCCTCTCTCTCTCCCTCTCTCTCTCCCTCTCTCTCTGCCATTACACACAGGCAGTCACACACTCCTACACACTCACAGCAACATTTGTGATGAGACTCACTCAGGGGAGCACATGCACGTACAAACACAGTTATAGAATGGACACAGATGTGCATGCAAATGCGCACACATGCACACACAGAGAGCTGCAGATATTCCCACACACAGACACACAAATCAAACTGCATGCAGTGTACATGTTGTATACCAGCACATACATTGAAACACTGTAGGTACCACACATTCTAACATACAGACACACGCTGCATGTGTGTACATTATGTGCATCACTTAAATATTCATCTAAATGCTGATGTTGAACTCCAGCTCTCGCCACACACTGATAACACATTTGGGTGACTCTTCCAGCTGGGCCTCAGCGGTGCTCTGCTCCTCTTCTGCACAGATAGCAGCTTTCACTGAGTCCGCAGAGACAAAGCAGCCTCAAGTTTCCTCTATTACACCCATTTAAAGCCACTCGACTGTGAGAAGAGTTTTAATGCAGTGCCACTTAAAGGGGAGAAAAACAGCCTTAAAAAGGTGCATTCGTTAGCCAATTCATACAGGTTCACTTTTCAATCCCAGTGTGAATGGCCCTTAAAGGAACAATGTTTTCATATAAATAAATGTCCATTCTGCTACTTTCTGCTTTCCGTTCTTTACATTTGCTGTTCTAAATACATGATGTGTGATGTTCCTGGAAAATAAATATCACAGACTTTGAAATTGTGCAAAAGAAAATATATTTTATATTTTTCGTAAAAAAGACATCCAGTGATCTCTGATGAGCAGAAACACTGCAGTAATGAGCACTTAGCATAAACGATGGAGACAAAATAAAAATAAAATCATTAATATTTTAAACCCCCTAAAACAGATTTTTTTTCTCTGTATCTTCAATATTCACAACCAGACTAAGCAACAATCAAGATTTGAAAGAAACATCCTTAGGTGTCATCTATTGTGAGTTTGACAGTCAAAACGGAGCAAAAAACTCACAAATTCATCACATTTTGATTCAAATATGGCCAACTTGATTGGTGCACGTTATTACTCAACATGACCTTTTTGTGGGTGAGCCCTGCCCACTACAAACCAGTGAGAGGAGCACAGACAAAAACACAAATACAGAAGTATGCACTGTGAAGTATCCAAAACTGTTCCAACTTGGGCAGAGGCTGTTGTGTTCATGTAGGACCCCATTGCTCATAGAGAGAAAATTGGTTTCAGGGCCTGTGATGCAAAAGAAAAAGTCTTCTTTATTCCTGCGTCTCTAAACTCTACAATAGTTACTAAGGATCTGGTCGGACCTTTCCTCCCTATCAGAAAAACAGCACCAGCCCCTCTTCCACCCCCCCACCCCCCTCCCTTCCATCTCTCATTACGCCCAACGCTACAAGACCCCACCACAGAAAAATCCATAGCCATCGATCCCTACGCCCAGCCGCGGTCGCCACAATTATTCTCGATGAGGAAACGTTGGCGATAAATTACATGTGTGCTTTTCATCTGCTGTTCTGTGGCGGTGAGCCCTCTGAGGACCTGGGTGGGGACGGCGAGGTGGGGTAGTAGAAGAGTGACGTGCTGTCAACACTGGAGGATCCGGATGGCTAAAGAAGCATGGACCCCCCCATAACCACAACACAACCTTGCACTGACTGCATTCATTCGTAATTCACCTTAACCTCGACCTGTCTGTACACGATTAACCCTTAACCCTTACCTTAAACTTTATCCTTATGCAACATTAACCCTGAAACCACGTTTATCAGCCTCAACCTTAAGTCTTACTCTAACCTGAACTCAACTCTCACTCCAAACTCTGAACTTAGAGATCAATCCCCAGCTGTTCTCTTGCAGAGGTGAAGACCAGACACACAAAACTGCAAACAAACACAGATCAAGCTATAGGTCATATACGTCTATTTAAAAGCATACACAATCTGATGCACCAAAAGTCTAGCTCCAGACACAATAATGCTCTAAAAACTATATTTTCTGCTAATGTGTCTGCACTGAGAGCCCTTAAACTTTTTGGCAATTTGAATATTGGCTCATCTCCTCTCTTTTGTTCCCATGATACACCTCAACCCTCCACCCCTTACTGGAATTAAATGTGCCTTATTGCGAGACAATAAAAGAACTTTGAAGTCAAAATATGCAACCTCTCTTTGCATGTGTGTGTGAATATATATATATATATATATATATATATATATATATATATATATATATATATATATATATATATATGTATGTGTGTGTGTTTTAAATAACCCCAGAGGCGTCTGCATGCAGCTATAATTGCCTCCCTCATTAGTTATGTTTTAGCAGGAGCGAATGGGAGGGCAATTAATTTTACCGCTTAATTTTTGACACGGAATCCGCTGCTGTATTGATGTGCTCGCCATTTTGGGTCTCATTTTTCAGGGAAATTAATTGACAAAGTGCGAAGATTTATCAGCATATCGCCAGATTAAGCGACAAACTGAAGCAATGAGGAAATCAATTGTGGCCCTGTCGCTGTGTTCAACCCCCCTCTACCCCCCCTCCCCACAATGCCCAAGAGCCTGGGAAAAGCTGGGTGGGTCAGACGCGGTGCACTTATTTATTTATTTGAGTCGCTCATTCATCAGCCGTTACAAATGACCCTGGCGGCTGACGACCACTGAATCCCCCACCCCCGCCCCCCTCCCCCTCCCCCTCCCCCTCCCTCAGACATGACTGGTGTGTGAGGAGGGAGTGATTAACATAAAAAACACACAAATCAGAGAGGAACAATGAATCCCGTTAGAGGCAGGAGAAGGAGAGCGGAGGTGTTAACTTTTTTTCTTTTTTGGGGAGGGGGGCTCTGCATGTCACAACCAGCAACTCTATCTACGGGATGTAACACGTATCATGTATCATTTTCCATTAGGGACTCCTTAGTCTATGGCAACAGTGTAGTTATGGGTGCAAATGCAAAATATGTATTGTTGAGTTTGCCTTCATCAAGTGTGTCTTGCTGAGCTGACGGTTTGCTGAGTCCTGCTCCACATCAGTTACTGTTGCTCTGCCTGTCAAACTTTCCAGGACCAATTTCCAGACGGTGGGGAAGTAATACGCAGTGGATGTGCTATCTTAAAGGTTTCTTCTCCAATGTAACCTGAAACCCCACAAAATAATGTAGTATTAAATACTCCTGGCTGTGGAGTAAAGCTACCTTAGGTTAGTAAGTTTGCTGCTTAGCCGAACATGCTAACATTTGTGGTTTACATCAGAGCAGACAAACACAATGTTTAATCCATTCTTTACACTTTTGAAAACGTGAAGAAGTCCAAAGCTTGACAGGTCTGCCGTGCGTACTTACAGTTGCTAAGCTATGATTTGACAATCGCTGTTTGAGGGAGGAGTTTAGCAAACGGACCGTTATGCAAACTTTGTCATTCCAAGTTACGATGGTTCATTTGATATGTTTTTTGTGATTACTGTTTCCTAATGTGCATCCTATCCGTACATTGTCTCAGTGCTCAACCTATGCTCAATCTGTCTCATGGTGCTTCAGCATGAGATCATGACACTGACTGCTGTTCTAAGAGATTAGGAATGTTATTTTAAGGGAATACAAACCAATTATACACACTTGACATACACAAGACCAGCTCATTCAAAACTTGCCACTGTGATGAAGTTCTTGGTAAGAGGGATAGTTGTTCTCCATCAAGTGACTTTGAATTTTACAGTTCTAACAAATGAGCTAGATGTGTGTATCATTACACTCCAGTACAAACTCCCCAGTTAGTCATCGTCCTGTAAGCCTCTACACAACCCACACACACACACACACACACTGTAACTCACATTCCCTCCATTACTGGCTGCTCTGTTCCCAGGAAAGATTAGCTCAACTTTAAAATCTCCTACTTATTTTATTAGTATTGCATCTTAGTGCCGTGAAGGAGCCGATTTATAACCTTTAAACAGATCACACACATGCAGATAATATTTCAGTGTGTCAGGTTGGCTGCTGGAATGTGATTGCAGTGATTGTATAGCTGTAGCTAACCGTCCAACCCAGCACCAATTACAACTGGCAAAGGAGTGTCGGGGGGTCACAGCAGAGCAAATTGTGTTAGCTTTTTTGGGTGTTGCTAATCAAGTCAGGTCTTGTCACTCACTAAAATGAGGTTGTCTCTGGTTCAATCTTTATTCTCCTATTTTCATATGTTTTTATTTGGTCACCCTTGAAGCTCTCTTATTTCATCACTTTCCTGTTTCCATCTCAATCACTTCACTCACTCTCTTCAAGTCTGTGTTTCACACAAATTCACACAAAGACACACTCACACATACAAACACACCACCACACACCACCCCACGCCTCTCCAGGTGACAGCTAGGTGACAGTGCGACGGCAGCCGCCTGATGGGGAATGATGAGGGCTGGAAACAAATGAAAATAAAACGTCTAATTATGTCAGAGGCGCCTTGACGTTACATCACTGTTAAAACACATTTAAAATAACATCCAGCAAGTCTTACACTCACACACACGCACACACAGCAGGCACCCGTGACGGATGGAGGGCACTCCTGCAAGCGCTCAGTCAGGCTGTCAGGCCACTGGCTGCTGCTGCTTCTGTCATTGACTTAAAAGGGCATCAAGGAGCTGTGTGTGGGACATTACTGAGGCCGAGGGGAAACTGCTGGGCTGCAGCATAAAGACACTTTCAGAGAGGCTGACTTGGGCTCCTATCGAGGGGCTATTATTCAAGACAGTATCCTCCCACCGCCCACCGCACCATCTGTCTATCCAAAGTTTATACTAAGTAAAAAAACACAACTCAGTACAGTCCCACAGTGTACTGTACAGTATGTACAGAAATACAAAGGGAAGGATGGAATTGGAAAGAAAAGGCACTGCGTATCTAAAAAAAAAACCATGAGATTAATACCCACTGATTTTAACACTAAATGTCTTGTTTTGTGTTTCATCATGTTTATGCTCTAATCCAGTTTTAAGTGTACTCGTGAAACACAGAGAAAGTGGGTACAGATTCATTATCACATCAGTTTGCTGCAAAGCTCTACGTATCTCTATGTATATTCACGCATCTCTATGTATATGAATTTAACTAAGGTTAGATAAGAGAGTAAAACAGCTTTACCCTCTGTATTGCTAGTTACATTAATAATATACACAACATACTTCATGGTTTTAAAGGGACAAAAACGCAGCTTTTGAAATCTAATTGCTATAAATCATTAAAACTGACTTTTTTTATTTGTGGATCTACTCAAATTTGTAATAGTTCTCTTTTTTGGATCAAAGGTGGGAGACACATGATATGAATAAACAAACATCATACACACCAAAATTCATGTGCATTTTCCCCTTTTTTCACATTTGCATCGTAGAACACACACTGGACCGGGGAATGTGGGAAAACACACTCTTGAGGATCAGATGGATCCAATGAACACACACTTGCTTGACCAGCTGGGTTTGGGGAACACACACAATTGGTGACCAGATGGATTTTGGGGAAATACACATGACAAACCAGTTGGATTTGGGGAATACACACTACCTTAATTCCCTCATCAAGCAACCCTCCAAGTCTGGAGGATGGCAGAAAACAAAAACAAACATGAAATACAAACATCTTTTTCCATCTCTCTTTGGCTATTAATTGTCTCTTTTCGAATATAATTGGCTGATATAACATCATATAATTGTGACGGTCCTATTGGGATCAGGAGGTAAGGGTGTAACCATCTAACAAGAGTGTCTGCAGGACCGCCAAGAACCAGTTCTCGATTTTCTCTGGATGTTGAAAATCAGTACAGATGGACAAGTCATGACTATTATCAGCCAAAAACGTGTGTATATATTTTTTTCTTCCCAAACAAAGCTGTGAAGATTCATAATTAATGTGAGATTTTCACAGCTAACACATGAACTTCATTTTATTAAACAGTCTACAGCTATAGAGGAATGAAAAAGTACATTATGTCTGGTCCAAGTATAGTGTTTCTTGATAAATAACCTTCTGTCTCCCACTCATAAAAAACGCTATTTGCCTGTAAAAAAAAGCAAATCTCATGAATTTTGCAGTTTAGAGTGTCAGTCAACGTGTTTATGGAGGAGTAGAGCAGTAATGGTTCACGGTGGAGGTTACTAGCTCTCAGTGTCTCACCAGTGTGTGTCCTGTAGTGGTCCTTCATGGCTGACAGGTTGAGGAAGGCATAGTGGCAGGACGGCCAGGCGCACTTATATGGTTTCTCCCCACTGTGCAGTTTCATGTGGTTGTTCAGGGCCCATTTTTCACTGAAGGAGCGCTCGCACAACTCGCATTCAAACTTCCTGCAGGAGGAGAAGAGAGGCAGAGGGGAATGAGGAGGAGGAGGAGGAGGAGGAGGGGAAAAAAAACGAAGACTTATTTACTGATCCCAAAGCTGACGTAAAATGCTAGACAATCCACCCTGTGAGAACGGAAATGGAGGTTGTTGGGTACTCGCACTCGCACCCACGGAGCTCAGGGCCGTATGAATGCGTGCTGTACATCTACACCCACAGTCACACACTCACACACATAAACACAACACACACAGAATGCAGTTGGTTGCTGGTGTGTCATGTCTGTATAAGCAGGCATTGATTTTTCTGTCCTGGCCTGCCACCTCCACCATTTATTCTCTGCTTTGCACCAGGGCCCAGAGGACTAGAGAAATTCTGTTACAGTCCACACACACACACACACACACACACACACACACACACACACACACACACACACACACACACACACACACACACACACACACACACACACACACACACACACACACACACAGGGCCAGTGGGGAGAATAGAGTTCACCTGTCCAGCATCCCTGACCACTTAGCCAGGGCTAAATGAACAGTTAGCTACATTTTACCTCCCGCCTCTCTCTTAAGGCTCCAGTATCAGAGCTTTCCTCTATCTTAACTTCTCTACAAACAACCTCTGCTCACATAATCAAAATCAGCACTCGCTCTGCTCTGGATAGTCAGTATCAATCCAATAAATGTGTGTGTCGTTTTGTCGTATGGTGCCAAAAGCCTCGTTTGAGATCAGGAATAAATGTGACTATGCATGCAGTTCTTTCTTTACTCTGGACATCCGTCTATTCTTCATGCAGACGCCTACCACCCTACAAAAGCGGTATTATTATTATTTTTTTTTTTATCTATGTGTAGGATGTTTGCACCTATATTCATCGGCTGTGTTATTAGGCTTTAAGAAACACACAGAAGTAAAAACAATAGGAAAAGCCTGTGCTTGAATTAATCTTTACCCCTGCGCTATAATTTAGGCACAGAATGACTAATGTGCGAGTCATAAACAAATGAAGTCGGGTTTTGGGGAGCATTCGTCTTGCAGCGAGGGCCATGTTATTTTAGGGAGGGCGGCTGTCTTTAAGTCCTGATTGTGTCGCTTAATCCCCGCGGTATCTGTTTCATAGCGAGCAGCATGACACTCACCTGAACAAATAATGACTCCAAGCAGCATGTAGCATGTGTCTGAATCAATAATTCAAACTCATACATCTTCCTTACTGGAAGTTGGGGGGGGGGGCATAGAATGAGAGAGAGGGAGGGAAAAGAGTGAAAAGGGGGAATTAAAGATGGGGAGGTGGAGAGAGGGAGAGATAGAAAGGAAAATGTGTCCTGGCTTCCATATCAATCTATATGTTCCATGATGATGAATCTACATGCGATATGGATGTCATCCTATGGCAGTTGAGAGGACATTTTAAGCTCACTTACCAAGAAGGATGGAGCAGCTTTAAAATGGCGCCTTTATCACCTGCCTCTAAGCTCAAATGCATATTTAAACAGCCCTGTTTTCCTCTCGTTCTCATCAACTGACTTGGAGACTTTATTTGACCAACAGATGTATTTCTGCATCTGTATTTCCTTCCCTTTCCTTCCTCCCGGCGGTATTTATAGAACAGCTCGTCGCCCATGCCACCGTGGGAGAGGTAAATAAGATGAGTGAAGAGATGCTATCTTTTATTGTAAGCATTATGCACAACACTCCTGCTTTATGAGCTAAACGGGCCATTGTTTATCACAGTGCGTAATCGCAAAGTCAGGCAGGCAGGCAGGCAGGCCTTGACGTGGGCACGCGGCATGCTGGGATGGAGGGAAAAACGAGAGAGAGAAAAAAAAAAAGGCAGGAGGAGAGGAGAGAAGATGGAGGAGTCAGGTCTGGCAGAGTTGACTATCAGTGGGGGTTTTGTAAGGATGAGAGGAGGGTTTGCGTCTGTTTTTATGGGATCAGATGGAGCGCTTTGATCTTGTCCCCGCATGTCAGATCCCGTCACGATCCACCGTCTCGCCCATACATATGCATACTGCCTCTAAACAGCCAGGCACCATGCAAAACACACCAAAGGTAGGAGGTAGAGGGAAGAGAGACACACACACAGAGAGGGAGAGAGAGGTTGAGTGAATTTGTGTATGCATGTGTATAAAAGGAGGGAGAAAGGGAAAGAGACAGAAATAAGAGAGCAAGAGAGGTCTGCCAATTTTAAATATGTGAAGACTTTTTA
Organism: Enoplosus armatus; assembly: GCF_043641665.1. Taxonomy (NCBI): domain Eukaryota; kingdom Metazoa; phylum Chordata; class Actinopteri; order Centrarchiformes; family Enoplosidae; genus Enoplosus; species Enoplosus armatus. The sequence goes on along the minus strand of NC_092188.1, from coordinate 19,251,718 downwards.
TAATGCTTTCTAGCACTGAATTGTAACCCACAAAACAACCACAATTAATTCACAAATGCTGCCAAAGCAACATATTTCAGATTCAGCGTGGCCTGAGAAAGTTCTGAAAATCTTCATTTTAAGATTTTAGGGATGGATATGCAGTGTATGTCCGTGGCTATGGTTTCTAACTGTGTGTGAGCAAAGGAAATAAGCTGCTTTCAAACCTGCATATGTACCACACTCATAAAAGAACACAAACATCCATCTGTTAATAGACTGATGAAGATATGATTTCATATTAATATATTATTTAAAAAATGCATAAATTATAAGAACCTGCAGGTAACCAGGAGTAAAATAAAAATGACAAGTCAAGACAGAGATGGGGGGTTATTAAGGATGGGAAGGCCGTGGATTTGGAGGTCTAAAGCACATTTACAACAGTAACTACTTATTCCCTGTGTGATTATGAAAATAGATGCATTGGCATGTACATATCATAATTGGCTAGAACGGCTGTGTGTAGTTGTGCGCTCATCCACAAAACTTCAGTGGGAGAAGTGCTGGACAACAAACTACAATAGAAAGGCACTTGCACGCTGAAATCAGAGCGTTTTGATTCGACACAGGTCTTCCTCTGGCAAAAAAAAAAGCCCATGTGAAGGAAATTAGATGTAGATATGACTAAATGACCGCTGACGTCACAATAACCTTATATTCATGTGTATATCTAATCTTACACAACTTCATCACCCACCTCTCTCATTTCCTTCACATGGGCATTTGCCTGAGGAGGATGTCGTGTTGGGTTGAAACATTGCTAATAAAAAGGAGCTCTGATTTCAATGTGCGGGTCCCTTCCTATTTTATTCATATACACATTATAAGCATTTTTGAACGCTCATATCTTCTCAGGTCTACAGATCAAATTATGGTGTATAGGTGAAAGACACTAGAGAGACCAAACCACAGACGAAAGATAACTTAGAGCAAAAATGTACATCCAAATATACAAAAACGAGAGCGAAAGAACAGAAGAACAATGAGTAAGAATTACATGTATTATTTTGCATTGACTGCTCCTTGGCTTTTTCACATTACTGTCAAGCTCTGATCAGCAGAGGCCACAGCAGGAATAAACTGTAACCGTGAGCAAGTTCTACTTCCAGTCATCATATCTCTTTTCGCTTTTCTTTCTCCTGCATCTCTCCATCTCCTCGCTCTCCATTTCCTCCTCCCTTTCTCTTTTCCCTGTGATCACGAAGCAAGGCAACATGATTGACACCCCGTGCAGATTTATTCAAAGACCCAGGTGGGCCTCCTGCCTGTACGTTCAGAAAGCTGCATGCTGCTGTGTCTATACTGTCACTCATTACCATATCTATACTGTGGTGTGATCCTGTCATCAGTTCAGGCATATAGGGCTACTGTCAGAACATCACAGGCCACACTGGCCTTAATTGTGATATAAATCCCTCAGGAGGAGTTACTGTACCTCTAACAGGGGCTGGGGAAAAAAAAGACCCGACACATTACCACACACTCGCTATCGCCCCCAAGTGGCGAGGTGGTGCTTGTTGAGGGAGATCTTCAGAATGTAAACTGAAATCATGTGTTCTGGATAAGAACTAAACAACAGAGTGTTAAAAAGAGGCCAGTTTTGTATGATAAAGAGCAAAAATAGATCTCTCTAAACCCACAATTGACTGCATCAGTTTGGTTTTATGCTGCGGAGCATCACACTAATTCAATTGGCACAGAAACAAACCGCATCTTTTTTAATTGACTGGATTAATTGTGCTGGCCTTTTTGGGCAGCTAAGGATTCTTCCCCCTGCTTTTTCATGTTGTGTTGGCCGGTCGGCGAGAGGAAATAATCCGCCGATGCTCTCACACTGCAACACAAAGACAGAAAGAGAGAGAGAGGCCGACTCTCGCCTCAAGCCGAACTGACACAAACAGACAACTTCAAAGTGAAGACTGTTGTTTATTTGGTGAAGGGAGAGGGGGGAGAGAGGGGGGAAAAAAGAGAGAAAAATTTATCTGATATGCAACTGTCAGGAGAGCATTTTCACATGCAAAATAGCGAGTGAGTGAGAGAGATTACCTAGAGGGAGGAACATGACAGCATTCACTAGGGTCAGGATGGATCATCATCTTCAGCCCCCCCCCCTCGCCTCTCTCTTTCTCCCTCCATCGCTCTATCTTTATCTCTCGCGCTCTCTCTTTCCCTCGCTCCTTCCTTCCGTTTTTCCCCTCCTCTCCCTTTTCCCTCTCATCCTGTTTTCAGACTCTATCACTCTGCACTTCGACAACCCGGCAGCTTAAATCCAGACTAAATTAGCTGAATGAAGATTAAATCATTTGGCCCTGAGCTCTCCAAGATATTGGGTGGAAGACTGAGTAAGCCTTAAATGGTGTCTGACTGGGTTCGGACCTATACATGTGTCTGAGGAGAGGCTCTTCCCTCAATGGCAGTCAATTGAAACCTGATTAGAGGGGGGTGTTGGGTAAAAAATGGGGAAAAGATTAAATTTCTGGGACAAGTGTTTCCTAAGTAAGGACGCTGGCTTCGTTATTTTTCGTTTGCCTGCACAATGTCGACTGACGACAGGCTTGTTCCGGGGCTAAGATATCGAACCGGGCAACATCATCGCTCACGGTGCTTAGGAGAAATGCTTTAGAAAGCGCTGTAGTCAATGTGGTCTGCGGGTACTCAGATCAGTTTCCTGGATGGTGCTACTTTAACATTCAAGTAAACACAGACAACCATCTCTGGCTTGCTGCAGTTGATACAACAACTGTGCAAACTCTGCTGTAGAAAGAAAAGCAGAAGCTCTTAGGACCGAGTGCAAGAATTATCCCAACAGCAGGGCATTTTAAAGTGAAATATCTATCGAGTTATATCATACTTGGACCCACAGGAGTGTACAACCAGCATGTCACACAAAACAACAACTAAAACCTCCATGAAGAGGCCACATGTGTCTGCAGAGTATTGTAGATGAGCCTCCTCTGAGAGGACTGCTGCTGCATATGACTGCAATATAAACAACAGCACACAACAGAGATGCTGCAGCTGATTTATGTTTACCTTCAATCCCGGGAGAAAGGGGGGAGGAGAGGGAAAAAAAAAAGATAATGAAATAAATAATAAAAGACCAGGCCCATCAGATAAGCTCCTGTTTATCCCGCTGTAGGGCAAATACAAATTGTCAATTTAATGAACACGGTGGACGTGATGAAAGCGGGGTGAAGGAGCCTCCTGCCTGACAAACAATCAGGAAATGTTATCTTAATATTGTTGCGCTGTTATTCAGCCCATAACTTAGGGGGTGGGGAGAGGCCATGAGGAGAAGGAGGTGGCGTGGAGGGGAGAGGGGAGTGAGGGGGAGCAAGGAGGCACAAAGGCCAGGTCCCTCTGTGGTGGCCCTGTTATTGCCTGTTTTTATTATGAGCCATAGCTCAATAGTCCCAAACACACTTTGAAGCACACAGACCTAAATTTGAGCCTGGGCACACACACACACACACACACACACACACGCACACACACATATAGACACATCCTTGTGCACACTCCACCACATATACACAGAATGTTAAATTACAAGAAATCTTTTTTTTTTTGGAAGAGAATGAAACAACATAATTCTGAAAAAAAACACCCCAAAATGATCTCTTTCTCTGTGTGTATGCGCATACTGGTGTGATGTCTTGTTTCCAGACTGAGTTAATTTAAAAGCTTAATAGGTTTTGCGGATATCAGACTATTAATCACAATGTTTCAACCAAAAAAGCTGCAAATCAAGAGCTCCAAAAAGCTTCCCGAAATTAGCGGCTGCTGAAAAGTACTGGAAATCTGATTTGTGTGACACGATTGGGTCAAAGGCCTCTTCCCAACCCCCCTCCACCCCACACACACATCCTTTAAACGGCACTTTAAAAAGTGTCCAGATGCTTCACAGCTCAAAGTTTTTTTTTGTAAGTCTTGAATTTAAAGCATTCGCAATCTGAGCAGCCACCAAAATTAACTATTATCTCCATATTTATATATTGCCGGCACTAAATTGCGTCGGGAAGAATTACTATCAATATGAATATCTGCAACAATAACTCAGCCGCAGTGCTGAGGACAGGATGCTCTTTATCAGGCTTCTGATAGGCCTTAAATACAGCACAAGGCAGCCATATCAGAGCTTTTTCTCTCTAATATCAGGCCGCATTAGCACCTCGTAAATCAAATTACACTCCTAGAATTTCATTAGGCTCACCTGCCAGCGCTGCTGTGCTGCAGAAATATTTATGTTTTTATGCTGCGATTGTGTGCTCTCAGGTACACAAAAGGGAAGGAAGGGGGGCTGAGGGGGGGGGGGAATGGGTGATAAACCTAATTATCTTTTAAGAATACAGAGAAAATGTGTCATAAATTGTGGCGATCCTGAGGAGAGCTGGCGTTTTCGAAGCCTGTGGGGCTGAGAGTTGGGGGACAAGTCTGCTCCGCTGTTTACCATCTTTAACCGGGGCTAGACTCCCGCAATCCAATTAGCAGCTTCCCCAAATTCACTCTAAACAGAAATCAAACAGGATGATGTACGACGCCGATCACCGGGCCCTCAACAGTAAGCTAATCTGATAAAGCGAGAGCAAGACTGCTAATAGTGCAAATACTTGTTCAAACTGGATCCAAATGTTATGATAGGAGTCTGTCTTTGTTATTTAATTACCTCAAAATAATTTCACATTTCCATTTGTTTATTTGTTGTTGTTGTTTGTTAGATTATATTATCTGCATCATAAGCATCTCTGGTAGCTTTTACTGAACGTGAGTGAGCCGAGGCTGGAAGGAGGGGGGGTTAGAGAAGGTGGCTGTGGGAAGGGAACGCAGACATTCCCGTAATTTCTTTCCCATCTGGAGCGGCTGGGTCTGGATGGTAGGCCGTCTGGATATGGATTTTGATTAGACACAAAGGGAAATGACTGAGCCAGTGGCCGTAATGACAGCCACTTAATAAAAGGTACAGTCTATACATCAAAGAGCATCTAGCTGTAAATCATTCGGCCCTGTAACGACGTGCATCCCCGTCCCATTACCGAGTCCCTAACAGGCCACTCATATTTACTCTCTGGGCCCCAATATCAATTCAGAATAATGAGCTTTGTCCCTTATCTAATTAACAGGGGCATGGGTTCATTTGTTTTTTTCTCTCCTCTTTCTCTCCCTGAAATTAGGAAGTTGGCGTGTTGGTTTAACTCACAAATATTTAGCAAATTCACTACATGGTATGGCCGCTAAAAGTTATAACACAGATAGGGTGGTTGTGGTTATTGTTGTATGTTGTGTGTACCTGCTGTATGTTGCTTCTGGAGGCTGTTTCTCCAGGATTTTGTGTGTGTGTGTGTGTGTGTGTGTTTGTGTGTGCTCCACTGGGCAGAAGTAAAAGACCAGGTCCATTCTCTCTCTTATTACTGGAATTGTAATTCAATGATCACCTTAGATCACACGCGTGCCATAAATCAGATAGGCTTGACAGAGGATGAAAAATTGTATTAATAATGTGAAACTTATTATACAGTCCCAAATGCTCCCTTGATAAATGACATTGTTTGGGCCTGACAATGATTGCATTTAAAACATTATTTCTGTTTTCTGCGTGTGTGTGTGTGTGTGTGTGTGTGTGTGTGTGTGTGTGTGTGTGTGTGTGTGTGTGTTGGACACAGCAGTGGTTTGCCGGGTGGGGAAGACAGAGGTGGGGTTCCCGAGCTTCATAAAATATTCAAGATATTTCCCACCCTTCTCTCTGGAGTCAGTGGGCAGGCGATGGCCGTGGCAGTAAGGGTATAAAATCTGTGTGTGTGTGTGTGTGTGTGTGTGTGTGTGTGTGTGTGTGCATGCGTGTGGCCAGTGCAAGTGAAATGGCTGGTGGTTCACCGCAGCGCAAACACCCAAACCACAGAAATGAGCAGCGCACATCTTCAAGTCATAAAGTAGCGTACTTGCATTATTATCACGACACATCCTAGTCAGATATTAGCAAAAGTGAAGAAGTGCAGAAAGGAGGTGCAATAGGCTAATCATTTTTTCTTTTTTTGAAAAACTGATTTAGAGAAGAGTTTATTTTTCTTCATAACTCAATTCATACAAGAATGCTAATATAAAAAAAACAAGTCTAGACTTGGCAGACAGAAACCCCCTTAAAGAAAACAATGTGGTAACGCCTGAGATTCACTCTTTCTTTCTTTCTATGCTGTGCCATATCAGAACAAGCTGGACAGCCGGATTTAACTACATGAGTCCAACACACTCCAACTGTAGCGGACGTAGCACATTCAGAGACAAACCTCTGAATCTGAGTGGAGTTAGAAAAGCAGTAGAAAGAAAATGGTCTGGCACAGGTCCTATTTCTTTTCACAAGGACAAACACATTAAGTTGTAGCACAGTCTTTTGCCAATGCTGTCTTATTTTCAACACCTAGCTATGTGGATTAAGTGCCCTTGCTTAGTGCATAAGCTGTCACGAGGGATGTAATGTCCATGACAAAGATTGAGCCAGCAGCCTCAACCTGCCTGCCAAGGCTGTTGTAAACAGCACATCAAAACTGACAAGAGTCAAATGTTAGCCGTATGTGCTCACACACTAAATCTCCATGTTCATGTAACAATCAAGAGATGCCCCTTCGGAACGTGTGCTGATCCAGCAAACAAATACTCACGTTAAATACTTGGTATGATACTAGCCAAAATCCCTGGAACAGACATAGGACAAAAATAGAAGTTACAATCTGATAAAAAAAAAAACAATACTATTGAAAAATATAGCAGCAAAGCCAGTATAGCGCATATGACTCCTGGAAAAAGCAATTGGCAAAAAGTTAAGAGTGCAATATGAGTCCTTCAAGGGGCAGAATCAGCGTTGGAACTTAATAAAACACGTGCAAATGTGTACAAGCAACAAGAAAAAATAAGAGAAGTGTGCTGGAGCAACGGAAATAGTTGGAAGTGAAGAGAAGGGCCTCCAGACAGCAACAAAGCAAAGTTAGTAACAGAGAAAATTGTGAGAAACTCCTATATGCAGGATGACCAACCATTACAGCTGTCATATGGGGCTTTAACATGACATGTCATCTCCGAGTCTGATGGCAGAGGGGATAGACTTTTTCACTGTAAGTGGTGCTCCAATGAAACAGATTTGCATATCACACATGGAGAAATCCACTGTGACCGCAATTGATGAGAATATTTGACAAATTTTGAATGATGTTTTCATAGCTTTCTACAGCAAAGTGCATCTGGAGGGTTTATTAATGGTTTGTTACGGCTTAGTAGATGTTGAAGAGGAAAAATGAGTAATGGATTGAAACTCTCGATACTTTGTACTACTTCGTAAATACTCAGTATTGTGGTATCGTGGTCCCAAACTTCACCAGTGAAACAAATGTCACTCTCCCTTATTAGTCCTAACCTACAACATTGTTATTTATCTGAATTAACTCTTTTTGTACGTTCACCTGGTCTGAGAGCAGCTCTATGTTTTAGCCTGTGGCATGTTCTTTTTTATCAGACAGAATCATACAATGGTCAATCATAGGTGGCATGTGTAGGCAGCACTTTGATTGGTACTTGAACAACACAATCTCCTGCTACATATATCAGCTCGAGAGAAACTGGTATCAGTGCAGCTCCGGGTTCAAGGAAAGTCTAATTAAGTTCCTAGACAGTTAGAGTCAGATCCCTGCACAGGGACGCTGAGACCCAGACTGGTCTTTCCCTGTAGACTTGGCTTTCCCTGGCTGGCCCTGTCCATGTCCTCTACTGTAACCCCCACCCCACTCTCCCTTCTCTTCTCCTCCTCCTCATCCCTGCAAATGACCATGATGGGAGGCCATTCATCTCACTCCTTCGGCCACCACAATGAAATAAATCAAGAATTTTCCCCCCAAATATAACAATATTTGTATTTGGGGTGGGGCAGACGTAATTGATGACTGCGGCCGTGCTAATTAAAAACGGCGGAGGTTTCATTAATCTTGGTCAGTGGGTAGGGGGGATAGTAGGGTAGCTGCCACAGCGTTGGCTGGACGGGGGTGGGGGGTGGGGGGCTGGACCGCCTCCATCGTCCTCATCGCTCAGGTGATTTGGGCCATTGTTGAGCATATTAGCACGACGAGGTTAATGTGAAATGGCCATTAATAATCACAACAAAAGTCCAGAGTACACAAACTCAGTCTCTCTGTCTCTGGCCTTCAACCATGATACAACTCCGGGAACCAAACAAGACAATAAAGTGAACAATCACACGTGTTTACTGCCACGTCCTGGCCGGAGAAGTTAATTGCTTTTCTGACTTGCTTTGTACGGTTGTTTTTTTTCCCCTATCCCCTGACATACACACACACACACACACACACACACACACAGTCATACAGTCATACACTGCTTTGGAGAATTAATTACCAGTCCCAACTTTTGCTGCTTTGCGTGTGTTTGCATAGTTAAAACTATGCAGCCACAGAGGACCGGAGTGTCACGGACACAGAGGAAGACAAAACATAAGCATCAGGGTTTATGGGTGTTTCACGTATGCAAGACTCAAAAAATATCTGACATGATAAATGAATAATCTTCACACTCTGTATTTGAACATTTTATTGAATGATCTGCTACATCTGACATACTGACTTGCCTTAATAACCACAAGCAGATGCTGTTGCATCATTTAGATTAGGACTTACAACCTTGTAACTTTTTTTTTTATAAGTGCTTTCCCTTTCACTTTGTTTTGTATGTTGTTTAGTGTTATTTGAATGTTAAAGTGTGTGTTAAGAAAAAGGCAGAGGCATTATTGTTATTAATTTCAATCAGCACATCTTTCTCTGACAAAAAAGGGAAACAAGATGACAGGTTTGCCTCTGCTCTGACCAACAGGGTAGAACCACCCAGAGCTGCGACAAACCAAATACTCAACAGCACATCCAGCAAATAAGTCACACCTGAACATCTACTTAACAGAAAAGACGGGAACAGACCATGGAGTTGATAAAACAGAATCATATTGTTACTGTTGTGCCATTATAGCGCAGACAATTTACTAAATAGCACCTATGAACGGCGCAGATGGATATCATCATCACTCCGTAATGGCCTCTACATGTTAATTCACAAGTTTAGCTTCTCCACCACGACTCCGCCACAGAATAATGGCTACCTTGCATCTGGTAGAGGCAGTGTAGGGCAGTGTATGAAGCTCGGAGAGAGAGACAAAGAGAAAGAGAGAGAATTAAACAGAGAGAGAGGGAGAGAGAGTGAAAGAGATGGGTGGGTGGGGTGGAAGCAGTAGCATATGGTGCCACGCTGCCATAAACAAGCTTTATGAAAAGACCGGGGACATTTATTTAATCATGGAATACCTGAGGAATCGCAATGAGACACACACTTTGTCCCATTATTGTTAGCCCATAAATTTAACTGCTTTACCAGAACGACGAGGAACCTGATACAGCCGCCGAAGACAACGTGGGGAAGCAGGTGAATTTATGTGTGTGTGTGTATTTGTATTTGTGAAGTGCAATGTGTAGCTACGGTAAAGAGTGTGTGTGTGTGTGTGTGTGTGTGTGTGTGTGTGTGTGGTGTTACAGATGAATAGCCGTAACTGCTACACACTGGTATCTGTGCATCTGCAAACACAGAGAGAACAATACACTCTGGAAAGTATCTGGTAGAGAAGGCACAGATACAGATGTGTCCTCTGTATTACTCCATTCCTCTAATTGTATTCCTCTAGCAGTCTCTTTGCATGCACAAACATTTACAGTTTCACCTGTTGTTGCCATTCTCTACAAAGTAGTCTCTCACAACCTTTGTATAGAATTAAAACATTCATTAGTGTTTCGACCTCCCGGGTCAGAGAAAAAACATATTAGAAAATAACAAGGTGGGTCTAAAGGCCCCCCGAGGAAATGCATTTCTCATTTGTATTGAATTGAAACAGCAGTGGACATCCAAATAAAGCTCTGCCCTGCACTCGGGTCATTTCAAAATCACGCACACGCTTACAAAAGCACAAACACAACTGTGCTTACACATAGACATGGACACACATAGACATGCGCACAAATATCCCCATGTTTGATCCATGCCACAAGCTTGGACTTGCAACACACAAATACACAAACATGTACTGGAAAGTTCACAAATATAGTACAAAGAGCTGGTTTTGCACACACAAAAACAATTGGACTGCATGCGCAATTGTGTGTCTGCAAGCGTGCTTCCACACACACACACACACACACACACACACACACACACACACACACACACACACACACACACACAGCTCTGGGTCAGGGGGACAGCGGTAGCTCAGAGCCAGCTGTGACCTGCCGGTCCAGGTGCCCAGGAAAACCGCTGTTAACGGCCACGATTGATGATCTAATCAAACTGTCACCACGGCGATCCGCTGCAGGGGGAGGGGAGGTTGGGATGGCGTGGGTGTGTGGGAGTGGGGTGAGAGCAGGTGGGGGGGAATATCCAGGAGGCCTTGTGCATGCTTACCGTTAGCCCAAATTGAGAGTGACAGTCTCAATAGTGAAAAGGCCTCCCCACCCCACCCCCCTCTAAGTAATGGAGGAAACAACTCCAGCGGTCTTCCGGAGGATGTCACATAATCAAGGCAACCTCCCCAACATTGCCACCCACCCCCCTTTTCTATAACATCTCGGTTCGAGCAGAATGTGGGGGGGTTGGCTAGAGACTTTGGACATGGGGAGATGATGTGGTACTGTGCTGGAATGACGGCCCACACAAAGTCGATTACGATGAGTTCTGCATTGTTTGGTGCTGAACACACACATCCATGCAAAGTGCAGCAGAAATCAGGTAGACCTGATGGTTGACCCCTACTGTACAACATTTAGTCCTACTAGGCCATAAGGGAACATTGTTATTGTTGATTTAGTGATCGTGTACATGAGGAGATGATAGTGGGAGAAGTGACATCTAAAATTGCAACAGTCATTCTTTCACATTCTCTAAATGGGATAATTTCCAGTGAATTATACTGCAGTGACCCGAGACTGTTCCTCATTTTGCTGGGGACTCCTTGGAGACCCCTAAAGGACCCCTACAGCCTGCTGAAGACAGTCCGCTGCACAGGCCCCAGACCCCACTGTCCCACAATATGATGGATCAGCTTTATATGATGTCCAACACATGAAACTACACACACGCAGCCCGCACAGGCACAGACACAAAAATGCTTGCTGTACGTCACATGTATAGCTGTTGATTTATGCAATAAGTCGGTGAGTTTGGAGTTCCAGCATGTTTCCTTGAGGGGGCACTAGGGGGGCCCCAGTAAAATGTCAATTTCACAATCACTTATCTTACCAAAGATTATCCCAAATGAAAGAAAAGAGTTATGAGTGTGGGTGCAAAATGTTCTCTCTAACCATCTCACATACAGCAAACCATTTTGGTGTATGTGAGGAGAGAATCTGTGGCAGCATGCAAGTGTCCCTTTGACTTAAAGACACTTTTGAACATCTGAAAAATGTTTCCATAATGTCCACTCCCTGTAAATCACACCCTCTTTTACTTATTTCATTAAACATTCATGTAACATTGCCATCTAAATGATGCCTTCATGTCATGTAATTGATTTCAGTGGATTTGTTATTTGGGCCATGAATATTCTAATATCTAACTTGTGTGGTCACATGTGAGTATCATGTTACATTGTTTATCTATGAAATAAAAAAAGATATGGTGTCAAAGTGTATATTTATTGTTTAGATTTAGTCATATAAGTGTATTTATTTATTATTTGTGCTATTTATTTTAGAAGATAGTACTTAAAGACTGGCAGAAATAATTGAAAAGAATAATAGCATAAAAGACTACATCTCAATCTCTCTTGAGTTCCACAGCATATTAGCAATGCAGTGTAGCCACATGGGAAAATATGATAATATTTCTCTAGTCCACACAAAAGAAAAAGTGAATTAAGCGGTTCTATATTTAGCTGAAAAGAGAAAAGTTCAGGAAGTTGTCCAACTTAATAGTGGCCTTGTTGATCGCTGCCTGTTCCGTGTGTGTGTGTGTGTGTGTTAATCACCTTCCCCAGGATATATCCACGACTGCCGCTTGCCCGTCCAGCACGCATTAATTTAATCGCTGCTCAGCTAATTCATTGATTAATTGGCTCATTAGTGATGCCTGGCAACATCCATTTCTGCCATGACAGTCTGATGTTTCAATAGAAAAGAAAAACAGGCTGGCAACAGCCCAGTTTTTCCACAGTCCCACTGTGCATAATGTCCAGCCGCTGTCAACAGTTAGCCACACAATTGTGTCACTGTACAACTGCCTGGTTTTGTGCCACAGGATGTGAAGTGAATATGAAGGTGAACTGTGCACATTCTCCGTTCTTGTCTGGTTGAGTAATGTCACTTGGGTTTCAGCGGTGGGTGACATCATTCTTAGGGAAAGAAAAACTTCAAAAACTGGAGGGACTGTTGGAGCTGCACTAGCGAGATGAGGTAGACGCTGCTATGAGAAGACAAACTACTGCTGCAGATTTATTCCACAAGTCAAGGTCATGCTGCTCTGACATGACGAGTGGCTTCCAACTCTGGGACGGGCTGTCGACTGCTAACTAACATTATTATTAGTAATAGGAGCCGATAGGACCCTGCTGCACCCTGCAACAAGGAGCTGGATGTTCGAGTGACCAACAACAATACACAGAGTGCTGATGTGACATCACTGGCCAAACGGCACGACCATAATGTAGCTAAGACGCACATGACCTCTGACCTCTCTACTCCAAGACTCAGGCCCAGATTTATAATTGGCATTTTGTCACAGATGTTGCTACCATGCTGTGGTAGTACAGTGCTTTAACTAATGATGAGTAAGACCACAGGGGTGGAGGTTTTAAAATTAAAGTGTGTCAGCTTTTCAGAGACCCAACATGCTTCCCTCACAGCCCCCTACCCACAAACACACACACACACACACACACACACACACACACACACACACACACACACACACACACACACACACTCACAATTCTGCACCATATGCCCATGACAAGTGCATAAAAATCGTTCCCAAGCGATAGCACAGGCCAAGCCATAAAAACTTAATGCACCTAATTTTCCAGTAATCAAACTTTTATAGACTGCAATGGCTTTTAAACTAACAAATTTTAATTATCGCTTAATTTTAACAGCAATATTAACGCAATCCCTCATTCTGCGAGTGTTCATTCTCCATGAAATATTGAGTAGGGTAAACAGCAAGGCGCTGTCCGCTGGCTCCTGTTCAAACAAGCAGCCAGCAAACACAAAGGTGAGCTAGGGGTCGCTGAGGCCTTTGCCAGTACCACGCCGGGACCACGTGAGCTGCACAGACCTCTGGGAAAGGGAGCTTCATGAGTGCAAGCGCACGAAGTCAGTGAGCTGATGTTGCACTAAGACTACTACACGGAATTGATCACTGGTGTATGTTGGTCAGCGGTTACAGTGATCCTGCTTCAGTACCAGACTCTGGTTTATTCTATGTTGTTGCAGTAGGTCTCATTTGACATTGATCCAACCTTTTTTTGTAGATAAAAACAAGAAAAAACTGATTTCCAGGACTCAAGGATCTTTGAACATCCCACAGCGAGGCCACATATCCTTGGCTACTTTCAAGTTACTATTTTCCTGCTGCCTTTTCTGTGCTGCTCTGTGCTGCTAATCACATCCCTGCTTACAGTACCAGCAGCACGGGATGTTATTGACTGCTGCCCTTGGGTGGCTGAAAACTAGGTCTTACCACCCAACACCAAGCCAGAGAGACAAAGTGCTGACACAGGCAGATAAGGGAAGGAAGAAAGAGAAAGATTAAAGAGCAGATTCATTATCAATAATTAAGGGAAAGGATTTATTCTAATGAATTAGGGGTTGTCTTTATCTACTCTTTATCTCCCTATCACACTGCTAACTCTCTCTCTTTTTCTTTTTCTCCCTCACACACACACGTGCACGCACACACACACACACACACACACACACACACACACACCCTGCACACACACTGGCTCGTAGTGTCTGTGTGACTTGACCCCTGCCTGCTTGGTGTGGTCCATATTGCCACCATGCTGGCTCCAGGCAGGGCTCTTCCGCCCCTGCTCAACTCGTCAAGCCTCGACGGTCCCGGCCCTCTGTGCCGGGGCAATATGGCCGCGCTGCGCGGCATGCTGGGACACGGCTGCAAGCCCAGAGCCCGGCGCTGCAAAGCCAGATGCCCGCTCAGCCGAGATCGGCCCCTGGCACAGCGACGTGACCGGCCACAGCAACGTATATATATCAATTCTGCCACGTGAACATGCAGAACTAAACGTGGTGCATTATGTAAACCTGGATCTGACTAGAAGACTGCTTTGTTGATGTGTCATGGCAGAAAATAAGACATGATCACTTCACTGTTGTCCATGTCTGATTTGATGCATAATTACTGAAGAACTCTTCTACCATGCCAAACATAACATTCTCAAGAAAACACTGATTATAAATGACAAAATGGACAAATTTAAAAACACAAATAAAGATACGAAACGTTTACATAAACTACATGTATTTACTACTCGCAGTTACAATCCAATGAGTATCGTCATTCTCTACAATCTTCTCCTGCAGTCATGTAATAACGGATGCTCTGAATATCCCTGTCTTCATTTTGTGAGTCATCACACCTGCGCTGCATGCATCATGCTAGCTATTTCTGGATCCGTGTTCATGCCTTTTCACCTGGTTTTCTGTTTTCTTCGGAGGGATTTTAGCACCCGCTTACTTGGCTCAGACATACAGTGACGCTCTAGAAAAACCAGCAACTGCACTTGAGCAAAACTGTGAGCAGATTTTAGCAATTAAACATCTCCAAAACACTGAAAACATTCTCCCCAGCTGCTTGTATCATGCTTCTTTTCCCCTACTTAAACAAACATATTAAAACTGGGTTGTCAGCACTCCTGTTTCAAGAGTGATGAGTGTATTAGTCCAAGGAGTTTATTATTACAAGCATGAAAATAGCAGGCGTTTTAACAATTACCTATGAAAACAGGTATGTGAGACAGGTCAGTTGTCTTTTGGCGCCCTGTTTTTAAAGAACTAATTACAAGCAATTGAGGCAAGGTCGCTGCTGTCAATCATGCTCTCAAGCCACTCCCTTGTTATCGAAGTGTTGGTTTAGGTGCCTGCCGACCCACAATAACAGCAGGGAACACACACACACACACACACACACACACACTGAGATGCACATCAAGGTTAAAATGGTAAACTACAACAGAAGTGAAGATTAAAGTTGTGAAATAAAATCTAACTATGTGGTATAATATGCAGATTTAGATGATAGCGAAGGCAGAGGATAACATTTACAATAACATTAGAAGTCAGTTTTGGTCACACAAGACAGAAGTGATACACAATTCATTCCATGTTCCTCCTAAGGGGCAGTTACTCTTTGCTGTAGTTAATACCACACATTCAAAACTGATGGTCCTCTTTTTTGTTTTACAATCAAGATAACTCTTTTGTTCTCCTGTGAATGTGAATTCTTGATGTGCAACACTCAATCAAAATCAATAAAAGCAAACTAGTGGGAATACTTTTACAGATTCTGGAGACAACACAACCATTTTCCCACTAGGCTGGTGCAGACTGCGCATCCATTAACTAAATAAGGGAGGTTATATATTCAGATGAAAACGCACCGAGGAAGAAGGATTATTCAACTTGGTACAACATTACAAGTGGGTGATAACAAAAGTGACAACGTCTTATTATAATTCTGAGCTGTAATGCAAAATGTTACAATAAAAAACCTTTTGAGATCGCTGCAAGCCGTTACAATCAAACACCACATAGCTGGGTTTATGTCAACTTGTGAGGACACGTGGTCCTCATAAGTGTACATCTGCGAGGAAGCACACACATGCAGGCAGACAAAAGGACAAAAAGCCCTCATCTCCGCTCGGTGCCTGCAGTGAGGAGTGGTGGTGTGACTGAGACGAAGACCCAGTTGTGTCACTTTATAACAGTTCAGCTCTCTCCCTCCCTCTCTCTCTCTCTCTCTCTCTCTCTCTCTCTCACACCCAGAACCTGTCACATAGTTGGAGTCTGTCATCTCACCCATCCTCCCCTCCGATCCCTCTTCCCTCTCTTCCCCGCTGGGGTTATAACGATACATGGGGCTAATATTAGCCTTTTATGTAAAGTCAGATCTGACCGGTGTTGACCATCTTTGCCCACTGCACTCATTAGTGGGAAGTGACTGTGATGAGACGCTGTGATTGGATTACATAAAGGTGTGGACATCATATGAAAATAAACATGTTTTAACAAATTGTGTGTTTTTAACATGGTCTTCCATGTTTTCTTCAACATGTAAAAACGTGCATGGTAAGCTGAAAGTAGACTCCATATCACAAGAAGATTTGCAGGTTTGCAACCAAAAGGAAGTGCTTAATTTGGCTACAATCCCTGCAGTGTGTGTAGGCTGGCTAGCTGAAAGTTTTTGTACAGCCATGTTTTGGGCTAACCCTCCTTCGTTTTTTGCTTTACTTTCAAATACTTTACGCGTCATTCTTTTAGGAATTGCTCACTGCCCCTTACTACCGAGGAAAGGGGGTCAAATGGGGACAGATTCCCCATGTGGATCAATAAAGTTTAGGCTGATTAACCAAAATAGAACACTGATACCAAACATCGTCAGCGCTATCAGCCTTTTGAAACCCAAACCAGTGGGACTCCATCCTCCTCGCAGGTACCCACCCAAAATAACTTGGCGTTTGAGGCCCCAGACGGATTTGGCTAAGTGGAGCTTGGCGTTACCTAGGGCTAGTCAGGTCTCTTCCTCCTCCTGCTCCTCCTCCTCTCTTCCTTTGACTAACAGATCTCCCCAGTGTTCTAAAAATACCAGGTGAGCAGGGCCGCAGAGATGGTGATGAAACTGCCTCTCTGACACTGTCCCACTGCAATCCATCTCTCCACCGGCTGTCAGCCAGCATATGTTTGCAATTGGCTCCCCCCCAACAACCCCCATTGCCTCTCAACCCCCCCCCCACACTGGTCCCCAGTTGCCGGTTCAGATGCCCCCCTACACACACACACACACACACATGCCCTGCACACACACTGGCTTGTTTCACCATCCTTTCCCTCTCCTTGTCTCTCTTTCTCCCTCAGCTACTGTCTTAGTCTCCAGGTCTGGGCTTTCAAAACCGTTGCAGTTATCAATCATTGAGCCAGCACTGTCACGTTGGACCAAATCACTTATACACACACTTTTTCTCTTTCTTTCCTTTCTTTCTTTCTTTCTTTCATCTCCCCTCTCTGCCTATCTCTTCGTCATCCCACCATTCTCTCTCTCCCTCTCCTCCGTCTCCTCCTTTTTCCCGCTCCGTCCTCCATCCTCTGCCTCCTCTCTTACACTTGCCCAAATTTGTTCCACTTAATAAGCCCTCCCCAATGACCTTGTGCTAATTAAGCTGCACTGTGTTGGAAATATGATGGTTAATTAATGATGAGATAAATTCTGTCTGCAGGACTGTCAGAAAAATGATGACACCATGTTTTACAGGTTTAAATAGAACAAACCTTGTGGCCGTCCTCCCTCTGAGTGCACATGCAAGGGAGTGTGTGTGTGCATGTGTATGTCTGTGTGTACAGTAGGCATGTGTTTGCAAGTGTGCATGAATGAGCACAATAAAAAGAATGAGAAAACAAGGATTGACAGAATGATCTTTTGATGACAGTCCATGTGAATGGGAGTGTACAGTGTGTTTATGCATACAGACATAACTATATGCAAGTTTACATAGGTGTGTATTACCATGCAGTGCCTTACCGTATAGTACTTCTGTGTGTGTGTATATGTGTGTGTGTGTGTGAATGTAATGATCCTGTGTGGCATAATGCTTTATGGCTGAGCAGAGTGACTAGAGTTGTTTTTGGCAAAAACACACACTGAGCTAAACACTATCAGGTAACACACGGACTGTACAGCTTCATTCAAGCCCAGTACCCTTGTGTGTGAATGTGAGTGTGTGTGTGTGTGTGTGTGTGTGTGTGTGATCTATGACCTTGGCAGTGTTGCCACCTTCTATTACAAAAGTAATGAGCACAAAGAGCACGTCTTTGGGAGTGAAAGTGAGATGCAGTTAGAGACGGGTGTTTTTTAGTCGATTAAATCCACGTTAAAGCGTCGTCCTAGTTGGCGTCAAAAACTAAAATCGGTGCTTTTCATTGGTATGGCTAAAACAACACTTCCCAGATGAGTTGTATTTCCGAATTAGCGTGGATCGCTGACTGTTTTATGCGTTGTGCTTTCTAGCGTCGCCACCATTACTGCGGCAGCAGAATCAAACTGAACGCATTTTCACTGACAGTGTTTGGGTTGATCATGGTCAGCGCTTGCTTCCTCTGACAGATTGTAATTCAATCTCAAAACACTAGTGTGAAATGTGTTTGGTTGTGTAACCTTCAGCGGCTTATGATTATAAATCAACAAACTTGCAATCCATGACTCTTTGCATTGTATTCAGATGAAATACATCATGAAATAAAAACATGTGCCACAGTAAAAGTGGAATTAGGGCCGGGAAGCGTATGCAGACTGTACCAAGTCCAGCAAGGAATCAGTGGCACACTGCAGACACTGGTCTTTAGCGGTCCCCGTTCGGTCCGTTGTAGGCACGCTGCTAATAATGCAAACATGAATATTTAATGGAGATGAAGAGTAATTGATTTCATGGAGCAAAGGCTTGTGGATTTTACTTTCCGTTTCCAAAGTTGAAGGTGATTGTTTGAGCAGCTGATAACAGCACAGCCCAGTAAGTGTGGTGGAAAGATTTGCAGGTGAAAGCCGTCCTGTCTATTAAAACTTTATTTTAATGGTATTTGATGACTACTCCTTCAAGTTCTACAGGATCTCCCAGACACATTTCTTAGCAAAAGTGGTCAAAAAGTAAAATCCTTTACATAAATTACAGTATTACTACTGTGCAGGTTTACAAATGAGATGCCACTGAAGTAATGGCAGCTTGCTCACTTCGGCCTTCAACCCACATTTGTCTTCAGAGCACACCGATACCTGAGGTCATGGCAGTTGCCCTGGAATGATCTGTTCACGCCTGTTATTACCTCTGTGCCTTTTTTTTTATTAAGTAATCACAATGTCTTCTTTCTCTTCTTTCATTCTTTTTTTTCTTTACAGTTGTGAAGATAGTGAGTTACATGAATGTTGTTAACCAGTGTTAACAGGAGAGGCATCTGCATTTGACCCGTTCATCTTTACAAAAGCAAAAATGCAGATAAAGTTGTTTCTGTTCTTGTATTTTCTTTTCCCCTTGGTTTGCTTTTGTTCTTTCCTTTACAAGTGTGCATATGCCAATTGGACAACAGCAGCATACATGTTGGACTGGGAGGTTGTAGGTGTTGTGCTGGGCAGGTCAGATGTGTGAATGTATGTAACTTTAAGTATAATGTTGCTTAAGAAGTGCATGGAGGTATGTCAGCTTTCCCTGGATAAACAAAGGTTACAATAACAGAAATGTGGATGAAACAGAGACTTGAAGCAGTTGAGGATATGAGGATTTGTTTCCATCTAATCCAGATGAACAGCTGACAGTAGGAATTTAGTTGATAATGTCTGAGAGATGGAGAGGCATCTGGTCGGGCTGCTTACTTCCATATCTGAAGCCACTTGTCATATCTAATACCACACGTTGTCAAAAGTATCAATTTGGTTGCGGAGTAATGAAAAAGCGGGTCTGTTTCTATTTTAGCAGCTCGCTTGACAGATTGAGAGGTGTTTAACGTCTCGTTTTGGCTTGTCAGGGTGGGGGGGGGGGCTTCACAACTTCATCTCCTCATCTTTCTTTTTCACACACATACACAACGCACAGACACTGACAGCAGGGCTCTGCTTCTGATAGACAGGGCCAAGCGGGAGACATTACACATACACAGAAACACACGCGCTCGCACACGCAGACAAAAATGGTAAAAGAAACATCATTCATCCTTAATTCAAGAGGGAGAGCCGAAAGTAAGATGAGGGAGGGAGCCAGATAAAGTTTGACAGAAAAAAGGGATGTAAGCAAGAGACCGAGACAGACGGAATGAGTGAAAGCCATTTAACTCATTAGGGAGAAGGAGGATCTCCGGTTATATTTAATTTGAAATTTACTGTAATTAGTGGGGACTTGCTTAAAAGCTTGCAGACCTCCATAGGGGTTATAGGAGTCATCCTCCAAAATCTAAAATTAATCGCCTGCTATATCTCTCACTTCAGTCTCTTGACAAATACTTGACAGTCAGGACACAGGATAGGGAAACATATCTGAATCTAATTCTCCCTTTGATGAGTGTAAATGTACTAGAATTATATTTTCTTTTTGACTGAAAAGCAGATGTGATTTGTAGCGCTGAATGCAGTTGCAAGTGTTTAACTTACCTCTCTTTACGTTGTCCAACTCCATGTTTTCCCAGCAGGTGGGTGCTGAGGTGTTTCTTCATCACAAAGGCCCATCTACAAAACACACACACACCGTGGGTTTAATCAAAGAGCAATATCAAGCTTCAATATGATACATAAATTCTAAGCTATCGTTTAACGTACATAGCAAGTTTTACAACAGAGTTTGACCGGTATGGATTCATTCCAGCTACGCTGGTCTTCTGCTGCTTATTTCAAAGAATTCTGAAACATAAATGCGACATGTGCATATGTACCTGAAAACTTCCTCCCAGGATTGTAAGAGAAGGTTGGAACAATATGCTTGAAGATGTGAAGCACTGGCCTCTCCAACCATGTGTACTGAGTTCTTAAAGTAAGACTCAAGCTGGATATAGACACATTTTCTGTTTGTCACTGTTTCCAACATTAAGCTGTAAAACAGAAGAGATGCGTCTTTGTTTTGGTTATTTCTCCTTTTTTCCACTTAAAGACGTGTTTCACTTTAGGAATATGAGGGACTCTGTGTTGCTTGTCCTGTTTTCTCCCACTAGTAGACACAAAGCCATCCTACTCTTACATTCCAAGACTTTTCCCAGGAAACCCTATCTGACATGGAGTTTTAAATAGAATCTGTCACAAACAGGTTTTTGGGTGGAAAAACTATTGTTCTGTTAATAGAGGACAGACCAGCATAACAGACACAAATATACACAAAAGCTTTGCACCACATGATGAGTATAAAGTTTGAGAATGTTTGTTTTACAAGCACCTTTTTGGTCAGACAGTAGAATGAGAATCTAGGCAGGGAGCTCCACATGTTGTACATCAATGTGTCAAACAAATATGTACACACGTGCAAGGATTCAAATGCACACGTATCGACAGTGCATGCAGTTGCACGCACACGCAGTCAAAAACGCCGGGGTACCATAGCTCCAAAGTGACCACAATTTCCCTGACTTTGTCGAGGGCCCTGAGTTTACCATGTCTCCTAAACAGCATATGAAAACATAATGAACGGATGACAGGACTAACTACTCTGACATCCAAGCTGCTTCACCAGTGTTTTCATCCCCTGGCCTTTTCATTTAGCACCCATCACTTCCCATTATTGTGCAACTGAGAGACAATGACCACATCTGAGAGCTGAGGATGGAGCTACATGAAAGAGGCCGAGGGAGTTGAACCGACAGTCATGTGGTCGGCACTGTCACTGCACACACTCGGTTCCTCCCATTTCTTCTTTTCTGGAGGTTTTCACTTTTGTGTCTTCCAAGTAGATCATTATTCTGTTTTCTCTTGGGCAAGCCCGTCTGCGCCTTTCTGAAGCGCTCCTTCTAACTTTAGGAGTCAGGCTTTCATAAAGCAAAAGCACAATTATTTCACCATTTATGTCAGCTATGCCCCCCCACCCCCCAACGTCTGGACACACACACATGGCTGTATCCTCCATCCCATCATGGCCCCAGAGTCCCGTCCGTCATCAAGGCCCCTGAGGCCGACGCTAACTAAGACCACCATATAAATATTCAAACATGTTCCACTGTTTTGCCTCGCTATCATCACTCTACATTTTCTCAATCCTCTCTAACTCAATCCATCCACCCGTCCAGAATGTTGCCTTGGAGTTAAACTCGGGGCGAGCGTATGACTAAATCTTGTATACTCCAATCAGGGAGAATGGCAAGATCAAAATGCTGAGCTTCTTTGGCCCACTGGAAGTGCCTCTGACTGACGGTCTCATCTATAAATAAACAAACAGCATAATTAAGATATTTCGGAGAGGGTGGGGGCAAAAGAATTAATCAATATATTTGAGAGAAAAGCACAGCCTTGGAACACTTCACGCATGCTTGTGTAAGTCGTCGTGTTTAGACGGGGAGAAAAAAGAGCTTGCAAACATTTCTGTTAATTATGTATTACAGCTGTCCTTCATAAACCTAATTACAGAGTGCTGAAAGGCAACAGGGGCAATTTGCATATGCGCATGAAAGACAAGACATATGCAAAATATGATTTTAATTAGCATTCTTTGATAGCAAGGGGTACAAATCAAACTGGCATGTTGTGAGATTCCCATCTCGCCCATTTTTTACTGGATTATTCTCAGAGTGGCACGAGTGCAAGATGGGTAATGCCCTGTGGAGGCACCTGGCACAGGCTGCACGTGCGCACGCACACAGACACACAGACACACACACACACTATACATAAATGGGTGTTAATATTCAGAAAATGCACAATAACAACATGAACAACTGCAAATAAGCATGCACAAATGGAAAAATACGAGTATCCACTATATACATAAATGGTGATGATGACACATTTACAAGTAGCAAATTCACCAAATGACTGTCCAATACACCCAAACTACTATTCCTGATAATGTTGAGATACAAATGCAGGCAGCATACACACACATACACACATATAATGATACAAATCCAGACAAATGACAGTTCTTACTCACAAAAACATCCACAAGTACCCTATCTCTCATGTGTCCCCACACACACACACACACACACACACACACACACACACACACACAGAGAAAGATCCCATATCTAAATGTTAAAGGGGCAAACCCATTTGTTTAAGGCAGTGTGTAATCAGCCCCCTGCCCTTGATGTGTGTGCATCCTCTGCCATCCAGGTCAAGGCCTCAGCTTGTCGTCCTGCTGCCTTGGGCTGCATCATCAGCCCGAACCATCAGCCTTGATGGTTATTGTAACAAAGGGATACTTTAACATGCCATTCATCCATATCAATCCCCCCCCCCCCTGAATTGAACTAATAAGGCTGTGCCTCTGCCCTCCAGGGAGGCTCATAATATCCATTGCAGATATGAAAAAAAAAAGAAAAAGAAAAAGAAAGACGGAGGCTCTGGTGTTTCACGTTCGACTTTCCCTTCAGACTAATCGGCGCGCCACAGCTCGTTAGGTCCGTGACGTGCCGGAGCTTTACCGATAAGCAGGGGAGACACGGCTCAATTACCCACAGTTACAATCTTTCTCTCTCTCTTCCCTCCCTCCGCCTGATGATGAAGAGATAACATGTCAATATTTGATACAAACAACTTCATTTGCCTAATGGTGTTCCTGGATAGGCCCATCTACAGGTCCGGAAGGGATGGGAGATCTAAGAAAGGGCCTGGAGCAACACTCGGCTTAGACGTACCGTAGCCCATCACCCCTCAAATCACGCACGCCCATTCCCGAGAGCTGCGCACAAGGCATGCTGGGAGAGAGCCAGGTCAGACATGACATACTTTGCCAACTTTAGCTTGAGTTACTTTCAGCTGGTTTCTTCAGGTTTGAAAGTCAACCTTGAAAGGTAAAAGAGGACAATTGTACTGTAGACATTCGCTTAATTCTGACATCTCTGCTCTCATTTTGTTGCCTTAAAAAGCCATACCAGATGGCATCAGGTACAAGAGTGTCATGGCTGGGAAATTTGAACTTTTGTCATCAAGCAAAGTGAATCTGCTTGGTGGAAAGCACTTTACACCAGCAGTCGTGGACTGGACTCATTTTCAGTCATTTCACTACTAAACATATAATGCAGTGTTATACATTGTGTTAGCCAAAAGAAAAATCTCCATCGTGGGGAAATCGAGTGTATTCCCAATTATTTTCTCCAAGACACTACAATGAACGACCAGAAGAGTTAATCAGAAAAGAAGCAGGTGGACAAAGGTAGCGTGCATATTTCATAGTTTTTAACAGCTGTGTTGTCCTAACTATGGTTGTAGAAGACAAAAGTTAGGGAACAGTTGGCACCATTTCTTATCTTTTTTTTCCTTTGAAAACAATTGAACACCCGGTTTGCTGCCTGCTGTGAGCCGCCACAACGTGAACGCAACATAGGAAAAGCTATGAGGTGAAAAATGAAGCTGAAATCGAACAAACTTCTGTATTGTGATTGGTTAAAAGGTAAATGAAAAGCCATTACGAGAGAGCTGCCAGATGTGCGAACTGCTCAACCCTCACCGGGCAAAGCCGCCGAAACCTGGGGAAGAAGAGGGGCTCCATGAGGGGAAGATGAAAGGGGAGGTGGGGATGAGCTCTGAAGTTATGGGACTATGCTTCAGCTCTTTCAGAGGAGCAACACACACATACACACACACACACTCTCCAGTGGTCCGCTGGGCCCCAAAGAAATGAGTGTGTGCGGGCTCATCCAGCCTCCTGTGCCAGTCCTAATGATGGCCTCCACCTGCTGCTTTAATGTCACAGCTGGATCGCCCTCCATCCCTCACTGACTCTGACTGCCATCAGCAGCAGGTAGCTCCCCTCTGCACACTCCTCCCTCCATCTCCTCTGCCACCTCAGCCTCCTTCATCTCCCCTCACTTCCATCTTCTGTTTCTCCTACCACTCATCTCAATATTACCTCCTCCCATCCATCTCTCTGCTACACTTCTACTCACACACTCACATCACTTTTCCATACCACCCTTCACCTCCTCTCTCCCAGTTCTGTCCATCTTTTCTGTTTTTCCTAATTCTTTCCTTTCTGTCTATTCTATATCCTCATCCTCTTCTTCCACGGTGTAGATTTTCCATTTCAGCCATCTTTAATTGTAAACCAACTCTTATGCAGGGTGACCAACAAAGCAACAGGATTTAAGGGAAATGTGGTCTTAATTTAGAAACACAAGAATAACATACAAGAGTTTTGTAAAAGCAACGAGGCATCACAATTAATTTGACAATTCTCTACTGACAGACGAAATGCTAGACATATAGCACATTTAATGTCTTAGGATACGGCACCCACATACTATATTTATCATTGAAGATCCATAGTATAAAAAAGGAACATTTCACAATGCCACAACTAATTTACTCTTCTGAGTAAACAAATGTGTTTCTTCCTTGTTTATCTTTTTTATAAAACCATCCTGGAGAAGCGGAAAAAACCTGCAGGTAAGTTGACATGTCTAATCTGAGAAGCTTTGACAGGCAGGTGAACTGACAGAAGAACAGAAACCAACACTTGGCTGACAGCAACCCTGGAGCGCTGAGACAGCTGCCGACATGTCAGACAGACAGATAAACAGACAGGAACAAGAAGTTCGAGAGATAAGACATTTATTGACAGACAGAGCGACTGCTTTCCTGACAGAGAGACAGAGAGACAGACGTCAAGAATAAGGAGTGAGGAAGGAGGGATTGTGCTGAGTTTACAAGCTGAGTTTAATGGATGTTCTACAAGCGGGCCTATAGCAGTAGATGGGGGTGAACTAAATGCGGTGTCAAATTTGCAGATGTGGAGATAGATGGTGATGGAAGGATGGAGAAAGAAAAGCCACGGGAGAGAAAGAAGGGGAATAAAGGAATATGAAAAATCATGATGGAGTATCTAGATAAGCCGGAGTGAATGTGGACTAGGGAGAGAAGCAGAGGCAAATGCAGTTTGCGCTGCTGTCGCTTTGTTTGACGGAAGCAAGAGGCGACTTCGCATCAATATTGCTTTGGCTTCTAAGACATTCGCTTATGGAAACATCCCATAATGTAACAGATATTGGGGAGGAAAATAAATAAATAAAACATCTGAATTGATTTTTTTTTTTTTTTATGCCAGTGCCAGAGCAAAGCAAGCACTTGATCTATTCTAAGATGATCTTGATAAAAATAAAAGAGAGGCAAAGTGTTTCTCTGACGACTGATCACCGTCAAGCCTCTCAATGAAACAGACACCTCTCACTTATGATGCCGCCGTTTGGGCGTGCGCTCCTGTGTGTGTGTGTGTGTGTGTGTCCTCTAGTCTTAGAGGAGGTACATAAAAAGCTCACTTTGCCTCTCCAAAGGGGCTTTTGGATCATCTGCTGAGGCAGGTGATGGGCCTTGACGGATTGATTGAGGCAAAGTTCTCATCGACAGTGGCAGCGCCCCATAGAGTTCCCAGCTCCAGTGCACACTGTTCCATTAAAGGATCATTTAGAGGGAGAGCAAGTTCCACCTGCACTTATGCAGAGCACACCCTAATGTGAGATGAAACAGACATTTTTCGAGCTACAGGAAAGGAGGGAAGAAGGGAAAAAAAATTATTATAATAATGAAAAATAAAAATTCAGTCCCTTCCCAACAGCGCATTTCCATCTTCAAGAGAACGGCGATTGATGAAGTAATCTATTATTGATATCATCATCGTTATGTGCCGATGGCAGTTTCAGTGTTACGGAGCCCCCAGCTCTGAGCATCATTGCACTGTTTGCAGATTATGCTACTCAGCATCATTATATTTTCTAATTAACTGCTTTAATTTGGGATTTAAATCCTAAGTGAGGGGAGAAACTTGAAAATGCTGAACAAGAAAGAATAATACTGTATTTGGTGTAAAGATGAAAGGGGAGGTATACAAAGAACAAGGTGCAGACAGTTACACAAGTGGCTATAGCACTTTTCAAAATAGACTTGTACAAGCTGGCACATTGAGTGGACTCACTTTTATAGATGTAAAAAAAAAATAAAAAGAAGAGAGAAAACACTATCGCCTATGAAGATGTCCTGAGAAACATTTTAAATGAAATACATATAACATACTAAAATACTGCCGTGTTATGAGGAGGCGAAAAAGTCTCATTTTACACAACAAAACAAAATGAATCAAAAATGCTGGTTTTTAAAGGCTGTTAGCCTCTCTTGCTAATGCATCCCTCTCTCTCCTTCCTTCCTTCCCCTTCCTCTCTGCAGTGCAGTTAAAGATATGAAAAATATATGTGCTTCTTTTTCTCCCCCCTCTCCTTTCCACCGTGCCGTGTTAAATCATTAAAGAGAAGTCCTGCTCATTATCTCTCTAAACAAAACTTCTCTTAAACCAAATAAATCACCGTTGCGCGGCGCGGCTAACAGCCGTGAAGGGATAAATTACAAAGCGCCTCACTGGCAGCGCTGGTATTTTAAAAAGCTTGCTGCACAATTTCTATGATGTGCAGTAATTTGTAATGCAGGTTTCCTTATGTTATAAGGTCTCCTCAGGTGTGCGTGGTGTATGCTGGGAGAAGAGGTGAAGGGTGGGGAGTGGAAAATAAAAAAGAGCCCATTTGTGTTCTTTGTACTTTCATTATTGTTAAGCTTGTTTTGGCACTAAATCCAGCACTAAGCAAAATTATTTTATATCCCTGAATTTTATTTTTATGAAGTTGATAATATTACCGAGACAGCAAAACATCACCATTGCCAGCAGGGTTTGACTGATAACATTTGAAAGCCTGTGTTGAAACTGTATTGTTTGGATTGAAGGTCAGAACTGCATGTTGCATAAAAATGCCCCCGATAGCTTTTATTTTCTGCTGATATTAATCAGCATTCAAAGTTAATCTTTTATGGTTCTGCCAGGGTAGTGTTCTTGGCAGGCCGGAAACACTTGAAACAGCTTTGGCCATCACAGGATGCAGCTAAAGGACATATTGATATCATTCATTTAGAAGGCTCCTTAAGGCGAGAGGTGTTTGCTTTTATTTCAAGATTTACACACTGACAATATTGAAGCGGTTACATAAAATCCTTCCTGACTGCCCTGAAAAGATTTCTCTGAAGGAATAACAACAATAAAAACTGACTATCCGTGGTCCAAGAGGTTGCTGCATTATATCAGAGGAAGACAACACTGCTGATGTTAGCATTATATTTTTAATCAGCCAGTCAAACTGATATATCGGTGTAACTGTAACCAGTTTTTCCAGTGGACCACTGCCATTAAGGCCAGTGTCATTATAACAGCAAAACACACCAGCAGGGCCTCGTCCCCTGCTAAAGAGTCTAATTGAGAGGAAAGACACCAGCCACCCCTCTCACCTCCGTCCCCACCTCTGCACCCTCTGTGCTCCTTCAGGGACCAGGAGCTGTGATGAGCCCCCCCGACCTCTCTCTGGCCCCAGTGGGCAGATTAAACTGCAGATAACAGGGCTCCACTTGGGTTCGTTTACAACAGCAAGCCTACCCTGTGCCTCCTGGGAATAAAAACCAACAGTATCCCTGATACACCCCCTCCCACACACACAAAAAAAAAAGCCCAAACATGATTTATTCAGTCTGTTTACTGTACACTCTATCTGCCTGTCCTCTGAGAACAAATTAAATGTATGAAAAAGAGGGTGAAGAAAGAGAGGAAGAAAGAATGAGCGAAGAAGAGAAAGGGAGAGAGCTATCAAAATAAATAATTAAATCCCGGAAATAAAATACACAAAAATCTAGAGGCGTGGAGTGTGCTTAATTCACACAGGAGGTCTATAATAACAGGCTTTGTTCAAGACACACACTACACTGTGTCTGCAAAGATGCATGCCAAAGATCTAATCAAAATGATAATTTAGAAAAATCAAACATATGTCCAAAACCCAAAATTATGGCTCTTCAAATAAGCTGGAAAAGTTAGGTTTTGGTAAATCAAAGAACACCAGGTCACCGCGTTCAAACCCCAACAATGGAAAGATGCTAAGAATGAGGAGCGAGAGGTGAAGAGAGTCAAAATTGAAAAGAGACAAACAAAGAAGACAGCCTCTAATTTCAACCGTTGTTGTTTTGGCGAGTGGTCTCGCACATTAAAAAGAACTGAAGCAACATGACAAGCGAGAGTTGTATTTCTCTCACTATAGTTTTGCTAAAGCAGATAATCCATAAAACATAAGTCCTCTGTATTGACGTTTCTCCTCAGCCAGCTGAGTGAAGGGCGTAGCTGGGATGTCAGGCCTGTCTGTCGGCCAGCTACCACTCTCATTATCCTCGCGCCTCTGTGAAGGGCAGCTAAGGTCACACTCCAGAGGAGCAAAATAAACCGCTATGGTACTAATCTAATATTCAGCGATCCTATCAAAGAATGACTTATTAGGCTCACAGAACCAGAACTGTTGATGGAGAGGAAAGATTGCACAAAGTGGAAGTTCACAGTCTCTGAGTATGGAAAGTTGAACTGCAAATGTGACATCTGTCATCTTCTCTGGTTGAGGATATTGAAAAAGTGCTTTCTCTCACCCAAGAGTACGTTTCTAAGGATTTCTTCAGAGGTTCAGTGAGGTGTCAGCTGGCTGAAATCATATGAAACAATGGACTTTCTAGAGATTGAGTGAGAGTACAGCTTAGGAATTTATACAATGTACCGTTCAAGTGTTATTATAGATGCTGTTGCCTCCTACTCAAAGCTAGCGCACTTCTACACCTCTGAGAAAGTATGCAAACACACACACACACACACACACACACACACACACACACACACACACACACACACACACACACACAAAGGATGTCTTTGTTTGGCTATTGCTGCCGTTGTCTTGACACCCACCATCTGCTGCCCCAGCAACAGAGAAGAGTGAAGAGAAGAGTTTCTCTCTGGAAACTCGCCCTCCACCCCCCAAAACCCCACCCCACACACACACACCCCGACAAAAAACACTCCGCAAGGTTTCACTCAAATGAGCGTTGGCCTCCCTCCCACCGCTGATGCTCTACAGGTTGAATCACCGCTCAATAAACAACCAATTTCTACCTTTTGTAAAGCCGTGTTTAAGTCCTTGCTGAAACATATAAAGTGGTAAACAACCGTACAAAATATTTACAGTACGAGCCATACAAACACTTCTGTTTTTTCCCCAAGAGCAAAGAAAGCCTTGTGAAAACTCAAAGCTCTCATTCAGCCATTTAATAAAGCCTCGTCCCATTGAAGTGTGTGTGAGAGAGAGCGGGGGGGGGGGGGGGGGGGGTAAATTGCAAAGGTCCTCCTCAGTCACATTCTACAGAGGTAAGATGTATCACAGAGAGCGAGCACTCAAAAGTAAATGAATAAATAAATAAATAAGTAAATAAAGTATGCTATGCAGATGAGGGTGACGAAGCCTCCATCTCGGCCTATTTTGCGATGCACTGGCCATTCATCACCTGCACATGCAAAGCGCCGGCTCCGGTCCTTAGCATATTCGCATATTCTAATGAAGGCTTGCATGCAAATTAGGACGACCTTTTCCTTTTGCCCCCCCCCTCCTTTTTTTCTTTACAACTTTACATTAACAGGAGGGGAGTGGAGAGTAGTGGCTGTAATGGCTATTAGAGCGACAGGCTGAGTACGTGACGTTGTGATCTAAACTCAGGGACGTTGTAATTAGGCTAATCTATTACCAGACGGCGGCTGTCAAAGATCTTTATGGCAAAGGACGGACTTGCCAGACACTTTATTTATTAAAAGTGGCTCTGGGTTTTCTAAAGCGATGGTCAGTCAGACGCACATGAAAATGTACCCGCACAGTGACATGGGCTCAGACATGGATAACAGATCCAACACAGGCACCCATGGGACCTTGGCACTGCCCCTGGACCTTTGAGGTGCTGCATGTTGTGCAACCTAATATTATCTGAGGGTGTCCAGCCTTGTGTCACACCAACGGACAGATACTGGCTTCAACCTGAATATCAAATATTGTCCAGTTAGGCTTGATGTGATGCAGCTCTTTTATAAAATGAATGATTGATTGAAGAATTGATTGATTGTATTGAGAAAACTCTTCGTCTGAGCGGCTGCATTTGACACAATTTCAATTAGACTTAACAAAAAATATGCAGAAATATGTTATTTTTATTTCCCCTCTTCCATATATTTTCAAAAGGATTTGAATACATATCAGTACAAAATATCACAAACAGTGTCAATCTAAGGTCTGTCAGTGTCACCATCAGCTATACAAACCTATATTTTCAACACTTCAGTTTTAGCTGTCCGTCTTTGCATCCGACTCCCCGAGCCAGGCCTCTCCTCTCTCTTTCTGTCACCAGTGACCAGCGGAGGGGAGGGGAGGCCAGCCGTCACCAGCCTCCCCTCTCCTGTCCACCAGGCAGGGTCCTGCGCTGTCGGCGGGGAGGCGGGAGAAAGTTATGCCTCCTTACTGTGACTTTGAACTTTCTCAGATGAGGCATAAATATTGAAATATTGAAATGAAAGATGCGCTGGGTGCAGAGGGGATGGGAGGGATGCGGAGGGGGTAGGGAGGAGGGAGGGAGGAAAGGGAGAGAGGATAGACGGATTGGGGGGGGAGAAGAGACAGGAGGCCCACTGAGAGAAGAGACAAGGCCCTCACCCCTCTGCCAGGCTGCATTCTAGCAGGCCGACAGTTATGGATAGGAAACATTACTGCTGCTGGTAATTAAAGCAAAAACTAATACTGTCTCTTGGATGAGGGGGTTTCATAGTGAGCATCCATTTGTCACTGCTGCACACTCGCCAAGGCCAGATTAAATCACACACATATTTAGTCCTGCTGTGCACAGAGGCTCTCTCTCTCTCTCTCTCTCTCTATCTATAATTTTTAAAAAGGTACAAACAGTGAATATCAGCTGTTAACACTATTGCCAGCTTCAATCCAAAATACTGGTATCAGCTTTCAAAAACACATGTAGGTCAGCTCCTACTAAAGACTCCTCAGTGAGGCAATAAGTGAGTGACTGAGTGACTGACTGTAG
Organism: Enoplosus armatus; assembly: GCF_043641665.1. Taxonomy (NCBI): domain Eukaryota; kingdom Metazoa; phylum Chordata; class Actinopteri; order Centrarchiformes; family Enoplosidae; genus Enoplosus; species Enoplosus armatus. Next base: position 19,219,765 of record NC_092188.1, on the reverse strand, counting down.
TGTGGCAGTGAAAAGGCCACTGGCTGGAGGGGGTTGGCGGGCAAAGACGAGGATGGGGGAGGAGGAGGGGATGCCATGTCACCAGACGGAGGGGATCGGTGACACTGAGCGTGTCACAGGGTGACGGCTGCACTCTGCTAGGACCAGTAGCCCCTCCAGCGCTGTCAGAGGAACCAGCAACTCCAGATACTGACACTAGCAGCCATACTGACAGGCCAAACATGACTCGTCTCCGCTCTCGCCACAGACGAGGGCTGACGGCACACAGAGACACCAAGAGAAGGAGAGACGGAGGGATTAGAAGGGGGGGGGGGGGGGTAAATACAAGCTGAATCTGTGTCTCCTGACTGGACAAACAGATCACAGCACCATGTGGGCCAAAAGAAATTCAGTATATAGTTGATCGTTAATGCAGCGCACACTGTCACAGGTAAAAAGATGCAGCCCCCAAACAAAGCTGCCCTCAGAGCTGATTGGTTGAAATTATGTCAGCCTGTTTTGACTGGATAGAGACCAATCGTTTATAATGAGTAGAGAAAGTGACGTGTCTTGAAATGTTTTTCGCCATTTGTTCTTTGAATAAAAAGTTACTTTTGCCAACTTGAAAAAGAGCTCACTTCCTTTTCTTTGTTTAGCAAAACCACTTTGTTGTTCAAATATGAAGAAAGAAGTAAACTTTTAGCCTTAAAACATGTTTGTTTATGAGAATTTTCTCCCCATTTTGAAAGGGGGGGGGGCGGTAAAAAAAAGCCTTTGGATTATGTAGAATCCAAACCAAGTTACTATGGAAACACTTAAAAAGCAGCCATGATTATAGCAAGAAATTACATGTTAAGAAACACTGTTTATAACCTCCTTAACATGCTTTATAAAAGAATAGGTTATATTGCCCTATTTTAAACATAAAACTGAAGAGCATGTAAATTTCACCTAATGTTACATGAAGTGCTTAGGTCAGGTTAAGTCAGATTCTCTTAGCACAATGTTGTCCTATTCTTACTTCTCATGATTTCACATCTTAGCTGACCTCATGAGGTTTTCCAGTAAGGGAGGAGTTGTTAGGAAGGAAAAACATTTTTAGACTGTTTGGATCAAGCAAGAGACACAGCATGGGGGAAGGTGGGAGAAAGGAAGGATGACAATGATAAGATGTAGATGGAAATATGGTGATTTGAGGAGAAAAACATGGAGGGGGTGGGGGGGGGTAATGCCAAAAGGGGAGAGGGCAGAAAACAGAAAGGAGAGAGAAAGAGGGAGGAGATGTAGAGGACTCGGAGAGAGAGAGAGGGGGGGGGAGCGCAGCGGCGAGACTGATCGCTGCTGATCTTCACGATAAGCGCTCCCGACAACTTGTGACCAAAGTGGCGCTTCGACACTAATCGGCCGTGAAGGCTGACCTGCAGCGAGGCAGCGAAGTTCAGATCGCATAGAGCCGGCGCTGCAGCTCAGACGAGATGGACCCAGACAGGAGACATCCAGGCATCAAAACTCCCTGAGAAATTGCGACATGGCTTCAGTGCACTGTGAGAAGAACATAAGAGGAGGAAAAAAAAAAAAGCAAGCAGTGATACTCGGTGCTCTTGGCAGTCGAGGCGGACTTATCTGGCTTAAGATGAAAAGAGAAGGACAGAGGCAAAGGAGAGTGGAGTGAGGGAGTCGAGGGAAGTATCTGGGGGGGGGGGGGGGGTGGAAAAATATGACCAGAGTTAAAAAAAAAAATAGACAGATCAATTCTATTGACAATTATCTGTGAGCTGGACTGAGCTGAATTGGAGACTAACCTTGAACTGTGTGTGCTCAACCTCTGCAAGACATAAAGGGTGTGTGTGCAGACGGTACCAACAGGTCTGACTACTCTCATGAGCAAAGATTAAACAGGTCAACGGTATAAAAAAAAAATAAAATAGCTGAGGGTAAACTGTGCTACATGTACACAGCCTCACACTGTGCACGTCTCTCTGTTGGTGTTTTACTGGGCCATTCTTTGTCAAACCGGTCCCGCCTCCATAACAGCAGGTGAAGACTTCACTTAGGGACCAATAAATACCTTTTCAAACAGCAGAAGCTCTGTGACAAATATTACACACCATCAGTCGAGCTCAAACTATTAGCAATTAATCACTGATAGGCAGAAGATTTGTTGGCAGTGATTTGATAGTCGATTGACAGTTTGAGTCAATTTTTTCAAGCAAAATGTCAAAATATTCGCCTGTTCCTTCCTCTTAAATGTGAGGATTTGCTGCTTTTCGTTGTCTCAATGGTAGTAAGTTAGTAAGAAAGTGAATCTCTTTGGTGGTTGGACAAAATAAAGGCACCTTGGGTTCTGGAAATCTGTGATGGGCATTTCTCATTGTTCTCTTTTTCAAAATATTTCATAGACAAATCGATTAATCAAAAATAGTCTGTGGATTAATCAACAATGAAAATAATAGTTAGCTGCAGCCCAAGGTAGAAACACTTTTTAAATTGTTTCCTGCTTGTTACTCTGATGGTCCATTTTAAACGCAGAATTACGGAAAAATCCAACGTATCCATCATCTGTTCGCAAACTGATCTGACAAACTCAATAATTAATACTTCAACTGTTAGTAGGAATCTTTTTTAACTGTTTATTCCAAGTACTTTAGCATATACTCATAGTTTATTTCCTACTAAAACAGTCTGTCAATAACCTGCTGATGATCCACTAAAGGACAGCCAAGAAAAACTCAGTGTGAATGTCAGACTGTCAGCCAGTCAGTTAGGGCTTTCATTTACCAGAAAATACCATTCTAGTTCATTCCATACTTTCTGTCACATATTGGCCTTTAAACAGATCTTCAGACATCCTGTACATTCTTAGATAAATATTTTCACTCTCACTCAGAGCGGGTTGTCCTCTGTTGCCAAAGCGCTGCCGCCACGACAGTAATGGGGAGGAAACATGAAGCTATATTTTAATAAGTAGGGAACGCAGTGTTTATTCAGTCATTAATGACTACTGGCTCCCACTTAAGGCGCCACATGCAAAAATGTGTCCATCGTGTAAAAATACATGGGATCTAATCATATCTGGCACCATAAATCATCTGTGGCTGTGTCCCTTTAGGACAATTTACGGCAAGTAAACATGAGCTAGGTGAAGAATGGGGGCAGTGGAGATTGCATGTGCAAGGCAGAGTGTATCCACATGTGTGTGTCAATATTTCATAGTAGCAGTAGAAGTGTGTGCATGTATCCAGAGAGGACAGTATAGTTTTGCCTACATTTTATATAAGAAATAGTAGTTTTATCAAATATTCCACAACTGTTGAGGTGATAGGACGAGTGTTTCTGGACAGATCATCTCTGCAGCTCCTCTCAGTCTGATAGTATGACAATAGATTCAATAATTGCAGCTAAGTTCAACCTAACCACCAGGACACAAGTGAGGTTGTCAGTCTGTGTATTCTTCATACGCACACACACACACACACACACACGATTTGGTTAAATCGGAGACAGAAGCAGGGATTCTAGAAATATTCCTGTATTGATCTGTTGTGGGAAGATGCTATCTCTTTACATGAGGAGCAGACCACTGGAGCCAGTACACACACACACACACACACACACACACACCAAATCATGTACAGACAAACCTAAATAGTATTACTACAAACACATGACACGATGAGTGTATGCTACCATCTACAAAAACGCAAACATGCACGATGCATTTGCACACTCACAAACCAAACCCACCCGCAAACATACACACACACACACACACACACACACACACACACACACACACACACACACACATTCAACTCACATGGCGTAAATGTCCTCAGAAATAAAGCTTACCAAGTACAAATACGGCAGTCTCAAGACACAAATACCATTCCACGCAATTACAAACTGGCCAAAACACTGTTTACTTATTTATTGATGAAGTTAATTGCTCGTTAAAGTTGCACATGAATTGTTTTGCACAAACTGCATAAACATTTCATGTTCTGTCTAAAGCAGGAAAGTTTGGGGGAAATGGAAAGCAAAAAGAAAAAAAGAAAAAGAATCACACTCCTCTCTTCACTTAACACATGTACACATTTTGAATTCTTCACCACAACAAATTGCTCATATTTATTCAGCAATGCTGAAAAATTAGTTATTTTAGAAAGGACTGGGAGAGCAGCTTTTTTTTTTTTTCAAACCAACACACCAAAAGGACTGTCTGGGAGACATGCAGCACAGTGCACGCTATTAGTTCTGACTGCTCCAGCTCCCCATTCCTGTACTTACAGTATGCCGCAAATAGGACCATCACTTTTCATTACCTGCTGTTTCCAGCAGAGCTTCACTCTATCATTGCCACGGCATGCTAATGTAAAGCAGGCTACTGTCATGTAAATTAAACTGTTTGTTTTGTTTGCCTTCCCTCCTTCAGCTGATTGTCAGAGCGACTTGCCAGGAGCAGCAGGTGTGTTTGTTTGTTTGTGTAGGAGTGCACCGGTGTGCCGGGTTTGCTGTTTGTGTGCCGGCGCCACGGCTGCTGCTCTATGTGCACGGGCTCCGGCTGCACAGCAACAAGTGAGCTCACGAGTGTGTGTGTGTGTGTGTGTGTGTGTGTGTGTGTGTGTGCGCAAGTCATGGAATCCAAAACACAGAAATGACACACCGCACACAAACCTCCCAGTCAACCAGATGTGCTCCTGACCCTGAGCTCAGCCACTGAAATGCAAAGTCGGATGCCTACTTGGCGCTCTTCCCCCCGGCGCAGGTACAACCAACTGTCACAAACAATGGGGGAATATGCATACCGTGGGCTAGGGTTTGCTACAACATGCTCTCAATGTAAATCATATTTCACAGGTTTCCAAGAGACAAGCCAGTCAGCCACCAAGTCAGCCACCCAGCCAGTCACCCAGTCAGCCAGCCAGCGCAGCGCTCTGCTGTATCTGCAAGGCTACTGCCACTGGGTAATTGACAGTGCACATAAAAAAAAAACCTGTTTACAGCGCTGCCTTAAAATATGGAAACTTGTCCCCTGTTCATTTGTAGACACAATGAAATATCAAATGGCACTAGAGAGAAGTATGAAGCCTTCATGATTCCTCATTACGAGACAGATGACAATGACTCCCGTCTCTAATTACACAGAAGGGCTTTTTGAGCGTCGACTGACATGTGTTAACTAGATAAACAATGCTTCAACATCTGCAAGGAGTGTCGTAGGAAGCTGCAGTTTTCCTTGCAAAACAGAGCAGACCAGCAGCTTTGAAACTCGGTCTGCTAAGCTGCAAGGGTGGAGTGTTATGTAGAAAGATTTTCTACACGTACTTTGTTCACAGGAGTTATTTTATTCCCAGTAATGAATCCATCCACAGCTGAAATGATTTCACCTACATGGCTTTTGTTAATAACATTTAAGTGAAATAATAGATTTCAGCAAATGAAATAACTGAAGAGATGCCCAAAGGCAAAAACACAACAGGGTGCCTGGTTTTAAAAGATTACTATAAAGAAAATGTCACAGAACATCAATTAATTTCCTACATAACTGTTCAAGTTTGGAGGTTGAACAAGGTGGTTGGTTGACAATCAACAATCAAACAATAAAAAATCAACTATGGCTGTACTTCTATGGAATGGATATCATGTCATATTTCTAAACTGAAAAAAGGTTGAAATCTAGTAAAAAAAAAAAGGTTTTGAAACATTGAAACTTGAGTTTCGAAAGAGCAAATCGTTATTTTGAAACTTTTGCGGATGTACATTTGCACTTATATTGCACTGTTCTCTCTCTGAGCTGAGTTTACAACACCCATTTCTCAGAGATCTGCCTACACAGTTGCGAGCTTGCGAGTCACGTGACTTCTGGCAGCGCTGTCTCGCAGCTCTGGTCTGAAACTCAGGATGCACAGTTCTCCGTGCTGTCTGTCTGTCTGTCCTGTGACCTGTAACTAACCTCTCTTTTTATTTAGCGTAACAAAGATACACATGCTACCTACCTGCCTAACTAACTAACCAGCTAGCTGGGCTCTCTTGGCAGTGTTTTGATTCTAAAGATCTTTCTCAGGAAGACACACAACACTGCGAAGAGCAAAAAGAGAGGCCGTCTTTCTCTTTTTTCCAACAGGCTAGGTTGTTAGCTAGTTGTTGAGCGTGGTAAGATTCAGAGGACATGTGATTGTCTGAAAGATGAGGGGGCGATGACAAATCACTGAGAAGTGACATTAAGACATAAAAGTGTCATTGGGAAAATGGCATTATAAAATAAAAAAAAAAGAGTTTTGAAAAAGAAATGTATCTAATGAAAAAAAAGAAACACAGAAAAGATGCAATCTGTGTATTTTGACCACGCACATTCAGTCAGGCACATCAACCTAGTTGCTAAAAATGTGAACGCAAGTTAAGAGTATTCACACAGAGCAATTTAATCCATGCAAATCCAAATAGCTGCTGAAGAGCTCTCACAGGTTTTAAGCACATTCAACAGTTCTGCCTCTTCTAAACAGCTTTATGGGAGTGTCTGAAAACAATCAAAAGACACAAGTGTTTAGAGAAAATCCATGGAAAAACTGTCTTCCATTTCTACTTCAAGTAATGGTAACTCATGGTCTCACACACACACACACAGCAGTCACTGCCTCTGCCAGCTATGTCCACTAACAACAGGGCCTGTCTGTCAGAGGGCATTATCCGTCATACCTTATCCTCATGTTTGGCTTTCTTAGTCCCCAAAACAAAACAACAGAAGGCTATAGCAACGTCAACGTGATCCCGTGACAGATCTGAAGTAACACAAACGCGGCAGAACTTAAGTAAAGTAAATTAGCCCTGCGTGATGAGTTGACCACGTCCGTCACTGCGAATCGCTCAGCTCTCCTCTAAAGCAAAGCAGATGCCATCAGAGCAGGCACTGTGAAAGGGACACTTCATACCATGATGATAAAAACAACAGAGGGCTCTTTATATGGACAGAAAAGTATGTGTCTGGGCTTTTTTTTTTTTTAAGATGAGCCATCCAAATGGTTGTCTAGTGGATTACATACTGACAGCAGCTGTGGGACTGAAATGACCTTTCCACATGTAATGTCATGTAATGTAACCAGAACTCTGATGACCCACCCTTCTGAAACAGTGTGTACTCTAAACCTGAGGACACAAACACATTGTATACATTATAGGAAGATGTATCACACTGATGGTAGTTTTAGCCCTGATCTGAAAAACATAAAAAAAACTAAATTCTGAATGTATAATACAATTTTTATTGATGCTGGAGATTGTTTGACTTATGATGACAACTGACTAAGGTCATAGCTTATCCACCCTTCTCCGTGTTTATTGAATGTAACTCACAGTGATGTACATTCACTGTGTGTTTGTGCAAGATACATTTCAACTTCAATTGCATAGACGCCCTACCCTCCAAAAATGTGTTATAACAAAAATCCACATGCAGCCAATGTATGTGTCAATGACGATAGAATTTCCCTGATAGTCATGTCTAGAGAGAGAAAACAGAAAAGACTAAACATTTGGGAATCGTGGCTGCAGGCGTACTTGTGCTGAAATTCAAGATGCAAAACAGAGAATTGATTTCTCCATGAGAACAGGGGAAAATGAGAGGTTCAGAAGAAAAGAAAGAAAGAAAAAAGAACGTATCATACGTGATAACTAATGTGTCATGGTAATCATGTTAGCGGGAATTCATTTCAAAATAAAATTCTTTGAGAGGGGAGAGCATTTTTTTTTCTGGGGGATAGCAGATCTCCTCCCAGTCTGGGAAAGAAATAGAAAATTAACAAATAAATAAAATGTGTCCTCAAGAAGGCTGCTACTAATAACTATATCAACCACAACTAAGGTAGAATAATAAAAAGAGGGGGATTCAAGGTGCTAACAAAATAGGAGACAGAGTAGAAAAGGTAAAGAAAAAAGAAAAGTAACAGAGAAAAGCAATGATTACCAAACCTGTGTGTGTGTGTGTGTGTGTGTGTGTGTGTGTGTGTGTGTGTGTGTGTGCGCGCCTGACTGTGAGGGCATGCTGGTAGTGTTGGTTTTAGCCTGGTAATACATTCCCAGGGCTACTGGTTCCCGCTGGTGTTAACCAGGGCCCAGGTCTGAGGGTAACTGGGAGCGTTTGATCTGGAAGTTTCCACTGACCCAGGGCTCCCTCTGTCGCTCTGCTCGGATATGCTAATGCCCGGCTGGGTCTCCCTCACCATGGGCCGGCCTTAATGACTCTCAGAATGGAGGGGAGCAGCCAAAACAACTCTCCTTGGTGGGTATCTTGTTAAATTAAAGACACAGGGGCCACTCAGGGAATGGTTTTGCCAGCCTCTGAACTACTGAAGGACTGCAGGGGAAAGTCACGAAAAACCACTTCACTGAATAAACAACAGCGGGAGCTCAACATCGAGGTGGGTTACTTGACACAAACAGGCAAATGAATATGCAAAAACAATGGTGTCAATATCACAAAACAAACATATGTTTATTAGTTTGCAAAGCATGGACGCTAGCTGCCGTTCTTGTTTGTGAATATTTAGATAAAACAGGAAGCACTTATATGAATTTAAGGTATATGTGAGGTTTGATAGGTCAGTAACAATAGCTGTGTGTGGGCAGGTGTGAGTGTAGCAGAGTAGGTCGGTCAAGGATGTCCAATCTCTACCGGCGCGTTGGTAGGTGGAAAACAAAGTATGGTGGGAGTGTGTACAATCATCCTTCTTCTCTCGCACGCACACGCACACACACACACACAAACACACGCTGACAGACACACCAACCTGCACTCTGAAAACTACTCACACAAACTGCAATACTCTTTGCCCTCATCTTCCTCCCTCCTCCATCTCTCTTATTCTAATCTCAAGCTAATCTTTTCTCATTCTTACCTCCCCAAACCGACTCATATTTCACCACCCGTATCTTTACATTTTCTATTATCCGCTACTGAAAAATGTGACCAATGGAGGCACTGTTTTGAAATAAAATATGAATCATCTTAGATAAAGATATGGTGCAGTTATTATTTATTTATTTGGTGGTTTTTATTTTTTAATTCCCAGTTAGCCATCGCTGGCCTGTGTTTGCTGTGTTTGCCCTCCTCTTCCTCCTGTGTGTGAAATAAGTTATTCTTCCCTCCAACTCGCTGACACAACTAATTTTTCTACATTTTTCCTGCTAAAATAAGGTGTCTCATAAAAAAAAAACAGGAAACAGGGTCTGCTGACCAGCTAGTGGTGTCTGATCAGATTGGGACACCCAGAATGTAATACAGTACACACACACACACACACTCCTTGTATCTACAACTCTGCCAGATATATATAATAGAGAGAGAAATAGGAAATATGAAGCCTTCAGCCATAGCGCAGCAGCGTTACATATGAGGGGAGATCCCATCGGTCCGGCTCTGTATTTAGTATTTCTCGTGAGTAATCTCTTGTCATTTTATCACAAGAAATGAAATAATGGGGCAATCCTCTAATGAAAAATGAGGCCGTTGCTGCAGCACAGGAGAGACCGAGAGACAAAGAGGAGAGAAAAAAGGTTCTGAATTTAAGGCTTTCAAGGATAGCAATGCTTCTGCCCTACACGACGAATATATATCCTTAAGTATATAAGTTAAGTAAATATGAAACTGGCACAAGTGATGGAAGCAGAAATCAGCTGTTTTTAGACAAAGAGTAAAGGACAATCTATGAGTGAATGTAAAATAATATTAAGTAGTCTTGACTGAGCTTGGAAACATATTACAAATCTATACAAGATTTAAGAGTTTGATTTAGACACTAAAAAATATATATTCATAAAAATGTCATCAAAAAATTAAAACAGGGACTTGACAAAAATGACGAATGCTATAAACATACACTAATATAAACATTTACAGGGGTGGAAGAAGTATTCAGATCTTTTACTTATGTAAGTAAAAGTAAGAAGTAGCATGAAATTGAAATACTAAAGTTAAGTACAAGTACTTAATTAACTACTTAAGTAAATGTTATTAGTTACTGTCTACCAGTGAAAATCCATGTGATACTTATTTGCAGTTGTTACATGATCACTCTGTTGAGTCACAGAGCAGAACACGTTTTCTCAAAACCCTCTGTGGTTTTGAGCAACTGGACTCCGTTAGTTCTAGATGATTATTTTTGGTCTCGGAGTGGCATTTTTTATATCAAAGTCTTGTCATTGATTAACATCGGCTGCCTCTGCTTCCTGCGAATGGATTACATCAATCAGCTGCCATGTCAGGGGAGATCAAATACTGCCATAACAATGAGACACATAACGCTATCCAGCTTAATGGACAGAAGACGCCGAGGTTGAATGAAACACACAAGTGGGAAGATAAACAATATGAAAATGACAAACAACATATATCGAAAGGCTAACACAAATAAATCAGAAACATATAACTACTTTTAAACTAAACATTTGAGCAACCAACATGTCTGCACCTTTTAAAGCCAATCATTTTCAGGCTTAATTTAGATTAAGTTATTTATCCCTTTGCAGAGCGGAGATAGAAAGAGGTCGTTTCCTTTCATACAGACACACACACACATACACACACACACCGAGTCTATTACACTCTTTCATCTTCTTCAATTGTGTGTGCGTGTGTATCTGTGTACGTGCCCACGCGTGTCTGCATGCATGCAGCTGCTGTTAAAAGTGTGTGTGACAGACAGTCTCTCCTTCCATGCATCTGCGTTTAATTAAAGGCAGAGTTTCGGCATCCCAAGCCACCGCCACAGCCCGCGCACACACACACACACATACACAGCGACTGAGCGAGAAAGAGAGGGAGGCTGGCCCTAATGTGCATAATTAACTTAACCCCCATCACTTGACTTTAAAAGGGCTGTTTGGAGGACTGAGGCAGGCAAATGGAGGCTGGGAGAGTGGTCCTTTATGTCTAAAATATTCATTACTGCATTTCAGAGCATTTTCGAGCATCCTCTGATTTTTGTTTTCTCGTTCGGGAGGACAGATTGTTGCTAAGCACCTCTGAGATGACAGGAGGGGCCAGTGGGAAATGGGACGAGTCACCATTTTAAAATAACACACACCAAGTCATGAAAACACACACACACACACTACAACAGACAAGCGTGGAAGTATCTCATGTGGTTACACTCTACTTCTGACTTTGTAACAAGAGACGAGAGAGAGTCCTCGCATGTGAAACACGGTGTAAACCGGCCAAGAGAGGCTGTCATGACTCCAGCAGAAGAGTTGAGAGGAGAACGGGAACAGGAGTGACTGGCCAAGAAAATCTCTCGCCCTCCGGCCTGGTCCTTTTCCTCATCCTCCTCCTCCTCCTCCTCCTCTCATTCCTCCTCATCCTGCTGTGCCAGTGCTGACTGCTACCAGCCACACACTTCACCTCCCATCAGGGTCAGGGCACCAGCGAAAAGGTCAGCTCGCCGACAGCTGATTGGCCGGGATGGCTCCGGTCGGCGGCTTGTAGCCAATGGGCATCCTGATGCACCTGATGTGACACACACCGCTCCGAGCATCCTCTGTGCACACCAGGCCAGAGAGGATGGGCAGAGTGAAAACAACAAAACATGCAGCGCAGCAAACAAAGAGAAACGAGAACAGACTGTCCAGTCCTGCAGCAATGTACGAACCAAAAAAAAAAAGTTTATTAATTGGCTTTTTAATATTCTGCACTTGAATTGAAAATACGGAGATCTGCAAGAATGGAAATGAGCATCAATAAGGAGGTAAAGCCCCAGTGAGGACTGAATTAGACCTCACAGCTGCAGCTGCTGGACCAACTCCTGAGGTCACCTGCAGGCCACCAGCATCAGTTGTTGCTAATGAAGTATCAAACTGACTACGCATGGAATACAGCACTGCAGGTATAAATACTGAACTAAAGAAATAAAGAAAATGTACCCATCCCGTAACAAGCAGTCTGGTTAGCTTACTCTGATCCCTGGATTCTGGTGAAGTAACCCACGATAGCCTTTAACTCAGGATCATGAAAAGCATGACAAGTCAATTGAGGAAATTAGAATGGATATATTCATATTTCTGTGTATTAAGCAGTGGGAAATGCATATTCATAATGGGCCGGTTGCTAATTATCCAGTAATAGGAGTGTGTGAGTGTATCTGTGTGTATGCACATGTGGTTATTTAATGGGTAATTAGCTGAGATAAGAAACTAATAAGCACTGTACCTCAAACACTGGCTCCTATTACAGTGAGTCTACAAATGTATCTGGAAAAAAATCATGTGATGATGGAAAAAACAAGATGCCGGACTAAGTCAAAACCACACACACATACACACACACACTGAGCAGGGCTATAAAAAGTGCAAAGGGCCAAACTGCAGGGCTGTCTGTGTGTGTGTGCATGTGACTATGTGCATGTGTGTCTGTGTGTGTGCCTGGCGGCGGAGCTGTTCATGTGGCTCACACTGGAACAGATCAAAGGAGACGCATCATTTTTGGGCATGTGTGCACCAGCTAACCCCCCCACCACTACCACCCCTCCCTCTCCCTCCACATCCACATCCACCACCCCTCCATAATAGAACACAATAAGAACCAGCAGATCCGTCGTCAGCGGCTGATGTGGACGGACAAGAGCAGGAAATGGATTTGGAAACCTCCTCCAGCGCTCTGTCACATTTCCTTGCACTCTGTTGCTGACAAACAAGACGCATCACCGTTCTGTTTGACCGCCCCCTTCGCGGTCTTTTTCCTTTCTCCCTCTCTCACAAGTATTTGACTTATGCAGGAAATGTGGGTGGAGTTAACTGCTGCTGTTGTTGTTGTTGTGCCCTTGAGCACACATGCCAACCTGAACAAGTTCATGTCCGGCTGAGTAAATGCTGTGATTTGTTTGGGAGTACTGGGTGGGCTGGTGGGTAGGTCTGTGTGTGTACAGTATGTGTATGAGAGTGAGTGTGAGTGTGTGTGTGTGTGTGTGTGTGTGTGTGTGTGTGTGTGTGTGTGTGTGTAAGCAGGGGCATGGGCTGTGGCGTGTCAGTCATATAATGAATGTTAGGCTTCATTTTCTACAATTCAATCCAGAGCCAAATTCCTGTTTATGGTTGGACCAACATTTTAGGCCTATTACAGCCGTAAGTAGGCAACTACTTACATACTGTACAGTATATAATCAATTCATTATTATATGATTTAAGTCCATTTTCAAGCAAAAATGTCAAACAGTTGATAGTTCCAGCTTGTCAAATGTGAGGATTTTCAACTGTCCTCTGTTTCACATAATTGTAAACTGAATATCTTGGGGTTTTGGACTGTTAGTCGGACAAAATAAGACATCTGATGACCTTCACCTTGGAATGTGGGAAATTAGGCATTTTCACTATGTATTAAACACCAAACAATGAATCAAGAAATGAGCCGATCGATTTATCCATAATGATTAACCATCATTTACCAAAAATACTATCTTACTCAAGCCCTACTCATTACTTTAAAATTCTTCCTTCAAAAAAATAACATAGAAATGACGTTAGAAATAAGAGTACATCATTATGTTGTGGCATTTTTTTTGAAATCCACCAGTGTTATATAGCACAGCAGCCCAGTAAACTCCTCCCATCACATACACACACACATCAGCATCCCCACGCCACCACTCTGCCACTGTAAGGCAGTGCTAATATTTGCCCGGCTCACTTCTAATACACATCAGCATCAGGAGTGTGTTTTCACTGTGCTGTCGCAAGCCAGAGAAAATATTTGCTTCCCTCAATGCTCCCCCACCTCCTCTGAAAAGCCCTCCTCCACCAGCCGCCAACCCCCCCAACTTTCTCCAGACACACACACACACACCAACAGCCTCCCCCCTGATAGATAAATGGTGAGTGGATTTGCTTAGCAAATTGTTGTGCCGCCTAAAACGACAAGACTTGTGTGGTAAAGATACATGTAAATGGTTGACGGGCAGAAAATGATTTTCCGTGATAGCCGGCCATTAGGCTGGTGCTCTCCAGCATGGAGGGGTGTTATTGGAAGGGAAACCTTACACGGCAGCACAGACACACACACTCTCTAACCAGCGCAATGAGGTAGATGGTCCACCAAGGCTTCACACATGTAGACGCTCACACACAAACACAGACATATGCTTTAACACTCCCCAAATGGTGTGTTTTGCTTCTCATTTTTCCCCTGGCTTGTGAAACATCATGACATTGTGGAGCCAGCCCCATTAAGGTAGGGCTTTAAAACAAACATTACAGTGTCATCACACCACTTCAGACCTCCCCTCTCACCGAATATCAAAGCCAGAAGAGCTGTCAAAAGCCTATATTAATCAATTTCAAACTGAACAGAAAATTGTTTCCTACTCTCCACTCTAACGGCTCTGATTTGGAGCAATCTCGAACCCTCTGGAAAACGAATTCACCTCCGAAACTCCGCAGTGAGAAAAGAGAGGAGGAGAAGAAGGGAAAGAAAGAAGAAAAGGGAAAAAGTCAGGGTCTAATTAGGAGTAATTACAGCCTTTTCATTTCCAACATGATGAAATAATTTGATTCTTTTTAAAAGACGGGGGTCTGGTTTGCCTCAGCGCAGACAAAGCGCCCCTACGTCGGGAGTTGAGAGCTGTAGCAGGACAATGGCGGTCCTTCTGAGAGCTGAGCGTCACACCGGCCCATAAATCATGCCAAAGGTAGGCTTCAGACACAGCTATTTGACTGTGCCTCGCTGATGGCCGCCATACAGGGGTGACCCACATTACCGAGATAAAATAAATATGGGCAATGGCAGCATTGAGATGGAGGGGAAGTGACACTTTAGAAGGAGAAAGGGGACATACGTCACCACAAAACACTTTGGCTTGAACAGACATCCATAGCGCATCGATAAAGGGCCATGTTGTTCCAATTCACTCTGCAGCGATGAAGTAAGAAACGAAAATGTATTTTGTTTCATCTAGGAGGAACTACCCCTATAAGGATGGAAATAATCAAATACTCTTTGTTGAACAGAAGAGCAAGGTCTAAAAGATGTGGCTGGTGTTTGAAAATGATGAAGATGGAGTAAGCAGGAAAATGTTTCTTCAGCAATAAGAGACAAGGAGGGAGGGTGCAGTTGGAGAAGAAAAGAGAGGAAAGAGAAAGAAAAGAGGATGCTGGGGCATAATTACAAGTAAAATGTGGAGAAATTAGCATAGAGAATAAGGGCTTCTAGTTTGTCTCTCTCTTAGGCATCCTCCCAAAGGTTCTCCCATTGGAAGAGCTAAGGTAAGAAACAACTCCGGCTAAGTTCGACTCCTTTTCATCTTACTAAGGACACAGCACATTTAGGGCTTTCACAGCTTAAAAGGCCTCCTTAATCAACACCAACTCTTTCATGTGTTCAGCAATAAAGAGAAGAAATTCCTGTTTCCAAAGGCTAACAAGAGGAGCACTGAGAGTGTCTTGACTCAAGTTCTAAACTGCAGATTGGTAGAGCGTTGAACAAACTGAGAGAAGAAATACCCACTTCAATACAACTTTATCGAATACGTTTAGTGAAATAGATCAATCTAGTTGTATATAAGACCAAAAAAGGAATATTCCTGCATTATGCAGGATTTTACTCGGCAGCCACAAACGTGTCAGTCTGTGCAATCTGCAACGTTTAAGCAATCTTAAAGACTTTCACTAGTTTTAGTTGATTAAAGGCTCAGAGAAAAGACCAGAACATTTGGAATTACATGAACTACATAATGTTGTACAACACGTTATTATAAAAGCTAAGTGCCCAGTACTGTTCACCACGCAACAGTAAATAATAAGGTTGGCCTTATTGACAAATGTCCATTAGTTCTTAGTCTTAAAAACGGGTTAAGGCTAAAAAAAATAAACAGCTTGGCAATGTTATTTTTCCACTGTTACAAACAGGGGTCAACAGAGAATTTGTGAAGGATTATTTTCCACTATGGATTTGGTGCTCCAGTGAGTGCTTCAGATAGCAGGACAGTGTATATGGGATCGACCCATTTTCATTGTAAGGAAGGAACATGTGACCCAGTGCAACAGTGTACAGGCTATGCAGGCAATACTTGTTAGTAGCATCAAATCATTGTTTGTTTTGTAATGCTTTTCATGGCATTTCTTGACAATAACAAAAATATATCACATCACCAGACTTGTTCCTTAAATGTAACGTGAAGACGGCAAGAGGCAGGCCGGCTGACTGAGCCCAGACAGAGAGGCCAAGTGAGGAAGTTGAACACCAGCATCTCTGCTCAGCATCAGCAGCCTGCCTACAGCCAGCTTGGAGCAATCTCGTCCAACTCTACCTGCCAATCAATGGGCCTGGACCTCTCCCCCGGGCCCCAGTCGGGGGCCAGAAGGGTGGCCCCGTCATTACTCCCGGAGGCCTGTCCCCACCAGGGTAAATAGTAAGGAGAGGTAAAGTAAGCTGAAACACTTAATGGTTGTCTGTTTGTGTTTCAAAGAAAGTGAGTGAGCTCTGTCTCTCTTAACATACAGGCAATGGATAAAATAGCAATGTGCACATAACAACCTGTACAAGTATAGAGTTAGGTGACCTCTGAGCTTCAATCCTCATTCAAAGAGAGAGTTTCTGGGGCTTTACTACAATAAAATAATGTATTTTATATATTTTCTGTACCTTTTTGGTTTTATAACTACATTGGCTCTGTTCTTTGGTTATTTTAGGATGATGTGATCTTTATTTTAGGAAACATCTTGTCGTCTGTCACCATTGGTAAGCTTCAAAATTGCCATTTACTCCTTCTTCTTTTCTCCTGCCCATGTTCATCTCATATGGTCAGGATTTTCCAGACTGTGCCTCTTGCCACATTAAATATTTTAACTAAGATGTGCTTGAAATTCTGTCACCAGCTGTTAAACCATTTGGCCTCTTTGGGAATCTAGTTGCCGCATTATCTGCAGGTTCTAGTCAAAACCTGGAATCACTGAATAGAAATCTGGTCTATGAAAAGTGATTTTGCCTACAAGATGATGTTTGACTTTTGCCAGGGCAATATACCCCTGTCTGCACAGCTTCACATTTATCTATGTGTATGTGTGTGCGGGTATGTCTGTGTGTATCTGTGTCCGATTCCAAGAGAACCGGAAAATAAAAGCAACAGAGATGATGGAGGTCAGAGCCCCCTTTCATGCTTACAATCATAGCAGAGGCCCCATTGGGCGTGTAAAGCTGAGCCGAGCATCTGTCTGTCTCTTCTCTCCTTTCCAAACCACACACACACACACACACACACACACACACACACACACACACACACACACACACACACACACACACACACACACACAGAGGCTGAGATATAGACGTAACTACCCGGGCAGGCCTCCCCTTCCTTTCCTCCCCGTCCACCTGGCCGTTTGATGATGCCTCACTCGCTCATGACAACGCATCGATTTTACTTCTAGCCGCCGTGTAAGCCGTCCGCCTGGAGGAATCCATTAGGGCCAAACAGTTCTCATCCTCCCATTGAGTGACAGCCATGACAGCCCCCCACCCCCAATTGCCTCATTGCAGACTGACAGCTCTGCACTCAAACGGGCCTTTTTCACAGCAGCTTTAATAGTTTAAAACGCTTACCATTACCAGGCACAGACACACGGGGGCCGGATAGCGGCCAGGCAGGCTGAATGGGTGTTAGGGGTAAGGTGTTTTGGCAGGCCGGCCTTTAGTCGCAGCCACACCTCCTCCTCTTTCTTACATGCTTGCATTCAATGCATCCATTCCCCTATCATTTCCTCACAGCAGCTATCTGGAGAAGCTCTCATGAGGGGAAATCCTTGATCTTCCGATCAACCTGCCCTGCATTTTCAGTAGAAAACCAACTGACATAAATACTACTATTTAGACTCTCCACCAGTGAGAGGCAAACCACTGACAGCTGTAACAGTGAGACGTTTATTCACCACTCTTGACCATGACCCCAAAGATCAGCTTACATCTTTAGCAAATTGTGCTTCCCAAGGCTACTACAGAAGATATGAATACTTTCTATGTGTGCAACAAGCCGGCGGTTGTCCCTTTCATAGAGTTTGAAGTGTAGACTATAATTTGTGAATGCATGTGTGATCGGGTGAGTGTGTATTAGTGCATGTATGCCTTTATATCTGTGTGTGTGTGATCATTTTGCCATATTTAGAAGCCACAGCCAGGTCTCCAGGGTTAAGGCCACATCATTTGGCTGATTGGGTTCAGCGCTAGAGAAGGTATTGGTTACATGCTGGTTTCCTCCCCCCTGTGCATAAATGCTTGATGTTTCGGCATCAGAATAGTCCGGTGGACGTGTGTAAACTGTGTTGGTAGCATTCTTATTTTTTTCTAATTCAGCAGGAATCCCAGAAAGACAGGGAAACTAGAGGTAAGGCTAAAGGTACATGTAAATGTCAATATTCACACAGGGCCCGTTATGAAGTTAACGAAATGACTCGTCAGGTTGGAGGGTTTCATGTGACCTCAGCTGCTCTAATATTCTCCACACTGAAGACTTCAAAACACACCATTAATCCTGTCCTGAATGCTGTATTCACACTCTCAATATGTGATGTCAAGACTCACTCTCTTCAGTGCGTTTTCACCTGAGCCGTGTGCCGTCCGGCTTTACCGAAGGCTTTACTGAAGGCTTTCCACGGCGCATGTTCTCCATCTCAACAGCCACTCAGGAAGAAAAAGCATGACCTCACATAAAAATGACCCCGGGAGGAAATTCAAGTGTCAGACACACACAGAAATATGCCTGAAAAGAGGAGGAAAAGGAGGGGGAACACTGAACAAGTACCCGGTGATTAATTAGCTAATAATTAAGTCACGGGGTAATATGCATTTTTCAATTAATTAAACCTTGCCTTGCGCCATAAATCAAGCAAAACTGTCATTGTTTCACAAATTAAATATATACATTTCCAAGCAATAATACTGTTGATTGCGTAACTGCAGGGCTCATCAGGGAGGGAAGGCATGACATGTGTGTGGCAGGCATCGACTCAGTCCAATGCCCCAAAACCTTTGACAGGTCCACAAGTCGGAGGCAGCCAACACGCTGGAGGCCTCCACCAGTCAGACTCCACATCACACACCTCCCACTTTCTGCACGGGACATCGCCAGAGTGTCTGCACAGCATTAGAATCTATAGGAATATTTATTCTTTACATACAGGGCACTTATTTAGCATGTTCTTGCGATAAAAAGAATGTATTTCTTTCTTACAGATATAGTTTATCATCGAAAGACAGCCCATCATGCATCCAGTAGGCCTATTCAAGCAAAGTGACATAATATCTCTGTTTGCTTTCATTGCTCACAAAAGGAAATTCATTACCTCACATTTACAAATGAAGCCAATAGATGCAATCATTATCCAAAATATATTGTTTGTCACCGATGGCAAATGGTGGCGTATTTTTCTTCCCAATGGTTCCGACGTTAATTTGCTGAAACATGATGTTGTAAAATGACAAAAACAAAGACACACACACACACACACACACACACACATAAATTCCAAGTGCCGTGTGACACCCAGATGTATAATGAACAATATGAACCACTGCCATCATTATCCTACACAATGTATTTGTTATCACTGCTCCCATAATGAAGTGTCTGTTTGATGGTTGGTACAAAGTCCCATTGCTCAATTGCCTTTCATAAAATGGCATCAATATATCCATGTGGACACACACACACACACACACACACACACACACACACACACACACACACACACACACACACACACACACACACACACACACACACACACACACACACACACACACACACACACTTCAGATGCAATTAATCAGGAATAAAAAATGCTTGCGTGAGCAGAGCCAAGCACTGTTTTATGCTACATTTATTTTAGCTCTAAAACTATGTTACCTTGCACTTTTTCTTTTAATTTAATATGAAAAAAAATCATAATTTTGTGTTCGTTACTATGTTAGTGTAGCTATTGCTTGGAATTATTTTAAAAATAACAAAAAATGAGGCTACAGTATTATGTTTTATGTTCTGTAGTAATTACAATCCACTGTAGCCAATTAGCTACGACCCAATCCGAATTTGGGGAGGTGTCTACAAGTTGCAGCCTGATCTTTTCACTCTCTTTTTATGTGTATAAGTTTTTTTGAGGGAACTTGGTCTTGTCGTAACCATTTTGCCCTTGGCTAGCATACTAATATGGCCTTGGGTCGGAATAAATTACTGCTCAGATTAGCAGGAAGGATGAAGAGGAGGTTTTATTTTTAGAAATTAGAATATTTGTTACATTATTAAAAGGGGGAACATCCTTTGATTCCTCTCATGTCTTCTTTTTTTTTTTTACCCCCCCCTTCTTCCTTACTGAGATAGTCCCCAAACTGCCTACCTGTGTAAAAACAGAAGTCTTCAGTGGACGTGAACATGGCTTAGGGACATGAAAGCAGCATGTCTCTCCCTCCTGTAGCCCGGCGTTATGCTCGGCACGCCACACAAACTCTGAATTTACTGCCACAGCATATTTCTCCCAAAGCCTGCACCCCCACCCCTCCACCCCCTCCACAGCCAGTCCTGCCTTCTTCATTATTTAATCAAACCTTTTGTTGTTATCATATGAGTTTAATTAATAAGAGAATCGACAACTATATGCAAATATAAACCACATAACTAAAGAAGCATTAACGGCGCCGCCGATTCAAACCCTTCAAAACCACCTACAAGTACAGTTTTTAACAGCAATTTAAATTCTTTATGTGAATTAAGTAACCAAATCGGATCAGATTCAGGTGCGTTTCCACTAATTAGCACGTCAGCTGTGACAATAACAAGAAACTGAGAAAGTTATTCCCTCATCTTGTCCCAAGGGTCTGTGTGATTGACCTATCAAGAGAGCTGGGAGAAAAAAAACCTTCACCTCACTAATGTTGTTTTCTCAAATGATTTTATGACAAGGGAGCAACAAGGCTGAAACAGGATTAGTCTGAATCCATTTGGCTAAAAATTGACCATGTACTGATTTTATTTTAATCACAACAGACCCTTTTAATTATTGCAGTAATTAGTAAAATATATGTGCCTTCACCTCATATTGATCTATATTGTCTGTACAGTTAGTGATGCAGAATATTGACTAAGACCCCCCCCCACCTTCCAACCACACACACACACTCCCCCCCACCACCACCCTCCTTACCCCTCGAGGCCTTTATATCTCTCTCTCTAACACACTGCCTCTCTCTTCTGCCTCCGGGTGTTTGGAAGGGTTGGTAGGGGGGGTAGGGGGGGTAAGGGTGTGTGTGTGTGTGTGTGTGTGTGTGTGTGTATGTGTGAGTGTTGGGTGGGCTGTTTAGGCTGATCGGCCCTGAAGAGGACAGATGACCAGCAGGGCAGAAGAAACTGCAGAGCTGAATAACTCTTCCATCCCTCTGTCACGTCAGGAGGAATTCAGCGCCGTGCGAGACACCCGGCCTAAGTGTTGTGACGCCTAATTACCACCAGCAGCAGCACCCAGCGGCACCCACGGCAGAGTGGCTCCTTCGGACGGACGGCCCTTTGTAGTTTCACACGGAGGAGGAAGGAGAGAGAGAGAGGGAAAGAGATGCCCATATGACGCCAGGGGGGTTGAATGTGCGTGTGGTGGGAGGTGGGCTAAAAAGATAAAAAGGTCTGTTTGAAGTTTGGAAGTTCTAGTCTTTTTTTTTCTTCTTCTTCTTCTCATAGGAGTCACTTTTCTGACTCAACAAAACAGCTCTTCCTTTCTTTCCTTCCTTTGTTTTTAACAATACCCCCCCCCCCCCCGACTGAACATGACACTTCGTCATACTTCCCCCAGACAAGGCACCTTCAACAGCATCCACCTCTAAAGACTCCCTTCCCTGTGTGCTGACAACACTGGCTGCTGTACAGTGTGTGTGTGTGTCCCCTGATTTTCTGATTTTCATGCTTTTATTACTTGAATTGCAAGTCAGACACAGTAATCAGTAAAAAGTAATTATTGGTGGAAATATTAATTTATATTAATAAATTCCTGAAATGAAAAATATAGCTGTTTCATTTAAAAAACATTTCATGTTCATTTCATTTTTTAACATGTCTAAATTCCTGAAAACATAGCCTGTCCTGTTAAGTGTCCATGCACAGCACTACAACATCCATACAGTACAGTCTGTGCGTGGTAAAGTGTAAATGGTCAGTGTGCATTATAGCCAAATGACGTGTTTTCTTGCTCTGAGGAACATTCTAGCAGAACCAGTCCCATGCCATTAGCTGTACAGCAAATATGATTTCACGGCATCCATTGAGTCCTTCACCAAGAATTTGTGTTGAGGCGTTCATGTAGGCTTGAACGCGAGGAGCAGCAGGGCCATCACACTTTGGTCCATCTCGTTTAGAGCTGGCATGTTTAACACAGTCTCTCTCTCTCTCTCTCTCTCTCACTCTCTCACACACTCTCTCACACACTCTCTCTCACACTCTCTCTCACACTCTCTCTCACACACACACACACACACACACACACACACACACACACACACACACACACACACACACACACACACACACACTCGTCCAGTGGGGAGGGGGTGGGAGCAGAGCGGGTGTTCCCTGGCACACTAATCGGCATGACAGAAATAAAATAAAGAGAGTTGGACTCCGTCAAAACATGTATGGCCCCTTAAACAGAGAGCTAATAAAAGAGCTAAAGCTGCTTGTCCTTTCAGTTGAGGCTGCCTGATCACACACCAACAGTCACATTATCTTAATTCAGGAGATTCTTTTAAGTGTCTCCTTAAACAACGGAGAGAACGCTGCTCGGGAAAGACAAATGAGTTTACCAGTTTTAGCAGGGGTAAGTGCCTAAATCCAGCGCCATCGATCCCTATCTGGGTTATTACGAGGCTGTGAGCTGCCACTGGAGCTCCGCTGGTCGAAAAGGCTTAAAATATTACGGGCTAAAGAGGGTGGAGAGATGTGTTTGAAGCAAACCACCTCGTCCTCTGTACTGGTCAATACCTGCAGGCGCCACAAGAAGGGCATTCACACATGCAAACACTCACGAGTGACAGTCACGGCCACCCCCGCGTTACTCACACACACACACACGCATATTGGTAAAGGGATGCCTTCAGAACCAACATATCGCCCCTCTGACTCCACAGGGTAAATTGATTTTTCTCTCTCTCTTGTCTTTTTTTTTTCCCAGGGAGGTGCTAGGCAGGTTTTTAACCTAACACTCTAACCTGAGTGTTAATGCACAAAGAGACATCATGTCCATTGATCCAGTGGTGCCGCCAGAGCGTCTTTAAATGTCTGAGGGGGAAAACAACACGGGGGGGGGGGGTATGCTAAACTAGCGGGATCATAGCCTTCATGTAGAAGCCTTGCAGAAAATTATTTACAATTTATAATAAATGTATCACTGTTTTGCTACTGCAGGCATCATTATCATTTGATAGAAAAGAAATTGTCAATGTAATGTGCTTCATACAGCACGAAAAACTCATTCAGCAAAAAGTTTGCCAAATATACACTGCCTGCAACAGTGGGTAGGAGTAGGACAAAGAAAGTACTCCAACCCTCCGGTGTAGCACATCCTGTCTGCTAATTATTGTTAAAAAAATTAAATAAAAAATAAGGATTAATAATACATTAAAGACAACCAGAAGACCAAAAATCCCAGCCATAAAACATATGTATTTTTAATATGAATCTCACTGAATCAATACCCTCAATTAGCAACAGCAAGCAAATTGCCAGGCGAGGCGTAATTACTCGAAGGTCAGTAGGTATTATTCACAGTCACTTTAGTTTACCACATTAGAACAAGACAGGACGTCGGGCTAAAATTATAAATTCCATTCCCATATCTGTCCCTTTCTGATTTAGATGGATGAAGAATAATTAACTCCTAATTATTCAGATCACTTAAGGCACTTTCTGGATCCACAAAAGAGATGCAGTCGTGTCTGTCAGCCCACTTCAGCTGCTATCATTTAGAGCGATCCAACAACTTGACCAATGACAACGTGAAAAAAAATAAAAAACCACTCCGGCTGCCTGTCTGTGTCCCCCCCGAACCCCCTCCAGCTCCATCCGTTTCTACCTCAGAGGGTCTTAAGGAGGCACACTTCCTTTAAATTCACCCATATGCAAATTTTAAGATGTGATTTGCATTTTAAAGTATTTAACTCCCCATATTTATTGGGCTCTGAGGCCTTGCTGATCATTGATTTATGTGCTTCCGGCAATCAGATTTCCATATTTTGTGTGGTTTTTAACGACAGTAATAATTCAAATATGCAAAAAGTTGTTCTTTGAACGATATCTTTAATTATATCCTCAAAGCATCATTCCTTTTCGCTTCCTTTTTTTCTAGAGCCGAGATTGTCTTTGAATAAAAAAGGCTGAAGAATCATAAATTAGACTGCGCGATGAGACATTGACGGGCAAAACTCCAGTCGGTTACCTTATGCACAGGGAGACGTCTTAGCATGTTTTGCCTATCTCAAAAGCCACAAACAGACTCGGGGTGCTCTGCTGTACAGGGACCCGTGTGACCTTGTCCCCAGAGCCCTTTATTAATGCTGACATTCTTTCACCACAAATCCAGTCTCAGATTGTGAAATTCGTCTCTTATACTCAACCAAAAAAAAAAAAAAAAACACACGCATGAAAAAAAAAAACAAGGAGACCTTCCCCCTGTTTTGCCGCTAACACAGAAAGTTTCTCTGTCACCTCTCCTTATTAGAATTGTCAGAGTCGCGGTGTGCTCTTATGAAAGCCGTCACCCTCCACATGATTAAAAGTGGCGGGTTCCCACCACCGTTTGGCCTATCAGCGTCACAGAGCAGCCGTCAAATGTGTCTGCGCTGCTCCTTGCCCATATTCCCTTTGTCACCTCGGCACGGCGTGGAAACTTTTTAGAATAATTGCTCACCCATACACGAGCATGGGTGACTAATATATTAGATTAGTGGTGTTTGGTTGCAAAGGGGAAAAGGGGGTGTTTCATTATCTTGTTCACTTGGTAGGCTGCATACTGTGGGAGTCAATATGAAAATAGAGAAGATATTCATTTAGCCAGAGAGCCTGCACATTAGACTCCTGACCGTAATGAGCTGCACAGTAGCCTACTGCACTGGAAAGTATAGTATGTCAGAATTCTGCAATATCATTGCATGAAAAAATCATATCATAGATCATATCATATCATGAAAAAAAGCATTTAAATTTATATTATTATAATGATAAAAAGCACTAAATGGTTTTAAAAATAAATATTGAATACATGAGCAATATAATTCTGTATTTTATTTTTGCATACTTTTTGTAACCACACATCACCTCATCATCTCTGACCGCAAAACCTGCATCAACAACCAAGCACAAGTCTGCACATTTTCTCTTTCTCTCTCTCTCGCTCTCTCTCTCTCTCTCTCTCTCTCTCTCTCACACACACACACACACACACACACAAAAAGAAAGAGAAGAAAGCACAAACACATTTTTTCAAACAAGAACTCAAACATACCGTCTCCTATTAATTTGAACGGCCAATTACAACAGTTAAAATTAACGTGGTAAACATAAATATTAATTTCCTAAATTGTACCTAAAAATTTAAGTGGCAAATTAATAAAAAATGTATTATTTGTATATTACAGCAGCCTCATAATTATTAGTCACCGTAATTACTGTTGTTACTGTAATCATTTTTCAGTTTTGTTGATAATTTGTATCATCAGAATACACTCAGTGTGGGCGATGGTTTTACGGCGCCGTAGTTTTAAATGCAGGGATGTAAGGAGACCGAGTTCACTACAAGCCAAACACATTAACACGGAGGCCCTTGGAGGATGCATTTCACCCCAATGTTTCACTATCACTACTGAGTCTTGCACTGAGTGCACGTAACATATGTTACAACCCTACCCCCCCCACCCCCTGAGACTCCTGGCACACCACCCTCGACTCCGCAATTAAGCTTTAAGCCTCACTTCAGATTTCTGCACAGTGGCTCTAAAACTGATCACTGCGGATCAGTGTTATTAAATTAAATTGATTTAATGTGATGTTTATGTTTGTGACATGTACACAGACGTACACTCACACGCTCACACCAAACATACAAGGAGCACCCCCACTCCGGAGCCTATTTCTGCTTTTATCTCAGAGTCGGTCTAAAACAGATTACGGAGGGTGAATGTTAAAAACTAAATTGATTATGTGACATTTGAATATGTATTTAATATAAGCATGGAACTGCACATTCACATGTACTTGCGCGCATACTATCGTCCACAAACACACACCAAAACAGCAGTCGAACGCGGTCAATGAGGAGGTTGAAAGCTGATCAATTTACAAAGCAAATAAAAAAGCCTAATGATAAAATCACTGTAATGCATCGCAGAACTGTATGAACTCCTCTAACATCCGTTCTGGATCGCACTAGTGAAAGAAAGGTTTTTGTTTTGTAGTTGAAATCAGGATAAAGCAAATCAATTAGGCTCTGCTGAAAATCCCTCATCTAGTGTAGCAGAGCTGTGAAACAGAGTGTAAAACTATTCTCTCTCCCTCTCCAGAAAGGTTATCGCATTGTATCTTATTGCCTTTACCTGCTCCTATTCACTGTGAACATGCACTGATTTGAATAAGCACCGCTCCAGAGGCTCTCTTATCAGATCCCAGACGGGTGTGCCAACACAGCAGTATCAGGTACACAC
The DNA here is from genome assembly GCF_043641665.1 of Enoplosus armatus. Lineage (NCBI taxonomy): Eukaryota > Metazoa > Chordata > Actinopteri > Centrarchiformes > Enoplosidae > Enoplosus > Enoplosus armatus. Next base: position 19,193,082 of record NC_092188.1, on the reverse strand, counting down.
CATCTCTCTCTCTGCCGCCACCGCCACCCCCCAAAGAAAAATAAAGAAGGAAAAAAAAAAAGGTTAGAAGAAAAGAAAGAAGAAGAAGAGAAGAAGAGTGTTGGTGCATCTGGGATCTGTTGCCTGATAACATGATCTGGCTATAATCACATCCAGGCTGGATATGCAGAAAGTGACCAAAAGAGGAAAGCAGTTAATCCTTCTCTGGAAATGATTCCCTTTCCCGTTTTCATTTTCTGTTTTACGCTCCCTCTTTTCTAACTTATTTTCTCACCAAGAATAATTTTCCACAACTGCTGACCTACAGACTCATCGACTTAACTCACGTAGAAAATGCAGGATATAATGTACTGAATTTTTAAGTGGGATATTATTAAAAAAATCATTAAGTGGTGTGATAAAAACAAATTGTAGATCCGCTAATGTGCAACAATTATCCACCGAAGGCATGATATTTTAAAGGTTTCATTTCATTAATAGCTTGCATTGGGACTTTCTTTCTCACTATACACAGCTACAGGAACACAATTCCCTAAAGATGCACTGGTTTCCAGTTTCATGTCGTTGTTTGCTTTTGCTCTATGAGGAGAAAACACCAGCTTGGGAAGACATCAGTCAGTGAGGTTAGCGAGCATGGTAGCAACATGACCTCAGAAAATGTATCCTCCTCGGGTAGGTTAAACACACACAAACACACTCGCATACAAACAAATACACACTGAGACCATGCTCATTTCCCCAGTCCTCTTAGCAGGCTAACCTGCTCTCTTCATTAGGGTGCTGTGGGGACTTATCACTGTGTAGTCTTTGTCCTTGCTGTAATTGCCCTCTCGGCATGTCAGCCCCCACCCACTCACCCACCCACCACCCACTACCATCACAGCAGCCCCACACCCAGCCAGCCAGCCCAGCATCAGCCCCCTCGTGACAGGCCTGGTTAGACGGCGGTGCGGGGAGCCTCTCCTGAGACCTGCTGATCGGCCCCTGAGGTCCACCGGTATAGAGAGGCTTGTCCTAGTTAAAGCAGCACCGGCAGGGACACCCCTCTGAATACTACGTCTGCCCTGCCACAAGCCCAGCCTCCAACTCCAACTCATTTACAACTGCACTAACACCCACTGTGGTAGTCTACCATCTCACCAAAGATACGGGGGAAATATTCTGTTAACAAATGTTCTACTTTTGAAAGTATGACTTTGGCAAGCGTTGGACATTTAAATGAGCCATCTCCCTTTGTAGGCATCTACACGTTTAATTCATTAATTCTACATTTTGCTTGTAACCTGAAATAAACCAGCAACAAAGTTTCACGTCATTATCTGTCTTCCACCAGTTCTGACATCGCCACCAACCTATACAATTACACCCAACGCATGTTGTGGCTGTATTTTATTTCAAAATGACAAATATCAATTGAAATAAATGTTTAAAAAGTCACAGACTTGAACAAACCTTTAAACAGAGCGAATAGAATCTTAATTGCATTTCATTCATGCAAGAGATCCACATGTACCACACACCAGCCAGTCACATATTGCAAATCAAGTCTGTGACCGTGGGTTTCTAGCAAGTTGAATGGCGCCATCTAATGTCCGATGAAAAGACCGCAAGTCAAGAACACCAGCGAGTGTTTTCCTTGAGCTCCAAACGGGACTCAAAGAAACAAATTAGTTTTTTGGCTCTTACTTGAAGCTTATGTAGCCTGTAAAAGGAAGTAATCAGATTTTGCTGGGGGGCTTGGGAGGCAGCAGGCAGGCTTTGAAGTGACCATAAAAGTGGGCAAAGTGAACCCCCTAATTTGAAATTTAACCGTAATAGACACAGAGCTATCAGTGTTGTAGCATAATCCTGACCTCTGTTTGTTTTGCTGAATAAACAGAATAAATGAATAAATGCTTCCTCTTCACACAGCGCGCTCCTCCTCATCACGCTCAACGTTTTTTTCCCGCAGGGTAATCGATGTGTCAGCGTTTTCACGGCCGGCTGCAGGGGTTCAGACCTACGCCTCTGTCTGAAGGGGCTCAGTGGCGCGGGGGTTAACGTGGTGCAGTGTTGGGGAGAGTAAAGACAGCGTGGCTGACAATGGGGTCTTCTACTTTTCTGGCCACATGTCCACTCCTTTTCCTGCAGGCCTGACACTTGTGGATACCGGACTGGAAGGCAAGCGGCTCCCCCCTACCCGTTTCCCCTCCCTCCTTACACTTTATCCTCCTCAAAAAATTACCCCCATCTGCCCCTGCCAGGAGCTTCGGCACAATTTGGTGGCAGCTGTGCTGATGAGGAGATTTTAGTGGCAGCTACAAAGCATGATCCTAACCTTTTCCACCACTGAACCCAACATGAGCTACCAGGGCCACGAAGATGCAGGCAAACAAACAGCAAGACATAAAAGAGATGTGATATGCCGTATAATGTTTTAATAACTTTGTTGCACCACATCTGAAATGCAAACACATTAAAGTGGACACAGTGCCCCTCTCATTAAACACACAGCAGTGTAAACATTATATCTACCCGCCCTCCACACTTGCATAAACATACACAAAGACCTCATTGCCTTTCTGCATCCCTGCATCCATCCAACCGATGCCACCAACAAGCCTTGGGAGTTTTTCTACGGGGGTGTTTTATGCGTCCCATGGGGCTCGGAGACAGTGAGATGTGGATATAGCACACAGAGGATCCTAGTCAAGGACACAGGTAGCATCACTCACTCCGCCATTATTTGCTCATATTTAAAGCTGGGGCTACCTGAGGGACTGTAGCTCCACGTGCATAGGAGGATGGGTGATTTCAGAGTCCGACGGGTGTGCTGAGCGACTGAGAGCTAAAGGAGACGCAACTCAGGCAAGGAGAGAGAGGGAGTGACGGAGGGCTTTATGTCAGCCCGGTGATACCAGCGTTTTTATGGCCGAATATTTTTCCTCTTGTCAGAGCTGGATAAGGAATCACCATAAGGTTGGGGAGCATGAATATTGCCCTTGAGGGCCCACTGTGGCTGCTCCTGTTTATGGTTGACTAGCAATCAGCCACCGATTCAGGACCCACAACGCCTCATCCATCCATGTCAGCAATTAATCAATTAAACGGGCAGTGGAGAGGAGTGGGATCGGCTAGGTGTGTTAATACAATAGCCTGTTAAGGTTGATGTAATTTCATCACTAATGTCACCCATTCATCACTGCTTATTATCTGTTTCGCAAAGACAATGGTCAATATCACTTCATAAATCTGAGAATCATCTGGATCGTGTGATATTAAGGCTGAAGGAGTCTACAAAATGATGGACTACAGAGAATGAGTGCGAAACTTAAGCCTACTGATACAAGTGACATATTATGAAACAGGCGCACTCCTCAATAGATCTGCAACACAAAATGGAACCCTATCCATAAAGATCACGACTAACAATCACCATCTGAGAGCAGTTTTAGATATAGTTTGTTTGATAATATACAAATCACATAACTCTCCTTACACCGTAAGACTGCTGAGAGTGGAGGCAAAGAAACTTGTAAATCCTGTCTCTGATTAATCTTCATGAGTTGGAAATAACAATAAAATGAACCCCCACTATGGATCCTTGCTGGCCCCCAGACCCCACTTTGAGAACCTCAAACATGATGTTACCCCTTCCTGTTTAAATCACGATGTAGTATCTACAGTCTTTCATCAAAATAGAAAAGGGCGAGTTAGAGTGTGTGTACGAGTGTGTAAATAGATGGTAGTGTGTAGGAGGAGGCCCTGTCCGCCTGTGTGCCTGCTATGAGCATGTGTGGGCCAGACCACATGTGTTACACAAAGTGAGAGCGGTATTTGGCGTACCGATGGATATGAAGGCTTGAATCACTAACAATGTTTTTTGGACTCAAGCCACCGACAGCAGACAGTTTGTGCCAGTATTTCATAACTTGAAATGTCACCATTTTCAGGGCCAAAATATCCAAAAACTTACAAAGACTCAGTGTTTGTCTGAGATTCTCATCCCAGTTATGGAGAAAAAAAGCCTTGGACACAACATTGGGACAAGGGACATTGGACAATGGTGTGGAACATATCATAACCTCACTGTTGGATTACAGAACTGTTTGAATTTCAATCTCTTACAACTGTAATTATCATTTTCCCACCTACAGCTCCTGTTCCACACCCAGCCGGTTTCCCTGGTCTGGCTGGATTAGGAACTGCTGATGCTGTGGGCTTGTAAAGCTCACTGAGACACCATAAGTAATACTGGGCTATACAAATGAACTTGACCTAACTACTAATCATAACCATAATCCATGCATAATTGTTTGGAAGCTGATCAAACTGTTTCATTAGACTTAAGAGCTTACCTCAGACAAGCAGCATAGTGTTGATTAATTCTACAATAAATACAGCATGTAATCAAACAAACTACATCATATCCATCATATCAATTGGACAGCGCAGACTGGCTCACATCCAGTTTTTAAGAGGAGGCCAATACCTGCCTTGTATATCGGTCTAATGCCACTAACAGCTTCAGTCAGACACAAAGAGCCTCCCTTCCACCCAAGCCAACATTTCCCCAGCACTCCCAGCAGGTACATCAGCTCAATTATGATGATGGCAATGACTGATTGTATTTTACCTCTCCCCTGTTCCCCCAATAAGTCTGGCCATCACACAGAGAGAGAGAGAGAGAGAGAGAGACAGAGACAGAGACAGAGACAGAGACCGAGATAGCAGCGTCATCTCCGGTGAGCTACAAGCAGCCCAGATGCCAGTCTCCGGGACGGTATCAAACATCTCTGTGTCAGACTCGCCATGAAAATAATCTATACCTACAGGAAGTCAATTAAAAAGTGCCAGGGGAGATTAAGAGCAGCGTGACAGCTTTTCGTCAGGCCACGGGTTTGTCTGGGGGAACCAGCGTGTTGCGTGTCTGCTGTGAGTGTGCGGAAGGTAAAGTGTGTGTGTTGGTAGTAAAGACATGTTGGAAAGCGAGTGGCGGCGGTGGTGGAGGGAGGAGACGGTTGCCGAACACCCTTAAAAGCCCCCTCATGAATATTAAAAAGGCCCTTGGCAGCCAGCAAGCTCTGCCACAAGTTTGCAAACCAGCGTAATGTGTCTGTTTGCGCTGAGGAAGGGCTCAGTCCGGATATCAATTAAATCAAGCGTTGTCAGTCTGATGGCCCTCTCAATGGAGGGACAGCCCATTCCCCTCTACACATCAGCTCAGCTTTGTGTCAACCATCCATCTCTCATCCTCCCCTTCCCTTCCTCTCCCGGTTGCCATTTTTATCAGCTCTCTCTCGCTCTCTCTCTCTCTCTCTCTCTCTCTCTCTCTCTCCTATGCCCTCTCCTTTGCTCTCTCCCTCTCTGTCTCTCAAGCAGCCGGTAACTGAATGCACAAATTACTCTCCCCTCCACCTTTAACTCCCACTAAATCTTTCCCCTTTTCCACTTTGCTGAGCCGGGATATTTTATTCCTCCATCAAATATGCATCCCATTAATTAAGTTAAATTACTCCTGACTGCCAAATATCCCCTGCCCCGATGGGTGTCAACACAGAAATGCATGACTGTGAACCTGCAATGACACGGCCCCAACACTTAAACATGAGTTACAGCCTTTTCCAGCTCCATCCATGGGCAGATTACCAGACACTTTGGGCTGCTGGAATTAAGCGCCGTTTGCTCCTTCCCCTCCACCCAGCTTTTTAATAAGTGCACAATAGATGACACTCGCACTTCTGACAATGAGAGGACTGATATTTTAATTACACCCCTTTTTTCATCTGCCTTGCTCTTCATCTTTTAATTGCTGTTGTTAATCACTCATTAACTTTACCCTCTTTATTTTTTTTCTCCTACAATATACCTATGACATGATTAGCTCTATAGAATAGATTGTTCTGCAACATTTTTTAGAATAATTCAACTACTTTAAAGGATAAAGTTCACACTTCTTTTGTGGCGGCCTGGTTTTGGGGTGGAGGGTGCAAACTTGAAAATGTTTCTGTGGAGCTAATTCGCCTTTGTTAGCTGATGTTAATCTTTAGAAGGTAAATTCAAAGTGTATAAATTTTATCAAGATAGGGTGTGGAAAGGCAAAAACTACCCTATTCTAATTGCTACTAATTACTTCTACTTAATTTTTGTCCTGCAAGTTCTGCATCAAAAGCAAAAAGTGATAGAAAAGCTGACGCCACAAGAAGTTTAATGTTTTAGAAGAGAAGCTAGTGAGAGCATACCTATTGAAGACAATAGCCTCTTAACTGAGACGTCCTCAAGAGTAGTATAACTTACCATCATAAGCCTATGTGCTGTGTTGGCTCCCTAGCTTAACTACTGATCTTGCCGTTTAGCGTCTAGACCCAATGTTTGTTTTTGTTTGTCTTTGATTAAAGTGAAATGCTCCGATTATGAAGCCCCCAGGCCCCTGTTCTGGGCCCACTAAAGAATATGAGATTGTTATTAAAACCTAATAGGACTGATCTGCTGACAGAGATTTCTCTCTTTGTCTCTCGTGCTCAGAGATGCTGAGCGGGGTCCCATTCAAACTCTTCAAAAGCATCCTTTCACCAACACGAGACTGACTGAGCAAACAGACTATCTCCCTCAAGTACTCGCACTGTGTAATTTGAAACACAAATTTAATAGCATTCATCGCCTTTCTGCTGAGTATTGGGCCTATAATCCAAACTCGACTAATGAAGCCATATGTTTGTTGTCATCTCTTCAGCTGAGAGATATCTGCGAGGACAAATAAAGTTTGACAACCCAGCTCCAAAACAAGTATAAAAAGTGTAAAACTGTACGCTGGTGGATTTATATTGATACATCGATGCTGTCTAGAATTGATTTCTCTCTCTCTCCTCTCTTTTTCTTCTCTCGCCTTTTTCTGTGTGTGCATGTGTGCCTGTGCACGAGTGTGTTTCTATTGCAAAAAACATTAATTTTACATACATCAGCCCAAGGCTACTAAACACATCCAATCCATTATGCTGCGCTTTATCGTGTTATGGGGGGGTAACGGGCTGTAAAGCTGTCTCGGTCATAAAGAGCGATCGCAGAGTGCCGAGTCAAACCAGGATGCCGGGCTCTCCAAGCCATACGCAGCCCTCGTTATCATCAGAACAGCTCCGTCACATACTTAACCTTTCCAGACCAGCCTTTCTGCATTATTTTCCAAATGACCTTTAGCGTTACTTATTTCATTTCCGATAATGGCACACTAAATTTAGTTAAATGCATCAGAGCAAAATGTGTTTATTTTGGTGAAGGGGACTACGCTGACTGACAAGGACCATGTTCCCAGACACCAACTCTTAAGTGTCCGAAGCAGTAAACATTAATAGATCTTCCTGATGGGAATAAATACCGGGCCCTGTGTCTGATGAGCAAATTAGATGGATCAAAACAAGAAAAAAGGAGCATACCCATTTAGATAAGGAGTAAATACACTAGACATATAAATATGTGGTTGCCATCTTGTCTATACAGAAGTTCAGGGATGCACTGGAGGGCTCAACTCCTGAGTCAAAGTTAGCTTGCCAACTCTAAGGCCTGACAAAAAAATTATGAGGTTCATTCAAATACAGAAAAAGATTGGCGGTAGTTTGCCGTGAGGTGGTCTTTTTTAATGTTTATATTTTCTCACTTTACATGCCTGCAACTGCATATTTACAGGCATCTGAGGGTTGATGAAAGCACTAATGAAATATGCAAACACAAAGGGCTTATTGAATCTGAACCGTTCAAGGAAAATATTCAGTGTTTACGTATCTGTTGTGTGTTAATGAATTCAGAATGCCTGCTTCCAGTTCCTGCCAACACATGGTGCACGCTCTTGGTCACACACAGCTATATCATTTAGGACTTTTAGAGCTTTCAAAAGGTCTAACTCCAACATAAATACATAGCTACCCTAGAGCTGTGTATCACACACACAATCCCTAAGCCTATAAGGAGCAGTGGGTTTCACGCCCTTGCTGTATGAGCGGAGGGGGTGGGGTGGCGGGATCTTAGCGAAATCGCTAATGTACGTGATGATTAAGTGTAACTCAAATACCGAGTGTGTTGTTCATAGGCCTGACAGGCAGTAATTTGGTGTATTATATTCTGCGGTTTTAATTGCACGCCACCAACGTGTCCCTCTGACACGTTATGAAGCGATGATGTACAATTATTTCGGGGCGGCGGGAGATCAGTGGAGTGACATTATAATCATCCTCATAGGGATCCCTCTCTTCATCTGCAACAACCATTAATGTTTAAAAGGGAGGAGGGGAGGAAAAAAAACATAAAAATAGTTCTCAGGGAGTTCTAACCAGAATCTGTTTGAGGATTATAGAGAATCACGTCAGGGGAGAAGGAGAGGGGTGTGGATAGACAATAGAGGGGCTGAGTTAAGTGACGGCTTTCTCTGGATAAGCAGCAAGCTAAGATGCTCCTCCACTGTCACTGCCAGGCCTCACACTACTCATACAGGCCCGGGCATTAAGGCACATTACAGCGGATGAGCCACGCAGGGCGGAACTGATGGGCTATTCTGGGAACAGACCAGACAATCTCACAAGACAGGGGGGACATAAAAACCCTGACATGAGCCAGCCCCATCCTGTTAACAGTCAAATCACACACACAACACAACATGAAATCATGACTATATATACTCTCTCCAACACTAAGTCAAGAAAACTGAGACAAGGGAGGGAGGGAGGGAAAAACACAATGCAGCCTCCTCCACAGAGAAGACAAACTTTAGCACGTCGCAAACTTTTTGTGTTGTGAGACTGCAACGTTTTTAAGTTTGGTTCAAATTCCTGAAGTGACACTGGGAAACGGGCAGCTTATGACCCATAATCATAAAACGGCAGTCCACAAGAGGACAATCCATGTCCTTGATAGTGTTAATACTTCTAAGGCCTGGGCTAAGATATTAAACCAATGCCTCAAAGCATTTACACTGTTTATGCATAATTTAACACCTACAACAGCACTGGATGTCCATTGCATCTTTGGGGAGGACAAGAAAGCGGGAGGGTGGAAATGCTGAATCCAGGGCCTTTCTGTTGAAGATGAAGGAGGAGATGAGGAGGAGGCTCATTAAGTGGCCGAGCCCCACTGTGGACAAAACATGCCGGGAAGAAAGGCAAGAATCTGCCGTCTCACATGCTGGAGGATTTTTTCAACCAATTAAATATGAGAAATCTTATCTTGCATGCCAACACCCAATTTGTGTTTTTCTGCTGTTTTTGCACCTTAAGAGTTCTTTATAGGCAAATTAAGATGGATCAGTCTGTTTTAAAATAAAGACACATACAGGCAAACGGATAGGTAGAAACATGGACAAACGGGGAAGAGAAACGGGGAGGCCGAGACAGAAAGCCTATAAAGTGTTAGCGATGATGAGCGAGGCTCTGACCAGCCCACTCAGGTTTGATTGGCAGCATGGTCAAGGGTTCCAATCTGTCCTGGCCTTTCATTTGCATTTGTTAATTAAATGCCACAACAATATGATCTTTAACTATCAACAAGTCCCCCCCCCTCCCTCGCTCCTGGGAAGAGACCGGCGGCAGCGAGCTGAAGCTAAAGTGAGGTGGACAGCCAAGGTGCAGCACATCCATTCGCTCACAGTGTCAGAGCGGAGGTAATCTTCCAGTCTGAAAGTTTAACAAGGGAAACACAGCAATCGATGGCAGTGGGGGGAGATCTTTTTTTTTTTTTAAGTAAAGGAAAAGAAAGAAAAAATACACTAACAATATGCTGAGGCGACTCTCTAAACAAAATGGCAATAAACTAAACCAACAAAACTCCATGCCCCATGGAGGCCCACGAGTGTGTAAGCATGAAATAAATTAATGAAACACGAATTGTATACTGTAAAAAAGGAGCAGAAACATCGTCTTGTGTTAATTGAAATGATTAATGGTGATTTTAAACAAATATGCGGAAAATAACTTTTATTTGGTAACGTGAAATGTTGCACCGTCATTAGTATCCGCGGGAGAATGCAGAACTTAATCGCACTATAATCTCTCTTTACGCATTATACCTGAAACATGGCCATCCATTAGTAGCGTGCTTTAGATTCAGGTTAGGACATATCATCAAACGTGAAAAGTTTGGGAAAGGGGAGCAGGCTATGAGTATGTATGGCTCTGGCCTTAATGAGGGTGTTTCTGGGGGTTTCTTTGTGTTTGCTGCTCTTTAGTCAAGAGGAGGGATGGCCTGGTGATCAGTCAGTACTGAAAGCACACACAGGGCCGATTTGTCACCAGTGGCTGGCACTGGCAGCGCACAGCTCCTCCATCCGTATGATTTGTGAAACCAGGGGCTGTATTTAGTAGTCCCATTTAAAGGCATATTGGGGGACAGTTCCGTATGTGTGTGCGTGTGTGGGAGAGAGGGTTTTCAGCTGGAGGGCTTGTGAAACATGAGCCTTTCCTCTCATTAAAGGAGAAGCTGTGTTTAAACCAAAGCTTGTTTGCTCCTGCTATAATATGTTTGCGAACATCAGCGGGAGCAAATAAACACATTCGCTCTGCTCGGCTTTAGAAGAACAAAATCGGCCCGCGACTGAACTAAATGGAACGGTTTACACAGAATTACACAGAGGGAGAAACTAATAACTCTACATATGTCTTCATCTTAGCGAGTGTGTAGCCGCAGAAGCTCGATGGCACAAAGCTGGAAATCCCACAATTTACTCTATTCCCCGACTGCATGTTAAACAGCTTAACACGTCCATTTGAACATGGCAAGGCAGTGAGGAGGTCTACCGAGGGAACGAAACAAGCTGAACACAACATATGGTCTACATGTAGGGGGTACAAGGTAGTGGGATAATAACTGTACTCTTGCGCTACTGGGTATTTATAGGCTCGTGGTTACCTACATAAACTCCCAATTAGGATTATTTGTACAGCTAAAACGATAAAGAAGGTAAAATAAACTATTTCTTTTACCTTTAATTCACGAGGAAAGTTGACTGGAGCGATGCATTTGTCTTTTTAAAAAAAGGCCTGGGAGCAGTTAAAGGTTAGAGAAACCTTTTTCACACATTAAGGTGAGACTATAACTGAAATTGTATTATTTTATTTATTAGATTGTTTTTGGACTGCGGCCAGCTTTTGTCAATATTAAGTGCCTTTAAATTGATTGTTTTCTTGCCTAAATAAATAATAGCCTGTGTATTTAGAGTTTCAACCAGAATATTAAATGTGCCGAAACCTTTCAAGCTTGACTTTATTTTTTATTTGTACACAAATAGCACATGCATCGATATGTTCTCACCCTTCTGAAATAGAATTTAAACTCAGCGTATGACTTTTTCTAAAGACATACAAATTGTATTCTTTGGATTAAAAGCTCATTTAAGCAGTGTGTGGAAGGTTTTAATGTTTTTTTTCTACAGCTCATCAGTTTAGCAGGACTTCTCTTGTGGTCGGTCAGGGTTAAATTGGATTGAATTATGAATTAGCTTGAGACAAACGCAATTTAAAGTGGGCTGTACAATAGATAATTAGCAGATCACTCCTTAGACCACCAACATGAAACCTTCCTACACCTGATGGGAGGACCACAGCCACTCGCTGGCTGTCACTGGTGTTTGCTTTCAACTCTCAAGAACGATGGCAGTTTTTGTTTGTTCTGGAAGCTATACTGAATTCCTCCTAAACTATCCCTATTTTTGTTTCCAGATAAATATGAGATGTTAATAGAGGCAGCAGGCTGTGTTATCATGTAATGTTAATTTACTGGTCCCAAACTTACCTAATCCTTTAACGCTAACATACACATACTTAAATAATTGAGTAGGGGTGTAAAGGTTCAGTTCAATGATTTGTCTACACTCTGTCTCTTTTTAAAGTTGTAACACTGCCAATGTCAATTTCACTCCTTTAGAGTTTAGAATCCTCTCTTTGCTTTCAAAGAAAGTGTTTTCAATCCTATTTAAAAAGATGTTAGTCCTTGCAACTCACCCACAGATGTCACATTTGTACTCTCTCATGCCGAGGTGTCTCTTCACGTGGTTCCTGGCGTCTCCCAGCTGAGCGGTGGCAAAGTTACAGATCTTGCACATGAAGGGCTTGGATCCTGCAAGACAAAGCATGGAGAGTTCATATCCAACAATAATGTTGTGTTTGAAAGAAAGAAGTGGCAGGTTTAATATAACATGACTGTATAACCGCTAAGCAGAAATTAGATTTTACATTAGAGATCATTTTTCAATGCCAGGCATGTAAGACTGTTATTAGCTCTGTTGCTAGGACTTCAACCTACTTCACAGCCACAAAATGACTTCAGAAATGTAAAAACAGATGCCTTTACTTCAGTCCTCATAAAAAACTACAGTCACACTCCAAGTGCCAGGCGTCTTTTCTTTCACTCTCTATCTATCCTTGTCACTCTCCTTCATCTCTTACCTACTCTTCCTTTGCCTGTGGATGCGTAAATTGGATTCCAAAGGTCAGGGCGAATACGTAAATCAATTCTGTGTGCGCTCACTACCTCCCATTCCATCATTAAAGCGCTAATCACTCTGGCGGGCTTCGCGGGGAGGTTTCTCCCTAATTATTGTCATTAATAAGTCCAGAGGGTGGGGTAGCGTTTGAGAGAGTGGCAGAGCCTCTGCCTGCCATCCCTCATTGAAGAGCAGAGCTGCGAGGGCTGATGCCTCCGCTATCCGTGTGACGCACAAACATCTACTAGCTCAAGTTAAAAGAGGGAGCCGGGTCCTTCAGAACTGGGCATATAAAAGTTGTTTATGTTAGACAAAATCAGTTATACATAAGGTTTACCAAACCATACCACACTCTAAATCCCGCCAAAATATTTGCTAAAGCCTACACTTCTTCACAAAACTTAAACATATGCATTTGGCAAAGTGAAATGGTTATTTTGTTTGGCAGGCTGAGCCAGATTTAGGCCAGCACCACACAGTGCGACACTGCAATCTAAGTGGCAGCCTGGTATGATATCCACATATGCATCTTTGAGCAAACCCTCACCCGCTCACAGTGAATATCCCAAGACATTCTACAATATTTATTCCAGGGGCAGCCGCTGATTTGATTAAGCACTTTGTGTAGATTACTAATTCGTTCATACACGGTTCACTTGCTGTGAGCTGGAAGTACGACACATCGAATTTTAAGCTGGTAACGAAGATTGAAAGGCAAGCCTGTGCTAACAAGGCCCATAAACAAGGGGGGGGGGGGCATTTCACATGTCCCTACAGTATACCACACACACACAAATCTCTACAGTCACAAAAGCACATACACAAGAACAAATAAAGGCAGATAAACACATAAAATCCCTATACATAACTACACACTTCACACCTAAATGTGCAGACACTTTCACACACACTTGAAAAAAATAATCACACAACACAATCATCAACACCCGTTAAAAAAAAAAAAAAGACACACTCACACCTAAACACACCTACATCTAGATTCAGAACCCCACCTCACACCTATGCGTGTGCATACAGACACACACATTAAATTCACAAGACATAATCACCCATGGACAAACAGAAGGAGAGACAATCGTTCTCTCTCCTTCTCACTCACACACACACACACACACACACACACACACACAACCTAAAGTTGAGGTGAGAGGGAGGCGTGTGGGGAACTGATTTGTCCAGATGGCTGGCTGAGTATGAGACATGGCAGAAAGGAGAGAGATGTAACGTCCCTCAGTTCTCACATCTTATCACATTAATACTCCACCACTCCACTTAAACAGCCTCCGTGAAACTGAAATTGACCATCAATGCAGTGTCATGTTAAATTAATATTGCCATCCACATAGGGGCGATGTGGCTCCCTCACATCCCAGATGAGACAGGGAATGACTAATTCATTTCCTGAGAGGAGAGAAGAACCTCATGCAATGCTTCACTCCACTCACACAGACACAAGGTTATGTCTTAAGCCTTGCACCTGCCACACACTCCTGTCATAGCCTTAGCATTAATCTTCAGGTTTGGAAGAAAAGAATAATATATGATCATTTCATATAAATAAATGTCTGGACTGTTAGGTTTCTTTTAACAGCCAGCTAATGTACACTTTCAGCCGTGGTGTAAATTATCATAATCTGTCACACAAAGGGTTGCAGATGTCCAGTCAACATTTTATCTGTCACATTGTTTCCTGTTGTAGCCTACCAATAGGTCCATGTTACATTACAGTGACTGGATTAGAACATGGGTAATACAGTGCCACAAGTCATAGAAATATTAAACATGATCCCATATGGGGAAACTACACCTGTGCACGTCAGCACAAACATTCAGTCTTCTAAACATGCGGCTGTATTAAAGGGACACTCCAGCGATTCACAAAATACATATCAAAAAGAGAAATGTCATAATTGAAGCAGTAGGGTCCAGGTGATTCGGACTTTTAGTGCTTGATAGGGGTCAAGCTCCAAGAATTAAAAATTCTCAAGCCCAAGTCGAGATAAACCTGATGACATTGATAAGAGTATGAATCAAAATGTAATATTTGGAAATAGGCCTGCACGCATTAAGTCCAATAAATATACATATGATAGATTACGCATTCATTTTCTAAAAAACCAAAACAATTTACAGCTATGTCACTGTCATTACCCTAAAGACACGACAAGCTGTACAGCAAGTCTTTTTTCAATGATACATCCTTTCTGTCCTCGTCCAACGCCTTCTCAGTCTTTCATAAACAGTCTCTAATGTCTTTCCATTTCCGGTTTGAAATGTCCTTGTAACAGTGCTGAAGAAGCTCCTTTAACTTAAGAATAACATTCCTGATTGCCATCGGACCCATTCCAATTCACCGTCTGTGCCAAGGAGAGGTATGTGGAGAAGTCCACGATCATCATAAACATACTTGCTGCATAATCAACTGGACACCAGTGGCCATCTCTGTGTTTTGTGACACTAAAGGTTTTGTCTTCTATCTCTGGATCCACGGTCTGCAGAAGGACATTAGGGGTTGATGGTGTTCGTACAGCCGCTCTAGAGGTATTAATGAGGTGAAAATTGTGACTCCACACACCATGAGAAGGCACTGCAGGCCAGTTTACGTGGGGGGCAAGGAGAGGGCGAGAGGCACAGCAGTTAAAACTGCAGTCACCACCGTTGCCACTGAGCTTTACCATCTCCGCCATGCTTTGGAGAGTCTGTTGGAAAGAATTGTTGTCCTCACTAAGTCTGGCCGGCTCCCGCCCAAACTCCCCAACAGTTCTCCTGAGGTACAACCTGTCCTCCAGTGCCTTCTTGTGGTCCTGTGCCAACTCATCCCAAGACTTCTGAAGCCTGTAGACTTCCCTCTGCACACACTGTTTCACCAGTCCCTCCACTGCCTGCATGGTGACCACTGCAGCAGGAGGTGCTGGCAGGGAAAAACAGCAATTAAATCTAGAGCTGTAAATACTTCAGTCGTGTCCCAGTCTACTTTCTATTTTCACGTTGACTCAGCTGTCACCTTTTCAAATCCATGCTTTTCTCCATCTGGTCCTTCTATGTTTTTTTGTCATCAAAATTCCATGCTCTGATTAGTTTGATGGTGAGTGATGGTGATGGTTAGTAGAGAACTCATGCAGATGGATCAACATTTCATCCTTAAAAACCCCTTTGACATTGTAATTACATTTTGTATATACCCTTTTTGCCAATTTTGGTCTACCCTGTCTGAGTCTGGATCTGGTTGCAAAATGGACTTCACAGCAAATGAAATAAAATAAATATATAACATGTAGATTACGTGTCATCCACTTTCAATTTGATACAAGGTCCTCCTTCATCACAGTGCCTCTGGGGGCAGACATTGCTTTTAGTGCAGATTTTAATGTCCCATGATGCTCTAAACATACTTTCAAATGCTTCTATACTTGATAGAAGATCAAATCAAGGGGGAAAACATGTTGAAATTTTGAAAAATCCTGACATAAGGCCGCCCAGTGGAGCTCTTGCAGTGTTTTCCTGTATGTGAACGTGTATGCATGGCATATGTGTCCATTACTTTGAGTCTCAGTCTGAGGTCAGACAGCTCACTCCAGTGAAAAAGTGACCAATTTACCTCAAAATGCAAATTCCAGCTGTACCCTCATTGGCAAAATGCAAGCATGTGTACGTGTTTCCTTTAAGCGACAAATTGACAAATCTGTGTGCAGCCTCCCACTACCGTCTCCTGATTTCACTGATTAATCAAGTGAATAAAAACTAGGTCTTAATTAAAAGGATCTGGACGTGCTCCCAGCCCAGAAACTGGCAGACCCCCACCGTGCAGCTCCACAGCCCCACAAACAAACTCCCAGAATAAATGACCACCATATAAAAGGTGAATAATTCACTGTAATGAGGGAACTTAGCAATAATAACAACTGGCATATGTTGTCAAAATGAAGAGAAATAGGTGCTTTCCACAAATAAGAACAGCATAAATGAAAGTGGAGAAGTAATCCCATAAACAAGAACATAACTCAATTGAATAAAAAGATGTAAACCTAAAAAACAAAGTATTCATCATTTGAAACCTCAGAATGTGCCCTTGACTTGAAGCCATCTGTTGGGACCTCAGTGTCACAGCTTTCATTTTCTTAAGTAACACTAAGTAAGTGACCTCAAAACTCTAGAATTATGACACAGGATAAAATTATGAATACATATAGACTACCGTTAATAAGAAGAAAGTGGTGGCTGAACATTAATCATCTGGATTTTAACCTCCAATTCTTGCAGCTTTGAGCAACCTGATTTTAGCAGTAAGCAATCTGACTTTGGCCACACAAGGTGAGTGGCATACATACTAGATACAAGGACAAGTTTCCTTAAAGAGAAATTATTCCTCTGCCCATGCAAATACATAGGTTACCCCTCTTATACTACCCAAGTAACAGCATATCAGGATATTTTACTGCAACACATTTTTAGCCCATTGCATTTATGGACATATGATGACATAGCAGAGTAAAATCACCACACTGCTTTAAGTATTTCACATGTATTCAGTGAACACACACAGGGAATGTAATCTCTGGGTTTTCTACCAAGAGCTACAATACCTACAAAAATCCATCCACTGCCTCTGAGTCTGAAGTGGAAACAATCTCCCATTCATACACACACACAAAGACAGATACAATCATGTACACACATTGCAAGCACAGAGCATGGACTTCAATTAAAGTCCCATTAAAGTTTGGGCTGAAAGGGGGGTGAACCATAGGAGGCAGAGAAGGGCATTTATTGATGGCGCCCTCACATCTCGTTCCTGCATTAAGTTGATTTTAAAAGCAATTAATACACATGGTCAGGGAAAAGTAATGGAGCGCCCTATGTTCTTAACCTGCCGGACATTTCCCAGCCGCAAGCCCTGGCCAGCGCAGCCCTGCTTTGCATTATAAATGACAAGATAAATCTTAATGGATTGAGCATAATCAGCTAGCCATGAAGGCTGACATATACACATTCACTAGGTATACGAGTGCTCACACACATATACACAAACATGGACGTACAGACACAAGGGAAATTAAAGGCTTTGAATACGTCTGCATTGATTATTTTAAATTATTAGCCCACCTCTCTTTGGACCTCCAATGCTTTTAGCCTAAGCTTTAACACATTTACAGAGACTTATTGACTATAATTACAACTGAGTCTCGGTAATGGACACATCAATTATAAGTCGCACATGTCTCTGACCAAGCGTTGTTCAGGGAATCCCAATCTGGGGTCCATTAGCGTCTCTCCTG
Source organism: Enoplosus armatus (assembly GCF_043641665.1). Lineage (NCBI taxonomy): Eukaryota > Metazoa > Chordata > Actinopteri > Centrarchiformes > Enoplosidae > Enoplosus > Enoplosus armatus. Next base: position 19,175,346 of record NC_092188.1, on the reverse strand, counting down.
CTGGTCTGAAGCTCAATCAGTCTTTACCTTCACCTCTACTGAAACAGCTATTACCTGGCTGCAGTAGATAGCAGCCTTAACATTAGCTTGAGCTGCCGAAGAAGAGGCTGGATCTCCCCATTCAATGAACTTGTACCTAAAAATAAAAGGCCTAATAGTTGAGCAGCAACACAAAGTCCCCTCTATTGTATTGTTTTCCATTTTTGGTTAAACTTCATGTATTCATCAAGTGCTCATAAGGCATTAAAAGGCCTCATAAGAACCACAAATCCGATCTGTATCAGTCACAGGTTAAATAACTTACGCAGCAACTGTACAAGCTGTAAAATTGCATTTAAGTTAATGTATTTTTACATATTTCTGATCAAAATATTATTTCTAGTCAAAATAAGTATATACATTGCATCACAATGCATCTAAAATATGTGTTTCCAAGTTATTCATTCCAATATTTGCAGGGAGATAAAATATAAAGCATTATAAACACCTTCCTAATGTTGTCAGTGTTTTAACAAACTCGTAGTGGGCTGTAGGGTTAAGGCCCTCCTTTAATTCTTTTATTCAATACCATACGTAAAATGAGGGAAAAATTAGCTTTGCCCTGCTTGTACACAGCATACATATTGAATTGGTGGATATATATAGTATATATGTGTGAGAGATACAAACAGTAGGAGGGAGAGTGTATGAGGATACATACCGGTGTGTGTGCGAATGTGTGCCAGGAAGGCCATGGAGTTGCTACTCTTGCACACCTTGCCACAATATTTACACACACTGCCCTGGTTCTCCTCGCGCTCGCGGTTGATCTGCTCCGTGTCCTCCAACACGTACTTGTTGACCTCCCTCAGAAGCTCCTCGTGTTTCTCCTTTATGTGAACAAACAGTTCCTGCTCCGATTCGAAGCGGTCTGTGCATTTCACACACTTGAAGCTCGCGCCCCCTTCGGGCAGCTCCTCCACGCTGTTCTGCTCATTGCGGAGGTGGGCGGCGCTAGTCAGGTGCTGGTGCAGGTTGCTCTCGGTGTAGAATGACTTGCCGCACACCAAGCAGTGGAAATGCTTCTCCTTGGACGGATGCTTCATTGAGATGTGCACGTTGAGGCCGCTGATGCCGTCGGCCATAAAGCCGCAGTCCTCGCATCGTATGCGAGAGCTGCTCCCTTTGGCTTCTTCTCTCACCTTCACCTCCTTGCGTTTGAGCTTCTTGACATGTGCAGAATCGGTGGGCAGTAAGCCGGAGGCCACCGGTGATCCCCCAGTCAGACATATCACAGCAGCCTCGCCTTCTAGAGCCAGACCTTCCTGCAGCGCCTGCTCCTGTTCGGCAAGGGCCTTCATGGATACAATGCAGGCATCAAAGGGAACGGCTTTGGACAATTGGGTATCTGAATGAGAGCTGTCACTTTTTGCATCTAAAATCATCACATCTACATTTAAGTGTTCATTGTCTGCTTGTTTACCCACTTCCTCCTGGCTCTCTTGCTGTGCAAACTGATCCACTGCAGGCTGAGGTTCTGCTGGAGCCTGCTGGGGTTCACACAGCTCTGTAAGTCCGATTGTCTGGTTGGTGGGGTCTGTTTCACCACCAGCAGAAGATATAATACTCTCTGCTTGTTTCTCATCTACACTGCCAGCCACACTAGCCACAGCAGGCTCTGTAGTTACGGAGGGTGCGGCTGTATTCTGGCTTTCCATAGCTTGGCTGTCATCAAAACAAGATTCAGACTCTTCTGTGGAGCTAGGAGGTTCACATTGAGGGTTAGAGTTTGCCCCCACAAGCTCAATGACCTCCTTCAGCTTCAATGGCAGTGCCAAATCTCTTTGTCCTTCACTCCCCAGTGGTTCCAGGTATTTCTGGCTTTTCTGTTTGTGCTTTTCTGTGTTTGCATGGCGAGACATTTCCCTGCTCGTTACGGCATAGTAGCTACATGCTAGACAGACATACTCAAAGTTTTTGGTGTGCTTTCTCTTGACGTGAAGATGGAGGGATGGAATTGATTGAGCTACAAAATCGCAGTGGCTGCAAGCAGAGTTGTATTTACTTTTTTTCTGGCTTGTGTCTGACTGAGTTTGCTCTTGCTCTGAGTGTTCTTTGGAGGCTGTGTTGTCAGATTCCTGCTCTTTGTCGGTGGTCTGTGAGGCTGCATTTGGTTCCTGGGCTTGTGTACTTGTGGGTTCCTGCTGTGATGCACTTGTGTGATCTTTGACTGGGTTCTTATTTGCACAGTCTTGTGCACGTCTAACATGTTTCCTTGTGATACAGTGACGATCCATGTCTCCTTTGGTCACACAGCTGTAGTTGCACAGAGTGCAGCTGTAGCCATACTCCTTGCTGTGTTTGCGGCGTACATGGACACTCAGGTTAGTGGCGTTGGAAACTACAAGGCCACAGTATCCACAAGTGGTCGTGGACCCTTGCTTTGGTCTTCCTCTTTTCTTTCTGGGAGGTTCAAGCTCTAAATCTTCCTCCTCGGCCAACACAGCATTGGCAGTCTCCACTGCCTCTTCAGTTTCCTGATCTCCTTCTGTCAAAGTAGCTACTCCTTCTCCACCAGCCACCTGAGCCATATCATCTATAATAGCACCATCTCCGGCTTTGTCTCTGCTTATACTCTCAACGTAGACTTCAAATGAGGAAGACTCTGTGCTTTTCTCCCCTTTCTGCAGCTGCATGTGGCTATCTGAGGACAAGTGAGCGTCCATCCACTCAGATGTGGCCGAAAAAAAGTTACACAATTTGCAACGGTACCACTCCTGGTCCAGGTGTTTGACTCGAGCATGGCTCTCCAGCAACGCAGGGGTGCTAACCCTAAAATCACAGTTTGTACACTTCAGCTGGAACCTGCTGAGCGGACGTTTGGCCGCCACTCGTATTGGAGTAGCCTTCACAGTGCTGCCAGGATCCTCAGATTCCTCTTCTTTCTCCATGTTCTCATCAGCATCAACTGAAAGATATTTCAAACATACATTTTTCAAGTCAATTTAAACAAATCTGTTGAAAGATTGCATGCAATCATAACTTTGAACAATAAATGCAGAATGTTTAATGTTTAACACCTATTACCAGTATTATATTAAGTGAAAGTGAATTTAGATGAACATGTAACCTGATGCTTAAGACTTCTATCAACCTATCAAAGTTTTAATGGAACATTTCTCCTCCAAATATAGACTGAACTATTTAACATCTTTAGAATAACATGAACTCAGTGAGAGGCTGGATTTCAGCTTTGACTGAAGTGCAGAATAGCATACTCACATGTGTATGGGGTGTCTTTGGTGTGGTATCTGTGGATATGCACATCTAGAGGGGACTTGTCCCTAAACTCTTGCCCACAGTAGTTGCAAGAATATATCATCTTAGGTTTTGGGGTCCGCTTGCTTACTCTTCTCTCTTGGGTAGGGGTCACCTCTTCTGGATCTCCCTGCTGTTTGTCTAATACAGCTTCCTTTTTCGTTAAACTCTTTGTGTTCATGCCATTGTCACTGGCTGCTGATCTCAGCTCATCAAGATCGGGCTCCAGGTTTTGTTTACCTTCAGCAGCACTTTCTGTCTCTATGTCTACTTCCTGTTGGATTTCAGCTGGACTCACGTCAGAGATATTTTCAGGTGGCTTTGCAGTTCTATTGGGATTCTTTGCGTTCTTTCCATGCTTTCTTGCATAGTGAATCTTCAGTGATCTCGGACATTTGGCTGAGAAGCCACAAATGGTGCAGAGGCTATCGCCATCGTCAGTTGCGGAGTCTGGCTGCAACCTCTCAGCTAGTTCCTCGTCTGCTTCATCAGGCTTGGCAATCCTACTGGGTGAGTCTCTTTTAGTTTCCTCCATTTCCACATCATCTGGCTGCACCTCCCCACTGGTGTCATTGTCATGCACTTTGTCCTCAACAGCCTCCTTTCCTGATGTCAATGTTTTATCCATATCATATCCTGCTATAATCACATAACAGTGAGGTTGATCGTTACCATCAAAACGGAATCAAACTCCTAGGGGGGAAAAAAAAGACACAGATTTTATGTTTGGCATCTTCAGTTTTCTGAAACATAATTCAGTGAATGAAAGACAATTCTGTAAACAAGTTGAGTGCATTAGCCACAACTTCTGTAATTAACCACAAGCTTCTGAAAAGTGATCAATCCTTCAACAACACTATCTGACTTAACGCAAGTAAATTTCGCCATCTAGTGGTTCCAGGCAGAAATACATGCCAGCATGTTGCTGCTTATTAAATGAGAAAAAACAAGTCCACTTAAGTTACACTCATTTAATGGAGTATTTGTATGTCATTGCTGGTATAAGATTAATTAGTAAATGCTTGTAGACATGATTCAGTAGAGCTAGTCATTGCCACAATTAGATCAGCAATAGTATGTTAAGTATAGCTTAACATTGAATTATGAATAATCATATTTTTAATACTTGCATTAGTTTGAACGTGTCCATTTTTATGCTAAAGTTGAAATGTAATTTTACAATGGCCAAGACAGCTCTATGCACTGCAACTGAAGTGCTTCTGTTTGCTTCTATGTTCTGTATTTGCAGCATGCTTCTTTTTACCACATATGTGTACTTAAACTGAATGTGATGAAAATCTTTCTTAATTTTCTTGTTTGTCTTATTTGCAGCTTTCTCAAAAAACATATAATACATTGTGTAACATATCTGGAACATCTTGAACAGCTAATATTGTTTCAGCCAATTTTCCATGATCCATGTTTTTCTAGGTTAAAAATCATTTAGCATTATACCTTCCATCTAAATTCCATCCTGTTATTGGCAAGGATTTGAGTGATATACTGGATACTGTCCCTTTCCTAGACTTAGTGTGCATCATGCCTTACTTCAGCTGACAAGCCTCAGCCTATCTGTACTGCAAATGTAAACGTAAATGTAGTATCCATAAAAATTGGTCTTAGGGGTTCATGGGAGTTCCGATGAGGTCAACCAATGAGCATTTTATTTCAATGTCCAACTTGAGAATGAGCTCATTGTGCTCACTACCGCCATCCACAGAATATTTTGGTGGAGTATGACTGCAGCATTAACAGAAGGGCCATATGTTGGAATTTACATTTATGTGGTCGCTAACGTTGAGCTGATTGTACGCCGAAATGAAGAGTGACTTGTAGGTTACTTATTAAGGCTGTTAATTCGTGTCAAACTTGTGTTATGGGTTATTAATTGGGATTTCGGTATTACGTTGCCTCCACATAGCGGAGAACGCAACGTTATAATATCTGGACAGAGGGCAACTGTATCGGAACCGCATTCATGCTGTGTCAGCCTCTGGTTCAGCTCCGTTGTCATTTAACAAGACTTCAATCACAATTTTGCAACATTGCCGACTTGCTAAGTTATATATCTGGGTAAATGTCCAACGGTTTCACTACCAAACATGCGCTAGCTTAAGAAGTAATATTAAGTTAGCCGAACAGGTTTTACACTGCACGTTGGAATCTGCAACGGCAACGTAAAACATCCACTGTCGCATTGTAAAATACGGGATGAAAACTCTTTTCATGGCATAAACGACTCTTGCAGCAGGACACAAATCAGGTTAAGTTGTTGAGCATACTGTAGCCAGAGACGGTTTACAGAGTATCTTTGCTGCTGCTGTTGTTGCTGCTGTTGTCGCTGCTGCTTACTGCGGCTAACATGCTAACCAGCGATGTTTCCAAACTGTATTTTGAGATACACAGAGTGCGTCCAATTAAATTGCTACATCGGCTGTGTGATCCAATCACAGCGGGACAAAGGCGGGTCTAGACCGCTCCGAGGCTTAGAAAACGACGGCAGCACAGAGGCCCAAAAAGGAGGCTAACACCGACCTCTGAAACAGTATTCTATTTTAACGAAACAGTGCTTGAAAACACTCCAGAGAGGCGTTTATCGTTTCAGTAAAAGTAACTCGAGCAATGATTAGACAATACACCCTAACCTCAATTAAACTTACCTCTTGTTATACGACTATTTCCACTGTCCGCGCTTTTTGCTGCTAGACACAAATGGCGTACCGTAGCGTGAGCCATGCGTCACACGAGAAGGCGTCCTTGCTGCCCGCGGCTTCTCTTTTTTTCTTCTTCAGCTGATTTGGTCACATGATGCATTCCCGTTCCGTGGGAAAACCGAATGAACCAAACCAAAATTAAAGGCAATACATTGAAATTGGTGACATTTGAAGACTCGTTAGAGAATGCCAAGACGCCACGGGTGAATATTTTAAAGCTTCCACTGCTGCTGCTGAGCATTGTAACTCGTACAACCATGATAACAACACACCCAGTCAGAATTTAATGCATTTAAGGTCATGCTTTACAGTAATGTACATGGCCAGCCAGGCGGAGCATCTTGCACAGATATGAAATTGAATTTGTACTTTTTAGTTTAAATGATTACACAATTTACTGCTTTTGGATGTGGATGTCTCTATTCTTCTATAAAAGGTATTATTACTTAAGGAGGACTAACATCACGATGCGTACCTGGCTTGAAGCTGAGGTGAAGTCTTCTTGTGCAGAATACCATCTGCAATCTATAGGTTGCCATGTTAAAGCACATTTCATTACATTTCTGCAGTATTAGTAATATATAGTGGCCATGTGAGCGAGTTGTGCTTTTGTTTGAACTTTTAAAAACTCTTGAAATTAAAAAAATATTTCAAATAGAATATTTCTGCTAGTCTTTTCTTGTAAAGTAAAAATAGAAAAAACTAAGAACTAAATATGTGTTATAGTCTTACAAAATAGACTATATGCTTTTCTTTTACCTTACTGAACTGTCATTAAAATGTTATGTGAATATAAGACATTTTTTAATTCTTGTATTTATTTAAAATGAGGTTCAGCATGTGATCTATACAGAGGCAGTGTATATTTTTTTTCTCCAATGGTCAGCCTGTGATGAATCACCACTTCCATTTGACATCCTGTGTTAGCTTTATGGAAAGACTGAAGATGGATTAATGCATGGGCATTAATTGATTAAGTAGTCTGACAGGTCAGGAGGTGATAAATGATACCTCCTGCAATGAATACACAGTTTACTTTGCAATCATTTTCTTTAATTCATCACAGTCAAAATTATATGACATGGATGGTTGGAAACACATACCCCGTCCTCCCCCGTCCCCCATTTTTCATTAGGATTCATCATTCATTTTTCTCCATTAGTTGTCTATTAAAAGAGGGGAGGCTGGCTTTGGTGGCCACTGCCTCAGTCTCCCCTCCTTCTAGCCGTTGTGCCTCAAGTTTTGCTATGAAATCAACAGACTTTCCCCCTTTAATGTGTTTGTTGTTTTTGTTTTTTCAATCAATCAATTCGTTAACTATATTTCCAGAGCCATGGAGGAAAAAGGATATAAAATAGATATTTAGAAACATTACTGTTTCTGTTACTGTCATTTGTATTTTCTTTCCATCCTTCATAGTATTCTCATTTTCTTCTCTGACTCAGAGCACATATTTAAATGGTCTGTTTTTGTAAGCTCAAATTAGACCCTATACCTAACGTCCCAACATCAATCTATAAAAGGCTTGTGTAATAGCAATCTGTGTGTATTCAGGGCCTGATTTACTCCTTGACTTAACAAAACAAAGTTCAGTTGCCATCTGTTGTGATTTTACACTTCATTGATAGTTAAGTTCAAATTCAAGTTTGATGAGCGCAAACCCCAACATCTGTCCACGAGCCTATTTGTTTGCGATACAGTAGGCCTAATCAGATATTGCATTCATTAACAACAGCCAAATTGCTTCATTTTAGTTTCTTATAATGCGTTTTTATTTATATAAGCATATATTTAATACACGTGTATTTCCTTCCTCCCTTAAATGAACATGCAATGAGGAGAGAAGCGCACCTTGCAGACTCTCCAGCCTAAACCGTCTGCTTGGTAAATAGCCTACAGCAGCATGTGTTTGGGGCAGAATGCATCACATCTGTGTCTGAAACACAGACACGGCAGCCTTAGTAAACCCGGCCCTGAGTTCTTCAGCTGCACAAGTGTCACTGTAACAAAGACTAACTTCACCCCACCAGAGGGAGCAATCTGCACATTTATGACATTTTGGCAATCTTCAGCCACAGCTGCACAGTGTGTGTGTATTCAGTGCCATGACAACCGCCCGAGACACATCTCACAAAAACCTGTTTGCTGAAAGACTCTTGCCAGAAAGTGATAATGCTGTAATAGTGTTTCAGGGAACAGAAGTAAAGGAAGAAAGAGAAAAGTCATTCAAACACAATTACAGCACAGTGATACCAAGTAAGGATCTTTTTGTCTGAACTTACAGAGCCAGCCAAATTTAGACTTTAAATAGACTTCTTTTTACAGAAGGTTTTACAGGAACAGCCTTTTGTTGATTTACATCTTATAGTTTTTCCTATCAAATAAATACCTGGTCTTTGTCATGTAAGGCTAAAAATACCTTAGTATGTACCTAACTATTGCTTTGCTCATTAATAAAACACAAACACAAACCACATATTGCTTCTTGGTTAAAGTCGTGATTACACGCAGTTCTAAAGGCTAAATTAAATTGTTGAACACCGAATTAACTTCTCTCCATATGGCACCATCAAAGTAATGGCATGGTGGTAACCATGACAACTGAATCATGCTCGAACGAATATCCAGGTTAAATTGCTTTCTTTATCTCTATTGCAGTAGCTAATACTGTTGCAACTCTAAACGGAGTAGCCAGCTGTGGCTCCAGTACAGATTTGACAGCACAGAATCAACATCTGCAACATCTTAACAGTGGCATTAACATGGAGTTTATGTGTATCTGCACCCAATCACAATATTTAGTGATGTGCGAAAGATAGCCAATATCTTGCAGGACTGCTTGGCCAGGACTCTCATACCCATTTTAATGAGAAGGACCCTTGCAAAACCTCTATTTCCTTGCACAGGGCTGACCGGTGTGTGACTCTTCTTCACCAAGCCTGATGTCCCACAGTATCCCTGTGTCAAGCTGTTTACATGCGAGCATGCAATATGGGTCAAGTGCGTCATATTACTACTTTCTACTACAATTTAGTGTTGATCCTCAACCTTTTTCAAGGACTTCAACCACATTATATGCATAGGTTTGATCCTGATCTTGAAGTGGGTTGCTCTCATGGGTTGCTGGATATCCAACATAGTTCAGGAGCTTGGGTTAGGACATGGCTTAAGATACAGGTATGTGTCTGTGCATCTTTACTAATATGTTAATTAACATGCTTCAATACATGCTGGGATTCTTCTGCCTCTTTTTTGTTCCCAGTTTACTGTAGCCAATCCCAATGTGTAACATGGTCCTGTGTCGTTGTTAGTCCACCTGTTGGCTAGAGTTTGGTGCCGACTTCAAAATGCCTCGTCCAATAGAGTTGTCTGCTACTTCTCTTCACCTTACAGCTGAAAGTTGCACCAGCACAGCATTACATATGGGGTCTGTTGGGTCTCTGCAGTGGTGGTCACATCTTTTATCAATACATTAAGCATTTTAAATGAAAAGTTATGGGTATAAAAATAGGAATTGGTGGCAAACGAAATCCAACCACTACCTGCCCACTGCAGCTTGAAGCCTTGTGAGTCCTGCCAACAGCCCAGTGGCCAAGAAAACAACTCTGCACATGCTGCTTTTCCCCCATCCCCCCATATATACACTGTAATGCATTATGAGGATATTTTGCCCTTTTTTCTCTCTTTGTGATGTGTGTGTGTGCACGCTAGGGGCTTCCTTCATTCTCGTACCAGCAGCTGTCTAAGACCATGAGGTCACAGCAGCCCCAAAATGCATCACCTCACTGTTTAAACACACAGCCATGTTTAAAAGGGGAGTCTCAGAGTGGGGTGCAGTGATGTGTGGGTTTAGTGGGAGGACACACACTGTGGAAAATATTGGCCTTCATTTAGTCTAAAAGAGAATGTTTAAAAAATGTAGACGATATCAGTGACCCAGAACCCTGTAGTCCCACAATATGTAGGAGTTCTAAAGACTTTCAAGGAACACAGCTGTGTGAACTAATTTACATGTAAAATTGAAGTCTGCATGTTTTCATTACCAGCTTGTGCTGTATTTTAATCTAATTGACTTTTCTGTCCTCCACTCAGTTATGGTGTGCTCCTCTCCACTCTGTAGTTATCTGTAGTAAACCTGCATCTGAAGTGGACGGCACGTGCAGTAGCATTCCTTCAGGCTAGCTTCACTAATCCCTGTCACCCAAGTTCTGACATTTTCCTGTACAGATCTGGGCCAGACCAGGACAGATACACAGATCAGGTTTCTGCTGGATCTAAATTAAGCTGACTTTCTATTTTAGGACCCTCAGGTTCGAGAAGTGTGTGGGATTAGAGTAAAGTTGGACAAAAGGGAAAAGGGAGGATGACATTTTGTTCAAAGACTACTATAACTACTACCACTGCCACTACAATGGCCTATTTCTGCTTCAGCATTTTCAGACATGAAACAGAATCATAATGAAAACATGCAAGAAATTGGACATGGTGACCAAATATCAAGGTCTTGCTTCGTGTCCTCTGTTCACTGGGTGTGTCTGAGCTGACACAGTCTGATGATGAATTCATGGGGGGAGCTCCTTGGATTTCTGGCACCAAACACAACAACACATGCAAGCCACACAGCTGCGGGACACTTTTTCTCTAGAGTCTCTCCCTCGCTCTCTCACACCCCAGATACCCCCCCCCCCCCCCCTTTCCAACCTCCCCATCCTTCCCACGAAGCATTACCTCACAACGCATTAAGCAGAGCTGTAGGTATCACCTGGGGAGTGCACATTTGTGTATGTGTTTGAGTATCTGTGTCTGTATGTGAGTGAGAGGAAAGAAACTGTTTCTGAGCCATTTCTGTTCAAATGTGCCATTTAATCTTTGGGTGGAGCACAGTAGACTTAATCCTTCCTTCTCTCTGAATTCAGCTCACTTCTCCAGCTACTTGCAAAGCCATAAAAAAAAAATGTGTTGGGACATATCACTTGCAGGATAAAATCAGCCTTCCCTGTCCTTTTTCTGACATTAAACATTCATGGTTTGAGATATGGACAGATAGCTTTGCAGCAAGACTAAAGCACAAGACACAGGACAAAAACGTAAGAAAAGCTGTTATAAGGCAGGCTTTTAACATCATGTTACGAATGCATGTTCACTGGCACCATTCTCACAGAATGAAACAGCAAGCATCTGTATAATTATCACCATGACCTACAACCAAGAGGTGTTTCATTTCACTCCCACCTTCATATATTATGGTGAAATTGACTGAATATTTTGTAGTGTATGAATACTATTACAGCAAAGACAAAGTGGAGGGTGTATCCTTAGATCCACTTAAATTATTGTGATTTTGCTGATAGTAACCTAAACAAAGGGTATGACTAAAGGGGAGTTAATTGTTCTTACAGGAGGGGTTGCTGTTAACAAAACCATAAAACACAGAGAGCATAACTCAGTGCATTACTGCTGCTGGTCATCTAAACATCCTCCAGGCAGAGGCTTATGAGAGTGGCTGTGTATAACATCAGTCAAACAGCCGTGATTTAAACCTCAGTGCCTCCCTTGGCCCACCCAAAGAGACTCTCTTAACATCTCTCACTATGTGCTTATTATGCGCTCCTCCTTACAGCTTTCAGCTTTATTTTCTCTATCTCAGTCTCTCTTTTTGCTTTGTAATCCAACTCATCTCCTCCAGTACTGTATGTGTCTGTTGGACCTCAGATGACCCCTTTCATCTACAGTACCTACACAAAGCTGATTTCATAACGGGGATATGTAAAAAAAAAACAAAAAAAAACCCCATTATTTAGATTTGTCATTTAATAGCAGTTTGTAATACTGTGAGGAAGGTTTTTACAACTCAAAGGTGAATTACACTGTCCAAACTAATCTACCAGGGCTGCATAAAAAATAATTATTGATATAATATATAGCCCCTTTCACGCTACACACACAGAACATTTAAATACAAAAAATAAATATAAAAACATTATAGACACTTTTATACAGATAGAGATGAATTTGGTCAATAGTTTTAATGATATCCTGCAGGGGCAGTCCTGGATGTGTTGGTGCCCAGGGCAAACAAAGGATTGGGATCCCCAACATGGTTGCTATCATGTTTTGGGTGTAAAATGTTACCACGTTTTTTTTTTGAGGAGCATCTTTTTTAGGGAATTCAATGCCTTCATTATAGAGTTGATAGTAGAGAGATGACAGGAAATGACATGCAACAAATGTCCTTGGCTATGTTTGAAACCGGGACGCCACAGAGAGTTGCTTTATTAAGCAGATATTGCCAAATCTGTAAAGTGTACAACCCCTGTCACTACCATGGGATGAAAAGAGACCAAAAACAGATGAGATTGTCAACATGGAGTTCAACTTTCATGTCCCACCATGAACATTTTTTTTTATGGGTTATAGACTGCAGTCCTAAAACTCCTGCCCGAGATGTGACGTCTCCGGCTACAGCTTTGGTTGTTTTCGTTTTTCTTTTGCAGGTTCATGTCATAGCGTTGAGGGGTGTGTGTGTGTGCATGTGTGTGTGAGGGTGATTATGGTGTCATGACGTCTGCTGGTGTTAGGGCTGAACCCGAGAAACCATTTAGACACAGCAACCCCCACAACAGCCCTTCCCAAACACACGCGCACTTGCTCACTTCCCCCACTTAAACACACTTACAAGGGGGCTCACACTTCACAAGCACATTCACACACGTGATTACCAATAAATGGGCCTTCATAGCGGCTGAGTGTGTTTAGGGGGACTACAGACCCTCAACAGCTGATATTTGGAGAGCTTTCTGTCGGTAACAGCCACATCAAACTGAAAGTCAACTAGCTGAGAGACTATGACTCAGAATATATGTACTGTTTTTATGTTTCAGATGCTTGTGTGTGCTCAAATAATTTTTGCTGGCTTGTGTGTATGTATAAGCAGTGTACATGTAACTGATACTGAGTGTCTATCTAAGAAAACTAAGAAACATTTTAGGAAATATGTTTATTCGCTTTCTGATACCTCTTTCATGTCTGAAGGCTAAATATGAAGCTACCGCCAGCAGCTGGTTAGCTTAGCTTAGCACAAAGACTGGAAGCAGAGAGGAACAGCGAGCCTGGTTATGTCCAAAGTTCTAAAGTACCTAGCAGGACCTTGAATATGTCTTGGCTGGGACCAGTTGCCAGGCAACCATCCAAGAAATAGTCTGGTGCACAAACCCTGTAAAACTTTGGTTTTTGTACGGATTAAACAAACGGGATATAATGTGTTAATTAGTGAGCTTTAGAGGTGCTGGTAGGCAGATTTTGTTACCTTTGGACAGAGTGAAGCAAGCTGTTTCCTGTCTTTGTGCTAAGCTACGCTAACCAGTTTCTCAGTAGCTTCATGTTTAGTGTACAGACATGAGAGCAGTATCTCAGTGAGATAGCGAATAAAACTATTCTTTTAAGAATATAATAAATAATACACCAGAATACATCATTAAGGTTTTGAGATGTATTTAGATTTAGATTATGTTTGTAGTTCTATGCATCACAGTCCTCATGAAAGTAAGAAGTCTATCACTTTTATTGAAGTCATTGAAGAATAACGACATCAGCCTTCAATCAACAATTCTGAAGTCACATTTTTACATCAGAGTTAAACAAGGCTGCAAAGTCCTCATTGTTGGATGTATCTACATTCTGTGTTAGTTAAATCTTCAGTGGATTAGAAGTTTTACCACAAAAAGAAAACCAAAGCGGCGACACCCCTTCTCTTCTTAGATGCTCAAAATGTTCTTTAGAAATAATAATCTGTGGTTTGTCATGGTGCTGCCTTAAGGGAATCTGGGCCATTTGTTTTTGTTGAGTAAGAAAACCATTGAATTTACAGACTGGAATTTCACTAACTTCACTTTTAAGAGTCAATCCAAAATCCCTATTCCCCATCCAGTTCACACCTATTTCCTCAAGTCAAGTAGCAGTATTGTATAGTATAGTATACTATAATATAGTAATAGTAGTATGTGAGGCTGTGGTACCTTATAGGTACCTTTTCTGGTTTTGATATTCCTGCTACCCTGTTGCATGCGATCTATCACTCTGAAAACTGTGCACCACTCCTCTTCTTGCATACTTAATAGGCAGTGAATGTCATTCTGAATTACTTATCAGCTTTTGATTTGTTAACATGTGTGGTCAATTGTGATATTGCATCATGGGAATCTGTGTAAAACTGTGCGCATGTTTGAAGCATTGACCTTTGCATCGGCTTCTCCCACAATATCAGATTCCAGGCCAGAATCTCTGGTCTATATTGTAGGAGGGAGGAGAAAGAGGGAATGGGAGGAGGGGTGGATAGATGGATGGGTGGTGCATATTTAAGTGTCCACTAAGGAATAGGCTGAACCACAACAAGTGTGGCTTTGTGGTTACAGTAGTGCTTGTGGTTGAGATATTAAATAAAAAATGAATCAAACTTTCAGTTTCGATACCTACACTCTGAAATGACTTCATCTCTAACGTGGTCTTTGTTTTAATCTCCAGCAATCCAGATCTAAGTCAGACTAAGTTTCAGTGGAACTAGGAAGTGATGAAAAGCTTTTTCAGTTTGTCAAAATTTGATTGACAGTTTGAATATTTTCAGGATGATTGAACCCAGAACATGATCTGCAGTCCACATTTCAGTATGTGGTATCAAATCTCAAAATGCCCAGTGCCCATAAAGCATACTATACATGGGAAACAAATTACATTACATGCCAAGAGGTGAGATAATTAACTAATGTTGGATATGAGCCTTCACTCATATACAGTAATTAGTAATTGACAGACTTTAGTTTATCAATTCAGGACGTAGGACACAAACTTCCTCCATCTCCTTCTCCGTTCCTCTGTCTGTCTCTCACAGACACGCACACACACTAATGTTGTGCTGGCAATGAAAATGTTTGTATCCACTGTGGTTTACAGAGTGTTTAGTCTAGAATAACACCAAAGCTAGCCAGCAGTCCGAAAGCTTAAGTGTGTCACAGCCTCGAGGGCCTGCTTTGCCCCTGGACAGCTACACTGAGAACTTGTGCACTGCAAGAAATATGCCAACCGAATGTGACTTCTTCTTTTATTCAGCCTGTAAGACTTACCTCTGTTAAATCTGACCAAGAAAGAAAAACAGAAAGAATCTTGAACCAATGTACTTTGAAAAGTGCCATTATGCAACTTGTAATTTTCCACATGCTTTCAACAAAAAACGGCTTCTAACTGAACGTGGGATGAAAAGACTGGATGATATTCAGAAGTCTATTCTTTTGATCACCATTTCAAACCACTGCAAAGGCTTCTCTCAAAATTGCATGCAAGTACGACCAAAGACTTATATTAATACTATTGTTACTAGTCATGGATCCAATTGTGAGAAAAACAAAGTTTCAAGCTCCACTCGAAAATAGTCCAACTGATTTTTCACAAGGAGCATCTGCTAGTATTTTTTCTTGACTAAACAATTCCAGTGTTTTTCATGTCACGGAGAAATGTAAAGATCGATAAAGATCCTACAGAAACAAATACTGAACCCGGCTGCTACATAACCAGGTAAGACTGGCACCTTTTTGGAGTCCAGCAGGGTGAGAGAGAGCAGGGGTGATTTTCCCAAACAGATTTAGTGCCTTGATCTCTTTCAGTCTATTGTTCAGTGGATGGAGGACTGAGGGTTTATAATGTTACTGAGCTTTTGGGAAAGTCGCCTACTGCACCCATGCTTGGGAATGAAGGCAACTTTTACTTTACTGTATGTGTGTAAAAAAACAAAAACAAAAAAAGAATACAACTGACTCTCACATATATTTAGTTTATTTTCCATATTCTATATATTATATGTACATTTTCTATGATCCAACTGAAAATGCAAAGGTTAAAGGTTCATTACTTTTAATAGATAGATATAGATGTTAGCACAGTAAGAACATGAACAGGAGTATGTATTATCTTTTACTCTATGTCTGATGCGCCCTAGCTTCTTAAAGGTTATCAACATTTAGTTTTCTGCTGTAACAACAATTAATCAAAAATACATGGTAATAAGAGGCTTAACTGACAGGTAGAGGATGACATATAGTCTCATACACACACATACACACAAACAATACTTCAGATCCGGTTCAAAGACAGTCTATGAACAAAGCTAGGATGGATAAATACATTGCAGGAAATGACATTTGCTTTGACTTATGAGCCAGACACACTCAGTAAGTCTGAGCTGACTGAGGATGAAATACTGCCCAGAGGTTTAGGTCTCTGTGTTACGTGGGATATTTTGTTGGAGACGATGAGAACTTTCTTCTTGTCCACCCTTTTTCTGAGAGTGTATGATGCTGACATGTACAATTGCATAGCGAATTACTCTAAAGTGCATGTGCAAAAGCGAGTTACATCTCCTTTCCTCTCCCTCCTTATCTCCCCATCACTCCTCCCCTCCCTTAAATCTCTCTTTTCTGGCAGTGTATTGTGAGCACGTCTTTGTTCTCAGTCTGAATTTAAATCACTATGTTCAATACAAGGAAGTGATTAAAAGAACAAAACACCTCACGTTAAAAGTTGCTGTAATTCAGAGGGGAATTAAGAGCTCATATGAGCTCAGACGAAGTGAAGTTTCAAATGACGGTGAAGAGATTAAAAGGCAGCTTGATTTGTGCTCAATGGTTTGATTCCCAGTGTCACTGTGATCTTAAGGTATCTCTAGCACAATGGTGGTCAGGTCATCTTAAATGACTTGAACCCAGTTTTTTGAAAGAACTTTGCATCTCTGTAAATGTAAATGTTTTAGGAACTGGGATCAAACCTTTTCACATGTGAGCAGTCAATTTGAATAAAATAAAAGAAAGACATTAAAAGTCACATGTTCTTGCAATGGTGAAATCTGTTTCTGCCCTTATGTTGTTATAGAGAACATATTGTCCTGTCAGCGGAACACTATCACTGGTGTCCAAAACTCTCAGAGAAAACTCGCAGCGATTGGAGCACTATGCTGAAATCATTATAGGCACTTTTTAAAACTTTTTTGGAAACACAATAAGAACATTTTAACAAAGTCAGTCAGCATGCTGAAAAAAATAAATACATAATTGAATACGGCTAAAAACAATAAGCAGTAAGTGGTCGATTGAATTGTTTAAAATGCATTATTCAACCCTTTATTTTTTCTGACTTCCTCAGACAGAAAATCCCAGACAGACTATCCAGGGTAGTAAGCTACATGAGAGGAGCAGGTTCTCTGTGGAGCCATCACAGAGAACAGACACACAGATCTTAGCTGACAGTCTCTGTCCCAGCGGTTTCGATGCAGCAAGATTATCTCTTACACTCTGTAATGAGTCCAGAAAGAGTCTGCGTTCACTGAACATGTCTTTTTTTCTTTGCTAGCCTCATTCAGCAGATGCTTTGGTGGCTGCTTGTCTTGGTAACTGTAAAAAACCTGACACATCAATATATGAAAAAGGAAATTGCACTATTATATTACAAGTATGTAGGTTATTTGTCTTTGGAAACATGGAGAAACATGTATGAGGATATTTTCCTGTGGGTGTGCTTGGCCGCTAATCAATGGTGTCCCAATAAAGTATAACACCAACATATACAGTGTACTTAATGGACTGGTGCAGCTGTATGATTTCCAAATGTGGCAGAATACACAGATAGCATGTTGGAGTACTGCTGACAAAAAAAACTGGTCAGGAACCAATGTGGTTTCTTAATGGAGAACTAAGATCTATACAGTTTGTTTCCTACAAAAAAGCTTGTTTTGTCAACAGGTGGCCCCACATGCTGAAAAAAGTGAATTTTACTGCAACCACAAATTATCTGACCATATTTTTCTAGATAGCATCAAGCTGTTTCTGCTGTCTGATTAAAGTTTATCAGAGCTTTTTCACTGAAAATAGTTGCTTGATGAGAGCGTTGAGAGTGAACCAAACAGTTAAGTTGTGGGCTGGACAACCAAAATAATGAACTAAAAGACGCTTAAACGCACCATAGAGCTGAGGAAAATTGCATAATTCTCTGTGGGTTTGTTACTACAAGTGACCCCTTTCACAATACACCTAGAGATTTGATCCATTACCAATATAAAAATATTGATTAGTGCAGCTTTAAGTAGCTTTTCTTGTTTACTACATCTACTGTATTTTAGAGCGCAGACTAATGGAGAGACATAACAAGGCTTTGAGAATTTAGGATCTTAAGCTTGGATATAACTAAATAAAGCGAAATCCGATAGCTGCAGTAGCTCATTTCTTTAAAGTGCATGAAGTACCTTATAACCCAAATGGCACCCTTAAATCTCTGTACAGCGGGCTTACTCAAACGCTCCCATTCATTTCCCATTCCTTTTCATTGTCGTCTGATAAAGCAGAAATGTAATAAAGGGGATATTTTAACAGGCCAGACTTGTGGCTTGAACCCATTTACTTAGAGACGTATGCCATGGTGTTTTATGATAGATGTAAATGCTCAGCGGGATCTTGTTCTGTGTGTGTGTGTGTGTGTATCATTTCAGTAGCCTTGTAGAGAACACAGGCCAATGCTGACTGTGATACACACTGCACTCTCTCTGTCCGTCTCTCTCTCTTTGATTCTTTTTCTGTTTCTGACTTTTTCATTTTATTTTTCACTCACAGACATTCCTTATTCTATGTATGTGTGTGTGTGTGTGTGTGTGTGTGGCAAGAGAAAACGTCCTGTCCTTCTGGGAGGGGGTGGATTTGAAAAAGGTATTTTCTGATGTCACACACATGTTGGTGGAGTTACCGCTGACGAGCATTTGAAGCTTCTAAGAAATACAGAAATGCATGCATGCTAGCACACACACACACACATACAAAGGTTGACGTGCACTTTCAGTCCTTCAGGAACCAGGAAGTCCCCTTGTTGTTCATGAAACATCTGGAGCACAGAATCCCGGTTTCCCCTGGCAACACTAAATCAACAGCCAGCCCAGTGCCTGCCCTAAGTGTGTGTGTGTTATGTGTGTGTGTGAAAGAGAGAGTGAGAGGGAAAGGGAAAAAGAGAAAGATGGACATTACATCTTTGCTAATGTGTCTATGTGTGCTATGTCATGTGTATCCTGGTTGTGTGTGTGTGTGTGTGTGTGTGTGTGTGTGTTTGTGTATGTGTGTGTGTGTTTTAATCAACAAAGATACAAAATGCTGCAACTCAAAATCATCCTGCACTTTACGGGTCAGTATTAAATGGCAGGACAAGATTTGAATTGATTGACAAAGCCCATGTTCAATACATGTTCATATACAAACTGGAAGCAGCAGATACTCAGTTGGTCTTGTTCCTCTAAAGAGTTAATAGTTCATTCTTACGTGACTTTTTTCAATCAGTTTTTATGTTTCAGTGTTAAAGCCAGGGGCCCAATTATAAGTAACTTTGTTTTTGCTTGCAGTCAAATGATGTCCAAAGACCCTATTAAGGGAAAAATATCCATGAGTTTCCATTAGTGTCCTGTGTGCAGTGGCAGGCCAGATGAGGCATGTCTGACCTTGGGAACATGGAAGCACTGAGTCTGAGGTCATTTCCTTGCAGTCTGACCCCAGCCATCCCCTCTTAACCTCCCTGTGAAAGAACTGCCAAGCAGCTTCATCTCTTCTTCCCTCTCTTTACTCCCCTCAGAGTGAAAGCTATTTTCCCCCCATTTCCTTATTTACACATACGTTTATGGATATTTGAGTAGTTCATAAGCCAGTCTCCAATCCAATGTATTGTGAACAAAAAGGTGATGTCAAAAGAAAAACATTTTCTATCTTCAGTATTTATTAGTTTCATCATTAACTGAAGTGTCATTGACCTCTAGTCCTCCGTCCTCCCAGCCTTTTGTCTCTGACTCATTTCCTTTCGTCCTATCCAAAAGGGAGTCAAAATGACATGAGCCACACCACAGACATCTGAGAGCCAGGTCACTGCGAAGCTTTGTCTGAAATCCAGCCATCGACCACAAATGAAACCGCTTTAAAATCTCATCGATGCAATCTTGTCATTTGAGTCATTGTTTCATCTGACCTCATCTAAAGGTTCTTAATTTCTCTGAGAATCGAAACCATGAGTCTCCACGCTGAGAACAAAGAGAGGGTGTATTATTGTGTGAGAGAGTGAGTGTGTTTGATGTGCTGTATATCATCCGTGTTGACTTTTAACTCCCTCGAGATATAAAACGTATACTTTAGACAAAGCCATTATCTTCTATCTTGCCATATGTGACATAGTATGTGATGACTATGAAATGTGTTGACAAAGCCAAGCTCTTCAATTCTTATGGTATGATGTAGTCATTTCCTGAGAATCTTAACCTCATTTTATGTATTTAGAAATGAAAGGTCAATTAAGAAACTAAGAACAATTCCTCAGTGATCATTCTGCCAGCTTTATGTGAGTGATAACAATGTGTTTTACACTAAAAAAAAACTTAAATTATATCATAACATAATAAGGTGACCTGAAGTTACCTATTGATTTCTCCAGAGTGATGTTGCCCGGTGGTGAAGAGAACGTATGTGAAACATAAAACATTAACATAGCACCAGCATAAACTAGTCATTATTTGATTTATTCCTAATGGGTACAAGCTAAGTAGTGTTGGGAGGACAGATTCCGTTGTGCATGCTTACAGCAGTTACATCACGTCTTCCTCCCAAAACCAGTGGCCAAATTGGCACATTAATCTGACAAAGCTTTTCTTGGCAGACAACAGCAACTTAACAGCCACTCATCAACATGAGCCACACTCATTCCAATGTCCTTCTCCTGAAAAAGCTCTCTCACACACACACACACACACACACACAAAATAATCCAATAACACAAGAGTAGCCATGGTTGAGTTGCTGTTTGCAAATCTGGCACATAATTTATGCCATATCTCGCCCTGTACTTTTTGAAAGGACATTTGACAATTAATTCTTCACAAGTTGTTATTCTTGTAAATTAGTTGATGTTAGGTTCCTGCTTAAGTAATGACTTAAAGGAAAAGTTAGAGGTTTGGGGAAATAAGAAAAGAAGATTAATACCAATGTTAGTACCCTAAGTATGAAGATATTGCCAGCAGCGGGCTAACTTAGCCTAGCACAAAGTGGGGGTGGGTGATGCCTTGAAACTTGTCCTGGCCAAGAAATAGCTGCACATAACGTTCTAAAATGGTGAAATGCCATTTTTACGCTTTGGTTTTTGTACAACAAATTATTAATGAGCTTTCGAGGTTTGCCAACTGCTGGCTGTAGCTTCATGTTTACCGTACAAACATTCAAGAGTGGTATTAATCTTCTCGTCTACCTCTCAGCTAGAAAGCAAGCAAGCATATTTCCCAAAATGTCGACCTTTTCCTTGCACTATAATGAAATTACATTTTTATAAATACGCTGTTGCGTAGGGAGTCAATTGGATCAGTTTTGAGGAAATTGGCTGAAGCAAGAGAAGCATGTTACCTGTGAGAAACTATTATCAAAGCACTACTTGCTGTCTTATTGCAGCACTGGTGGACAGCATTCTGGGGAATATAGATAGGCAGCATAAGAGGATTAGAATGAGTCATTTTACAATACTATCAGTACTGTTGTACCATCAAAGCTACTACACCTTAAATCTGTAGCTCTCTGATCTGCTACACAAGTTGCATCATGTGTACAAATCATTTTGGCCGCTGCGGGTACATTTTTATAAAGCTCAGGCTCATGCTCATGTGACAATCAAGTCAAGTCACGTCCTTCAAGCTGCCCCGCTTTGAAGTCCTCAATCGTATCTGTAACTGGTAAATGGACGGCTTCCGTTTGCAGTGAATACATTTCTGTTTTAGATGATCCTTGTGATTTCTATTTGAGTGATTATTAAAACCGGCTGTCAGCTCTCACAGAAGAGTGATCAAATTCGATTTGTGAAATGAAAAGGCATCTGACCTCAGGAGAAAGAGCTGGAAGGGGGGCAGAGGGCTCACATGGGAATCTGGGGAGAGAAAGGAATGTATCATAGTGAGTTTGTGACCCATACATATATA
Source organism: Enoplosus armatus (assembly GCF_043641665.1). Classification (NCBI taxonomy): domain Eukaryota; kingdom Metazoa; phylum Chordata; class Actinopteri; order Centrarchiformes; family Enoplosidae; genus Enoplosus; species Enoplosus armatus. The sequence continues at coordinate 19,153,320 of NC_092188.1, read as the reverse complement.
TTCATACATATAGTGCATGCGTATGTACAAGCACGTCAAATAGCATTATAAAACCTCCGCCTAAAGGAGAAAGTTTACATGTAGTTCTCTACAGACAGAGTAAATTCTTGGTGTCCAGTTCAGATGGCCCTCTGATACACCTGCGTTGGTTTGGAATGCCATAAGAATTGCTAAGATATATATTTATAGTAAATTAATAATAATTCTAAATCACAGGACACCATTAGATTGGAATTGGCTAAAACATTCTTCATATCTTCATATTCTAGCAGTTTATAGTGTTTGCACTGACGTGTTGGCTGATAAGACACATCTGGGTTTGAGTCTTCACTACATCTCTGACCCTCTTACCCCTTCAGTGTCGGGCCACGCCCTGTGATCCTCAGCTGCTGGTCACAAGCCTGTTATACTCACCTGTCTTTGACTGTGGAATATTATATTATGGTCTTGATTTTCGTCCTACCTGTTGTATTTTTACATTACATTAAGTTGGCATGTACTTCTGTCTAAAACAACTTACAATAAGTATTTGAAACAGCACACTTTTTTAAAGGAATGCTCCACTGAAAATCTATCGATTCAAATCTTTACTTTATAAGGGAAGGCACAGCTGTTTTCTCTGCTGTCACTTGTAATCACAGATGTTTTCTATTTCATACCAACTTAACTGACATTATTGAACTCAACTATATTCTCCACTATGTCACATTTAGGATCTGTTGAAATTGATTAACTCCATAAGTTCCTTTGATTATTTGCTTTCATTTTAGTGTAACTGTTTACTCGGAACACATGAACTGAAACTGTGTGAAAAGCACAGAGATCACACATTATTCAGTGTAATGCCATAATTCTAATAATGTTGCTCATCAAATTGTCTTTTTTTGACAATTTTGGTTTACAGTATTTTCTGAAATAACACATACAACACCAAAATCACAAAATAAAAAATATTAAACAATAGGAGTCAACAAGAAAGAAACATATGACAAAAAATATTAACTCAAGGTTCACTTACTAGCTTTTTCTGGGGCTCTCAACCGCATCTCAAAGTCTCTACCAATCAATGGAGTTGGTTTTTATATGGTCACATGATACATCTCCATGACAATGGTGCATCTGCCATGAGATGTGGTAGAAAGCGGAATAAATCTAGTAAATTAACCTCGAGTTAGGATTTTGTTTGTGTATCTGTGTTAAATAACGATTTCTAAGGTCAAGAAGGAAAGAAAAACTCAAGTGAATTTCATCTTTAGAGCGTCTTGTGTTTCTCATGTTGTCATTGATGGTCCATGACCTTTTGACATGGGTTTTTTTTGCACCAGAGAAGTCCAGGTTGTGGTGGTGCTCCCTGACTTGCATAAAACAAAGCAGAATCTGTCCGTCTAAATTCTGTTATGTCTGTTGTCAAGATGTGCGTGCCCTCTGCTCCCTTCATCTCAGGGCTTTCCCAGCACTCTACATTGTTTTCTGCTATAATAATGGTGTCGCTGTTTATCCCGGAGGGCATTTTAGTGTTCAAACACGTAAAGCCACTCCACCCTCATTACTCATTATTGTCATTGACAGCATTAGAGAAATGTCGTGTGGGTTAATGGTTTTATTGAGGATGTCAGGCCAATCATGAAGATTACTGTATTTGTAGAGGAAAAACTGATTCAAACATACCCCCAGCACTGTCCTAGAAAAAAATAATAAAATACATTCACCACACTGCTTGTAATTAAGGTTAGAAATGTCTCTACTGAGAGCCAAAATCACTTCCTACGTATACTCCACAAGCCTCTGTTCTGTTCCTCATTGGACTCCACTTTTGCTTAGAGGATTGTCGTCCCCAAACTGTCGTCATCTTTATCACCATCCAGAACCTGAAGTGGTCATCAAGCACACATAAGGGGACCCTCCCTTACAAGAGTCAGTGGTCCTTTAATCAGCTTCCACTGGGAGAGGTCAAATTTACTCTGCTTTATTAAATTAGAGCGTGTGCAATGTGGGATTCGGGTGGTGTGTGTGTGTGTGTGTGTGTGTGTGTGTGTGTAAGACAGAGAGAGAAAGAGACAGAAAAGTAGAGCTACACAGAGAGAAGACACATGGGTCCTGTTAAGTTCAGGGAAGACTGGGTATTCTCTACAACTTGATTAATACACACACACACACACACCCAGACAACAAGCGTGTACACAACTCACGCTCAATATGCTTGCCGCCCTCAGTCTCGTTACTCACTGTGGGCCCAATTTGGAGCTTGACTGTCAGCCAGTTGAGACTGGAGTTACAGAACCAGCAGGGATGCGTGGCCTCCTGAGGTGATTGAATTACATATATAGTTTCTTCCACCTTCATGTTATGACTCAGACTTTTTTCTACATGTAGTTAATTTATATGCTTGTTTCTTTTTTTTCTATCAGATTTGTTTATCTTCTCAAGCGTCATTGGTGCCTACAGTTGTGATCATTAGTGCACAGAGCCTAATTATTAGGCTATTAGCTAGTAGTTACAATTGATATAAGATGTATACATGGTCAATGCAATAAGCCATGTGTATAAACAATTATAAAACTTAATCTTCTTACAAAAATGTAAGTTGGTGTAAAAATGGATAAATCAGATTCTGTATATTTCTTGTGTTTTATCTAATTATTGTCCCAAGCTGCTTACTAACAGCACTGGAAAAGAAAAGGAGAAAAGTTCATGTCCCCAGGATCTGTCTGAATCGGAAGTCTACATAACTACAAAACTGAATTGTGTTCATTATGAAAATTTACTTTTTCGCAATAGGCTACACACTCTGATTCACCATCCAGAAACATTACTCACTATACTCCCATAGGTAGTGAGTCTCTCAGTTAGTCACTCTTACTTAGTGATTATTTATTAACCGTCCACCCACCCCCTGAATCACACACACACACACACACACACACACACACACACACACACACACACACACGCACACACACACACTTCTACTCTTTGCTCCATCCCTCCAGCTGTGAACTCCTCAGGCATATTAGAGCATTATCTTATTTCCTCCCGGGAATCAAGCCACAGCTGGAGATGTCTCTCTCTTTCTGTCTCTCACATATATGAGTGCATGCATAGACACATACAGAACACACACAGAGATCTAACACATAAGTATACCCCAATGACCTTTACGTGCAGTACTTGAGTACAATTTTGAAGTACTTGTACCTCCATTAATCATCTCACGACCCCTCAGATTTATCTTGTGACCGTATAGAGGGGCCAGACCCCCTGGTTGGGAAACACTGAACTAAACTACTGAGCTGTACATAAAGTAGTTAAAACTAGCTCCACCTCAACCAACTACAGCAGTCGAATGCTACTTACACCTTGACGCATCAGTATTAACAATGTAATATACATATATAATAATACATCAGTCACAGGGGCCATTTTTCTGTATGATGAGTACTTTTACTTTTTATACTTTAAGTATATTTAGCTGATGATACTTCTGTGCTGTTACTTAAGTAGGATTATGATTGCAGCACATCTGTAACCACATTTGGGACTGGTTGCACCAGCTTTTCCTAACTTCAATCTTCAAAAGTATTGTCATACAGTAATGTGAGAGTTTACTACTAGTTGAGTGTAAAATCTCTACTGTCCTCATACTTTTTCTTATCAATCCTAATGGCTAAAATAACCTTTTACTTCCCAGGTGAGTTGTAGCGATGAAGGGGCGTGGTGACTCCCCAGCAATTAACTTTGTGAGTAATATCTCATCAGAACTGAGAGAACAAAAACATCAGCCCTTACAACCAAGCACGCTTCACATCACCTGATTGTGTGTGAGCGTCTGCTAAGCTGTGGGTGGCCAGTCATTTGGCCGCGGGGTAACAGACGTCTGGACTCTACCAACGTCACCCACTAAAGCTCCACTCAGCGATTCCAGTTTTACCAGACAGATATTGTATGTTATAAACTGCATCTTCTGATTTCATTTTAAGTTTTTTATGGAGACCTCTGTGCCAAACAAATAATGTGAAAGTTAAACTTAAAGTGTTTGGTGCATGTCGTGCAAAAAGAAAAGGGTTTTACTGTCATTAATGACTGCTTTAACTGTCTCTGAGGCATAGGAACACATGGGAGTTTTTAAAACAATTAGCCGCACTGAATGAGGCTCATTATGTGGTTATAGGGTTCAGAAGAGAGGGAAAGGAAGACAAAGGTAAGATGGAGTTGGATGGACATGGTGAGAAACTCCACAGGGCAGGGCTGTATGGGATGTATCAAATTGTGAAAAACACTCCACCATGACATGTCGATTAACCAAGACCCCAAGACCCCAGGACAAGTTATCATCGTACGCTGATCTCAAATCCACGTTTATAAAGAAGCTAAACAGCTGAGAGGACAACTGAAAAGTATGAACAAATGTTTATCAGTAAAGAAAACAAGAAACCAGGAAACAGACTTTGAAGGGATCAGTTCCTGGCGGCTATGTGGTCCCATTATCCCCCCGTTGCACAGATCCAACATCAGCAAATCATTTTTTGCATCTTTTAATGCAACTGTCAAATAGGAGAATATCACATATGGCCTGAGACAATCTTTTTTTCCACCTTCATGTCACACACCCTTTATGAAGGGGCTGCAGCATATTTTTCACTCACAATAGTTTTAAAATGCAATTTAATACCATTAATTAAAACTCCAAAGCATCTAGTAAGGAATTACTTATGCTAACTCAGTCAGGAAGTGACATAATTAAGACATAAACTTCTGAAGCCAAGTTTGAGGTCAGCTTGCCTTCCAATTTCACCGCCTCCTGTTTAACTAAACCTCCGGAGCACAAAACAGAGGGCTGCTGTCACCTCTTTTTCCATGCATCACCTTTAATCTAACTTTAATCTAATCTTTTTTTCTAAACTTTTCCATCCCATACATGCACTGTATAATTTACAGCTATACTTTCACACATGTTGTCTACAGTGTGCGACATCATAGTGTACACAACGCAAACCCAGTACTGAGAATCTACTATCAGATTCACCTATTTATGTACAATGAATATAAACTAACATTTCTTTACTGGAAATTATGGATCACAATTTCTTTTTGGCACACCTGCATTACACACCGCTATTACTGGCAATCTGTGAGTAAATATGGCATTATAGATGACCACGGTGCATGCCAGCAATCAGAAGCTGATGCAGTCAAAGAAAATATCATATTCATGAAATAAACATCAAGTCAGACATTCTTTCTCTGATGCTTACTTTCTCTGATGCATGGAGCATATTCTCAGCGGGGGTACTGGAGGTTCTTCCACAAGTGTATTTCACATCACAAATATTCAATGCTGGCAGATGAACTACCCATCATTCCTCTGACTGGTATGAATGGAAAAAGGTGACAGGTCAATACAAAGCAGCTTGTTCCACGATGGAACGCTGTTACTGCCAATAATCTGTCCAGACTGTGTCATACTGTGTGTGTGGATGGGTGTGTACATCACGGAGCGGAATATGTTTGTGACGTGGTCAAAGATGATTCATTGTATTGTAAATATGATCCTCAAGTTTCCTCAAGCCCGATAATAGATTTAGGCAAAGGTGAGTGTATTCTTTTTATACAGTCATCCTTTGCAGTCCCCTTGATTTTTGAGTCAAGCATCATGGGTCCAGTTTTATCCCTTTTTGCAGTCATAAATCGAGTGTTTTTCACATTTATTGTTAATATTTTTTATTTTGTAAAGGAAGGAAAAGGTCTTACATCATCAGAGATATACGTAGGAAGTGTTCTCTGAGCATCTGAACTTGATGTTTGCAGGTACGTTTTTAAGCTGTGCTACAGCTGATGAGCTAATTAGCTATGTAGCCTGCAACCTGACATTAGCAGTGCTTCTCCTCCATGAATGTTTGTTTCAGTGAATTAAATAACTGGCAAATCAAGGTACTTGATCATATTGATAACTCCAATGTTGCCATAAAGCAGTCAGGCTCACTGATTTGCAACATTGCCCACAATATACCAATACATATAGTAATACATCCAGAGATATAAATGTATATATTGACATAGCTTCTTCTGTAGAAACAGAAGAGCAAAACCTCTACTGGTTGACACGTCTCTATCATCTCACAACATATATTTTGGTAGTGCTCATCTATAACGCTGAGATACTTCGAAAACAGTGAAACAGTTACTGCAGTGTGTGTAAAAACACTGACAAGGATAAAATGGACACAGTCACATCAGTGATGGGAATGTGTCATATTTTGATTTGATCATTTTAAGGGTTTCGCAAAAAGTACCAAAGAAAAACAAATTCAAAGTCTGTGTGCTCAAACAAAGAACAAAGCTTATGGTCCAACTCATACAAAACACATTAGACATAGTATCACCACATGGGAGTTGTGAAGCTAACAGAATTGTATGTCAGCCCAGTTGTGCAAAGTTTAAGACTCTGTGGTGCAATCCGTCCCGGTGAGGTGCTTTGTTGTAACATTGCAGTAAAATTTAGGGTAGGTAGGATTAAGGTTAGGGTTTAGGGGTTAGGGTAGGTATAGTGGTAGGGGTAGAGAGAGACAGTGAAGTTGCAAAAGCCTAAGAAAAGTAGCGACCAGCTGAGAGGGACAAGCAGGGTATGATTCAGTCAGCTGCTGGAGACCGTTTGCCAGTAGGGAGCCATTAGCTAGCAGCAGCGCTAAGCAGTGCTGTAATGTATTTGGCAAAGATAAACCAGTGATGGCGTTGACTGCTGACGCACTGAGAGAAAAGCCTGGCTGGTTCTACTGTGCTCCTGCCCACTTGTGCTTTTCTCCTCTGCAAGAATGAGAGTTACTTCACTGAGAGACACAACAGTCGACTAGTCACAGAAACAGAGAAAACGCAACAGGGAGAGTTTGTAAAAGAGTTGGTGAGGAGTTTACTGTGTTAGTGTTAGTTTACTTTGTGCAAAGTGGCAGATGTCAACACAGCTACCCCTTTTACATGTGTACAAGATTAAAAGCAAATCTTAAAAGAATTTATACAAGGCTGTTGCATATTTGTGTAGTAGTCCGCATTCTGGATGGATGGATGTCATTAGGTCGAAAGGTCTTTTTTGCCGACTTTCTTACCCTGCCGCACTGCAGGAGGATGTGAAAAAATCTGTCACTAATATATAGATTCATTTTTAAAATAGGTAATTTCCTAAAACAGCTAGGCACTGTAATATTTAGCAAACATTACTCAAACAGGGGTAAACAGTGTATTTGTTGGGGACTATTTTTACCTGCTGATCGTGTAAAGTTTCCATTATTGGTGCCAGCAAAGACGAAGGAGGAAGTGTGACAGTGAACGAAGAACCACAACAGAAAACAGACTTTTCCCAGAGGATAATTCACTACCATCATCATCACCATCAGTGATTTAATGTCAGACTTATTGGACAACAGTTTAGTGACATTAGCACATATCCTTCTGCACTGCCCTGAAGCCAAATTTCTGATACTATGTGTGTGAGTGCGTGCATGCGTGTGTGTATCCAGTAAATATGTTTACTTCTGCCTTGACAACCACTGACCCTCTGATACGCTGGTGGATAAAGGACCTCTGTTCTCCTTCCCTTGGTTCGTCTGATTCGACACAGAGCTAACATCTCCAGTCAGCCAAATCACTGTGTCCCAAAATTACGTGTGTTCGCACATGTTGGGCAGCATTTTTGTTGATGTCCATAAATTTATGTATCCATATTCCCTCTCTAGTTTTGGTTGCACACACCTATTGTAACACAAATAAACACATCCAGTTTCCCCTTCAGGGCTCTTGCTCCAAATCCTTTCTTGGACTGACCGTCTGGGAACTTTGGCAAAATTCAGATGGGCTGACTCACCTTTGGGCTGCACACTTTCTCACAACTTATTTACTAATGGTGGCATTTATGGTAGAATTAAAAACTGAAAGGTTTACCCATTTTAAAGCAGTTAATTTACTGACTGATCTCTTTTTTTTCTAACAACCTAAAAGTTGCTGCTGGACATTCTCTATATAACCCAATAATAATTCTAAGCTTATGCAATTCCCACAAGTGTCTTTACAGCATTTCAGGGAAACTCCTCTGATACACAGAAAGTGAAGTGAGCAGTGATGACCCCTGCCACTACTCAGACAAGAGCAGCCAGCTGCCGAAACTCAAATCAACAGAAATCCAATGAAAGTGGATTCAAAGACAGTGATGGCCGTAGTAAAGCTGACATTATATATGCATATTCTACTTTATACTGCAGATATTGTCTAAATATAACTCTGGATAGTTAAATCATAGAATAACAGTAACAGAAGGAGAGTCAGTAATGAAAGTTATTTCCATTACCCGCCTGCTGAGATAAAGCCAATAAAGTGCTGTTATTGGCTATTATTGGCCAAGCTTTAGCAAGTGAGGATTTCCTGTTGGATGATATAGGCCCGATTAATTTTGAAATAATAATAATTAAATTAAACTAAATTAATTAATTAAAGTAATTAAAATGTTACACTTTGCATTCCAACAGTTTGCACGTACTCATGCCAGTCCTACACCTCCCACACATGGACATCACTGTCTACTTAGAAGAAGACTGTACTCTCCAGAAAGAAATTGCCCATTTTTTTGGCACACAATGCACGGCTTTTAAGGTGGCAGATGTATCTATGTTCCCACAAAATTGTTTAAGAGTGTGGTGATTGCTGCCCTTCAGTTGCATTGTAGGCTGATGGTGTTATGCTCATGGGATGGAGCAGTATCTCACTTTGACTTTCACATAAGACACTTCCAAGAAGCAAGTGGTCTTGCAGGAGCTCACTGTTTCCTGGGAGGACCGAATATAGGAAGCCATTGAGAGGAAGAGGGCCAAGTATGTAGACCTAGTCCCTCAGCAAAGGGCTCAGTCTCCTGGGAATGACAGGGGGTATGAAAACAAAAGCCATCAGGAGTGCCACTGAGGGCTTGATCAACCCTGGTTGGGTCACCAGGGTGAGGGTGTCTGATGTTGAAAGACCCAAAACAACCACTGACCCCAGGTTACATTACTGATGTTGTGTCCCAATGCATCGGAAGATGTATGTTACAACCACAATCCCATCAAATAGATCAATTAAAAGCTAAATAAAAACTCCAACACCAGCAAATGAAAACAATAGTTGTTTTTATTTGGCACAACACAAAAAGTGCTTTATGATAACACTGCCCATGACTAGTTTGACATGAAAACAACCTCATGGTTCAATTGTTGGTCTCATTCATTAAAACCTCGGAATAAGACTTGTCCTTAAAATTGTATAAAAACATCACTCAGGTTTTCTTTTGTTATTGCTCAGTAAGGCACCTTTATACTAACTAGAAAACTTTGTAACACGTAATTTGCAGATAATTACATTTTTGTGCAAATGTTTTTAAAATGTTTTGGGCACATTTTCAGTCTGCTTTGGCTTTATTGTCGATTCTATTTGTCTATGTAGTTTCAGCACTGCAAAAACATTGAAGCCTAGCCATTATGTTCACATGTTGTATATATTAAAAATCATTTCTAAATGTATTTATTGTTTTTGCAGTGTAGACATATGGAACCTTTGGGGTTTTACATGTATACAGACATCTTACTAAGTACAGAATACACATAAATATGCTGGTTTTCTCTCTACGCACAAAGTATAAAAACACAGGTTTGTCACCTCTTTTGAAATCAATAACTTATCCCTACAAATTGCATTTTTATTGTTCTTATTGCAGACAAAACCCCCAGCTCATAATTTCACATTGTTTGGTCAGATATACAAGTCATTGTCAGAACAGTTGAAAGCACAACACATTTTTCCCATTTTTCTTATAAAAACATGAGTGAAAATAAAGAATCTTTGGTAGCTAAGCAAAAATATAATAGAAATGTCTATATATAAAATGCATTGAAATACAAAGTAACAATAAGTAAACGGCTACAGCAAAGGGCCAACAAGGCAGAGAAATCCAGCTTTGACTTAATAAGGAACTGCGTATAAAAAATGACACTTTTATATTTAATATCACAAACAGATCATAAATTACTTGAGACCTTCAGAATGCATCAGTCTTTGGACGCCATCCTGACTCCTTGATGCAACACAAAGAGAACCACTGAGGTATTTCAGCTTGATTACGTCAAGCATCACGCTGGACGACGGGAGAGACATAAAAGTGCATGAGAATTAAACTCATGTCTGCTCCTGGTCGACTATAGCAAACACTGGACTTGTTTCATTCCAAAATGCTGTTGTGCCCGTATTCACATTCCTGTTATCAGGTAGTACTTATCTCTCATTTGGTACATTAATGTTTTGCTCTCACCCTTGCAGGTCGTTTAACACAATGCAAGGAAGCAGAGATGTGTAGCTACATTACCCTCAATACAGTATGTGAACAAAGGAGGAGAGCAAGGGCACATGGAGGGCAAAGTCTTTGGATTGGAACATGTCCACTGTGTCAACTTGGTGGTTATCATTCAACTTGGTAGAAAGAAATACATTAACAACAATAGTGTTAAAACCATTTCACAACATACAACCATCATTCATATTTAAAAAAAAAAAAGAAAAAAGAAAAACAGAAGTTATCGTTTCTGTAAAAATAAAACAGTCACAGCAGCAATCCCTCGTCTGGTCACAAGTTCACCTGGTCACCTGATCCGGTGGAGATTATATCTACCAATCAGTGATCAGTCTGAGATTCTTTACTTTGTAAACGTTGAGAAAAAACTGCATTTACGTCATATGGGAATAACAACAAGACTTGCAAGTGTCCAGACATCCAAACATAATTGTTGACAGATTTGTAGCCTCTTAAAAGCATGATTGGATTTTTCTATGAGTCTTGCACCGTTTCACCTTCAACATGGATGCACCACAGTGAGTGATGAGTTTGAATTCATTTTAAACAGCAAACCAAGAATTGTATTGACATTTAGGAGTTGCAATTGTGAACTGTCTTTGTGTGATACAAAACATGTCTTGTGTGAAGACTATGAGGAAGCATCTTTCCCATATGACATGAGTGCAACAAAAGAAAGAGATCAGCTCTCCAATTTAAAGCCCTTTCTGCACCCTTTCACTCTTTGTGAATTGATACTGTAGCTCTTCCTAAAAGAGATTTGAAAACACTGGAAAGGTACACCAATGCATTGCCCCCACTTGTTTAACACGTGCAGTGTGACTTCTTGTGGAAGTGTGATTTGTTATTCATGGTAAAATGGCCAACCTCACCTATTCATGAGATCCACATAGACCATCTAGGTACATGCAGATTACAATTACATGAATTAGATAGCAATGGCGGTAGCCCCTCTCAACACCTTATAGAGTTAAGAATGTAATCCTTGATGTTGTTCAGTCATTTGGCAGTGGAGACATCCTGGCAGGGTGCTGGTAGTTTCAGTTTGACTTCAACTTGAAGCTATGTGGTGATGGGCTTTTGGCTTCCCTTTGGTGGAGGCAATATGTCGCTTTGTTTCTAGTTTGGATGTACAAACATTTCTTGAAGACACAATGATGCTCTGGAGGAAAAATATTCTTACTGGTCAGGCTAAACCCCAATGGGTGGAGATAAACATCCACATTTTCTTTGGCTAAGTTGCAAATGTTAGACTGAAGCCCAGTGAAAATGACATGGGTAAGAGGTAGCTAATATTACAAAGCCTAGCACTCTTGCTGCCAACTGCAATATATTGCATCTTTCCATACTGAGTTATCACGGTTAACTAGCTAGCTTACAGAAGCTGATCTTCAGCTAAACATATTAGATAAAAAAAATCTAGGTAAGCTAAATTAGCTAGCATGCTGATGTTCCAAGATCATAAATGCTATGGTCATAAATGAACAAAAAAGAAAAAGCAGCCACTGCCATTTATACTGTACAATTTTGCCATTCAAGTTTGAAAAAACTTGTTGAACTCAACCAATTTTGCCTCCAGAGCTGCTCTGCATCTGAAAAACATTTGTATAACAACAACATGGTGCGAGTGAAAACAACCCAACAAGAGAGTTCACTGGTAAATGATGACTGTAGTCTGCAAGTCATACATCCAGCACCATATCGTAGTGGGTTTCCTTCTTCCTCTTCCCACATTTATTTATGAGCACTGCATACAACGTCAACAGCATGACCCAGTAACTGGCATAGACGACTGCCCCTATGATCAGAACAATCTTTTCTGATTCAGGAAAGGGTTTTCTAGTCTGCAGGATTACTGTGTAGATAATCCCAATGAAGAGGATGGTGAACCAGACTGATATAGGAATCAGACCAATGAAGTTCACCACTATTGTTTTCCTCCCAGAGGTCCCCCATCCAGACTTGTTGATTGTTGCTATTGCGAACATTTTGGCTGGCAACAGGCTTGACATGTACAGTACAGAGTAGAAGGACATAAACACCATGACAATGTTACCTCTGAGGCAGCTGGCAAACGATGACTTAATCAGGGCCACTGCTTGCACAATGAGTAGAAACAACAGAATATTCCAGAGCCTTCCTTGGTAGAAGAGTTGGATCGCAGTGGCGATAAGGAAAAACGGGAAGAAGCCCGTGATCACAGCCTCATAAGTCATCCATAGATGGTGTTTGTGGAACCACAGAGAGTTGTATAGCCATTCTCTGAAATATGACTTACTCCATCGAGTCTGTTGATTAAGCCACCGCAGGTACGTAATCGGTGTCTCAGTGAGGCACTTTGATCGTGCAGTATATTTGGTGGCATACCCAAGGCTTAGAACTCTGTTTGTGAGATGGCGGTCGTCCCCAAAACTGCAGTGGGATCCCATGAAAGTCTGATTGTACCAGTCTTCAAGGAATTCGCGCAGGAGGGAGTTCCGGTACATTCCTAAAGGCCCACTGATGCACTGCACGCAACCAAAGTAGGACTGGCAAGCCCGCTCAATGTTGAAGGCCATCCAGTACCGCACACTGCTCAGGAAGGAGATCCACGACTCGTATTTGTTTAGGATCTAGGCAGGAATTGATGAGCAAAAAGAAATAGTTGGAAGTTTAACATGAAAGACAAATGTAAGACAGTTATAATTGCTGTGAAATGCTCAGTTTGTCACCTTCAAGGAATGAGAAAATATTTGGGGTTTTGTAACTAACCTGTACATCTCCTCCAACCCCTCCCACCATAGGGTCTTCTTCTAGAACCTTCACCATCTCCACCGTTGATGCTGGGTCCAACATGGTGTCAGAGTCACACACCTGAGTAAAACCCACAAAATAAACAGTAAGTTACATGTATTTAAGGGCCAAAGATCATCTGTTACCATGTAAAACGGCTTTGGGAGACTTTCCTTATCTGAATCGGGGGTCTAAGGATAGAGGTTGTCATATGCTGTACAGATTGTAAAGCCCCTAGAGGCAAATTTGTGATTTGTGATATTGGGCTGCATAAATAACTTGACTTGAGGATAGTATACTGTACACTTTCACTGCCACTGTCTCCCCCTCTTACTTACAGCAGACAAGGTGGATTACATGTTCTCTCTATTCATTCATATTCACAAAATAATGCAAAACAGAGTAACACAAAACAATATGTACAGTGCTACAGTACAGTGGCCCACCACCGCTGGTCTGTCTTTCTTCACTCTTTCTTTTGGGTTGCATTCGGTCGCCCAAACGGAGATACATAAAATGTGTGGAGCAAGTGAAAGATAATCATGCATCCAATTTAAAATCGTAATGGTCTGATTAACAACGTGGCCAGTGGATAATCCCCGGCAACAAAGAGTAACAGCTTTAAACTTAATCACCACCCATTATCTTTCTGATGCTCTTTGCCTCCAGATTCTTCTATAAATGGTCATTTTCATCCATAACAAAACCAGATGATGGAAACAAACCTAGAGCCCAATCCCCATTAACAAAACACATCTGTTGCAGGCAGAGCCTGATGATAGTAAAAAGGCATGCAACACTGTCCCTCCTTTCCCTACATGCTGAAGGGTACTAGCATGATTACTGGCAGCTTTGAAGTAAGTCGTTTTGAAACCTCTGTTAAACGAGGTTTCTGGCAGGTTGCAGCCAGCTGCAGGTGTTAGACAGCATCATATCAAAAATGTTTTTATCATCAAAGTCCCCTTTTTTGTAATGCAAAAAATGATTGTAATATTATTACGGTAATGAGGTTTTTGTTCAACATTACTCACAGAGATAATCCAATGCACTACAACAGGTATGTTGAATTGTATGCCTACTAAAAATGTAAATACGTCACAATGTTGTAGGGTACATTAATATAGTCTGTAATTAAGGCGTTGGCCATGGCCTGGTGACCTATGTCAGGCACTTTTGCTTCCTGAAATAATCTACATGTCATCCAATAAAACAATGGTGCAGTACAAGCTGAACTGTAGTGGCGTTCAGCTGATGGGAAGTTGTTCACAGTGCTAAAGAATTATGACGGTATAAAAGGGAAGGATTGAAAAGAGCTATGCTCTTGGCTCCTGGCCATACTATCTCCACAACATTTACTGCCAACAGGATAAAAACAGGTTTCCTGGTACTTCATCAGCTTGTGTGTTACCAAGCTTGGCACTAGTTAATGTTTTTAGCTCCTGTTTATATTTAAAGCCACACCACCAGACAATGTTAGCATTATTAGACCGTATTAGCCAGCCAAAAACCCTTGGGAACTGGCTTTTCCAAGGATATAATTTAAGTGTCATTAACATACACTGAGATTATTATTCATTTACTGATTTGATTGACAACAGTATTTCACTAAATCCCATATAGATTTAGCCCAAAAGAAATGTAGATCTCTCTTTTTCAAGTTAGACTTTAAGCTATTTCAGTTTTGTTTTTCGCCAGCAAACAAAATGTGGACCAAAATTAACGTTTCTTTGACACTGTTTTGGGCCCTGACTCTGAATACAACTCATGTAGATGATGTAAAACAGATCTGTTATTACACTTAGACATCAGCTACTGGTGCCCTTCTTCACGCTACACTTCACAACACACGATGCACACAGCCACCGTCCATTTAAAAGCAACACAAAAGACTCTTTGTGGACCCCATTTTTGGCTTGGCAGAGGCCCCCTCCCCTCTCCAGCCCTCTGTTTCTCTTCCCTTTCCCTCCATCTTCAACCCACACTGATGTCAACTGTCCTTGTCTTACTTGTGTGTAAGGCACATAGGCACATACCACTGAATATTTTACCTGTTATATAATGGTGTCTAGTTTGTACCAGTGACACTCCTTGTTCCTCGCTTCTTTTTGTCTCTCTTCCCATTTTTTGCCCCTTTTGCATTCAACCAAGTGATTTCCACTATCCATCCGTCCCTCCTTTCACCATCCCTTTATTCTTCTCAGTTAAACCCCTACATAATATCCATTTCTAGTTTCACTGGCTTACCTGCACATAGTCCACACTCCTCCCCAGTGCTTTGAAGGGTGTATACATGACCTCTCTCTTCCCTCCCCACTTCTGCATGATGCACACACACTTGTTGTTCAGCACCAGCCTGGAGATGTGCTGGAGGCTCTCAGCGTAGCTCTCATCCGTCTCCTCGGGCCCTCTGTTGTGATAGTTGCTCCGCCACACGTACGTGGCCGATTTCTCCCATCCCATGATCTCTTTAAAAATGTCCATCATGTACAAGTCATCGTCCGAGTTCCCGTCGATCACCATGATCACTTTGATCCCTGGGTACGTCAGCCTCTTCACCGACACCAGGCATTTCCTCAGGTAGTTTGGGTCCTCTTGATACGCTGCAATGCACAACGCCAAGGATTTGTTCAGTTTGATCGGCGTCTCCAAGGACCTGCGCATGTTTCGGTGTTCTAAGAGCGCAAACATGCTCTGGATAATGAGGTGGACGACCAAGATGGCACCGTACAGGCCGAAGGACAGGTGATTGCGGGCTGTGGTGAAGAACTGGTAGCCCATGATGTAGGCCGTCGAAATGCCCACCAGGAGGGACACACCGAACATGGTGGTACCAAATATCCGCAGGTAGGTGAGGACTCTATGACACCTCATCTAGGGACAGAATGTGGAGAAAAGGGTTACATTTAGTTAATATAGCACAAACATAAAAAGCAATAATCAATTATAATGCCATGGGATGAAGTCATAGAAACCTTAGCCTTACATTATGCTCATTTTCCCTTCCTTTTAAATATACAAAACAACCAAAAGAACCAAAAAGAAAGTGACTTCCTGCAAAAATCTGATGACTATGCTATGATTTAGAGAGGGAAAATGAAAAAGAAAACATTTATGTATGTATAAAGTAATTTGGAACTATGGACATACACTAACATGTGGCATACATTGAAAACACTGCCTTCAGTCCCAGCAGTAGATTTTATTAAGCTTTAATAAGATACAACATATGAAAAATGCTTATTCACTGCTTTTCAGCATACCCTTCTGTTTTATTACAACCAACCCAGGTAGAGAAAGCAGTAAAGTTTCTCCCCCTTTTTTTGCTCCCTCCTCTCCTCCCTTCCATCCCTCTACCCCTCCCCAAAATCCCTGTCTAAATGTCAGACAGTTGTGAGTAGCCGATTGTTCCAGCTCTCCTTTAGTGTGGGTGGGCGCACATTACAAGATTTCTTGACCTAATTAGCCAACAAGCTGGCGGCCCCTGCCAAACGTCCAAGCTCCAAGTGCTCTCTAAATGCTGGGGAGAAACTATTATGATTTGGGTTTTTTTTCTCTTCTGTATTGTAAAAGGGTTTCAAAAACATTTTCAGGCAAGTATTCCATATGAGGAACTCTGATGCAGACCATGATTATTCAGTGTGTTTTTATGTGGGGACCAGTGAGGAGCATCCCCTGCTTTAGTGTCGAAACTCTGAGCGACAGTCTTTTATGAACCTGAGCCTGGCTGCACAAAATCTTCTGCTCAAAAGTTTCTTTCCAGCCCTCATTATGTTGCTACCGCCATCTGTTTGGCAGACCAACGGAGACCCACTCAGTGTGGCTCAGCTCGGCTCAACGCAGGGCGGACCACCCTGTGATGTCATCTGTTTATATCTCCGTGGGAAGAAGAAGAAGACAAGAGCTTTTTAGATTTTTTAATGCTGCACGTGTTCTTCTTCCCGTCTGTGACTCCCCATAGAAAGTATAACAAGAAAATCGTGACTGGGATTAAATAGACACAGTGAAGAGAGGGAGGGTACAACATTATATTGTTTTATGACGAACATGTTTCTTTTGTTCGAGCTTTTAACATTACAAAGGTCAAAGTATGCTATTCTGGTCACTGAGTCAGTGGGGCGCTCCTTTGTGGGACATCATTTTGACATTTTGAGCTGCATTTTAAAGATTTTAAACTGCACTGATGCCATTGGGTGCACATTTGATGAGTTTTGCAAACATATATCATTACATGTTAGTATGTACGTTTAGTGGAGACAAGCAAGACATGTAAATCAGGACAAGAAATAAAGCCATCAAAAGGAGAGTACACAAAGCCCGGCAGTGTTTGCGATTTGGCGAGAGTTTGTCACACCACACCTAAACACAAGACAGAAGGAGGGAGGGAAAGAGGCGCAAAGAGAGAAAGAGAAAGAATTCTAAAGACAGTTGGGGGGTGCTGGGGGGGCAGAGCCAGAGAGAACGAAAGAGAGGAAAAGAAAGTGGGTAAAAGCTCACAGTGAGCAGAGAAGTAGAGAAACAGATATCTAGAAAAAGAGAAAAACAAAGCGAGAGACACTGAGAGAGTATTGGAAGCAGGGAGACAGGCTAAGCTAAAAGAGAGGAACATGAACACACACACCCCTTGGCTCAGACATAATGCCTTGTACATTTGATCGTTGGATGAGAAGGCCACAACCAGTGTAGCAGGCCTCCTCTGGCACGTGGCAAGGCTCTTAACGTCAGCCGCTCATTTACAACACCCCTGACACACGCTAAACACACACCATCGCACACACATACACACAAATGCACATATAAAAGCTTAATAAACTGGTGCAGAGAGAGAGGAGAGTGTGTGTCTGTAGAAATACACATTTTTAATTGTGTAATGTTTAATGTATAATGTATAACTATATAGGGTAGCGCAGAACAAACTCTTTCACCCTGTCTCCCTGCATCAACTTTGAATGAACTCAGTGACCGCTTAGGAGAAAACATGTTTCACCATAAATGTACCATCAAAATATATGCACCTAATGGTTTGTGAAAGTGTGATGTACATTAGATTGTAAAGGTCTTTGGTATTACGACAAGAAGTCCTCACAAATCTTTTGATATACCTCCATGACCAGGGCTTGACAGGGCTAATGTAGACAGACACATTCACACCTACTGGGAATTTACAGTTTCCACTGTATCTAATCTGCATGTCTTTGGGCTGCAGGAGGAAATCTGAGAACTTGGAGGAAACCACTGCAGACGTATGGAGAACATGCAAACTCCAAACTGCATTTGTTGCTTTTTGACAACTTGTTTATTTATGATCCGCACTTTACTGACATGAAGTGCTCGCTCTGGCTAAAAGTTTGTGGTTGAAATACAAAAACCAAACTGTGAAATGCAATTCTGGTCGGGATCCAGAGACATAAAGCTTTTGCTCTTTTCTCATTGCAGGCCAACTGAATGCTGTCGAGCGCAGTCAGATTTGTGAATTCACGTGAGTCAGAGCAATAAGACACAGCTCAGACATTGCCACTTGTTAGGATGCTTTGTTCTTCATAGCATCTCATGAACCCTTTTGGGCGTGTGATCCACTGCAAAGGTCAAGACTAACAATTAGCTCACACTGCAGGAAGATTAACTGCAGACTTAAAATCAGTCATAATGGTCGTCCAAACTTGGCCCCAGCCCCCGAGAGATAAAGCCTCTAATCAGAGGAGTATCTGTGACAGCGGAGGTGTCATCGACACATGTGGATGTTGTCACTTAGAAGTAGTGTGTATGTGCGTCTACGCCTGTTGGTATATGTATGTGTGCGAGTTGAAGGTGTCATTAGCACATGTGGATGATATCACCCCAGCTTTCTGTTTGTTTTTGTATCTTGGCGCATGTAATTGACCACCGTCACTATCTCCTGGCCTTTGTTGTGTGTGTGTGTGTGTGTGTGTGTCCAACCCCATGGTGACCTTGGGTTGGATACATTAGCAGTCTTTCTCTGACGTCACTAACCGTCTCTTGAGTAAAACTCCCACTGGCTCTGTCTCAGATATAATATTACAATAATGTTAAGTCTTGCATGGATGGAGAATAGATGGTCGGTCAACATAAATGAATGAGTTGTTTCGCTCTGTCCTCTGGTGTATTGTTTAGCAAAATTATGTCATGTTACCATCTTTACAACATACTTTTACTGTAATCTTTACTTTACATATACATACTTTCCATCCAATGGTTGTTGAGATATTTCAGTCTGGACCAAAGTGGTGGACCGACCAACCTAAAGAAAGACATTGCCATCCATACAAAAACCCCTCCACTTAACCTGAACATTTTGGGGCAATGCAGTCTTTTATTAAAATGTTTGTGGTGACGCTATCCTTATCATCTTTGGAAAAAACATTACTATCCCAAATACAAAAATCTATTGCTGCTGAAATGAGTAGTATCCCAGTCCCAGCTATGCATATTTGCTTTTAGAATTGTGATAAGGTTGTGTGTCAGAGGTTTGGCATTGAAACAGAGTCTCAGACTAAACATATTAGTGTTCCTGGTAAGTAGGGAGCTAAAGGCAATGTTTCTGTGACTCATTTTGGCCCTTCAGTAAAATAAGTGATTTAGTACATTCAGGAGAATCACCATATGCTGTAATAACCCTCATGTATGTTACGTAACTGCGGATAGCTGTCAGTTATATATGTGGCTCGTCTGGGTAAATGTGAATACCGTTAAGTCTCGCTGTTGCCGCTGAACACTGGCCATGTGTGCATGTGTGTGTGCAAATATGTGAGCTAAGCATAATATGTACGGTGCGTGTGTGCACAGGAAGGGATGTATGTGTGTGAGTGTGTGTGCACTGCAGAGAGGAGGAGATGGTTTGACTAAACTCACAGGAGAGTAGTGGAATCCCAGTCAGCAGGGTCCCAGTTCCAAGGCCTGTGATGGAACGTAAAATGTTAAGTTCGGTGTGTGTGTGTGTGTGTGTGTGTGTGTGTGTGTCTTACAGTCCATACTGTAAGTACCATATGTGTGTGTGAATTTCTGTGTGTCATTACTGTACGCTATGCACAGGCAGTATAAATCTGAAGCAGAGCCAAAAAGGACAGTTGGTCTGGTGGAGCTGAGATAACATAAAGCTTACATCTTTATGTTATCGTGACTCAGCAGTCACCGGCTGGAAGTGTAACATTGTAATATTCACAAATCAGCGGCTCTGGCCAGAAGAGTCTTATTCACAAATCAAACTTTAATGTTGCTCTGAAGAGTGAGCCAGCTCCCACCTGTGGCTGAGAAAGGGCTTTAATTTGATAAACTGAGGACATGTTTATGACAAAGCCATTAGCTCTATCAGTCTACAATAAATACAAGCCAATGAAGGTATGTTAATACTATTTATGGTTTGCTAAAAGCCTCTCAGTGTTGATCCATTGAAGAAATATTGGACAAGTCTATGTTATCACCAAGTCAGTATTGGAAAACCAGATCTGCTGAGGTCATACACACCTTTGAAATCTCAAAGGCATGATGTTCTGCCAACAGAAAACGCACACATGCAAAAATGTAGAGATACATAGTCTGGACACTGAACAAGCAATGCATATGGGGAACTTGTGTGTGCACTAGTTTGTGTGTGTGTGTGTGTGTGTGAGAGCTGGGCAGGGCTGGAAAAGGCGAGGATGCATTTTAAAAGCATTAAATGTGGAGATGGCCCTCATGACGGTTGGAGCAGGATGCAGGAAAGGCTCACGTTCCTGAGCAGATGACGAGGCAGAGGAGAGGGAGCTGCTGGGAAAGTTGGCTGCTGATTTAGGCGAGACACACTCTACACCCTCGCAGCTGGCTTGCTACTTCCTTCCTACTTTCTCAAGCTGCTTTCTGATAAAAGCTCATCTGTGTGCATGATAGAAATTTGTTCTTTTCATTTATGGTTTATAAAAAATAATAAATCTTAATGAGATGAGTAATGTGAATGCAGTATAAGAATGCAAAAGTGAAATATATACATACGTATGTTTAATATATGGATATAAACTCAACAGCAGTCATGTAGTTATATCTAAGTGTTCCTCTTCTTATATTGCTGCAGTTAAATGGATGCTGTACTGTTTTAGACAATTTGCTCTAGTATGAATGAAACTGAAGACTCTAACAGAACCAAAAAGTCATGGGAGTTTTCAAAGGCACCGCTAGGAAGTCGCTGACCCTCCTCATTCTGCCTCTTTCTCCTCCTCTTCCTCCTTCCTCTCATAAACCCCCCATGTGGTCGCAGTGTTCTGTTGTTGTGGGAGCGCTGTCATTATAAGAACCAGAACTTAACAGTAACACCGCCCACTGCGCTACGCTGCACAACTCCTTACATGATTGGAATCAGGTGGAGAGGGCCGCAACTGGCAGCAAAGTCACAACATTATTAGGGAGTTGGCTTTTACATTGCCCTTATCTTCCATCCTCCACTGTCTCTCTATTTCCTCACCTTCTGCAAGCTATTAGAATCAGGTGTGATAAGGCTGTAACTGGCAAAGTCACAAAGGTTACAACATCCTAGGAGAGTGTTTTATATTACTCCACATCAATTTCATGGCTGTGCAACATCTTGGGTTTTTTTTTTTTTACCACAACTGTTGGGGTTGCATCATTTTAGTTTTATTCAATTTAAAGTGAAGATGGATTGAAGAATAAAACACAGTGGTAAATCCACTCTCAATTTTGAAGACAAACTACGCAGTTTGGCATTTTGGCATGCCTTCTCTCTTTGACTCATCCCTTGCTCTGTCTTCCTTTTATGAATGAGCCGAAGGAAGTACTACAGAGAGGAAGATGGAGAGAGGAAGAGAAGCAGAGAAGAGACTTTCTTACTCAGTGTGAAAAGAGAGAAAGTGGGTTGGAAGGAAGTGAGATGGAAGGAAGTGAGTTAGCAAGAGAGTGAGGGGTGGCAGACACCAGAAGGAGGGGGAAAGAGACTTGTGGTGGACTTGGCTCAGTTCACTGCCAGCTGAGGCATTGGGCTTACGCCACTGTGGCAGGCTCCAAGACTTTCAGCCAAATTACAGATGTGGCTCAGTTGAGAATGCCTCCCTCTACAGCTACTCCTCTGTCTGATTATTTGTTGGGTTTATTTACAATACTGCATTTTCACTATGACTTTTTTTTACCCCTTTGTATGAAAAAAGCTTCTGTTTGGTTTCTCCTGCTTCTAAAGGCCATGAAATCTCTGCTGCATTGATCCAACACTTTCCCTTATCTGACTACAGACAGTTATCAACAGTGCTCTAAAATAACTTGGCTTCCTCCCCACATTCTATTCTAGCACGCTGTATTATCACAGCTGATTACAGCTAGGAGAAAACATAAGAGACAGAAACCCATAACCAGCCTGAACAGATGAATGAACAGATAGCTGGAGGTATTAAGGAGGAAAGACAGGACGTGACTGAGATATACCATAAGTAATATCAACAATAATATCACAAATGGAAATATCCAGGAGCCAACATTATCTGCTGTGCAGCTACACAAACACAGCTTACTTTATACAGCTCCTGGGTTACTTTATGGGATACTGTAACTCCTGGACCTATAGCGTTGGCATCAACCCTCCCTGTGAGACTCTGTGATGCAGTATGAGGTAGTGGGAATCTAACTCAGAACCTCACTGACATCCAAATTTTCACTTTTACTGGCTGACTGTAGTGCTGCTTCACTGCTACTTTACCAAGGGAACCTGGAAAAACTGTGGCATTAATGCAGAATAGATGAGGTAGGTGGTGGTGCTGTGTGTTGTGTGTTTGGGAGGGGCTGCACATAAGCACTCTCTCCTAACTTCAGTAGTTCTACCTTGCCAGCCCCACGGCCCTATAGACTGAAGGACCCTTGCTGTGAGCAGTAATGGCACGTGGGCCTTGTTGTGAGACCTAATGGAGACCAGCCATGGAATGCCTTCCTCTGTTAAGTAGTAAACTGCTCTGCGCGCTGTGTGGAAGAACATCCTGTAGAAATGATGAGCCTGCAGTAAACTGCTTGACTGTGTCACCCACTGAAGAGTGCAAAAACAAAGTTACTTTTCTTCCTTTTTTTGGCATCACCAGCATGCAAGCATCATGGACTACCCACATTGCTGCACATGAGAATTAAATCTGTTTTAGCGGTTAATGTTCCACTAACAGGCACCAGAGATGGACTACCTTCCTCACTGCAGCACTCTGAGCCCCACGCTCAGCAGAGGAACTCCCTCGAGGGCTGAGATTAGGGACAGTATGTCGGCATTAGTCTGGATACATGTGTGCATTGACAGAAGGTCCACACATGCACCAGTTACGCAAAGAACTTGTGTCCTGAAACTATCATTTTAAAATCTATGGAAGTAAGATGTGAGACACTGGTGTGGTAGCTACTCTAAACATTTCTCCAGAGATACATTAATACTGGACATATTTCTAAACAATGCGCTTGTAGGTGACCAGTGCTGCAGAAGAGCAGCTGCTGTTTCCACATCAGCATACCAAGATAAAGATGTGAAACTGTAGAGACTGTACATTACAGATACATGTCCGGACATCCCACTCACAGGTGGGCATTCCTTGTGTGGGTTTTATGTGAGCCAACACTGGTATCTGCACACTGAGAGGTCAGAGTAGGCAGATGGAGGAAGAGGAAGAAGTATGTCATGTCAAGGCATGTGACAGATGTTCAGTTGTGTATTTGCGTGTAGTGGCTGTGTGGGAAAGTTATAATGCCACCTGCATGAAGTTCCGGTCATGTTTGCATGCACACATTTCAGATCTCAAGCACATGATCGGTCGGAAGCTGGGAGGCGCTGGAAGAAGGTAAATGTCTGCCACCACTACGAAGCCACTCAGAGTACATTATTATCATAAATTACTAAAGTATTGTCTAAAATGTGAAGAAATATTCAGGATTCACATGTGTGTAAATAGCGGTCTTTTACATTTGGCATCAAATTACGCGCTCCAACCACGAGGCACGCTGAACGTGTCCAAATCCAGCCTTCCCATTGGCTCACAAACCTCAAAGGATGACGTACGGCTTGCGACGTCACACATGTAATTATTTCTCAGGGTATAATAGCTGGCTCAGCAAAGGCTATGTGTAGTTTTATATGATTAGAGGCGTAATTTGGGCGGATATGTCTCACACATGTCCACAGCCGGCACTGCTGGACAAATGAAACGTTTGAGACACACATTTTCTTAGTTTTAAGATAACATTAAACATTCGTGGTGGAAAAAAAAGAAACCCTTCCAGAAATGCAATCCGCGTTTTCCCCACGACTTGAGGCGCATGAAAAGAAAAAAGAACTCTAGTGACAGCTGGCATGCCCCTCCAACTTATAGCATCACACCCTTTATTGAGCTTAAATATTGGACAGCATCCTTATTATTTAAAATTATGAAAGAAACCTTATATATATTTTATAAATGTATTGAAATAAGAGTTTGGAGCATCACAACATGTCCAAAAGCATCACTTTAACGCAGTTCCCTAGTTTCCAAACCGCTTCTGCATAAGTATGACTGGCTTCTGATGGAACATGTATAACTCTCTGTCAGCGGGCTGCACGGTCACCAGACCAAATGATCACTGGCCACCTACCTTAAAGCTGCTGTTGTCCTCTCGTTCGTCCTTGAGCAAGGATGCGGTCAGCTCCGGCGGCTCTGGTGCCGCTCCACAGGGAGAAAAAGTCTCGACAAAGTTTCAAAGGACACTTGTGTTGTAATGAGTCTCATGAATCCGCTGAAACTGATCCTCATTAATGAGAAAATGTAATAAGATTGGGGTTCCTCTAAGTTTGCTCAGCTGGATGCTCCAAAAATATTCACGACTGCTTGTCTTCTCTAGTGTTTAACAGTCTGTCTGCAGTCTGCAACTATGCACCGCAAGCATCTTAGGTATACAAACACAAACATCATGTCAGTCAACTTTGGCATCATTCATATAAAAAAGTATAAATAAAAAGTACACTATGCAAAAATGATAAATATTTTTCTCCATCAACTTCTGACAGTTTCATTCATGTTTGAAAAGTTTTTAAAAGTTACAAAAAAAAGCCATCGAATTTGGCTGCGTCAGTCATATTGACACACAAGGAAAAAATAAGTTTCCAGCTATGACTCTAACAATCAAATATGAGTCAGATCATTTGCATTTTGCTGTCTTTGAGGGGCATGTAGGTAAGTATTTCTATAGTTTCCCCAAGCATCCAGGTTACACAGAGCGCAGAGAAGTGGCCAAAAGTCTCTCTGCCGCTGCTGTCTAATGCCTTCCAGACGGCTGTGTGTGGAGCCTCCTTTATGGCTGCTGCGGCTCCCAAACCCCTTTTACCGGGCTACAACAGATTGGCGTGTTGTTTTAATAAGAGGGGATGGTTTCGGGGGTATAAGGAGGAGCGACGGAGAGGAGAGGAGAGGAGAGGGGGAGAGAGAGAGAGAGAGAGAGAGAGAGAGAGACTCCCCCATCCAAACTCATCCAAACTCCTGAGGTAGCGACAGGAGAGGCAGGGAGGGAGAGAGAGAGAGTGAGAGAGAGAGTCACTTACATTGGCAGTCCATGCCCCCATTCAAACCTGAGAGCCGAGCAGGATTACGGCATGTCCCTGAGAGGCAGTTAAACCTACACGTTTTGTCTTTAATTAGGCTGCTCCTATACATGGCGTGAAAACTGGCTCAGCTCAAAGTTCAGTACTGAGATGTAGAATGAGCCAGTGTATGTTGCCTGACACTGAAAATGATGCATATGATCCAATCCAATGAGAAGTTACACACTAATAGGACAGCAGGAAGCAGTGTAACAATCCAAACAGTCATCTGTATAAGCAGTGCACATATGCACGTGTAAGCTGGAGTTTGGATGTTGTGGAATTTCAGTCATTTCATTGATTCATTGCAGCGCAGTTCCCAACTTTGACCAGCAGGCAGTGCTATGTAATACAGAACAGAGAGTCCAGCATCTGAAATGTACAGTAGCTCCTCTGGAAGGCGATCTAAAGGGAATATCCAACCAAAGTCAGGACTCATGTTACTCCTACCACCACGAGTCAAAAAGTGTTTGCCATCATCAACATCAGGAGCTCCTCCATAACACCTGGAAAACTCTAAAGTTAGGAAACAAAAGGGGATGCCACCCATTGCTATGCCCAGTGAAAACCAGTTCACAAATATCAGTAAGTAGAACTTTAAAGTCCCTTAGAGGAATGAATGGCAGTTTGTTTTGCAGTTCATTCCAGTAGTGAGGTGCATAGTACCAGAAACCCTCATCTCCCCGTATCATCAGGGTCATTTTTTCAAACTCTGGAAAGCTCCTCCAGAGTTACAGAGATATTATACAACTGTTTTCACAGGCTGAGTGTCAATTCCCTCTGGCCTTATAAATGAAAACACAGAAATAATTGAAATTATATATGTTTTAAGATACTTTAAGTGAATCAGTATCATATGTTGTTCATATTTGAACAGGTCAGTGTGTGTCACTTGGTTGAACTAATAATCATGATTTCCATCACCCAAAATGAGGATGTAGATTATGAAGCCCTTTGAGGTAAATTTGTGATTTTGGGCAACATAAATAAAACTGATATATCTTGACAATACTGACATGAACCCAAAGTTTTTTTGCTCATATGTTTTTCAAAGATCAAAACTCACACGATAAGCATCCTCTTTGTAAAACATCACATCCAGAACATGAGCGTATATAAGAGGCCAGGTGATGAATAGAAATGGGGCCTTTGGTGGGAAACCCCCAGTAGACCTGCATTATTTATGTATGGTGCCATGAAAACACAGCTTCCATGCTCCAGTGGGTGTATCCCTGACTATACCAGTCGGTGAGCAACGTTATTGTCATGGGGGCCATATATTGTTGGGAGCCAAATGAGTGCTCTTTGCTCATTTACTCAAGTAAATATTTAAAAAAGGAAATACACAATCACGTGCAGACCTAAAGGCTTCCTGGAAGAGAGAGTTAACACAGTATAGGACAGAGATGTCACTGACATCATGGGAAACTTTCAAAATGATGGCCTCCATGAGTGCTTAAAGGTACTTTTCTGAACAAGTGTTGCACTGTAATTTTAATAGCGTCTATGGCAAAGTACACATTTTATTGCGTCTCTGTCTAAGTAACAGAAGTAATAAGTTACATCTTAGAGAAGCGTGAGTGCCTCCTCTTGAGACAAATTATTCGTGACATCTCCTTCTCTTCTCCTTCGTATCAACAGGACATTTCACTCGGAAAACAGCTAGGGCTGATGGGAGTAAATGGTAACATATGAACATACTGACCACTGAAGAACAGTTGTGCTCTGGGTGCCACGTTGCTGTCGATGCCAGTATTTAACAATATCCATCATACACTGTGAGCTAAGACTGAAAAGTGTTGTCAGTTACATTTCCACTGAAATCAACAGACTGCAGCACACACCTATGATATAGTCAGAATGTCCCATATGGAAATGCACACAGTCTATATGTTCTGTGTCCACTACTGTGAGACTCTACAGGCAGGAAACAGCAGCAGAGCATTGGGGAATATATTGAGCAATTATCCTGGGAGGTATCGTTAGCTGTGGGCCTATGTTCACAAAACATGTCACAATGTCAATCTGAGGTTTGTTTTACTTTTGCCCTATCCAGTGTAACAGCCTGAGATTGAGCACAAATCCCCCACACACTGACACAACCACCCCTCAACCGAAGTGTATCTTAAACATTATGAGCAAAATATGATACGGCTGATTCAAACCCCTGAGTCGGCTATGGCAGGGTTGAATGAGTGATGCTCTTCCCATGTGAACTGCTGTCAGTAGTTCTTTGAGCAAAGCATTTATCCCCATAACGCAGCAGAGAAAATTCAGGTTTGGTTTTGTTCTGCTGCACCTACCGTCAAAGACACAGTCTAAAAACAGACAGCGTTTTATCTCAAAAACCATCAACAGGAGCAGGTGAAGGCTTTAGGAAACAACAGCTAATGAATACCAGGTGTGCCGGCTGATTGCTCAGATGTTACAGGCCTACAGGGGGGGATTTTGATGTTGCTGGGATTTGTTCAGTAATTTTTCCAGTAAATGGTAAATTGATCCATATTTTAGGACAACAGTCCGTCTTGGTGGTACTGCAAGGTTTTTCACATAATTTTAAAATGATGTTTTCTATAATCTATTTTGGGAATCCATTCCATGCCACAAAGTTTTAATGACTTGACTTAAATGATTAAGACTACAGAGTTTTTAGCTAAAGAGAGATCAAGAGAGATAATGTATTACGGTCTGACGCCAATGAAATGCATACACTGTCCGGTGTGGGTCTTCTAACCAAGTATAGAGATCTCATTATAATGATTGAAGGAGAGGTCTAAAAAATATATATTGTCAGCACTGGCAAAATAATCATATATGAACTTGAGTTGTGGATGAAAAGATTTTTAAAACAATGTTAATGTAAAACTGTGTTAATAAGTCACAGCTTCCAGTTCTATCACCCTCACCCTCGCTGTCTCTATCAGTGCCGCCAGTATTGCACTGTTTCAGCTTCAGGTGTGAGAATGAAAGGTTGCAGGTGTGTAATGGTGCTGAAAACACTGTAGCTAGCTGTCATCTCTTGCTCTCCTTACCTTACACATTGTGTACATGTGCCTTTGTGTGTACTGCTTTATTCATCTTCCAGTGACCTCTTTGAAGTGAAGTTCTTTAAACCCAAGACCATCATCTGTCATCACCCCTTTGGTCAAAGGCTGGACACTGTGATTAGAAAGTCTCCAGCACTGTAACTACACTTTTCCCAAATGTTTCCTGTGCTTTCAGAGCAGCACAAAGTACATTTGCAATGTAAATAGAGCCATCTTTCTCCATCATGTTTATCCTCCAGATTTGATTTGTTTGTTGCTTATATACAGTTGTATACAGTGTTGCTTGCTGTAAAAGAATAATAAATTGGATTGGGTGAAATCATTGGATTTATTGTAGGAGGCATAAATCAGGTTATGTGTTCACAAATCATGGCTTTCTGGGGTTAAAAGTGCACTCAATACACAGGGGTTTAAACTGGGTCAGACATTAAAGAACGACTCCGTGTTCAAGGGATGGGTCTTAAAGAAGCTGAAAGTTTGATTGAGTGCAGCTGAATTGGTGGGTGTAACAAATCAGAGCTCTGTGTAGTTTTAACCGCAGTCGCAAATCAACGGCGTCTCGAGGCGTGGTTTCAGGGTGTGAAGTACCGTTTCTAGACAGCTCAATCAGAAAAACCACCAAAAACAGACCAAAGATTTGATGTTGACATCGGGCCTTGTGACTGGTGGGATTATGTCAGAGACAGAGACATAAGCGGCGACACACACACACACACAAAATGGATTGAGTTGGGCCTGACACAGTCGTATAGAAATATCCAATAAACACACACAGGAGCAGGCTATGTTGGGTTCCCTGCCCCTCTCCTCCCTCACATAAGTGTTACCCCAGGAGTTTAGGTCAAATTGGTACCACGTGTCTCCGCTTAAATGCATCGCAACCTGCAGTCTATGATTTCCTCACGTCTCTGGAGGGCTGTATGTTAAGGTGTGATTTTCCCAAATTTAGGAAAGTGGGGAAAATCTTGCCCAAAAAACGCAATCAGTCATCAGGAAGAAATAATATTTACAAATGGCAAAAGTCAAGCAGTGACTTTGTGTCATTAAAAAGCAGTAGATTTGACTGTCATCTGACACTTTAAAAGATACATCACACACAGACAAGCATGTTCAGCAGAGAGGGGCTGCAGAGTCGTCTAAACTTGAATGTTTTCACCAGGCTGCAGCCACCATCTTGGGAAAATGTTAATCCTTCCACACCCAGATTAATGTTGGAAGTTATGGTCCAATGGCAGCTGGAATGGATATTACATAAAAGTTGATCCAGCAGATTCCCCCCTCAAGACTTAGTGAAATTTAGAGCCCTAATTTATGACACTAATGTGACCAAAAGCAGTAAGAACGAAAAGTGAACCATGGTGATGTATTTCATTCACACTGCAACCTTACTATACAATTAGATTTCTTAAATGCAACATCCCTCCTCTCAATGGTTTAGAACCATTACTTTATGTGCCGACACATTTTAAATAGAACATTTGATAGATAGTGATTAAGGACAAGGAAAACCATTAATGCTTTTGGAAAGGTATAACGCAACGTAATGCCGTAATGGTGCTGAGACTTGTGTGCACAAGTCTTGAATTGAACTGCACTCTAAACTGCATTGTAAAGCTGGATTTAAAGTTGTGTGTTAAGAGGTTACAGCATAGCTACAGAGACTTTGTAAGTAGTTGTTAAAGTCTAAAACTACAATAGACTGAGCTGAGATTATTCCTTATTCTTTTTTTCTGCATTTAACCATGTAAAGCAATAGAAGAGTAAACACGTTTTTTGCAACCTCCGCGCAGACAGTCAGCTGAGGTGGAGTAGTGTTGGTAATGGACAGAAATAACCTTTGAACCCTAAGAGGAAAGCATCTTCCTCCTCCTCCCTTCTTCCTCTGACTGCTGGCTCAGAGTTTCCACTAATGCCACGATGACCTGGTCAGCTGCTATCGTCTGAGGATGGAAGCTATAATCAGACACACACACAGACATCAGCTTGGCACTTTCACAGAACGAAAGAGGCCAAGCAAGAGAGGGGGACTTGATTTTTAGGAAAAAAGAGAGGAAGAGCAGAAGATTGGAGCAATCAGGATGGTACTTGTGCATTTGCTCAGAGTGAGTGTGCGCGCTCATTAGAGTTGTGGTGGGACATGAATGCCTCCGCACAGGAGAGAGTGTGTGTGTGTTGAGAGGCAGAGTGGGGTCTGGACAGGGATACCCCACCCATCTTGTTGTGGTATAGTTACCATGGTAATTTCTAAGACCAGACCACCGTGTAGAATTAGAGGAGTAATTCAAAGGATAACTCTCTCCACACACTTCCCTCTGTCTGTCTCTCTCTGTCCCCCCTTCCGTCTGTCTTTCCCCATACTGTTTCCATATCTTGCCACCCTCCCACCCCCCTCTTCTCTCCTCCAGTGGCCCCTGTCCTCCTCAATCTGACGTCTCAGCCTCTGCTTGGTGTTTTTTGAGGTCACACAGACCTCAAGGCCACAACCTGTGAGAATTACAGTTGACATGTATTCAATCATCATCCCCCCCTCACAGGACAATGAGCAGCATTTAACAACAGCTCCATATGCCTGCAACATGACAGCACGGAGAGATTATTATGTTACAAGCCAAAAAGTACTCAGACATGGAATATGTAACATTGCTGGCTTCATCTATCTGCTTCTCCTTAGTGAATCCCCCAACATAAAGGGATACATTTATTACAGTGCTCTTAATAAGGCAGACAAGACGTGCTTTTCATTTCTCTGATCACATTCAACTCAGACACGTGCCGTGTTCAAAGTGTTGAAACGTTAGTTCACACCTTGCAGTCGTGACTTTTACGTAAAAGTGACTCTGGTGCTCATTTGGACATGAGACTGACATGTTAAATTGCCATCACATTTACATAATGAGGAGCATGTCAGAACAGAGCTAAAGATGCAAGATCGGAACACATTTGCTATGATAATCTATAGTATCTTCTCTAATAATTTACTATTACTCTGGTTAAAGCAGTTCTCTCTTTAAATGAAATTTAAATGCTTCATAACCCATCAATGTAGTTTTTTCTCCATCTTAGAATTGATCAAAGTGTCAAGTGAATTTAATAAGCATAGCGTTCGTTCAGGCTGAGCACTTGCGCTGGCCTTAGCTGTTTGCAATATACTTCACAAATATTGACTCATTCACAGCTGCGTGGTGAGTAACATCCAATCATATTCATGCAGGTGTACAGTGCGGACACTGAGACTATCACTGTTACTCTGATGATTGCGCTCATGTCAATGCAGTTTGCTGCCACAGCTCCACAACCCCAGCCTCCTCCCCACAGTAAGATTTAATGTTCATGTATGTGTTCATTAAGAGGAAAACAGCATAGCCATTTCTGCCAAATCTAACTACCTTTTGCTGTAAATGGTCAGTTCCTTGAGTGTGCGTCTCTGATTGAAGTTTTGGTTATATGGGATTGTGTATGTTGGTCACCTGCTACTGGATCTTTTTTTTTTTTACAAGACAAACGATGTGGAACAATATCTGATGATCCTCAGATATATGTTTGAAAAGCCGTCTTAAGTTGATTAATGCCAGTAAACCAGGTAGAGCGTATAAATCTACATGCTTTTAATATCCTTGTTCATACTCACACGCATGACACAATACATTTTTGCCAACTCAGGTAAACAGTATGTAGTATACATATTCCAAACTAACCGCTTAGTTATAAATGCAGCATGTAATGTTGTCTGTGTAGTGTGTACTATGAAATGCAACTGAAAAATAAAATCACAAAACATATCACAGCTGGTATGTGAGACTCCAAACAGAAGTCATTTGCATGCAACATATCATCAGTTCAAAATCAGCTTTCTGAAATCAGGAATGAGGTAAAGTCATGATGTATCAAGGTGATAAAACAATGTTAAAGAACATAAGGGTTAGATGAATGTATTTGTATCGATGGTTTTAAAGCACACAGATGATACTAAGGTTTGGTTTGAATCGTCTTTAAATGTTTACGTAGCACCTTGTTTGATGAGGGCAGAGGATGCTGTGACACATCAGTGTTGCCATGTTGTCATTTGTGTAAAATACCACACCACCATCACATTTGGGTCATCTGCTCCTCTAACTTTTTCTGACACACAATAAAATATACTAAGGAAGTCGGTTTGAATGCCCAGTCAGCATTTTTTACTATTCAAGTTTGAGCCTTATTTACACATTTTACTGTAAATATATAATATAAACACATTAGGTGTTCAAATGGTCTTTATTTCACAACACAGTTTAGATTCAGGGTAGAACTGGGACTAAAGTCACAGTTATTGTTTTCATTATATTTATTTAGTGTCCTAACACTTAGAAACTCAACTCAAGGATCGGTCCGAGATGATGTCATGAGTAATAATCTTCAGAGTATTCAAGAAAACATGGAATTAAGGATTCAAATTGATTGATTGCTCCATATATAATTCCAGATGAAATATGTCATCAGAGCTCCCCATAATGTCCTCTGAGAGACATCCATCTTCTTTAACAACTTCACACTTCTGATGCCAATAAACTGAACTCTTGTTGAACTATCTGTTTTACGTTATGTGTCATGGATTGTTTGAGTCCATGCAGTATGAAAAAGATGATGTATAGCAGTATTTTATCTGAGAGCCTGAATTCTGAGTGTGAAAATGTATACACTATGTAGTGCCCTCAACAATTCATGGAGCGAAAAAAAGTAGTGTCCATGGCAGGTACACTACCCTCTGTTAACAATCCCACAATGCAATACGCTGCATTTACAAATTGTGTGGCAGTGATGACGCAAATTGATGATGAGTAGTAATATCAATTGACTGCTCACTATTGAGGAAACTATTTAGTGTCAATTACATAGGGTGAATGAGGGAGTGGTTTCGGACACAGCCACAAAATTTTAAAGAGAAACCGAAGGTGTGGAGTTGGAATGACATGGGAATTAAGCCTTTGAGTTGTTTGGGGGGGTTGACCCATGCTAAAGAATAAAGATCAGAGTATCTCAGCCTCTCTTGCTTCAACTTTGACCCCCAGCTGTATGGAAGTGCAATACTAAATCGTTGGAGTAGCCCTTTAATAACGGACCACTCATTTGTCTCATCTTTAATGATTAGCTTTGCTTTGCAACTT
Source organism: Enoplosus armatus (assembly GCF_043641665.1). Taxonomy (NCBI): domain Eukaryota; kingdom Metazoa; phylum Chordata; class Actinopteri; order Centrarchiformes; family Enoplosidae; genus Enoplosus; species Enoplosus armatus. The sequence continues at coordinate 19,119,432 of NC_092188.1, read as the reverse complement.
CATAAGACCACATGTCCACCTCCTCAAGTTAAAGCATGTGTTACTATACCGTGACTGTACTATGCTTTGAACTTAACATGTGAGAAACATGAATGTGTAGCATTTATAAAATCAATTATTAAAAAAAACTACATCAAAAGTCCAGTAACATTGCATTCATTAATGAAAACAATGAATTACATTGTGAAGGAGAATAAGGAAATGTATGTTGATTCATTGATGAACACTCTGTCACACTGACAGTCCAACACACACTGATATAACAGAGCAGGTCTGAACGACCTGAGGTAGGAAGTCTGCTGGTCGTTCTTTACTGCCTCGGCTGTCCTCTCCTCTGCTTCAAAGAGCCGCTATTATCAGAGTAATGGCCTTACTCAGGGGACTAAGTGGCTTTTATCTGAGAGCTAAATGACAGCTGTAAGCTACTAATGGGCTCTTTTTGACTGTGCTTTCACTGTTGCTGGAAAACTGGTGGTATTGGTTGGTTAGCTGTGGAGTGATTGGCTTCGTTGACATACAGTGCATTGGCAAAACTGTCATTAACGCTGTGTTTCAGGATGGGCTATTCCTTTAATTATGTTTCTATGCAAGTTGGCCTGACAACTGACTTCTGTTGCCAACAAACTTTAACATGAGAAGTGTGACGCATTCTAGATGACGTTCTTCCATGTTCTTCCCATGCTTCGTAATCCTTTACTTTCAATTGTTCAGGAAATCTGTTCAGCCTTGCTTCACACTCATTCAACTACATACATAAAAGTACATTCCAGTCTTAGCTGACAAATAGGCATTTGGAACTTGAACTAACATTCTCGGTAAAGATGCAATACTCATTAGTCAACAGCTGGCCGTGAGTTCAGTTTTTGTATCTATGGCTGAAACTCACTGGAAAACACTTCCAGACACTGCAGTGGGAACCCTGCCTTTGTCTGGTAAATGAGCATGGCAACATTTTTCACAAAAAGCAGTGAGACTGGAAGCGGATATTAAAGGGAAACAGACCTCGGTGTGTGTGCTGCTTCCTGTAATGGATGCCACAGAGGATGGAGCAAGTTCTCCATTACAATTATGAGTCTTATTACAGACCTAAACGATGATTGTGAGTGTTGGATGACATAATGACCTCGCAGCCTTTCATGTGTTATCGCGTAAACATTGTCTATGGACTAATGGATAGTCATTATCTTGTTAGTCATCAGCATACACATATTGAAATAAGTTAAGGTTAAAAGTAAACCTTTTATTAGTAAATACTAGAGACTTTTACAGCGGTGCCGGTCATAAAAGCAGACCAGAGGGATGTCGCAGGTCACTGCACAGGACGTCATGGATCTGTAGCACAAAGACAGACAGGAAATGACAGCGTAAAACAGCCACAAAAACTGTTGTGTGATGTGGTGTCACAACCTGCTCCACTGCCAATAAATGGCACAATAACTTGACAGACTCACTCTTTTCATTTTTTGAACCAATAAATTCATATTAACACTGACGAAAAAAAGTCACACCATGAGGTTCATCTAGTAGCTGTTGTATTGATTTCACTCTTCCTCAGCAGATGGAGTTTGCCCAGTTGTGATGGGATTGTAGATGCTTAAATTTCCATTTTACTGAGATGAACTTTCAGTCTCATAGGAACTTTGTTTTACAAGTACAACAAATCTAAAAAAAAAACATTTTTTTGTCGTGAGAATCTGCATTATCATACTGTATTTCCTAAAACCTGTGGACTGTGTGGACTCAAATCATATCTTTATAACGTTAGCTTTGTATTTGCCTTAGCCATGCCTTGCTATTGTGAGGCTATATGAATGAATGTGCCTTGACTTAACCTTATGCAAAATAATTATCTAACTCCAACTGACCAAAATGTAATCACATAGACATTATTGCAATTTTGATTCTTTTTTTTTATATAAATGATAAGAAACTTTATGCAAAATGTCACAAAAAGCACCATGACACTTTGAGATAGCAAACAGCCTACCCTCAGTCACCTACTACATTGCCTGCTGTACAAGGAAGAGGTAAATGTACACAACCAACTGCACTGCCCTAATGCACAGGACAACTATGTGCTATGTGCAGAAATTCAATGAAACTGAAGTTTTGATGTTGGATGGTCAATCAAAGAATGCAGAAGCTGAATAATATTGCGGCAGAGAGTATCGGGTTTGAGGACACTCCCTTTGTATTTTTGCTTGACTAAGAATTACCTGATGATGTGTTCATCCACAAATCTTTCGTAATGAATGAATCATTTCTTAAATACTATAACACAGTCAAAATAATAGTAATAGTTAGATATGGTATTTCCACTGCAATCACAAATGCAGACTGTCACCATTTCATTTACTAATATCAATCATCAGGTTTGGTATCAGCACAAATAGCCAGGGTTTCTTTATAGAGCTGCAGGTTCCAGACAGACTCTTTTTCTCATTTGGAAAAACACTTGTACTCTTACTTTCCTAATTCTCCTTTAAAGAACGGCCTATGCCCAAGTTTTGATGTAGTTGGTTAAAAGGTTTAGAGTGTTTTAAAATTGATCATCAAATGAATCTGTGTAATACATTCAACCGGTAGAGGAATCAGAGAGCGAATGGAGCAAACTGTGACACCGGAGATGGGAGAACAGGTGAACAGGGCGGCCTGCTGCATACTAGATCACAAGACTTTCAACACACAGTGCGCACACTTCACCAAGCCAGCCAAACCTTAACTCAACTGCACAACGGTCACAGAGCACACAGTTGGTGATCACAAGCATGACATTACTTACTGATGTTCCACCGAAGCCCTGCTCTCCATATATCAAAGCGTGTTATGTAAGAGGTCTTCAACAGGGTAATCAGAAGGCATGTAGAAATGATGTATGTATCGTCTGCGAATCATCTGTGAATCACACATTTTCGTTTTTACGTTTACGTTTGATGTTTAACCCATAAGAACCCATGGTTCCACCAGCGTAACACACACTTCAAAGGCCCCAGAATCTTCCTTATACAGCTTTGTGCTTGATCTCAACTCATTAAGTCCCTAAGCGACATCGAAACATCATGGTGTGGTGGTCATGTCACAGTCATGTGACTGTGACAGGTCAGGACCTTTTCAAAGTGGCGCTGTGACATGTGAACACAAGTGAAGGAAGCAACTAATTTCAAAAAGCCTGTATTTTGATACTAAAGGTAAGTTAAAACCCATTTAACGATTCTAATGCTTTAATAGTGTGTCCTGTATACAGTCAACCTGTTTTGACCATATTTCTTGAACAAATTAATATAAAACAATAAAAGAAGTAAATTTACCATAAACGCCCAATGTAACGTATACGTACCATCGCAGATCTTTGACATTAAGGGGTAGTATAAAAAAACCCATCAGAAATGTCTTCAATGTGGTCCAGTTGGTCTGTGGTGTATTCCCCATAATTTTCCTTGAAGGGGAAATGGGTCTGGGTTCTTATGGGTTAAGATTGGGGGGTGTGGAAGAGTCCTCTGTGACCATTTACCACGTGTCCATTTTCCGTCACCTCTTTGTTGTACCTGTGTGAAAAATAGAACCTGGATACACATTTACACCAGTTTTACCACTAAGCTAATGCTGCAGCAGCTGATTATTCTCAAACAGCAGGGTGTGATGGGAATTATGGGAGACACAATATGACATACAGTGAACTGGATCTGAACCCAGGAACACATGCATGTATAATGTGCACTTTGGAACCCTACATTAATGGGATGTCCTGTGGTTTAATACTTATTACTTTAACACAAATTATTTTAGGAGTTTTTCTATTTCTGGGTTTCTTTAACAAGCGACAGAGAAATAGGCCAAAGAGGAAAGTAGCTATGCAACAAGCAAGCCTGCTGCTTATCCTGTGTTATCTCTGTTTTGGTAGGCTAAATGTTATCTACACTCTATTTTAACCTTTAAATGTCTTTATCTTCATGTTGTCTTCGCTTTGATATTTCTTGATTCTGGCACTAACACAATAAAAGCACTTTGTTACATCTCTCATCTTACTTGAGATCTGGATAAGATCCTTTGATGATGTTGGCACGTGATATGTGTGCTTTAACCCATTACATTATCAGAATATCCTGCTGTCTGACCACTCTGTGGACCTCTCTCTGCACTCGTTGGTCTTATCTGAACAGACAGGTGAACATGTGACAGAACCGGACCCCTGCTAGTCCCGGATCAGAGGGAGTTTGGGTCAAATTCTTCTCTCTCTGTAACACCTCCACCTTTGGTGTGAGACTCAGCAGCTCTCTCATGCAGAAATTCTCTCTCTCTCACACACACACACACACACACACACACACACACACACACACACACACACACACAAACGAACACAAACCACCTCATTTCATCCTAAAGTTGATTTGTTGACTGGATGGCCATAATTACCTGCATAACACACTCGCACATAAACCAAAGCCCTGCTTTTCCTTTGATTCAGACGTGGTCAGTGGCCAGACATAATTGCCTGCGTGATCTCTAGCCTCAGGGGTCAGGAGTGCAGAAAGTCAGGTCCGGGATCCCAAGAGTTCAAGGGTCACATTTGGCCCTTCAGGTCTACGGTCGCAGAACCAGCTGGAAAGTCATGTATGAAAGAGCTGCAAAATGAAGGGGTCTGAAACCTTTATACGCCTCCAGCCAAAAAACATGAACATCTGAAAAAGGCTGCAATATCTAGAGGTCTGGACCTTTTTTGGCCTGTGGTGCAAAGTTGTCTATTTAGGGGTGATGATTGTCATTTTCACTCCAGATGAATATTTGAGTCACAATTTGCAACAACTCTGCCTGTCATTACACACTGAATTACTGGCAATAATACTCTGCTGAACAGTCAGATCAGAAAGCCTGAAGAACTATTGTTTCCTCAGTGTTTCAATACCATTTATTTTTTGAAACAGCACTTTGTGGCAACACACCAGTTTGTGGCATGAATATCCCTGTATTGTTTTATTAGGAATCAGCCGTCTTTCCCAGCTGCATGTCATGAAGTCATCCACCTCGGTTTCTTCTGCTTCCGTTGGTCTGAATCTCTCCCAACGCAGGGATTAGAACCTCATGGGATCTGTTGATAATATGATGACTTATGTCATCTGACTTTTATTTTGAAATCTTGTATAGGTCCCTGGAAGCTCCTGTTAAAGTCTCTGCAAAATTCACTGATCACTTCACAAAAGCAGTATATTTGAACCCTATCCTGGTGTGATGCGAGGACATACAATTAAGGTCTTAAAATTTTGCTGACACAAAAACATGAAACTGATATATTGATACCATAAGAGTAATTCGTCTGCATAAGGAGCATTATAGCCTAAGTAAAAAGTAACCTTTGTGATTTAACCCATAATGCTCCGTCAGTACAGTACGACAGCGACCAAAGCACACCGACAGAGAGGCCTATCAGCTCTACATCCCAGATGCATCGCTGTCACTGATTTGTAAACCCTACTTCCTACTTTTACACTACAAAGAGAATCCTTTAGTGCTGTCATTCCAACCAGCCATCCTTCAGGATACCTGCTAAGTTAGTGATAAGAGGCTGAAAGAGCATCCATGGTGTTGTAGCCAACGTCTTACAGAGAAGAATGCATACCTACTAGTGTGGAGGTATTTAAATTGCACTTTTTCAGCTTTCATGTCAAAGGCTCTGCAGTCCTGTCTTGTCACGGCCTTTAAAGAGGAGGCCTGTCAATCTTTCTTTTTTTTTCATTCCTCTCCCAGCAGGCCTGGCGGAGATAAAGCAGGGAGAGTATTTCATCCAGAGGTCAGGGTGAACAAGCCACAGCTGTCCAGGGTGAGATGGACCGGTGCCTGCAGTGATCAATAATCCAGAGGTTCCAGCCACCGCATCCCACCCCCTCACCAACCCGCTGACCGACCCATTGATCCCTCACTCAGTGGCTCTCGGACCTTCTCATTCACCTGATCTTTCACACTAATTCTCTAAAGTCTCTCAGTAATTACTGTCTTTCTGTGTCTCTGTCTACCTTATGTGTGCTGTTTGTGTTTAGTGTCCGTTCTCTCATTATCATTTGTACCTTTCATTTCTTTTGCCACCCCTGAAACAATTTTAGAAATTAGAAAGTTTAAGTTGGTGTGAATTAACACCTTCCACGGTTCCATTAAATGTAAGCACCAGAGTCAGGTTAGACGTTGAAACACACATGAAATACGGCTCCATTGAAGAAGCACTTCTGGTGGTATTAGCTTAACCCTTGGTATGAAGGCAGGTTAAAGGTCAACTGATATCTACCTTGGCTCTCCAATAACTGTCTGAAGTCATGAACAAATGATGTAAAGTGTTTGGAAGTGGAAGTACAGTTTAGCACCGAGCTAATAGATCAAACTGAATCCTGTTTCCTCTAGATCAGTTTGCCTTGACCCACTGTGTCCTTTGAAGATGGTGATTAACACCTTCAGGGCAAATCCATCCTCACTTTGTGTCAGACACGGTATGAATCAGTTCAGGGGGGCAACACATATCTTTACTTTACCTTGACCTCATCTAAACTCACTAAATTTTACAAACTCTCAGCCTCAGTTTTGTCCACTCTCAGCTGGCATTTTACACACACACACTTTGCAAACATATGTCATTTGATTGACAGAAATGCAGCAGTACAGGAAGTACTGTTCGCCCTGATAACATTTATAAGCAGCAATAAAATCATTATTTTATACTTGTTCAGTTGTCAGATAACAGAAACAGTGAAAATAGTCACTGAGAAAGCCTGTGTGTCTGGCAGACTGTATGTTTAAACTGCTGAAACCAAGGATACTAACAGGGCTGCAATGCAAAATTTAGTTTTTTTGCAAAGTGGATGAAAAGGAAGGGATGTAACCTTTGCCTTTTCTTTTTACCTCTTAGTGTGGATGGAGATGGAGAAAACAGATGGAGATGTGGACACAGATTTACCCGATTTATTTAGACCTTATCAAAGAAAACATGCTGTATTAATACGCAGAGGTTTAGGAAGGGCTTTGGTTTAGTTTTGTCTTCGCAAACATAAAACCGACCCTCTTGATGTGAACACTTAACACAATATAAATGGTAATCAGCCTGTCTGGGGTGGAGACGTTGATGGGACACTACAGACGATTACTCTCCAGTCGCATTTGGTTACAGGAGTTGTGGTCCAATTGAGGTTTGACACTTTCTGGGTAGTAAAGTGAAATCTGTCAGTGACTGATGAAAAGCTGACTGGACACTCACCAAGAACTTCCCAAGAACAGCGCCAATACAAATGTTGAAAGGGTGTGGCTAACATTACAGGTGCTATAGATACAATGATATACTCTACATGCCTGTTTTACTCCAAGGAGTGAGAATTTTAATGTTTTAATTTTTAATATTCAAATGATGTTTAGCTGACGTGTAGTATCAGCCAAGACAATGCTTTCCAAAGTAAACTGAATGTTTCTAATTAAAGCCAAATAGCATGTTACCACTGATCAGCTCAATGCTTGTCTAAATAAAGACTTGTGTGTGCTCTCCTAGATGCCATAAGCTACAGGACTGATTTGAGTCCATGCTTCTGTTAGCACATGAGTATCTTCATCCGCTGATGTGGCATCCTGAGTGAGCAAAGCCACCTGCCCATTTTATATCTAAAAGAGATCTATTATGGCCTGATTGTCATCAGGTCAACAGTCACTTGATTTGTGTCTTTCACCATGTGTGGCATATGAAGATTAATGATAATTTTCTCTTTGTACCTCCTGAGAGTCACTGGATCATTTCAGTAAGCTCTACGTTAGGGACCTATCAGTCCTATTTTAGATGACAGCAGACTGAGTAAAGTATCCTGACAAGTATCCTGGGTATTCTCACTCGCTACTGCATATATAATGGTTAGGATTGAGTCAAAATGTTAGGAAAGTGCACGGTTTGGATGAGAATGTCTCATAAGTCGAGATAATGTTGGCACAAGGTGCTTGGAAATCTGAGTCTTGCAACAAGAGCATGTGGCGCTGGGCAAATCGCACTCTAGACAAGACATCAGTCTGTTACAGTTTAATTAGCAGATTAATGAGCCAGTCAATCGAATAATGAATGAAAGAGGTGATGCCAGTAAGCTAATGCACGCTCCACCTCAGTGCTTTGCCTGACCTATGCTATGCTTCATTAAGGTCTGACTTTCAATGTCATCAGCATAATGATGATCATTAGATCGTGAGTTTTTAATTTTGTTATTATTACTGTATAGTAGCTAATATACGTCAGAAGTTAAAAAAACTGTACTATAGGTGTCCTTTTCCAGAAGATGTGATAAAAGCTGGTTATGTGCTTCTTCAGATAAACTGTTTGTAAAAGACGTTAAAGTTTACACCTGGCTGATCGGATCACAATGCAAGCCAGACCACCCCCAGATGGGGTCTGGCTGATCGCATTCTGATCAGCTCTCAGTCAGGTGTAAACTTTAACAGTGTGTTCTGCATGCATTTATACCCTCCATGAACATGTGTTTTTCCTTCTCCAGATACAGATGGCATGTTAATGTCATATGTAAATGGGGTCTATGATGACAAGTTTCTTGCCACCTTAAAAAAGAATGTGGCTTGGCTTTTTTGATGTTGTGAATGATGTTTGATCTGAACTTTATCTAAAAGACCACCTTGACAGTGTTTTTACTGTCATTCTTGCCTCCAGTCCACTGTGTTAATGCCATTGACTTTGTTTCCTTGAACCCCATTCATTTCTGAAGGCAAAACTGAAGCTGCAACATCTCAAAAAAACTGCATACAAATGGAAATTATGTAATAACTGGCGCAACAGCCCAATAATCAGAACCATTATTTTCTAAAAATCATAGAGACCTCATGTTTCCATGAATAAAAAAATCATTTATTCTGTGCATTCTGGGATCAATTACACCAGTGACGTCATGATGCTATGAATGCGTCAACAGCGGAGTTGTCTTTGATAATGCTCATTCACACCAGGGAAATGGTGTGTGTGTTCTGATAGAGTGAGACAGAGACTAATAGAAGGACTCAGGATGAGAGAATTGGCTGTGACACAGAAGTGGTACACTTGGGATCTCTTGTTTCATCCTTTGATTTCCCAACACTAAGCATGAACATATTAGTCTTGTAGCCGCTTTTCTCTCTCTCTCTCTCTCTCTCTCTCGCTCTCCCTTCCCCAACTTTTTTCCCCTGAGTTTCACATGTACCTTCTTGTGTTACACCATCCTGTCGCTGTGTCCACCTTCCTCTCTCTTCTGTCTCTGTTTCCCTCTGACTTTCTGGCAGGCTCACACAGGGGATAACTCCAACTCCAAACACTGCAGAGTTAAAACAAACCCATTTTGCCACAGTGAAAATAAACCACTTTCTCTCTCTCTCTCTCTCTCTCTCTCTCTCTCCCTCTCTCTCTCTCTCTCTCTTAGTCCCCCCTATTTAGCCACAGTGAAAATAAACTGCTCAGTCTCTATTTATTTTACGTAGGAAGACCTGACCACCGCAGAGTTTTCTTCGGGCCACTTTGACCCTAACCTGCTTAATTTCTCTGTTAGAACAACTTAATCTGGAACCTCACGCTGCTAATTTGTGACATGCGAATTGTATTAGGGAACCAATTAGATGTCAGTGTCCTCATTTGCCAAAGTCCACCATCCCGATTTGGCGATTACCTTTTACAGGATTTCCTAAATAAAGAAATGTTTGTGTGAGGTGCTACATGTGCAGTGATGATGCATCGTCGCATGTCAAAAGTCTTTGAGGTCAGTGGTGAAACTGAGCTGCTTTTTCCTCTATTCCTGAAAAGGTGACACATTACAAATGCCAGGAAATGCAGAATGTATGTGGACGTAAGCGAACCCATGGCTCTTGCTCGGGAGATGCAGGGGGAGAATAATGATAGGTTTGCACGTGGGCGTGTTATGGCCAAACGAGGGGGGTTTCAGCAAGTGTTAATGACCCAGGAGTCCCAGGACACACTGAACTTACTCATTTTGGCTTCAGAGGTTGGAACAACTCCACATTTGCTGTGGTTACATGAGCCAAATGTTTTCTGTCCAAATATAATTGATGACTACCACCAAAGTGTTTATATGAGCGCTGAATAAAATGATGGGGTAAGGTGTCCTGTTTACATACATGCATAATACTCTGAATATTCTGAGCACTCCAGCATGAAGCCTGCATTGACAGCATTAATATTGGTTTACTTGTGTGCGAATGCCAGCGATGACATCCACCATGTATCCAGAAATTCATGGAAACTGGAAATCAATGATGTGCGAGTATGGATACTAAAAAATAAAGATATTTAGAAAAGAGTAGGTAATTGGAAGAGAGGAACTGGAGTGTTTACATGACTCTTTCAATCTGTATGAAGCCTCTATTCAGTCATTCGAGGCTGCTTAGCTCACATGCTCTGTCAACATATCAGCATGCATTGTATCCCCTCATCATTTTGTGCAGGCTGATTGCAGGTTGATAGATACGTTTTCTCATCCATCAACTGTAGAAGGTTGGCAGCTCAATACACACCAAAAACATCAATACGTATGCCAACAACTCTCTCCACAGCATCAATGTTTTATTTATGAATTCTCTCATGCTATATGTCTTACTCCCCTGTGCACCTTTCAATTCAGGCATTCTCCCACCTCTTTCTCTCAGTCTCACCAGACTCTCTTTGAGTTTCTCTTGCTTTCATATTAATTTCCCTCCGGCCCACCCCCCAGGAGCTCTCATATCTGTTTCTCCACACCACTTCATCTCCCTCTGCTCTCACGCTCCTGCCAGCTCTCCTCTGCTTTCCAGCTACACCATTATATCATCATCATCATCATCATGTACATGCAACATAGCACATTGTTCCACAGTAGAATTGTATGAGGAAAAGACAGACTACCTTTTGTCTTGTAAAATCACTACCAGGCTGTTTCCAGCTTGTTGGCCAGGTCTGTGTTTGGGTGATAAACAGCACTGTCTCCTCTTCTTCTTCTCTCTTCCCAGAGTCCCATCTACTTTGAGTTGGTCATTACTGACTGAATGAATCATCAATCACTTTTTACCCTCTTCTATGGCTCCTTATTTGGAGGTAGCGTTTACACTTTTGTCTGTTAATATGTTGTGTTTCCCAGACAGTAGTGGGAAAGGCCTGAATCTGCCACAGATATTGTTCATCAAGCCAATGTGTGCTTTACAGTTGGTGTTGTGAAAGGCTTCTATTCTTTTCAGGACACCGACCTTAACTCAAATAGGAAAAGGATGTTTGGACCATCAACCCTGTGCTGACAGCATGTTAAATACAACGCGTATGGACACACAAGCGCTGTACGTAAAATGTGGATGGGATGTGTCTGTGTGTGCATGCAAATGTGTGTACGCACTTCCAAGAAATCTGGACAGAGAGCTTATTCATCTTGTCGTTTTTTGTGCGCCTTTAAATGGAGATAGTGGGTCTGTGGTGTGTCACTTTGCCTGATCAAATGAGGAACACATTGAGGGAAAACTGTGTGTGTGTGTGTGTGTGTGTGTGTGTGTGTGTGTGTGTGTGTGTGTGTGTGTGTGTTAAAATCCAAACTGGTAGACAACCACCCTGGCAACATCTGGACATGCATCCTTTATAGCTCCTTTAGCTCAGAGAAAGACAGTATTGTTTTGAAGCAATTACACGAACACACACAAACATCCTGCAGCACAGCATGTGTGTGTGATTGACCTACCAGAATGTATTCAGGCATAGGAAGACAGCTGGTGTGTACTTTGACAGTTCATATTAACATATTACTTCAGTGTATGATTTTCTGCAGCTGGATTTTAATGACTCAAAAATGAAAGAAAAATGTATTAAAACAGTACACGTTCCTTTCCTTTCTCATAACGTGGCAACATTAGGTTCTTGATGCCATTTTGTTGGCTGAAAATTAAGACTTACAGTGAGTTTGAAGAGTAGGTGACCTAAAATAGTCAAAGGTTCTTATAATGCATGATGAAGCAGAAGTCTACTGCTGCAAACTGCAACTGCTGAGCTGAACTGCATCTCTATGGCTCCAGGTTTACACGGTACCTGTCGTCTTGACAACAGTGACCCATGGTTGCCTTATGACATCATTGCTGGGTCTAATTAGGTTGCTGGGGAAAATCCCCTGCTCCCAGCCCAAACAGCCAGACCACCACGCTTCACATCAGCTAGCTAGCCTTCTAGGAAACACTCTGTGTTTGGGTGGAAACTCTTACACACATTAGTGCCTGCGCTCTTGCGAATATGAAGAGGCACACACAGACGTTAGACATGCTGAAGCATACATCCAGGTGGGCGGCGGTTTGCAGATGTTGGTGAAATTAGACATAAATAAATCTCATAATGTCCAAAATACTTTTCAGGTTCAATATATATATGCATGCACGTTTATCTGTGTTTAGGCTAACACACACACACACACACACACACACACACACACATACATGCACTTGGGCGCATGCACAGCACAGCAGCTGTGTGCAGAGAGAGCCAAAATACAAAAGTGTCCCACTTCTTAGAAAGAGAGTAACTGCTCCAACCTTTTCTAGCAAATGTTTTAAAGCAACACATGCATGCCTCAAGTATTTACAGAATGTCATGTCTACAGCATGAAGGCACTCTGTTTCTTCATTATTTTTTAAGAAAATAAATTGTTGCTTAACGAGTGACATTGAATTATGTTGAATCCCATTTTGTTTTGCTTTGTCAGTAATTCTTGCCAGTATCCCCCCGTATTTCTGTAATTAAGCATTTTTCTAATGCAATGAAGTTCAAACATACTCTCTTAAACTGAGAATACCAAGCCACAAGACAACAATAGTTATTTGGTAAAATGATTTAAAGTATTCAACAAACACAGAAAAATAAAAACCTACATATGTTTTAAAGGATTTTGTACAATTCCTCTAACTTTGCAGCTGGCAGAGATTAGGATAGAGACAATATGTGTCAGACGTTTTTAATACATTTAAATTCCCAGACATGGTACAAATTAAGATTTATTTTGCAGAGAAATGAGAAGAAAAATATTCTGGAGCGCAGTGGCAGTACTGAGCCAACTACAAGACACATAAGCAGGAAAAAGGAGAGAACATCTGTCAGTAAATTTCTTATTGTGCTGGTTTTTTGTGTGTCTGTGCATGCGTTTGCGTTTGTGCGGGCGCTGCTCAAAATGCCAAATCGCCCTCATCGATATCACCCAATGGGAAAATGGGATCTTGCCCACTGTGTCCAATTGAAACACGAGCCAGAGCAAACAGGGGTGTAACCTCATAATGCATCAAGGCGCGACTCCGCCGGGGTGTGGTGCCTCGATCACTGTGCAAATGTATCTGTAACTACGTGTGTGTGTGTGTGTGTGTGTGTGTGTGTGTGAGAGAGAGAGAGAGTGAGAGAGAGAGTGTGTATGTCTCAATCTGTGTGTTTAAAAGATGAGGGGAATGAGACAAAAAACTTGGCTCAACATTGCGTTGGTCAGATAAGAGCGGGGTACAAAACGGGGTAAATCTTGTGTTTACCATGTAATCATCAAAACACAGAAGGGTAAAATAATTCCCACCAAGATGACTTTCCAGAGTTATAAAATCTTGTCTCATAGTGTAAACCTTTGCGCAGTGTTTTGGCATCTGAAGTCTTCAAATTTAAACTGGTCTTTCTAGATTGGATTTCACATGCAGCTGAAGAAACCAACCAACAGTGGTTTCGGTCTGAATACCCCGGCAATATTTTAACTTAGTTTTCAATAACTATGCTCACAGTCTATGTTTGAAAATAATATGTAAACATTAGCAACATTAGCATTTATTTGGAGTCGTGTTGGCCGGTAGACAAATCTAATTATCACACTCCTTTAAACTCTGTTTTGGTCTCCACCAACTCCTGAGGGATATTGCTACGAGAGCAGCAAGAGTGAACCAAAACAGTAAAGCTGCAGACTGGAAAATCAAAACAATGGGCTGAGAGATGCTATAAAGCTCTGTAGATATGACAGTGACCTCTTTCACATCACACATAGTCATCTGATCCATTGTTATTATAAGAATATTGATTATAGCAGCTTTAAAGATTAAATAATACCCTTGAGTATAAAGCCTATATTTCATATTTAAGAATCTTGGTGTGTGTGTGACTGTTAATGTGTCATTGAGTGTCAACCAACCTCTTCCCTTGTGCTTGAAGTTGTTTTTACTCAACCAACTTCTATTTTTGATTAATAAAGATTTGTATTTTGATAGAATGCTGCTTCCCAGTGGTATGTGCCTTTGCGGCGTTTGAACCTGTTGCTAATAATTTAGACTAAAAATAATTAATTTACTTAATTTACTTGACTCTTAATTCAGTCAATTCAGAAAGTGGTGAAACTGCAGGACTAAAATCAATATGTAAATATAATTTTTTACTAGCAAATCAATTTCAAATTGTTGTTGTTAAGTGGATGAGTTAAAAAATCATTTTATGACAGTTTGAAAGTAGGCAATTTAGTATAATAACATGCACTGTCCTGGCTCCAGACAGCTTGTAAGCGGTCATTAATGGTTTCTGTCATCCAGAAACGTGCTTGTTGAATGCTGTCACCCCTCTCTATTCCATGATGCCATTCTTCTTCTAGCAGGTCTGTTGCTTTGGCTAATGGCTCCCATGAGATCACTTCAAAGCCAGTCCACTGCGAAGTCCACTGAAAACTGTCTGTTGATGGAGACTGGGTCGGAGTGACACACATACACAACATTCACACATCCAGGCATTCGTGCACCAACACACACGGTCAAACGCTCAGAGTACAGAGTCCCATCTGTCCGCGTTGCTAGCTGACATCACCTTTTTATGAAGTGCACCCTGTTTTACACTGGCTAGGGCCTTGTTTGGATTGGGCTGAGCTATGAATTGGGCCGAGCTGAAACTAATACTGCTGAAGGGAGGATCGGGGGAAGGAAACCTGGGGGTGTGACCAAGAGAATGTAACCAAACCTGAGGCTGGGGCATTTTAGGTCTGGGGTAGTTGGGGCTAGAGCAAAGGTTATTAGGCAAGGCAGAGCGTCTAAAGCTGGAGATGGGATTGATTTAATGGTGGAGGAGGGGGCCTCAAGTTCTGGCTTTGAGCACTTAAAGCAAATCTGGGTAGTTGTTGGTGCTCAAGGGCAGGACCTCAAATGGGGGAAAGGGTTTTGAGGTCGGGATTGTTAAATTTGGTTTGGCCCTAAGGTTGTTGGACATAATCATGAAGGGAAAGATGGAGCTACAGAGGTAAAGAACCAGCAAATTCACACATTTTATTTGATTTATAGTGAGCACTGACTTCATTACAGACAGAGAGAGCAATTTTATTGGCTTTGCATCCAGATTCTTTTTCTCAGCTGGAGTTAAACCAGCAACCGTCCAGACACTTTCCTAACCAGAAGACCTGTTTAGGAGACACTGGGTTTGAGCTGGAGAATGCATCCAAGGATAAAACTCCTGGAGTTGAAATCATCAATGTCACATCATTAATCTCACTCCTTTTACACTACTAATCACGGCTCTGACGGGGGCAAGGTGCTGCAGTTGGCAGGCCAACATGTTGGGATAGACATTTTCCAGCAGGGTCTCTCAGCACACTCCGAGGCAGCCGCTTTAAAGGATTAGACGGACCTTGCGGTATGGCAGTATGTCTCTCATACCGCAGCTGCTCTCACCACAGTTAAAAGCTTTTTGTCAGAATGCATCTGGGTGGGTAGCTGTAGGGCTGTGGGCATGTAGGTGAGTCAGTTTGAGTCAAGCTGGTAAAAGAAAAAAGAGAGAGTTTTTCAGATTTTATATGCTTTCTTCTAAAATTCCCACCTTTTATTGCACAACACTGTTGCAATGCAGTGGTCACCACAGATATTGTTTGCAAAACCAAGTAATTGTTAGACTTCTGCGGCCACTCAATACAAAGGAGGTGAATGGGCCTTTTTCATAGTAATAAGAAAATAAAATAAAATAAAGTGAACGATGACTGGCTCACTGTCACACTGCCTATTATTGGTGACACTTGCGCTTTGCTACTCTGCTATGACAAGTCAAAACTGTTGTGAAAATGTGTTTGCAGAGCTTGAAGCACTGAAAAATTATATTTGAACTCAACAGCATGCAGCCCACATGCTCTTTTTCTACCATTGTAAGCTTTTTGCCTGCAACTGTTGCCACACAGTTGAATCAATACAGGATTCAATCCTAGCACAAATATACTACACTGTCTATTATGGATCTCTTAGATTCTTTTTTTTGTCTGTGCGCTTCACTGAAGTGTTGGTTGCTAGCAGTACGGGACCTGTGTGGTGGCTCATGTTCAGCAAAAGCTATACTTGTGTGTGTATTGATTTATGTGATCACACTTTTCACAGTTTGTTGCTATGAATACTGTGCCTCATCATCAGTGATCATCAATCATCAGCAGTTCAGCTTGTCATATCTGATCGTCTCTGTGGATGCTGTTTTGCACACTGAACTTGACTGTGAAACAAAAACAACTTGTCAGTCATTTGAGTGATGCATGAGATTACTGATGGGCCTCAAATGAGTTGACACAGCATACTCTGCAAGGTGGTTAGAGGGTCTATATGTCCAGTGTTCACCACTAACCCCTAAATAGACTCTCTTGTACATACTGTACATAATATAATTCCAGCATGTAAATTACACATGAAAATGTCACTCAAATTAATTTCTGCATTCATGTCTGAGAATCTGGAAATATGGGAGGAGTTTGGGTAAAAGTAGAAACATATTTGAAAGTAAGGACATGTACATTGCCTGATATACATTGCAATGCTGCTTACCATATGATATCAGTAACTACTGATTTCCCACTATTACTGCTATTGTGGCTGACTACTGTATTACAGTTATTCACCATCAGCATCATTTGTTTTTTTCTTTGGCAGAGAAACACTTTTTTGAAGGCTGTTGAAAGATAAAGCTGCCGTAGTTCTGACTTGAGTCAGTGAATTGGATCCATCTTGTTGCTCAGTGAGTTGCTGATGAGATCATTCTGGTCATGAATGATGTGTCCTCTTTTCTATTAGAGAATGACTGAATTTCCATTAGTTGAAGACATATACAGGCAGCCACTGATATTTGACTGTTGGCTCAGGCTAGTGTCAGTCACTAATAGTAATGCATGGTTACTATAACAAAGACACAAGCTAATAGAAACTATTATGAGGAGGTTGTGATTATGACTAAAAAATCAGCAAAAAGAATGTGAGGGCAGGTGCACTGTACCATAAGCAAATGATCTTTTTTGCAAATTGGTGTGATTGCCAAAACACACTTTCGAAGAGTGATGTGAAAATAATGTGAATAGTCTGATGGATTCTAAGAAGGCTTTATTTTTCAAAGCTTCTAGGAATGCTCTGAAGGGACTCGCGGCTGTTGTTCGCCAACAGGAAGTGCCTGCAGGGATCATGCTCAGTTTATTTGGTCAGCATTGCAATGTGTTTATGACAGATTGACACATTTTTTTCAACACAGATTTGGTTGCACTTTCTGTCAAAGAAGCTGTCAGCCAGACCCATCTGCTCAAGAGTCTTTGGTCAAAACAAAGTTTCCAGAAACTGTTAGTCATCTGTGCCCCCCAGAGTGAAGAAATACAATGCGATGAGGGGTGGTAGAGGAAGAAAATTGATAATCATACTTTCTCTGAGCCAGAACCATCCACAAAGCTGAAAAACACGTCTTCTGGGTGTTTAGTTAGGTGAGGTTTGATGTAAATGTATGTTGATGATCTGTTATGATACCTGATGCCTACACATTTTCAAGTCAAGACTTTACAGCTTTATGAAGATTTTTTCTCTGAAATTGTACTTCACAAAGTGTGAAAGGGAGAATGATGATATGATATGAAAGTCAAACTTACTGTATGATGGGCGCAGGGGAAATACACTAAGATGCTACTCCATTTACCAAACCAGTTACAAAGTTACGAAGTTAATAGAACTTTCTGTGATCAAGATTTAGCATTTCTGTCTTTTGAAGGTTGGAGCTTTATTTATTTATTCACCACAGGCTGAGAGTAGCTGACTTATCACAATGACACAGCATATTTGGTGACCATAATAGTTAGCTGTCACAGGGGTTATGTAACTTATGGTAGCTTGTGGAATTTGTTGGTAACATTCTTGATTTGCCACAATGCCAACCTTTGAATTAGTGCACAATAAATTTCAGTAAAGTTCAACCTTCTCCCACCACCTACTATTAAAAATAATCATAGACTGTATAACAGAAGTGGAACCAGAAATTACCATATTTGGACGAGAGGGTGGAGCTAGGAATCTGAGGACACTATGCATGCCTACCTATATCGGCAACCTGACTGCACCTGGCTCCTGGCTACGCTGTGGGAAGTCGCTGCTAACAAACTTGTCAATCACAAGGTAGCCACGCCCCAAAGCATGCCCTGCTCTGTCATCCATTTTACTCTAAATGGAACCATAATTTAGTAATATGATTGTCATTGTCCAGGTATTACATTTAATTGATTTTATTGATTTTTCAATCTTATCAACTGAGTAAATAATGGAATTTGGGTTTATAACAACATGCACAAAATGGTTACTTTCAATCAAAAAGTAACCATAAGTACTAGCTTACCACATTAGCTTTTTTGAGTCTGGACAGTTCCCTAAACTGTAATGTCATACATTGTAACTGTATATGTTACGAGGAGAATAGACTGGGGAAGGACTCCACACAGTGACCTGCTCTTGGTTTGTGACGGATGTTATCTTTGGTTAGGAGAGATGAAGCTGCATTTGTTTTTATGAAGCTATCACCAAATTCATGGGTAAATTACAAATGTTTTTCTCTGTCACGTGGAACCCATATTATTCAAACACACTGATCCTTTTTTGAAACATTTTCAGGTAAATCTAATTCAGTGTGGTTATCTGAGAGAACCTTTTAGCCCCTTAATAGATGCATCTGCCTCCCAGGACCTTTGGGTTAACACTGTGACTTTTGCCCCACACTTGAGGCCACATCCTCTCCTGTGATCTCCTGTTTTAATGTCTCCTTTCCTTCCCCTCTCCCTTTGCTTTCTTTTCACCTCCCCTCTTGCACCCCCCCGCTCTCCTAAAACCTTGTTTTCTCTTTTTCTCTCCTAATTTCTCCTCCTCTCTAACTCACAATTTTTATCTTATTCTTTTTCTTATTTTCTCTTCTAGCCTCTCTTCTACTTTCCTTGCCTCTCCTCCCCCTCTTCACCCCCACCTCCTCTCCTTTTGGTATGTTAGTAACTAATGTTCCTGGGGGGGTCGTTCAATTTGGAGAAAGCCTTACCCCCTGCATTGACATCTGTTGCCTGCTACCAGTGAGTCACACACATACACACACACACACACATACTTACACACACTGCCTCTCCCTGTCTTACTGACCCCAGTCATCTCTGTTTCTTTTAAATTGTGTTAACCCTCTCACATTCTCACTTCTTCCCCAATCCTCCATGTCCCTGTTTGTCCCCTTTCCTCTCTCCTCCTATTTCATTCTGTCCTGCCCTTACCCCCAACTTCTCCCTTTATCTCTCCCATCAGGTCTGTTAGGGGAACAGGGACCCAGAGACCAAGACTTTAAAAAAGCAGATATTGCACAAGAATCTTCCCCTTTGCCCTTGCACAGTCCTCCTGTTTAACTCTGATTCACATGTGTAGTGGAGGTCTAATGTGCATGCGGGCTGTTGGCTCTTTGTACTCAGAAAGCCTATTAATACACTGTTCATGTATTTTGTGAAAAATGGCTCTTGAACATGTTTTTAATTAGCTTATTTTTCAATCACCCTTGCTCATGGTTTACTCATCCTCAGTAAATGAAATGATTGACTCATCATACGCTTCTCGTTGTTTTGGTTGAGATGCCTGTCGACAAACATGATCAGAGTGCACAAAGAAATGTGTTTAACAGTCTTGTAATGTTACCCATGATAATCACCTCCAGTAATGACCGCCAGTGCCTCCTGGTTGTGGCCATGGTAGTGGTGTGGCTTTAGGGGTGAGAATGTCAGTCGGTCCACCACTTTGGTCCAGACTGAAATGTCTCAAGAACTATTGGATGGATTGCCATGAACTTTTGTACAGACATTCAAGGTCATTGGAGGATGATTCGTACTGAATTTGGTCATCCCCTGATTTTCCTGCTAGTGCCACCATCAGGTCAACATTTCAGTTAGTCCAACACTTTGGTTTATGACCAAATAGTCTCGCATAGCCAGACCTGTCTCCACACTTTGGAGACAGGTCTGGCTCAACCCATTGTCATTTGTTTTTCTTTAAACCAATCACAATCCTCTTGGGCGGCACTAAGCCCAGGATGTGAAGGTAAGAATTATGTTTATTATGGGGATCAGCTGTTGCTGAAATCATTACAACTCAAACTTGAGTATATGAGAATAAAATAAGTGTATTGAAAATCACACAACCACAATATTGTTGTCTTTTAACACCATTCCCAAAGAACCAAGAAGATTGAGAGAGTCAACTGGCAACTTTTCGCAATCAAAGATGCTCTTTGCCATATGTCGTGCTGTCCATCAGCCATTAACTGAGGGCAGATGCACTTGGCTGATCAAGTGTTAGTTCATCCCATTCATGTTAATCCACTTTCAGCACCAGGCTTAATCACATTTTCAATGCTTTTGATTGATGTTGTCTGAGGGGGACCCATGGGGGAAAGAGAGAGAGAAAGTCAGGGAGAGATATATATAAGCCCCTCCATCCATCACGATCACTGGTCAAATTCATGTCTGAGCCTTTAGCCAAGTAAAAATCAAAACATTCCTCCCTTCAGAATCAGAGCAGGATTTAGATGAAAACTCCCAATCTTAGATTCAGTGCCAGAGTCGAAGCCAGAGGAACTTGCTGTACCCAGGATACAAGTAAACCATCTGCATGGCCTTCAGGAAGATCAATGGGTGGTCTAATACGCAGACTTTGAGTGGCTCCATAAGGTTAAGCTGCTGATCTTGTTGAACGAAAACACAAGATGGTGAGATTTTCCAAAATCATACAGGTAGTATTTTGTTATTCAACCCACATTCTTACAGCTGTTTCTGTTCAGTCCCCGGTTTCAGACTCCTGTATTGTGTAATCTTCATATCAATAGTCATATGTCAACAGTAGTTATTCTGCACATGACGGATAAAACTGATTCTATATTTTTCATCGGAGATGCTGTTATTATTATTATTATTTGACAGTCATAGAGTTGTATCAAAATGTGGCTAAGTTGAGCTAGCTTCTTAATAACTCAGCTTTCTTAATACAGCCTATATTTTCCTATGTAGTATGTTCAATAATTTGACTGATTTTGCACTCACACTTAACATAGCATGTTACAGCCATAGGTGAAGTGCTATCTGATTATTTGGCATGCACAATGGCATAACTGAGGGGGAATCCTGTATGCATGAAGCTGTAAATCAGCGGTGGATGTGTCTCACTGTGCAATATTGGACCACCAATAATTGACATCCAAAGATCACCAGATTTCTGTCACGATTGTTACCTTTTATCTGGTCCTTAAGGGCCTTCAAGACAAATGCTGAGACTTCAAAAGGGCGATTTTGTTTAAGGTTTGCATGAGAGAGTTTTTACTTTTGTAAGTTAAGTCTGGACTACTGTGCATGTCTTTATTTGGTTACATTGGATGCATCTGTGAGACTGTCCATAGTGGAACATCACTGGCTTACAGCCTAGAAACAGTGTCTGTATTGGTTGGCACTGTGAATGTTTCCTCTACTCTTACTGTTTTCTACAGCCCTCAAGTTCGTCTCTGGGGCATGAAATGCATAATTGGCTTGGAGGAGATTCCACAGTCAATAGTATGTGTATAAAGTTGGATTTAAGCCACAATCCCAGCAAACCAACACCTGGAACTCTCTGCACTTCATTCAAGCCTTATCAAATTATCTGTGCCACACAAATGCTGAGGATACATAGTTTGATGTTAAAATGATGTAACATGCAAGCAACTTTGGGGGGGGTGCTTGCATTAAACCAGTGATGAAAACATATTTATACTGTATATTTCTAGAATGAAATACCAAATCAAAACAGAAAATCCTCCTTGCACTATTTAGGCTCATTTAATGTATTGTATTATTTCCTGTACATGTTTAGAAACCAACCTCACAGAACACATTGCCCCAGAAGAAGGTATAGCATTTGTGCTGGCATTGGATTAGTTACAGTTATAGTAAGCTTAAATGAAGACAAGTGTCTTGGCAAATTTAGGGCAGCAATTGTATTTAATGATGTCACTGGGCTTGTGGTTTGCTACATTTCAAGAGAGGTATTCACACATGTGGATGCTAGATGTTTCCACAGGGACAATAACTGTCAAATTTGACAAGTAAACTCATTAAATTGTGCAAAATACATCTACTGTAGATTAGGTGCACAAAGCAAGCTTCACTGCATAATGTCATGTGCTCAGTATGTGAAAATGGAAGACGTCACCCACATCATGTGTCTAATCCCTGCAAATTCTTTGTAAATAAAGAGGTTTTTGTCATAATCGTCAAGGTTTGGTAAGCTCTTACCAGTGTTGGAGTGAGCATACGAAAGTGTCACAGCTGCTGGTTCTATGTATTTAAATTTGGTGTGTTATTTTTTTACTTTCCCCCCTTTCACTCTTCATTCCACAGTCATCCCTGCCTCTTCTTCACAAACCCCTTCCCTCGGTTCCCCAGCTCCGTCGTCATGTCTACCATATGCTGCATATGTTTCCGGGACTGCGGCCAAAAATGAGTCAGGGAATTACATATAGATTTGTTGGTGCCAAGAAACAGCAATGTGTTGCTTTAGACACAGACACTTGTCGAGTCCTCTGGAGGGAAAATTAAAGTATTTGGCTATGATGCAATGGTATTCCCCCTGTATACACAACTAAAAAAAGACATATGCTCGAGTCCAATGGCAAATCAAAATGAATACATGAAGAGTATGTTCTTGACAATGATTTAAGAGCTAGATTTGGTTGATTTTTTGAAGCTACTTAATGGGAAACATAGACTGAATAAAGTTCTCTTGATGTTAAATACAAGTGAATTTTATTGCCAGTGAAATGAATTGACACCAGTAATAACAAGACTCACACAGCTCAGGGTATTACACAGAACATAGCTACCGAACAGAACCAGAGTTAAATAACTATTCTGAATCCTTGTTCCTTGTCAGTAAGACTGTAAGGAGTGAGTCAAGATTGGACAGTCATTGTTCTGCACAAGAAATTATATGACACTGAATCCTGCAGGAAAGGGTCTTTAATGCTTCCCAAATTTCTTAAGACTTTAACTGTTACTATGATATGTTTATGATCACGCATACCGTTGTGATCACTTCTAGGAAAGTGAATTTTATTATGACCTTTTGGGGTGTTGAAGCTTGACATTGAATTGAAAGTTAAATAGTTGCTGATGCTCTCAGATATCTGTCATTTGAATAAATGTGTTTTTTACAATGTTTGGTTAAGTATTTTAACAAATGGGGATAAAGGCACTCGCTTGCGAACACTCTTTCTTGAAAGGCATTCAATGGTGCTCTTGTTTTTACACACTAAAGTGCCAGTAATAGTTGTGTAAATAAGTCAAAATAAGAGCTCTAGAGTGAAGTTCAAACTCTGCTTACTTTCTCACCTCCACACACCTGACCAATTGCTTCATGACGTGGGTGTAAATGCCAGATTGTCGGTTTCAGAAAGTTGCAGACTCACAGTTTCAGGCGCTGTTCCGACAAGCACTTTGATTGGAGTATACTGTGCCCTTATTCACCAGACTACAGAGCATTAAAGGAGCAAGTCCGTACTGTACAGTAGCAAATGTTTTCTCTTTTTCTATGACAAATGTCTGGCAAAAGAAAATAAGAGAAGAAAAATGAAATGGCAATATCTGCCTTAAACTAATCTTAACAGGGACCTTCCACAATGGGGAAAATTTGTGGTGCAGTTTCAGTAGATAATTTCCAGCACTTAGCCACCCACTTGGCTTTCCCACAGATCTGCCAGACCAAGACTTACTCTCCTGTGCAGAGGCCGATCAGTCTCTTGGCGAAATTAGAATATACTTCACCACAATCTTTAACTCCTTGAACAAGTTTTATTACCAGTTGTACCACAATCATAGATCTCCATTTCAGTCAAGTCTTGCCTTTATATTTTTTGGACTTCAGGACAGTCTCTCTCATGGCCAACTTATAAAAGGTTTCATGAACAACTACAACCACCATGCTGATGATAATGATACACAAAGCATCTGCTGGTGGTCTGCATCCAAACCAAAGCTACATAAAATGGTTAGGATAAATGGATCATTTTGTCTCAAAGCAAATATATCAGTGCTTCAGTATGGTAAGAGCTGGCATGTGCTGAATTTTCACACACTCAAGTCTTTAAATGTGTTCAGCAGTGTGCAGGAGATAAAATGTACTTTATATCCTGCAGAAATGTCAGAGAGAGGGGACTGAAACACTGAAAAAAAGTGTTTCAATTTCCATTTGACACTGCGCATCCTTGGCCTTTTAAAATGCTGCACTGTTGGCTTGATCCACGATTGAAAAAACATTCAGCTGTACAAATGCGGCAGTGTCAAAAGTCAATGTCAGGCATTGCAGACATAACGGTTTAGTGGGGTGCTGAAAATGGAATACCTTTGAACATAGAAATTCAACGTTCAGTTATATCATTGAACTGTGCGGCAGGTGTTTGTGCCCCGCTGTGGGATCCAGGCTCCGAAAATAATGCCTGTCATGTTGGAATGTGCAAGAAAAAGATCTGTGCTCATCTCCATATTCAGGCAAATACTTAAAAAGAAATGTTGGCACATGTGATGTTTCGTGAGGAGCTAAAGAACCTGATATATGCTATTTCTCGAGTCATTCATTTCTCTGTGAAATTGGATATGCATGGTGTGAATACCATCTTTGAACCCCTCCCATGATATACAGTAGGTGCTATGGATCCAACTGACTGCTATATTTTTTTTGCCGAATACATGTATGCATGTTGGGCCGCTCTCCGCATGGGGCACAGTGACAGATTACGGTCTTAGACAGGGCCTACATATGTTCAGATGAAATGCCCTGCACCTGAGGTTGTAGTTACATATGGATGCATACAAAGAACAGGATGCAATCCAAATATTGTATATCTCGGAAAGCTTGTGACCAAGCTGACAGTTTACCCAGATGATCTAAACTTTATTTGGACATTAAACTGAAAGAGATTACGCCCCAAAATGTCACGGAATAATCCTTCATATGCACAGCTACAGCACGTACAGTGGGTCAAAGTTGAACCAGGAGGGAGCGCCCTGGTGGTCTGACACATTTTATTTGCTTAATTTATGTTTTCCTGTGCAAGCAAGAGATTTGAGGTATCAACACCAAGTCACTGGACTTCCCCACCCGTGAAATTTGTATTTCATTGTGGTTTCACAGAAATCCTACCACATTACTATTACTTAACATCTTTATTTATGGTTGTTTGCTTTATTTTTGTGTTTATTTTTTTTACAATGTTCTCTAACCTGGCAACAGTTTAAAACTGAGCAGTAGTAGCAGAGAGAGCATGACGCACATATGCATAGCTAACACCATAGCCAGTTAATTGAGCTGTTAGCTTCAAAGCACAGTAACAGCACGCCAAATGAGGCCTGCAGGTATTGTTGCCACCTTCAGTGTGGAAAATTAAGAGACACCTTGCCAGGACACGGCCACAAATCAAGCGGGGGTCTCGTGGGATTTTGAGTGTCAGACACTTTATTTCCTGCATTGTGGTGAATTTTTATGCACCAATTTCTGCTTTTAATGCATCAAGTCCTCTACTACTCTCAACATGAATGTAAAGGAAATAAAGATTCAATAAGAGTAACACCGTTGCATTAATTAAATTAAATTATATTCAGGATTAAAAGAGATCATAGACGTGGGCAACATGTTTGGTCTGTCTGCTGGTCATTTTAAAAAAAAAAACGTTCATCTGAGTCTCCGTCACTAGGGCAACGACGACGTTGAGTGGCAGACAACTTGCCTGTCATTCTAGGTTTTTTTAAGTAAATGTTCAATAACGTCCCTTGGCGGTTACTTGAGAAGTTAGCCTATCAGCGATCTGCGCAGTGTCTGTGCGCCTGACCTGCTCAGGGCCGGAGGGAGAGAAGAGAAAGACAGGACTTTCACCCAGGAGACGGCTGTTCGTGTCCCGAGTGAAACCAAAGTCAACGTTGACTTATTATTTTAACCCCAGCCATGGTCTTTTCCTAAACCTAACCAAGTAGTTTTGGTGCCTCACAACGTTAACAATGTCTTAGAAAGACCTGATGCTTATTAATGTTTATTAACTGGCCCCTGGCCTCGCATCATCTTGCAAAACTGGCCCCCCGAGCAAAGCAAGTTGAGTAGTATATTGAGTAGAGTGTGCACGAAAATACAGGACAAATCGCGTCCCAGATCCAATGACAATATACCATTTTTGTCTCTTTGTCAGTTTGGGCATGTTCATGGTGGAGGAAAAGTGCAGTTTATTACAACTTGGGTCTTGTTTTCTTAGCTTTGGCCATCGTTTCAGTCGATTATAGTAACACTTTACTCACCGAGTTTAATTGCTGAGATCTGTGACGATCCCATATTATACCGGACGGGTGGCAATCCTACCTATAGCACAATAACCTACGTACACAGACACACACACAAAACTTTTCATCCCTCTAAACGCATTCAGCTGCCCAAAGTAACCCCCCTGTTGTTCTTACACCATCTCATACTCAGAGGAAATGAAGGAGGCCAGTGCGGCTCTTTATTGCTGGCATCTGATAACATACACACAGCATCCGGAAAGCATCATGGCACTCAGGCCACAGAGGTGAGAGTGGTGCTGCATAATCTTATCTGCAGAGACTTGTCCAATTTATCTAAATAAGTAAAACGTCTAGTAAGACCACTGTTCAGGCTCCCCTCACACCTTCTCTTATCACAGAGGAGAAAGAGTCTGGAGTTCTGGAGTTCAGGGACAAATGAAGCTCAGAAACCAAACTGCAAAGCCCTACATGTATATCCAGTACATGTGTTGTATTCAAAGATGTTGATTTAGTCTTATTCATTGAAAAAATGAGGTATAAGCAATAACTAATTGTGTGTAAGTAAGCCTATTGGTGTCACATATCATTGTTTTCAGAGTAAACAGCAGTGTTTGATGTTGTTTCTCAGTAGCTAACAAGGAAGTCTGTTCATAGAGACTTCCAGGAGGAAAAAAATAAAGACGACAGCTTCCCTGTGTAAACATGTCTGAATTACCAGCCTCAGGAGAGACATATTTTCAGATATTTTTTCATTGCAGTTGTCAACAAGTTTGATAAGAAAAGAAAGTTGCTTCCTGATGCAGAAAGTGGAGAAGTATTATATCAAACCAGTCACTTTGAGGTAGTACTAGGATTTTACCGCGAACTGATTGGAGTGACAAAGTTTGTAATCTCTATTTCACATTCAAACCGCAGCCACCCAACACCAAACTCCATTGTGTGTGTTGTGTTTATTCAAGGATTTGGCAACACTCTCCTTTTCATCAAGCGCTGTGTTATAACTGGCGGCCACTCTGAAAAATAAAGACGCAGACAAATTGAAGCGATTTTCATTTTGTCAGCTTACTGCGAGCTTGTCCAGGATGAGAAATTAGATCTGTTATTATTCAAATAAAAGAGCAGTGGGAAACTTCAAACCGTTCAATTTGTGTTTCTCCCTGCAGACGAGACAGAAGCCAATCCAGCTGGGAACAGCCCCTGCTGTTCAGGAGGAAAGATGGTTTGCCAAATCAATATGATGGAATTCCAAGAGAACCGACTTGTTAGGATTGTTATGAGTGAAAAAGGTTCACGACTGCTAAAAGAGATTTTCATTTGTGGTCAACATTTCACTCAGCATGATTATTTTGGTCAGATATGGACTTTACATTCGGCCCTCTGAGCTCCTAACAGGGAATCAAATTAGGAGCAGTTTCATTTAGGATGGAGGGATAACAAATGCAAGCTACAATGGAGTGATTACATTAGATGAGACATTGGTTTTAGTTACGCAGCCTTTAGTTAGAGTTGCTACGCCGGCTTTCTGTTCTTGCGCGGCACATATGCAGTTTACAGTTTACAGGCTGTCCCCATTGTCAGACATCGAAAAAAGCAGGTTTCTCATTTCTAGCCTCCGACCATTGATTCTGCTTCTGGCAGATTTGATCTCCTATAGCTATCTAGCTAATTAAGCTAGCGTTAGCTGCATGAGTTAAAATGCTGTCACGGCTAACTTAACATAAACAGGAATCCCATTCAACCCAACCAGTCAAGGCAGATGACCGCCCGCCTAGACTCCGGTTCTGTTCTGTTATGTTTCTGCCTGTTGAAAGGAAGTTTGCATCTTCCATTAGAGCAGACACACACTGTAAATCCATTCCCTACACTATTGTAGTTGTGTTTCTGGTTTTGGAAAGGCTAGGCAATAAATTGTCCCCTTGCATTACTCCTAGTTTGCAGAGTAACAGATATCAGGGCTTGTTTTCATGCCTTCAGAAGCCATTTGTTACTACTCCTTCCTTGCACAGTAGAAAAACAACTTCCACGGACCTGAAAATTGCCTGAGCTCTATAATCCATCACAGTAATGTCGAGGCCTTTATTTGTTTTTTTCAAAGATTCTGTTTTATCGTTGTTTAATTTTGCCTAAATTGTGTGTTTTTACGTCAGTGTGTGCATGATGTTACGCTCTCTTTAAAGCCAGTCACCCGCAGTAAGAAATGGAAGTCTGCCAGGAAATAATCCCTCACAACATGACGTCTTGCATCCTGGATTGTCACATCCATTTTTACTCAGGGCTTCTTTGTTGCCCTGACAACAAAAAGTAATATTTCATGTTTTACAATCAAGGGAAAATGAGTACATCTTAAAATAACAAATTCATGTAAAACATGCTTTAGAAAACAATTGGGAATTTCTAACAAGGCAGCAGCAAATGAGATCAGTCTAAATGGCGCCTATAATTTTCTTACTGTTACTGTGTTTAAACATAGAGGGCATAACCTCTTTGTTTTCTGAAGTAGCTAAGTTTATACAGAATACATCTGATACAATGTTTCCATTGTTAACCCTTTTTAAAATGTTTTTTTCCTGAATTTGTAATCTTTTAGATAAAGTCTTCTGCATGGCTCCTTGTGATACGGGACATGGCTGTAAATAGGTACAGAGAGGAAACTAAGTGGGTGATCATGTTGTTTCAGCCTTGTTGACAACACACTAGCAGGGACATCCCCCACAACACACCCCCACATCGCACAAACTCCCTCTTCCCAAGCTGAGTGACAGTCCGTAAACGTCATCTGTCAACCATCCAATCAGCTGGCTGCCCAGTCACCGATAATGTTCTCTGTTAGCCAACCAGCAGGTCAGTTGTTCAGCCTGTCAGCCACCCAGAGAGCGAGTCACAAATCTGTGCTTCAACCAGCCAGCCGGTCAGTCAGTCAACACCTTTTGGTCCTTGCTATCAAGAAGAATTTCCTGTCACTGTCTTCTCCTCCCATAACACCTGGACACACACACACACACACACACACACACACACACACACACACACATGGGTATGCATGCAGACACTTGCAGAAAGACACACACAGATGCAAGCCAGCCAAATGGCCACTCCTGTCACATTTTGTTACACCTTGTTTTCAAACAGGCAGCAGTGCTTCCACTGAAGTCTCACATCTATTCAACAGATGTTTCTCTTTCAAGCAATCAGAGGGTCTACCTGCAGAGCTCGGTGGTCGCTCTGGCTCTCATCTATTCCGTTAGGGGACTGGAAGGGTCATTGCACTGTAGTTGGCTGCTTCAGCTCATGATCTTATCCAGCGTGACTTACTGTAAGTGAGCAGGACAGATTTCAGTGCTGCCTTAGATGGGCTATCACAGGACGAACACGTTGTCTGTTGCAAACAACTGACCTCTATTCAGTTTCTCATCACCGCAGCGGGTGGGTTATTGGTTAATACTTATTTTTTGGTTAATACTCCTTGCATGTCTCAAGTGTTTTAGGTTGCATTTTGCATTTTCTTTGTTATTTGTAATGATATAAGTATAAATCAGTGTGGGGCTTCCTTTGCACAACTGTATTCTATATATTTTATATCTGATGTAGGTTACTTTCCTTAGGTAACCAAAACCTTATGCTGAACAGAATTATCTACGTAATGTGAGCAAATGGGCTTATTCAGCTTTTCTTATACCCTTTTCTTTTAGCTGTACAGGTTTAAATGTTGTTAAAAGTTATGAAGCTATTGTGAAAGAGCTTTTATATTCAGAAACATAGAATAAGTGCTGCTGCGTCTGAATACTTATGGCTGTCTCATACACAGCAGCTGGTCAGATAAGAATGAGTTTGAAGTCACATAAACACACAGCAGGACATTACTGCACACACTAACAGGCAGATGCACGCATATCAGCAAGCACAGTCACTCACTCACACACACACACACACACACACACACACACTGAGCAGGTGTATCCACATGCCCATGAGACACACCCAAGCCAAAACAACCAGGAAGCAAATGGCTACAGCCAATAAACAATCCAACTTCTCCAGTTGCTTTTCCACGACCATGTCTAGACAGAAATGAAACTCATTTTCTGAACAGCCTTCCCAGAGTATGAAATCTTCTGTGAAAGGCGTTGTGAGCTAATCTGATTTCTGCTCGAAATCCTGCTCATAATTTCCCACCTCTTTTACATCCATAAAACAAATCTTTCGAAATTGCTTTAGCTGAAGGTCATAAATCTAAAACTGTGGTACGAGGGATACATTACATTACATTTCAACTACCTCTGGGTATTGTGCAAATACATGGGTTCTCAGCGTCTTCAAGTCATCACTGGTTTTGTTGATCCTCAAACTACTAAATGTAGTCACTTTTTTGAGCACATTTTATGATCATAGGACCCACTGAAACAAAAATGTGCTTTGCTGTCATTCGGAGAACTCTTAACTTTTCTTTGAAAATCCTTAATCTTTTATACAGTATTTACAGCAGTTTCACAGGAAGTCCATGCTGAAATTAAGAATATGAATATAATATACATATTATGTGTTCTACTGTTTATGGAATATTTCTATATGTTGTGTCATGACTTATGAAATCCATCATCTACTGTATCTATCGCCTCTTGATGAAAAGTAGATTCTTTGATCCAGCAAACAGCTGTAAAGCTCAGCTGTTGTTTTTCCAGGCTTAACGTGGCTATAGGTTCAGTGCAACAGGCAACATTATGTCATCATTGTCTCCCTGCTTTCCAAGCTAGTTTGCTGTTTATTGGCTTTCTCAGCTCTGGACTACATACATCATGGTAAACTGTAGCAACAGGAGCCAAGCATATGGCGCCAATAACATTAATAGTGGGGAAACACAGCAGAGATCAGACAGAAGACAAGGAAGCCATTCAGATCTTCTCTTACAATCAGTCTGGTATATTTCCCATGTAGTACAAAAAAAGGATATAGAAAACAGATTTTGATAGTGAGAAACAAGCAAGCAGTTTTCATTCCAAATGCAATGCTGATGTTTTTAAATGCAGTGTGTGAATGTGACCCTTTCCACATTACACTTGGCAAAAAGCAGTGCACACCATCACCCAGGGTCAAATTTTGACTGTCAAAGTGTTTTGTTTTTCACCTGAGTGTGCAAAAATCTAAAAAGGAACATCTTGTTGCTCTTTGTATTAGAAAAAATAGAAAAAAGGCTCTTTGCCAAATTTAGAGGAGTAAACAGTTGGGCAGATGTGCCAGCATGTGTGTGAAGGTAAATTATGAAGCTGTTGGATAACTGATAATTAGCTCCCACCTCTTCTGACTGGATTCCCTGCTAGCTCTTGTTGGTTACTCTTGAAACCTTTATTTAGAAGAAGGTCCTCTGTTGGACTACCTGATAGCTCCGGGTCACACTAGCAAGTCCTCCCTTCTCCATGAGTAAGTAGTAGAGGTCGACCTGCTAAAGTCCTGAGCTCCATTTAATCAGCGTCGACATGGGGAGCTGCTTTACAGTGTGATCCATGTTCTGAAATGACAAGGTCTTGCTGATAATGCCTCCTACTTATATTGTAGAGCTCGGAACAAGTCAACTCAGCGTCTGCTACTGTGCTTAGGATCCACTGTAGGTTGCAAAACAGAATAACTTTCTTAATTTGTATGTACTTATGAGCATGGTTTATTTCTACCTTACTTTGACAGTGCAAACCAGAGGATAAAAACATTCTTGTTTTTCTGCCACAGGAATCAGTGGCAGTCAGTTACCAGTATAATCTGCAGCCATTGCTTTAGGACTGGTAACATTTTCATCAAACACACATCTTTATGTGAGCAAAAGTTACTTGTTTTTGCTGCTTCACTCACACACAAAGGATTAACTATAGGATTACATATCAAAAGACATATATGTAAAGGGCAATGTTCTATAGAGGATGGAGTTATTGTAGACATATGCTTCCAATCAGTGCCATGATTTATCATTTGCATGTGAGGAAACACTCTGAAAGAGACCATAACAGCTTTATTATAAAACGTTAGACGTGCACAATCACAGTGCATCATTTAAGAGCATTTAAGACAGTGCTTGCATATGCTGCCTATTAATGTCGTGATCTGATACATGGGCCTCCCTTATCATAATGACAGAGTCCAACACTGGACAGATTCATTACAGCAGTGTGAAAAACTATGAGTGCATGTTTAAGCCTGGTGCATTAGCCTCCATCAGAGTGTGTTTCTCTGTGTGGCTAGCCTCACTGTGGACCACACCTAAACATGTTGTAAAGAAGACTCGCATGCATTCCTATGCTATGTACAATAGCAGCTGTAATAGCAGTCTTTACCAGGCAACAGCATGGCTGTGGTACTGTTGACATGTGCACCCTCACGGATAAAAAGTAATACTGGTGTGGTTTTGAGTTGCTATAGTCTGAAGCTAAAACTTTCTCTCATGTGACGTCAGGAGAAAAGGCAGGTTTGCTACGACTCCATAAACTCACAGACTCCCATTGTTTCTGAAAATCCACTAAAAGCGGCTTGCAGTTAAACATACAGCCGCTTGACTCATGTAATACATCACGGTGAACACCACATGTAGTGCAGGTTTTCCTAACATGACTTAATCACACAGCTAATTAGTGAATTTAATGATGACCACGATCACTTTTTCCATTACAGTGCACAGTTACTTACCTCTAGTGGCAGTGAGGAGGCAAAACGCCCCGCGTACTACCCCGCAGGTGTTTTGAGTTATTTTGGCTAATTAGACCTCTGCTCAGGTTGATGATGGGTGTGGCTCTGCTGGCAATGATGTGAGGTCACCACGCAGCATGATTTAATAAGAATGATAAAGGCCTGGACACAACAGGATATAAAAATTCTGCAGCAAAATCAGTACAGAGCGGCACCTATTTCATGTGGACGTCACTTAATTTGTGGCGTCACCACCACTTAAAGGCTCACTCGAACAGGTGCAAGAAAACTACCACGAGAGTGAGGTAGATGTCAATCAAGCACAGCCTGTCCACTCCCACAGACCCAGTCGTGCGTCCCTTGCAAGCTAGCTTACAGCTAACGTCTGCACAGTTGGGATATTGGCTGCTTATGGTGAATAAACACAAAGTCTAGAGTCATGTTAGGCACAGCATCATATCTTTTATAAAACAATATCATAAAAATGCTACAAATACACTTAAACAATCATGCCAAATGCATTGACTTACATTTTTACTATATGTTTGTACATTTTATAAATAGTTTTTTTATTGAGACTTTTGCTTAGGACAGTCATACTGGATTTTCACACTTTAGAGCCCCAATAATGCTTCACTGTTAAAACATTACTTTTGATATATATTTTTTTGTTTTTAACAAAAAGTGATGTCTCTTCTTTGTCCCTGACACGAACAATATAATAGAGCTGTTCTATATGGCCATTTCACTGTAGCATACCAATAAAAGCCAAAAGATCCAATATGTCAACAATTATGCAGCTTAGAAAGATGAGTGCAGTTGAACCATATAAATCCATCCAATTACATCCTGTCAGTGCTGCCATGCTTCACCGTAGAACTCCTTTAGTTAAGAAGCTATATTTTGATCAGTTATCAGCTCTTTTCGTCCATGTTAACGGCCTCATCATCATGACCACCTTTCACTTCAATGGTGCTCTGTTACTGTAACAATTTGGCTCAAAGTGGGTGAGAGAGAGCATAAAGAAGCAGGGAAGGGGGATGGGGGGTAGGGGGAGATCAGGAGAGTGGAGGGTGTGTTGGAGTGTCAGAGCTTTTATATTAATGTTTTAAAACATCACATCTCAGTTTACATAAGATGGACGTAGAGCCAGCCGTTGAACAGATCTCCTCTCTTCTTGCTTGGAGGATTACATGTTTTTTGTGGGTTGGTAAAATGCCACAATCCTTGGCTTTATGATATCTGTTCAAACACAATTAAATAAACTAAAAACATGCATTTTTTGAGTGGTGGTCAAACAAAAAAATGAAAAACAAGGCTGTTTTTCTCAGTTCATAAAAAGTTGACAATTTGGATCCTGTTTTGATAAGTTTATCCACTAACAATGGTTAGAAATTAAAAATAGTTGGTCCTAATTAACAATAATATAGTTCATTAGAGTAATTTTGTTTTAACTTTATACAGGAAAGGGATGCTTTGTTACTACACTGCAACAGGCCACAATGCATTTACGCTTAAACAGATTCACATGTTGGAGCCTCCCAGTTAAACCACAGTCTTGCCCTGTTGGCTGCGAGTGGCTCCACTGGACAGCTGGGAGGAGAGCGCTTTTCTCAAGGGTGATGGGGGACAAGATCCACAGTCCTCGTTCTGTTCTTCTAAAGTTCAGCAGAAGACAATGTGAGCCTCAGCAGTTTGAGTTACACAAATCAAACGGGTGTCTTCCACTGTTTTATTACTGAGCCACTGCAGAGGGACAGTAACACACAGAGGAAATTTGGTACAAATAAGACTGTAACTTTTCATTATGGACTCATTTAAGGAGGATAGGGTGATATATATTCACTTTCCCTGTTCAGACAAGATATCCTGAGCATCCAGGAGAGTTTTATCAACCATCTGTAGAAGCTGTTTGAATCAATGATTCCCATCAGAAGCACAACTATTATTCTGTCACTGCGTTTCAGAACAGAACGGGGTGACTGGGAGTGGGGAGGAATTTGTAAAATTTTATATACCATTATCATTTTACAGGGGTTTTATTTGCTGCAGCTGTTTAAGCAAAGGTCACAGTGTATCGTATTTGTTTAACATAAGGGAAGTCAGTGTCTCAACATTATTACTTAAAAGCACTGGCCATTGTACATAGACCTACTTATGCTCTTTTGGTAGAAGCTCACTAATAGTGAACATAAAAATAAGAAGAAACTTTTGATGTTCCCCACTGTCTTAATTATACACAACTTGATGGCAGGTAAAACATATTGGGGACGACTGTAGCCCAGCGAGTGAAGTCCATTAATTGTAGGAGTTATGGTTTAGTCCCCAGTTCATCCTGTCCACACGTCAAAGTCCCTTGAGAAAGACATTTAACCCCAGATTTCTCTCGTTGAACCAGCCAGCACCTTGCATGGCTTTGTCTAATGTCTTCATGGCATTATAACCTAAGGCCCAGTAGAACATAAGCAGTGGAGTGTAGCATTTACACCTATTCAGTATGTAGAACACACATACACACAAACACACAGTTCCTAACTGTTACATTTCTTCCTGACCAGACCATCATCCACCATTTGAATTAGAATTAGTACCTAAATAGTGTCCGCTGCCATAATGGAAACCATCTACAGGTCTCAACTTGTTAGAGCACCTTGACCATGTGATGCCAACTTACACTGTTGAACAAGACTAAAGACTGAGTTCAAATTCATAATTTCTAGTTGAGAAAAAACAATGGATCTTGAAAAACAACAACAAAAAACACAGAATAAAAAGCCGAGGAGAACAGAAAAATCAGAATCAGAAATACTTTAATAAATTTGTAAAAAGAGAAAAGAACAATGGTGGCACAATCCTAAAAGAAGCAACTTCTGCAGCTGGAAGCAGACTCGATCTCTTGAAACCATCACGTTCATGCTTGTTTCAGCAGCTCACCACACTTGGGCAAACTTACATTGTATGGAAACTACAAACCTTTTTTTCTTCACCAAGGACACCGCAGTAGAAACTTATATACTTGGAACTGTAAGTGCTTCTAATTATGTAATCATTCTCAGTTACTCTGTGTGTGTTATGATACAGAGTAGATGTACAGGGCAACAAGGGTCATAAAATTGGTTTTGTTTACTCATATTCCTGTAAACCCACAGGCATATACTATACATTGTATTGTTTTATATCAGGTTGTATTATATGATGTGAAAAGAAAGCAAAGCAACAGAAACCCTGTTTGAGCACAAGTACAGGTTTAACCTGGGAGAGAGGTCAAACTTTCTCTTCCTGTGGGAACCCACACTGGTGGGTGTGGTGCTTGTATGTTTGTGCTTCCTGAACAACAATCACAATGCAATAGAAAACAGCTTCCCAGTAATACACACTAACTGGTGAGTGTGCATCTGAAGGGTTGCATGTGTGTGTGTGTGTGTTTAGACCAATAGAAATAAACACAGGGTAACAGTCTACTTGTCTACAATGTTGTACTGTACAACACATAGAGTGAGTGTTAATTGATTTCTGTGGATCACTTCCTGTTGTGTAAACTTCATCTGAATTGTGTGCATGACATAGTGATATCACTTACAATGTGTATATTTGGGTGTGTGCTTGTGTGTGTGAGTGAGTGAGTGAGTGCATGTTTGTGTTTGAAAGAGAAAGGAAGTGTATGTGTTTGTGTGAATGGGTGGGTGGTAAGTATTGAATGTGAGGTGTGTGTGTGTGTGTGGTGTCATTGACAGCTGTCATCTCCCATGTGTGGGGAAAAATACCTTCCTTCTTCTCTACAGGGGGTATGACACACAAACAGACACTCACACATGAACAGACACGTACAAATATCTGAATGATTTATTTACAACCATTTCAAATACAAATATCACACCGCCTGAACAATAAACTGACGAGTCTGAAAAGACTCACAGTTCCACATGTGCTCATTTGACAATCATCACAATACAAAATGGATTGGCAGCAACTGTGAAACACAATATCACACAGTGATGTGTATGCACATGTGCACACACTCACACACACACTGTCAGTGTGGTTGGGATTGCTGCTGGAGCAGACACACTCCGTCAAACAGAGCCCTGTAGTTTACAGTGTGATCACATCATGCTGTTGATTGGCTGGC
This sequence comes from Enoplosus armatus, assembly GCF_043641665.1. Classification (NCBI taxonomy): domain Eukaryota; kingdom Metazoa; phylum Chordata; class Actinopteri; order Centrarchiformes; family Enoplosidae; genus Enoplosus; species Enoplosus armatus. The sequence continues at coordinate 19,082,052 of NC_092188.1, read as the reverse complement.
CAAACTAAAAGAGTTCACTCTGGGACAATACTCAACTGCTCTGTGTGTCTGTATATATTTCAGTGGGTGTGTGTGTGTGTGTGTTTGCATATGAGTAAAAACACCTACTCTCTGCACACTCAAAGCATTTCAGTCTAATTTTTTACATTTCATGTCCAGATTTCCAGATTGTAGACTTTCGGATGTTTGCTTACATCCTTATACTAAAAAAGACTACGTTGAAACCTTGTATATGGGTGGACCGTGTGTGGTCGATTTGCTGAATTCATCTGAGTTCATCTGGAATCTTCTGTAGTGGTCCCAATAATATTTGTTCTTAAAGTGTACTGAAGTAGCATATCACATGACACGGTTAAGCTACGTTTGAGTCAAAACATGTTATAATGTTATGCAGTTGCGAGAACAATACTGTCCATTCATATCTGAAGATGTTTGATTTGACAGAGAACTTATAATGAAGCAAATGACACTCAGTAATAGTAAATGGTAGAGTTTATTAGCCAGTATATTACACAGTTTATACAAGGGGAAAGGTATGAGCATGACATTCAGTATGTAAAGTTGAAAGTATTTTGTTCTTTTTGGAGCATGTGTATTAAAAGAAGCGAGTTTAGGTTGTAATTGTTTCAAAGGGTTCCTGTAGTATGGTTAGGGTTAGACACAAAAAGAGCTAGTGATGTTTTCTGTGCATTTTCCTGCCTCATGGACTTGTGAGTATATTGATTTCTGTCATTGGAATAGTGGTTCTAATTAAATGTATTACAAGACTAATACTAATGCATCACTAGAGGCCTAAGTGGCCTTAGAAGGTGGAACTCTGTGGTAGCCACAGAATTAAACTTGTGGATGTTATCAAATAATGTTTGCTAGTCATCAAATAAAATCTCCTGTTGCTCCATACATTCAGTGCCTCGTCATGAGATATAAGGACCTGCAATACAACGTCAAACAAGTGCATCACAGAGGTGCTTATGATTTGATTCCTTCCTCCTTCCAGATTGATTAATTCCTCTTTCATGTTTGATGTAGAAGAATGAGAATGGCCATTTTATGACTATAGTTGAGTCTCACTTAAAAGTTTTTGAATCCTCCATTATATTGGCACTGAATGAAACACGTTGTGAGAGAATGACAGATATTATGTAAGTGTGTGTGTGTTTGTGTTTCTGAGAGTCTTCCTGTAACTGCCAGTAATTCATGGAAGTTGCTGCACTGTTGCCATGAAGTCCACAGAAATCCACAGAACTCCACACTGTATATTGTATACATACAGCAAACTCACAAGCAAATGACTTCACAGATGCAAGCATGCACACGTGCACGCACCAACAGCTGTGTGAGTTTAATTTGGGTTTCAGTTTTCCATGAACATACAGCAGACTCCCATCTCCTCTCTCAGCGCAGGAGACGGCATCAGCCAAAACCAACACACTGGCCGTGTGTGTGTGTGTGTGTGTGTGTGTGTGTGTGTGTATGTGTGTGTGTGAGAGAGAGGGACAGGGAAGACAGAGAGAACAAGAGTATGAATGAGCAAAATGTGCATGTGTGTGTGTGCGTGCATGTTCACACATACTTCTTTGTATTTACATATGCAATCATGCACGTGAGCATGTGTGTGTCATTTCATAAAGATGGCAGCCTCTCAAACCCCTGCAGATAAAAAAAACATGACTAATTCAACTGGGGAATCATCTTTTTTGCCTCTCAGTTCTCTCCCCGTCTCCTTCCTCTCTGCTGGCTGGATATTGTGATGCAGCAATTACCCTCAACGTGAGATTTATGGAGTGGCTTACACTAACTGTAATGTTTGTGAAGGTTGTTGGGGGTAGGGAAGGACGCTCGTGTTTCACGGCATGGTTCCACTTAACAATCGACACATCACTGGTAAAAATCACGCTGACCAAACAATATTAATGCTGATTCTGATTTGAACCTGTACCAGCAGGGATGAGCAGAGATTACAGGCTAGATCGCCAACACTGGCCATATTGCTGACTGTTTAATTTAGTCCTTTTTGTCGAGTCAGGTCAAAATCATGTAGTACATATGTAAATATTAAAACTTGAAGAATGGCAGTGAGGTCAGGGACATCTGAGAGTCTGAGACGAGGAGAATCCTCTCAGCACCCAGGAAAGTATTTCTCTGTATGTTCCCTGGATGTTCTCTTGTCTACGAGGTCAAACTGTTAAAAACTGTCAAATGTATTCTCTTGACTTTTAAAGCTTTCTAATAACAATGGATTAAACCCCCAGATAACTGTCACCTTACTCTGCAGTTCCCCTCAGCTCTACAGAGCCTTGTAGCGTCTTTCAGCTCATTGTTTTGGTTTTCCAGCCAGCAACTTTAATGTTTTGGTTCACTCAAACCGTCCTCATCAGGGGCATTTCCAGGCAGCTGTTTCCAGAAAAAACCCCACAGTACTCTATTTTCCCAGCATTAAACATCAGTCAGACCAAGTTAGCAAATATCTGGTGAACATTGTAGAACATTTAGCAGCTAAAGAACCAGATATTTCCCTCAGAAGCTGGTGGGAACTAAAACAGAGCTAAAAGGAGAGCGAATATCAGACTTACAGTTGTTGGTAGGAACAACTCCAAATGAATGCTTTATAAACGCCTTATGGACTTTATGAGGTGAAAATGATAGGTGGCCACAACAAATGACAATACTCACACAATACTGAACACTTTTTGCATGTAAATGTGTATGTGTTCTTTTGCAGTACATGTTGGGGAAGTTACCTGTTTGCCCGGATCCGTCCAAGTTACAAACTAGACATTTACAAATGAATGAAGGGAAATTTTGCAATCTGCATTTCATCATGACCATTTTATGTAATTTTATCATTAGCTAAAATGTATTCATCCATCAGCTATAGTCACGAATCCAAACCTAGCTGACATTGACAATCTCACTCCAGCCGGTTGTTGAAAGTTGACAACCCTGCTGTGTTTTTCATGAAGGAGTGGCTTTGTGGCTTCCTCTAATTTGGTTTGGGCAGCGTGAGACAGAGCCTGAAAGCTCGTGTCTCACACCAAGAGCATGGGAGTTGGCAACCCTGCCAAAGCAATTGAACAAATGAGATGTGTTAAGTAGTGAGCTTTAGAGGTCCTGGTTGGTGGATTATTTTACCTTCGGACAGAGTCGAGCTAGCTGTTTCCCCCTGCTTCCAGTCTTTATGCTAAGCTAACTGTCTCCTGGCTGTAGCTTAATAGTCAACGAACAATTATAGGAGTGGTATCAATCTTCTCATCCAACCGTCAGCAAGAAAGTGAATTTGTGTTTCTCAAAATTCATTTCATATAGACCCACTGTTAGTTAAGTGTGCATTGTAAGGTGTATTGTGTAGAAAAACGGAGAAAAAATACATAATGTTTTGGAGAAAAACGTTGTTGGGACATCATCAATAAAAGTCTGACATGGTAATAACTGTACCTTAGTCTAAACACAAATGACAAAGGTGTCCCCTCTGGCAGTGTTTGACCCCTCTGGGATGTCAAGGGGTCAAAGACAAGCCTGAAACCTGAATAATGATAGGAAACTGGTTAATGTTGTTATTCACCATGATGTCTCTGAAACTGAAGAGAGTCACACACAATACATTTAATATGGAAATGTTTTTGTCTTTTTTTTATTGCCTGTGCATGTTGGCATGGGTGTGTCTGTTTTTTGTTTGTTTGTTGTGTGTGGTGGGGCTAATGAGGTTGAGTGATGCCTTTTGCATCTTCCAGTAACAACAGAACACATCATGTTCATCAGTGTTTCCAGGCCTCTGTCTTTTGTTTGGTGTAATGTTGACGTTTGTGAACAGATGCAGCTCTGACTCATGCACAGGACCCAGATAGTAAGGAGAGGAGGCCACCAGTGGATTCGTGTTTATAAGAGTGAGATCTGATCAACCTTGAGCTGTGCGCTGTCTGTTATTGTAGAATCCCTGCACAGCTCTAGCCAAACAGCTTTCTCAGTGTGTTTACATCCACAGCACTCTCACTCACGCCGCATCCTTTCATCACAGAGAATGACCAAGGCTGGAGGCAAGGATACACTGAGTGACTTTGCCACACTACTTTGTGTTAATCTTTATTTTTCTTCTTATCTTTGATGTGTATTCATTTTAACTGAGCCCAAATCCCTTCAAAGGTTTAGAATGAAAAGCGCTAGTTCCTGGATGTCTTAGTGGTAGTGGTGAAAGGTACTGAAATGTATTTTAAAGAGAGACTCTGATCTTTGGAGGAGGGGAAAAAGGGGGCAGGAATGTCAAAACCTGGATTTACACAGAAAATAAACTATCCACATCACGGATTTGAGCTCAGTGTACAAGGATTTTCAATCAGAGAACAGTATAAAAGGAATAAAGCAGAGGTTGCACGTACAATCCAAACCAGGGGGGAATACAGAGAGATGATCTTTCTCTGATCCCCTTGGTGGTCACACATTCCAAAAGGCTGAACGTAATGTCCGACCTTAAAACCCCACTTTGGACAACTACGGGCCACATGTGCTGACCTTGTCGGTTTCCGTGCGATCTCAGCCATGAAAAAAAACAAAAAAGACATATTGGTTCACACAGCATTTAATGAACATGACAGCCACAGCACTTCAAACCAGCCCACCTACTGTACATCCTGAATAGGCACTCTGGAAGAGGGACATCTATAAGGCAGATTCTGCAGGCCAAATCCACAAACCTGGTGCAAGTGATCACCTGTATCCATACATTCAGAACCAGAATCCCACAACACCAGTATCAAATTCAAACAGACCGGGAGTCCACTGTCCTCTATACACATTTCCAAATCCACGGTCTGTAAAATATGCAATTTCAGACACCTGTAAAAAGAAATCACATCCATTGCATCACATCCATTACCAGTATTTTTATGTACATTTTTGTATTTACATTTATTTTTTTATTTCCACCTTGATACTGTTGGGCCTCTTCTTATTAAGATATGTTAAGATATTTCCTCACAAGAGGAGTTTTAAAGTGAATTTTACCTTTGCCCATGCACCGCAGACTACATTCTTGGGATTACATCTCAAGCACATAGTTCGACCCTCTCTTAACCTAACCCCAACCATCCCCCTCCCCCCATGCCTTATCCTAACCCACCTTAATCCCCATCCCTTACTCCAATAACATATTTGTAGCCCATGGGACCAGCATCTCACAAGCATAAAAAATTGATTTGTTTAAAAAGCTAAGCAGGGTTTAACCTGATCACAGCCTAGATGGGAGACTGCAGAAAACAATAAGGAGTATGCTAGGATCACTCCTTTATTCCCAAGGCCTAACCAACATCTTTAAAATGGATTTTTCAAAGAAGATTTTTTATCATTGGAAGAATGTTATATTGAATTGTGCTTGTGCCTGTACCCTGATCTATATTGCACATAATTTGGGATGATTTGGGGATTTTCTGCCACTAAAAGGTGAATTGTTGTTTGTGAAGCAGAGAGTAAGAGTCGTATATGGAACCGACTCAAATGTCGCACTTGGTGGACACATAATATACTATCCCAGCAAGCGAGGCAAACTGGCCTAATGAGATCACTAATATTAAAACTCGATATTTCATATATCATCGTTCTGAATGGAGGAAATTGTGCAAGTGGCAAATGAAAAACCAGTACCTCTATGCATTTGTAAATCATTTGTAAATGTTTCAACCACATAATATCCAATCATTTATCAATCATTCACAAATGTTCATAATTACTTCAAAAGACTAATGATAACACCAAACCGGCTATTGATCTATTGCTGATGTAAATAAATAGTTTCTTTGAGTAGAGCATTAATAGGTTTTCTGATGATGTACAACAGATGTGATTTGATCATAACTATAAAGTATTAAGAAACTGCATACAAGGCATTTTAGTTGGTTTTCTCATTGCAGTAAGGTAACATCAAAGCACATGGACAGCGTTACTCTTCTCTGTCATCCACATTATCATGACTGTATCAGTGGTTGGCAGCAGCAGAAATTGTCTTTATACCATATTCCTGGGATGAACACCTCAGCGTTACCCCTTTCTTATGACCACTTTTTTTTTGCTTATGTTCACTCCTGACCTACTTTTTGCTCTACTCCCCACAGGCTCATCAATCAGAACTAACATGCAGCTCTTTGGTAATATCAGTTTTCACAGATCTGCTCAGAAACACTTCCAACAATACAAGTACAGTAATGGAGATCAATAAAAAACAAATGTGAGTATATGCCAAGATGGCCAAACACACAATGACAAATTGTGCAATCCTTGTGTGCACATCCAGCTCACATCCACCCAACTTTAACGTTATGGACCTACAGTACATGTACACTGGAGACATAGTCACATTGGTTGACTTACTCTTATTCCCTGAAGACTTTACATGACCTAACCCCAACCCTTACCCTAATCTTAACTCTTAAACCAAGTCTTAACCCTAAAATTTAAAGGGAATAGTTCAACATTTCGAGATCAAGGTCAATACCACATTCATATCTGTCCATTGAGCTACAGCCAGGAGACAGTTAGGTTAGCTGAAGTCTAGTCTTCTGACGTATTTCCCAAAATGTCTATTCCTTTGATGTTTAACTTTATGGTGACCTGGGTTTGTCCTTTAATGGGAGGTGAGTCCACGCTGTACTTGTGGTTTCGTAATGGAGGTGGTTGTGAGGATTTTTCAAGTCTTAAACAGGGAATGGTTCATTGGAAATGTTTTGATCTTAAAACATCCAATACATATAGGTATCATCAAAGGATTTGTCTGATTTTTTGCCACACCTCTGGCTATCCAAGAGATTATCATGTCTAGCCACCAACTAAAAGTGCCTCAAGCCATGTGGATCAGTTTAAAAAAAGGTATTATGCAACCTATCATAAAGGTCCAAGCCTTGCTCCTCAATAGGCCTGAGTGTCCGCCCTTCTGAAGTGTCCTTGAGCGCCAGTCCCATGTAAATCAAAGCCTGGATAAGAGCAGAAGCTGTCAGAGCGTGGGTCCTGACCTGACCCACAGTTTGAGAAACACTGTCTCTCTCCAGTCTTTTCGATTTTCTCACAGTTATCCAGGAGGAACACCCTGGTGAGTATCTACTCTGCCAGACCTCTACATATGTTGGCCAGACAGAAACACACACACATTTAGTCCAGGTTGTGGAAGCAGTAGCACCACACCCTGCAAGACAACCAGATTGTCAATGAATTTGCCAGACTCATTTATAGGCAGGGCTTTGTGCACAAATGTATCCTTTATTCTCTTTCCTCTTTTGTCGAATTTTCAATCAACAGAAAGGATTGGACATGGAAAAGTCTGTGTTTTTACAGAAAATACTAAGGCACCAAGTTCGGGATGTGTGCATGGGGAAGAGGTGGTGGTCCTGTAGGTGGAGGTTCCATGGTGACCTCTTGCAGTTGTAGCCGGCCTCCAGTAGACTGGCAGATGTAGGTTAGGATGACAGCAGCAGACAACAGAGAGTGGTTTAGAGAGGTCACTCTGGGGTTAAACACAAGCAGGGTGGGTCAGTTTTTCCCTGCCGGGAAAATATCAAAGCTCACATCTGGAGCCCCTCCCTCACTACGTAGGAATAGCTTTCAATAGTTCTTAATAACTTATCAATATTACCTCTATTCTGGCTTTGGTAGAGGGCACTTCCATGGTTGTCCAAAATTGTTGACAGTCTGCTTATCATGACTCAAATGATACATTTATCCAATTTTCACAGGGAAGAACTAATAATTTAACATAGTTCCACATCACCTACTGAGAACATGATACAGATGTTAGAAAAACATATGTACACAAACAATGTGTAAAACAGAGTTATGATAAAACAGCAGATGCGATCATAGGCCAAGGGTGGCTTGTAGGAGAAACAGTTTCATCAGCAGAGCTAGCTGTGAAGCAAGCGCTCTGAGCGAGCGGTCAACAGTGATGATAACAGTGCTACTGAGAGTAGCAGCAGATAAAGAGGTTTAAACTGTTCGATTGTTTGGTCTGACCCTGGGCTGGGCTGGGCTGCTAAAATAGGGCTAAGAGAAGACAGCCAAGAAGATAAATGTTTGTTGGAAAGACGGACTGAGACGGAGGGACTCATAATGACCAGAGGTGTCAACCACACAAACACAAGGAGTTGCAGAGACAAAGGACTCCAGGGAGTCCTTTTGGTGTTTTAGAGTCCCACTGAAAGTAGTTTTACAGACTTCCCTTTGAAAAGTACTCCGACCACTACCTCTGTGTGGTTTATGATCAGTATCTGGTCAGCAATCTCTCTCATTTCTGCAGAGAAAACTAAACCAGTTCATTAATCACCAGAGGACTAAACGAGTAACAACACTGATCATACATTATAAAATGACAAAATCCAGTTTTTACTGACTACTTTTAAAATAATCCATATATCAGGTTGGCAAGATGTTTAGACCTATTCAGACCAGTAACTGCAGAGAGGTAAAGCTCAGATCCCACCCACCTCTTGTGGGAAACCAGCACATAATGGTTCACTCTGCCTGGCAACCAGCCCAAAATAACAGTCTGGATTGAGGATAAGGAATTTGTGTGAGATTTAAAAGAAGTCTACAAGTCAGTTCCGCAACTGGACCAGTGCTTTAGTTGTGGTTACTGTAATTTGGCCCTTCGGATATCATGTTGATTGTGGTTCCAGGGCAGGTCCCATCAACTGTAAGCAAAATTAGGATAGAATTGTCCATTGCAATGATGCGACGATTTACAAAAGGGTGAAGAGATTATGTGTAGCACTGAGAAGGGATATAGATTAATTAAGTGGAGCGGCTGTGGCTCAGGAGGCAGAGCAGGTTGTCTACCAATCGCAGGGTTAGTTGCTGGACCCCCGGCTCCTCCTGTCCACAGGAACACCAAATTGTTCCTGATGGCCAGGCCAGCTCCACCACCATAGGTGTATGAGGGAATGGGTAAATGAGGCAGAGCTCCACGGTTGCATCCTGAGCTTCAGAGAGCGTCTCTCCTCGTCCCTTCTAAGCCTCCCTTTTAAAAATCTGACAGTGCATGAAGCAGTACTGAAACTTGCATAGCGTTACTGTAATTACAACAGTGGGTCCTGCTGTGTTTACCCTCTGCCTGCTAGGGTCGTCACAGAGGCTGCATGTTGGGTTTCCGAGAAAGCCGGAAGAGATAAATGAGAATGCTACATTATATGAGCCATATAATGTATGTCTCATTAGAGTATAGCCTTTAGTAGCCATAGTTTATTGGTAGTGCTTGAGCAAGATATGTAATCCTTGATAAATGTATTATTGTTTGCTCCAAAAACAAAGAAATATTAACTAAACAGAAAAATCAGCAATCAGAAAACATCAACGTCAATGTTTGCTCTTAAAAGCCATATTTGTCAGTAATGCTACAAAATGGAGTCAAATTTGAAATAAATACCTTCGTTGTAAATTCCTGTGTGAAACAAGAATCCTGCAGAGTCAACTGTGTCAACCTGACTCCACTGTGAGACGACCTAATCCTTTGACCTCTTCTGAGGCTTCTGCTCCTCACCTTCCTCCTTACAACACTTATTACTTCAGACCCCCCTGCCGGACTGCAGTCTTCAGACTTTACTTTATTGGACACTGGCTACATATTATTGCTTGGCTTGCTTAAGGGCAGTTTGACAGGTTGCTTTGTCTGACACAGGTTCATGCTCTGAACAGATGTCTCACTTGATGAAAGCCGACCGTGGAGGATCCGTGGACAGACATAAAAGGACTTTTTAACAGGACTACAGTTACGGAGGCCCGGAAGTGCAAAACACAACAACAAATTACAAAACACAAAAGCTTTGTGATTTGCAATTGTGAATTGCTATTGTGTTTTCTGATTTGTCGTTGTGTTTTGCACTTCTGGGCCACCGTACTGAACAGTTTGCCATCAGAGAAACTATACTCACACAGGATTTGTCACCCTTGTTTGCACTGATTCAAATGTCAATTTTTTCTTGAAGTAGTTAAATTCAAGTTTCCTACACAAGCTAAATATAATGTATTATGGTACTATGAAAGAGAGTGTACTGCCAACCACATGACATTAAGGATAAGGTTGTCACAGAAAATCTCCTCTACAGATTTAGTGGGTTGAGAGTAACATGAGAAACAAGTGTTCAACATGAGGAACACATTTACTTAGCAGAACTGTAATAATGTGTGTGTGTGTGTGTGTGTGTGTGTGTGTGTGTGTGTGTGTGTGTGTGTGTGTGTGCATGCAGGTGTGCACCCAACAAAGTAATTATCAAATAGACTCTGCAGTCTAATATGTCTCAGTATGATGATCTTTGACTTTAACACATTTAGGCAACCATGGTCTATTTAGTTCAGCAGGTGTAGTGAGGTCTGCTTGCATGCACATATGTGTGTAACACTTCAGTAAGCTTGAGACCATAACAGAAAAGGAGGGACAGAGCCAAAGAAAGAGAGTGACAGTATTCCTTGTCTGATGAATGCAGCAGCTTTTTAAGAAAGCCAGAAATAACCTAAACCTCCAGGCCTGTTCCCCCACAACTGTAACCTGACTCAGCACGATGACATTTGAGGCGAATTGCCTTCCGCCACGTCACGGTCAAATCGATTATCCTCAACATCTCTGTAACATAGACCATGTTTACGAAATCAAAGTCAAACTGTCTGGCGCGGCCTCCCTCATAGAATTTTGCACAGATACAGAAACAGATACAGAGAGAGAGCTGTAAGTCTGACTTAATGTGAGATGGAGTCAAGAGTGAAGGAGACCATACGATATTATGTGACAGACAGAGAACAGCACTAAGTGTACAGTAAATGTGGAGCACTAAGAAACTTAGACACAACAGCGCTACAGTATTTTGAGAAAGCAACCTTGTAACGAATCCCAAGGTTATACCAATGAAACTTTATGTTAGCCAGAGGCAGAGACAAAATACTCATGGGAAAGTGAAGTTTGATTGTTTTTCAAGGCGTTAGCTTAAAGTTGGGCTGAAAATCTAAATTCTTGTTTGCTAAGAAATCAGCATGTAAGGTCTTGGACATATGTATTAAATTGCTAACAGTACATAACCAACGCTATGTGTGCTTGTTGAAAAAGGGGGAAAAAACATCTTCAAGCACACAACAGAAGTTGATGGCGGTCTCCGGGCAAAACTGATGCCTCAAATGTCTGTCACCCACCCAGAGGCTTGAAGCTTAGACACAAATACAACCAAAAACTCTTTTAAAAAATAGAACAATATGCACAATTGTTGCAGTATCATTATAGTATTTCCTTACATAAGAAATTCAAATTCAAATTTCAGTTCAACTTTAAGATTCCCAAGACACAACAAGGAACAGTTTTAAAAGGTAACACAAATGCATGTCCAAAATCAAACATAACCTGAGCATAAACAACCTCAATCGCAGAACAAACAATGTCGATCATTGGGACCGCTGTCACTTCTGATGCAGACCTGCAGACACGACCTGTTGTTCACTGAGGCCCAGTGGACCACAGGTGACCTTGTGTTACATAACCTACACAGACAGGCTCAGCTTTGTATCATGGGGCGAAAAATATCCATTTCACTTTGGGAACTCGGCTCTTCTCATTTTCTCCTTCTTCATATCAAACTGTCAGATCGCACTTTCGCCATGCAGATCTACATCTTCCTGCCTGAAGGATAACAATATTAGGGTTCCATAATAACTTTGCTATGCTCCTAAATATGACCTAGTTTTTCTTGTCATATCGCTCTGCCAATCTGAGGGGCTGCCTGTATTGAGTTAGGGAGATTGACGGGTTGGTGTGCTTGGGGGGTCTAAGCTGCCTTCTGTGTTACCACACACTGTCTGGCTTGGCTTACATATCCCATTAATGGTGGGAAGAGAGATAGTCAAAGAGGGATGGAGGGGAATGGAGGGCTGGTAAGAGTCAACAGAGGAAGAGAAAGGGATGGATAGAGGAATTAAAGTGGAAGGGGGTCAGAAAGGAAGAAGAAAATTGGAAGCAGCAGATTAGGAGAGGCCCGAGGATAGAGATGGGGATGTGGTATGGAGCAAAGATGGGAATGCAAGGACAGAAGGATGGAGGTGAAGAAGTTTTTGTACTGTCACAAAACCTCTCAAGGTACTGCCTTCGGTGGACTCCAGTGGACTTTGGAGACTATGGTTTGCATCCTTAGTCCCACGTGTGGTTACATTTGGGCATCAACAGCACTTTGGTTTAAGTTAGGAAAACATTGTGCTTTGGATTACATGTTACAGTAATACAGCAAACATGTCTCATGCTTCTAGTCACTTTTTCAGAATTTAATATTTTAGTATTTCAGTCCATGGTCTTTCCCAAACCTCAACCAGGTGCTGTGAGTGTTCCCCTTAAAATATATTTGCTGTTGCAAATTTGTGGTATGTAAACGTAATTTCCAGGAGACAGGGTTGGTATTAAATATGATGATGAAACATGTTGGAATAATAACTTCCCCATTTCCATTTTCACAGTGCATTATTTCTACTGGCCAACCATCCATACCCGCATGATCAAAGTTCATCAAAGGTAAACTCCCGGCTGAAGATCACCACCCACTGGAAAGTTATGCCTGAATTCATCTGACATGATTAAGATATATATTTTGAGTAAATGGGAATTGAAGCAAATTGAAGGACAGAGGAGTCATGTGGTCAGGGAGGGTGTCAACAGTCAACATGGTCTACTGTATTTTGTTATTAGGTTTGGAGGACTTGTTGAGAAAAAGATGATGACAGGAAATTAGTAGGTGAGATGGCAGGTTGATGGAAAGGTGTAGGGGATCAGAGTGGCAGGAAAAAGACTGATTAAGGTGACACAAAGGAGACAAACAGGGCTTGAGAGAAGGATGGGAAACGGGGCAAAGCCGAAACGGCAATTGGAGGTTTGGAGCTGAAGAGGGAAGAGGAAATTGAAACCATGTGCAGGTTGACATGAATTTTATTCATGTCAACCTCTCACTGAGAGATAGAATAAGATGGTAGAAAGGAGAGATGGGTTATTGAGTGAAAGAGAGATAACAGTAGGGTCAGTGGTGTGGTTATCCTCAAAGCCTCTATCTCTCAGTGAGATACCACCATCTGAAAGTCGGCCAAGGGGGGGAAACACTTATGGAGTTAATGCCTTTAATGATAAATAGTGCTTGTAGGCTTCTCTGGTTTGCGTTTCTGAAAGTAAAAACACACCCTAATAAAGACCACGGGGACAAAATTATGGTTCTATATTTTCAGCCAATCACATTCTTGAAACGTACAACTGATTCTGAGATGGCCTAGATTTCATTGAATGTATAAACACACTGATATACTGAAGCTAGGTTTAATCGTTAACCTCATAAAACATTTGATGGGCATTTTCAAAAATCAAGTGCTGCAGAAATAATGCTTTGATGTTTAAGGTAAATAAATCAAGAAAAAAATACAGGCCTGGGTGTTATATAATGTTGACCATACAGCACTTCTTGTTTTGTTTTTTTGTTCAAAGCAGTAAGTATTAGTATGTTGTAGTACTTAATCCATGCTCAGGAGAAGATTTAGGGGTGGGGCAGGAGAGGTGCCTGGAGGTGTGGATGGGACAAACCTTATCCAGCATGCAAAGAAGTTAGACCACTGATCTATAAAAAATAACTCAAAAACTAAACAAATTAGAATATTGAACCAAAAACAACAATACTTCTGCTTACCTTGTTGGAACAATAATTCTATCGTAGTTGGCCGTCCATACGGTCAGATCCAGTGCCTATCAGTTATGAATGTCCATGAACATTTCATAGGGATTCTAATGGTTCATTTACTGTTCCCTAGATCCCAGTATGACATCTTCTCTTTACATCATTTAGCGTTTTTCAGGGAAAAGTCTGTAGGGTAATGTAACTAAGGCTGTGTTCAGACAGACAATAGCACTGCACGAAAACACGAAGCGCTGTCATTCATTTGAATGCGGCCAGGTGCCAACGCAGAGGGCTCTGGCAATAAAGTTTAACCTCAACTTTTGATGCAACACAATGCAACTGTACTCATTCCTGGTAGGCTGACATGGCTGGTGCATTTCTCTTGTTTATCTGGCCTACATCGCAACAGAGGACAAACTGATTGATGACGTTCCAGAGTTGTAAAATCCCATTTTATACTATTATAAATTGTCATCTGATAAATCTCACGGATCTCTCAAACTGGCCTACCTGGGCTGTATTTCTTGTGTCTTCACATGTGCTGGTTGTGCCCTCTGAAATCAAGCATTTTCCACACAAGAGATAATTTTCTCTCAGCATGCCTCAGCAAATTTAGTAGACAGTATAACTGTTGAGCCATGTACATTTTTCATGAGACGATACCTAACCCCTTTGGACATTGAGTGATTTGTCAAAGCAGTACATTTGATCACGAGGCTTATATCATTCCTGCTGCACCATCTGCACGTTTGATGCCTGGGATACTGTCGGGTCATAATGTGTATGTGTAGATCAATGAGACATGAACCTTACTGTAGGAACAAAGAGAATAATATAGCCTGAAGAAACGGCCCGATATTAAGATTGATGACACTGCCTATGTCATCCCCTCCTTTTCCCAGTCGCAGTGGGTGCTGTGTAGGGGAGCAAAGGTGCTGTAAATCGTTCCACATACACAAATACACACACACCAACACCACACCACCACTTATACTTTCTCATCAAACAGTGCCAACTTTTTCTTCTTTTTTTAAACAATCTAATTTTGTAAGTTTCATGGGCTACAATCTGCACTTGAGAACACCAAATTGAATTATTTGCGTTGAGGGCCAGTAATTTGGCCCTCGAGAAAAGTTCTTTGATTAATGTACTAGTAGTTAGTGGTAGTATGTCTGTGCGTAACCCCTACTGACTTAAGAAATAAAAGCTACAGGAGCAAAAGGATGGTGCAAAACAAAAAAAATAGAGTAAAAGAGGTTTAGACTGTGGCGTAAATTCAATTTTACTGACTGAAAAATTCATCAAAGTGTGACCACTGCTGGGAGGCGAGATGTGGAAATCGATCACTCAGACTCCTGGTGGCATAACCTGGTTGCCACATGTTGTGATTCATGAAAAGGGTCAGTTTAAGTTCAGTTTTGGCCACCTTTTCAACCTCTCTCCATACATCATACAGTATACGCAAAACATGGTCTCACATGAGAAGCTTTGAAATGTAATATAATGAGGCTGATTACACTCCTGCTGTCTTTGTTCAGTGGCTGTGACAGTAGAGAAACAAAGACAACAGATTTTGGATGTTCTTTAAAAAAAAGTGGGGGGTGTGCCTGCTTCTTGCTTTGACAATATTTATTTCGTAGTACTCTTGTTGTTAGCAGTTATTCCTGGAAATACTCAGTATTACTCAACATCACTTGGCAGCCATTCAAGGCTTCCTTAAAAGATTTATCCTCTAATGCACGGCTTCTTAGCTCAGAACCCCCATTGAAGATATTAAGTCTCATCTCAGGATCAGGTCTAATGAAACTATTCAACCTCTCTTATCATGCAGAAAACCGTTTTGGGTTTTGAACAGTTAAAATGATTTAACATGATATTTCATTGGCTGCAGTGCAGCACAATACTCTACAGACAAGCTTTTGTCTTAAACTGTGATTTGGTTTGGGAAGCCAGTGAATCCAAAACATTCTGGATCAATTAATAACAGGGGTGGTGGTCACACTGTGACGTCGCAGTATAATGCAATACAGGACGCCTGTTGGTGTGTGTGCATGTGTGCTTGTAGCTCTATATCTGCCTGTCCCTGCCTGTGTGTGTGTATGAATGAGTCTCTCCCAGCATTTGTGCGTGTCTTTCTGTGTGTATACGTGTGTGTGTGTGTGTTTGTGTGTGTGTGTGTGTGTGTGTGTGTGTGTGTCTACATCTGTGTGCATATGTGTGTATAGCTCTATATGTTTTTGTAGAAAGCTGCTTTGATGCTTTGAAGGAAACCACAGCTTTGGAAATGTGTCTTTGCATTAAAGAGTCTGGCACAAATACAATAGCAGCGGAATTTCTCAGAAACAACAGAAATCTTTCTTGTGATGAGATCTAAAAATGTGTCTCATGAATGGAGTGCCACTTTACATAATTAACATGTAAAAGTTACAAGCTGTTATGTATCAATAGATGTGGCATCTTTCCACTCCCTGTTCTGCTCACTGAGGCTGTACCAAACAGCTCTGCCATCATTAGAAAAAATGTCTCTCACGTTTTTTTAATCACGTATCCTTTAAGTTTTGTTATCAACTGCTTCCAAGTCAAAGGTTAATTTTAGTATTAGTTAAGTATTTTAGTATTTTTCTGATGAGAGATACTTTTTGAGTTTTCCTGTAGCCACAAATATTGTGATATAATTTATTACATTTTACAGGTATGTTTTATTTCAGTGTTATTTATGATAGCCAAGCCAGGCAGGGACACTAAATATAAGTGTATATGTGTATATGTGCATGTGATGAAATTTGAAAAGATTCCTACAGTATTTACTTTTTACCCATGGATGTTTCAGTGATGAAGCAGCAACTTCTTGTGTCTTCTGAGGCATTTGTTTTATCTAAAGTGATCAATCCTCAGCAGCCAATCAGTAATCACAACCCTTGTAATCAGTGGCTGCACCTGTGCCATGCTACTTGCAGCTCGGGACGGTGATGACATGCAACCTTAACTTAATCACAGTGGTAATGGTCTGGAGGGGGTTATGTTGGTGACATTTATGGCGCTTATCCTTTTATTTGGCCGTTGATCCTACAGTAGATGAAGCCTAACTCATAAAAACATAATGTATATGTAATTTAACATTTCATTATCAATGCTTTAGAAACCTAAACTGTTGTGATCTCAGTTGAAAGAAAACTCAACTACATTATGCCCTCTGTTAGTCTTTGTGTTAAGTCACTCTCAGCCTCCCTTCTGTCTTAGTTTTGACTCGGTCTCACCCCCCCGACCTGAATTTAGGCACAGCACTAATCTAGATTCTACATGGTGGAAATTGATCTAAAACAAATGGAAGAGGATCCTGTTCTCCCAGATGTAAACTGACTGTGATGGACAGATGCTGAGAAAAAAGATACATCAGCCACAACTAACCTCATTAACCTCTCATGCCTCTAATGTCCTCATACCTAACCTCCCTCAAACACAGGGTTAACTACCACAGCTTTTTGAGAGGCAAAGTGGGTTAATTTAGGGACTCACCGTGTGATAGTGTATACCATTTTGACCCTACACCTTTTTGAATTTAAACACAAAGCATGGCTGATTGATTAAGATAGCCTGTGTCCACATGGATTTTAGCTTAAAAATGACTGCATTTAAGGAATTGAATCCTTCTCTTTCTGCACAGTGTTTGAATCTGTCATCGAAATGGCCAATCTGTGATCAGCTACAAGGAGGAAGGCTTCAGAAATGCTGGATATAAACACCCAATCATCACTGGAGACATGACCATCCATGTGTCCTTATTCGTGAACCAGAAAGTAACACACTAAATATTTGTGTTTAGTAATTACATTGAATAATTAAGCAGCTCAGCTGATTGTTTTTCATGGCTCTGCAACTTCCAAATGTCTCCAATTCTGGTTGACATTTCACATATGTTTACAGGTCACACATGGATGAATTTTACAGAGACGCACATCAATGTAGTGTTTGTACAGTAAGCCCTTGTATTGTGAGTTCAGCCAATCGTTAAGAAAAAAAAAGAATACTCAACAACATTCATTTTATGTGATGAGAGGCACCCAGGACCTGAGAGCTACAAGCATGCACACACAAATCCCTAGTAGCACTGCTTGTAATTATGGCCGTGCTTTATGGTTGAGCTGTGCAGCGTTGTCCCATTTATCGAAAGGGAAACCACAACCTGCTATAAACCGTGTGGACGTATTAGTTTGACTTCAAATGAAAGAGTCCTTAATGTGGCTTCTACTCATTATCTCCAAATGCAGTAAGATTTTCCATTAGCCACACCGTCTGTGGTCAACTGTAAACGCTTTGTCAACACACAATTAACAGCAGATTATTGTTCTGGTAAAATATTACGAATAATGGAATGCATGTGTGTCGGTGTTTGTGTGTGTATGTGTATACAGAGTTCATGCATTCAAATTCAGGGAATTATAACCCGTCCAGTTAGAAAACATTGTGCGCAGATCAAGTTTTGTTTCTGTGAAACTCTGGGTTTGAGTCTGTCCTGCTCCCAGGTTGGAGATTAGTGCTAAAAATGGAGCTGGATCATCAAATGCCAGAAAAGACATTTCTCAACACTAGTACACAAAAAACACACCACTGGCTTCTCTGAATTGGATGCACTAGAGCCAAAGCCATTTACTGACTTCATGGGAGTGACTGAGGCTTAAACAGAAATAAATGACGGGTAAAACCTCAGAAGTCTGCAATCAAAGCAAGTTGACATCTTTATGACATAATATTGCTGCAGACAGCCCTGCTTAGTGCTGACACTTCAATCTGCTGTCTTTAAGATAAAATAAGATAATCCTTTATTGATCCCTCAGCTGGGAAATTTGCATTGTTCCAGCAGCATACAGGATAGTGCAATAGAGACATAAGTAGAAAATCAAGATATAATAAATAATCAAGAGACATTGAGAGATTTTATGATATTTTCCTGCTACAGAATACTCTAGTCATTGACTTTGGAATAAATTCTCACAGTCGAGGATGAACTCATTTCAGATTTTGTTTCAACAATGACAGATCCTGAAAGTCGACCTGAAAGTCGACAATTACTTACTTATACCTGACACCCTTCCTGAGTACAGGCCGTTGACAAGGGACCTCCAGAGTTCTCGGCCATTAGCTTTCTTTTCTTTCTTTTCTATCTGATACCAGGTATCCCAGTCTATTGATGTCTTCTTGGAGATCCCGTCGCTAGGTGTTCTTTGGCTGGCCTCTTTTCCTCTTCCCTTGAGCTTGTCTTGTGGTGTTTGACACTGGTTTTCTTTGCGTGTGTGCAATCCATCTCCATCTTCTTCTTCCAATTTAATCTGCTGCTGGTAGTTGTTGTGTCCTCGTCCACAGATCTGTATTGCTGATCTTGTCTGGTCAGTGGGTATTAAGAATTCTTCTGTGGAAAGTTGTTGATAAAGGTTGGCACTTGATTGATTGTTTTATTACCACACAGTTGCTCACAATTACGGTCTGACTAATATGACGTACATGTAAGGTAACGTCTTGTGGGAATCAGTGCTAAGGTTAGCAAACTAGCTTCCACTTTCCAAGTAGGAAACAAACTTATCATCTTGGGTCTGACCGTTGTAAGACAGACATATTCAATTGCTAACAGTACATAACCAATGCTATTTGGGCTTGTTGAAAAAGGGAAAAGCACGTCTTATATCAACATTCATAGGCAATACAGAGCTATGATGTGCTCTTTTCTAGCAGCGTCGGCCCTCAGACACTGCCAATGCCAGAGCACTGTGTTGAGGCTCAGTCAAGGGTGTAAAAATTGCCAAAGCATTGAAAAAGCACAGGATGTTTCAACATTTGGAATCGCTGTGACTCTTCCTAGAGCTAATTACTGTGTGCCAACAGAAATAACCCTGTCGCTTCTGTCCCAGCCCACACACACACACATGCACACACACTTCATCTTACACACTCACTTAGATACCAACACAATTCCCTTTTGCATTCAAGTGATGTATATCAGCAAAGGGTCCCTGCAGCTGTTCCTGCCGCCTACTGTGCCTGATAACCACCCTGGGAGCAAAACAGAAGCACCCACACAGAAACATCACCATATCTCGTTCTGTGAGACATGAGATAGGGAGCAGTCAATTTTCCATTGGGTTGAGTCTGTTTACCTCTTTCGCTGTCTGCCACACACACACACACACACACACACAGACACAAACATGTGCTGTACAAGGAGATCCAGACGACTGGTGGCAGTGATAAAGAAAGAAACCAAATGAAACACAACACTCACGTGGAGTCCTTGTCGTTGGTGGTTCCCTTCAAGCCAGAGAAGCTCTTAATCCTTTCCAAACCTAACATGAACTAACCGGAAGCTGGAACTCAAAAGTGTTCTTGTCAAATACTGTGTATTTGATACAAGGTTATTAGCAATGTCAGGCTCCAGGTCTTAGCTAATAAATAACTGGGTCAGAGAGAATTTTTCAGGTTTCAATTTTTAAGCTGTGTCTCTTAGGATGATCACACCCTTAAATGCATTCATACCTCAATACACTGGAGACTGAATTCAGGGGATATGCTCTGACAAAAGACTGTGGTTCACTAGTGTACCAAATGCACTGGGGCAGTAGCCTTTTAATAACTAATGCCAAATTACATGGAGGCAACGTAAAATTTAAGAATTTGTTATTAGTAAATAAAGTAAAAGAAATGATTACGTTATTGATTAAAAGGCAAAGCTGAAACATCCAAAAAAAGCAACCTGATTAACCCATGAATCGTGAGCAATGAGCAGAAGTTATGCTGTATTCAATTTTGATCACGACTTCAGTGAAGAAGTTTATTGTTGTAGGATATTTAGACTGTGTGGGAGTATTCTAAATACATGCATATAACTGCATTTAGTAATAAAGTTACTGTGGATTGTGAAACCTTTTTTTTTAAATAAGTAGATAAACTCACTCTAATTCAAGGTTAATGGACTGCAATGCAAAGGGGATGTTACTATTATCTCTATTACTGTTATGAAGTGAAATTAGAAGTAGAAAGTGTTGTGCACATTTTCTTAGAACTCAATTGCTTTTTTCCAAGAAGAATATTTCCCAAGAGGCCACCCACCGAAAATTATATCATTAAGTTCAGTGACTTGTGAACTGAGTTGACATTAGTCAGGTGAAATGGTAAAAACGTATGTCTCAAGACGTCCTACATCCTACACCCATAATGACTACAGCCTGATTCTACAGATGCCTCCTTTAACTTCCATGACTGCAATTTTCTGTGTGATTACTTCCTCCCTTCTCAAGATGAAAATCGTTTTCATACACACCGAAAATGTAATCTCATTCTCTGAGAATAGAGCTCCCAGGATTGGAGTGCCTTAGCGTAAATGTGGGCATATATGTGTGCTGTAGGTTTGTGTGTGTGCATTTGTGTTTATTAATGTGTGTGTCTGAAGGCAACAGCTGGTTCTCAGATCCATCTGTTTGAGCTCTCGCTGCCTTCAGGCACTGCAGCTCATTCAGGGTCAAGTCATTTCAAGGTGAAGATTCAAATTTTCACTTTTCACAATGTGCGATTGTGTATTTGACACATTAACCTCAAAACCATTAACTTTCATTGGCTGGTGATTTATAGTTTGTTCATCAGAAATATTTGAATGTTTCAGACGAGAAGCAGTGACATTCAGACAAAGTCCATCCCAGTTGTACACTGCCTTTCTGAAATGTTCAAATAAATAATTCAAAATGTTTTACTGATATTTTGTATTAAGTTCACAACTGGTTTCTACAGATTTTCCATCAGTTCTCTCCCCACTGTCACTACGGTTAGGGTGGTAGATATAAAATATATACTCAAAATCAAATCACTATTGTTAACCCTCTAGATTTGCCTTACACCAGATACATAATACAGTGCAATATTCCTTAAAACATTGTGTGATTATGTGTATTGACATACAGTGTCTTATTAATCGAGCAATTACAGCAGTAGTTGGAGCTAAACATTTGTGATTTTGGACTATTTTAATACACTCAGTTTTGTCCTGGCACAGGAGGACCAACTGTTAGACCTTGACCTATGGTACCTGTGTGATTTAGCTAAATTTTGGGAACTTAAAGGGATAGTTTGACTGAACTGTTGCTTGGCCAGGACCAGTTGCCTGCCAACCAGCGGAAACACCAGGAAGTCCCGACCAAGAAAGAGTCCTGCATACAATAATGTGAATTGTTGTTTATACATTTTGTTTTTGTACAGATTAGATGAGATAAAACGTTTCCACCTGCTTATAGTCTTTATGTTGCGCTAAGCTAACCAGCTTCAGGCTCCAGCATTATATTTACAGAACAGACAGGTGGACAGTGGTATCTATCTTCTCATCTAACTCTCTGCAAGAAAACAAATAAGCGTCTTTCCCAAAATGAACAACAGAGGCAACAAAATGCCTCTGTTGTTCATAAAGGACAAAACTGCCAATTTTTAACAACCGCCTTGCAAGCTTCGTCTATGTTTGTGAAAGGATGACAAGTTGAAAAGAATATGTCAATTTTTGAAAATCTGGTCTCAGCCGAGGTTCGACTGCTGAAGAGAAGCAAGATCTTTTGTCGAACAAAGAGCGTGACAAAAGCCAAGAAGGGTAAAAAAAAAGCGAGAGCTAATGTTGATCATTGTGGAAGAGGACAGATGACAGAGCGAAGAAAGAAAAGAACCAGAAAGAGACAGCGAAGGAAAGGGAGGAGGTTCCTGTGACTAAAAGTGAGATTAGTTTTGGAGTAGTTCCTATACTCATTTTAGGGGGATTTCCCCTCTGAGCCACACAGCTGATTACACGAGGGCTTTAAACTTTAAAGGGCCATTGAGGCGAAAGGGAAGAGGACAGTGATGAAACTGATGCTGACGGGGTAAGAGAGGATGATGTTTGGATAACAACCGCGGTGGTAGTGGTAGAGATGATGGAGCATGAACATGAACAACAGCTTAAGACTGAGGAGGTACAGGGAGAGGCTTTGAGTAATGATGTTGTGGATATGAAGATAATATTAAAAATAATGATGAGGATCACTGACACACTGATCAAAGAGGAAATCAGGCAGAGGTCGATCCTAAAGTAAATAGTCCTGTGACCTCATATGTTAAGACTTAGACTGCATATTCGCTCGAGGCAAGTTAACAACATAATAGTCTACCTGTCTGTCTATTTCTGCTCACAGCTCAGATTAGATTGGCGCCAGTCACATTGATGCTCCAGGTGTGTGTGTTACAGGTACTGCTTATCTAACATAAAGGCAGAAATCCCATTTTGTGTGTGTGTGTGTTCCTGTGTTCATTTGCATAACTGGTCAGAGTTGGTGGGTCCTCTCCTCCACACCCTCCAGCTCCGACACACACCCAGGCACACACTCATTCACATGATGCAAGGCCACCCCCTACATAGCGGCTGCTGCTCTGTATCCGTGTGCCAGCTCTTGTCCCTGCCACCAAAGGCGGTGGCCCAAGTACCACGAACTGGCTGGAGAGTATCAACAGTGAAGTCTCCCCCCAATCGGACAACGGCTGTCCAACGCACACACAGCGCTGGCCAACACTGGTTGTGCTGTTCCCAATGTTTTTGAAGTGTGAAATTGAGCCCAGATGCTCAATAAAGCAGTGGGAACAAGGAGATGGTGTGTGTGTGTGTGTGTGTGTGTGTGTGTGTGTGTGTAGAGCAGTACTATTCATGCTAGACTAGAAACAACTGTGTCAGTCAGCCATGTTTTCATTGCGTTAATGTTTACTCAAAATCAATGTTAGATCACAGCTCAAAACACATCACCACCACATAAGACATGATCGATGTGTCAAAAATGTCTGTGAGCTCAAAATCAACCCCCCTCTCACAATCATGCACACTCTCTCTCTCACACGCACACACACAAACATACATGTATACATTGTTTCCGAGCTAGTAGTCCACCCTTAATTTTTCCCTCTGATGTGGACCGGAGAGGGGTCAGAGGCACACAGAGGAAGTGTTTCCACTGGAAAATTAGCTCACGAGACGGGAGTGTGTACGTAA
This sequence comes from Enoplosus armatus, assembly GCF_043641665.1. NCBI lineage: Eukaryota > Metazoa > Chordata > Actinopteri > Centrarchiformes > Enoplosidae > Enoplosus > Enoplosus armatus. Next base: position 19,058,364 of record NC_092188.1, on the reverse strand, counting down.
AGACGCTCCAACATCTTATGAGTTTCCGCCTCTGCTAATCACCAGTTGGAACGGAGTCACAATGGTTGCCTATCTCTGTCTGTGTGTGTGTGTGTGTATGTGTGAGCGTTATCCACTTCCGTCAGTAATGTAATTTTAGAAGGAGCCGGGATGGTTGCCCTCGCTTACCCACACACACACACTTAGACACACATACTTGCAAGTGAAGTTCTCTGTTTTTGTCTTGGAGGTGATAAAAGGACATTAGTTTCCAGATATGTTTCATTTTAAGTCCTTGTCTAAATCTAATAACATTAACCCCAATCTCCTCCGTTTCTCCAGCACCACCTCTCACCCCCACATACAGAGTGTGCCCTATCTGCCCCCCAGTTTCATTGTGTTTTTATTGTGACTGCTTCCGGTTATTCTCACATATATTGAGATCTTAAAGAAAGACTTGATCTCAATCCAAGCTTTAATAATACCAGAATGACCCTTTAAGAACAGTGACATACCGGTAGTTTACACTGGTGGGTGTCAGCTATCACTCGTCTGACTGGGATTCTTATCTCCAACCAAACTGTGGCCCCTCATGATCACTTCTGTTCCACTAGAGCAGACAGAGAGACCATCCAGTCTTATCTGGCTGACCACTGCTCACTGAGCTACAGCTGAAAGGCATCATGGAAACAGGTTTCTTCACAACATATCAACACCAACATGAAGTATATTGCTCCAGTATACACGATATGATTAAACTCAGTGGGGATAGGCAAGGCGGCCAATTTAATTATTTTAACAAACTGACAGGTGGTCAACTTCCTGCACAAGCATCATGAGACTATGACGCAAGTCTGGCTTATATCAACAAATGATGTAATCATGAGTCATTAAATAATCCTCAGTGATCTATAGTCTGTTTCTAGGTGAGAAAACATAAACATCAAAATTTTAAAAACAAACTTGGGAGACACATTTTTCACTTTGTTAGCGGCCCCCTCTTTAAAATAGTCAATGTCATCAATAATGCAATTTACATTACCTATTAATAATAGTGCATCAATGTCAGTTCTTCCAGATTAGAAGAAAAAATACTATACTAAACTGGTTGTAGAGTATAGTAATTTTCTTCCTCTCTGTGTGACCTGTGAGCTAAAGCCTAGACTTCCTAGACTCCCACAAAGCTGAGTTTTGTGAACTGAAATCAAGTGGGACATAGAACAAATGGGTGAGATGTGATGTGTAGGCCGTGACCGTTGGACAGGAATGGGAGTGATCCACAGCTGACTGTTTAACAGCTGTGTAATGGACATAGAAATCACTGCTCCCTGTGGGGACAGCCTTGTCAAAAGATAAGTCTGCTGTGCAGCAGTTTTTATTGTGTTGAATTCCCCAGTCAAAAAACAATCAGCTGTTTGAGCACAGTTACACACGACACAATTTTATAAAATGGCATTGTAATTCCAGTAATCTTATTTATATAGCCCAATATAACAAATCACAATTTGTCTGAAGGGGCTTTACAATCTGTACAGGGTACAACACCCTCTGTCCTTAGACCCTTGATTCAAACAAGGAAAAGCACCCCCCAAAAAACTGGAAGAAACCTCAGGATGAGCAACAGAGGACGGATCCCTCTCTCAGGACCGATAGACACGCAATAGATGTCATGTGTACAGAATAGATTCACAACAGAAAATCATAGTATATACAATTATGATGACAATGTAGATTGTAAAACATAAGTGATGAGGATGGATCCACTACGTAGGATCTGATTCACACCATGATGCTCTTCACCATGTGTTTTGAACATATGTTTAGAGTATGTTTGCATCTTTGTCCTTGTGTGCATGTATATGTGTTTATCTGTTTAACTGAACTGAATTATGAAACATGCCAGCAGTGTACAAAGATGCTTGCTTGTGCATGTGTGTGAGTGAAAGGGAGAGAGATAAATCGAAAAACAACTTTGCAACCAGCATGACTTCACCACGGGGTGTAAGGCTGCCTACAGTTTCACTTCCAACCGGGGCACGCAGCCCATCCGGGGCACGGGCCAATCATAAGTAATCGTCATCGTCGTGGAAACGTGCTGACAAATAGGCATGCACAAAAAAATGTCCGTGTGATAATCTTCACCCATAATGTAACTTTACATAAGGCAACTACAACACTCCACTGCAGAATCAGATGTCAACCCTGGTCAGTGAAGTAAGCACAACATTTTCAGTTGCAGCACATACACTCCCCAAAAGCCTTCTGACCAGGGCCAAGTTAACTGTAACTTTATGTTTTGCAACACCATCTCTGCAGAGTTGGGTATTACCCTGTGTGTTGTAATGGAGTTGGGTTGGTTTTATATACATGCATTGTATTCCACATGTTGCTATTTAGTTCTACAAAAAAAAAAGGCGTTGTTTCTCCCATGGCACCCAAACTCTTAATACTGTATGTAGACATCTGATGCCAAAGACACCAGCGTTAGGCAACAGCAAGAGTGATTGGACTTGCATTTGGCTGAGATCCATTCAGCAGAGTGAAAACACTACTAAATGTCACAGAAATTAGTTGGGACAGACAAAGCTACATGGGTATCAAATAGAGTGGAGTCATACAGCCAGCAGTTGCCATAAATGTCTTTAAAAATGACTGAACCGTGAGATAGAAATGTGTGGCTTGAAACACAGAGATCTGTGCCAGTGTCATTTCAGTAGAATAATCATTAAATAAATAACTTTAATGATGGAGTCACACAGATTAATTGCAGTTAGTAACACTGCCCAAAGTCCCACAGTGACGTCATAGATCCTTAAAGATTTGCCAACCTGTCACTTTGTATTGTGTGAATTGGTGTGTAATGTGATTAACATATTTAGTACCCACTTGAAGTTATCAGTATTATACTTATAAGTATAGTATAAATGTTACACATCTAGTTCAGTTTGTCACTAAAATGAAAAAGGTTGGATGCCTTTGGGAATATGAATATATTTTATGTATGAAGTAAGTTACTGTTGATACCTATTTGCAAAGATGGGGTTTCTTCAAAGGTTCATCCTCTCTGAACATGAACAAGAATGCGCTCAGTTGCTTTTATGGCATCAAAAGGTCAAAGGGGTCACCAAAGATATCCTCTGGGAATAATGTCCACAGGAAATCTCATGGAAATCAGATTTCAAGACACCCTGTTATGGACTACAGTCTACAGTCATGCTAGCTGCTCTGTGAGGCTGTGCTTTGAGCTAAATGCTAACATCAGCATGTTGATATGCTAACATGTTTATACCATGTTCATCATCTTAGTTTAGCATGTTAGCATGCCAAAGGTTGATAATGAGCACTAAACACAAAGTACAGCTGAAGCTGATGGGAATGCCATTTGTTTTGCAGGTATTTGGTCATAATCCAAAGCATTGAACAAATTGGAAATGTGAACTGATAATGGTGTTGATAACATTTTGAGGGGGCCTTGAATGTGTGTGGCAAATTTCATGACAATCCATTCAACGCTTGTTGAGACATTTCACTCAAAACCACAAACTCATGGTGGAAGAAATGTTGGAGTCATTCATTACGATGAATCATCTGGGAACCATGAATGTCGGTCCAAATTCCTTCTCTAACTCTAGGGAACAACAATGTCCTCTGTACTTACAATTAACACTGCACCCACGAGACAACTGATAAAACTGCAAAGGTTATTGTTGATACATTATACATTATATTCTGGCTTTTCTATTCTTACAGCTACCTTGGCTGCAGGGGAATTACACTGGCTGGTGAGAGTTTGAATCCAGCCTTGTCTGACATCACATGAGAGTCTTTGGGGTAACCTCCCGCAGACACACAGCGTCACACACAAATACACACACGTCAGCGCTCGTCATCAGTATTTGGGTAACTGTGTCACCTCGTGAGTCAGTGTGACGGGGAACACCCACACAGTCTATATCAGAGGGGGGTTCAGGGTTTTAGGGCTTGCACAAATAGTTGAGCAATCTGATCTTCGGGGGGGGGAGTGGTGATAGAGAAAAGCCTCTTTCACTCTGTTGCTCTCGGTCTCTCAATACTTTTATTCACTTTCTAACTTTCTTTCCTCTTTCCTCCTCTCTCTTTCTCAAACTAATCTGCATATTTGAATAAACAACTCTGTCTGAGTGTTGGGTTGGCTGCTGCTGGTTTGTCTCGTTGCTGATTTTGATTTACGTACTTCTGACTTTATCTTATCTTACATCTGTTCTACTGTCTCACTTTTTTTAATGTAGACTGGTTTTGCAATCATATCACTGTTGCTTCCTGCTTCTCTCTGCTATGTTTTCTACTGACCGAGAGACACCATACCAGTGTCACACGGCTCTCCTGTTGTTTACTAGCAATGTGGGCTTGATGCTGACGTGCTGCCTGATGTTCTCAAAGATGTTAAGCTGACCATTGTTGACGTCTCATTGATTGTTATATGAGAAGTGGCAGCATACAGAGTCTGCTATATGTTTACATTCATAGTACGAAAGTCCATACAACATTTTATGGCACTCAACTTTGTATTAGACACAGATCCTTAACTCATTGACTTTATATAGAAATGGGTTATTTTCTGAAACCTTTAGTACCATTAATGGCAACAATTCATGAGTTCAAAGTTGGTGACTGTGTTCCTGCTATAATCAACTCAATCCACAGGACGTCTGTTTACCATCTTTAATTTGAAAGTTAAAGGGATTTGTCTGCCACATGCATCATTACACTGTCACTGTTTCAGTACTTTGGTATCCATTGTCACCACACACGTCATTCATTAAACCATGACAACCATCAAACTCATCAGTCATCTTCTTATCCATGCGCATGCTTTCAATAAGGGGTGTCAGTTGCATGTGAAGAGACGGATCATGTGAGTGTGTTCACTCTTTGCACAGGGAATCTAAATCTTATTTTTTTTTCATGAAGAAACATCCTTGTGTTATGAAAAAGGAAGAGTTTACCAAAAAAGAATTGGGTTGTGGTTTCCTGAAACACACTTTCAGAAAACCACAAGCCAACACTAGTTTGGTAAACCTCACATAGCAGGTAAATATATAGCAGCCACACAAATGGGAGAATGTAAAATGATCCATCAATTCAACATATCATTTTGTTTTCTCTACAATCAGTGGTTTTACTGTTTGTTCTCTCATCTGCTTCATTCCCTGTACTGTACGTTCCCTTTGTCTTTATTTTATTGAACATTTGGTGGAGAACACTTCTCTTTCATGGGACACTTAACCTCAGTCCTTTCTACCCGTTCATAGTCACATTTACATAAACAGCTACAACAGTTACCATTGTTGTGTTGCAGGGGGAAAAAAACAAACTGTATCTGATGTTGTTTTTGGCTTTGATGCTGTTGTGCCATATCATCACAGCATCATGTAGCTGGGAGCAAATGTTACTAGCTTGGATGTTCACATCATTACCATATCACTCCATCAGTGCCATGAGCAAGTCTTAATAGATCACACATCCGTGAACAGAGAATACATTTGGCTTTTCACAGTCTGCAGCTGGTAGGTTTCTTTTTCTGGGCACCAGCACTGGTATTGTTACACTTCAACGCACAATGGTTTGGAGAATTGGGGTGTGCAGTGTTTAGGTGCTTGAACGCCCGTCATAAGACTGTCCTCGTACACCAGGCTGTATGGCATCAAAGAACTTAAAGGCCATGAAAACATTTTTTTCTCAATCAGCTTCAAACCATGAACGATTGGATCCTACATGAGCACACCATTTTCTGCTAAACTTAGAACAGTATTGGTTATGTCACACTTGAGATTTATGTTTTTCTTTGTTTTCTCTTGCTGTCACGCACCTCAAACTTTGAATCTGAATCTGATGAGTGTTGGTTACTGTCAGTAAACTCTAATCAAAGTCCAGAGCAGATTAAGCTTTGAGTTTTGTGAATAACATTTTTAATAAATACTACCTGAACATGTGTTTTACTATGATTTAGAGCAGAAACAGGGTAGAGGGTAGAGGCAGACAATTTATAATAATAATATAATAATATTCATAATAATAATGATAATTAATAATTTATAATAATAATATAATATCATCAAACTGCGCATATGTGAAATTATAGTACCTGCTAGATAACCAGGGGCTTTGGTAGAGTTCAGTTTAGCTTGTATTGCAGAGCCCGGCGCATAGTGATGTCTTGTGAAAAAGTATAGCTTTGCTGCTGTCCATCCATGTGCAGTACATTGCTGTATTTGACTTAAACCAGCTTGACAGTTCTTCATAGCATCTCCACAGAGTTCATGATGTGGTGCAAGATGTGCTGAAGGAGCCAGTCTTCAACTCTAGATGATCCCAGGGCCTGGTACATGCCCCAGGACACCATCCTCCATTTGATAATGCAGTGTGCTTTTGGAACTCATGTTTGGTTTATTTTCTAAACAAACCTATGACTGAAACTGCGGCCGTGAAAATCAATGCATCGGAAACATGTGGTGGGCTGCAGCTAATGGAGGGCCACAGTGGACGGACAAAGGACGCTGTACGGGGAAATCCGATTTGATTAGTTCGTTAAAAGCCTCAACATCCTGTCTGACTGATAAGCATGACAAAATTCAGTGATGTTTGGTCATTCTTAGCTACAATGTAGGTTGGGGTCCATGACAATGCTCTATATACTCTTGAGTAATGTTTTTTTCTGTAGGACACACATTTTCAAAATAATTCAGAGCTTCCATCTGAACAATACTTGAAAAAGGAGGCTATAATGTAAGCATGATGTATGCTGGATTTTGCGGGACAATGTGAAATCCCTCAGGCAATGAAGCATACTGCATAAGATCATGTGGTAAACTCACCAAGGTGCCACATTGATGGTTTGGGGGAAACAGCTTGAACCTTATTTTGAATGACACATGCCAAGTTCAGACACACAGTACAAAAGGAGAAATGAAAATGTGCTCCATGTGCTTTCCATGGAAGTGCTTCATGGCCCATCCCTTCATACTTATACTTCATACAGATAATCTGAAACAGGGCTCAGAATAAGAGAGCATTTTTTAACCATAATTAAAATACAGAAATAGAAGATTAGAATTAATGTCCTGGTTTAGCTCTTCACCATTTCGAATTGAATGTTAATTCCCCACAACCTTTGTTCAGTCACCAAAAGGCGATTGTAGGTATAATCTCACATGCTGTGGCAAACTGTAAACCTCTTGGAGTTCGTTGCTTCCATAAGCAAACAAACTATGTATATTGAGAGTCTTTGGACATGGAACTCATTATTCTGCCCCCCTCACAAAATATAGACATCATCATCATTGATCATTTTCATTGTTCATCATTTTAGTTCATGACTAATAAAGACCCCCAAATATCCTTGTTGTTGATTAAAAACATAAGGAGTGGGTACATTAAAACACATTAAATATAGCCCATTTGGTAGAAAATAATATTAATATTTCACAACAAAAACATTGTTTCCGTTGCTGTCAGGATGACTCAGTTTTGTAGCATTTGTCCAGGTTCTGTTAATTTTGGGCAAACCATAGTTTAAAGTTTAAAAGTTTGTATTTATAATAGGTAATGAAGCACAGCTGGTGAGGCAGGCAGCAGGTCACAGGAGCTGATGAGGTCATGAGCCACAGGTGTGTGCAGGACAGGTGAGGAATGGTTATATGATATGATATGATATACTTTATTGTCCCCGTAGGGAAAGTCTTGGACTCAAATGCTGAATGCATATGGCTGCCTCTATATAAGAAATAATAAAAAACATACAACACATAAACAAAGCAGCACATACTGCTCATATATTGACTGGAGGAACTAGTGTTCATCCATGGCAGTCTTTCTACATTTAGTTAATTGATTGAATTTCCAAATTACAAATGACGTGCTGTGTCCCATATCCATACTCCATACTATTTTACAGTACACACTATATGTTAATCTTGTCACTTTTCCAGTGAGTGTGAACAACGCTCCCAAGCTTTAGCTTGTATACCAACATCTTTGAGTATACTTAATTTAGTCACTTTTACAGTATGAATGCACCACAAAACCAAGTTACTTTAGGAAATCACTCCTATCCTCCTGCTAATATCTAGGAGAGCTCCACAGTTACCTTGTTAGGAGCTACCAGCAGATGGTGATCAGGAAGAGTCATGCGCTCACATTCAGTTGGAGGAGTAATATTTATAGACGACAGTGAGCTCATTAAAAGATACTTTTTATGATGGACCTTGTGTGGAATGCAAATGCTCCATCAATAAGGAGAACATATGCTGTCTCCACAAAAACCAAGGTCCTTGCAAGTGCTTTTTGGCAACAGTGGAGATGCAGCTTTGCAACAGTAATGATTTGGGTCTGTCACAACTGACAATGTCAGCAATAATAAATCAAATTTCATCGCTCTTACAGTGCCTCAAATAATGTGCAGGTTCACTGTGACATGTTCTCCCTGGAATAGAAGTACAATGTGTTTTTTTCTCTTTTTCTCAAACTGCAAGTTGTAAGGTGTTTTAAGCATTTTTGACAGAAATGAAAATACAGATTCCTCAATATCATGGCCAGATGTTCCACTTGATCATTTGAGGACGGTGTGCAGATTTCTGCATATGTATATCACACCAATCCCCTGAGTCCACTGTGATCGTATAAATAGTCATGATGGGAGAGGAATGTGGGCATACAGGTCAGTTGTTTTGGACTGCCGGCGTCTCTCACGTCAACCATTAGACCAAAGCATGACAAACATAAATATGTATCATGTGAATGGAGGAAATCATACATATTCATTCATAAGCTCTCATGTCGGAGATGTCAACATGCACATTCCTGCACTTCCAAATACAAACAAAACCACGTTTCCAAAAGTTCACATTACCAGTTGACTTACAGATCATGATAACTCACAGGCAGAGGAAGAGAGGCTGAATCACAGTGACAGATGTATGGGGTAGTTCCCACATGTAAGGCCTCACTTTCTCTGATGGGGAGGAGAGAGGAGAGGAGGGGGGTTGTTCATCTCCTCAGAGGCAATAAAACATTGTGATAAACAGATAAACAATAAAAACACAAAGAATAGGACAGCTTCCATTAATAAATAATTCCCATCAGGAAAAACATCCCTTTCTTTTAAGTGCTAATTAGCAAATGTTGGCATGCTAACATGCTAAACTAAGATAATGAACATGTTGCCATTGCCACAAGATGCCATTTATGAAACTTTTACAATCATTTTCAAACTTATATTATCTATACTATATTTCAGCATAGCATGTTATATTTCATGTTTGTCCTCTACTATCTCACACATAGTCTACTGTAACTTAAGTCAGCACAGTAATCCCAAATCACTTGCTTGTGGTCAGTGCAACCACTGTTGCCCACACCACTCCACTGTTTTGTAGTTGAGCGTAGACGGACAGACCTGGCATCTCCAGCATTTTTGTAGAAAATTCATCAGCTGAAGTGCTTCTGTTTCTGGAAAAACCTTTCAACTTTTAGAGATTCCATCAGCTTTTGGAAACCATGCCACCTCTTTCCTTTTCTTAATTTCAATCATTTTCGACATTCTGACACACTATTAAAAACAAATTTAAGTTAAGTTTAAGGACTACCTCAATTGCATGGAATTAATGAATTAGACAGCCTGGTGTCCTGGTGGCTAAAGACCCAAGGTATTCAATGAATGAATGAATGTATATGAAAACTCCTCTGTCCATTGAAAAGATCAATTATTTCCATGCAATGTCTGATATTAGCCAGTCTGGTGAGGACATTGATAGATTGGCTGGCCATCGTCCATTGTCCACAGCTTAACTTTATTGTCAGCACTTACTGTTCAGGCTTTTTTCAATTGTAATTGATCCAATGAGTCACATATTAAACATTTAAAGGTCATACTCAAGAGAAGCCGTACGAAGATACTTTCACCCAGCCATCCTCTCGAAGGCTTCTATCTGTTATCGTCTTCTTTCTCCAATGACAGCTTTTTCCTCCACTTCTTCTACCCAGTTCTTACTTTCTCCCTCCCTCTGATTCTGTTTTTTAGACTCTCTGTTTCTTATATTTGTTCATTAGTTAAAGCTTTTTTGACTTATGGTCGGTGTCACCAACAAGCTAAATCCTCACATCTGGACCTCTGAAGGACCCCTGTGTGCACACACATAAACATGAAACATGTTGTGCGCACACAACACAGAGCCTACGAGTTCACAAGTGCACAGCTGAATGCACACGCACAGCAGTAAAAGCATACAGATACACAGATTTACTTGCAAATACAATCCATGCACACACACACACACACACACACACACATCCAACACATTTCCAACATACAGTACACACATCTTCATTTATTGCCATGACAATAATCAATAACATTCCCACCCTTTCTTCTCTGTAAACCCCCTGAAATCAATCACACACACAACTGAAGTGTGAAGTCATGAAACAGACCACAGCGTACAGATCCAAGACCTTGAACAACAAAAACATAGTGTAGGTGTTGCCACACTGGTGACTGGACAGTCATGAGGAGTTACTAGGATTGAGGTGTTTATGCAGGACGCCTTCTTGCTTACTGTAATGTCTGTTATTAAAAATCTAAAACCCTACTGAGTGCTTGGTAAAATGATTTGCACTGATGTGGACTGTACATTTGTATGTGCATGCAATGTCCATTGTTATGGTCTGAAATGATCATAAATGTCCACCTTTCCTTGCATCTCTAGACAATTGTAACTGCCATATGAGGAATAAATTAAAAACACTCAATATGGTTCATTTTGTCCAGTTTGTACTGACTGCTGCAAGAAGACTTCATATCATTCTGTAAAAGTAAACCTGCTGATTGTGTAATAGTGGCCCCAAGTCTCCCCAATTCATCGAAGTTCCTTCCTATGGGTCACTGCTGATGTTTTGAAACTCAACTCTGAACTGTATGGTGTTTGAAAACATCAAATGTGAGCTAAGAGGAGATTTTGCAGCCATTAGTGAGGAGCATTTTTTGGGCTTGAAGACTGTCCCACGTTATTTCAAGTCAACAGATTTGTGACTCGAGTCCAGGTCATGAGAGTTCACACCTCTGCTGTATAGCAATGAGGAAGAGCACACTCCCAATGGCTAAGACAAGGCAAAACCCATGACATGAGTGCTTTAACTTTGATCTTCTTTTTTTTTTGTCATCTTGGCACACATCCAGGTTGATCTAATTTTCACAGTAAGGTCATGTGGAGGTGTCACCTAGTCAGTGCAAAAACATCAGCTCAGCTCAGTTCAGCTTGTTGTAGGTGTTTGAAACACAGCTGACACTGGAGCAACCCTCCTCCGCCCCGCCACTCTCTCCATTTTAACGCCTCTTTATCTCTCCCCTCACTCCCTGTGTCTCTCTTCATCTTATTTTGGAAGCAGAACAGCCACAACAAATACATTGTTGCTATGGTTACGTTTCTCAAAGTCCCAGGAAAACACGACAGCACATCACTTCTGAGAAGGAGGACCTCTCTAAATCCCTGCTCTACAACTGTTGTTCAATGCTATATGATTCTTAATGAGTTTTGGATATAACGTTTTTAAATAAGGTTTTTGTTACATTGATCATCTGTCGGGTGCCACAAAATGTCCTTTTCATGAGCAGAAACCTTAATGTTTTTTCTCTCATGTCGAGCTGTTTGACATTTGATTTTCCCCAATGAGCTCACCTACTTTCTGCTCCCTGACACCACCTGACCAGAGCTGACGTCTGGTTAACGCAACACATGTCAAGTGTATGAGGGCTGTAGGTGAGTGAGGGATTTGGCATGGTGTGTGTGTGTGTGTGTGTGTGTGTGTGTGTGTGTGTGTGGGTGTCAGAGAGAGTAAAAGAGACCAGCAAGCTATTGAAATAGATTTTTCAGTATATTCCTCTCAGAATTTTTTATTTATCCAAGTATAAGTGCTTGATGTCTCTTGGCTTTACTGTAACTGTGTGTGTGTGTGTGTGTGTGTGTGTGTGTGTGTGTGTGTGTGTGTGTGCTTGATGTCTCTTGGCTTTACTGTAACTGTGTGTGTGTGTGTGTGTGTGTGTGTGTGTGTGTGTGTGTGTGTGTGTGTGTGCTGCCTGCATATGATCATGCTGTGGGGAGTCTGCTGAGCTGAGGGACTGAGGCGTGGCAGGTTTAAGAGGTTAAAGGTGGTCTCATATTCTAGAGTCGCTGGTCCTTCCCTGGAGATGAGAAAAACAAGTGAAGCTACAGGTTGGTTGGCTTCCCATGATGCATCTCCTTGGATTGGCACTTCGGACTGCAGGAGCTTAATATGAGTCTACAATGTAACACAGTATTTCTGCATTTACTGAAATGTATATAATAAGCAGATTCTAAATATAAGGCCTACTTTTCTCTACGCCATGCTATACTGTATGAAGCGTTGTGTCCCTCCCTTCTCTTCTGAAGTTGGGAGTTCCCGCAGATTTATTCTTCAAGATGACAAAACAAACTGGAATAACAGAAATACTGTAGCCTCACAACCTCACTGTCACTTCACTTCCATAAAGCCTAGTTTGGTCATTAGAAGAAAACCCGCCTCCTCACATGCTGTTGGGTCTGCTGGTGTTTTTGAGTAGTTTGCATAACCTTGTGTCAAATTCCTCCTACTGATTACAGCATTACGTAGCAGCACTTCAGCTCACTGTTTGTGTGCAGTGAAGGTTAACTTCTCATGCCTCCAGTGTCAGCACACGTGTGTGTGTGTGTGTGTGTGTGTGTGTGTGTGTGTGTGTGTGTGTGTGTGTGGTTGTGAAAGTGCTGGTACTTTAGGCTTTCTCTTTGCTATATGAGGGTAGCGTCAGCAGAGTAAATAATATTACAGGTCCATGTTTCATGCAGTGCCCATGTACAAACATTTGAGGTGTGTTTGGATCAGGAAGAGTGATGGGTCAGTTTGGTAAAGTCTTCAGTTTGAGGCTTAAGTGTTGTGGCTTTAAAACCGGCATTGGAAAATGATATTTGTACATTGTTTTTCACCTTTATTTCTATACAGTACATAAAGTAGTAACCTGTCATATTTTGCTACATTAAAGCCACAACATTATCATGGGTATCACTTCAAAATAGTACAATATAGTATATTGTATATAATAGTTTAAGGAAGCAGAACACATGGGCAACAATGTTAATTTGCTTATCATCTCATCACCAATGTTATTTTTTGTCACTTTTGGACATTAAAGCTGACATTGATTTACATTTCATTTATTCATTTGGCAGAAGCTTTTGTCCAAAGTGACATGTAAAAGAGGTACAATCCGAGCCACAGTAGATCAAGGAGAAGCAACCAAGAATGAGTGCCAAAACAAGAGAGAGAGAGAGAGAGAGAGAGAGAGAGAGATCTCTCAGAAGAGGTAGGTCTTCAAGCGATCTTTGAAGAAATTCTGCAGTACAAATTGAGTGAGGGACCACACAGAAGAAGAGTTTGGATTGAGATTTCATGCCTCGCAGCGACGGTAGGACTAGTCAATGTTGTGACGTCCCTCCCTTTCTGCCTGCTGCTTGTATGGTTGGTTAGGCTTCCTGCCTCAAGGGCCAATAGGTAAACTAGGGAAGGACATCAGGAAACTGCCTACACCTGCTTTGTTTGCACCCAACACACATTCATTACTGACCTACCTGACTAACATAGTTGTGTTTATTTTACCTACAATTTACAATACATTCAATTTGATGTGGGATTCCATTTGTTTTGGTTATCATCAGCATAGCAATGGTAAGACCATGTGAGCAGATAATCAGACTAAGGGAGAGGGTTTATATTAAGAAAAGGAGTCGTGCCACTTTGAGCCCTGTCATGTAGGACTCAAACCAAAGTAGCACTGTAGCTGAGATGCCTAGTTTGATAGGGTAGAGAGGAGGATTTGGTGGTTCACTACGTCAAAAGTTGCTGACAGGTCCAGCAAGAGAAGAGAAGAATTTGTGGTAATTTTTCAAAGTACTAGTAAGAGTATAGTCTACATTATCTGATGGTGTTAATTAATCAGTCATAACCTTTAATGCATTGTTAGATTCAGTGGTAACCATTCAAAAAGGGACCAAAGGGTGTAAGACAACATGTAGTCTTTAGGCCCCACCCATGTTTTCCCTAGAGTTCCTTCTCGGGACCCCTCTGTCTGAGGCTATCCAGGTTAAAAAACACACACATACACACAGCCATGCTCAGATACAAACACATATACACTCGCGCACATAAGCACAAGTGTGCTAATGCAGTTGACATACGGACATTTGGCCCTCTCGAGGATACTGTGAAAGCACACATGAACCCTCTCTTAAGCCGGTGGAAATGATGTAAGTTAAAGCACACAAACTGCACACCCCAAATCTCCTCTCTGGTCAAACCTATAAAATGTGATAAGGCCTTTAACACACTCAGCTGACGCCGCGTTATACGTAGACAGTCAAAAGCTGCGTATCCATTGGGGCTTAAATAAAGATTTTACTGCAGTCGAGGAACAGTTTGAATTATCAACCTATTTCAACACCAGAGGTAACACTATTATCACTCACTCAGTTTTAGTGTTGCTCAATAAAAACTGAACGCAAACTAAATTACAGCCAATTGTTGAATGAGCGTTTGATAAACGCTAGGTTGTATTGTCCTAATCCAAACTTTGAAATGACAGTGTAATGGTTGCAAGGAGGACAGTGGAAACTGAACTTGTGTGGAGAAGGTTGACATGAGGTCCTGTATGGAATGGCTTTTGCTTCAAACATATCCTGGAAAGGCTGGTGAGCTCATGGAAAACCTTGATCTTTTACAAAGAGTCTGCAGATCCCAGCTGGTTTTCTGGCTTCCCTCTAATGGCTGAATCACCGGATTGCAACAAACTACTGAAATGTGTTTGGGGGCAGCAGTAGCCAGATGATTAGTAGAAGAGACATTTACGTGGAACATTGCCGGCTTACATTCCAGGAAAGGCTGGAAAAGTTTGTGATGTGGATGTGACTGAGCACAAGGTCCTTCCTTCTTCCTTTACAACTCCTGCTAGAGTGCCCATCAGCAGGGCACTGAACAGCTGCTCACCCCAAACAAATCAATAATTTGATGATTTACTTGGGAATATAAGCGTTCCATCTCTGAAGGTGGCACGGAGCACTGAACCATGGATTAATAAAAAATATCACACATGTGAGTGACATTTATTAAACTCACGGTCACTACATGCGACAAGACTGTTTTCTTATTTTTCATATCCTTTACATTCCAACGTAAATATCAGTTTGGTCACTTATTTTATTAAATCCGCATTTCTGTACATTCTAATAGAATAACTGGACATGTTTTTTAAATTAAAACAAATAATATTGCAAGCAAGGTATGAGATTTTGTTTACTTTATACATCAAACACAGAGCAACATTGACGTTCATTTGAAGTCACGTTTCCGGCCACTGGGTGAAATTAAGTCCAATAATCGCCCTCTTGTAGCTCTGTTTTTGGTCTCCACTAACTCCTGGGGGAAACACCTGGCTCTTCAGCTGCTTAATGTTCCACTATGTTCTCCAGCTACTTGCTAACTTTGTCTGTCTGCAGTTTGGTGCACGGCAGATAGTGTACGTTGGACTTTTGCAGCTTTTTTTGAATGAAACCAGCTGCCTGCTGCAACAGGAAGCAAGGATGATGAAAGCGGTGAGAATGAACCAAAACAATACATTTATGGGCCAGAAAATCAAAACAATGAACTGAAAGAGGTGAAAAAGGTTTTTTACATATGAGTGACACCTTTCACAGTACACATAGTCACTTGACCCATTGTTAATAAAAAAAAAAACATTTACTGGTGCAGCTTTAACTTAGATAAGAAAGCAGAGTTGACCTCGGGCAATGAGAGTTAAGGGCAGATGTAAACAACCATCTGTTTCCTCAGAGTAACACCTTACTTAAAGAGACCAAGATGCTGCTGCAAATGTCTTTATTGTTGCCTTTGGATTGTCAATAAATGTCCAAGCTTTCAGGAAGCAATTATGATAAGCTTGTAATCACTGTTTTATTTATCAATTTACACTTAAAAGTCAAAAATCTTGTTGTTTAGTATCAGTATCCGACATGATGAAACATCACTTCATAAACTCTTTAGAGAGGCTATTGTAAATATTAGTGTCAAAAAGAGAAGAATTGGCTGTCGTATCTCTTCTTGGGAATGTCCTTTTGCTTATGAGGTCAAAAAGGCAAATCCAAAGTATTTATTAGCTCTTCTTCAGATTAATGTATGAGGAAGTGTGCTGTTATCGAACTTAGGCAAACGGAGGAGAAGTGTTTACTGAGTTCTTATCATTTGTCGTTAGAGCTTTGAGTGTTTTGGAAGTTTTGAAGACAAATTGAAGGGACTGTTTACTGCTCGGCACAATTGGGGGCCCTGACCCACTGACCCAGAGGAGAGGATATGAGAGGAGGAGGAGAGGAGGAGGAGAGGAGCGATAAGGAGAGACTTGATGAGATATGAAAAGGTGTTTGAAAGCGGAACTGGCAGTGATTTAAACAATGAATACTCCAATACAACTAACTAATGTTCTGTGGCCACAAGGCAAGGTCGTACTGTACAATATCGGTATTATTAAGTCTAACTACGACAGCACAGTAATCCACAGCTCACTATTCAACTTACTTGCACTGATTTATAAGTACAGTCGCACCAAGGAGGTTTTTGTCCCTGTTTTTCTGCTCGTTTGTTAGTTTGTTAGTAGGATATCTAAACAAAATAGCTTGAGAAGTGCTGGTAGTTGGATTTTGACACCTTTGGAAAGAGCACACATGTTGCTTTGCCAGTTTCAACTCTCTTTGTGAGGTCCAGAAGTTCTCAGTAGGACAGTACAAATACTACTTTAGAGGACTTCCTTTCAGTCCTCACAACGAAACTAACTGATTTGGGGTTAGAGTTAGGATAAGCATTGAGTTAGGGTCTGTATATGTTTCTCTCTGTGGCTTTGTGTGAGTTTCCACTACTTCAAAGGCCGTCTGCGGCCCCGAGGCCCTCATAGACACCACGCAGGTGTTTCCTTTGAGTAGACACTTACTGTCAACATTTCGGGCAAGAGCCAAAATTTCTCAAACTATAAACCCCGGAAGAATACCCACTCCTCAGAGTATAAAGGCTCTTCATCCACCAGGCACTTGTGCTTTAGCTTAAAGCAATCAACATCTGCTGGAGTGAAGTGCTAGATGTGGCTCCTGCTGCTGCTATCACACGTGAAAAGCTTTTAAAAGTTCATTGCTTAAAGTTATTCACTTTTACAGCCTGTTGCTTTGAGAATAAAAGCATGCTCAGGTCACACAGACATGCCATCTAAATACTTAGCTAAGGAGAAATAACACCAGTGTTTTTATAGGCCTTGGGGTAGACACAGTTGAACATGTGTGAAATACCTCAGGTCCGCAAACCAAATAGTTTTTGAGTCGTAGAATCTTCAGCTCAGAGATTGCTAACACAATATTTTTTGGTCTAGGTGAAGGACAGATCCTCAGACAGACAACGTGGACCCCTGTCACAACATTATACCGTCTGATGCTCAGTCAGCAGCACAATCCTCCAAATGCTTTTTCTCTGAAGCAAACGCTAACAGGAGTGGGCCGCTGACCTCTTTCACCTGGAGGGTGAACAGCAGCAGGGCATGTTGTCTGTCTGGTCGTCTGGGTGGATGATCGCATGGCTGGCTGCTTGGCAGACTGTCTGCCCACCTCTGACTCTCTCTCACTCTGTCTTTCTGGTGTGTGCCGTCTCTCTCTTGGTATATTTACTCAGAGGGATGATTCTGGGGAAGAACACATAGGAATCTCATTTGTAATAAATTCAGTGGAGAGAGATATCGGTCAAAACTGGTGATTCACAGAATTCACAACTGACCTGTCTACTTTTCCAAGGCAAAAGGCCCTAACTCAGGGTACTGGCCCGATTTAAGTGAAATTTAAGTGAGTTCTTCTAGATTTTGACCAACTATGATACGTTTTTTTCCCCTCCATAACAAAACTTGATATTTGTTGCTTGTCCACCAAGAATAGCTAATTTCTCTTCAAAGTCAAAGGGTCAGCCTGATGTTCTCTTTAGCCTGCCAGGATGGAGAAATCAAAAGGATGAGTCATGAGAGACTCATTAACAATGTTTAGTCTGAAGTGTGGGGAAGGCATGACTGTCTGCTCAAATCGCAGTCAAATGATAAGAAGCCACACCTTGAAGATGAACACCTCTGAATGTTTTTCACTCCAGTGGCAAAAAAAAATATGCCCACAGTCTACATTCGGCACCTGTTGATACGAGAATTAACATCACAGACACCTGAATCTTCCATAAGGACTGCAGACGTTTGGGGGTCTACTCTCAGTGTAATCTTATTAAAGCCTTCCCGGGGCTCCTCCTGCTCTTGGCCCAGAAGGACAAGCATGAAGTATCAAAAAGAGTCTAATGTACCAGTCGAGCAGCTTATATTTCGTTAGCCTCATAGCACAATTGCCTAAGTCATATTTTAAGGTTTTCAGCAAACATGTAAGAACTTTTTATTTATACTGTAATAGCAAGTTCGACCAGATGTGTGAACAAGTTAGGCTGAGGATAGGCACGGTCAATCAGCAGTGTTAGGAGAGTAGAGTTAGGCAGATATCACAATTTGGCCAAAATATGACTATGGCAATTATGCTATGAGGCTAACGATTTTACAATTGAGTTTCTCTGTATAAAGAAAAATTAGCCCCAAACATACACATGAGCCATAACATTGGGCTAAAGCCGCAGGCATCACTGGAGGCACATTTAATATTTATGGAATTTAGGACTTTGTCAAATGGCTTATAGAATAAGGTTACCATGTAGTTGGTAGTGTTATCCTTGAGGCTGTGGTGCAAAACCCAAACAGTTCAAGCAGTTCCTTTTTCCCATGTCCTGATGAAGGCCAGCTGTCATGGTTTGTTCATGTTGACATGGCCAAATAAACCCTCTAACTTTTCTGTTTTTTGCTTACCTTGAATACTCGCAGACAATAAAAACTGCATAGACTTCAATGTAAAGTCCATGGAAAAGCATATAAACAATGATGACAATGTATATTTTACACCTGTGTGTGTGTGTGTGTGTGTGTGTGTGTGTGTGTGTGTGTGGAAAAGTCATTTAACAGACTCTTTCTTTTCACTAAATGGGCCATGGTATGATGCAATTTTCCCTCGGTAGCAAATTCAGTTTTTTGGTCTTACGCTCAAGTCTAAAATTGTCTAATGCAACACTGAGGCACAACAAACAGCAATATGGTGTGTCCCAGAGGCACTTGTATCTGCGACCAGTAAACTTTCCAGTTTTCCCTTTTGACAGTTGTGAATAATGAATCATGAAACATTTTCTATGCAAAACAAATCCCAAGCAGCTGTTTGCAGAACAGTGCAAAAACAGTTTTTTTGTTTAGTATTGCAGTCCGAGGCTTGTAAGTGGCTGTAGTGACGAGACAGTTGGAAATATGTAAAAATACATGAAGTAGTGTCTGAGGTGAGCAAACATACATATTCTGTATCTTCTGCCAGACATCTACACTGCGGTATACGTGCGTTTGAACACATTTCCTGTAGTCTGCAGTACGTCGACATGTATTGTATGTAATGAGCCTGTGGCAAAAGCAAGGCCTTTATGAGCCTGTGGACTTCATCTCATTATATCCAAATGTCATCTTCCTAAACTGCTTCTTGTTCATGCCTAATTGAATACATCTATGAGTCTAGATAGAGGAAATCCACAGATCCTCTTTGCATACATTTATATTCAACACTCCAAGAAGCCCCCCCCTTCTTTTATTATGGCTGTGGAAGACCTCTTCATTAATTGGCCTGGAAGCGTGGAAGTGCTTCTGCAACTGCTGTGCTGGTATTTGAATATTCTAATTGTAATTTATGATCATATTAGTGATGAATGAAATCACTCAAATACATTACTCCCTCCTATATTGTGGTTTTATATTGAGGCCATATATCACATGTCATTAATTCATTAATATAAACCATGAATTAATTTCCTTGAAGAAACAGTAAATATAAAGTATGCCTATTTTAAAACATATATACAATATATATAACGATAAAACATGCAGCCCGTAATACAAATGTTGGAAACAGTAAACCATAAACAAAAACAAAACATTTAGTCTCTTTTTCCCAAAACAAATGCAAATGACAAACATATAAAACACACCGTACATCCATATACAGTATACACATTCACAAAGCTGTGCTCTAGGTTCCTCCATTTATGTTCCACAGAGCAACATGAACAGCTCTGTGCTTTGATCATAAAGCACAATGTTTACCTGCAGTGTCTCGTATGGCGTCTGCTCGGTGCACTTTATCACAGCTAAAGTGAGTGAAACCACAGGGTGACCTCATTCTAAGAAGTGGCCCGTATTCCCGCTTTGGTTTACATCCTAACTTCCTGTCTTCTCGGCAGCGAACGCAACTCAGAGACCACGAGCCAGGAGAAAATTAGATTTGCGTCTTTCAAGACTTTTACATTACTCCAACCTGCCTGCCAGAGAACGTATGCATGCATGCATGTATGACACATGGGTTGGAAAGAGAGGAAGAGACAGAAGGGAAGAGGTTACATGGACAAACCACTTATGAGTTATGGCATTTTGATTATACACAGATAAAGATAAAGAACAAAGCAGAAAGAGAGGGGGAGCAGACCATATGCACAGATGGTATAAGGGTTTGATTCCACTCTCCAATGAATTATAACATTGTTTGGTTTCTCTACATAGTGCAGTGATTTCCACACTGCTACCCGCTGCTCCTCTTGGCAAAGACTGAACCCAGTGGATTTGTGTGCATGTGAGTAACAACCCAGGAAAGGCTCATCCTGCTGTGAAGGCTATTGTGGACTCCAGAGTCTCCATATGTTCTTCTTCTACAGGATCTGACCAGCATCATAGTGTCATGTTTATCATATTGATGTACCAGGCTTGTGGCAAAACAGTCAGTACATGTTGCATAATACATGTTTTTGTTGTATATAGAGACAGTACACACACTGTGTAAGAATGTCATACAGAATCACCCCCAAAATTAAATCAGTTTTTACTTAGAGGAGAGGTTTACTTTGAGCAAAGTAGTAGAGCAGAGTAAAGAGGCTAGTTTAAGGTCTTCACTAACCCATAAAATACTGGTGCTGGCTTGGGTTGCTGCATCAGCCTCCTTAAACCTGCTGTCTGTTTGCCACCCATGAAAAAGGTCTAGGTTTTTACAAGGAGTTACGTTGGTTATTTACAATCCATATCAGTAGAGACACATTAAGATCATGGTAGGTAACCATTAGTCCAGCCCAGTAACTTAGGAATTATGTCCACATTGGATGATTCCCCAGCTCACAATTTGCAGCCTATGCCAATACAGGAAGTCGTGCACCCTTTATGTTGCAAGGCAGAAAGTGTGGCGGTTGGTCGACAGGCATCTGAATGTCACGCGTAGTTCACGTACAGTCACAGAGATGCAAGCAACGTTCACCTTTTTATTAATTGTGACCACCATTTTTAAGGTTAATTCCCTAACCTTAACCATACAATAGTCAGCATGCACAGATATTGAGGAGAGCAAGAAATCTTAGAAACAGTGGCAGTGAATGTAAAAAAAAAAAAAACTATAAATGATGTGATTGGGGAGTTTGCTGAATCGTCTAATATCAATGTTTTTGTCTGCCAATAGGGTTGATGGCCCACATAACCATAACCGAGGAAGGCTAGGAGATATACCTAAAAGAAATGTTTTTAAAAACTTTTGTATTGTACACTGGGTCATTAAAATAAGAGCAAATAAGGGGACGGTATGAACGCCTACTGAACCAAACCAGAAGATGAGAGATACAACTGTGTGGCAATGAACAGGGAGAGGAAAGGCGAAGCTTTCATTCAAGACAACACAAACAAACAAGTGATGTTTTGGACCAGTCATGCAGTGTAGTGTTCACAGTGTAGTCCAAAGCCAGAGCAGAGCTTTGTGTTTTCCCCATTTTGTCCTTTAATTTCTAAATACCCGCCAAGTTTCTTCCCACAGCAAATCTATTGCTGGGTATCCAGTGTTTAAATTTCACATTTTTGTGTGTGAATAATTGCATATAACACGAAATTAGAAGTGTC
The DNA here is from genome assembly GCF_043641665.1 of Enoplosus armatus. NCBI lineage: Eukaryota > Metazoa > Chordata > Actinopteri > Centrarchiformes > Enoplosidae > Enoplosus > Enoplosus armatus. The sequence continues at coordinate 19,036,244 of NC_092188.1, read as the reverse complement.
TTTGAAGTCCCTGTCTAACCTGGTTGATCCCACAATGTGGTTCCCATCAGTGCCAAACGTGACTCTGCAGGGGGCAGAGAGCGGGAGCAGTGAAATCAGTGGCAGCCACAATATTTACAGCAGTGTCACACACTTTGTTTCTGTGAAGTCACAGGTCACACAGACCACCATTATATTAACGTCCCAGGCAAATCAAGAGAAAGGAGGCTAGACAACAGAGAGCAAAGAGTGTAGAGGAGGGGGATTTAAAAAAGAATGAAAAAGTGCACTTCCTGGAGGGTATGGAGAGTAAACAGTGGCTGGAAATGATTAAGTGATTTAGAATTTTATAATATGCACTGTTTTTTTTACTCTGGGAAAACTCTGGGAGAAACAGGGTCATAGCAGAGCAAACTATTAGCCTTAATCAGCCCTGATCTACTGGCATTGAGGGTTTTTAGTTTCATATGAGTAACATTCTGCCTCAATGAGCTGCCAGTGTACAGCGTTGCTCAAACCTGTCTCACAGTATCGCTGTGAATGCGGCCCAGTAAAGAAAATGTGTATATATATAGTATACAAAAACAGGATTCTATATTGAAATTTTAATTACAAAGAAATATTTTTGTCAGATGTCACTGTGCAGACATGATGTTGCTGTGGCCTGAGGCCGATGCATCTGGGTCATTTCTTCTGGCTATAAAATAAATTTTGTGGTATAAAAAACATCATAAACAGTCTGCAATGTTTGTCTCCTGATTATTGTAAATTAATTTAAATGTCATTCAGTAAAAGTATTTATTTCTTATGCCAGCAAGTGTTAATTGTGAAAGAAATTAAAGTAGTGATTCTTTTTAGGCCCGCTGCTGTCTAATTGTTGAAATCAAGTCATTGTATTGTCAACCAACAAATAATCACCAAGTTTACATGTTATACATTGTAAGTTTTGCTTGCATGTGTCTCTATGCATACAAATGGAGAAAGTTGTTAATGTTGTAATGGTATCCATATGTATTCAGTCTTTGGCTCCATAGGTGCTCACTGCAATATATATGAACAGCTTGTAAACGATTTCATAAAGAAGCAACATTTATTATTTATTATGTAATTATTATTATTATTGTCAGCCGAAGTCTAGCTGCACGAGTTTAGTTAAACTTGTGACTTGTGAATCACTTGCCTGATTTGAACCTGCAGATCAGATTTGTTTTGCCACTGAGAAGCATGAACCGATTGTATCACATGAGAAATGTGAGAGAGCGCGAGTGGAAATTAAATTTCATACCCTGCCAACACCTGAAATAGCCTTGCAGAGTTTATGGGGCATTTGTCAGAGTGACAAAGGGATCAGTTTAACTTTATGATATATTTTGTTAATGGACAAAGGTTAGGCATACGTGTGTGTATGTTGTTTTGAAACCTGCTTGTGTGGTGTGGGACCCTGGTTGACCTGTCCGACTGGAGGATTGTGAGGAAGGCTTAAATTCAAAGATGAGGAGAGGCCAGCAGTCGATTTAGTGTGTGTTAGCGTTGTGAAAAGCAGAGAATAGTGTGTACGCACATAATCACTGTATCTGTCTTTGATTAACACAAGTGCATTTGTGTGTACTCATACAGATATGGATGATATGGTCTAAATGTCTGAATGAGGAAATCATGCTTTGACAATTCCAAGTCTCATGAAACCAAAAGTAAACATTATGAGCTACTGTATATGTTTCCCATTATATACAAAACCATCATAGTCTTTTTTATGGTTTATACTAACAAATGCATGCTGTATCAGATCATAGTAAGGATTATTTCTGTTTGCAGTCAGGATCTATAAGTGATACAACATGGCCCTTGTCCAGCAGAAATATTTACTTTGTAGGATTTTGGTAAATCCTATGTATTTCTAAATTATACTGCAATTTGCAATGGTTTGGTTTAATCATAGGGAGAGATCTACGAAATGGGTGCATGTGGCACATTTTGAAAAGCATCATAGAGGGGTTTTTATCTTCTTTCCAAATGTTTTAAAGCCATTTCAATCTAAAACCATGTACACACACACACATACAAGGTTTAATGAATGGTAGATGAAACCTTGAATGCCATATTCTGTGTTGTTTCAACATTAGCTTTGTCTCAACACAAGGACATGAGACGATAATGTAATGTGTATACATAATGAATAACTGCGTATTTCAGCCTTGGAGAATCATTTTAACGAAGCACATCTGCTGAATTTAATTAATATCATATATTGTATTTACCATCACATGAATTGGGCAGCACAGATCAGTCACAACTGGCTGTACACTTTATGGAGTTTGAGTGAAAAAAATGCACCAAGATGAAAAACATCTTGATATATTTTAACGATGCAACATGTGTGTGATTTGGGAACCCTGCAGTGGTGGAAAGCCCCAGAATATAATGCAACCATTTTGATGTAAATTACTCTGGTTCTGCTTTATCTGGTTTTTCTTTAACCTCTTTGCCCAGTGTTCATATGGGCTGAACGTTGGGAAATCCTTGATCTAGATTTTGGATTTGGCTCTGTGCCCGCTTGTCTTTAATAAAACTGGCGTCTTTTCCTAGTTTCTTGTCAGAAGTCTTGTCTTTGATGCTCCCCCAGCGCAGAAACCCTTTCTGTGACCCTCTGCAGGTGCCAGAGGTGCTTTTTGTGGGTCACTGAGTTGTAACATAAGATATTTATAGTATAAGTGATACTGACAGAATAGAGGTACCACTCACCTCCAGTGACCTAGAGTCAGTAGGCCAAAGTCAGTAAGATTCATCCTCCAGGGACCATGGATGAATATACCAAACCATTTCATAGCAATCCATCCAAGACATATTTCAGTCTGGACCTAAGTGGTTGACCAACCCGATCAAGGCCGATATTCCCAGCCCTAAAAATGATCAGAACTGTTCTGAAGAAACCGTCATCTTGGATATATCTGTTAGTGAATTTTCTCTCAAGGTGAAAGTCAGCAGAATGATGCAACTCTGTTCTCCTGTTGGTGTAGTAATGGGGATTTCTAGACCACAGCCTTTACACTGCCTGCTCTGGAATATTCAATAGGTCCATTTCCTCTAATCGAAGAAAGGGTCATTAATGTGACTGTGTGATTTATGACAGGAATGGGTTTAGTCTTCTCATCTGAGACACAAGTGATTCAAAACTGTTGCATGAAAGCGGGTGTGTTTGACTGACCTACAACCCTGAAATCTCTGTATATGCTGTATGTGTTGGAGTCACTGAGTTCAATGAAAGACTGAACTAAAGAAACTAAAGAGTCACAGAACTACAGCAGTCAGTGTGTATATCTCAACAAACACAAGCATGTTAGTGGGGAGGTCACTTGTGGTCTTCTCTTTCCCTCTGCCAATCTTATTTTCTCTTTCTGGATACAGATTTAGCAACGTCCTCAAGAGATCCACTACAACAATACCCTATTGTGTCAACAAGCCAAATGTATGGCAGGTTGCAGTCTTCATATGATGGTGAAAGGCTGCCGAAAAATGAAGGCTAATTTGTCTTTGTGTGGTTTGTCTGCAGAGTGCTGTAGATTGACAGGGTTCACAGAAAACTGGTCTGTTTACTTGGAAGAGCACATTGGTTTAGTTTACAGTGGAAGGATACGCTGTTTAGTCGTCACACATTTTGCCAGGATTAGGGCTCACACAGTTACAGTAGCCCGGTGGCTAAAACAATACCAGTGACAGGGAATTGCATAGTTGTATAGTTACAAATAATATGTTTCCTCTACCATAGATTAATAGAGGGAAAATGCATGTGAACTTCCCCTGACTCTCTGCTTGTCAGGAGGCTCATGTAGGTATGAATCCATCACAGTGTCCATTTTAAAGGGTAAATTAACACTGAATCACGGAGGGCAGAAATGTTGACATCTAACCACACCTAGTTCAGTGTTGGGCTACAGGTGTTTCCCATCAGCTGTTGAAGGAAAAACACCTGCTGTGACATCACTGAGGTGTGGCCAGAAACATGCTTGAAAGTTCAACTCACAGCAGATGATTTCTGCAGTTTGTGATTGACAGTTGAATTGCTCTTTTAAACAGGAACAGCAGTTTCTGATCAATCAAAGTTCTTTACAGTTCTCTTGTCATTCCTATCATAGACTTTTTACAGTTTTAGAAGTCTCTTTTGTGGTGGTTGGATCATCGTGTTTTGGCAAGAAGTCCATCTCCTTCAAACCTTGCCACCTAACACTGTGATTCACAGGAAGTAGTCTGATACGCTTCATCAACCCAAGTTTAATATACATGGATAGCGTAAGTGCTGAAAAGCCTATCTAAGAGATAGCTTGGCAGCTGGCCGGCTGACGAGGTGAAGTACATTGCACTGTATGAGTCTGGTCACACAATTCTCAGACTCTTGCTAACATCAGATTTGGGTCTGGAGCTGAATGAAATCTAGATGTGACATTATTCATTCTGAGAACACTAATAACTATTCGGAACTTCTCGACCTCTGACCCGTAACGCTGCGTCATGGGAAGTGAGGAGATAAGGAGTCCAGTTTAACAGCCATGAAAGTATAACAAGCTTATCAGACACAAGCCAGACCTGCTGACTAACTACACTGACTGCACAAGTTATAAAGACCACGTGCAGTTTACAGGAAAGAGACTGACCAGGTCAGATTTGTTTTAATTTCATAGATTGATTACACTAAATAAAAGGAGAAAGTAAATTATTGTGTATTGTGAAAAATGTGGTGCAAATTGGGAGGTGGTTAAACAGTTTTAAACATTTGGATTGTGTGCATTTGCCAGAGCAGCTACATGCTATTAAACAGTGAGTGAATAATACAGTAAGTGTTTCTTACTTTTCAGCACCATTGAACAAAAATACAGGTTCTGTGCAATCTCACGTCAAAATTATGGTAATGACATCATGATCTTGTTTGAAAATTTGCAGTTTAGGAATAACGTCTTATTGTTACATTTCCCAACAACTCTGTCCTTTTCATCCTTAATTACTAAATAAACAGCAGAATTGCTAAAAAAAAAAAATTTAAAAAAAAAGCAAAAGGGGCATAAAGTTCATTAAGTGAAGTTCTATCATAAATCAAACCCAGCAAAACCAGGAGTAGCAGGGGCATCAAAACTTAGACAGTGGTACAGTGTGGTTTGTTATTTTAAGGATTGGCATCCTTTGTTTTGTCACTCTGGTCTCCATCAGAGAGAAGCCCAAAGCTGGGTTGGAACATATGGAACTGCTATGTTCTCCCTGCGTGTTTATGTTGCTCAACATCTGTTGAAAGTACCAACACTGACCACAAAAACTCTGTGCCAAAACATTGGTTCAGTATTAGCATGTGGGAGGATTCAAAAGCACACTGTGGATAAAAGCCGCAATGGGAGATACAAGCATAAAAATCATGTCACTTCTCAATAGCTTGTCGCATTTTTTTTGTAAAGATGGTGGTTTTATATTTGATTAGCTCAAATGAGAAGGACTAGAGATGGGAATGAAAGCAATAAAGTGGATTTGAAACCAAACATTATCAAAGAAATGACCTGCTGAATAACCACATGTCCATACTGTTCTGTAGCTCCATATGTTACACTGCTGTACAGAAGAAAGCAACTGCCCAAAGCATTTTGTTTTACTTATGCACTGTAGAACTACATTATACATATGTAACCACTGTATGTCTTTCTTCTATTGTCAATGTTGTCTATATGAACCTCTGAAGCCTCACAGAGGAATTCTTCAGAAAATCAGATTGTGAAGTCTACAGAGTTCTCTGATGAAGCTTCCAGTGTGTAACTAAAGCATTACTGTGAGCAGCTTTGATGCACGAGTGATAGTGCTGCAGTCGACTCAATGACACAGACAGAGAGAGAGTGAAGGGAGAAAAGGGGCTTTCCATTGCCCTAGTTTCCATGACCCAGTGTGTGTGTGTGTGATGGAGAGTAGGATTAGCTCTTTGACGAGAACTACAGCTTTAACTGGCTCGCAGTCAAAAGACAAGTGAGAGAGAAAATGTGAGAAACAGGAAAAAGAGATACACAAAGAAAAGAAAAGACAGAAAAACTGTAAAACGTGTGTGTGTTTGTGTCCATGGGTGTGTGTGTGTGTGTGCGTACACTCACAGGTGGGCCAAATGCAGATCATTCTTGTGAAGTTACTTTGCAACCACAAACTCTCTCACTGCACTTTAGTTGCAGTAAAAATCATCAAGCATCAAAGAGCATTCCCATAACTAACACAGTGACAGTGACTGATGGTGCGAGGAAGACAGACTGTTGGAGACAAAAGAGTCTGGGCTGAATATTTGTGGTGAATATTAAGGGTTTTAAATTCCATGAGGTTCACTAAGAACCTAGTCCTCAGTTATCAAAGGCAAACGATTGTGAATCACCAGTTACATTCTACAGTACTGTGCTAGGTTGCAATGCTAACAAGCTGATGTTCAGCAGGTATAATGTCTACCATGTCCACCATATTAGTTTAGCGTGTTAGCATACTAATATTTGCTAATTAGCACAAAACACAAAGTAAAGCTGAGGCTGATGCAGGGATTTGGTCATAATCCAAAGTACTGGACACATTTAAATTTTGACCAGATGATGGCGCTAGAGGAAATTCCCCAAGGGGAACATGAATGTCCGTACTAAATTTCAGTTGTTGAGACATTTCACTTAAAACCACAAATGTCAACCACATCATGACCCTACACTAAAAGTCATTACCAGAGTCGTTTGGATTCATCTTCTGGGAATGTATGTAGAGAATGTCACGGCAATCTATCCAATAGTTGTTGAGATATTTCAGTCTGGACCAAAGTGGTGACCCGACAGACTTTGCCATCCCTATAGCCACGCTACCAGTGTGGCAAAAAAAAAGAAAACAAAAGATTAAATATGATATTTAGATCGGAAAAGCAGATCTTTTACACTTGTAGAAAGTATTTTAGCGCTTACTTTCTATTGAGGAATGGATTTGTATGGCAGTAAGTCATACTGTGCTACACAGAGTCATGCAACCTAAAGTGCAACCCTAATCACTTCCCATCCCAGGACTTTAAACAGGGGCACGATTACACCACTGCTTTAATCCTGTGGAGAAAAAAAAGATTCAAAACCCAATTTGAGCTTTTTGTTTGACCAATCCTTCATTTGTTTCACAGAACATAAATGATCTATCTCTTCCCAAGAGCCCATCAATGAATTGTGTGACTTGAGTTAATGTATTCTACCAGGGGGAAATGACACAGCCAGCAAATGGCGTGAGTACATGGATGCTCAAGGGTACATTGGGAGCCACTACTGTGGGAGGAAAAGGTGTTACTCCATACCCATTACAGCCCAACAACCATTTTCACATTAGACATACTGTATCTGTGGGATACAAAATGAGAAGGCAAATGTTCACTGATTACAGTTAAATCAGCCCCCTTTGTGACAAATGAAGTTAACAACATTCTACACTGTAGTTCAGCCATTTACTATAAATCACAAGTTGATCCAATTTGGACTCAATACAGACTGCGTTCCAGCAAGCAGTCACTTTATATGAAGCACTTTGCAGAGCAGCTGGCCTGCAGCCTACTGCTCACACATAACACTTGTTCCACATTCATCATGTGAACCTGCTCTATATTACTGTGCATTTTGTGCATTTTGTTTGAGTCTGAGTAGAGTAAAAGTGGGAAATGAACAAGTAGAAGGAGGTTCTCTTAATCCCATCAGAAAACAGCTATTTGGAGATGATTTACAGTCAACTTCCTGAAGGCTGTCAACAAAGAAGCCATTTACTCTAGTTCACTCCTGGTTTCTGTAATTGAGGGTCAAGAGCCCCAAAATTGTGGTTCCCTACATGACAAGAGCCACAACTCATGTTCAGGAGAAAATGAATGTCATTCATAGGCAGAGAAAAACTTAAACAAAGAATGTTTTGAAGCTTGGATTTGGGATTACTGCAGACAAGAAGTAAAATTAGCAACAAGGCCGTAGCTTATTGAGAGGAAAAAATATTGACGTATAGACTTTTCTTTGAACCATCAAGCTGCCATTAGAGGAATTGCTTGTGTGGGATTATATTTAGCCATGGTGGCTGCTACTTATGGCTGCCATAATGTGACAAACAAGAGTAAGAGTATACAGCCACACTGGCGGCACTGTAAGTACAGCGATAACATCAGCATTCTAACACGCTCACACTGACAAAGCTAACTGTTAAGTAGTATGTTTACCTTGTTCAGCATCTTAGTTTAGCCTGTAAGCATGCTAATATTTGCTATTTCTCACTAAACACAAAGTACAGCTGAGGCTCAGGTATTTGGTCTTAAACACTAAACACCAAAATGGACCTAAATGGTGGACTGACCAACCGAGCGACCGTCAATCTAGGGTGACCATATTTTCAAACCCCCAAACCGGGACCCTTAAGTGTGCACAGGAATGTGTGCGCATATGCACACTTTGTTTTTGAGGAGGAACCAACCTTTTTACTGCTATTCTTCATAAGGGTTTGATGTTTTCATAGATTTGTTCATAACAAATGTGTCATTTATCCGTGCGCATATTATTTGAATCATATGCATTGCTATTCCCACATGTTGATTAAACACAACACAACACATGCCTATCATCCTAAACAACACTTGTGGGTGTGTTGAAAAACATACAGGTACGAGGCTGTGGTTGTGCTGTGTTTGACATCAGTTTATCTCTCAGGTCAGTCCCACAGTGCACTTTCTAACTAAACCCAGATGTTGACACTGTGAGAGTGACATCACACCACAAAGCTGTCATATTTACACACCAGCTCCATCACTACTACACTGATTAAGTTAGAGCCTCCTCATTAATGTGAGTCCGCCCTACACACACACACAATCACACACAAACTGCAGGGGCCTGCAAATTCCCATACAACCCCACCCACTCATCTCAAACGTGTATCATGAATTTTGTGGAGGTTGTGACGAGATTCATCAGTGTAATATTCTATTAAACTAACAGATAATCCACTGTGTTGAAATCCCGGGCTGACCAACTTCCTCCCTAAGAGGCTTTGCAACAGGATAACAAATGGTAAATTGTATAATGAAAGACAAATTTGCTACTGAGAGAAGAGTCAGTATTTATACAAGCTGAAGAGGTCACTTCTCAGGAAAACATAAACATAGATTGTTTTACACTTTTGAACATATGAGCGATGCTGTTGTTTTTCTGGTGAGGAGTGTCTTTTATAAAGGGCTTAGCTGGGGAACTCTCCAGCCTTTTTAGTTATAATTACTGTAAAGTAGAGCACTGAACTTGATTGTCCTCCACAATGAATCTGGGGCAGTGACTCCATCTGTCAATTACATATAAAATACAGTATGTCTCAGATATAGGACTTATCCTTACAATCTAGTAAGAGTCTGCTACATTTGCTAACTCATGCATGTGCCACTTGGGACATCTGATACACTTGCATTCCAGTTTTGGAAAACCTTAGAAATAATGAATTTCACCACTGAATTACAGCATTCAAACTAAATGACCCGAGAGGAAACTGCAATTACTGTGCAGCTCACAACAAGGTTGCATATTAGTGGCCCAGATGAAGACTTTATCATTGAATGAGACAGCACTGTTACATAAAATTGCCAAACTTTATATTTATTTGATTGTACGTGTTCAGTTTAGATTTCTTTGAAACACACATTCACAAATATTAGTACTGCAAAATTCATCCTTCTTTATTAATCTCAGCAAATGAGGTGGTTGTGCTCTTGTGTGACATTTTAGGGAGACGCCAACTTTCTCTCTCTTTGTTTATCACACAGCCATCTCCATAGTGATAAAGGGAATATTGTCCAGAGCTGATGTTGCAACATTTAATCCTCTGATTGAATTACCAGGGAGGAGTAGAGAGAGAGGGAGAGAGAGAGAGGGAGTAAAGTTACTCTACTTTTATAAACATTTACTCTGCCGAGGTTGTATCTAACAGTGTGGAGGTTCCAGTTGTCGCTAAGGAGGGTGTGCCAGAATATATACCACTGACAAGTTCAGCCTTGCTGTCACTGTTAATAGAGCCTTTTTATTGCTACACCACCCCTACTTTGTCTCATCCAAACTCCCAGTTTTTCCCAGAAAACTCTGAAATTAGGGGAAATTGTATAAACTACCTTCAGTGGCTGTATATTCTGTAAAGTCCTGTACTGTGTTTTACAGCTGCAATGATCTATTTTTTTTATTATCAACGGAACAAAAGACTATGTGTAATAAGAAAGGTGTCGCTTGTAGTGACTAACCTACAAAAAATGAATGATCACCCACCTGACTCTGCAGTTCCTGTTCCTGTAACTTGTCTAACAATTGGTGTGACTTACGCTTCCTGAGGATATCATTATCTCCGATGTCCCTCCTGAATAAACATCCATAAAAAGTAGAAGGGCAAGCAGTGGAAAAAAATCAGAGGTCCACTTTAAAATACACGGACATTGCTGATTTTAATTACAACCCTAACCCTAACCCTTTAAAAAATGATAATATGTCAGATGATCTGTTTTCAGATTGTTCTGCTGCCCTCAAGTGGCCAAAAAATCTATCAGCCAATGCAGCTTTAAGTTAACTCATTATATTGGAAATGTCAGATATTAACACTGGTACAAGTGAGCTGAACATATTTAAGTCCCTATTCTGGCTTTACACAAGCAAATTAATGTTAAAATCATTGTGAGGAATGAACGCAATAGAAAAAAATTAAAAGTTAAGAAGAAGTTAAATGAGTAGTTGTAATTGAAGTAACTGGTGCAAGTACGCAATATAATCTCCCTCCTGAGGTGTTGCAGATGAATAAAAGTTATGTATATGTTGGCAAGAAATAGATGATTACTTGTAGGTAACAACATGAGACCACCTTTGCCTTATTTGGCTGAGTGACAGGGTAACACGTCCTTTAATTCAGTTATTGTAGCCATTAAACTCTCTCTTTCATACACATACACATTTTTTCCCATCCCCTCATTACCCCCTGCTCTCTCTCTTTCATTTGCCTCACACTCGTCCACCCCGACTCTCTCTCTCTGAGTGGGTTGTATACACAGTGTGGTTACAGTCTCCTCAGCCCATTAAACTGTATGGAACCAGTGTGAGTCCCTGTATTGTTGGTAGTGAAGGCCAATCCTCTGAGGGCCTTGTTGTGTGTTATTGCACAAATTCATCACCATTAGGCAATCATAGCACAGCACTCCAGTGTGGTTTAAATATACACTGAGAGGGGCAGCCAAGCGTAAACTTGAGTAACTTTGTATGTGAGCATGTTTTGATCTGCAGTGATATTTTATAGTTATGGTAACACTTGTATCGATAAGGTAAAAGTTAAAACTATAATTCATATAAGTAATGAAACGTTGTCAGAAATATAGTGATATGCGTGTTTCCTTTATATAAATCCAATGATGACATATATTTTGCTTATAAATTACAAAAGACAAAAGAAAAACTGTATGTTGCATGCCTGCATATATTACACAGATGACCAAAAGCAGACTCTCCAGAGCTGTAACTGTTAATGCACATTTGATTAAACGACCAGTTGACAGATTGTGACTGCAATAAAAGGACCAAAAGAGAGACTCGATTCTATGTGATGAGGAAATGCTTGGCTGATGGAAACTGTAGGAGTAATCCACAGCAGAGTGCCAGTGCCTTTTCAATGCCATAACAGCTCATACAAATGTGTGAACATGGATTAGATGACATGAAAATCAATTACAAATTGGAATTAAACAAGTTAACCGAGACACAGAAATGACAGATGATAGAGACAATAGTTATTTCTGATTCACAGGAATAGTAGTCATTTTGACAGGAGGTAGAGCGGGTCATCCACTGATCGCAGGGTTGGCGGTCCTTGGGCAAGACACTGAACCCCAAATTGCTCCCAATGTTCAGGCCAGCACCTTAGAGTTAAGTGTTAGTGGGTAGTATGTCGGCTTTGCCTTTGGACAGAGCCACGCTAGCTGTTTCCTCCTGCTTCCAGTGTTTATGCTGACAGCATAAAAGCATATTTTCCCAAAATGTCGAACCATTCCTTTGATTGATAATGGACAGTGAGGTGAATTTGGTCTTTCAATGTAGGTTGAATAAAAACAAATACCAAGAGCTACAGGATTTCTGCAATAATTTGTATCAGAGTCACCTTTTGATGTGAACTCAGTATGTACACTCATGAGTCAACCGTAAAGAAAAACAGCAATCCTTTAAATTACAACCCTCTCTAATTGTAGTGCAGTTAGACGGTAGCCAAGCGTAATACACAACTAATTATGAGTTGTAAGTCACAAGCTTGGAATGCAAAGACAGAGGGAGATTGAAAGGTTTTACATCAGTTTTCAAAGGTACATTAGAAAAGTGTCCAATATCGACAAAAGCTGACCTGTAAATAGATAAGGCGTAAGATGAATAACAAGACAACTTGTTGCACTTGAACCAGCTTGCTTACATGTTGTTACTGCATGGCAATACAGTCATTATGGAAAAGAAGTTGCTATAACCTCAAATGCTGCTAAGAAGCCAACTGTTACCACACTGTCCCAGTACTTTGTCTGTTATCACTCACATTACCCCTCCCATCATCTCTGCCCTGGCATTGTCTCTCTCTCTCATGGCTGCATACAGTAGACTAGGCTTCCATCCAGATCTGTTTAATGGTCCACAACGCTACACGACACACACACATGCACACACGCAAACATAAACACAGAGAGCACGAGAGAAAAAGAGAAAGTTTTCATGCATTCTGCCAAGTAGGTTGTTAATATGTTGCAAATGCACCCATTCACCTCTGTATTAAAATCATTCCCACTGACATTATCTCTGTTGTTTGTCTTTGCAGCAGGTTTATTGAACCCCAGTTGCATGTAAATGTTGATACAATGCTTACAGGCTTTCTGAAAGCTATTATATGAATATAATGTCAGTTTGACACAATGGCATATTTGTTTATTTCCCTCTTGTGCAAAGGAATTTAAGATGGCAGAAGCCTTTAAGAAGTAAGGGTTCGTATGAATATATTAAGCTCTTATTTACATAAATTTAGCATCATTACTTCTACTCTACTGCCTCTGCTTATGCGGGATATTATGCAAAATGTTTCATTATATCTCCTATAATTCTATTCTTATACTGTTTTGAAGTTTTGAATAGGAAATTGTGACGATGTGTCTTCTAGATTAGGCATGTAATTAACTGATTTATTCATTTGTTTTTGTTCTCATTCATTTGTCATTCATAACAATAAATAGATATGAATCACCTTACAATGGCTGATTGCCTGTTGTCTGACAGCTGATGACCTCTGTAGCTGGGAAGTGTTACTTTAGGAAGAAGAGAGTCGACCACACACAGAGAGAGACACACTCACACACAAATAAACACATAAACAGGAAAACCCCAAACCAAACCTCATGGGAAAAGAAGCAGACCAAATGGTAGAGATTAGTGACATTTTACAACAACCAATTTACTTATGCAAAGGTGTAAGAAATTGATAAAACATTGTATTTGCTCTAGCATAAGCTGCCCTAGCTAGGTTGATCTGTGACTTTTAAGTTTTGAGTCATGGCTCTGTATTGTATTGCATTTTATTTCATTTAGTAGTAAACTGGTAAAGCACTTAGGCATGTTACTACAAAATCTAAACTTACTGTGTGTTTACTGGTTAAAGTGAACTAATGAGATGGTCTATCAAGGATAGAATATGAACTTAAGTTAACTCCTTCTCTCTCAATTATTTCATCCAACACAGGATGTTCAGTTATAAAATAATAATTTAAAAAAAGTAATATTATGCATTTCTTGTTAGTATGTCGTAAGTTAGAAATGACTCAAACCTTGTTAACATTAATAACTCGAAAAGACGTATGCCTGCTATTTCAAATTCCACCTATAGGGGGAGACTACACTGTCAATAATAAGTTATATTAAGTTACAGTTGACAGTAGTGTCGCGTCTTGCTCCTGACATGACGTCCTGATGTTGAATCAGAAATGGAGGAGAAAGTTATTGTAGCTGCCTGTGGTCACCCAGAGCTCTATAATGCAACTTCACATTTGTACAGAGACTGGACAAAAAAGGAGATTTCTTGGAGAAAAGTGACCGATTCCAGCTATCGGTTATACTATGAACCAAGTGAGCCCTAGCGTTCGCACAAACATTGGCACAACCATTGGCACAACCGTTGGGGCGATACATTTACCATCTCAACGTTGTCGAGGAACCGGTTTCGGGAGATCATCCTTTCTGCGTTTTGATAAGATGGAGACCCAGGGGAGGTGCACAAACAGAAGGTAGAATATCACTGAACTTCTTAGACTTCATCTTAGATTTAATTCATGGCATCATTTTGGAATGATATCCAAGTAGTGATAACAGTAAGTACCCAGGCAGTCATTCTCTATCACTCACTCTCATGAACACAGATGCACACACACACACACACCACACACACACCACACACACTCTCACACACAGTCCTCCCTGCATCCGTCTGTGACCACCCACCCACTCCACTGATCTCTGCAGGAAGTTACTAATCCGTCGCTCAGACTTGATCATGATGTAAACACAGGCGTACCCCCGCTTCCGAAACCTCACGCTCCCATTTCTGCCTTTTAACAATTCATTTGCCTGTTCACCTACTTAGTACCAAATTACGGGCATCCAGGAATTACCTGACCCCCCAGCCCTAGCTGCATCATTAACTATGATCATTAGCGGCTTATCCACAGCAGGGCTTAGTGAGTCTTGCTATAACAAAGAGTAGTTAGAAAAAAAAAGAACTAAAATTAGAAAAAATATTATTTATTTTTAAATAAATATTATTTGTTCAGTCCAACTAAACCATGCAGGAAAGGAATTGAATTTTTAAATGTGACCAAAGTGGTGCCCAAAAAGCATTTTTTTGCTCAGATGCATTGAATTTGTCATTCTTTAGAAATTCTTCTGATGCTCTAAGTGCACTAATGGTGTGCAATCAATGGCACCAATGACATTTCAAAAAGCCTCCAACACAATGGCATCTGTCTTAAATTGTGCATCACTGCCTCACCACTAGACTGCCTTTGGTGCCTGTTCTCATTAACATATTCCCACAACATCCCTCATCACTCATCATGGGAATATGTATACAGTGGGCATCTATTAAAGTCAGCACAAGTAATTTTTTCACCCACTACCCTTATACATGGTAGTAGAACATTAACCCTTAAAGGTTCTGTATGGCGTTTTCAGAAAGTCCTTGTTGATGACTTCTCCCAAACTGACCCTGACGCCCAAAAGCTGACAGGACAGCGAGGGAGCTTGCAGGTTGTGGGTGATAGATATATACTGCTTATGTACAATGTCACTGTGATTCTCTTCCCTTTTGAAACAAAGTATTTAGTGACCAGAGACTGAGAATTTTGAGTATTTAACTTGATTTATTCTACTTCCTCTACGGGCTGCATCTCTGTTTCACAGTCAGGGAGCATGTAATTGGCTTAAGTGTCCTGGATGTTTTCTTAGAGACACGGGGGAAGAAAGCCAGTCATGCATCCTTACACAT
This sequence comes from Enoplosus armatus, assembly GCF_043641665.1. Taxonomy (NCBI): domain Eukaryota; kingdom Metazoa; phylum Chordata; class Actinopteri; order Centrarchiformes; family Enoplosidae; genus Enoplosus; species Enoplosus armatus. The sequence continues at coordinate 19,020,698 of NC_092188.1, read as the reverse complement.
CAAAGTACGCAATGAAAAATAGTAAGAAAATGAGACATAGAGGAAGAGAAGCCGATGGAATCACCATCATCATGATTTAGATTATTATTTTGAAGTGATAAAATGTCTTGGTGGTGTCCAGCCATAATTGATATCGCGTGTGAAGCTTAGGGCTGATAACACAAACAATGACAGCGGTGGGACTTACTCATCAAATACTTCAAAACATAAGTGTTCGCAGTCATGGTTTTCTCAACTCAAGTGACTGTGCAAAAGTGTTGGAGAATAGACGGTGACAGGGAAAATGGTTAAAATACTGAACTTGTATCCAAAACAATTCAGAGAATTCAGAGTCAGGGGATATTTTATTTTGCTACTTCTGTTGCAGAGGGATTTCATTATAGTTACAGCCAGTACTGTGCATTTTTTAACCACTGAAAACCAGCGCCATCTGTGAACTGCTGAAGTAATGTAATATATTTTGTTTCATAAAATGCTCAAAATGAAAATGTGTCTACTAAAGGACTGGCACCATCACTAATGATCCCCCTGGAGAGGCAACGTGGCCTCAGTGAACTCAGAGGGAAGTTTTAGACAAGTGAAGCACACAAGTGTGGTGTAAAACGTTGGATAGAAGAGTCCTTAAAGGGTCAGTTTTCCCAAATCACACAAAAAACATATCTTCTCATTTATTGCCAGGCACTATTTCTACTAATGGTTGACAGCGAGGTCTGTGCATGATCCAAAATAACTGGGACATTGTTTCTGGAAAGACATGTTACAGTTTTTTAATTATGATTTGTCAGTGCTTTGAGCAATACAACCAAAATCCCACTTGCCTCAATTGTATTGAGATACCACTAGAGGTAAGAGGGAAATTGTAGGGTTTGTTTGTTTTTTATGATTTGGGTGAACAGATCCTTCAAATCAAACATAACTTACAAAGTACCACAGCATTTAATAACAACACAGACGTGCTACCACCTGTCTGCTGAGAAGTGGGAAGTGTGAGATCAGAGCTAATGCTGAAGACTCAACCAGCAATGTTGGAGCTGCTAAATATTACCAGGTGATAGCCATATATGCTGTGAAATGCTCCACAATGTATTTCCTTGCAGGAAAAAATGCCTTGGCTGAAATGATTGGTGTGACGGGAATGTTATGGCCCCGTGGTTGGCATTGGATTTAAGCATGCAAAGTACCGACAGAGCAGTCAATTACATTTAAAAAGGTAATTTAAAGTTGTTCACATTACAAGATTGCTCAGAAACAATCAAGTTTGAATATTCCTTAAATTTTCATTTCAAAACATTTCTAAATAGTGTCTCTCTATCATTTCTAAATGATTCTTTCAGTTGATCACCTAAAACTGTGCCACTAGTATAAAACCTTGACTGATTTATTGTAAGTGAATGTCACAAAAAAATAATCCATCCTATGAAAACTATTATTAGTTTGTTATAAACCAAAGCTATTGCAAGATCAACACACATCACAATGCAACACACACATGTTTAAACACAAATACACAGACATACACTTGTACATCTGTTTTGTTTTTTCAGCACTAATCAATCACTATTAATGCACTTAAAGCTTTCGAGAAGTCTTCCCACAAGATGCTGATCCTGCCAGGAACACTCAACATCAAACTTGGCTTCATTGCCTGAATGATCATACTTTTTTATTTCTGATTTATACACCAGTCTGTCGTGACCTCATCATTCAAGAGGTTAACAGCTGGATAACAATACTCTGTTTGACAAAACTCAAACAATCTTTAAGATTACTGTATCATGTTATACCCTGACTGTCAAGCTTGTTAGAAGGTCCATCAATCACCAAGACTATCACCTTTGCTGGTATTTTGTAATTTATGTCAGAGCTAAGGTAAGGAATTAATCTCCTATGTTTAAGTTTAATCAAACTGTTAGAGTGCCGAGCCTATTCAGACAGTGGATAGGTATTTATATTAGAGATAGATCAGCTATGACAAGGGAGTACACTGAGACTTTAGCAAAAACCTTCATATTGTATCAAGAACCCCAGTATCAGTTCCCCTACGTGTGGTCAGTATTCAGTGTGCTATTGAGCAGTAGTGCAAAAAACAGTAACTATATATTTAGTCAAAATGCACTTAAGGCCTGACTGACTTTCTGAGATCTAACACATCAAAAATTACTATGCCATGGAAATCATTTCTGTGAAAATAGCTATTTGAATTTGCAGAAACTACAAAACTGAGCTCAAAACTGAACTAAACTGCAGTAATTCCATTCTGCCTGGGTAATTTGTAGACTCAAGAAAATGCTGTTGCACTTACTGCACTCTCTGCTACAGAGAGACAGGCGACGAGACTAATGCAAGTGTTATCAATACAATACATAGGTTTCAATACAAATGTTAATAGTAGACAAAGCTGCCTCACATGACTGTAATTTGATTAAATAATTGAATTAGGATTATATGCTTTCACACTCACACACACACAGAGACACACAGAAAAGGTCAGTTTCTTTTATACAATTTTGACATTTTTCATTTAGTCACAGTGGGGTATTTTGTATAGATGTTCTGTTTGATTTGGTGGCGGCACTCCTGTTCACCTTGATCATCAAATCAAGCATTAACAGGTGGATTATGCGTGCTTCTCAGAAATCACACAGTATTCACCCGCTGTGTGTGCACACTTATTGCTTCCAGTGAGTCTGTCTGTGCAAAAGGAAGTGTGTCTGTTATTTGATTGTGCGTGTGTGTATTGCTGCCTGTTCTTCCTCATCACACAGAGCCTTCTAGAACTAAAAGCTAGCGGGCTAATTAGTATTTGGCCTTTGGTTTTTATCTAACAACCCCATGGCTGTGTCCTGATTGGCTCTGACACTGCAGGCCAGCAGCTAATTGGATCAACACAATTACTTGCATTCTTTTTTTCTTCATGTGTTGAACTTCATTAGAAACCCATGAAAACACACAAACACAGACATGCAGTCAAACACTTCTACACAATTTTACATACGCACACAGAAAAGTTATTGTAATCTCTGACCTGAATCTTCTTCTCATACTATTTGTCATACATTTGGTTGATGATAAGGTACTGTAAGCAGTTTGCAGAAGGTTGTAATTTCATATGATGACTACATAAAGCCAGAGTATAAAGGAAATCCAGTCTCAACTCCAGTTTCAGAACTGGGAAACCAACATGTCAAATATTTAACCACTTCTCTGATTTGACTGTTTTTACAACTCCTTACTTACGAGTTCCGTCATACATCAACATATAAGCCTCACTTTTCACTTTTTCACTGGGAAAAAGGCTCGATTTACAGCACAAAGGAAGTACAGCAACCATTGCGCAACCAAAACAGAAAGAGGATAGCGCTTTTGTTTTCCCAGGTAGCTATTGGTAGCTGTCCCCATGTAGCAGAAATTGCGGACAGTGGAACAACCAGAGTAACTGTTGAAAATCTGCAAAAGAAAAAAAGCCCCGTTGACTGAGAAGGCAAAGAAGGCGAAGAGGGAGAGTGACAAAAAGTGAGGTAAAACAAGAGTGAACCTCAGACAGACATTCACTCGATGGAGAGAGCTCCGGAACTTGAGAGGGTTCCAAACCAACATTCAGTTGGCATTCTTTCTACTAAGATCAGTAAGTAACAAGACCTGCCTGCTTATCAATTACAAACATTCTACTGGGTTTGTAAGTAATAACTGGCCTTTATCAAAGCACTGAGATTGCGGTTTCTATTTGAAATTTGGACACAAATGCAGTATTTCCTGTGTGTGGTAGTTGCTAGTCACTCACGAAAATGGAAAGCAATCTGGTTGTCTTTGCGACAGCAGCGTCAACAATAATTCAATAACTCAGTAGTTAGTGGAGACCAAAAGAGAGCTGAAAAGGAAAGTAATGTTGGACTCCAAACGCTAATGTAGCTACGTGTCTGTTTGCTAACACATTCTTCATATCAACTTTATGAGGTGATAATATGACATTGTTGTGTTTACAGCTTGTTGCTCTGCCCCCAAGTGGCCAAAAAAATCAACTTAAGTTTGTTTTTCGTAGAATTAAAGTTGAAGTCCTTTAATGTTGCTGTTATATATAGGTCATTATATCACATGTGGAGAGAGAACAAACAAGGAACTGTAGATATAAAGCATAAACTAATTGGATATAAATATATTGAAAAAGACAGACTTAGACGGAGCAATGACGAAAGAGTGTGTGTAAGAGAGAGTGAGTGTCCAGGCTACAGAGCAAACCACTTCAGTTCATCTGCTGCGCATTTGGCTCCAATTAGCATGCAGCCCCCTCTAGCTCCAGCTCTCTACCTCCCTCCTCCTCTGCCCCCCGCCCCCTACACCATACATTACCTTCAGTAGCCTTTGTGATCAGGCTGCCTGTGTGTAAGAGAAAAAAGCGACTACGTGCATGGATGCACATGTGTAGCCTATCTGCATCCGTTTTGAGGCACATTTGTGTGTGTATGTGTGTGTGTGTACCTTGCCTCCTGCTGCCTTTTTCCGTAACAGGCCACCACCAAGGCAGACCCCCCCTGCCTGTTTTAAGACATAAGAACACACATTCACAGACTGAACAAAGCCCCCACAGTTAGTCAGTCAGTCCACTGAGCTGCACAGGGGTTGGGGTTTGTAAATGGTTACATATTCCCTTAGTTGCATGGGCATACTTATGGGGATTTCAACATGTTAGATCAAAAGATGGCTCAATGGTGATCCATTTTCACATGAAAGAAACAGCACCATACTTTGTCTTGCTGGTCCACATTAGAATCTTACCTATAACTGTCTCAAACACCAATGTGTGTAAATGATTATGTGTTACTTTCCTTAATTTAACACCAATGTTGTTTTGTGAAAGTGAGAGCGGAAACGTTTGCAGGTTCAGTTTAGTAATGTCACATTTATGCACGTGGTCAATCGACATGTCAGCGTGCTCAGTTAAAATATCAAATACCGTGAGTGTATGGGAATGTGTTTGTGTTACAGAACCTGACTCCGTAAGTGACACTCTAATTGGTTGTTTAAACTGCTGTGACCTTTCATATCAAGATGACATCACCCTGCACACACAAACACACATCCATGGTCAAGTTATTAATTCAGGTTCTCTCTTGGTTGCTGGTGTTTGCTCTTACTCTGATCGGCCTGTGGTCCCCTCAGGATGAGCTCTTATTGAGTAATTTGGATTCTTTATACTGTCAGACCCCCCAATGATGAACACTGCACATGAATTATGACTCCTGCTGCACATCACGCCCTTTCTCTCTCTTGTATCTCTTCCACAATCAATATTTAATATCAACAGAAAAGGGAGCTTGCTTTGTAGAACCTCAGAAAAGGTAAACAAGACTGAGCCATGCTAGCGGCTTTGTGAAGCTGTATTTAGGCACAGTGGTGCTTTGAGCTAAATGCTAAGGTCAGTATGTTAGCATGCTAACATTTGCTAATTAGCACTAAACACAAAGTACAGCTGAGGCTAATAGGAATGCCATTGGAAGTACAAAAGAAAACTTCTTTGTGCTAGATTAAAAGTGCAGATTCATTATCTGGGCACCTGGATATCTCTATACCTATACCTATACCGATATCTATTCCTAATTTCATGGCATTCCATCTAGTAGTTGTAGAGACGGTTTACTAAAAACCAAAAATGTCAACCTCATTGTGGCACTAGGGGACAAGTCAGGGGATCATCAAAATCAATAGGATTCATCCTCTGGGGACCATGAATGTTTGTACAAAAGTTTCATGGCCATCCATCCAGTAGTTGTTGAGGTATTTCAGTCTAGACCAAAACGGTGGACCAATCAACAAACCAACATTGCTGTCCCCATGATTTCGAAATCATTAGCAAGAAAGCAGTTGAAAGAAGCAATCAGCTTTTTGCTCTTTCACTTATTTACCAGATGTACAATATGCTTAACGTCTCTCGTTTTGGTAGCTGCTGATCTTAGATTGAGGTCAGATTAAACCAGTTTGTGGCAGGATCAGGCCTCAAGGCTTTGAGATTTTAGTTTCCTGTCCAGGATGTTGCTGTACTGTGCAGATGTTCTATGAAATATTCCTTTCCTTGCTCACCTTCGTCCGGCTCAATGTCTTCCTTAAGCGTAAAACTTTTTCCTTTCTGACTGTACCATCACTCTTAATGTACCAAATGGGCTTTCAGAAGTGTCTTGTATGCTTTCATACCATATCAGACCCTCTCTGTACATGATGTGATGTGGATGCCTCCCCTAAACTTCTTATGATACTATACTGATGAGGTAAATTGCATTGTCAGTTTTATAATAGTGTACTCTATAGGATTATTTCCCCTCATTTCTAATGGTTGTAATGTGTTGAGTTACTATGTATCATTGTTCAGAGTTACAATGTGTTTGTCTGGTTTGGGGATTTGTGTCTAATAATGTCTTTACTTATCTCTTATCTGTTTGGGACAGAACAGCTGTGGAAGTTAAGGAGGTCAGCAGTATCCAACAAGATGAACAGTCGCTAAACTAAAACCAGCTTTAGTTGGTCTGACACAAGAGGGACTTATAGTCACGCATGATTTTAGGGAGTCATGAGCGATGAAGCATAAATCCCAAGTCGTGTTCGAAGTTTTGATATTTGACTGGACAGAAAGTTGTGCATGAAAGTGTTTTTTTGATTAAGTTTTTCCTCAGTAGAATCAAGGGTCTAATGCTGTTAGAGCACGGTTTCTCATACACAACAAATCATATCTACTTTACATTCCTAGAAGTTTCTAGAGTGATGTATACTCCAGGCAGCAGGTGGTTGCCATCTATTTCAATACAATATGAAAATCAACATTTCCAGAACAGCTGCCATGATTTTCCAGTTTGGAAAATGGAGGCAAAGATTAATGACAGCCCAGCAAGGTGTAGGTTTGAACTGTCAATCATGTGTTGTACAGACTATTTTAAATGATCCCAGACCATAATGGCACTAGCAATACTGTGGTATACAAACAGTTAACTACTACAGGAAACTAGCTACCCACTGACATCATTTGGTTTTGACCATAATTAAGTCTGAAGTACATGTGTTTGATAAAGAGAACAATGCCCAAAAGATATCCAGAGGCTGACCGTGATGGACTTTTTTTTTTTACCAAATACGGATGTGAATCACTCTTCATTGTAATGTTCAGTCTCTGTTTCACCATTGAGAAATTGCAGAATCGCCTGTGGACAAGGTTAACTCAATGTTGAGAAAGCACTTTGGATCAAATAAACCACCAAATGGCATAAAATGCTCCCGCCTGCAAATGGTAAGGCAGTGTGGTTCACCTTCTCAAAGCTGGTACAGATGTCCAGCGGTTTTTATTTCGGGTTAGAGTGGGGACAGAGTCTAACCAACTGAGAGTTAACAAATGGTCTCCCATCTTTTATAGAGCTGGGGAAAGGAAACCAAAATGCCACTCAGCTTCCTCTAGCCACCACACACATACACAGTGGCTCACATATATGCCACTAAAAAGTGATGAGGAGGGGACTGACTGCGGTCATTTACAGAAAGACTCTACTCAACAGCAGCCTACAGTTTCAGTTTCCCGGGCAGATTTATGAGGGATTATATTTCAGTTTTGGGCTAGTGATTGAATATCCCACGAAGCACAAATACTCTGATCTTATCAGGTCCTGATACAGATTTGTGATTGTGTTATCGAAGGAAATATAAATGAAAGACAAGGGACAGCACTGGACAGGGTCCTTGAAAGATGTCAAGGACAGGTATTATGTCAAAAGTGCTGTTGAGATGTTTTCAGGGCACCCAATATTTCTAACAGCATCCTTGAGTTTGGTCAAAATATGGCAGCATCAGAGTAGATATGTCCGTTTATCTCTAAATTTGGCTGCAACAGCACAGTGCAGCATTATGGTATATCAAAAAACAAATGAAAAACTTTCCAGGGTCATGAAAATACATTATTATGCATGCAAAAAAAAAAACTAAATGGCAGTAAATCTGTTCAGACAGTAATGGACTGAACGATTAACCTCGAATGAAGGAAAACTAGAAAATTACTGACATAATCTCAAGGACCACTTACTTCTTCATTGGCAGAAGACCATGTGGTATGGCCTACGACTACCAAGATATGAGATCTTATGCTGCATCTCTGTTACCTCCTCTTGCACTCACCTCTTATTGGCTATACCCAGTGTGTCTTTATAGATACTAAAGAAGTACATTATGATATCATCACGTTGTCTAAAATATCAAGCGCATTTAATTATGACGGTCCTAACAGGATTAAATGATACCAAGATTTATAACCTGGACCATCAAGCACAACAGGGTGGCGGCGGTTAAACTACACAGGCGTACCTCTCACATTCAGAGTGTGCACACCTTTAAGCCCAACTCCAGTATAATAGAGGTGTACAGTACAGAGTATCCATCCCTCTAAGCTTTGTGGCGACCTCCTAAATGACCAGCCAAAACTGAGCTTGTTGCAAAACACCAAGAGGAAACAGCATGAAATCAGGTAGCACTCCAGATCCCATACTGGACATCAAACAATGTTCTCAGAGTTCAAACAATTTTCCCCTTCAGTGACCACACATCCATTCACTCCTGTTCCCGACCATTATTCAGGGAAGCTGTTTAACCCGTGTCTGTGGCCATCGGTCAGTCATTCAATTAAACAAGTAAATCTGAGTGAATCAAGCTGGAATAAATCCTGCTTCCCAGGTGAGTCCAATTCAAGTTGACCGGCTCAGGCTGCGGTCACAGCAGTGCCCCCATTCACTCGTTTGCTGGGCTTGGTTCAATTGGCTGTAAACGGACACCATTAGCTGGTGGGGTTGTTAAGCCACTTTAGGCCAATTAACTTTCCTTTACACGAAACACCCAGCTGGAAGTCGCATGTTTGGGTTTTTGCAAAGAGAAAGAGAAAAGGAGAGGAGAACAAAATGTGGAAATATTTTTTTACATTCACATCCTTTCATCTTGCATTTAGCACAAAGTTTATTATTGTGCAGTGTTGGTGTACTAATTAAAGACTGGCATGACTGTCTCTTGGTGCAGAGGTTGCCACGGTTAGTGCTATGGTGTAGATGAGAAAGACATAAGGAGCGAAAAGAAGGAAAGGAAAATGAGAAGGAACACAGAGGTAGAAAGGTCAGTTCAGATCAAAAAAGTTAAAGCAAGTTAGTGAGGAGTGGAAGGACAAGGAGAGGAAGTGAGGCAGTGAAACAGAACATTGGTGTTGTTTTACTTCAGTATCCCACGGTAATTTGCAATATTTTCAGCCTTACTGGAGGATTTTTAAGCATCCTGACATGCCGAAACTGACTACGCGCTCACTGCCATCGTTCAGTCAATATCTACAAGACCAGGGGAATTGAAAAGCGAAATGAAGTAGATTTAGACATAAGAGGTGACAGAGGTGATATAGATGGTATTTTCAGATAGATCTTCATAGTAACACCATCGATGCAATAGTTTCTTTCCTCTTGTGGAGTGACATCACTGAAATAGGATGTGAAAGTTGAAACTGTAAAATAGAGTCGACATCTGTAATCATGGACCAAAATCCTAACACAGACAAACAGATAAAGGCATAAAAAACGGCTGCAGCCTCCAATTAACAGAGGAGAGAGGAAGACACTTTAATGACTCACTAAGAAATATATACGAGCAGGCAGAAACAGAGAAGATGGAGAAATGCTGTGAAGATGTTGTGTTCTTTAGGAGATTATAGCCTCTAACTCCCAAACCTTCCAATAAAAAGGTCATCTAAACAATTTACTAACTGTATCCACCGCACTGTTTACAGCACTGTCTTAATTCTACTGCTGGATGCATGTTAAGTACCAGACAAGCGAGAAGAGGCTCTCTGAAACGCTATATACACAGAAATGAAAGGGGGAACATTTTCCCATAATGGCCAGCATATTGCTACAGATTACAAACTGTTGGTCTTGTATACTTTGATTACAGACCAACAGCCCAAGTGCATCATGCATATGTAAACCTGGCAGATACACACTGAAACCAAGGGGAAAGATACATATATGCACGTACAAATGTCATGACTGGGGGCAGGAAACAAAGTATCAGTGACAAAATGGATACTTGCACAACAGAATAATACACCCGTTTTGATTTGATCTAACACAGTGCTTTTAAACAATAAGTGCTTTTTTTCAGGCATGTGTATACTGCTGCATTGAATAAGCCACAAAGAGAGCATTGTTACTGTGTGCAGGTTGTTTTCCTCCTGCACTTGGCACCATACTGAGGTAAACTTCTTTTGGCTTTATGCTGTAAACTGGAAAGTTGAATGCTGTTCAATAAACTGTATATAGAATAACTGAGGTCCTGGGAGGAATATATATAATATACATTTAATCATAAATTGCACAAAGTGCAAGAAATATTACTGTTCTTGGTGTTCCTTATTATCACCTTCTTTCTTCCTCCACTTCTGCTCTGTGGCTTCCTCATCCTGGACACTGAACAAGCCTTCGTCCGTCCATTCATCCATTTTCAAATGCTTATCTGAGTCTGGTTCATGGCGGCAGCAGGTTACACTATGTTCCTCTCCCTAGCCATGTCCTACAGTTCTTCCGGGGGGATCCTTAGACGTTCCCAGGCCAGATGAGATATGCTGCAGGGTCTCCTCCCGGTCGGACGTGCCTGGAATGCCTCCACAGGGAGACTAATTCTAATTCTAATCTTCTATCCCTATCTCTAAGGGTGAACCCAGCCACCTTCATTTTGGTTGCTTTCAGTTATTACTCAAAGCTCATGACCACAGGTGAGGGTTGGACCATAGATCAACTGGTAAACCAAGAGCTTCATCTTCAGGATCAGCTTCCTCCGCACCACATCAATCTGAAACTGACAATCTGACATTCATGCCCACTTCATGTAGTGATTAACCAAGTGAGAAAGCAGGCACTCTTTATTCATTCTTTACACAACTTTTCAGATGTACAAAAAAAAGCAACACTATGACTTTTGCTGCATCATTTGCAGGTAAGTAAAGCAGAAGCAATGGATAGAATAGAATCTTAACCCTATACTGTACTCACACACAACAAGTGCCACATAGTTAAAAGACGACAACTTTATGGAGCAGATCAGAAGTTGCCAGGAACCATTTTTTCAATCTTTGTGGCCCTATTATCTCTCCAACTTCCACCTCCCTCCACTTACCTCTCTCTCTAACTTCCCCCTATTTGGTTTGCCTCTGCTATCTCTCTCTCTCTCTTTCTCCGCTTTCCTTCTGTTACTTGAAGCCATATGGTTGAATTGTAACCATGTGTGTGTTTGATGATTACAGTGGTAGCTCTGTCAGACTCTGAGAAACTTGGCTATAACACATTGAGGTGACACCGACAGACACACACTTGCATCATGCCAGAAAGAGGAAGCAATTTCAAAGAATCTCCTCCCAATTCATGTCATTGTGGTAAATATTTTCATATCATGGTTTTGTGAAGTGACAATACCCTAAACCACAAGGATAAGTGTTTCACAGAAATGGAAATGGGGTGATGGATCGTCTGGTAAATGGACTTCTTCTTTTCGTGTGCACTGGGAAAACTTAATAACGCCAAGCTTTGTGCGTTGTGCTGCTGCCTTGCTCAATTACAAAGAATGCTGTTTTTGTCTTGCGAAACAAAAGAATTACGTAGATTTTAAACCAAAGAAAGAGTCAAAGAGGGAATAGAGGTAGGAGCAGAGGGAGCAGAGGGAGCAGGGGAAGTGGAAGAACAGTGATCTGGTTTCCTCCTTGTAATGACTTTACTTTAATGATTTTCAGGTTAAACAACACATTTTCTTCATCAAGTTAATGGAGGAAGATGGGATACTTCAAAAACACTATGTAATAATGTATTTGTATATTTTCTCATTATATTAAATAATTTTGCAATCCAAGGAAATCATCTGAGAACGGTTGCTCCTTTGAACAGTGCGCAGTAGAGTGATGAGCCAAAAGGTTTAGAGTTGGATTCAAGCTCCTCACCTGAGCCAACAAGACAATTTTCACTATTGTTTAAAAAGTAGAACTCCACTGTAAAATTGTTTAATCCAACACAGGGCTTGGTCCTTTTCTGTTAAACTAGCCTTCAGTGATTCTGTGTATTTACTAAATCTACCAGCACAGTGAACTTAATTGACCTACAGAATCCCTGGACCTGATTAAGCGCTCCTTTCCTGTGACTGAGAGAGGGTTTGTGCAGCAGTCTTTTCCAAACAAATGTAGTCTGCTACATTCAACTCCTTGCACTGTTTGGTGTCTTGTTCTTAGACACTTCAGCAAGGGACGTTGTCAGGACACATTGCGGGAGCAAAGCTGGAGCAGAATGGTGTATTTAGTCACCGGGTTATCCCTTCCTTCTCCTTGTGCTCTTGTGTACAGTACATAAATAGGAAGGTCACAATAATTAGTATTAGGGTCCTTGATGCTAATTCTCTCTTCTGTCATTGCATCTCCTCTCCTGCTCTCCTGTTGTTCTTCTTCCCTCCCCACCTTTCTCCTCCTCTTCATTTGCTGCTTCATCCTGGTTGTATCAACAGCTGTGTCATGGTTGAACCTGAACGTGGGAAGGGAAGTCGGTTTGAGGTTGCAGTAGTTATAACAGGATTTATAAACCCCCACTGGATGAGCTGTCTGTGAATGCATCGTTACCAAACAGCTTCTTGACAAAATTCCAACTGTCTACTGTCTGAACAGGCCAAAACTGCTCGCCTGGGGAAGTACATGCACAACCTGCAGACACACACAAAGCACATTCACAAATGCAAAACTCATTTAAAATACAGCATCTCCATTGCATAGTGCACTCTCATCAGTTAATCAAGGCAACAGTAAAACAGCTGTAACAAATATTCAAGCATAAATTATTGTTGTAATTGTAGAACAGCCAATGGTCAATTGATCATTCGCTAAGCTCCATCCCCCTTTCTGTCGCTAAACCTGTTAAGCTTCGCCTTCTAGCTCAACAAATATGCAGTTAACAATAACTGTGGCAAGAATGTCATAGTAACTTTGAAACTATGGGTCTTTGATTTGAGACAGACCTTTCATTCTTGCTACCTACTAAGCTAACAGATCCCAGGCAAAAGGTCAGCATCCTCATCAGTTGATGATCCAAGTAAAATATAGAAATACATTTTAGCATTTTTAGGATAGAGCTACAGTAGTTAGCTTTAGTGTTATAGATAAGTATTATAATCACAAATGTAAAATCCAACAGTTATTTCTTTGTACCAAGCCCGTTTCGATGCTTTCAATGGAAAAATATACATGGACAAAAAATACAAAGGGTTGACTTGCTTATTTAGTGTTAGTATTTTCAAACAATTTGAGAGTTGAGTAAAATTGACTGAAAAATGTATCTGGTAAACGAACAATTCAATAAAAATGTGATTTTTACTGAATTATAGTTTATCAGATACATTTGTTCGGTCCACTACATTTACATACAGTGGACCGATCCACTAATGTTGCCCAGTAAACATGTGGGACCAGCCCCTACACATAGGCTACTGTAAGATGTGTCAGTCCTGAACAAGGCTTTTTCTGACATGAAATATCACTCCACAAAAAACGTAGTTAGCTAATGTTATGCTTCCCCTCACCTTGTACAGTAAGTAACAGCAGGTTAATGTATGTAGTAAGCTTATAGCCAGGTATGCTAACATTTGCACCTTATGTTGGAGCAGAAACACAGTTTAGTCAATATATTCTGTTGCTCTTGAGTTTTGGTTTTGGAAAGGTGACAAAAAAACACCATCCACACTCTTTGTATGCCTAATATTACTCTTAGTGGTATGCTCCATGCAGTCTGCTTCGGCATGTTGAGCAATCCAAAGCTTGACAGAACTGCTGTGCAGAGTTACAGCTAAACCTTCACAGTTCGCAGGAGGGGTTTGGTTAACAATCAGCAGTGTCTAAAAAACAAAAATCACATGATGAGCAAATAAATCAACAAATGAACAGATGGAAAGGCCTCCACTGATAAATAAATGAATAGAAGAGGAGAGGTTGTCCAAGTCTGGTATTCCCACCCCATCCATTATGGGCCAAGCCAACTTCCTGCAGACCACACACTGACATTTAAACTCCTCACTATTGTGAAAGTCTTTTCTAATTTAATACTTTCTTTAATTATATCTCTCTCTTTCTCTCTCTGTCTCTCACACCCCTCACTTCCAGCCCTTATTATTAAAGTTGTTAAACTTTCCAGTTCCTCTGGTGATTCTGATTCTGTCAGAATCTGCTGTTAGTAAGTAATGAGTGAAAATGACCATATAGTGCTATTTTTATTTTTTACCAAAGCAAACACAGTGGCTGAAGACGGTTTAAAGATATATTATAAATGATATGAATTACCTTCAGTGACAACAGTTATGAGTCTATTCCAAGATGGTATAAATATGAGCAAAGTTGTTATTGCACTGAAAGCACTGCACTTCCACTGTATATGCACTTCAAATGATAAACATGCAACCAGTCCAGTTCAGTCCCATATAGGAGGTTTAGGAACTCTGCAGGAGAAATTATACAACCACGTGGCACCATCTAGTGACCTTTTATTTGAATCACATTTATCCTCAGAAAAGGTCACGCTCTTCAGATCACAGAATTCATTGTCTATGTGATAATAAAGGTGTAGTGAGACATGGCAGTGGAGGAACTGAACATTGGCACCATCACCCATCTGATATTAAAAGATTATGATGCCATTTTTTCCAAATGGCATCATAATCTTTTAATATCAGAAAAAATATTTTATTTTTACTTTTTCTTAATTTTTCATTTAAAGAACACTGACAAACTAATCTACATTAACATTAAATACATATTTAAATCCTTGAATTTTAAGTTTTTCATGTTATCTGGGTCTAACGTAAACTTAAGCTTTGGCTCACTGTTGGCAGCGTACACAACAGAATTTTAAGCTCGTGATGGTGATGTTTCACACCAAAATGCACCTCAGGAGTCATAGCTAGTTTCTCTCCTTATGTTTTTTATTTACATAGACTTGAATCTTTGACTTTTTAATTAGAGAACCAGATGTCTTCTAACAAAGTTGCTCATCTTTTGTACTGATGATTTAACCTGGAGAGTTTCATGCCCATCCAAACCTTGGAAGTACCCCAAAGGCCATGCAAATTGATTGAACACACAGCTTTTCCATTGCTTCCATTGTCGTAATAATACTGTCAGCATCAGCCAGCACAATATAGGACCATGACATGACTGTGCACTGATGTTATCAGAACAATGCTCATGTTCAAGTCATGTAAATGTAGTGTAAAATGTTCTGACACAATTGTATATGGTTTAAAGGTGCTCATTCCTGTCGGCTTGCTCTGACCTGTGAAGCTTAAATCCGACCCTCAGCTGTGACGGGGTTTTGTCCTGAGTAGTCTCAACTATCTTTCACTGTTCTGTCTGGCCTGAGTTCTGATGAACAGGTTCACAGACTGGCAAGAAAACCTCTGCCTTTCAGAGTTTTTCTCTGAGGCCTGTAGGAGATTAAGAAGGCTTGTGACTTGTCAGCTCAATTGCTTTCACCTACCTGTAAAAACAAAAATATGGTGTACCTTTTTAAAAGGAGAAGAAGATCAGTCTACATTCAGTGAACTGTGTTCTACAGAACCCAGACTGTGTGATCATCAAATCAGACGACTTTGTGGATGAAAGCATTTATCGGAGAGATGGTATCAAGACTGAATTGAACTACTGCAAGGAAGGATTACACTAGCAGGAGCAACACCAGTGAACTAACATCTAACCTTAAGAGATAAATTGATCACTTTAACTCATTCAAATAACCTGTGAAGAAATGTTGTCAGGGAGGATCAGAGCAGACAGGTAGACAACTTAATCAAAGACACAACTCTTTCTCTCTTTTTGGGCACAAAAAAAGAGACCTGAATATTAATAATTCTTAACTTTCACGGGAGGTTTCAACGCAGGGACCAGAAGAGACGTTGAATCAACAACAGCAAAACATTCTGGAGGTAAAATAGTCCTTCAACACAAGGTTGGAGAAATATACTGCTCTTGATCTTAACTGTGTTCTGGGGTTTCATCATTTTCCCTTTATAATATTGTTGGAGAAATGCAATTTATCAGCTTCCCTTGTATTGTTTTTTTTTTCATCTAGCCAGAGCAATTTATCTTGATGTTCTGGCCTGAGAGCAAGTAACAGCATTAAAAATAAAATACTCAAGCAGAATTTCAACAACAGTATACTCAGTTTGACTTGTGACAGCAGGGAAAGCCACACTACATATGGCCAGAAACTGAACCAGAAAGTGAACCAGCAATACAAGATAAAGTATGGCTAAAATTATATAAAGACTTCACTGCCATTGGAAAATTGGAATACCAATCCAGCTAACGTCACCATTTCAAACAAACCCAAACCTCCCAGTAGCCAGAGTTGGCTAACTCTACTAATAATGATGAAATAATAGTGACAACATTGACATTGCAGAGCAGATGACTGTGCTCTCTGTGAAGTTCAGGTTTGAACTGAACAAACCAGATTAATTGGATTAGCCCAGACAGTACAGAAGTACAACAGTTTATGCAACACAGACCAGCCCTCTGTACTGCCATTAGGCTTAGGAGAAATCAATTAGGAAACTTCATTTTTTGCTTGAATTCACACAATGGCCTGTCTGCTTAAGTAATAGGTATAAGTAACACACTATTGACACTATGTTCACATAAAGACACACAAAGAGACACATTATTGACAATGACACACACAGAGGCGGGCACTGTATAATAGTTCCCATGACACAAACTGCATTATCTAATGCCACTGGTACCTCTGTGGTACATGTCTGTGGAACCTGCTTAAAGTATTCCAGTGTTTTATTGTGGTAAAATATATCCAAATTTTAGCCAATGATATTCAATTCAATCAACGAATAAGTTAATTATACTCTATTTTAGTTCCTCCTCTGCATTTGATACAAAGCAGCAGGAGGATTCTTAATACCTAACATGCATGTCTTTTGGTGTTGGCTGAAAGTGGTGAACCCAGAGGATCAAAACATAGGGACATAACTTTCAATTCAATTCAATTCAATTCAATTTTATTTATATAGCGCCAAATCACAACAAAGTCATCTCATGACACTTTACAAAATAGAGCAGGTCTAGACCGACTCTTTATAATGTTATTACAGAGACCCAACAGTTCCCACCATAACTTGACACAAAAGGCCCAAGCTAGGCTATAAATACAGTACTTACATACAGATACAGTAGAATGTATAATTCTCATGATTTTGGATCCAACTGAACTTAAAGGGGCTATTTTACACATCAAGGTCAGTTTAACCCACATGATGTCATCAGGGTTATCTGGGCTTGGGGTTGGAGACGTTATAAACTGAGGCAAGTCATTTACCAGGCAGGGAGGATCTATCAAAAGACACTACTGATTTGCATTATTATTATTCTTTAAGTTAATTTTTTTTTATGAAAGTACTAATGCTAAATGAGTGAAGAACTTCTTTAAGATAAAACAGTCTCACTTTGTGCTCTTGAAATCTTGCATCTACAGAAAACCAATCACTATCTCAGAGACCCAATGAAATCAGTTGATTTGTTTTTTGTAAACTGACATGCCGGTGAAAACACACTTCTCACTTAAAATAAAATAACACTTTTCTCTGTTATCAATAACATTCTCTATTCATGAATGACATGAGTTTCGTGAAGGCATGCTACACTGCAAATGTTGTACTGCCAAGGTCAGAATCAATTCATGAGTAGATCCAGTGGAGGTCACTGTTGTGTGTGAGCTCACTGAGCGGTCTGTGTCACTTCAGGGCAGTTCCTCTCACCATTATAACCTGAGTATTAGCTGACCTCAGACTAACCTTTGTGGATCCAGATGTGAGTGTGTTTTCTGTGTGTGATGAACGGCGGGGATGTATACAGTTCTCCCATTGCAGTGCGGCTTCCAGTGTGAGAAGGCACTGCAGCAACTGCTCACCTCACCTCACATGCACATGCATACAGGGAGATGGAGGAGAGAGAAAGAGGGGTGGGCGGGGTAAAAGATGGAGGGTGGGACTTTTGGGCTAACAAACGCCCCCCTCTGATACTTTCATATTCAATTAGCTTCGAGCCGAGAGGCAGGCAGGCATCAGCAGCAGGGACAACTTGACGGCAACAAGACGCTGTTCATTCATTTTTACACGAGCAGGCACGCTCCATGGAGCCACCAGCACTCCTCCTGCCGTCTGGACAGAGAGTTGCTACACTTTCCTCCGCCTGTTTCTGAACTTTTCACGGCCATAACACTATGGACCCGCTATGGACGGACACCGGCGCTCCGGTACGGCATGCAAATACGTACTCTGACGTCGGCGATCATGTGGCTTTTGGCGTAGATCCTCCTTGTGATCGCCAATTTTTTCTTTCCTGTCGCCTGTTGTCTGCTCGGTTATTGGACCGCCGTCAGAGTGTTTGAAACACATTTGGCTTATTTCTTCGTCTAGCAGTCGCTTTGGGATTGTACCGCACTACCTGAGCATCGCGCCAAAACGGTGGGCAGGTAAGATATGGATAAACTCTTCCTCTGTTTTTCAAACGGCTCGCCACGGCCCCCCCTTCAAAAGTCCCTCAAGTTAAAACTGCACGTTAGTTGTTATTTTGTGCCTCTCTCTTGGGCTTGCCCTGCCTTCGCGTGGCTCCCAAACACCCACACGCCTCTGTATAAATATTTTAACTTGTCTAGCCGCATGAACTTTGTCTGCCCCTGCCGTTTACACCTGCGTGCTGAGAGACAATGTGTCCGCCAAGTTGTTAATTGGACGTTTTCCCCCCCGTGTTTGAGTTTCACTTTGATACGTTGCGGCCGTGGTGGGAGAAGGCAGAGAGCAGAAACATCGTGTCTACTTTTCCTCCTCCCCGTGTCGACATAACCAGCAAAACATGGCCGTCCTTTGCCGACATGTTGTTACGTCGATGGCGAGAGGGGGAACATTTGGGGAGAGTGTTTTTCTGCGCCCCTCTGTCACATCTCGGGTTGGCCGGTGGAGACGGCCGTTAGACTCCGCACCGCCGCCGGTGTACCCGCTCGCATTCAGCGGTGCGGAGGTTTGAGTGCAACTTTTGGAGTCCGACGTTGTTTATAGACTTTGATTTGTGCGACTCCGTGATGTAGGCGTAACGTTACCCCTGGTGATGGCTCTGACTGCATGCAGACAGACGCACAGTGCTGTAGCATAGGACCTGACTTTATATCCTTCCGTCGCAGAAGGCCTGCAACTGCTGTAAAAAGTCAGGCGTGGTTCTTTTTATTCAGAATATCAACTTTGGTTGTGAGCCCAGTGCCCCGGACTGTAGGCTGTGTGTGTGTGTGTGTGTGCCGCACTGCTCAGGAGTCAACACACTCTGCTTTAACCGGGGGGAAACGTGTCCTCAGTGCACCCAGTGAAACCTTTTTGGAGGGATAATGGTTGTCTGATTTATGTCATTGTGTTGCATCCTTCATGTTGTCCTGCTCTGCATAAGATATCTTTAATGAAGTCTCTGAGAGGAGATATGAACATAAACAGATACAGCATGAGGAGCAAACATAGCACATGCCATAATTATAAGCACATAAGCAGTCAAATGTTGCAGCCCGTAGTTCAAACAGGGAAATTCATATTTCTCTTCAAATGTAATGTGACGTATATCATCTCCTACCTAATAAATCTCATATGCGGTAATATGTCATAGGTTTATTATTGGGAGGCCATGCCATAAAGTTTCTTCAAAGTCACTGTAAACTCCATGTCCAATAAGTCGCATGTCTCCGTCAGACCTTGTCTATTGCTTTGTGCACATTTGACAATTGTGCGGATACTGACCTTATTAACCAATCTTTGGTATTGGTCATGACTTGACCAATCCAGATACAGTTTATTTGTCAATGTTATAAGATTCAATATGTTTCCACTATTAGTTACATTGATTCACAGAGGGCTGCCAACTTTAGTTTATGGTACCACAGCAATCCCAGGCCTCACGTTACTTCCCTTTCATGAAAATGATTCCAATGAGTTCTGTGCATAGAGGAGAAAAAGAGCACTGGTATCAGATTAGTACTTGGTATTGATAAATACCACGAGTTGAGGTAATGGGCAGGGAAAAGTTGGATCGTTGCATCCCCACAAACTGCCAAACATATGGCATTTATTGGCCTGTAATTGTATTTTATTCTGTGTTGCGCATGGACATAATTATGGTTTGATTTGAGTCTCATAAACAACATACACATACATTTTGGTGGTGATGATATTAATAATGAACATGACGAGCAAGGAAAAAGTAAACCATGACGTTTCCAAGAACAGAGGCACTCTGGGACAATAACACCAGCTGGCTCCCAGAGCCAGTTACAATCAGATATCGACTCTGCCGCAATGTAGTTTGAGATTAAAGTAGCATTTTATATCTTACATATTGTTGGTTATGATAAACAGTCACTGACACATATTTACCTGTTCACCAGTGTACAGTACCAGACCTCTGGCAGGTCTACTCCCCACAGGTGGGCCAATTAATTGAAAGCATTTGGTGTCACGTTTACTGCTTTTTAAGTTAAGCTGTCACCAGTGTGTCTGCTCAAATATCTTGTTCATTAGACAACATTCCCTTCGTGCTGGGATGACCTACTATGTTGCATTTCTAAACGTTCCTTGATCAACAGTGGAGCCCAATCCGTAAAAGATGTAAGTGATTTTGATCACAGTGCAGTTAACCCCCCCCTTGTCATACCCGTTACCAGCTATTCCTCTGGGTATAAACTTGGCTTCGCTCACTAAGCCATGCACTCTTGCTCTTTCCATGTGAATAAAAATGTGGCTTATGTTTGTTCTTCACATGGTTTCCACGTGTGATCTGCCAAATCACAGATAATGTTATATAATTTGGAATGACAACTGGCTCATTTTTTATTGGTGGCTGAACAATCAAAGGGTTTCTTTTGATAAAAGTAAACGGCCGCATTTCAAATCACACACACAGACAGTTGCTTAGCGTATTGTGTAGCCAAGCCTTATTTCGCAGAACAACGTAGAGAATACAGCCAAAACTAGGTGTTATTCATGTATAAGAAATTAACCCACCTAGATGAAATGAATTGGTTATGAATGTTTCCTTGCTTGACCTAAGAAATAGCCCAAGTCAGTGTACTACAAAGAAGTGGTGAATATAAAAGACGGCATTTTAAAATCCCTATTGTTGTCCAGTGTTACGTATATAGGACAACATTACTGAATTGTTTTTACAGTTTGACAGATGCAAGATTAAGTCTGTGTTTAAATATTTTTTGGGGAAATTGTTATTCTCAGTATTGCTCAAGGGATTAGAGAAATGCACAGATGTCACCACCCTACCTTGTTGTCCACATCATCAGTGATTGTTCCATCGTCACTACACTGTGACGGCAGCAGGGAGAGAGAGAACATTTTGGTAAAGAGAGATTTTATGTACAGCCTAAAATCATTTGGTTTATTTACAGTGAGGGGTTTGGCAGCTATTATTTTTGAAGAAGTGGCATAAAAAATAAATCTACCCTCATTGAATCGCCCATTTTTTCCAGCCTTGCCCAACCATGCAATGTTTCTCAATGTACTGTGAACTCTTAGAATGTCACAGCCAAAACATCCAGCTGTGAGGTGATTCGCTCTATTTGTTCCTAGTGGCGTTTATTTGTTTACTGTAGTCAGATGGAGACTGAAGACTCAGTCAGTCAAATTCATTTAAATAGAAAACTATTGTTATGGTCTAACTGCAAACAAAGTGCAGTATATCATTTGTATAAATGAGGCGTCAGATCTGATTGTTGACAGTCATCATGCCACCAGACGTTGCATGTGTCAATCATGCTAGCAAGAGTTAATGAAACTGTCTGGCACAGTTTCTGACTGCTAACTGGAATTAACCTGGAGCAGAAGATTGACAATAAAACACTGAGAAATTATGTTTGTTTTTGATGAATTAAAGTGGGCTGGTGGCAGGCAGTCCTGTTTTTATGCTGTGGGAGAAAATATTTGTGGTGTGTGTGCGGCTAATGTTATAGCTGTCCAGTGTTTGAGCCAGGATTGCCTGAGAGGGGGTCAAATGAGCCGATTAGTCCTTTTCTTACAATAAACAACACTGTGAAAGCTGTACACCCAAACTGACAGGACAAGCTGCTCCTCAGCTTTGAATGTCCAAAGGTCCTGATTTAAAGTGATAAAAATATTAATGTGATGTATAGCTAACTGATGTATTCCAATGATTGTTTTCTATCTGCTAGTGTTAGCAGTCCAGCACTGGCCAACAGCTATGTAGCTAGAAAATGGCATGTGCAAGCAGCTAATGCTAGATTGTTTATGAACCAACAGACTCGTCACTCTGTTGTTTGTGAACAGTAAAAACAAGCACAGGCCATGCAGGTTTACCTGATAACAGCCAGCTGTTCATTTTAGTAGTTTGGCTAACTCACAAAATATATGTTCACACAGCATATCAAATCTAAAATATCTGAAGCATGCTAACAGCATTGATCATGCCCTTGATTTTTATGGGGACAATTGGGCGCCGAGAGGTTGTAGTGAATCGACATTTCATGTTTTAAAGGGGTTGTTGTCTCAATGATGCGCTCTTGCTCAAACTGTTGATAATGGACTTGTGGTTGATTTTATGGAGTATATTACAGTGAACCATAAGCCAATGTTCCTTTTTTTACTTTCACTACTTGCTTAGGCTTTGCTGACAGAAACACTGTATACTGCACATGAGACAAAACGTCCAGCATTTCCTGACTGCACATAACACTTCCACATCCAATCCCGAGCTATATAATGACTGTCCATTCTCCTGGTGAAACACTGGAATGAGTCATCACGGGTTGGAGGACGGAGGTTGTTGTCACCACGGCCTGTCGTGCTCAGCTTGGCTCTGTGATGACATCACCAACATCTACGCTGTGCTTTGTTTCAGTGTTTTCGGTTCAGGTCCTCTCTCCGCTGTGCCTCTGCCGGCATCTCAGGCGTGTTGTTAGGTGACTAAGGCAACCACAGAGATGAGCTCATCACCTGTAGGTGGGGCTGAGAGGGAGATCGTGATGGAGGGAAGGAGACACTTAGAGCTGAAGAGTTACATAGGGACAGAAGGAGAGGGAGCATGAAATCAACACTGTATGAGAGAGTACATGTGATGTCTGAGAGAGATACAGAGGATGAGACAATTGAGGGATGAGGGAAGAAGACTGAAGTGAGAAGCCGATCAGACTTAAGCCCCACGTGCACCTTAACCTGTAAAAGCAATTTCCGGTGTTTGTGTCATGTCAGTTTTTGATGTCAAAGGCTGCGATTTGCTAGTGTCGGACTTAGTTGGATACTGAAATCTTCAACTGCAGACCTTGTGAAAACCAAAGCAGCAACATTTCCAGGTAAAGCACACAAAAGGTCACAGTGCTTTCATATGATGCTTTTATGTGTCCGCTTAGGCCTCTCTGGTGTTCCACTGGACATGGTGGTCGTTTGTGCCCTTGAAAATCTTAACATAAAATTGCAGTAGAATATAAAGAATTGAAGGTACTTCTTGTGGTACTTAACATGTCGGAAATCCAACCGAACTAGAGGTGTCACAAAAAAACCCAAGGCGCTGAGAGAGCCAGAGAGGGACAAAGAAAAGAAAGAAGACACGAGAGACAGAATGTCTAAGCGGTGTGAATGAGAAACAAGAGACGGCCTGAGTGAGAGACTGCAAGATAAGTGTGTGTGTGAGTGTGAAAGAGCGGGTCCACCATTAGTATCTGCAGTCAGTCGTTTCATAAGCTGTGTATTTTATTAAAGACTTCACTGCTTCATTGCTGCATTGATTATTATTTAGGTCTATGGGTGCATAGCAGTTTGTACAGCGGCAGACTTCTGCAAGTGTAAGCATGTATTAAACTACCCCCAAGTGTACCATCTACTAGTCAGAGGGCTCGTTTCTCGCTGCCACTGAAGTCTTTTACGACTTGAAAATACTTTTGGGCTTGACAAATTAAAGTCTCTGGTGAAATTCTGAACATAACGGCAACATGCAACTGTCGAAAAAGTTAAGTTTCATACCCTTGCACACACTCAGAGTCTGTGTGTCATGTAGGTCATTCATGCCTGTGTGAACATGTGTGTAGAGTGGCTCTGCTTCTCCCATCCCACTGTGTCCTCCAAATTTCAAGTTGAGAAAAAAAGGAAAGGGGGGGGGGGTGGTGAGAGAGGGAGAGGGAGCTTACTAAAAGGCCTTCTGCACTGCACCACGTCAGCTGCTGGCAGAGCACAGACACACCCCTCCTGCCAGCCTGAGACCAATGAGAGGAGGCTGGAGACGGTTCACAAGCCACACCCACTGCAGGGAAGGCAGAGATTGACAGGTTGGAAATCTGGCCGCACAGGAGCACTAAATGCTCGCTGAGACTCTTAACAAACAAAATAAAGAGCTCCAAAGTCTCCACGCTTTCTCATTTGCACTTGGCAACATAAATCCTTCTCCCCCCTCATGTGTGCACACACGTAAAGGACATGCTGTATACAACAATATAAGTATTTCCCCTAAAAATTACATCGCATTATAATGTGATATCATTTGCAGTGATTACGATGTGGTAACCATTGGACTGAAATTTTGCAGAACCCCTTCCATGACCCTTGTCATTGTTGACCTAATTTGCAGGCTGCTGGTTGGGTGCAAGATGACCCTTGTCCTCCTCCACTTGTGATCCACGGTGCATGTACTGTAACTAAAATCTCGGTTTCCCTGCCCAAACAAGAACAAATCGAGAGCATTTTCAACTGTGGCTTAAGCTCTTAAAAGTTGACATTGTGGAGTACATGGTTTCTGTAGGACAGTAATGCACTGTTATCAGTGTGGCTGACTGTGCACAAGGCCATTAGGGAGAGTAAAAGAGAGGAGCATAGAGCTGGACAGGAGGAGTGCAAATGGGACAGCAAAATCCAGTCAAGGGGGGCCATTATCATGGAAGCTAAATTAAAATGTTCAATGTTTACCCCTGTATTACTCCGTTTGCTGTAATGAAACTCTGCCCCGCACCCCATCTGCTTTTCACTCCCTCTCGCAGCCCTTGGATCAAGTGAATACTCGCTGACGTGTTGTCATTCGTCATTGGGGTCACTTTGTGTGAGTTTATATGGGGTTGCAGGAACAAACTGGTCAAGACCGCCTGAGATGTTCCATGACTGTATGTGCATTGAATACACATCAGTTCCTGATGTTCAGCAGGCAACGCAAAATATGAGCCCCCCTGTAGTTTGACTCTCATGTTTGCTACAAACTACGCAAAACAGTTTATCTTTAGCCTTTAGCTGGGCTATAGCACAAATGCATTCTGATGATGAGGTTGTCCCTAGGCTCCCTGGCTTACAGTAGGTTTCTTACCTCTGAATATGTCATTCTGACACACCAGTAATGTACAAGATTTGTTAACGTGCACAGGCTTATTTATATATTCTGTAAAAGTCGAGTTGGATTTTAAACATCGCCGCTGTTGTGGCACTGATTGACCTCTGCTGGGTTTCTGCTCCTGGATGCAAGCACACACTCGCGCACGCTTTCTGTTGGTTACAGTGTTACCATAGTAACACAGCCATCAGCCGCAGAGTGGGTGACACTTGGATATTTTTATAGCTTGCCCTTTGTGTGTGTGTGAAGGTGCGCCTATGTGTATTCGATGAGGAGACGGGTCTGGCAATGTGAGACTAGTGTCCGTGTTCAATGTTACGTGACCCAGAATAAACAGAAGACTGGATTCTTGAGTCAATGCACTGTAGCCTGCTTGACAGTATTTGTATCATACAGTATATAGGCCACTGTGTCTCTTTATAATGTTTGTGGATTGAACAAGGTCACAGCCGTGATGACCAATCCAGCTTTCTGTAACTGCCATGTGAAAGTTTGGCAACTCATTGCAAAGGCTGATGGGTGTGTGATATTGCAAAGGAAGTTTAGTAGATTGAACACAGCGCTGTAGAGGAAAAAAGTGTTGATCTAGAGAAGTGAATGTGTAATACACATAATTTAAAGCATGAAATGCCAAAGAGATGTTTGAGGTCATTTAGAGATATTGTTGCCAGTACACATCTTGGTCACAACTCTTCAATAACCCAAATTTAATAATAGTTTATTAGTAAACGCTTATTCACTTTCATGCAGAGAATTAGAAGAGAATATCGATACCGCTAAGTTAACCAGCTGCTGGCTCCAGCTACATATTCACCATACAGACATGAGAGCCGCATCAAACTCACAGCAAGAAAGTGAATAAGTGTATTTACCCAAAGGTCAAACTATTCCTTTAAGGGATCCTTATTTTAAATGTTTGCTTATGTTATGTCTTTTTTAAAACTGTCCAATATACCGTTAACATTTTTTTTTTTTTACCACTCAATGTCAATATTAGCATCAACCTCAGAAATCCAGTATAGATTGAGCTCTAGTGACAAAGCAACCATTTTCATCATTTATCCACATTTAGTCTTCATCCCAGCCCAGCAGAAGCAGTGCTGCTCTGTTGCTATGCAGAACATACCAAGCTCTCAAACACAGTGCAGCACTGCTTTGCTCTAGAGGAGCCGCGTGATGAGATTTAAATCAATTCGGCGACGGTCCGAAATTCTGCCTCTCCCACCCCTGCTGGGACACGTATTAATGGTGGTGGTGCTTCTCCTCCTCACCCACACAATTCAGACACAGACACACACACTGTCCTCCTCACTGCAGTGGCTGACTTGTGGAACAAGCAGTCAGGAGGGAAAACACTCAGAACGGACAGAGAGAGAGAGAGAGAGAAACACACCCCATACAGCAATGCCAACCAAGCAGCACGTGCACTCCCCCTGTGCAATATGTTTTTGTTACTTGTGATATAAAATGTGTGATGGAGCTTCAAAGTTTTAGTTAATGTAAAGTCACGTCACTGTTACAGTCAGTGTTTCTGCAGCTTGTGTTTTCTATGCTGCTTTCTTGTCTTGTGCTAGTTATTTTAGAGGTCTAGTATAACTGGCGGGTTTGTACTTCATGCATGGCTTCAAGTGCGCGAGCCGCAGAGGTTGCCATTCATATGCCTTTGTGTTTGTGATGACTGCATGCCTGAAAACTCTGGCTGTGTCCCTACATTCATGTCTCCAGCCCTCTTCTTCCTTCAGAAACAGTGAACCCCACCAGAATCTGCCAGTTGTTCAGCTGGATCTTTGTTCAGGCTGCCCAGGAGAGACATATTGTTTCACATTCCAGGCAGTATATGGCCTTGCCAGAGACCTAAGTGCACCTGATCAGTCTGGCAGAATTATATAATTTTTACTGTACTACTGATACTGTATATCATATCAGCAATGTGCACTTGTTGCCTTACATTTCTCCACAAAGCACATATGCTTGCCTTACTACAGTCTCACTGAAAATAGAGCTGCAACCTTTTAGCTGAACCTCTGAGCCACATGTACTGCATTTACCAAAGTGATCCATAAGAATGATGACATTGTAAACGGCAAAAAAGACAAGTATAGCCATGGACATATGTATTGACAAGTTGGCATGGGGGTAATTTGGTTCAGATAGATGATTTTTAACAGAGGCTATTTGCAGAAGGCCACACTGCTTTTCCAAAATTCCAGTTTCTGAGAGCAGCCTGAGTCACATTTCCCCCCCTTAACTACACTTTGAGATTACATTAATGATATACAGAAATAGGAGCTGAGTGGAGTGCGCTGCTGTGACTCATCTGTTCAGTGTCATTCCCTTCTCATTGCTGCTTGGATAGATGTCCTTCCTATAGCACCACTATATTTCTGCTGTATTAGATCATCTGTCTGTCTTCATACATTAGACAGGCTCAGTGGTACGGAGGATTTGTATTGATTTCCCCCTGTGTTCTCTCCAGTATGTATGCCAGTGTGTAGCCTAAACTGATTACTGCCAGGGCTGATAAATGTATCTGCTGCCTGGCAGCATTAAAAGTAACTCCTCCAGGAAGATTGCTCCTCTAATATAATGCACCAATCAGACAGACAGCCAGACAACAGGCGAGTACAGACAGACAGACGGCCAGGCAAGGGGCTGCCAGGCTGAGCATTCATACAAGTTTAATGAGCATCCAGACAGTAGGGAGTTTGTGTCTCCAGCACAGAGCTCACTCTGCACACAGAAGCTTAACTGGCTGACTAGGTTAGACACTCGTGAAAAGGTGGGAGACTGACTGTTTGACCTGGGTTACGAAAGCAGCATCATTTTTGTGCTGGAAATAAAGCGAAAATAGTCACGAGAAAGGCTCAGATGGCTGACGAACAATCTGAAACATTACTTACTTTCAGCTCCACAGCTGACGTGTTTACAGCCAGACAAACGGCTCAGAGAATAATATTATTCTCTGAAGGATACCAAATGATGATTATCTACGCTGGAGCCTATTATTAATGCTATTATGAAATTATTATTATTATTGTAAAGTTATTTTGATAAAGGTTCATTGACCCTTTAATAGAGTTATACATTGCCATCGTTATTAATCACACACTGTACCAATTATCTTTTCCATGATGGCATTCAGTGCTCCCAAGTAGCCAGTCAAGGCAGTGGGAGAGCGGCCCCTCCCTCCTCCACTGGAAGTGATTGAGTAGAGAGAGCAAGAGGATTTTGGTGCCAGTGTATCCTCAGTGTTCAGCACTCTTTACACAGGCTTTCCTCTTTGTTTGAGATGGTACGCGCACACGAGTTTAACTCGACTGCAACATCTCAAACTGTAGAGCTGTTTGTGTTTATATTGTGTAAGATAATGTTCCTTTTTCTGAGTCAGCCTCTGCTCAAAAACCTGTCATGTTGTGAACACTTTTTCTATAAATGACTCAAATAGCCACTTATTTAATATGCAAACCAGTGTCTGATGTCATCCAGTGACTTGTTTGAGGAGCCACTGGCAGCCACTGAGCAATGAGTTGACAACACTGACATTGTTAAGCTATATAGCAGTTGTGTTTACAGCTTACTAATATAGATGTTGCATAAATGGAACTGCTCATCCTCTCCCCCTCTGCTTGTGTGGGTTCACCACACCAGTAGGAGTAGTCCAGCTACAGCTTGGTGCTTTCTCTCTTCCGTTCTGCTCACAGTCAGATCCTCCTCCAGCCACTGTTGCCCAGCTGCACATCCAGAAAGTGTTCGGGCTGTGTCAGCAGTGAGGCAGCAGAAGTTCAGCAGGTCGTATAGAGTGGCACTTCAGATGCAGCTGACAGATGCATCTCCAGCTCCTTCTTACCATATGTCCGGCTACATTGCTGGATTTTGGGCTGACTTTTAGCGACAGAGTGATAATGAGTGAAAGAAAGTTTAGTAGGATAAACAGGAAGCTTGTAACCTTTTCTGCTACCTGAGGAATATTATCTATGTGCTGTGCTGGGCTGAGTCTTTTCCTCTCCTTGTGACTGTGCCTTGACCTTCCTCATCGACTTTCACTGAGTGAAGCGGAAGAAACCTCACAAATGCACCACACCACTCTGCATCCTGCAGGAATGGGATTCTCCAGGCCTTCAAGACACATGGCCACATGACAGTTAATTCTGCGAGACTCAGACAGACACAGTCCCACATGCAGTCGGGTCATCCCTGTATATACAGCCTCTGTCAATGACACGGATGTAGCAGCTACTTGACTACGGCTCTACGTCCACGGTTGCTATAGCGACACCATGGTAATGAGTCTGCATTCTAATGATGCCTCAGTGGGTTGTTTGAGGAGTTGAGATATCTCGGGACAATGAGCCGACTAGCGAATGACAGCCTTCAAGCCTGGAAGGGTGTAGTGTATTTGATTAATGCGTAGCTGTTGGAGAGGCCCAAATTAAGTATGTGACACTTTTGGTGTAATTACAGAGTACAGTCCTGACCTGCTGTGCTGCCAGAAGAGCCTAAAGTTGTATTTTTCACATATTTACTGTTGCCCCACCCTTTTCCAGTGTAACTATACAGGCTTAAATATGATCACACTGTTAAACATGATCCTTTTGATGGGGTTAAACCTCCCTCTTCTGTCAATGTTTACTCATGAGCAAAATATTTGAGGAGTGTTGTATACAGGAGATTTTAATTTGGAAGAGGACTTTCCCTCGTCCTCTGTGCTGACTCGGTTTTATGGAAGCTCATTATGTCCTGATAGAGGAGCACTGCTGCTGCATCGACTCATTTGATTTTTACTCGTGAATATGAGTATGAAGCTTCAGCGTGGGGCCTTCAGAATATCAATAGACTTTTTTTCAGTCAGATAAGCTCCTCTCTCTCCTCTCATTATAATATTACCCTAGGAAAGTTTCCTGTGCTCACTCTCCCTCAGCTTTTCCTAACTGCTTTTTCTTGATGGAGGTGTCATTTCACAGAACCCAAATAAAGCTGCTCTTGGCTTTTTAAGATATTTATCTGAAGCTGCTTTGTCTCTGGTTTGTCACGCTATTCACACTGCGCAGCAGTGATCTGATTTTGTGATTAAGTCAGTATTTCTCAGGACAACTTTTCATACTGACAGCCGCAGACCTGTCAGCCGCATATATTTGCATAACGGCTATGTTATCAAACCACTGTTATCAAACTGTGATGACAAAAGTTTTCACTCTACATAAAGAGACGCTAGAAGAGTTCAAGCAGTAAAACGTGTCGTAACAGAAATAAGGGCTGGTCCATGAAGTTATCTCTCGTAGTTTTAGCCAAGTAAAACTGTAAAACTGTAATTGTATGAGGTGTGTTGGAAGTGGGCAAAGTTCATGTGGCAAAAGGTTGTTGCTCATGTTGTTGCCCAGATAGTGCAACCGCTTTTTAATGAAAAAACTGAAATTACCGGTTTATGTTGACTGATAGAAATGTTCCATCATTTATTTCAGCGCCTCACTTACTGAGTAGTGAATAGGTAGGCCTAATTAAATGGAAAAAAACACTGGAGACTAATTAATATACATACTCAAAAAATATAAATGTAGCAGAAATAACATAACAGAAAATACGAGAGCCATTGAACTGGGGCTGCAACTAATGATTATTTTCATTATCGATTAATCTGTCGACTACGTCTGCAAAACGTCCAAAAATAGTGAAAAATGCCCATGCCCAAGTTTCCAGAACCCAAGTGGATATATTCATTTTGTTTGTTTTGTAAACAAACACTAAGAAAACATGCAAATATTCACATTTCAGAAGCATGAATCGGTGAACCTGGGCATCTTTGCTGAATAGATTACTTACATAATCAGTATAACTTGTGTATTGTCTCTTCTCCATCACATATCGGCCACTCCTTCCTTGAAGTTTTTTCATTCATATGAAATTGTGTTCCATACACTAAGTAAAAACACTAGGGATCATTGATAATATTGCCTTTTACTCCTTTTTGCTGCTAGAAGTTGTGAGGTTTTTGACTCGCAAGGGATGCATTTTGCACTCTGTTCTTTGTTGAAACATCAAATACTAGATATTAAACTGGGCAATGTTTTTTCAGACGCCCAGTGATTTAGCTCCTCAGTCCACTGCAGTTAGTTTCTAGTTCTTCTTAAGGGTGTTTGCTACGAAACATTTTCTTTTCTTTTCAGCACCAGTGTTTGTCTGGCAGTCGACCACCTGTAGACCGTCTGCTATGCTGCACTGTTTGTTTCACAGCTTCCTTTGACCTTTTCATTTTGAGCCATTTTTTGCCCACGACTGACTGTTGACTCTTACCTCTTTTGGGTTGTGGCTCACTGCAGATCCACATGGGACACTGCTGTGCTTAAATAACCCAGCATGTTGCATTTCTTGACACACTCAAACCAGCCTGTTTGGTGCCCTTGAAAAGATTATCTATGGTTTTTCCTTACCCATGTTTCATTTTTGTTCATTCTCTCCTGCATATAATGTAATGTCTCAGTTGTGTCAACCCTTTTTTTTTTAACCAATTTCTCCACATACAATGGTTTTGGTGGTGAAACTGATTAAGGATCAAAGCCTTTATATTGATTTTTGTACAGTCAATGCTTACATTATACAAACTATTAGCACTGTCTTTATTTCCATGACTTATATTGAGTGACGGTTTCAGTCCAGATGAGATCTGTGACCCTTACCGGTTGCACTGATTAGATGCACTTAAGTCATAAATAGCAGAAGAGGAAATGATAAAGGTAAAATAAGTGGTTTTAAACAAAAGTAGGCCAAAATGAAAATGTCTTTTTAATATTTACAATAATCATTTTTTCTTCTCTGGCTCTTTTTTCCATCCAGGTAGCGTCCTGTCATGCAGTTCCAGGAGGTCGGCCAGCACTGGAGCTGACACTGTCAGCGAGCCCAGCCTACACTACACCACGACAGTCCCAGACCTTCACCTTCCACTGCCCTCCTCTCTCTCCAGCCACTAATCTTACCCCAGGGGAAGACTGTTCTTCAGACTCCTTTGCTGCTCACTCCCATCCCTGAAACTGTCCTGTGCTCGCTGCCTCTCTTAATATAAAAGGGAGTCCAGGCCTGTATCTGGGTCGTAGTACAAGCCGGTCGGTACCTTTGACTATCTGTCCACCCATTACTCTGTGACAGTAGTCCTGGGCACCTCAGCCTCCTTTTTATATCATCACTGGCCAAGCACAGGCACCAAGTGAGGACAGCTGTCCACCCAGAGAAACCCAGGATCTACTGTCATCATGTCCAGTCGACGGAAGGCCTCCACTCCCTGTATGATCCGACCACACCAGACCATGGTGGAGCTGGATGATGAGGCAGAGGAATCGCACGACATGGAGGTACACTATCAATACGAATCAATAGATTCACACTTCCCTGTGAGGATTTGAATGATTCTATAGCTTGTTTTTTATAGTTTTTGTTATTCTACATACATACCCCCATTGTATGTATGACAGAAATACCCTTTGGGTTAAATTCATGAAGTCATTTTTGAACAATTTGTTGTTGTTCCTAACATTTTGATTTATCCTAATCCTTTTGTCTTGGATACATTTTCTTGTTTTTGTGGGTGTTTCAGTGGATGTGTTCTGATTTCAGAATGATTCATAAATCTCAGATGATGCAAACACAATTAATATATTGATGTGTACAGGGTTAATTAAAAAATGCCATTTCTTGTTGTGTCCTTTTTATCTGAAAACTGCCTTCTTCCTCCATCAGACAACAATGGAGAACCATACTGAGGAGGGACCTATGGAAACTGATCTCTCAACAGAGGCAGAGCCTTCTGTGGAATTGGACCTGATGGGCAAGGCCTCGGAGCCTCCCACAGCTCCAGACAAACCAGCAACCGAGCCACCAGACCTTTCCAAACCACAGCGTAGGCAGCAGGGGGGCTACGAGTGTAAATACTGCCCCTTCTCCACACAGAACCTCAACACTTTCAAAGAACACGTCGACGCCAACCACCCTAATGTCATCCTCAACCCCCTGTACCTGTGTGCTGTCTGCAACTTCAACACAAAGAAGTTTGACACCCTGACGGAACACAACGAGAGGTGTCACCCAGGGGAGAGCAACTTTAAATTCAAACGCATCAAAATGAACAATCAGACAATCTTAGAACAGACAATAGAGGGCTGCAGCAACAATGCAGTCATTTACAACACTTCCAGTGCCATTTCTGGCAAAGGGGACGAACTAGGCACTCTGCCACTCAGCAAACCCACCACAGTCAAGATCGGTAAACCAAAAATAATGTCGTCAGATAAACGGACAGAGTCCCAGTTGTGTAAACTGACATGTGATCTGACAAAGAAACCAATCACAGCAGTCAACGTGAACGGGACGGTCATCATCCCTGAGTCAAGTCTACTCAAAGCAGACAGCCTTTCTCACATCATGCCTTCCCTACAGCGGCCTCTAAACTATACCCAGGTAGGACGCACAGTGGAGCGAGGAGTTTTCATTTTATTTTATGTATTGTTGCACGTTCAAATTAATAGTTTGGTAAATACACTTTGCTTTCTTGACAAGAGTTGGATGAGAAAATTGATACCCCTCTCATGTCTGTACGCTAAACCTTTGCATAAAGGCTAGCAGGGGGAAACGTCTAACCTGCCTCTGTTATATCCACGTTTTCACAATTTAGTTTTTGTACGGAATAAACAAACAAGAAATAACATGTTAATTGGTGAGCTTTAGAGATGGTGGTAGGGTTGTTTTTTCTTTTTTTACCTTTGGACAGAGCCAAGCTAGTTATTTCCACCTGCTTCCAGTCTTTATGCTAAACTAAGCTAACTGTCCTGGCTCCAGCTACATATTTAGCCTACAAACATGAGAGTGGTGTTGTTCTTCTCATCTTGCTCGCAACAGAAAACCAAATACCCAAAATGTCGTCCTAAAAAGTATTCCTTTAAATCCTCGCACCTCATTGAGAGGCAGCTTTTAAAAGGGGAGAAGTTGGCAATTTGTTAAATTAACATTTTAATGCTGTTAATACTTTATTTTATGGGTCTTTTATTTCTTAGTAAGTTTCCTGGAAAGAACTATGCAATTTTGTGCTAATTATAAGGGAGAAAGAGACAATTGGCGCACTTCAGTTAATTAATTTCAATGATTTGCTTGTGTAACCTAGAGAGTCTGTTAGTCAGTGCACAGCAGGTCAGCTCAACATGCAGGAATGGGAAATTTGTCCACAAGGCAAGCATATAATTTAACATATGGAGGATAGAGTTAACAATAATACATTGATTATGAAATAATATTTGCTTGCTTTTTTTTCTTTCCTTTTTTTTTGTTTTCCACATAATTGGTATCAAATTATTAGTAGTTCTTTTCAGGATTTATCAGGGCGTTATCAGGAAATTGCAGACCCATAAAATAAAGATTTTATTAAGTTTTTAATATCCACCGTGCTAAATGTAATGCTTTTTTGTCAACACAAGAACCGAAAAGTCATTCAGTCGCCATGCCTGTATTATTTCAGGTGCCGAAGATCGCAGTGCCCCTCAACACAACCAAATACAACCCTTCGCTGGACGACAACCTGACACTCATCTCTTCCTTCAACAAGTTCCCCTACCCAACACAGGCTGAGCTCTCCTGGCTCACCGCAGCCTCCAAACATCCAGAGGAGCAAATCAAAGTCTGGTTCACCACACAGAGGCTCAAACAGGGCATTAGCTGGTCTCCTGAGGAGGTAGGAATTACAGTAATAATAACATTTTTGGCACTCTTTCAGTTCTCCTCCCTCAAGTGTGTTTTCTTGTCTTTTTCAAAACTCAGAAGCTCAAATAAGGCATCAGCTGGTTTCCAAAGGACTAAAAATAATAATGGTGATAGAAACTGTATTTCTAGCACCTTTTTGTTTGAAATGCTCTGAATTAACTTCCAAATACTGAGAATAATTAGCTTGGACTGCGTATCAAGTTGGCTATGAAATGTCCCCTCTAAAGCAAATTATAGCTCAAAGCACAAGTACACTAATTGTCTATTGTGATGAGTACTGATGAGACTGCTTTTATTTGATTACTGATCCATGTGGTTAAATTATACATCATTTTCACTTTTCATTTCATTACATTAACGAACAGCCAACTAGCAATTTTACAGACCTGTCATTGCAGTGCCAATTTTTATTTTTTGTAATAAATTAAACAATAAAGTTCATTAAAAAAATTATACCTCATTGTCCATTTTTAAACGTGCTATTTCACCATCCTTTTGATTATCTGGTACCATTTAAAATAGCGAAGATGTATCATTGTATCCATAACTTTGCAGCTTGGCAGTCATAGAAGTCATATAAGAGCGATTAATGGTCTTTCTTTAAATGTAAAGTGTAACAAGCACTTTCCTTCTATGACAGGTGGAAGAAGCCAGGAAGAAAATGTTCAACGGTACAATCTCTTCTGTGCCTCAGACCTTCACCGTAGTAACTCCTCAGCTCAACTCCCAATCCTCCGCCCACCTGTCTGCCCCCACTGCAGCCTCCAAACACATGCATCCGGCAGCCTCTGTCCTGCAGTCCCTCCCCTGTCAGCTCCTGGGACAGACCAGCCTGGTGCTGACTCCTGTAGCTAACGGCTCCACGGTCACTTGTGCACCGCTGGCACTCACTGTGGCTAACCAGGTACAAAATGTGGGGCCAGAAATGTTGATAAACGAGATAAGTATTAATCCAACTGTGGGCCACAGCATTGGCAGGGAGATAGAGAGGTGGACTTGGGACAAGAAGGTTGTTAGTTTGAATCCAGGTCCCATCTAGTGCACTCTGAACTGGTAAAGAGTGTAAACACATCTCACTTCTCCTGATGTGAATGTTGATATAAAACTGTGAATTGAACAGTTTTCAGTGGAGTATGGCAGAAAAATGAATTCAGTGAATTGTGAAAAATGAATCCATTCTTAAAGACGTGACATGCTTGATTTAACTTGACAGACGATGTTTGAGGCAGTCAAACTTTCACCATGTTCACCACAGGTGGCACAGTCGCTCAAACGGCCCCTGGCCTCGCCTGTGATCGCCACAGAGAGTAAACGACCCTCCATCATTCAAACCATCTCTGCGCCCATGGCCACATCCAAGCTGGTGTCACCCAAAGTGCTGAGTTTCACAGTCGACCCCAATAAAACAGCTGAGCAGCTATCAGTGCTGAGGTCCAGCTACACACAATGTCCTTTCCCTGAGGAAGATGAGGTAAGAATAAGTGAGTGAAATGACATTTTATTTGTGCTGTGCCTTTTTAGAAGGTCAAAATAAGTCTGATTGATACTTGCTTTCACTTTGTAATTTAGTGTTGCTGGCTTTTTTTTTTTTTGAACACTACTGTCACTGATAAACACCCACACTTACTGTTTCATTTTATGTTGATAGATCTACCGGCTGATAGAGACCACCGGGCTGTCCAGAGGAGAGATAAAGAAGTGGTTCAGTGAACAGAGGCTCCTTAATCTCAAAGGTATGTGGTGTGATCAGTGCCACACATCTAAAATGATAAAACACCCCGACTGTAGTTAATCATATATCTTTCTGTAGGTTTTAAACGAGCTTATTTTGGTTCTCAGAGGTGGGTTTTCATTTATAAAAACATAGCATACCAATAAATTAATAATAATTTGAAAGCACAGTTTATCATGTAGTAACACCGACAATAGTACCTGTGTGGTCTTGAAAAATGTTTTATTTTGGTCCTTAAGTCTCTCTCTCTGTGTCTCTCTTGAAGGCGTTCCTCCACCTCCAGTGCTGGTGAAAGCAGAAGCGACACCGGCACCCAAAGATGGTCCTGTAAAGAAAGTGGTCCCCAGCCAGTTCCCCCTGCTGGAGAGGGTGAAGGGGAAATCATCAGAGCAGCTGAAGGCGCTGGAGGAGAGTTTCCAGAGAAGCAGCTCTCCAACAGAGGCAGATCTAGGTACAGCCTTCTACCAACGCTCTCACAAGCAAATGAACTTCATCGCAGAGACTCAAGTCTGGGGATGGAAAGAGTCACGATTTGGTGTTAGCTCTTTCTTATTTTGGTTCGTAGTATATAACATGAGTCCCCCTCTACTAATTTTTCTGTATGTTTTTATTCTACGAGTATCAGGGGAGCCACGCCAAAGACCAATTTCCATCCACTTGCAATGGACAATCTTTCTGATTAGTCATAATGACTTAAACATTTGAAACTACAGCATAACAAATTCCATAGAACATGATCTTTATCACTTACACAATTGCTAAATTACACTGCAATGTACTGAATGTTTTCTGTTCCTACTTATTTTCTGTTGGTCCCAGTCCTAAATTCAGGTTCTTGATGTGAGCACATTTTATTTGCCTATAGAAACACAAGACGGACCTCCTGCAGGCTGGTAGCTAATGAAGCACAAAATCAGTTTGCCAGCCATATCTATTTTTAGGCTCCGTTTAAGTTATGAACTTATGAGAAAAAACATTACAGAACTTTTTAAACCACTTATTAAAAACTTTGTGACTGCAGTAGGATAAGTTGGGTGAGAAGCGGCTGATCAAATTAGCAGTTCTAGACAAGGTCAACATTCTCACTATGTAACTTAGATGTTGAAAGTACTTTAAGAAGTCCAGTAGTGTTTCCTTCTATTTATACTAGTTCACAGCATGTGACTTAATTTTCTTTCACCCCAAAGGAGCGGCCGGCTCGTCTCTGGTGGGTGCCTGCATGACAGGAATAGCTGAAATGTTTTTAATGAGCCCATTTTTAAGTCCCCTGGAGAGAGACTGAATTCCCAAGGTTTCCAAAAAAAACCTTCCACTTCAAGGTAACACAGTTCATCTGATCCACTGAACTCTGTTCTGCTGCAGACCAGCTGGCCCAGGAGACCAGGCTGTCCAAGACGGAGGTGGACTGCTGGTTTTCAGAGCGGAGGGGACTGAGGGACAACATGGAGAAGGCTTTACTCACCATGGCTTCAAAGAACACAGAGGACAGAGTGGAGCGGCCGGGGGCGCTGCTGAACGGGGCTTCTCATCGGGAGCAGGATGGCAAACCCCTACGCTCCTCTCCTCATCCTCCTGTCCTCTCCTCTTCCTCATCGTCTCCTCCTGTGCTCGCAGCTTCCTCCCCTCATCCACCGACCCTCTCCTGCTCGGCGTCACCTCCAATCCTCACTTCATCCTCCTCCTCTTCCCCCCATCCTCCCATCCTGTCGGCCTCCACGAGCCCGGCTCCCATCACCAGCCGCTCCCTCGCCCTGCTCAGAGAGGTAAGATGAGCTGAAAACATGTCAACATCAACACAATCAAATATGACTCAAGTTAGAACTTTACTGCAAGCTGTAAAGATGGATACTCTTTTAATTGGAGATGGGCTGCTTAATCCTGACATGAATTAGTTGTGACTGTAAAGAGATTAGTTGATAAGATGGCACCTTTTTAATACAATCTGAAGTGAGAAAATAGATTCATCTTGAGAAGCTGTTGTCCTGGTACTTGAGGAAAAGCTGTGTGATTGACACAACATGATGAGACTTGCTGATACTTGAATATTAGAAGTGAGATAAGACAGCAGGTGACTACAAGGTCAGATCTGACAAACTAAAGAGAAGGCGCTGGAGTAGTGTTGTGTCTAGAAAACAGCAGTATCCCATAGGATTACAAAGCCTATAAATGGAACATATATCCATGAGATATGTCTGGAACAGCAACAGAACTTGTTTCATGCTCCGTAACACAGACACAAGCCGTCAGTTACTGACGACCCATATATTTCAACTGCTGTTGGCTGATTTTAAATCTGCCATATATTAAGCCTATCAACGGTAGCCATTGGATTTATCGTATCACCCAAACCCATATAGTGCATTACATTAAGGTAAATGTGCAGGATTTTAAACATAATTCTCAACTGAAGTGTTAAAAAGAACTTTGACGAAATAACTTTGTCAACTACTTTCCTGGGAGCCCCTGCCAGCTTGTTGTATGATTTCCTGCTAGAGAGAATTTGGCAAGAATTGACACAGCAAAGCATAAGTAAAAAAACTGTCTATGGCTGTTATAATCACACTTTCATCAATAAAATTGAATCTCAATGACAATGCTAACGTGCTGATGTTTAGAAGGTATAACGTTTACCATGTTCACCATCGTAGTTTACCATGTTCAGTGGTGGAGGAAGTATTTAGATCCTTTACTTAAGTAAAAGTAGCAGTACTGTAATATAATAATACTCCATTACAAGTAAAAGTCCTTCATTGAAAATGTCACTTGAGTAAATATTCAGAAAAATTACCCCTGTGAGTGTCTTACTTTTATATACTTTATTATTGGATTATTATTACTGATGCATTACTGTGTACGTGGAATTCGGCTGTTGTAGTTAGTCGAGATGGAGCTGATTGACTGTGTAGTTTAATCTATAACAGTGCATCATATTCTATTAGCCGATATATATTTTATATGTAAAAATCTTAATCTGTAACAATTAACGTGCACAGAAATTGATAGTCAAAAGTCAAGGTCACTGTGACCTCACAAAACACATTTTTGGCCACAACTCAAGAAGTGATGGCCATATTTCACAGTAGGTCGGACAATAAATTCACAGGTCACTGTGGCATCGAAATGACCTTGACAAACACGTTTTTGGCCATAACTCAAGAATTGATGCGGTAATTATGACAAAATTTCACACAGATATTTAATGGGATACAACGATGCAGTGTTTGATGCAGACATTTTGTACCCATAAGGTCAAAGGTCAACTTCACTGTGACATCATAACATCCTCTTTCTGGCCATTATTCAACACCATAACTCAGGAACAGAAGGGGAGATTGTGACCATATTTCACAGTTGGTCGGACACCGAATAGGTGACACTTTTGACTCAAAGGTGATTGTGACCTCAAAATAATTCTAGTTTATGGTGTAAAATGTTTTGTGTTTGGTATTACTTGACAGATGTTCTGTCGGACTCAGTGGCCATCTCCTGAGGAGTACAGCCAGTTGGAGGTCCAAACAAGCCTAGGACGTACCGACATTGTCCGGTGGTTCAAGGATCACCGCTCGGCACTGAAGAACGGTGAAACTCTGGAGTGGATGGAAGGTCTCCAAAACCAAAACCTTGCAGAGCAGCAGAAAACAGGCCAGGAACAGAACGGCCAGAGTTCTGAGAAAAAACAGAGTGTTTCCTTGGAAGTCAAGGCTGTGAAAGGTGAGTTTTGGAGGAGAACTTTGACCATGGAGTAGAGATTTCTTTGTCTTAACATAATTTTGCTAAGTGTTTTATACCCTTGTTTGACTTTTTTTTCTCTGTTGTTGTGTACATTTGTAATCCCTTATGCATTGGTGCAGTGGAGGAGGCTGGTGAGAACACAGCAGCAGCTACAGAGCACTCCAAGCTGACTGACCAAGACAAAGTCCAGTGGTTGACTGACAGATTAGCCCACAGTGTGACGGACCTGAGCCGGACCAGACCGGACCAGACCAGCTCTAGCACTGCTGACAAAGGGAGGTGGGTGGAGAGAGGGAAACATCTTTTATCCTATATTTACTTTCTGGTGTGAGATTCATGTTATAAAGACAAAAAAAGATCAGCTCACTGTTAATATTAGATTTTTTAAAGGAATATCTGAGGAGTTATTTTAAGAATTTTTTTTGTGAAAACAGTCTAAAAATACGGCACCTTATGGGTGCTGAATTACTCCATTCTTTGCACACATTTGTTGCATCAACTAGATTTTCATGCATGGTTTATGGCATTTTTCACAGAACCATTTAGTGTGCAAATAAAAATCTTTCCTTTTGATTTTTGTTTCCAGTTCTTAGAAGGGATCTGTTTGTTTTAAACGTTGTGTCTGTTTCCTTGCCAGGTGGGTAAAGGTGACTGTGGCAGTGGGGGAGGAGAGTGAAGAAGGAGTGGAAAGACAGAGGCTGGCAACAGACACTGACGTTCTGACCTTGGAGCAACCTGAGAGGGTCACTGGTTGATGGTAAGTTGAATTGGTGAAATATCCTTCTACAGAAAACTAGTGCAGATGCAGTGGTCTAAAATTGCCGGCTGGTCGTTGGCAGGGCCCACGCAGATCTGTGGCAGATCCCTGCTGGGTCCCTGCTGGGTCCTTACTGCCATCAGACTGTTGTGATCATTTTACTTCACGTTTGCCCATCACCGCTGGACATTTTCATTAGCCCAATGTGCCTGAAATCAGCTGTTTTAGTGAAGCGCTTGTTATCATACCAAAAGGTCATGAAAATATTATGCTGAAGCTTTTTGTAAAACATTTATACAGATATTTGTTTTTAGCTAACCTAAACTATAGGTTACTGTTCAAATTTAGAGAGTGAGAAGGCTGTAAGAGACACACATCAGTAACTACTGATTATACCTTCTATTCTGTGCCATGAAAGCACCAAAAGATGCGTTATTCAACAGAACTATGAGAGAAGTGAATGTATGTGATTTTGAATGGGAAGTGTTGAGAAACTGAGAAAAGCATCAGACATTAATATTACAGATGTACAAAATATTAGGGATATTTTCTCTTTTTGCAAAGAGTAAAAAAATCAAACGTTTGACATATTATGGCCTTTTAAAGCTTATGTGGCTAACATCTTAGCAAACTATTGCCTGTT
Source organism: Enoplosus armatus (assembly GCF_043641665.1). NCBI lineage: Eukaryota > Metazoa > Chordata > Actinopteri > Centrarchiformes > Enoplosidae > Enoplosus > Enoplosus armatus. Next base: position 18,978,655 of record NC_092188.1, on the reverse strand, counting down.
TGCACATTTAGCAGACATGGAGCAACATCAGCATTCATTTAAAGTTGTGTTTTAGCTTGCTTGTCGCTCCATTATGTACCTTTGCTAGTTGCCAACTTTGTGGGCAGCACACAGTGGTTTTATCACACACAACACAGTTGCCTCTGTGGCCGAAAACGATGTTGCTGAAAGTGAACCAAGAAACAGTTCTGGGGTATAGTTAAACAATTAGCTGAAAGAGCTCCGTTGAGCCAAGTGGAACTGCAGAGTCGAGGGATAAATCACTGTGGCCTTGTCCATATGAGCACTCTTTTCACATAACGTCATTTGACCCGTTGTTAATATAATAATACTAATTAGTGCAGCTTTAAAGTCTCTAATAACAGTTTTACTACATCTGTGACAATCACAAAGGTGTTAATTGCCACTGCTGCTGTCCTATAGGCTGTGGTGTTATCCTGCCTTTCTCTCAGTGCATGCTGGGATATGCTCCAGCCCTCTACTATAACTGGCTATGGAGAATGGATGGATGGAGGTTGGAGATGGATTGTGATAGCTTTACTGTGCGACTTGGCTTCAATAAATAGATAAATAAATGGTGAACTGTTCCTTTAAGATGCCGCAGCTGCAGCCTCCAGCTACCCAGGAAGTTATTAGGGTGTAATTACCTCTGATTGGTCTTTCAAAACGGTGGCATGCTGAGGTGGCAGGATGATATTTGGACCACACCATCATTAGCATCGAAGATGTAGACACACACACACACACACAGTTTTGATGTCACAGGAAGGCAGAACAAAGGGTGCAAGTGGTGTTTAATTTCTATGTCTTTTTATAATAATTTGCACTTTTGTAGCCAATAGTTTTGTTTTCACTTCATATGCAAAACCATCATTTAGCCGTAGAGTATTTCTGAATTTCTCAGTGACCGTTGCGACCAAGCAAACATTCTTTCAAACTATAAAGGCATATTGTTTCTGCTGCTATTCTTCACACCACTTTCACTTTACCTTGTAATGTTTGTCTCCAAATGCTTGTATAAAGTTTCTATTTTATATATATATTTTTTTTATTCTACGTGTTATGTACCTCTGTTATTTATTCTTTTACCTCTATACTTATCTATAATTGCTGTCATTGTGCTGCAACTGAATTTCTCCTCTGGGTGTCAATAAAGGTTTATTTTATTTTATAATCTGGAAACAAAATTAATAATTTCTTTTGAACAAAGGAGGGAGAACAGTGAGTTTTACTTGAAAGAATTGGCCAGCGAGCCCATGTGTTAATGTCACTCCCTGATTCTGTTCCAGGTCGAGTAAATCATTGACTGCTGAGTCACCGACCATCATGCGACAACTCAAGATGACCAAATGTGGAACCAGTGATGTAACTGTCTGCCTGTGACGTCATCACAAAGCGTCGAGAACTTTTGGAGTTCAAGGGTTAAAGCACTGATATGTGGTGCAGATGCTGACATTAAGAGGAGTGCCAAAGCTGGACTTGATGCATTGTTCTTACTACTACTACACTTTTTTTTTTTTCTTTTTCTTTTTTAAAAGAAGCACCCTTGTAAATATTTTTCTGTATTACAAAAAAAAGTTTGTACAGTTTTACTGGGAGGGTAAGTTTTGTTACATTTTTAAAAAAAACCTTCAACTGGTGCCCCAAAACCTGGAATGTTTTTTTGTTGTTATTATTGATTTAAGATCAAAGTGTATGATAGTCTGTTGAAAACCTATTTTTTTGAAAATCATACCTGCGCGCTACTCACTATGAGCAGGCATTTGCATATATCCCCGTGGTAGTGATCGATATTTACATGCTAGGCCACTTCATCTCAAACGGTTACTTTCCTTTTCTCCTGCAGCGTCACCTCGACTCGCCCTCAGAGTTACGCTGGTGAAGGTGGAAATCAATGATAAGTGCGAGAGGGGCAGTTAGAAGGAGTGACAGTGTTTTTGGGTGATCTGAACACAGCTACAGCCTCACTGCTGAGAGGTCAGACTGAATGAACACAAACAGCCACATGGGCAGACAAAGACAAACCGCATCAGGGCGGCGGACGAATGAATGAATGAATGCACTGTGCATACTGTACTTCTATTATCTTTTCTAATCAGCTGGTCCTTGCATCAGTACCTGAGGCATGTTTAAGAGGCTTCAACAGCACAGAATGTTCCTTTTCCTGATATAGAAATGATTAATCACATAGAGAAGAGAGTGGAGTGTCTGTTTGATCGCACCATGCTGCCTTTTCAGCTCTCTTATCTTGCTGTCTGCCTCAGAACTGGGTACAGTACAGACCACTGATGATTTCAGTTAATCACTTCTTTGTTTTAAAAACTTGAAATATTCTTGACTGAACTTGCCAAGAACATTTTGGCAAAAGTGTTTCACGCATGATAAAATAATTGAAGCTCCTTTCTTTTGAGCCATTTCAGATATCCATTTTGCTCAGCTGTGATCTGTGAACACACCTTCTTGTCTTCTCTCTAGATTTTCTGGCTTTAGGAAGGTCCTTCAATTCAAAGCTGGATTGGGTTTAGTTGACTTCTGTACCGTCAGATCAGAACCCCTGGTTAAATGATCAAACCTGTTAATTTTCTGAAAAATGGCAAAAAGCATTTGGAATATCACAACAGCCAAAGCAGTCATGAACTGCTTGCATGTGCTTCAACAACTTTCATTTTTAACAACTCATTTTCAAAACTGATTTAAAGGGATATCTGTGATTTATGGCTCAAATTGCAAGTGCTTGCAATATTTGTGCAAGCAAAAAAGTTAAGTTGAACTGTCATGTCAAACTGGTTTGAACAGCAGGTGTATGGCTGTTTGCTGGCTGAATGTCTGTTGCTGCTGCTGCTGCTTTAGTTTCATGTTCAGATAAGTATCTGGGATACTGTACATTTGGTTGGCTAGTGCGGAAAACCGCTTGCATTTTCATTTTCTACTTTTAAGTCTGCTGTAAGTCAATAAATACACAACCAACTTTAAAACCGTCTTGGTCTTCCAGTGTAAATTGTATGCTTCATTACTTGTTTACTTCAGTACAAAATTACTTTGTGCAAAACAAGTTAAACAGACAGGCGGCTTGGCAGGTCACTGTCTGGCAGTTTGTTTACATTCGTTGAACCCGACTACCGGCAGGAGTTGAATCAACCAATCAACTTGCTTGAAGTGCAGGTCTGCACAGGTCTAGCATAATTCCAGTTTTATGTGCACATTGTTCAAATGCAATGACCAATTCAACCAAAAGTGAGGGTCGGCACATTTGCATCAAAAACCATATGGACTGCCAATAAAGGGGAGAATAAAGCTATACATATATTGTCCATAAAGCTGCAACAATTGGTCGATAAAACGGTGAGTCGATTAATAGAAAAATAATCAGCACCTAGTTTGATAATAAATTATCATCCAAGTCATTTATGACATTTCAAGCACAAATGCAAAACATGACCTAGTTCAGACTTTTAAACTATAGGAGGAGTTGTCGTAGAGAAACAAAAATCTTTGGGTTTTGGACTGCTGACCATTTTCTCATTTATAGAACAAGTGATTAATCAAAAATATAATTGGCAGATTCATTGATGATGAGAATAAGTGTTAGCTCTAATTGTATATCGTACATATAGTCACAGTGATTCTCAACCAGCCACACTGGTACACAATTGGCTGAGCTCTCCTGACTCGAGAGAACCCAAGTGTTGCATTAAGGAAACATGGATAGTACACAGATAATTACACACTTAGACTCGCTCATCCTTTCAATAAACAACTGTTATATTTACAAAAAAACAAAAGAGCAAAATCCCATCTTCACCTCATTTTGGTTAAGATCAGATCTTAAGACAGAGGAAGATCAAGTCTGTGCCACAGAGGCTTAAAAAAAACATTTTACACCCATGTAAATTCAGACCTGGAAACAGTGCTCTCTAAATAGCTTTGCCCATGTTCTGCAGAGGGATGGCGGAGAGCACACTGCCAGTGCGTTGGTAATTACAATGTAATCTGATATGGCATCACAGAGAGAGGACGGGAACACAAGAATCAAAATCAACAGCGTGCTGGTGTGCAGCTGCAGCATCTCTTGTCTTGACAGTCCGATGGCAGGGTGTGGAGAAAAGGCGGAGGGGGGTGGGGTGAAAAGCAGGGGACAGAAAGGAAGAAGAAAAGGCGGAGGGGATCAAGAATTGTGACATTAAAAAAAAAAAATTAAAAAAAATCAATTTATTCATATGTTCTCCTATCTGCTTCACATGGACACATCCGCAGTAGTAGTAATAGTAGAGCTGGCTTTACTAGGTGAACTGAGCCTATAGCCAGAGTCCTGCTGTCCGCTGCTGTCTCAGTTAAAATGCGTGCTTCTTCAAATTCCTTCCTGTTGTATCCTTTTAAAACTAAAGATGAATGTGAATTAAATTTTAAGTCAAACAAGAAAGTGTGAAAAAGCAAGCACTTTAACCTGAAACATCAACTGCACGGCTATTTGTTATTGGGAGAAAGGATGGGGAGGGGGTTTCGGGGGGGTGTAGCTCTGTCTCCTCTTGTCTCCGCTCATTCACCCCCCAGACGGTTGCCTTGGCCCCAGTTGTGACGTCCTCCTCCTCCTCCTCTCACAGGCTCCTGGGCAGCTGGTCTGCTGGGAGGGACTCCAAAGCCCGACACCCCTCCCCTCCTGTTGGGGAAGTACCGGTACCTGTAGAGACAAGGAGAGAGATGTGCAAAGGGATGAGAAGGGAGGCGTTAAAATATGAGTTTAACACTAGCAGGTGATCAAGCAACAATTCCCATTTTATGAGAGGAAAACTTAATGGCGGTGTTGTTGTTTTTAATTAAAGTTAAAAAAAAGTATCGTTTTATCCTGGTGGTGAAATGGAAAATGGTGTGATCTGTCTGACTTGAGTCTCTTATTACATGTCACTGTGCATGGGTGACCAAACTGGTTTCCCTCTTGTGGGAATAAAGTTTTACTCAAATATTTAAAATACTTGTTAGGAAGTGAAACCAAAAGTGAATACAAGTCCTTGTTCACGTCTTTGAAAGAACACGTGGGAAAAACTGAACAAAGTACAGATGGTTCAAGTCAAACCAAGATCTGCAAGATCTAATGAATACTTACAACAGAGAGTCTGGGTAATAATCTTAACTTTTATTTTTGTCTTCCAAACAAGTGGTTTAGGTAATACAGACAGACTATAGACGTGTTTAAACCCTAACGCATAACATTTCTGGTAGCCCCGTGCGCTCTATTTTAAAGCAAGCCTGTGTAACTCTGAACAGCAGCCACTGTGGTCACAGATAGAGATCATGGCATAATGGTAAATCCTAAAACATAGTGTTACAGCAGTGCAATTAGAGAAGAGTCAAAAGGTCAACGCATCGAAATCGTCTGCAAACATTAGCTAATATTAGCCACAAAAAGCTACTGGCTGAAGCTGTTAATCACCTGAGTGTGTTGACATAAGTTAGGCTGTGTTTTATTCCTTATGAATTAAACTTAATTTCATTTTAAGATGAAAAATATGATTTATTCAAAAGCGTGTTTAGCACATCCCCAAATCTCAGCAATGAAGTTGTTCTAACTAAAAAGGAAAAGTTTAGACAAGCTGGGGAAAAAAAAAAAAAACTTACAAGAACTCTGGTGTGGTGAGGAAGGAGCGCCCTCCCAGGTCCATGGGGTATTTGAACATGAGGAAGAAGTAGAGGTGACCCACCAGGTTGCCCGTCAGTTCATTCACAAACCTGCACAATAACAGAAAAGATGAATCAAACGTCACAGAAATAACATTATCATTATATATAATATTATTAACAGCTTATCAGAGATTATCCCCAGAGACATTATTCATTTACATTGAATTTACATTTATAGTTCATTCAAATTAGTTACTTATATAGTTACTTACGAGCCTCCGATGATGAAGTTGAAGACCAGGATGACCCAAGGTAGATAATGTGCCTAGGACAGAGCAGAATATGAAGAATATCATTAATATGACTATTAGAATTATCTCCATGTCGAGTAATAAGAGGGCTTCACAGTCCGGTAGTAGATATTATGTGGGAAAATGATCACACAATGACACGAGTCCAGATGTGTTCTGAAATAACTGTGAAATGTAAGAGACCTGTAATAGTTGAAATTGTATAATTTTTGATGTTAAGAGGTGTACCTTGAATCGTGTTCCGAACCAGAAGGACACGATCGTGTCTTTGTTGAACTGAGCCCAGACGTAGAGTACTGACATGATCAGCGGGATCATCAGCAGCTGATAACAACAACATAAACAACAATATGAGTGTTGATTTCTGGTCGTGTGTTTAATTAATTGTGACATTTAAAGATATGAAATGACACTTAATAAGCCATGGGTCAAAGACGTTACTTTAATTGTGGTGCGTTTAAAAGCACAAATGTTGACTTGAATGCTGTGCATCTAGATATTTAAGACTGAAAATGATATGAGGTAACATTTTAAGTATGCAATAAATGCCCATGTCAAATATTACAGATCTGACACCTACTGCAAACACATGCATGTTACGCCTGAGGTGAAGCTAAACCTGAAAACTAGCCAAATAAGCCCAATTTACTTCGTTTTGCATTATGAAACACTCCTTAGATCTCCAGTGATAATTGCTATAAGCTTCATATACAGTGTACATTGGTCATCATTTCATGTTGTGGTATAAATACAGAAAGAAATGAGGATTCTCACCCTCATGTTCATCAGCATCCCAACTATCTACAGAGAGAGTCAAGGACAACAACCTTGTGGCTCAATACAATCAAAGCTGGAGCCTAAAGATTAAAGCAGCCGGTGAAATCCCCACACCACCTGACTGTCATTCCTGCCGCTTCCCTTGAGCAAGGCATCTGACATTGGCAGATCAGACCTCCCCTAACCTGCCTCTCCTCTTTTTTTTTTTCTTTTTCACCCATTCCCACAATTTGCCTATGGTGACAAACTGAACTCTTGTGTTAGATCAGGTATAAGGAGAACAGGATGATTTTGCCCAATTTTGTGTCATAAACAAGAAATGTCTGTGAGAAGGCAGACAGGCCGACAATCAGAGCTGAACTCCTGACAAAACGACACTGTCGAGATGTGGGCCGGGCTGTACTGCTGGTGCTGCATGTGACCTAGATTAGGTTTCTCTGCTCTGCAGGGGTAGACTGACACTGGGCCACTGGCTCAGAGCCACACTGACATGGCACAGTGCTGCAGCAAGAGAGAGAGACAGACAGAGAGAGAGAGGGAGCAGGGTATAGAAAAGATGGATGAAAAAGTCATGCAGAGGTGCTAAGAAAGCAGCAGAGAGTTAGAACCAATGGTATAACAGGGGTGTAACCTCAGAGGTTGAAGGTATGATTTACTGTAGGTGGACTGCAGTTTTAAACGGAAGGTCTTAAAAGGTTTCGGTATTTTGTGATGCCAGTCAAAGGATACAACAATGCAGATCCAGTTGAAGAAGAGCATGAAGATGTAGTCTGCAGGTCTGCTATCAAACGCCCCTGGAAAACAATACCAAGAAAAAGATGACAAAATGAGCATTCAGTGTGTGTGACTGCATGTGTGTAAGTCATTGAGGCCAGCAGTCTCACCTGTCTCGAGTCGAGTGGAATAATGGTAGAGGAAATACAGGTTGACCATGTACAAAAAGCCAGTATTAGGGGTTATTGGGAAATAGAGGGTGGCTGTCACTGGTCTCCAGAGCTGAAACAACCAGAAGAGACATTAGTCTAGCACAAATGTAGTCAGACATCAACAGAGCTGTGTTTGTACGCAGATCCAGACTTTCAAGGCTGCGCTTGTAACACACATGAAGTCTCATGTGGATTGTAAATGATAACTTCTAAGCTGGCGTTCCTCTGCAGAGTCTGTTAACTCGCAATTAGATTCAAAAGACTTTTGTTTGATGGCAACAGACGTCAGATCAATACAGCATTTAAGAGGTGACTTGAGGGATGATGAGCATCTTCTGTGTTAAATTACTATTAATCACGGGGGAAATGACAGGATACAATTCCATTTTTATTTTAGTGCGATTAAATTAGAGCAGTTATCTAGTTGATTAATTAATTACTCACTCGACAGAAATTAAACAGCAGCAATTTTGATGTTCGATTCATCTTTTCAGTTGTTTGGCCGTCTCTGATTACAGCCTCTCAAATCTGACCTCCACATTTCCTCGAAACTTCAAGGGAAATGTCAGGAGCTTATGTATTGTACTGACTGAACAGCCATTTAGTAATAATGAAATGAATCGTTCTCTTATCCTTCCCTTAAGATTAATAGTCTATAGTATATCACATGGTTGAGATTCAGTTTCTTATTTGGTTGCCAAACGACAAAACATCTCCAAGCAAATAGAGTAATACAATAATAAGCTATTGAGCTGCAGCACTGCCTGTGTTTCTCTGAGATATCAGTGACCTATTGATATCAGTAGCCTATTGTAACAGTGCGTGTGTCATAACACACTTCAGAAAGTGTAATTATTATTCAAATAACCACTGGCGTAAGAAGTACTCATACCCGTTACTTAAGTAAAAGAAGCAATGCCACAGCATAAAAATAGTCTAATACACGTAAAAGTCCCGCATTCAAATTCTTACCTTAAAAAGGTATACAAGTATCAAGTCACAAGTACGTACTTAAAGGTTTCAGAAGTAAAAGCAGTAATTCTTTTATATTTTAAATGTATTATATCAATGGGTTATTGTTAGTGAAGAGTTAATGGGGAAGTAGCATTTTACTGTTGTGGCTGGTGAAGGTGGAGCTCATTTTACCTACTTAGTTTAATCTATTACAATGCATCATATTTTATAAACTGACAATAATAATATCTTGCTCTTCAAAGTAACCACTAACTATAGCTGTAAAAGATATTTAAAATGTTGTGGCAAATAACTAGTTTGCCGGGTCTATTTTGCCCAGAGTGAGTCTTTCAGAACACATATCCCCATCCTAACCTTGTACAACCTCACCGTTAAACTCTCTGCGGCCCTTTACAATTAGTCCAAAATACCTTTTATTACCGCTTTGTGGCATGCAACAGCACCTGAAAACCATCTGCTTTTATTCTATTTAGGCTATGTTACCATCTCTGGTACTAAGAAATACTTTTTTTTGGCAGTGATGTTACACCTTTCAGTGTTGCTAAATTAAGTAGCATTTTGACAGCGTCCGGAAGTCGTAACCTCCTGCGTCTCGCTCTCTCATTGGCTGTCACACTGCTCAGGCCTGTTGAGTGAGCCCTGCTAGCCACCTGCTAACTAGCCGACCACATCCAAAATACAACAACCATAGGGTTTATCAGCTACTCCAACAGACACAGGTGAACAGAGTCAAAAAAAGCTTACATGAAATCGACTTAAGACCAGCTCTGGAAACAACATGAGGTTCCTGAAGTCAACCAATCCTAGTTTCCCAATAAAGGGAACCACAATCGAGGCAGCGAACCAGGACCGGGTGATGAAAGGGATGCTTCTGAACCAGTCCCCGATATCAGACATCTTTCCATACGATACCTGCCGAGTTATAACCCTGAAACAAGCGCTCCTTTGTGAAAATAAACTAATACCCCCCCCCAAAACTGAGACCCCTCGCTGTCTTTATATCAGAATGCTGCACTGCTAAGTTTACATGACGTGGCTAATCACAGGGAGCTAGCTTTACATAAGTTAGTGAGATCAGAGCATACACATCCGGTTCAGCTTTTCAAAGTAAAAGCAAATCTTTAACTACTACTACTACTACCACTACTAGTGCTAATAGAAATAATGAAACTGCTGTTCCATCTTGTGAAAAACAAACGGTGTGGATAAATGTTAGAATAGAATAACATCACATCTAGAGTAAATTGGTACGTATCTCAGTCGCTGGGCTTTTTACCTTATTCTTATCAGCATACACACATGATATAGGCCCAATTATTGCGTCTGTCATACTGTTAAGGATGTTGACAATGGACACTAACTTGACAATAAGTGCAGGCAACACCACTGAAGGCTTTTCTACTTCTTACCTCTTTTTCCAAGTTGTAGGCTTTTATATATGTATTAAGTTATTTCATTATATTCATTTATTTTGAAGGCTGGTTTATTTCATGCTCTTAGTCTGAAGGAAAACTGTTAGAACCGGATGTACTTTTATTATCTCACATCTTTTGGTTTTGCTTTGCAGCATTATAGTACTTCCTGTGAAATTTGCAAAAGCTCCCACTTCACCATCCAGGGGCAGCCAGCTACAGAAAGAGGCGTGCCAGACGCGATAGTTTGCTTGTCCTACAGCAGTCACCTGTGGAGAGTTTGGGTCGAGCCAGTGAAGTAGATGGGCAAGCTGGAGTAGGGTTTGGATGGCATCTGTTATAGTGGGAAGGGATGAATGTGAATAAGAAGAAGCAAAGCATTTCACATTTTCTGCACATTGTTTAGTATGTGCAGTTTTTACTTCGTTGCAGTTGTTTTTCAGAGTAAATATTCTGAAAACCCCGCCGTCTTAACATCTTTAGTTCATCTCAGGAAAGAAGAAGACAAATATTTTTGATTCATTAATGACTATTGCGGGTGAAAGCATTGTGCTTTGGTTTGTATGTTGGCAACACGGGGTTGTGATTGACAGGAGGCGGTCACAACATCCTTTCAGACAGAACCTATTAGTATAAGGCTGCTCCAATCAATATTTTTATAAACACAATGGGTCAAATGAGCATGTTACAGCGGGGGAAATAAGTATTGAACGCATCAACATTTTTCTCAGTAAATATATTTCTGATGGGGCTATTGACATGAACTTTTCACCAGATGTCGGTAACAACCCAAGTAATAAATGACACAGGGAATAAATATTGCTATATCTATAAATATCTTATAGAGTAAGATAAGATATATCGGCTTATATTCAATTTTTTTTCCATAAACATACACAGAATAGCGCCCAATATCTGTACTGTGCATCACATTTTACAGTAAGAAAAATAAACAAATATTTAATGGCGACAATGTTTCCAAACATATCTTTGATACTAACAAATATTTATGTATTACTCATTTTTAACAATCCCAATTTCTCTTCAAATGAAACTTGCATAATTAACTTGATTAATATCTTAGCAGAATATTATTTCCATATAATTATATGGCTTTAAGTTTACTCTCCTTTTTTATTTTCAAAGATTCAGTTTTTTAAAACATATTTGACAACAATTGAAAACTTAAAACTAAAATTATATTATTATAAATTGGCAAAAATTAAATTAGACATTTCAAATGTACTCCAATTGTTTAGCAGACTCTGAAGGTTTTTGTTGTTGTTATCATTATTTCCTTTTCCTACATTTTATTATTTTTGTACAATTTGGTTATTTCTTTTTTACTGTGAAGTAGAACAAACTGTCTGTCTGGAATCTTTCAATAAAGTTGAAAAAAAGGGGGAAAAAAGACCATGGCCACGACCCATAATGCACGTCATAAATTACCTTTTACGTCAACTTTGAGCGACAAAATAACCGTCCTCAAAACAAACAAACAAAAAAAGCATAGTGTTAAACTTTCACGGGATCATTGAACTCTGACTAACACTAAATGTTGCTGAGCTTTACGGCTCCTCTGGTCGGAACTTAAAACCAAGTCTAACGTTACTGACTGTTGCTCTTTTAAATTTCGCGCTGTTCGCTCCGCCAGTAAAGAGATTAGCCGACTAGCCCGTTAGCTAGCCATGCTACTGTAACCTGGGGCAGTAACATTAACATTAAGTTAAGCACGGGTAATATTCTTCTGTGTCCTAAATGTATGCACACTTTCTGCAGACGTCTTTAAAATGGAGGTGACGGACATCGGAAACAAAGAAGAGGGGAAAGTCTGGCATCGAAAACCAACACCAGGCAAAGGGTAGGTCTTGAAATAGCGAAATGATGCTTTATTAGGGAGTGACAGATTTATTTTGATTAACGTTATGTTGTAAGATTTCTCTGCGACATTTGTTTTTGAGCCTGAAATAACATCGCAATGTGGCTAAGGACAACTGCTTGCAATCCGGAGATGTGTCACACTTGTTGCACTCCTTGTACATTCATACAAGTACCAACTGTTAAACACTTGAATGGCAAAAAAAAATCTCTCTATAACGTTATATACCATAACTTACTGTTTACTGTATACTCTCAAGAGATGGCACTTTATATTTCTGTTGTCTAGGCTAACTTTGTACGACTTTGTTTCTAAGAACAGACATAACTGACTATATTTTAGGTTAGAGGATAAAGATGGAAAATATCAAAGCTCTGTTGAGTAAAAAAATATTCATTACTCCTCACTTTGAGAATCACCTGTCTAGCAGTTTGCGTACAACTGGGCCCTGTTCCCTAAAAGCCTTTAAGATCAACATGATCTTCGCCCTTACATTGAAACCAAGATTATCTTAGTCGTATGATGCTTTTGGGGAACAGGGTCCTGGCCAGTATTAACTAAATAAAATATCACAATCATGTAGTGTTCACTCTAATCTAGGTTGTGGATGGTGATAAAATCTTTATTAAAGCAATCAAGTCCAGAAAATTCTATCACTTCACTGTTTTAAGAACAGAAAAAAAAGCAAATGCATCAAATCACAACCGATATGAAGTCAAATATCACAAGATTTCTCAATATCTCGTGGCTCCATGGGTGAGTAATCAGACTGTTGTTGATGAATCTGTGCTGCTCACTGTCACTTCTCCAGCAGCCTCAAAGTGTATTTGCTCATGAGAGATGCTGTTGCAGGTGAGCTTCATTTAAGTGTTCAGCCACTGGTTTCAGGGCGTATTGTAACCACTAGAGAGCAGCCATGATTCACTGAAAATGTGTTGCTTTTCATCTGAGTACCGTCTGAGTGTTTCCCCTTTAAGGCGTGTTGTTTATCTTCCTCAGTGTGTTAGTGACGGTGGTCCGCACTGCTCAGCAGGCCAAGACTGTGCGTTTCCTCCATGTGGCCTTTGACACCACAGGAGATTCCTTCCTGGCTGGAGATCACCATGGCAACATCTATGTCTTTGACATCAGTAGAAACAGGTCTGAGCTCAAAAGACCAAAAATAATTTTGTGTTTTAAATGTTTGTTTGTTTATCACTTGTGTTATACACTATTAATAGCATGTGAATTATGACAGTGGTGGCAGAGAGGAGGATGCTGTCCAAGCTGCAGGTCATCTTGGACAATGTCTCGCATCCTCTCCATGACGTGCTGGTCAGGCAAAAGAGCACCTTCAGTGGGAGAATCATTCCTCCCTAATGTACAACTGAGCGCCACAGGAAATCATTCCTGCCTGTGGCCATCGAACTGTTCAACTGCTCCCTCTGAGTGTCACTGACACTCAGAATAAACAGACTGGAAATCTTCTACATATACTGACAATACATACATAATATATATATAAATATAGACATACATGTACATTGCTATTGTATATATTTTTTGCTTTTATTTTTCACTTAAATATTGTAAATGTGTACATTTTACAACATAATCACAAATATTATGGTCCACTTATTGTCATTACTGTGCCCACATTTTCTATTAATGCTATTAATAGCCATTTAATGTTGACACGTCTCTTTTGTCACCTGAATATGTTCGATTTAGAGCCAACAAAATACTTGCACTCTTCTATCTTGTTCCCAGTTTTCCTTTTCATTTACAAGGCCATGGCCATGTTCCAGTATTTATCTTTCACATTTATCTGATCTTGTGTTTTTCATTGCTTCTTTCTCTGGGCAGATTTCGTCTGGTGCAGAAGACAGGACAGGCCTGCACTGCTCTGGCATTCAGCCTCCGCAGGACCACAGAGTTCCTTGTGGCCCTGGCAGACTACACCATCAAGTGCTTTGACAAAGGTAGGATGGACACATCCACACGGGTGTACTGTTTTTAGATTCATTTTCAATGAAAGCAGCTGCTCGGTTTAGTGGAAAGCCAGGACAGAGTGTGTCGTCTGCGTCTGTCTCGCCATCATAGTAACTATAAATTAACTTGTTCTCTGCTATTTGTTGTCTGTCTCTTTGTACAGACACAAAGCAGCTGGTCAGTTGGATGCGGGGTCACGAGGGAGCAGTTTCATCCATCTCTGTCCACAGCTCAGGTCGCTACGCCATCAGCACGTCCTCTGACACGGCTCAGCTCTGGGACCTGGACACCTTCCAGAGGAAGAGGAAGCTCAACATCAGACAGTCTGTTGGCATCCAGAGGGTAAACACGCAGACATGCCAAATGAAAACAACATTTACAAATAGTAGTTTGATCCCTTTAGGAAGGTTTCTGTGAAATAAGGATTTAGGTTTTTGGTTAATTTTAAGCTGATGATACTGTATGCCTAGTAAATGTATGGTATGCACTAAATGTGTTCTTTCTTTTCATTGTTGTCACTGTTGTTTGTGTTGCAGGTGTTTTTCCTGCCTCTCAGTAACACCATCCTCAGCTGTTTCAGCGATGATTCCATCTTTGCTTGGGAGAGCGACACACTGTTCTGCAAATACCAGCTCCCTGTCCCGGACTGCGGACCCAAAATCTCTTACAAGGCCTTTGCTGTCACACGGTGGGTCTCTTACATCACAACAGCTAACAAGCTCTGTGATTATGTAGCTTTTCAGTGACTTCATGACTACATTTCCCACACTGCTTAGCCTCTAAGCAATTCATAAGTACAATAACAGTGAAAGTAAATTGGGATCAGAAGTCTTCATCATCAACACTGATATACCTGACTTGTGTTGGCAGGGATGGTAAGAGCCTTGCTGCTGGTGGCCGGTCCAACCTGCTGCATCTGTGGTGTCTGGACAGCAAACAGCTGGTCAGGGTGATTCAGATGCCCACGCAGGTCCGAACCGTCCGACAGCTGGAATTCCTGCCCGACAGCTTTGACGGAGGAGCCAGCCAGGTACACAGACACAGACTTCTCTGTCATCTCCTCTGTTCCTCTGCTGGGCACTCTTGTTGTCTCAGTTTTAGACATCTTTGAGATCATTTGCCTAAAAGAGCCCATGTATGTGTGTATGTTAATGAGCCTGTTTCTGTGTGTTTATGTTATGTTTAACATGCTAACTCTTCTCCACAGTAAGCATGTGTGCCTGTGTGTTTGAGGCTTTTTTTTGTGTGTCTGTAGACACTAGGTGTATTGAGCCAGGACGGAGTGATGCGCTTCATCAACATTCACACCTGTAAGCTGCTTTTCCACATGGGTTCCCACGACGACGCCATCACCACAGTGGCAGTAAGCCCCAACGGCCGACACGTTGTGGCCATCATGGATAATGGCAGCATCAATGTCTACAGCATTCAGAGTCTCACACAGGAATTAAACAAGGTGAAAAGTGGCAAGAGTTATCTGATTTGTTGATGAAAAGATAATTGTTATGTATGTGTATTCATGTTGTGCATGTGTGTGTGTGTCTTTCTCTCTCGCCCTCACCCAGCCTCCTCCCTCCCAGGTGGCAGTAGTCTCTGGCAGTGAAGCTGATCAGGACTTGTCTAACCTGAAGGTCAAGGTCAGGTCAGACGTCGTTCAGAGACCAGCCAAAAGCTCGGGTAGGCGGACACAGGTGAAGATACTTAGACCCCCTCCTGGGTCCACAGCTGAGGATAAAGAGGTGGGGAAAATGATGATGTACATACATTTTATTAAGCCTAGAGATGTTCAACCACAAATGCACACAAAGCATTTCCTCCCTATGACTAGATGCAATGAGTGCGGACTTTAGTGTTAAGACTTTGTGTTGCTCAATAGAATGAACTACCTGCTGGTCTGAATAAGAAGAGACTGGTGGCCCTGCTCAAGGCATTTGGAGAATATCCTGCTAAATACAGGTGAAAGATTACTTTCACAAGGATTCATATATATGATCTCATGCCAACTTTTTAACACTTGTGCATGTGAAAGATTTACATGATTCATTTGTGTATCTATGTTGCAGGATGTTTGTATGGCGGTCTTTGTTGTGTCTCCCAGAGAACCATGCGGCGTACAGCAGTCTGACTGATAAAGGTCTGCATTCAGCCTACCTCACTCTGAATGATAAATACCCCATCAAGAGTCACAAGCTACAGAGGGGACTGCAAAGGTACCCTCTCTCTCTCTCTCTCTCTCTCTCTCTCACACACACACACACACACACACACACACACACACAACCACATAACCCTCAATTGCAACTCATTATAAGCTCACACATTTTCTTAAACACATTTTGATTGAAGATTTTGCAGGTTTTTATTTGGTCCTCTCCTCCGCTCCGCAGGGTTTTGTCTGCCTCAGCTCACTGGGCAGCCATCTTTGGAGAGGTGGAGTACCTTCCCCTGGTCGCCTTCCCTTTCGTCAAGCTCTTCCAGAACAATCCAATGCTCTGCTTCGAGGTGGTGGCCACTGTCATAGGTACTTAATTCTTTGTTATTATGAAATGCCATTTTCCCAGTAAACACAACATTATGAAAATGTAGGGCTTTCTACCCTACTGCTTATCACAGCATTGCTTCATTAAAGCTTTTGAAATAGTTTAACTGCACACATATGAAAGCGTTGACAAGCATGAAACCAAACCAGCAGCCAAGTCTAAGACTTGTGACACTAGGATTTGGACTAGTTTTCACTCGTGACTCTGTTTATTTGGCATCTGAATGTGTTGAGGCAAAGTCTGTTTGGTTGTTCAGTGAATTGGTGTCAGCATTGGTTCGAGTACTTCCCCAACCCTCCTCTGAATGTGCTGACCATGGCGGAGAACGTTCTGGCTCACCATGACAAGGAGCTGCTGCAGCACCTGGTGGACTGTGGCATCACCTCGCAGGTAACAGCAGCACACAGCTGCACACAAGTGGGTACACGAGGGTACACGGATGGTCAGACTCCAGGCTCACAGTTTCACACCCATGTGATCACGTTATTGTTCATCTCTCTGTCTGTCCCAGCTCTATGTGTGGCCCCTGCTGGAGACCTTGTTCTCAGAGGTTTTGACTCGTGATGAGTGGCTCAGACTCTTTGACAACGTCTTCTCCAACCATCCTTCATTCTTGCTCATGGCCTGTGTGGCCTACATCACCTGCTGCCGTGAGCCTCTGCTGCTCTGCTCACAGAAACAGGACTTTGAGGTAACAACCTTCTCTTCTCCTCTCCTCAGTCAGTAAACATTTCTGTCTTTCCTCCTCCATAAAATGTCTTCATCTCTCCCGTTTCTATTCCTCTCAGTACTTTTTCCACCACCGTAACAACCTGGATGTGGGAGCCATGATAAAGGAGGCCTATCGGCTCATGGGCAGCACACCAGCCGACATCCATCCCAGGACTTTGCTCTCTGACTTTACACCACTGACCAAAGGCCAGTACCCCGTGTTCAACCACTATCCAGAATTTATAGTGCAATACCAGAGCCGGGAGAGGGAGAAGATTCGACTGCAGGAGATGGAGTATCTCCGCGAGAGGTGAGATAACAGAAATACAGGTTTAATTGGCTAAAATGAATGTCAGATAATACATTTCAAAGGATGCAACAGATGGAATGTGTGTTTGTCTCATCAGGCAGGAGGTGTCAGCCCTCCGTGCAGATTTTGTGTGTCGCCAAGCTGAAGAGGAGACATATTATGCACAACAGGTAGGCTTTAAAAAAATCTATTTTAAGCATAAATTTTGTTGTAATGTATATTTCTGGCTTGCTCTCAAAGTTAATCTGTGTGTATGAAAAAAAAGCCTGGAATGGAAATGAAGCGAACTGAAACGTACTTGATTGATTTGAACACAGGAGCTGCTGCAGAAGGCCGAGGAACAGCGCAGGAACATCCTGTCACAAGAAGAGGAAAAGCTAACACAGCAGAGGGCAAAGTAAAAGCACAAGACACTCCACGCCTCCATAGTTGAGTTACAGTATGAGGGGGGAAAAAAGGATGATGTGATTTAGCAGAATTGTTTGCTGACGCTGCTCCGTCCACTGCAGGCTGGCAGCCATGAAGAGGGAGCTGAAGGTGAAGGAGTTACAGCTGCTGGACGCAACTAGAAGACGTTTCCTCAAACACCAGCAGGACCTGAGAGCCTCACAGATCCAAGGACTAGACCAGGAGATCGGCAGAAAGGTAATCGCCCTGATGATTAAGACGTTAACCAGTGAGGCATGTATGTTACATGTCTTGTCATTTTCTTCTTTTTGCAACAGTTTTAATTTGTTTCTGAGATGCAGCAAAGACTGGCTGTTGTATCATTCAGTTTTATTTGGTTACTGGTCATTGCGCAGATCCTGGGCTGCCAGTTTATCACAGTTTATCATGATTAATGTGCTTGTCTCTATTTGTTAAAATGATTAGCCATTTTTCTACCAAAGAATCTTAACCTCCATGTTGTTGCTGAACTAACCGGACAGTGACCTTTATGTTGTGCTACAGATGGATCTCCGGGAGCGAGAAACAGCTGCAGCGGTTCAGGATCTAGAAGTCAGACAGATGGAGCTGGAGGCTCAGAGGAGACGACTTGAACAGGTGCACTCAGCCTTCCTTCCTCTCTCCAGCTTCCTCTTTTAATTAATTTCTCCCTTCCTTCCTCTCTTTCTCTGTGCCTTGTTTCTCCATTTATCCCCCTCCTAAACCTAGTACACATTTTGTACTTGATATACATAAAATGTTACCACTGCTTTGCTCAGTGGGCATTGAATAGATCAAAATGCCTGACAACAATTGCAGGTCAGCCTATAAGTTTGAGAGTTTTTCTCAGCAAAAATCGCTGCCAGAGTTGTAGCCTCCTTAAGACACAAGGGTTTAATCGTAATCATAATGAATAACAGTAGTCAAACATTGAGGTCAGTCAAACTTCAGATTTAGTTGATGTAACCGTCACAAACAGTGAATTGTGAGTCTCAAGTTTTTTTTGTTTGTTTTTCCCCTCAGCACCTGTTGAAGGAGCAGGAGCGCATGGGACGGGAGGTTGAGGAGGAGGTGGAGATGAGGATGAGAAGGGCAGAAAGAGAGGACGAGAGCTACACAGAGCTGCTCCACAACACAGAGGCAAACATGCAGGTTAGTGACACTTTCCAGCTTCCAGTGTGGAGTCGGTGTAAGAACATTGACATATGTCAACGCGCCATCTTGATGCACTCGCACATCCGTCTGGCTTTTCAAGGAACTATCAAAGCCACACAGTTACACAAACACTGATTTTGGCTCAGCTACCTGTGATCTTCTCCTCTGGTATCCATTAACCTTCTCTGTGTACACACACACACACTCGCACACACACAGGCCCTGGAGGAGTCCCTGGCGGAGGCGTGCCAGCTGGGCTTGGAGTCGGACTGGCAGAGAGAGGTGGCGGAGCGCCTGCAGCAGGTCGATGCCGAGCGGGAGAGGAAGAAGGAGAGACTGGCAGAGCTTCACAGGCAGACCCTGGCAGAGGAGGAGAGACTGGCAGACACCGTGAGAGATGTGGCAGGAAGGAAGGTGAGAACAACTAGAGTATGTTTGTCAACACATCAATTTACAAGATGTTATTGGTTCGTCTGTGTACAATTACTGATTACATCATTTCTGGTCTTTTTCTGTTACATTAAAATCAGTATTACAAAATAGCTCTTAAAGAATAAAGAATGATTTATATGCATGTTCCTCACTAAGAAGCAAAATATCTGACCATATCAATGTCTGAAATACTAATTATGAACATTTGCAGTGGGATGAGGTGATGAGTACCAGAGCCCAGCTGCAGGATCAGAAACAGCCCTGGTCTTCAGCAGACACAGGTATTACCACACACACACACACACCAGTTGTTTGTGGCCTTTGAGCTGAACTGTCTGTTGTCCAGACGAGGATCTAATATTACAGCATTTGCTTTGTGCCAGGCGGGCAGAGACAGACGTGTTTGACCAGAGGACTTCCTCGTAGACCCAGTGCCACCACTGCTATTTATGTTGGAACCAGCGCTGCCGGTCCAGCAGTCAGACCCAACTCTGCCGCCTCCCCGGAGAAGGCCGGAACCAACATGGTGTGTCTGAACAGCAGCTCGCCTTCAGAGAGCACCTCCACCAACTGTGAGTCATTGTCGGTATGATTTTGTCTTCTAAAGGCGATGCTAAGAAGACAAGATAAAGACTGCCTCTGTTGAAAGGACTCTCTGCTGGTGTGGAGTCATAGTTTGTTTCAATAAATTGTTTTCAAATCAGCACAGGCCTTTGTTGTGAAATTAGTGATGCTGGGCGTGTGGCAAGATAGCGATCTGTGACACATTTGGGTGTCCTCCGGGTGCCGACGGCAAGATAACGATCAAATGCAGAGACCGCAAAATGAATGTATCAAGATGATAATCAGTCCCCACTATAATAAACCTGCCCAGGATGAGGTATTTCACAGAAAAGATTTTCGATCTTCCTTCTACTGTTTCTGAAAAGGGAAAACTTAAACTTCTTGTTAATAATATGCTAAATATCAACGCTGCAACTAACAATTATTTTCATTGTTGATACATCTGCTGATTATTTTCTCAAATTATCAGTTGTTTGGTCAGTAAAACGGCAAAAAAGTGAAGTGAAAAAGAGTATTGTTTTTTATTCAGTTTACTACAATATAAGATTGGGAAAAGCATCAAATCCTCATATGGAATAAGCTGGAACCATTAAATGTTTGGAATTTTTGCATAATATGACCATTATTATCTTGAGTTTTTGCATTAATAATGTTCCTTAAGTCCTTCTTCCACTGTTTCCTGCCAGTTTCCCTGGACCGAGGCCGGGCCCAGCTGGACAGCAGCGAGAGAGAACTACTGAAGGAAATCAGAGAACTGAGACAGAAGCTGGCGGCCAGAGCCAGAGAGGGCAGCTCTGCCTCCTCACAGTCTGTCCACACGCTGTCCTCTGTCTCCCAGTGACCACAGACTCCTCTCTGTCCTCATGGTGTCACAAATACATATTCTTGTCTCACGCGAGCTAGAACAACAGAAACAATGACTCAGACTGAGGAGCATACCAGCTAGCTTCGATCTGTTTCCATGTGCTTATATACCATCCTTCCTTTATTAATGCAACCAGGGTCAAACAAGTTAACTGAACATCACCGGCCGCTATCTCATGAAAACAGTGTTGTCATACCACCTTCCATGTAATGTTCAGCTGTACACAACATATTCATGCTTGTCTCTTTTTTTTTTTTTAAATATTTGCACTGGTGCTCCATTTTGAATTTTTTATTTGAACGACTTTTACATGATTTGTCTTATTTAAAACCAGTTTTGGATAAAAATGATTTTAAAAATCCTGATTCAACATCTGTTTCATTGTTCCTTTTAAGATTGACATGCGTCACATCTGTTATTGATGGTAAGAAACAGCACAGTGACTGTAGCAGCAACTGATTTGTAATACAGCTCTTAAACACTTTCAAATCTATTTCAAAAGTGAAAATGGTAAATAATACAGCTCCTAGATGCTTCTACTATTCAATTAAATTGTATTTATATAGCGCCAAATCACAACAAAAGTCATCTCATGACACTTAGAGCAGGTTTCTTTATAATATTACAGAGACCCAACAGTTCCCACCATGAGTGAGCACTATGGAGACAGTGGCAAGGGAAAAACCTCCTTTGAAGAGGCAGAAAGCTCCAGCAGAACCAGACTCCAGGTGGGCGGTCATCTGCTTTGACCGTTACTGCAGTTTTTATCATTTAGATTGTATTATTTAGGTATGTGGGTCAGATTAGAGGTATCATGTTCTGATTGGATATTTTGGGCAGCTTGTTTCAGGGTGTTCATGGTCTGTTTCTGCTCATGTCAACACAACATGCAATTTGGTTTATGTAAAGAGACGACAGATGCAGATCTGGTTGGACTCTGCTATGGCCAAGAAGTGTAACCTGTAAAAACAGACGAGGAGCTGTGTGCTTCTGCCTGGGTGTGCCTGTAACTGTCTGTAACTGCTTTTGGTCCTATGAGCATCCAGGTGTTGCCTGACATGAGCTGGCATGACAACCATCCCCATTCCTGTCACTCATTCTTTTCAGCTGTGCTCACCTGCTCTGAATCGCTCCTGGCCCTGGAAGGAAAACGGCCAAGTCATTAGATCATTTTTTGTTCTCTCATTATCAACAGACAGAAACACGCACGTGGTGCCTCACAGACGGACAGGAATATGTCAAATGTCACTAAATCACCTGTAAGATTTGCTACATTCACAGGTGGCCACACTTTATCCTCTGCCTTCACGCCCTGCATTCAATCCTAGAAGGTCACATCAACATATAATTGCATGACTTTTGCTCTCAGCTGTCATCTCTCATCACTTGTAAAGCCATCTCGCCCCAAGCGGGGGCGGGTCTACCACTTTCTCTGTGTTTCAACCGGTAGTTCTTTCACTCGTGTCAGAGAAACGCAGGGAACCGTCTCTCCCAGGCTCTGAGGGTCATGCACAGCTGGAACGCCGGCCTGCTTGTGCTCCAGCTAATTGAGAGACTTGCGTTCAAGTGCATCACCCATGGATGCCAGCAGCGTGTCCGTGCTGTGGTACAGGAGGTCAAAACCGCTGGGGATGGTGAGGCGGCGGGTTCAAGACCTCCGCATCCCTTCCTCCTCTTGTTATGACTTCATAGCCGGCGGACCCGCGTTGGACCTGAGCCACAACGAGAGCGCTCGGCTGGCGGCGGACTCCCTGCTCAGCCGCGGCTTGGTGGGATACCATGAGGTGCTCAACGCAGAGGGAGAAGTGGACTTTCTGTCAGAGCTGGAGAAGATTTACATCCTGGAAAATGGGCGGGACGGCAGAACAGCTTGTAAATGTTTGTTTTTGCACATTTTGTCCTGCTGTCTTGCAGTCTGTCGTGTTTGAAACGTACGCTTCATTGGATTAAAAAAAAGAAAACGATCGCTGGTTGTATTACTTGTTATTTATCATAGCTTCACACAGGGTTTTGTGCTGTACGCAGCTGATCCTGGGTCATCTGATGATGACGACGACAAAGAGTTAGAGAGCTTGTCTGCTGGCTCCCTGTCTGCCACACGATGTCCTTCAATGTCCACAGACAGTGACCCTACTGTGACAGGTTTGGACCTGAGCAGCCCAAAAGGTATGACAGGAGTAGGAAACCTTTATGGAATCATTTCCCCCAAAAAACTACTCTGATGCTAGTGCATAAGCACGATCTTTCTGGTGTTTTAACTCTTGATGTTTGAGATGTTAAAATCCTTTTGTGAGGCAGCCCAATGTACTTTTTCTGCAAATCAGTATTTGCTGCCATCTCTGATCATGTGTTTGTCCCTTCCAGATGTGAAGTGGACTCATCCTGTCCCGGATGAGTCCAGTGTTGAGGTTTATTTCCAGTCTGACAGCGGGGCAGCCAGCACGAAAGACCTGGTCAGAGGGTTCCTCAGAAAGGCTACAATGGTAGGTGTGTGTGTGTGTGTGTGTGTGGTGTGTGTGTGTGTGGAGCAGATTGTGCATTCCTTCATACATAAAAATGAACATGACATGCATGCCTGTACAAGTGTTGGTATTGGATCTTGCGTGTGTGTGGGTAGGCCCTGGCCATAGTGATGGACAGCTTCAGTGATGTAGAGCTGCTGTGTGATCTTCTGGAGGCGAGCAGGAAGAGGAACGTTTCTGTTCACCTGCTGCTGGATCACCTCAACCTGAACCTGTTCATCAGCATGTGGCAGGACCTCAAACTCATCAGCAAAGACTTCCCCGTGAGTCTGTTTATCTTCCTCCTTCCATCCTCCTGCTTGTCGGAGCCTGGCTGCATTCTTCTTTTTTTTTTTTTTTTTACCAAAACTTGGTCTTGTGAAATAATCAGACTGCATTAAAATAGTTGGACATGTATTTTGCAGTCTGAAAACCTGTGGATACTTTGAGGAGCCCTGGTCTATAAATATTGTACTTCAACTTTTATAATACAATAATCAAACCAAATTTCCCTTTGCATCCAAGCACTGCATCACATTTAGTCATCCTGTCCCTTTACAAACCCAGACAGCCAACACTAGACTCGCTCTGCACATGGAAAGCACCAGACTGGACGTGAGTGCCACACTGCTGTCTTCCTGGTCTCGTTAGACGTCTTTTGCTCTGTTTCACAAACGGACCTTTGATCTTCATCATGACCCGCAGCTAGAGAGAGGAAAAGCAGGAGGCTGTTTGAGAACAGTGCTGCTGAACACTGATGCATGTAGCCAGAATGACTGAAGGCATTCAGCTGGACCTTAATGTGTGCTGATTACAAGCAAAAGTGAAAAGTAAATGTTTTTCGATCATAGTTTGGGATCCAAATGTGTCGGAGGACAATTTTATTTTAAATAAGTGATTTTATTGGACTTCAGCTGTTGTGATGCATGTGATAAACATTTGTCTATTAAATTACAGTGTAGTTCAATACCATCATGGTGATGCTCCATATTTAAAATTTTTTAATTTGCGGCTGTAGTCACCAGCTATTTCTGCAAACATCTATAGTTTGTTTAGTGCAAAATAACTACATTTATTTATATACTACTGTGTGTGTGTGTGTGTGTGTGTGTAGAAACTGTCAGTACGCAGTGTGGATGGACAGACCTATTGTGCCAAAACAGGCAGGAAGCTGACTGGTCAGATTGCTGAGAGTTTTATCATCACTGACTGGACTGAGGTGCTGACTGGCTCATACAGGTACACACACACACACACACACACACACACACACACACGCAAACATATGCTGGACACACGATCTTGTTATATGTATGTTTGTGGTCCTCTAATGTATTTGCATGTCTAGTCTGTGTCCACTTTATCTTTGTCTCAGTTTTCAGCTCTAGCATTAATGCTCTTCATTAATGTATGTGTGTGTGTGTGTGTTTGTGTTGTCTCCTCAGTTTCTCCTGGCTGTCCTGGCAGGTCCATCGTAGTCTTGCTGTTCTTTTAAAGGGCAGCGCAGCCAAACCTTTCCATCAGGAATTCCACAGGCTGTACTCCAGCTCCACAGCAGTCCCCGGCTTTGTCACTTATATCACCGTGCCTCGCTCTCTCCGTCTTTACGGCCCATTACACGCAGCTCAAAACGATCACACTCATGTCAGTAAGTCAAAATCAAGCCAGATCAAAACAATGTGCCACAGGGCTTGGGATGAAGATGCTCAAAACACTCAGGAAAACACAAAAATACCGGTTTTATCCAATCCACAGAGCGCAGAACCGGAATGCAGCAAAGGTAGTACCCAGCCTCTACACAGAGCAGGCACCGGTACACAGATGCATGGAAAACCTCCACAACTGTACCCAAAACCTCTGGCTCAACCAGAACCACTGCAAACTGTATCTGTGGCAAAGCCTAAGCATACAGTGGGAGCTGTCCGCACCCAGTGTGATGCACAAACTAATGTGGAACCTCTGGAGAAGAATCAAAACCAGATCCAGAGTCACTCAAACCCCCTCAGTCAGGCCCCTGTCTCATACGTTCAGTCTCAGCTTACCAGCCTTACCATCAGCACTACAGCTGTTCAAGAGCCCAACCCTCTACACACTGCTTCCCCCGCACACGGACAGCACAGGACTGCTTGTTATGAATCGCCTTTCAAGACTAATTCAAACCTCAAGCACCATAATGTGGGTATTGAGGGTCTTTTCTTTCAGCAGAGGAATAGAGACAGCTTGACAAAGCCTTCGGGGGTTGCTGCAGGTCTAAACACACAAAGACGACAATGGAACTGCTCACTGAACTTTAAAGCAAAGCTGGACGTTCTATCTGAGGATCCCAAAGTCCCGTCCCCTTCCACGTCACAGCAAAAACAAGCAAAGACAGGCCTGCGGTTCCCTCTAGCCCATCCAAGAGGACACACATCAGGACTACAAATGAAAGTGTCCTCTCTAGGAGCCAGGGGCCGAGATCAGCCCCAGAGGCACCACCAACCCCCCCTCCAGCCACGCCCAACCACAGAGGCTCCAGGTTCAAAGCCACCGTCCACAGCCATGGGAACTCGTAAACCTCCGCTCCAGCCGGACTCCAAGCTGTTCTCACCAGGTACAGGGCCCAGACTACATCAACAACCCCACACCCCCCAGCAGGTGAAGCCCCCTCCAAGACTGAACTGGACGCCCCAGAGTCAAACTGCAAGACACCGACCTGTGGCTCGCCACAGCTCCTTCAACACCACCCACGGGTTGGGACAGAATACAGGAGCACAGGTGGGCTGGAGGACGTTTCACAGCAGCATGAATACATCTTTAGGAAGGAGCAAGAGCCTGACTGACAGACACTCGGCATGCTTCAAAGGAGCAGGTCTTAACCCAGATATAACCAGGACCTGACAGAAATACATATGGGATTATTCGCCCACACACAGGAGATACAACCATACAGGTGTGTATTCATCTGTTCATGTGAAATTATACAGTATATCCTATACATCTGTGTAAAGCTTATGAAATGCTATTAAACTAGTGTATTGTTATTCCTACAAATTATGAATTAAGACAGACGTGTGAACATCAACCTTTTGTGTTTTGTGTGTAGCATTTAAAAACAAAACATGTACATTATACTCTTAAAAACAAAATGTTGATTTAATTTTACCGAACAATCAAGGCTTAACAAATGTTTTTAAAAGGCTTTAAAAGGGAGAGGCTGTAGAATTGTATTATAAAATGTCATTTAGATTGCAGAATATTTCAGGCAACTTCGTAGTCTTCCTTTGTCAAAGACCCTGCACCCCCACACAGTTGTTTTCAGTTATCAGCTGATTACAACAGAACCAACAGGGTGCAGGTGACGTCTGTACACACAGCACTGAAGGTCTGATCAGGCAGTATGTGAAAACACCTGTGTAGGTGTGCCATGTGTGAAGGCTCTTACTATCCATGCAAAATAAGAATAAAGTCGCTCCTCACCAACTGTTCCTTAAGTGTTAATTCTTTCTATTTCAATGGAAGAAGTCTTGTTTTATTATTTTGCTATAAAAACCTGAAATAACCACCTGTATATCTTTCTGTTACAGAGGAAAGTTTATTGTGAACTACTGAGTGGTGAAAAAATGGATGCCGGCAGACATTTCGACTTGTCATAGCAGGAGCTCAGGTGAAGCTAATAATATTAGCGATGGCTCTGCTGAATTTAAGTGTTATAATGCTAGCATGCACACCAGCAAGGCGCTGGGACAGGCACACCTGCGGGTCCAATTATACCCATGTTGTTCCTGCTATGACATGTCAAAATGTCTACTAGCCTGTCATTTAGGTCACTTCAGCACAAAATGTTTGAGAATATTTCAGAAAAAAACAAACTCAAAATGTAATGGTTTTATTAAAATTGTTAAAAATGTTAAGGCAGAATTTTCATTTCAGGCAAAACATTTAAACTATTTAAAATGTCTCACGCTGTTTCCTGTCTCAACACAGAACAGAAAGTCATAAATCACATAACACTCAGTATGAAGTGGATGAAACATGTCTGATACTGTAGGATCAACTACGACTACGGTCACTGTGCTTGAATTAGGTGAAGAGGCTAACATGACAGTCTGGTACATTCTAAGAGTGTGATTTGTACTTTTGAATATTGTGCTTTGTTTTTGGTATTTGTGAGATTGTCAGCAGCAAAAGTTAGCATTTGACCTGTATTTTATGACTTGTGTGTTTCCACATGTATGGGGACTTGTTGTGATATTAATAAGGCCCAGCAGACCAGTCCACTTCTGTTTTAGGAGCTGGATCTGGCTTTCAGTTCATCCAGTCTGTTTCTTTTGTCTTCAGCATGTTCTTCATTCCCTTCCTGTCTGCCAACCTCTCTGTGAACAGGCATCACTGGAACATCAGGACTTTGTGTCTGTCTGCGTCTGATGTTGAAGGCCATCGCTCTCTAGCACTCCAGTCAGTAAGATCTTTTTCCACCAGCGGTCCCTGAAGCTCTGCACACACACACTGGCCAGACTCTCCCCGTCCTGGTAGTCCTCCCTCATCTTCTCCGGGATCAGGTCCTCTGACATCACCTGGGAGATCACACAGAGAAACTGTGTTAAAACAAACAAACAAACTGAAACTGCCTGAAATTCAGGCCTGGTCACAGCATATATACACAAAACCAGGAGTGTGTCCTCACCTCAGTGAGAGCCTGCAGGGTTGTTTCTTTGGGATTCAGCCGCTGTAACGCCTCATCTGCTGTCTGTAGGGTGCTTTCACTGCGCTGCAACACAAAGGATGACTGCTGCTGCCGAAGGATTCTCAACAGGAGTCTGACAGAACAGACAAGGAGACATTCAGACACTAATTTACATTTAAGCTCTTCACAAATACTCAAATCCAAAATGTTTTGTTTCATTAATTGTAAGAAATATTGTTAGATTACAATCACTATGTTGTACCTCGTCCTGATCAAACAGGTGCAAGCTTTCAGCCAGATTCTCTCCTCATCGAGCTCTGCTGCCTCCTCCTGTTGTTCTGATTCACACCTCTGTGGAGAACAGGGTCCTAGTAAAGGTACAGCAGACCACATCAGACCATGAGGACAAATCATCTCATTTTCATCTACGTGTTTGTCAACTTTCTTAAAAAAAAAAAGCAAGAGCGTTCATTCACCACAATTCAAAACAATCAACAATTTATCTTTATAACTGACTTTTAAGAAATTATATGGTCGTTAAATGAGGCAGGACAGGAAGTCCATCCTACCCGAGGTTCTGCCGCTCTCCAGCAGCTGCAGACACGTCTGTCCCAGGTTGTACCAGTGCCAGGGGTTGAAGGGCAGCAGGCTACACAGCTGCTGCAGAAACGACATATTTGAGCCCACGCCTCCAAAATGCTGGTAGATGCTGACCTTTAGTAAAAGATATATTTCAATTCAATAATAATCTTGACATGACATTTCCATAGCATGATTTGGAACCAATAAAAGGGGTTAAAATGTGTTTGTATCTGTGTGTGTGTGTGTGTTCTGGTTAATGCCGACCTTGAGCAGCAGGAGGCTGGTCAGGTGACTGGTGTTGGAGGCTTCTTTGCTCTGGAGAAAGATCACATATACAACTGAGATCAGAACCGAGTTCTTACTGTCATTTTAGTCAAATAAGACAGTGGTTCACAACCTGAGGGGTCCCCAGAGCTCCACAGGAGGTCGCAAAGCCCCTCTTAAGGGTGGTTTTAAGGATGTCTATAAACATCGCCTTTAAGTATGCCAACAGTCCAAACGGGCCCCGCTCGGGTCCCATTGTACGCTCCTCAGTTTCAACATCAGGTGAGGGAGAGGCCCGAGTGCCCCCCACAATCAGAGAGCAGGTGGGTTTTTTTTTACAGTAATTTTGATAATGAAATCCTGCTCTCTGCCACAATGAGTAACAAGGAGGAGTCAAATACCCTGGACACCTCCCGCAACTAAATTAAAGGGTTACTTTAGAAGTTTATATCTTTATTTACTTATTATAAAGCCAGGCTGCTTGGACTATTATTTAGGTTAATTGTACAGTTAATTGTTCTGTGCTGTTTTATATACAATGAAATATACATAAAGATATTTCCAAAGAAGTAGGCTACGCCCCCCCCCCCCTTTTGTAACTGAAGAATAAGAAAAAGGTTGGAAACCACTGTACTAAGAGATGCAGCTTGCTCCTTCAGATAGGTCATCTATCACAGAGGACATTTCATCAACTAGCTTTATTTATGTTATTATTTCATACGTGAAATAAATAAAAATAATGAGCTACATTGGTGAGCAATTTAAACCAGAGGACCGTCGAAGAGCAAATGTGGACTCTGGTACCTTTGTATATTCAAAAGATTCCTGCTGGACAGCAGACTTTTAATATTGGAGCATCCTACACATAAAAGCATCAACACATTCATCTTTACTAGGTGCTAGAGTGGAGTACGTCAAAATGTTATTATATACTTATCATATTCTGTACTCACAGTATTTTATGACAGTAAGAGCAAACATAAATGTTATTTAAATGAACAAAATAGCAAACAGTGTTGTTATTTTGGACTTTTTTCTGTAACACCAAGTGATATCTAAAGGATTTCACAATGCCAGCAGGTCACTCCAGTTGTATGGGTGTATGAGTCACTTGTATGGGACACTGTTCTGCGTGGAAAGTCTTTCAGGAAAAGATGAAGAAGAATTACCAGTAAGTTAGCCAAGTCTAGCGCCCTGTCCCTCTGTCCCAGTTTGGTGCAGCATCGGGCCATTCCCTCCAGCACATCTCTTCTGATGGTCAGGTTGTTGTCAGCGATCCACTCCAGGCAGCTGCTGTATGCATCCAAGGCTTTCTACACCCACCACACCATGAGAACAGGAACAAGGCAACAGCTGGATGTGTTAAGAGTTTCAGTGTGATATAGCGAAATGTGTTTTCAGAAGTCATTTTCATGTTGTGTGGAAATTATTCTGGGTAACACACTGTTAATTGTAGGTATATATTAATGTTGTGCTCTTTTGGATACATGGCAAACATTTAATTACTTAACTTTTGTTGTTAATGCATATAAACCTGTATGTTGGTATCACAACAGCAGATCAACAGAAACATTCAAATACTGTCCCATAACAGTCCTCACAGACAAGCTGGCTATTCAAATGTACATTTCTAAATGTACAATGAGCTGACAGCTTCCACTTCTTTTACTGTAACTTGTCACCAGCGTCACTGGTGGTTTGTCAGCATTACTGAACAATGGTCGTTCACACATATTCGAAGATCGAGATGATTGACTGTTTGATTACCTGATAGTTCCCCTGTCTCACAGCCAAGTCACCTCTAAATTTATAGACTTTCTGCTTCTCCAAACAGTCATCGGTATCAAGAGCAGAACTCTCACAGAACCACTGCAGAGGAGAAAAGATGACAGCAATCAAAACACTTCATGGAGCCATTTCAGTCACTGGTGGAGACTTTCCTTTTTGTTTTTTTGACTGTACTCTTCGTGCACAGTTCATTATTAACACATATAGTGCCACGTATATAATGTGATGCAATATTAAAACCTTTCACTGAATCCAGAGACAAAGATGTTACATATCCACAGGCAGTGTTTCTCCACATGTAAAGGTCATGTACAGTATTTAGATACAATAACATGGGAGACACTGGATTTTTTAGTTACTTTATCTTACAGCTAAATACACCTACTGTTCATGCTTCAGTTCTACGCAGCACACCTTGTTCGTGTAACATGCTATCTATAGTTATCTTTATGTGATTGAAACTTGTATTTTTTCCTCTTCGCGTGTCCCATATTGGATCTAACGTATGATTTTTGTTTTTGTTTCCTTCCTTCCTCTTCTCCTATGTAAATATTTAGATTTAGTGTGAACATTATAAGTCCAATCAACCTTAGCCAACGTTAGCTAGCTGGCAGCGTCTTTGGTGTTTACATCTTTTCCCGTCTCACTTCATCCATATAACACTGCAGCATATGCAGCTGTGTGTAATGTTAGCCAGTGACGTTGGTACTGGACTCGGACTCTCACCTCTGGTTCACACAGTTTGGCGTTGTAAGACGACAGAGCCACCGACACTCGGTCTCTCGCCTCCGAAAACACCGAGTCGTCAAACGTGCTTCCTAATATCTCCATCCGGACCCCAGAATTACGACTAATTCCCACTTTCAACAGGTAAGTGTCTCCAAAAAGAGACAGCTAACTGCAGTTCATGTACTGTTTGTTTACACACTCGTGGCTACGCAGTCCTTAAATGTAAAGTGCACGATTAATACACTGTCCAGGGTTAATGGTTCCGGGCAGAAAGGTTCCGGCCGATGGTGAAAATGGGTGACGCATGCAGCACACATCAACATAAAGAGAATAAATTGCTCAAACACACCTCAACTTTTATTTAGATTTGATATTGACATCGGAAAAACAACTATTGTGAAAGGCACGTTTGCCTCTCCATAGTGTCCCCCCTTAAAGAGTTAACCCATACATGAATATAAGCAGTACTTTCATATATTTCCTGTACATTCAGAGGAAATAACATATGCAGCAAACGCCATTCAATCAAAAATACATATGAAAGGCTGCAAATGCAAATGTATTATATCAGCAAAGGGAAACAAAATAAATGTGGCCACGTAAAATGTATTTAACAAATATTTCTCATGTATTCATGAATTATATTTTTTCATAGCAGAAAACAACAATAAATGGACAGCCCCCTCAAATGCCAAGTTCCCACTTTAAACAAAAGAATAAAACATTTTCTTAATATCCCTTAATAACACATTACAAAAATGTCACAAATGTAGAGTGCATGCATGGCCTAAAATACGGTGAAAACAACAAATGATGTAAACTGGTCAAAAGCAATTAACATCTGTTTAGTTGTACGCCTTGTTTACTCTTCAGGTGAGAGTGGAAATGCTCTCTGATTCATTCCATCACTTTTATCTGGAAAGCTGCTGCAGTGGGCCTGAAGTCCTCTCCTAAGACAAAAATTAGAGAAGAATTTGTCACAACACAACAATGCCACCACAGTCACTCACCCAAATGAAAGAAAGAGCTGTGAAAACATTTTCTCTTACTTTGCACACACTTGCTCGACCACAGATGTTCCTCTTGTGTCTCCATGGCACCACTCATGTCACACTCTTCTGATTTATTCTAAAAGTAACATGAAGGTATCCCATGCTGTAGGTGGTGTCGTTGCTCTCACAAGAGTTCCCAATGTGGATTTGAGCTCCGCTTATATCAATATCATGATGCTGTTTGTTGAAGATTCTGACAGCATGTCAATTCTCCACCAGGAATTCTGCAGTTTCGTGCGCATACTCCGTCTCATTCCCATCAATGGCTCTTTCTGAAGGGTGGCTGACACCCACTGTGGAGAGTGATGACTGAGATGTTGTCCCGTCCAGTGATAAGTTGTTAACCGTATATGAAAACTGAAAAAAAGTAGAATAATTAACTTAAATTCATGCCCATAAATATTTAGCACAGAAATATTATTTTACTTTTTTGACTTGACTTGAGAGAAATTAAACTGATGAGTGTAAAGAAACACATTTGGTCCTACCTGTGCCACGAAAGTGTGCACTTCCTGTGAAATGTGAAACGCCAGAGGATTGTATAAGAATTCCTGTTCCCATTTCAAATTTTTTGATTTTAGTTACTGGCAGCTATGATGTTATTGCTTTGTAATACAGCAGTAAGCACACAATCCTTCCAATCATCCTTCAGTACTTAATGTAGAGGAATTTACAGTTAATTTTATCCATGACTCACATTTTTGTCGATCGGTCCTAAATCTCATTGTGTGAATCAATCATTTAAAAGATCACTGACATGCAAGAGATGAGCAATAGACTCCACAGCATCTTTACTGTGTAGGAGAAAAATATGGCAACACCGGTTGAGTCCGGGACAAACTCAATGTTCTACACAGGTGAGAAATGTAGGAGTAATAAAGCTTTCAATGTCTTTTAAATTGCATAAATGTCTCTACATCTAAGAATGGAAGAAACTACAATTTAGGTTGTACGAACCTCACTCTTTTCATTGGCCTCTTTCTCTCTCCACAATGATTTTTATTATTTTCATATACAAATCGATTCCAAATTTAACCCCTGCTTCTGGGTAAAGTTTTGGTAAATGTTTGCTGCTTATGAATTTGGATATAATTTAGATATCAGTTCCATGTTACATGTCAACAAATGGACTTTTGATGGGGTGTAAGGAAAAAAAACAAAACATCTATGTATTGTCACTGGTGGTTTAGTTAAAACACTGTTAATACTATTAACAGTGCCGATAACTTAATATGTGTCAGGACGTGTGTTGCAAAGTGTCCCACCAAAACAATCATTCATCAAATAACTAATAAGTAGCTACGGGGATGAATAGTTAAACCTCAAAAGTAACAAATGGTGAGCAGGGTTCAGGTTTTGATGGGACACTATGCACTTTCCGCACTGCATCTGCATTTAGTCCAGACTGCTTCATACCAAATGTATTCAACGCAAAACATGCAAAATGTTGCTCACAAGTGCACATCTTTTGATCAAAATTTATTGGGTTTTGTCCTCAAACAAGTATAAAATATAAATCTTTTCTAAATCAAGCTAGAAATCAAGCCAGAGCCTCAACAACAGCTGCAATTTTAAATTAACATTGCACAAATCGTCTGCCTCACAGCTGGTAGCTACAAGCTGATGAATGCAGCAAAAGGAATTCTTAGTCTTCTAAAGCAAGCCTGCGGAGGCGATCGCACATACACACCGTGTTTAATCAAAGTTTGTGACAGATACTCTCACTTTTTAACACATTTCAGATGTACAGGCAGAGTGTAGACATAACTTAGTGTAGATGTAAATGTCAGTTCCGTAGACACAGAACAACAATTTGGACTGTTTTGTCGAGGAGTGTTAGGTCATGAACGTTGTAGGCGGAAACATCATCCTTGCCTGCATCCACTGTCCAACAACCTCAAGTAAGTCAGTTTCATTCCCAGAATCCCCTCTAGTCGGGGTGTACTGAGTAAGGCGTATCAGTCCATGGTGGATTTTTACAAGACTGAGATCACAGCTTATTTTTAAAAAAAATAGGGTCTACAGGACCAAATGTCAGTTAAAGTCTGGGGCGACATTTTAAAATGGCACAGTAAATATTGTGTTGTGTCTTTAAATGAACACTTACCCATTTATTAAGGTAGAGTATACAGTTAGATCATTGTATTCTTCCCACAGTCTCTGTGTCTACAGAACCAACAGTAACGTAACATAAGAGCTGAGAGATCACCGTCATCATTCAGTAAAACAGGTCTGCAAATATGAGTTGTATTGAAGCTGTATGCCAAAAGCAAAGCACGCTCTTTAGAAG
Source organism: Enoplosus armatus (assembly GCF_043641665.1). Classification (NCBI taxonomy): domain Eukaryota; kingdom Metazoa; phylum Chordata; class Actinopteri; order Centrarchiformes; family Enoplosidae; genus Enoplosus; species Enoplosus armatus. Next base: position 18,943,916 of record NC_092188.1, on the reverse strand, counting down.
CAATAACTTGGGTAAAAACTGTCAACAGATAAAAATTAAATCAGAAAAAAACAGAAGGTGAAAATTCCACTGTAAATGAGTTTAAAAAAATCCATTTATACGTACAGTATATTACAATTCTGACAAGGTGTTTTGTTTTTATTTTTTTGCCAAAAAAGCTGGCTGCTGTATAGTCAAAACATTTGAATCTCTGATTGCTGTAAGAAACATTCAACCAACTACCTGTCTAAGTACAGAAAACAAGTGAGGACTATAGAAGAAGAACAGCAAAGGATACAGATATGACATATGTGCACAATAGGACAGCAGGTAAACTACTCAGATCACAATGTTAGCTCTTAGCTCTACTGCACAAGGTTAACTGGGATACATGATGACAGTTTGGATATAAAATCACAACTCAGGGAGCAGACACGGCACCTCGGCAACCTGGGGAAACTATTTAAATACATGATTCAAATTTCAACATGAATGGCCTTTTCATTTTAGATATTTAGACATTTATTTTGTAGTAGAGCCAGGCTGGTTCTGTTTATACATTAACACTCTTTAAGATTCACCTAATACGGTCCTATTATTCACTGTTAACATGAATGAATTCTGTTACTGTAGCAGCTTCAGAAATTCATTAAAGGGGTACTCCAGCAATTTAGTTGACCATTCCATAAAGATGGGGGACTCATAAGACAGATTCAAAATGGGTCAAACTCCAAAAACATGGGATCCTACATAATAATAATAATAATAATAATAAATAAAGCACTTTTCCAAAGTTACAAAGTGCTTCACAAGACAAAATACATATCCTATAATGCAACAGATTTGTGTCTTTCATTAGATTCTCCCTACCTTATAGATGCCCACCTTTTTCAAACCCCACACCTCCAGTTTAGGCTAGTAGTACTCATCAATGACTAGTAAACTTAATTAATCGATGGAGTGCCCCTTTAAGCTAACTATGTTGCTCATAAGAAAGAAAATTCTGTTACATTTAATGTAACTTTAGAAAACAGCTTAGTTGTCGAGCCTCAAATTTGGACACATTATTGGCAAGCAAAATACGTTCCCAGTGCTATTCCTTCAACTGAGTGCGTGTCTTTTCTATTGAGTTCTGTTTCTATATTTTTGCAACCAAAGTACCAAAAAGCCACTTGGGCAACACCGGTTGAACTCTAAAACTGATTCTATTTCAAAAACACTACTCTATTGTATGAATCTGTCTTGTTAACAATCCACTGATGTCTGGAAAGAGTTGTAATGACACAGTTTTCATAGATAGAAACATATAAAACCATTCAAAACAGACTATAGTAAAGAAAGAGCACACTGTAAAAGACTGTGGGCTGGATACCTGGGGGCAAGATTAAGCCTAACCTGTGGACTAAAACAAGCTAATTGCGGACAGCCAGTCTGTAGCATGTGAATAAATTTGCACGTGAAGTACCGGGATTCAAACGGTTACAGAAGGGAACAAAATGGCTGCCGCAGAATGACCACAGTTCTGAGCAAAGGAAAGCTAGCTAATTGAAGTAAGCCTGTCCAAGCTAACAGTGACAAGACTTAAATACATGTCTCTGGAGTTCATGAATTGGAAAACCATTTAAAAAAGAAAACAGGTCCATGGTTGCAGTCAACTTGGTAAAGAAAAGCAACTGGTATTATTAAAGCTACACAAAGAATGAATCCTAGATTAGGCTTCTACTGTGCCAAGTATACCAACCCAAAATATTGTATGTACAAAATGAGCAATTGTTCGTCTTGGTTATTGCATGCAGTATTAGACAAAAGATATACCTTAACATCTTGAATTTGTTATTTTTCATGGCCAGGCACTCGTCACATCACAACAAAACAAATCAAGGTTTCAGTTCTCCTTCAAGGGTCTCATTGGTCTCAAAGATACTCATTAAAATGCTTTTTGGACAGCTAAAGGTGCCAACATGTAGTGTGACGAGTGCCTGGTGACAAAATACAATAAAATTCGGAACACCAAGGTATCCAGTTAAGGACTTACAACTGAAGTTTCCAAAGTCAACTTCAACTATCTAGGCATCTTTTAGCATCAGCAGAAAGCAGAGCTCGGACATGCATCACAACTTAGTTTGAACAAGCCTTCCATAAGAATCACCCAACTGTATTGATTTCCAAAGCACTGACAGATTCTCTCTCGTCGTCTTCTGTCGAGAGCTGGTGAAAATCTGTTCAAACAAGCATACGAGCCGTGTAGGCACATAGGTTTATCTGCAAAGCTTCATCAGAGTCTCTCCCCTACGTGAAGAACTGTAGTCGCGACAGTTTTCCATCTATTGTCCTGTCAATTTCATGTGATAAAGCGTGAAGAAAACAGTTAGAAAGAAGAGCGTTATTTGGTAGACTTCCCACCACAGAGGGAATGCTGTGCTGTTTCTTCAGGCATCACAACAATTCCTTCCAGGAGAGAAGAGTGAACTTTCCAAGAATGTCTGCTTTCATTGTCTGAACAGTTTCAGTCCTTTGAAGATGTCCCTATAGCCCTGTCTGTCTGTCTGTCTCCCTGTGTTGTAGACAATTTAATGAGACAGAGAACCAACAGGACACTGCTGACATTTACAGAACAACATGTCTTGGGAAGTGCACATCAAGAGAGTCTAGAGTCAAGAGTCTAGGCATTCATTTTACAAACGTGAACTGGAAGAGAAAGCTAAAGAGTCAGACAGGGGTATGTGGGAGCAGAGAAGGAAAGATGGGAGACAATTCCCACAATTTAAAGCGACAATACAAAACATAACGACAAATGTAACATGTGTGCATTTTCCAAAAGGAGAAAATAATAAAAATGGGGCTCAAATTGTGCAATTTAGCAAAAGAAAGCGGTGGGTGATTGTTCTACCAGTTTTTTGAGCCTTATAAACATCCAACTATCAAACAACATATTAGAAAAGTGGATAAATTGATTCCTCCTCCTGAAAACACACTGAGGATAAGAAAAGGCAAAATACTGGTTCAGTTTGTAGTCATACAAAACAGATTTGGTCTCTCAGAGCCATTTCATGGTATAATAAGAGATTAAGGTGCCTAATCAGGATTTAGTCCACTACGTACACAAGTGGACAAAGTGCATTTTGTAAAAAGTTTAGTTTACGTGCTTCACGTTTTTCCTCTTCAGTGCAGACTGGAGTCAAATTATTATTTGAAATACCGTTCAACAGTCTTCCTTAAAGTACGGGTCAAGACCTGAAAGGATTCACAGGCCTTGTTTTTGACATGAGCAGATGAGCCCAAACTTAAAGGCAGGGTGTCGGTGATTTGGTGGTGACTGTAGTCTTGTAAGGGTGAAAACTTGTGGATTGACTTAACCTAAATTTACACTGGAGCTGCAGCTGGTGCGTACGTTTACATGGTTTGGGGAAAACTCTGCAATGCTGCATCCCCATCTTAAAATTCTGTCCATCCATTCAACCCACCAGAAGCCCACCACGAGTAAATTCTAAGTGAAACGCTGCAGAGAAATATTTGTTTCTATTATTATTTCAGTGGGCCCTGATGTCTGCGTCACAGTGGCCATTATCTAGTTCACAAACAGTGCTTCTGCCTGTAGCTCACTGCTCAGGAGACAACACATTCAACTTTGGGACAACAGCCTGGCACTGTCTGAACTGACATAACACCCTTTAAAAAGGTCATAATAGCACAGGATGTGTTATCAAAAGGTGAAAAAGTAGTTTACAAACATTAATAGCAGTGCATATTAAACACATACTGTGGCATTTTCCCATCAGATCAGTAGGTGTTCAGTTAAAAATCTATACTAATAATAATACTCATGAAACAACAAGCCACTATAAAGGGAAGACTTGAGTGGACATCCTGTGTTGTTTAAAAGCATCGTGGCATTCATTCAGCATTAAAGTACTTTGTCTCATTTCATTTGAGGCGTTTATCTCTGAGAGATAAAATGCCTGACTTTCAGTGTCACTATCAATCCATGTCAGCTCAAACAACCTGCTGACTCATATCTGTTCCTTGGGATGATCTTCACAGGTGCTAGGAAAAACAAAAATACTGTAACATGTAAAACCGACCAGCTCCACAAATAGATGTCTGTTTCATTGGGGACGTTGCTCAGGAGTGACATCTAGCTGTGATACGTTTTTAAGCACCTTTGTAAACACAACAGATAAGTCTTTTTTTTTCTTTCTTTCGTCTGTGTGCCCTGTTAGTTTGGGACACGGGCGAAACGTTGGACATAGAAGTTTGAAATTAGGCCTGTGATCATAACAGCATAACGAACACTCCTTCTCAAGGAAATGCAGCATAAATGTGTAAATAAATCTTCCTTTACTGGCTTCATTTAAGCAAGCAAGGAGTGCAAATTTAACAAGGGGCATGGTGGCTAAAATCTCTCATTTACAACAGACAGTATTCATCAATTGCTTCTAAAGAAGGATGTTTGGATGTGTCCGCATACACCATCGTAACTATTTCATCGCAACAGTTTTCATCTTCAGCTTGAAGATTCTTTGTGCACTTCATGGTATTTCTTTTGTCAAAATAGAGTAACTGCTGTTTTTTAAGCTTCATCAAAGTTTGGTGTGTCACTTACAATTTACAGGGTTTGCTAAAAACTCCGCCTTCACCATGATTCTTGTCTAAGCTGTTACACACTACTTACAGTAAATGAAATAAGTATTCAGAGAGTGAGCTAAAGCTAATAGTCCATCTGTTAGTCTCATGTAGACGTGATTCAGAAGCAGTTTGAAAAAACTGTGAATTCATTTTGCAAATGAGTACACATGCAAATCAAGACTTGGTTTAGCTAACCGTCTTCCAGCATTGATCATCCCCATTCTGCAATGTTTCACCGAGCTTTCCACGACCATTAGTCTTCAGACACCGACAAGGATTTCCTGACACTACGTGACGGCTCCCAAACCTCACTGTCGTCCGTATCATCGCCGTCATCCTCCTCGTCTCCTTCGTCATCATCATCCTCGTCTCCGACCCCTGTTCCGGTCTGCTCCTCGGTGGCTGTCGACGCCTCTCCCTGCGTCTCCTCTCCCTCCTCCCCTCCTCCTTCGTCTCCACGTGTCCTTCCCATAGTCGGCTCCAGGAAGGGATCCGCCCCTGTGTCCAAGCGTCGCTGGACCTCGGCAAACCACTCCCTCACCTTTTGATGTAGAGAGAAATACCTTCACTGTAGACACCAGGCCATGTCCTCTGTGATATTTCTTTTTTTTCTTAAATGTTTTGCTTTTATTGGACAGAGTGAGGTGAAGAGGCAGACAGGAAATGGAGGGAGAGAGGGGCATGACATGCAACAAAGGCTGTGGTTATTTGGCTGTAACCATTCGGCTACCAAGGTGCTCCACTCTGTCGTATTTCTTGGAATGTGGGGGGAGTTCATACAGATCTTACCAGACGAATTACAAGTGATTGACAGTGTGCGAGACTTTTTGGTTTATGATCCGAAGCACCTATCCATAAGACTTTGTAGTGACTGTTAACTGCTGGATGTTCATGACATGAAGATGAGTTTGCATTCTGCAATTAGACACATTACACTTTATAAACATCTTGAATTGTTTTAGACAAAACATTAAATAAATCAAAATAAAAAGGATTTAATATTCTCCACCAGAATTACATAACTGGTAGTTTAGAGAAGACTTTGACACAACCATGCAGGGAGATCAAATTTACAGGAAATATAATCTAATTAATTAAATCAATTTAAAGTCATTCTAAAAACTCAAAGGTTTGGTTGGCCAAACATTTCATTCAGTATTTCTAAAATAGACCTGACCTTAAAATTTAAAAGCACTTAGTGTGTCTCCATGCACATTTTGTTTGCGTAGACTTTCCTTGGTGCTGAAGATAATGACGAACGTACTTCAAAGTAACGTAGCGTATTTCTGTCTGTCAGCCATGCTACACATTAAAACCAATACATAAATTCCAGTGTTCAGCCAAGCTTCACGTTACTGAGTGGAAGTCAGTTAAACGCTGACTGATTTAGCTGCTGTGCCAGGCAGACGTTACTCTGAAGCACATAATAAACCTAAAGTCAAGCAGTGACAGTTCATGAATATGTATGTAATATATTGGGTATGTCATTCAAAATTGACTTGATTTGACTTGACAGTGGAAGCAAAACAAATCAAAAACAAAAGGGAACATCACTCATTTTACATCATATATATCTTATAGACGGAAAAATGAACAAAAGCAATGTTATGTAATGTTGAGACACTCTTAGCTCTCTACTTTTGGGAAACAAAAGCAGGATACAGTGATACATAACTATGTTTTCTCACATCCCAATAAAGAATCTTTTCATTACCTGTTCATAGCTCATGTTGGTCTTGGTGACAAGCTCATCCAGGTCTTGCTCGTTGAGAAAACGGTGCTTCAGGTAGTACTCCTTCAGAATCTCCCTCCCACTCTTGAATTTCTTTGATGGAGGTGATCTATCGACATCTGCACTGAGGGAGGCCGACCTTCTTGGCTGCTTTCTGGTTCGGGACCGCCCCCAACCACGATTTCGGACACGTCTTTTTCGTCCAGTGCTGCTGCAGCCTCCCATTTTATTGCCTCCTCCGCCATTTGGCCCTTCGACGTTGCCGCTTTGGTACTGGAAGAACCATTTCAGGTTACTGTTCTTCCACGAGTACCGAGAGTCCCCGAACCAGCTGACGATGTAGGACCGAGGGAGGCCGCTCTCTTCTGACAGCTGGTCGTACTCCTCTGGCGTGGGCCACTGGGTCCGCACAAAGGCACTTTTCAGAATATGGAGCTGCTCCGGAGTCTTTTTACTCTTATCTTTCATGTCTTTGCTGCTGCTGCTGCTGCTGGGCAGCTGCTTACTGCGACCACCGGGAGGAGTTTGACTTCCTCTACGAGACGAGGAGGCAGAAGGAGAAGAAGAGCTGGCTCCTGTTCCTCCTTCTCCTGCTTTTGCTCCGTCTGTCTCTGTCTTTCCTCCCTCTAAAGAATCTGGGGAGGAAGTACTGACAGATGGCATTTTTCGTCTCTCGGTGAACCATGCATCAATCTCCCTCCGGGTCAGTTTAGTTCCTGTCCTCAGGCGGCTGAGTTCTTCATCCGATGGGGTGCTGCTCTTCTCAAAACTTTCCTCCAGCACCACCAGCTGTTCTGGAGTCTTCTCCTTAAACTTCTGCAGGGTAAAATCTGGGAATGGATTCCATGTTTTTGGCCGTGTCTCCTTCTCCTTCACAGGAGGGGTCCGTGGAGGATGGGGGGACGTCGGGGTCTCATCGCTTGAATCAATGACAATGGTGGTGCTAGCACTGCCACCACAGGCGCCACTTCCTCTGCCCCCTCCGTCATGGAAAACAATGACATGGCTGTTCTTGGAGTTGCGCTGGTTGTACCGGGTGTCACTGAACCATTTCTTGATCTCTCCCTTTGTCAGGTTGGTGAGCTTCATCAGCCGGGCGATTTCTGCATCTGTGACAAAGTGGTTTTTCAGGTAGCTGGCTTTCAGCTCTGCCAGCTGCTCTTTGGACTTCTTAGGCCGCAAACTAAATGTGTCAGCGCTGAGGGCTGAGTTCTCCTTAGAAAGAAAACAGTTATATGTTAAACAAGGGTTTCTACATGGCCACTTTGGACACAAAGGTACCAAATACCTGCTAGGAGAAAAACAAACTGGCTACAGATGAGATTTTTTTTTGACTTCACACCTACATTACATACAACTGATAGAGATACCGTGTGGTAATTTTGTGCACTAACTCAGGTCATCATGCTTGTTGACAGCAATTGAACACAAGAGCAAAAAAAGCAGCAAGTGCTGTCCCCCACCTGTGGAGAAAGAGAGGGAGGCTGGACAGTGGTAGCCCGTTTCAGCTCACTGTTTGTCAGGGTGGGCAGGCAGGAAACTCGGCTGGAGCTCTGGGACTGGCTAGGCAGCCCTGCCACTGTCAGAGTGATGGGACTGGTCACTGGAAGGTTCCCCCCTGGGCCGACCTGCACAGAGTCAGAAAATAATGACACACAATGTGAGGATGGGGCATATAGCCAGACAGGGACGTATTTATTGTTTAAAGTGACTGTGGTCAACACTTTACTGTATGGAAAAGGTGTGTAACTGCTGTAATGTATTCATATACTTGTGTCACTGGACTTATGGTCTGTCCAGAGACCAAAACAAACACAGATCAGAACATAAAGCTGAGTAAAAAAGACTTCAATCTCCACACAGTGTAACAACTCACCTATTCACCCTGCATTTGGTACAAGACCATGTAACATATACTGTGCACTGGCTGCCAGCATTAACGTAACAAAATTGTTTCATTACAGTTATATGGTCAGCATCATCAAAAATACTCTAAACATTCATTTTTCTTCAGCACATAGTTAATATCAGTATATGACCTTCTGTAAATGACCTGATACATTACAGAGAGGCTTGTGTTATGGAGCTAACTATATACACTATATTGTTTCTATTGCCCAGCCCAACTTCAAGGCCATTAAAAGTAGACCTATCTGCTAACAGTGAGTCTGGTTAGCATTGTGTGACCTTGTACAACCTTGAATGAACAAAAAAAACATAAAATCATGTAGTTTTGAAACTCCTGTGAATGATATAGGAGCAAATATTCACACCGTATTCACCACACGGCTTCAGTCTGAAGGCATTGCTGCCTATTTAAACTGGTTTAATATATTTAACGCAAGGTGACAAACAGCAGCAATCAAAGTCAAAGTCATCTCCATGTCAAATCAAAACTTGTTAAATACAAAGTCAATGAAATTGTTTCAAGTCAAATCAAGTTAAACAAAATTCAATTAAATAGAAGTCACTTAAATTCAAGCCACGCCAAGCTGACTTTAGTTGAATCATGTCAAACGAGACCAGCTAAAACAAACAAGGCAATCTAAGTCGATTTAATTCAAACTAAAGTGTGTCAAAGTCATACCAGTCTTAAGTTGACTGGGTTCAAGGCAAGGCAGGTCGAAGCCAAGTCTCGTTAGATGTGGCGTGTTTTCTTTCCTTACCTACCTGTGTGAACACCAGGCCGGGCTGCCCCACTATCTGGCAGGTCTGAAGGATGGACTGCAGGCCGTTGGCAGCTGCTGAGAGTTGGTGAGCAGGTATGACGGTGATGGTCTGAGGCACCGTGTGCACTGTGCCATTAAACTGTTTCCTCCTGGCCTCCTCCACTTCCTCTGGAGTCCAGCTTACACCGTGCTTCAGCCGCTGGGCTGAGAACCACACCTGGGCGTAGACCAAGTACATTTCACTCCACCATTTACAAAATAAGCAAAAGGGCAATATTTAATATATATATATATTTACTTAAATTGAGATTGAGATACAGAGTATGTAGCTTCTGCTTTTTGAGGTATCTTATCTTCTAACAGATAAACTTTCACCTACCTTGATCTGTTCCTCTGTGAACTGCGTCTGTGCTGCCAGGCTGCTGATCTCAGCCATGGAGGGGTAAGGAAACTTCTTGTATGTGGTTCCCAGCAGGGGGTTGGTGTCCATAGCTGCACTGTAGGAGGGGATGCTGCTGAGGGGGATCAGAAGCTGGGGCTGAGTGGCTGCTGCTGCACTCTGCTGGGCCTGGAAAGCAGAAAGCACCTGAAATAAAGGAAGAGAGGGAGGAGATAAGAAAGGTCTACACTGTGGCAAAGGTTGAGACACTGCTCAAGCCCTGTTTGGCAAGCTGCTGTCTCTGCCGTAGTGTCTCTGGACCAGACAATTAGTATCTATCGGCTGCAGGGCTGCTGTTCTGTAGCTGAAGTTGACATCCAACCTCTCTGTTGAGGATGTTTAACATTACGGTCATCCATTATCCAAATCCTCCCAGGCGGTTTTTGTCCAGGCTGCTGTTGAGTCTGAAAACATGCATTCATTTTTCACAGATAGGGGAGAATGGAGTATTCTTACATTCATGCTGCTGGAGTGAGTTCACTAAACCTTTGTATAATCAAGACGTCATACCTGTGCCAGGCCAGCAGGCAGAACCGTGGAGTTTAAAGTGGATGATTTCCTGTGATGCTCTGAGGGCGGGCTGACCAGCAAGCCGCCTCCCCCGAGCTTCATGGAGTCGTGCAGCAGCATTTCCACAGGGGTCATCGGCCCCAGGGGAGCTTCAATGGGCTCCTGCTCTCCGCCCACCTCTCCCTCGCTGCCCCCTCCAAAACCTTCCACCCCCTCGTCTGCTGATTTCAGGGACACAGCGATCCTCTTGGGTTCAGATTTGGTCTTCATCCTCATGATGGGGGTCTTGCTGAGAGAGATAGCAGCAACTGCAGCAGGGTCTGCTCCCCCCTCCTCGGGTGCATCACACTGTTGTTCCTGTGTCGGATGGTCGCTGCTCGGATCCTCAGGAGGGTTTACAATGCTGCACTTCAGTGAGGGACTGAGGACGTTGCTGTCTTCTGCAGTAGAGACACTGGGCTCATCTATGATAATAATAATACAACATTCATTGAAACAGATATTTCCTTTGTCAGTCCCGTTAATTCAGATTTACAGTGCATTTGTGTGTATTTCAGGCTAACAAAGTGCCACTGTCATCTACACAAGATTCTTACCTGTGTCTGGAGGGGTGGGAACAACCACTACTGCTTGATCCAGCTCCTCTGCAGTCAGCCCCTCCTCTGGTCCCTCCTTCACCCTCCCCTCCTCCTCCTCCTCCTCCGCCTCTTCCTTCTTTGTCTTGTCTGTTTTCTCCTCCACCTCTTCCTGTTCCACCACATCAGAGGGCAGGACCATGCAAGGCGTGGTCGATTTCCGGCGACTTGACATTGTCAAACCAAACTCTGTTTGCTTCTCCTCAGGGTAAAGAAGATCTGGGACTGAAGTGTCGAGGCTCACATGTCTTAGATGGTTGTGTTCACATGCTAGAGTCCTTGAAATATGTATTTCTGGAGGAGGAAACATAGCAAATGTCATACAAGTGATTTGTCAAAAACAGAATAAACTGTAAAAAAACAACTTCTGGATGTTTTATTCTTCCCACTTCATTCAATGACTGGCCTCACATGGCTCCTTCTGTGTTATAAGTCATATAAAAAGCAGCTTCACAACTGTGAGGAGTTTTTTCTTCTTTCTATCAATAGAAACTGATTACCTTTAGGATTTGTGACTTACTTAGACAAAATAAGCAATTTTAAGCTTCTGTGCTTTATGACAGGCAATGGCCATTATCTTTTACTTTTACAAGACTAAACTAAGTCGCAGTCCTACTTATAACCATGATACAGTAAGACAACAATACACATGCATATGTATGCAATTATTTCTGGAATTTAATAAATACTGCACATTGTCAATTCATAGAGAATGAACCCAACAAATTGTTTCATGTGTATGATATTTCACAGTTTAAAGTGTCATAAGAATAATTTGTGTAAAGCCTGGTGTTCATGCAGCCAAAACAAGTCAACACTGAGACTGCATTGCATGTGGTCAGGGGGGAGGAAATATGATGTTGCACTCATGTTGCATTCAACATGATGACTAACAGCATTATTCGTGTGAGCATGTAAACAAAAAACAGTGCAAATGTGTAATATACTTGCATTTATCACCATTAACAGAAACAAATGCAAATACTTATGAGACATGTTTGATGACCAATGCAATGAACTGTGTTTTAATGTCATGCAATCGATTAGTCAAAAATGATAAAGATAAGAAATTAATTTATTATTTATAATCAGTTATTTTTTCATTCAGTCATTAGTAAAGCAAAAACACCAAACACTTGCTGGTTCCATCTTTCCTGATGCACGCATTTGCTTTGTCCTGTTTTATTAAGACATTGTAAACAATTGAATATCTTTGAACTGTTGGTCAGACACAAGAAGCAATTTGAAGATGTGTCCTTGAGCTCTGGGAAATAGGGATGGGCATATTTCAGTTGTTGTTTTTTTTACATTGTATGCACTAAATTATTCATAAGTCAAGAACTAATAATCATTGGTTGCCACCCTGCTTGAAATCATTCATTCTGATAAGATAATTTTGTAAAATCCTAACACAATATGATTCCACGTGAAAGACATTAACTTTAGGACTGATTTGTAACCCAACCCTACATTCATACATCCTGTATCACACCTTAAGTCAGTTTATTGGTCTGCCAACAGCAGCGTGGGCCAAATTATTTCACCAGAATAATTTAAGCAACACCAAAATGTGATTTAGATTTTCTTAACTACACACATGGCACTCATTGCCTGGTTACTGCCAATATTTTTCAGTTGTATTTCAGTTTTCATCTGTGTCCTTGTGTGTGAATGTTGATCTCTTATGGCAGGACGTGGTTTCATTTGATGCTTACCGCCTCATTTACGACAAGGTCATTCACTGTGATAGAGGGGCTGCAAATGTGCAATTGTCCACTTGTAAGACACCATAGCAATAAGCCTGGGGCCAACTGTTCACGGTTTATTGCTGGTAAAGTCAGTTCAATAGATTGCACAGTGTTAGCAATAACGTTAACTGAGTATAGTATGCTGTCCTGCACTGCCATCATGAGATCATTTGCATTAACAGTTAGCACCCCAATAATAATTTAGAGGTGTGAGCTAGCTAATTCGTTATTATTAAAGTAACGTTAAAGCAATAAATGAACATTAAAGGACATCTAACTTAGCTTTACAGCATCTAGCATGTGTATGAGGAGGGCCAACTAGCCAGTGTTAGCCGGGGCAGTCATTATTATTGATCATGTCTGGCGGTAAACTTACTGGAACTACTGAAATGTGCACAGTGTTGCTACCAGGCTGTCGAGACGAGGCGAGAAGTAATTTCCTGGGTATCTGCAGAGCAGCCTTCAGGTTGTCTGGTGGTATCTGTCGGTGTCTCTCCTTCCCCTGGCAAACCATTCAGCCCCAGTCGGGCCGGGACTACAGTAGCGTTAACGTTATTTGGGCTTGCGGGTCTCCCAAACCCAGCGGAGGGAGGCAGACAGACAGACAGACGGACCGGTCTAACGGCTACGGCCCCCGTCTGCAGATGCTGGAAACACCGGACATCTCTCTCCTCGTCGAGCAGGTTATTTTTAAGCTCGGGTCGCGCTTTTGTGAAAGTTAAAGAATCAAAAACACGGTGGTTACATTCATAACGTGACCGCTGCTACTATGTTAGTTTGCTGACCTAATTCTCTGATATTTTTTAACGGCAGATCTTTTTAATGATCAAACGGCGTCATCATTCAATGTGATACGTCTTGACGTCATTCCTCGGCGACTCTCTGTGCTCTAACAACTTCGAAAATTTGGCTAAAATGTACAATATTTCGCCACCACTTTACACTCTATATGAGGTAGATTTAGTCATGCGCTGTCCAGGGGATAACAGTGGTATAAACAGTTTAAAGCGGGCTGTAAAGTCATTCGTTCCCCGAACCGGCAGTCTGCCAAAATGTCCTTACATGACCTGTCAGGACAGTATGAGAAGCTACTTGAGGACAACACTGACATTGCAAAGTTTCCTTTTAGTAAAACTGGTCTGGTCTTGTGTTGCGGTTCTGTTGATTATCCCAACGACTCCCACTTTATTTTTAACTCGGCTACACAGGAAGGCGCGTTGCATCTTGTTAAAGATAGATAAGCTGCTGCGCAAACGCCTTATTATATATTAATACCTGTGCGAAAATAAAATGCAATTGTAGCTAGCAGAGTTTGTGGGTAGATAGTAATTTCACAATAAAATCTATTTACAATCACGCTGTTAACATGGGTCAAAACGACTAGCACAGGGGATGAACAAATACCAGAGGATAACATTATTATCATTATTGCTATCACAAGGGTGTACGTTAAACTTGGAAGCGGCTAAACAAATTGAGACTAATACAGATGCAGAAACTGAACGTCAGACACGGAGCAGTGTATGGCCTGAAGAACACTGGGATTTACACACACACTGCACACCTTGTGATTTTTTTTTTTTCCAGTAGTGGCTACCACAGATTTAATTGTGTTTTATTTCACCTTTTATTATACAGAAATAAAATCATTAATTATGGGAGCTAAGACATGTTAGTTCTTTCTTCACTGGCGCTTTTCTCAACCTGTCCAGGCTTCAAACACAAGTACATGTAACAAAAGAACTACTGGGAAAAACTTGTAGCTGTATGTTCTAATACAAATCCCCTTAACACTGCGGTGGCAAAGTGAATCAGGGTTTGCTAAGAGTTAAGGCAAATGTCACACGACCAGCTATGACATGACTCTTCACGAACAGTAGCATTTCCTAGTCTTAAACTTCTAGTTAGTCTAAATCTTCAGCACACAAAAAGGCACAGTGATATTTAGAGGAAAATCATTTAATTAAATATAAACAAATGAGGTAATACAAAGATTTAGCTAATGCACAAATAGAGGTGCCTGTAGGTTTCTGTGAAAATAGAACCTATGTCTGTATATTTACACAACAAAGAGGATGATGAGCATAGTAATACAAAATGGTCACATTGTTCCTGTAGAAAAGTCAATAGAAGTCTTCAGTCTCTTGTTCCAACTCCTAATAAAATGAGAAGACCAGGAAAGGACAATAGATTAGAAACATTAAACTACTTTGGACAAAAGTAACCACCTACTGTATGAAAAACACTGGCAATATTCTATGTGAAGGCCACAAGTGATCATCATTACCTTTCACTCCTCTTAGATAACAATAATAAAAGATAAGAAAACTGGAATATCATAAGGTTATTAGTTACACCTTTCCTTTTTCTTGCTATGACAAGTCAGAATGTCTGCAGTGACATCAGCACATCAGTACAGCCCAACACTAACCTGTATTAGTGCAGTTTTGTTGTAGTCTCGTCTGTGTCTATAGATGCTCTGGCAGAGCAGAGCATAGAGTTTCTCCAGCTTGTAGACCTCATAGCCCTCAGTCTTGCTCACTACTCTCTCCAACAGCTCCTGAAGAAATGAGGAAGAAAGGCAAGAGAAAGAGGAATGAAATGCAGAAGACATTTTGAGTTGTCAAACTGAGTACAGGATGGAGGAGGGACAATGCAAAGTAGCTTTGTCATGTCATCAGTTTTTGTAGGGCTTCTATGAGTAAAGTCAAGACACGAAAACCCCATCTGACCAGTAACTTTTAGAAGACTGGAGAATAAGTCAGACACCTAAAGTATCCCACACACCTTTAATTTGTCTCTGTCCACCACCAGAGGAGGAGTTTCCTGGTCCAGGATCTGCAGAGCTTTGTCCACATCGATCATCTGCTGCTGCTGCACAGCGTTCCTTAGAGCCCGAGTCATGCGCCTCTGGCTCCGCTCTGAGACACAAAATACACACAGTTTTTAGACCGCTATAATAGATGAGTCTGCTGACACATTCGCTTTGGAACACTGTGATTGCACCTTGCCATCTCTAAAAACACTGATTGTCTTTAGCTAGGGGTTTAGTGGATTTAAGGTCGGCATTTCTCTTCATTTTCTCTCAAGCTTGAAATGTAAGACATATCAAACCCGTACCTGTGTCCTCCTCTCCTCTGACAGCTGCAGAGGCGTCTGTGCTTGACGTTTCTGTTGCCTCCACCTCCATTGGTTCAGCATGGCTGTTCTGCTCTCCCTCCTCTACAGCAACTACCTTGTTCCTGTCGTGTGCCTGCATTACAGTTTGACTTTTGTCAGTCTCAGTTTCTGTCAGCATTTTGCTATTAGTGTCACCACTCTCCTCTGTGTTGGACTGTCCCTGGGTATCTCCTTCTGTGTGGCTCTCCTTGTCAGTGTTGCAAATGCTTTCATTGTTCTCATTTCCTGCCTTTGTCAACGCTTTGTTTTCTTCTGCCTGTCCTGGTTGATCTGTGACAGCTTCAGCCACCTTTTCTTTGTCGATCTGCGACTGGTCGCCATTTTCTGGTTTCCCTGTTTCACACAGGATAACCTTGTCTTCAGCAGCTCGGCTTCCCTCCTGACTGTCCTGCGCCTTCGCAGTGGGCCCCAAACTACTTTCCTGAACTGGTGCAGGCCCTGAATCTACATCAACCAGCATCTGATCCTCCTCTCCTCCAGACTGCTCATCACACTGTTCTCCTCCCTTTTCAACCTCCTCCTCCTCCTCATCCCCATCTTCCTCTTCCTCATCAGACCCCAAGTGTGCGTCATCTCTGGACGTGTGAGGAGAGGAGGAAGACCTCTTCTTTGCATAGACGCCAGAGGACCAGCGACTCTTCCGCCTTTTCTTCTTCTGGGCTGGAGGAACGAAAGGGGAGAAGGATTTGTTTGTGATAGCTCATTGTGAAGTAAATCATTTAACTTTTGTTATCTGCAGTGGTCTTTACCTGAGTTTTTAAGCAAAGTAACAGCAGAGGCACTTGTATAGGGAGTAACTGGAGCTGTGGGTCCAGACGGCTCTCTTTGTGGGGCCATGTCCGTAACCTTGGCGTCAGCAGGGGGGTTGGGCTGTTTTGGAAGGACGTAGTAGAAGGAGGGAGCAAACTGGACGGTGGAGCAATCTGAGGTAATAAAAAAAACACACAATGTTTTTTTTTTGTCATTTTACACTTTTGTGAAACTGTTTTTGTCCACCTAAACAAACTGTGCATTCTGAAACTTAAGTTCTGGTTTAAGTGGATGCAATTTCGCAGCCTCGGTTTAAATCACAACCGAGTTGTACTTGGGTGGAAAATGCAAAAGCTAAATCCATTTCTGTGAGTGACCTAAATGACAAAATATGTGAATAGGGGAACAGAAACAGAATATAGTAGTATCAAATTAAAAGCATAAATTAAACACAGGATGCTTCAGGTTTTCAAAAATAGCCACTAAATATTAGTCACTGAACCTTGGGTAACTAAATTGATCTACACTGGCTCATATTTTAAAACTCACACAGATCGCACAGAATGTCAGTGTACAACAACAACTAGCCTTACTAGCTTTCTAACTATATGTATGCATACAAGCATACACACAGGATTCACCTCTTGTGCTGCGTGACGCTTTGATCTCCTCACAAATCTTCTCAAAATCTTCATCCAGTTCATCTCTGATGATAGCATGGACGGTGTCTTTCAATGCACATGCTCTGTGTCGGATCTGACGGTCTGGAGGAAATACACAAGTTTTATGTTCAAACAGTTGCATTATACTTATCGGTTACTGTGAGTATTAATACTGTATATGTTCTCTGTGAGCATGGCGAGTATGTTTGTTTGTTGTTCACTGTGTGTACCCGAGGGGTCCCTGTCTGGATTGTATTCGAGGGCATTCTGCCAGATGAGATCCACGTCTTGGAGGAACTCTTTGACCGAGCCATACTGATGCAGGTCGACCTTAGACAGAACTGTTGACAGGTCCATGGGCTTCTTGATCACCTCGGCGTAGTCTGGCACCTAAAACACATGACAAAGAGGCCGCTGTGAGTACAACACGGGGAAAAGGGATCAAACTGAACACTGGATTGAATGATGGATGAAGGTAGACAGTACAACCACAAACATGTTGGAGTACAGACATTATCAGTTAGGCAAACAGTGAATTTGGGAATAGGACATGAGACAATAGAATATAATGAAACAGCTACCTCTTCTAAATCCACAGGCTTTGTAAAAGCCTTGAAGCGTTTATCTTGGGACAGGCGGTTGGTGACATCACGCAGGAAGAGGCGGAGCTCCCTGAGGGTATCTTCCTCCTGCTCCTCCAATCGTTGGATCTCCTCTTTTGTCAGCTGACGTAGGGGAGGCGGAGGGGCGACAGGAAGCACCTCCAATGCATGGAGCACTGAAGAAAAACACAAACAGAGTGAGAAGTGAATTTAGCTAACATAGTACTACACCCTCAAATATGTTGCTGTTTTTTATTCATTTTATTACTACACTCATCTATTTCTCACCAGCTTTCTTTTTTGAGGCGGGGGCCTTGGAAGCCTGATTGAGGATTAGATCCTCAAAGAAGTTTCTTCTTTCTCTGCTGGTGGGGACCTGGACATGGAAAACCTCTCCGTACTCCACCCGAAACAACTCCTGCACCTGAGAAGAGAACGGTGAGATAAGACTTGTAGAGGAGTGTTATGTCTATCTGATAGAAAGAATAATTTTATATTCAAGAAAATTAGATGCTGTGACACTGACTTATTCACCACTAAGTCATCAGTGTATCACTCTTCTTTCCATACCTCCATGCTGAGCTGGTCATATCGCAGGCTGCACGTAGCCAGAAGCAGTATAGGAGCAAAGGCAGGGATGGAGCTGAGCAGGCTGAGGAAGGTGGCTCTCAAGGCCGGACCCACTGTCTCCCACCACTGTCCGATGTGAGGGATGTACAGGATACTGGGAGATGTTCGCTTCGCTTCAACAAAGATCTGCAGTACAAGCAAACATTAACATACGGTATGGATATTTACAAAAATTGGATCTATAGCATACAGAACAGTGGCACTTCACAGAACAGAAGATGGGGATCAATATGACGGGATGATAAAGGCTAAATGCATAAATCAAAAGGCATGATGAGGACATTAAATAGTGGACAGGAGATTGTACAGTGACATTAAACTAATG
This sequence comes from Enoplosus armatus, assembly GCF_043641665.1. Lineage (NCBI taxonomy): Eukaryota > Metazoa > Chordata > Actinopteri > Centrarchiformes > Enoplosidae > Enoplosus > Enoplosus armatus. The sequence continues at coordinate 18,925,429 of NC_092188.1, read as the reverse complement.
CTGAAACAATCACTCAACTGGTTTGACCAATCATTTTGACAATTAATAATGGTCATTTAAAGTAAAGTACAAATACAGAAATTTAGATTTTTCTGATTGATTGATTTCACATCACTGTAAATTAATTTTTTATTTGAGTGATGGTCATGATAAATAACTTCCAGAGAAAACTTTTGGTAACGTGACAGCTTATTCCCCCTTGCCACTATCTTGGCTCTTTCATACAAGTATTTGTTTGTAGTACATATTTATCCCCACTGCCCATGATGTAAGGAGGTGGGGCCCATGAACTACAGTCTCTGTGGCAGCCATTTTGGCCAGTGAAGTCCACTGAAAAGAACACACTGAATTTGACAAGGCTGCAAGAGTAAAGACCACCTCTAGTCTATCCCAGTTCTGTGTGAGGCCTGATATTATGGATCTTGGGTCTGTTTAAATTTTTATATGTCACTAAATGTGTACATAAAGAATAATTTACCTGAGCACAAGTCTCCTCCGGTGCAGTTGCGCTGGCTCCAAACAACACGGCCATGTCCAGTGTGTACACTGTGAATTTCTCCAGAGCGTGGAGGACAGCAGGAGCCAGGTGGGTGCTCTGACCTGAGCCCGGTCTGCCCTCCAACAGCAGCCTGGGACGGTAGGAGGTCGGGTGGCTCAGCACACTCCTACACAAGGAGAGGTGACAGAAACACTTAAGACAGGTAAAGTGGTAGGAACGTTCAGATAACTTTTCAAGGGCTCATTCATTTGCCTAAAAGATTTGGGTCACTGGGACACCAGATACGTCACAGCACTTCTTAAGTAAAGCAAAGATAAAGGGAATAAAAATAAGATGACTACAATACCCAAGACTACATAGTGTAAACTCCACAGACAAATGAACCCCCTGCATCACATTCCTTCCTGAATAATGGCAAACCAACCTGTTGAAGTTAAGAAGTCCCTTAGCAGCAGGTGTTTTGAGATGGGAGAGAGAGGTCTGTCCATTAGAGAGGACTTCTGAGTCCTCATCCTCACTGAACATCAGATCATCCTCAGACACACCACAGGCCACACCTGGAAAACACACACGCACAAACACAGTACAGCAGTTACCCCTGATGCCCCAAAAGAACTTGGGAAATGAACAATGAATTTAAGGGTGTTCTTTTCAGTAATTACTTATCGAAAAAAAGGGAAATAAATTCTTTTGTTAAAATAAATGAAATAATACATGATTATTAGAACAGATGAGTGCAAGAATAACTGAATGCAAAACAGACTGCACCTTGTTCTCTGTTTCTCTTTAAGCCCTGCTCAGCATGCGGGAACACCCTGCTGACTGTGTGGATGATGTTCTGCAGGGCGGCGCTCAGCAGAGGACGAATGGCAGGTATCAGGGCCTTTGCTGGTGACACCACTGCCCTAAGAATCACAATCAGCATATTTACTAACGAACCCTACGCAAGAACCAGACACTAATGTAACAATAATGTTTACACAATAAAAGACAGCAATATATAAAAAATGTACTATACAGTTATTTTAGTTATACCTCTGGGCAGCAGGCACCATCTTAGACATGGCGGACATAAAGTCTTTGTTTGTGATAGCGATGGAGTTGACGTCAAGCACAAGTTTCTGCGATGAGGAGTAGATTTGCGGGTAGCGACGCCGCAGTGCACACAGGGCAGCCTCTGAACACACTGCCTTGATGTCCGCTCCGCAATAACCTGGCAAGCAAAGACAGACAGATTGTTATAATCCTCACTAAAACCATCAGTATACACTCTGTGGTTGTAGGTGTGCTTCCTGTGTAAATGATCATTTCCATGTTGCATGTTGCACTTAAGGAACAAAAAATAGACAGCCCCTGAACTTTTTTAATATGTATACCAAGAAAGATGTGTATTTTTGTGTACCCCGCTTCTCTCCAAATGTCAGCTGAGATTGGCTCCAGCCCCCCGTGACACAGATAAGCAGTTACAGATAATGGATGGATTGGATGGATGTGTTTTTCAAGCTGTGGGGGAATCAGAATTACTTTACTGATCCCCGGGGGGAAACACTGTTTTTGAATCATTGTATAAAAACATACCAACACATTTATCTGCCAATTCTTCCAGAAAAGCGTCAGAAGGTGGTGGAGTCCACTGTCTGGTGTGGATCTTCAGAATGTCCTTTCTCGCCTGCCATACAAAACAAGATCACAGCATTTCAAGTTGAGGTCCAACATGTGCTAGCTGAAACCTTTTCTAGGGTTTCAGCTCAAAATAATTTGAGTGCAACCCACGTGCCAGGTTTCCCTTTTATTTTCTCTGCCCAGCATTTAAGGGCATCTACAGTTTCTCACCTCTCTGTCTGGCAGGCCAAAGAGGAACTCTCTGTCAAAGCGCCCTGGTCTTCTCAGAGCTGGGTCGATGGAGTCCAGTCTGTTTGTAGCTCCTATCACAACAACCTCTCCTCTAGCATCTAATCCATCCATAAGAGCCAACAGGGTCGACACAATGGAACTATAGAGACAGAAAAAGACTACGATTACGTTTTCAGGTCAACACTATTTCCAAAAGAGGATATAACTGCAGTGCACTGAGCCAACCTAATTATGTTGGATTGTAGTCACAGATTTAGTCCTTGCAACAGCAACACTGTCTTTTTCAAGGGCAGTATCGTAATAACCTTGAAAAAGATAGTGAACCCTCACATTCTCATCAAAAGCTGCTGTAGCTACTTTCTTTTCCAGATACATACAAGATCTCTAACGGAGAACTTATTATTATTACGGAGCCAAACATGCTACTATAATAAATGTCCAATCATTCAAAACTATTTCTATTCTTAAAGAAGCTTTATTTTCTGACTGGCCACCAATTGCCTTAATAGTGAAACCATAATTGATTTGTGTGTGCGATGTCTTCACAGTAATGTTACGACAGAGAGACATTCAAGGGTTGTATACCTTCTTTGTTTTAAATTCTGAGTGAGATGTTTGTGTAGCTGCAGCTGCTTCCGAGTTGTCTCAAATTCCAGGTGGTGCATAACATTAAGCATGACTTATGACAGCTGCATCCAGTCATTCTGGTGGCAATTATGTTATGTTGGTTATGCACTTAACTGTGATTGTCTTCATGTGAAGCATGAGCTAGGCTTGTGACGGTAAACATATTTATTTTTGAGAAACCTTGCAGCCACATCTGGCAACCCACTCTGTACATTTTACACACACCAAGTAAGAACAGGAGAGCTGCTCACCTGTGGATCTGGTCCTGACGGCTGGACCTGACTGGAGCCAAACCATCAATCTCGTCAAAGAAGACGATGGATGGACGCATCTGGTATGCCTACAAACAATTCAATAGGAATTCAATCTATCATTAGATGTGATACTTGATGATGTACAGTCATTAACTTAGTTTATTCTAATCTACAAATGTACCTGTCAAAATACATAATGTATTAAAATATAGTGTTAGCTTTTACAATAAATGTTTTCTTTGTTGATGGGTTTATCTTTTGTTAACAACAGAAACCAATCACACTTGCAAAAACGGACTCCATCCATCCCAAAATGTATGTTGATGAGGAGTTTGGTTTACCTGATCAAAAAGCAGTCGTAGCTGTCTCTCAGATTCTCCCACCCACTTGCTGAGGCAGTCCGCTCCTTTCCTCATAAAGAAAGACACCTTTCTTTCCCCCTGACTGCACTCATTGGCCAGCGCTCTGGCTACGAGGGTTTTCCCTGTGCCCGGAGGGCCATAAAATAGACAGCCCCTAAAGACGAGAAAATATGACAAAGACCAGGATTCTGTTAGAGTTTAACTGGCATAACAATCCAACCGAAGGCAGCGGCAGAGAAGAGATTGGACAAGCTGAAAAGAAAGGGGCAAGGCGTTTAGAAAGGGTAAAAATGGGCGAAACAGTTTCGAACAAAAATTGCACAGTCAAGAGGGATTTAAGAGAGAGACATTCGAGCTTACTCTATGTATAGAGTAAAAAACGGAAATTGGAAACGGAAAGTTATTAGTTTGAATTAAAATATTCTGTCTTGATGTGAACTAGATGTGATGAAAAAGCAATAGAGGACAGCATAAATCTGTTCTTTTGGGGTGTTTCTTAAAAGAATACCATTTATGAAATCTTCTCAACAAACACTCATTGTTTACCTGGGAGGCTGTATCTTGAACCTCTCAAAGACTTCTGGGTAGAGGAGAGGGAAGACCACCATCTCCTTCAGTGCTGAGATGTGTTTGCTCAAACCTCCAATGCTTTCAAACCGCACCTGGATAACAAATAGTGTTATGTTTAGATTATTTGCTCATAATACTACCACTGCCACTATTTCATCTCTGTCGTTGACCTACAAACTGTCTAATCATCAGTATTTTATTAGCAGGAATACAAGATTGTTTTCCTCCTCACTAATTACCTAAAGAAATTGAGTAGGCTTACAGGCTACTGAATTCTTATTTAAATGCAATTAAAAGATGTAGAAGAAAAGCAAACTGAAGTGCTTTCTCTGTTTATCAGACTTCTCTGGGCATCTCTCTGTGATGCAGCTTACCGTCCTGTCTATGTGCATGGGGTCCACATCAGCGAGGCTGGCTCCAATCTTCATCCTGTCCTTGTGGATCCCCAGCAGGTCTTCTTTCACAAGGTTCATAGGCAGACATCTGCATGAAAAACATGGACAACATAAAAAACAACACTTTTCAGATTCATTTTCATAAGAGATGTTTTACAATAATAAGAATATACTGTATTAAAGACATTAAGACATTGATCCCTCTCAATCATATAAATCATTAAAGGAAATTATCATTAAATAACAGAATGATGGGTAGAGGAAACACGAGTATCACAAGAGTAATTAGAGAGAAATTAATAAAACAGTGACCAACCGTTTTCATTACAGTTGTAACTTTGTGGACCTATTGTAATTATTGTACAAGCCTTACTATTTAATCCTGTCGACCACCTTTGTGTTCCACCCATGTGCTCCAGAATACTGTACCTGTGCTGTATGGCAGCTGCCGCTGATGCTCTCACCTGTTGACTGACCTGCTCCTGTTCTTACTTCTCCGTCTCTGGAATTGCTCATCGTCTGAAGATGAGGAAGTGGAGTCACTACTGTGGATGGCATGTCTCCTTCTGCAAAGGCAGCAGATGCAGCAACATTATCTCGGTATCATTACAACTATCAGCTTAACAACAAATAATCCCAACATAAATGTGGTTGGGATTCCTTTTCTTTTAAGATACTAAAACGTTGTTTTGTTATGTTGCCCTCAGCAACAAAACCAAAAAACATAATAGAATCAACGCTAGTGGGCGAAGACATTTCAAAAACACATCATTACCACTCACTAATTAGTACGTATTACAATTTGTCATTTATACATACACAATGCTAGTGCATCAGTAATAATGCATTAAAGGGTGACTCATCCAACCACTTCAAATGACACCATCACCATGCATGACATATGACTAACACACCACCTGAACAGCACAAGAGGAGGACTTGACTTACAGAATCCGCCTTAAAAGGCTCAATGTGAATAATCAAGCACAGGTTTTATAAACAACATACTGGCTAATACAAACTCAGCTTTCCAAGAATGGCTTTCTTTGTTGCAAAGTTAAACAATGCTTAAACAATAGTCTCAATACTTCAACCACAGTGTCACCCAAACGTGCCACACTATCTATAACCATAGTGCTAGTAAAGACAGACAACACCCCAAAAACAAACTACATACTAACAATAAACACCAAACAAGGACAAGCAGTGAGGGTCTTACCTCTCAGAACTACTCCTTAGTGTGGGATGAAGAGAATCAGGAAAAAAACAAAAGGATTTTTTTTGGGTGACAGTGGTCAAATTGTGAAGTGACTGGACTAGCTTTGATAGAGAAAAGTGAAAATGCATTTGTTCCAGTGTTATTACTTAAGTTTGTTGCTTCAGTCTGTGTTTTATACAAATTTAAGAATGATTATGGGTGTGATCCAGGGTGGGAAATAAAAATCAGCCACCAGCCAATTGCTGGTAAAATGTGAAAGTGGCTGGTAGATTTTACACACAAAATTATTATTTACTATTAAGTGACTGGTGAATTTGAACATTTTTCTGTCAGTGGCTAGAAGATGTTCACATTTAAAAAAGTTAATTTCCCACCTTGTGATCCTGTTCTGGATACTGTATTAGTCAGACAACTTTTGCTAAATGGTACAGTAAGTAGAAAAACAGACCCCTTGACAGAAGACGTTTTACTTCTCAATTTTGGAGTGATGATGGCGGAGCTGTCTTACTGACCTGCTGGTTCTTCTCCTGTTGTAGGGGCTCCTGGGGGCCGTGGAGCTGAATCTGAACCTGCGTCTGGTAGGAGACGAGTGGTCCTTGAAGTACATGCTGCGCTTCCTGGGTTCTCTGGGCTCTAAGAAAACAATAACAAACTTCATCAAACTCTATTAAATAAAATGCTCAGAATTACAGTGTTAAATATAATAGAATAAGCTTATAACAAGAATCCTACAGCTTTCGCAAAGTATTTAACTGTATCATGAATATGACTGGACCTTGAGGGGACAAAGAAAGACAAAGTATTGAATATCATTGTCATCTTTTTTCCTCCCGTACCATATCAGCTTTAAGAATTCAAATGAATCATCCAGTGTCCATGTCTGCCTAATATTGGCAGAAACTAGAAACATTAACTAAATCTACTGCCATTTTTAAATGTTTCAAGCCCTTCACATGCGGGCAGACCTGCCAATTAAACAATATGATCAAATTGACAAAAGCAGTACCATCCTGTGGAGCCTGGTAGCGAACCACAGTCTTTCGCTGTCTGAAGTCATAACGCCTTTGATTTTCTTCTTCCTCATCCTCGCCATCTTCGTCGTCGTCATCTTCATCATCGCCTTCCTCCTCCTCCTCCTCATTTTCTCCATCTTCCTCCTCCTCCTCCTCTTCATGATCACCCTCATCCCCTCCTGTGAATTAGAAAAAAATAAATACACACATGAGTTTCCATCCCTGCTTTGGTTTCTACAACAGGTGAAAAGCAACTTTGCCATTTAGGGCAGATTTATTTCTTAATACAAAATGTAAACAATGCTGTTTTTAATGAAGTTATAGATAGATAACCCAGAGAACTTAAGAATTAAGAAAACAAAAACACACTTATGCGTACACGCGTGTGTGGGTGTTTCTCCTGTCTTTAGTGTGCCTTGTAGTAACTTGAGGCCCTCGGGTATATAAAACCAGAATTGGACGTACCCAGACCAGCATGCTTTATACGGTATTCCCGGCTATGTACCTGAGGTGGTTATTAAACCTAATCAATCTCACCTTGGTTCTCCTCCTCGGTGTCTTTACTCTCCACATTCGTCCTCAGAGAGCTTCTCATTCTGCCTCTGGTGTACACACCGAGCTGCTCAGAGGAAACAGGTCAAATACGGATTAATTCACTGTTTTGAAGCTTGTCACACATTATCAAACAGCTAAATCACCAACTGTCAACATAAACACTAGGATCACACAATGCAATGTTGAGGTTGAAATGAAAAAGTAAAGTCTCCTGTGAGGGTTATTACCTCTTCTTTAGTGTCTCTATCTCTGCTCCTCAGTCGGCGTCTCATCTTCTGCATGTCATCCATCTTCTGAAGAACAGCTTCAGCAGTGCTGAGGGACAATCAGAAGGATTTTATTATTCATTCATAATCCATACCCACAGCCAACTGTGTATGTCAGTTCATTTGTCAGATACTACTTGAGGTGATAGATCAGGTTTAATTTGAACGGCACCGCCACTCCTGCATAGTATTACCATCTTGACTCCAAACCGACCTTATACGAGCACGAATGATGAATAACGAGCCGCTATTCTGCTTTAAAATGTCTAATGTTTACGATACCGCCAACATAGCACAGATAACGGTGAGGTAGGAGCCAAAAGAACCTGGGGTGAATGTTGATGAACTCACTTGGTGATAAGGCGGTCGTAGAGCACTGACTGGTTACGGGAATTCAGCTTGTATCTGGTGATTCGGGAACTACGTCGCACTGAGCGATCCTCCTCTTCCTCCTCTTCTTGGCTCTGTAGATTAAAGCGGCTCCTCTTGGGAGTTGACGACCCCTCCACTTCATCTGGAACATCTGGGGCACCAAGAACGTTTTTATTGGCTTACTAGTAGTATAGGCCTTCCTAAAAACTAAATGCGGCTCAACATGCTTTGTGTCCTATACAATTTCAGAGCTTCAGCATTCTGCACCTGCTTGCGGCTTGCCACTGGATGCTTTTCCCTCTCTCTGCAGCCTGGATGATTTCCTGAAGATGAGAAAAATTTGTTCTTTATGTAACTTACTATTTTACAATTACTCATTATTTGAGTGTTAAAAATTAGCATAGTTATGTGCACACATCTTGAAAAAATGTGAAATACAGTATCATACAACATATGATTTACATCAAATTTGTTTGAATTAATTGCTTGGATAAAAGTATTTTCCTGACATACAGCTGTATCAAATGTAGGTCACGTGACTAGCAGTCAACATACAAATTTTAAAATATTCCAAACAACTAATGATATTCAGGCTCCAAACAATCTTTTCACACGTTTTGTGTTTTGACAAGACTTGCTTGCAAAAGTAGGTTGAGCACATTTTGTGGAAAGGTTGCAGAGTAAAATAATACATAGCAAATCTCACCACTCTTAAATGCCAGAAAGTGAATTTAAAAAAGTGCGGGGTTCCAGCAAGACTCGTACTCGTACCCCTTAGAGAGTACTTGAGTACCTGTATTACCTGGTGCAGCATCCTCCAGCCTTGTCTTCATTCACAGGGGAGCTGGTCGTTGGCTCCATGTCAGCAAAAGAGACCTCCAGTTTAACTCTCTGTGCTCGGGTCCTCAGAGAGTGATGCAGACCACTTCCCTCATCCTGCTTCATGTCAGCGTGTCCCTGGCACAGTCACGTTATGAGTTTATAGTTTACAGCATATATAGGAGGGAATAAGTGTGCGCTCGATTGGGTTAGAAATTCAAATTAATCATGGACTGGGATAAAGAATATTTATTGATTAACTTCTAAGTGTACAGGATAAAAGTAAGTTACCAATATGACTCTACAGCCTTGCTTCTCGTGGTGGCAAATGGGACATCTTCTTCAGTCATTAAACCACTATCTGCTTGTTATGTGTCTCAGAGAGTGTGCTGTTCTAAAACTAAGCAAACCCAGTTTACTCTCAGAATATACTTGACTAGTTTATGATCAATATAACTTAACATCCATGTCGAGCATGCATGTATAGACTAGATCAAGCATGTTTGAAAAACTGAGGTCAAGATTAATCCCACAGAAAACTGCCCTGCAGTGTGTTTTACAAAACAGTGCCTCAGTGAAAATGTAGATTAGCCTATTAAGCCCATTTAACTAAATTTAAATGTATTTTCTGTTATTAAGTAACACATACACCTGAGATAAAGCTTAAGTTAATGAAAGACTGAGTTAATGAATGACTGAATTAATTAATGAACAGATCCCCCACCCCCTCCCTCCACTCAACCCTTCACAACAACATCTACCAAAACCACACCACCTCGCTAGACAACTAACTTATGACATCTGGGACATTTAGCTACTTGATAGTCTGGTCTAGTAAACTATAGACATGTTACATAACACATAACAATTTAATAACTGTGTAGTTTTGACTGTACGTTAGACCTTATAAATAGTCGTTACACGTGAACCAACCAGTGTCCAGTAGACATGCTAGATTCAGTAAAATGTTAGGGGAGACTATGGTTGCTCATTCAGATAATTTGTCAGTAGCGTTAACTGTTAAGTGACAAGCTGACATGGTAGCGACTTAGCTTAGCACGCTAGCAAAACTAGCACAGCAAAGTTGCGTTCATACATATTTTTACACCTAATAAGTGGTGATGTAGTTATCTAACCAGCTGTCTATGTGTAGATGCTCACATTTGCCATGTTGTTTTCGGGGCTGCTGAAGCTGTCATTCAGGGCCCGGGAGGACCGGGTCAGCCGGGCGGACTTTCTCTGCGACGCGGGAAGCAGCGAGAGAAACTCCGAGCTTGTATCCAACTCCATCGACCTCCTCTTCGGAGTTGCTGCCGCCGGCTCAGCTCCGGCACCGCCACTCCTGCGTAGTATCACCATCTTGACTCCAAACCGACCTTATACGAGCACGAACGACGAATAACCAGCCGCTATTCTGCTTTAAAATGTCTAACGTTTACGGTACCGCCAACATAGCACAGATAACGGTGAATATCCGCCGGCCGACATGCACAAGCTCCTCACTAAACCCTTGATTTCTGGCGCCATAAACGTCATCAGAGGTTATGAGGTAAGAAGCTAATGAGCTACCGCCAAGAAAAATAGATCTCTCAGCAAAATTTTAAATGAAGTCAAACTGTATAAGTAATTTTATTGTCATCACACCGACGATGCAGCACATGTTAGTGGTCACTGTTATCAATACTATATCAGTCATAGTATTTGTTTAAACATAACATGGGCGGAGAGATATGTATAAAAATTGAAAAGGTGTTCCGGGTTATGTTAGAGCGTGCTCTGCTCCAAACTGCGCACTAGCGCGCGTTCATTATGTACACAAACCATGTACGGACAGTATATTCATGTTTCACGCATTTAACGATAAAATTGCTTCAAACTGCCATTTCCAAACAATAGCATATTCATTTAAAACTCAAAGTCAACATCGGCTCATCATCTTTTATTGGAATAAGTGACAGATACCAGAAGAGAACATACAAACTCTAGAATTGTTTCTAGCCTGAAAAAAAGAAAGAGTACATTGTGTAAAACTGCTGTACAGGCAACTAGATCCTGACTGTAAAATCTCAAAACTTTCCATAGCATCCTCCCTACTTGCTGATCCTCCTTCCTAGTGTATTTTAGGAGATACTAATGAAATGCAGTCAGGGGAGTAATGGGGAAAAATGTCAATGTTTAGGATGAATAAATCACCCCAAGAGACCAAAGCTCTTTCTAATCTCTAATAACTGTTCGCCTCATTACCATTTAAATGTTTTTGCTTTTTGTGGAACCAGAAGACATTTGTCACAATGGTTACAAGTAATCAAATTCTGAATAAATGCATAAAACAACCGCACTTGATTTGTAAACCAAGAAAATTGAAGGATTCAATGGAAGACTTGAGATTTCACTCATCAGAGACCACATTCTTTTTCATATGCACAGTAGCCAACTGCCACATTTCACAGTACCAGGATATGTGTTTGACAATAAAGCCAATTAGTTATGTGATAGCATGAATTTGCCATCTCACGGCCAATGATGGAGTTTAGTCAATGCAGTTGTGAGTGGCTACATGTTAGCTGCACACACACACACACACACACACACAAAGGCTTTCACTTTAAGTAAATAGATCTGGGCATAATCCCAAGCAGGCTGTCTGATTCTGCCAGCTCATGTAAATAATCTTTAACATTATGAAGTTATAGCGAGCATCCTCCCCTGTTTTAGGGCTGAAACAGATTGGCCATAACACAATGTGGTCAAACTCATCTGAATGACTGTGGTTTACAAAAATGTGTAATGAGACTGTTGGCTACTGCGCTGTTATGTCTTTGTCTTGAAATGTGGCCTGAAAGCCCCTTCACAAAGGAGGGTGTGTTCACGCAATGGCTGCCAGGTAGTCTTTCACCTCCGCTGGGGTGAGTCTTTTGAAGCCAGCCTCGTTGCAGATCCCCACCTCAATGTTCTCCTCTGTCATCTGACCCTCAAAACTCTCCTGAAACACAAAGATGGGGGAGTGTTAATAACCGATAATAAAAGGAAGATAGATTCCATACCATATGTATCTTTATAACAAACAACATACCTTCAGTGTCAGGATGGCTGTGTGGATGGCATCTTCCAATTCCAGATCATTGTTATACCTGGAGAACAAAAGCAAAGTGGTCATCTAGCAATCTGTGTGGAGTGCATCAAAGAGAAGCACTGCAAGAGAGCCCAACCTACCAAACACCTCAACTGTGTGCATTCATGATGCACTGTATGGTATCATTTGAACTTCTCAAACAATGTTCCAGGATTAACAATGTTCGATCATTAACGTACAGAGCCTAGCTGTAGGCGATTCAACACTGAATGTCAAATACAACAAGTACCACGCTCAGTCCATAGATCAAAATCCACATCTCTACACTTGCTGTCCGTAACATAATGTTAGTCTGTTCATTGTACAAAAAATGGTTTATGTGTGAAATATTACCTTTTTTCAAGGAATGTTTTTCCATTGACGTAGTTCTTTCCCATGGCTGTGGCTTTCCATGCAAAATATGCACCCTACGAGTCAGAAACAGGAGAATAAAAATCCAGCAAGAAGTTACAGAGTCTTTACATCAGAATCACTGCAGACTGAGAGTCACCGGAATAAGAGTTGAGCACTTTTCAAAAAGACAGGATGTGGAACTAAATCCAATACTTTCAGAAAGGGTATAGCGGGGAGAGGGTACTGGCACCACACTGACACAGAAAAAGACAAATATTGTTTTTTAGCATGTTAGTAATACAACATACAGAGGGGTCTGACTGGAACAGGTAGGGGTGGTCTTCATCCCATCCAGCTATGAGCAATGAAACGCCAAATGGACGCACTCCACTGGAAGAGAAAAACAAGACACATTAAACCTAAAAATTCTGACTCAATACATCTTACCTCTGAAATATGAAAGGTGATGTGTCTATAAGCCGTTTGTGTGTGTATTAGTGCATCTTTATGTATACCCACCCAGACTGTGTGTACTCCTGCATTACAGAGGCCACTCTCTGGACAAGCTGGCCTGTGGGGATTGGCTCCTGGTAAACCAGGAAGTACTGTTGTGCCAATTTCCGGGCTCGTCGCACTAAAACCCTGCAGAAGACGACACAACTCATTCATTTATCTGTGTATGTGGGGTTCAGAAGTCGTACTAACTCTAGTGGCGTCTTCTAGATTTCGCATATACAGGGAAAGAATCCCCACCTGTAGTCGGGCCCCATGCCGCTGTAGACCATGCCTATGTGTTTAGTGATGGGCTCCACTTTGTGGACACTCTGCTCATCATACAGAATGGACTTTTGTTTCTTCTCTGTTGCCAGGACAACTCCATTGGAAGCTAAAAATCACAGACAATATCACGATTAGTTTCATCACAAATCCTAACTGATGATCTCTTTGGTCTAGATAAAAAGCACATCCTTCAATATTATGAAAAAAAAACTCCAGACAGAAAGAAAACGAAAAACTATATGTGCATAGTATTACTTTTACATGCTGTATCAGATTTACCACACCATTTTTTGTTTGTTTTCTAAGGTTTAAAAATTAAAACATGTATTGTGAACCACTGCCACATTTAGCCTGAAGTCACACTGCCCTCTGCACTTACTGTATGCCACAACAAAGTAAGGAGAAATTACTCTTAAGGAGTGGCAATACAATAGAAACTGTTTACATCCAATCCATGTGTGTCAGTGTTTACCCTTTACCAATGAATGCAATGTAAGATTGTACACCTTTCCAGACAGACATGTCTTGTTGAATCCTCTGATAAAAATCAGACATCAAATGCATGTGGTATCTATATCTATAAACATTTCACTTCTTTTATCAACAATACAATATTTATAACAGGCCCGTGGACAACTTTTGCTCCAAAACCCAAAGTTCCAAATGCTCCACACCTTTGATGCCAACTGATGGTGCTCCGGCTGCTACAGCTGCCAGGGCATATTCAATCTGGACCAGTTTACCCGAAGGGCTGCAGGAGGAAACACACGATGCTGCATTACTATGCTGTGAAGAAACCTAAACTAAACTATATGCAGATACATCTAACGTTACTGTAGTTTGAAATTCAGATGTAGCGTATAACGATTAACAAAGACGAAACTGAAAGCAAAAGCTAAAACAACTGACTCATTTGAGCTAACTTAGCTAAGCTAGTCTTTAGAAAATTAGCGTGTAAAACTGACCTCTTCCAGTCTATTTAGTAAGAGGCCCACAAATAAAACAACTTGAAGATTTTTTAAATTATCAATATCACAAGCAAAGTGACGGTTTAATTTAAAAACATGTTAACCGACATGCTAACAGTTAACGTTAGCCGATTCATTACTACCCGGCAATGACAGTGCATCAACTCCAACGGCTCTCAAAACCTTCTTTCCTTATCTAAATGGAAAACCGTGCATAAGCTTTATCAAACTGTTATTCAAAAACAACCTCAACAGGCTGAAAGTTCAGAGGCCCTTTTCAAATTTCAAGACAATTTTACAAAGTTTACCTAAATGTGGTGAGGGAGAAACTGTAGCCTCGTTCCGCCATCTTGTTCTTCTTCTTCTACTCTGTGTTGATTGGAGAGTTGCTAATCCACTTGAGGGTGTATACTGCCACCTATAAAGACTTGCATTAAACTTCTACCTTGAGTGTCATAGGACCTACAAACCTAACGATATTGATATATAGTAAAGATAGAATATAAAGAATTCGAAAAGCAAGTCTGTGGAATAAACATATCAGTAAAAAAGTAAAATCTCTCCCTCTAGCTTTTCTGTGTCTCCCGAAATTGAAATTACACACGGATAAAAAATAAACAGTTATAGACCTGAAGAAACATATGTTAAAAAACATGCTACTCTTTTAACTCTAATGATACTTCATTTTGAATGATCAATTATGTCGAACCAATGCTAGACTGGTAATCTGGTGGTACAATAAGAGAGGAATTAAAAATCAATGTGGGTCTTTTTGTACGCGCCCCATCAACTTTATCATTTTGAAATGAAAGAATACAAAAGATATTTAAAAGACAATGACATATGTATTTTCTTTTCTAAAACATATACCAGAAATACCTTTACATCCTTAAAACACATTATAAGATAGAAATAAATATGTTCCAATTGAATGTCACTCTACAATCAAGCAAGATCTTTGAAAAACACAATAACTTAGAGTAAAAACTACATTTACACCAGACTTTCGTGACAAAGTATGTGAATTCACAGAGTTGTTTGGAGAATTAACTTGGAAAGCCTCATCATGTTTTGTTAGATTTATCTGAACTCACTAAAGAATGCAGTTTAGAAAGTTG
Organism: Enoplosus armatus; assembly: GCF_043641665.1. Classification (NCBI taxonomy): domain Eukaryota; kingdom Metazoa; phylum Chordata; class Actinopteri; order Centrarchiformes; family Enoplosidae; genus Enoplosus; species Enoplosus armatus. The sequence goes on along the minus strand of NC_092188.1, from coordinate 18,910,292 downwards.
ACCGCTAGGGTGTAGTAAGGCGCCTTATTTCGTCTTGTCCGCCAGAAATTAAACAGAAGAAGAAGTATAGTTTGTTGTCGCTGTTTGATGACGTACTGAGTCTCGGTGACCGTGAGCTGTTTGACATGTTGGAAGGAAAGGAAGCGTGCTGAAAACAAAAACATGAATTTAGGCGCTTTAGTGCACAGCCTCAGATGCTCTTTGCTACGCATTGAAAGCAGACTTCTGCAGGCGACGGGACTAGACAGACACCTGGGTGAGTTTACCGACCGGAGCTCGGGACGGAAGCTAACGTTACTGCTAATCACGGTAACAAGCTCTGTCCCTGACAAACACACACACACACACACACACACACTCTCTCTCTCTCTCTCTCTCTCTCTCTCTCTCTCTCTCTCTCTCTCTCTCCTTTCAATTTGATTTCATCCCAAGTGTAGACTCGCTATCGTTGCCTACCATCTGTCTTTGTCATCTTGCCTCAGCTGTCTCTCTACATGTACATCCTTTTTTCTGGCCTTACTGAACTGATTGACTTGGGTTGCAGTAATAAGATGGTAACCATGTTTTTCCTGTGTGCAGCTCCAGCGCTGGCAGTGAATGGCCCCAGCATCCTGCCTCAGCTTGACAAGGAGGATGAGCTGGAGGAGCAGCAGAGCCCAGAGCAGCCCCCTGGCCTCCTAGACAGCATCCTGTGGATGGCAGTACCCAAAAAGAGGCGCACTATAGAGGTCAACCGCACCAGGAGGAGAGCTGACAGCAAACTCCTAAAAGTCAAGGTACACTGACTAGGGCCTATCTGTACTGCTTGATTGGGATGGACTAGCAAAGCTTTGGAGATATCAGCTGTAACACACCCCTGTACATTTAAGTTTAATGGAATTTGGTGTGTGGCATGAACATATTTAAAAATTACAATTGCAAACAGAAATATCTATTTGAAAATATAATCAAATCTTTACTCAGATAAAAGTTGGATAGACACACTAACAGTTTACCCAGTTTAACCGGATGTTATGTTTAGGATCCCTGGTTGTTCAATGTGACTGAGGCACATTTACATCTTATTCAATTCATGTTCAATACAGAGAATTACTAATTTAATAATCATGATCCACTTAATGAGTACCTAGAACTCAGATCTTTTCAGAAAAATGGTATCAGTATACCTCTAATCAATCACAATTATCCGCACACTTTGTTGTTAGCAGTTTAATTGAGAGCTACTTTGAACTAAAGTTGCTTTATGCTTTTCTCAGCATACAAGGAACAAACTGGGGCACAAATCTCTTAGAATCACCAATGATCTTTCTTCAGTGTACAAGCCTGATTGATATCATTTTAAAGCAATATCTGACACTAGTCATTTTCAGTAACAACAGAACTGCTTGCACCAGGTTGGCTGATATTACAGGTTGATACTAGCTGATCACACCTATATCAGCATTGATGTATATGTTGGCCAATAACTAACAAGAAACTGCAGTCCAGGAAATGCCAAATATATGTCAGAAGTCATTTAGAAACAGTGTTGCCATTACATTGTTCTCACAGTCTCCACTTTCTGTGTCTTTCTCTGTCTCCCTCTCTCAGACCAACATCGAGCCATGTCCAGAGTGTGGCCACTTGAAGCAGAAACACATCATGTGTGGCTTCTGTTATGCTAAGGTGTGCAAGGAGACTGGTCTGATTCGTCAACAGATTAAAGGAATGGAGGGCGGCCCACTGAGGGCCCCGACTGTGGAGACTGTGGTCCTGTATGAGGGTGAGACTCCGAGCCAGCAGGACAAAGACAAGAGGATTGTGGAGAGAGCCAGGAAGAGGCCTGCCTGGTTCAGCTACTGATGCTGAGATATTAAGTGTCTGGTCAGATACACTCTGATGGCATATTTTGTCCAGTCTGTTGTTCACTAAATCAAAGAGGTTGATGACCAGGAGCCTTGGTAAATACTGACACATCAGACATAAGTTTATCTCTGTGAACATACTGTACTATAACATTCATGTGTGGGTATAAAAAAGATGTAGGGCTCACATAACCACAAGGTCTTTGGAGTTGTTGGTCTTTTCTTGTCATTGTTTGCAGACTTGACGCCAAGTCTATCATATTTTCGACTGAGAAATTTGCTGTATAATATTTGAATGTTTGACAATAAATTACTTGAAAAAAGATAATCTTGTGCTATTTTGTTCTTTTAAAAAAATGAATGTAATCTTATTTCTTAAGATTTCAAACACTGAATAAGAAAGCTGCAACTAATACATAACAAATGATGACCTATGTACATGAATACTAGTGGCACGATAATCATGCTCATAACTCTCTACATTATGAAGAAATTAGGTGCCAATTCGGTATAAATAAAAAATACCTTCAGCTCAGAAGCTTCATCAGGACAAGCCAATCTACTAACCAAGCCTCCATTATCTGATATAGAAAAACTTGTGTCCAAAGACAGCTCAAGTATAGGTTCTGTATCAGAGCTATACAATTTGTTACTATTCAATTCAACTGAAAATTCAGATTATAAAAGAAATGCATGGAGGGAAGACTTAAAAATGGATATACCATCAGAGGACTGGGAAAGAGTGTATACCAAAGCTCACACTCAATCAATCAGTACACGATTTAGACTGTTGCAACATAAATGGCTTATGAGAACATATATTATCCCAGTTATTTTGAGTAAATATACTCTGGATTTGTGTATAAAATGTAATGAGGAGAAAGGGACGCTATTTCACTGTGTATGGCAATGTAATAAGGTAAAAGCTTTTTGGGAGGAGGTTAGTAAAGCAATAGAAAAAATGATCTCAAAGCATATCCCAAGGAATCCTGCTCTCTATATATTAGGAATCTGTCCAAAGAACTCCAAATTCACCAAAAGTGAACAAATAATGATTGATGTGTGTCTTCTACATGCTAAAAGATCAATTGCACTGTTTTGGAAAAAGACCAATGTGCCAAAGGTGACATATATACAAAAAGGGAGGCAGGATTTCTTTGAGAAAATATGGGGGCCATTTGAGGCGTTCGTGAAATCTGTAGATTTGGATGTCGAGGACGTGGGGATGATTTGTGATGTAAACCTCGTGATTCAGTAGAATAAGTTTTAACTAAGTGAGTGATGAGATGCCCTTGACTGTATTGCACTTTTGAGATGTATACATAGTCTTCTGAGAGATATATTTTTTCTTTCTTCATTACTGATTTTCTTTTTGTTGTGGTTTTTGTTTGTTTATCACACATGTCTCAAAAAGTGTGCTGTTTGTTGAAGCACATATTTATATGGTTGTGACAATTGTATGCATACATGTGTATAAATGAAAAAGTTTAATAAATATATTGTTAAAAAAAACAAAACTCTCTACATTAAATGACTTGGCTGTTGAATTGCCTAATCGAGATGGAAAACTAATTGCCGCTTCTGAACACGATGAGACGCCTGTGTTTGTTTGTGGACGTACGTTTGTGTTGCCACAGCAACGTCTGTTAGTCAGGATTCAGCATCAAACTGGAGTCATGTAATACTGGCTCTTGTGTTGCTGGAACAGGCTGTTTTTGCTGGGACGAGTCCAGCATACCTTCCACTGCCTCTGATTCAGTTTCACTCTCACGGTTTGATGAAACTGGGGTTGCCAATGTCCCTGCGACAGCAAGAGTAGTCAGGGTTTAAAGCGATATTCTGTCAAAGAGCTTCACTGACAAACAATTCACTTGTGGAGGTACAACTGTTGTTCGAGAAAGTGGTAAAACGCCACAGTAATGTAGTGTGGAAGAATGTTTCCTCCAATCAAATGACGTTGTAACTAGTTTCACACACAGACATCTAGATAGCAATCTTTTGCATTGTGCTGCAGCTCTAATCCTGCTGTGTTTCTCTGTCCTGGTGAGCATTTAGTGTGAATCCAGCATGGTCTTTTACTTGCCTCCCAACCTTTTTTCACATCTATTCATCATAGCTGAAATAAAAGCTCTGTTGAGCTCAGGGCTCTGTCATTGTCCACTCTTCGTCTCCATCACTCCCTGATTATCCCACATCAGGTAACAGAGAGGCAAACCATCCACGGGTCAAATGCACAGTGCAGATGGTGACAGAGGATTTCTCTAAAAAATGAGTCCATCACAAATGTTACGTTTGCAGTCTTTAACATGATTTTTTTTGCTCAGGAACTGATGCAGCTCTGGATTAATGAGCTGGATTCTGACTGTCAGTCAGTGATCTGATCGCATTCAGCTGTTTCCTTCCTGTGACATGTGGCCTGTGTGAGAGACATCTGAGGAGTGGGAGGATATTCTCTTTGACCTGATGTGTTGAACTCTGGATCCACCTCATTCAAACAGATTAGACATTTCATATTTCTGTCAACACACACACGGATGTAAACACGTAGGTCTCCACAAACCTATACTCACATGCACATGATTAAATCCAAAACATAATACAAAGAAAGTAACCAAAGGTACACCAAGTTGCACTCCATTTTGCACAAGTTAATATTGTTTGATTACTTCTCTTTTTATCTACAGGTACATGATGCAACACAAATAACGTTCAATAAATTAAATTAGAGGGGGTTTGCATTCAACTTTCATCTGGATTCACATGGTTGACTCACGTCATGGAAAGAGCTGAAGCTCGTTTTCAAATGAAAACCAACCTTCAGGATGCCTGAAGTGAGGACATTCACTACAAAGTGATGCAGAGGAGTAAAAATAGAAACAAGACTGGATATTTAAGACATTGCCCAACACACACACACACACACATCTCAGACTGCTTGGTACACACATTGATGATAACACGTGATTTGATCGCTCGTTGTATCTGTCACCCTTGACTTTTATGCCAGTCAAGTCAGACACAGAGTCAAAGAGGACATTTGTCTTGGCACAGTTCTGGCTTTTCACATAGACATCACTGACATTCACACCCTCGACACACTCACACCATGCACTGTGTGAGCAGAGGAGGCTGCTACCTGGTGAACTCCTACTGTGATCTTCAGGAGGACAACCAGTGGAGGAAGGAGAGCTACCAGGCATGTTGGCTGAGCCTGGTCCTTGAAACGAGACCACAATACAAGTAGGTCGTTCTCCTCCTGGTTAGAAATTCTGCTTTAGTCTAGTTTCCTACGTTCTGTATGAATCACTGCAACACATGCACTGTCTGTCTCTACTGTGTTCTCTCTATTATGTTAATGTAAACTATAAAAAGTATTCATAGGTTTGTATGGTGTTTAGTGCTCAGTATGGTGTTGTGACAAGCAGCAGGGTAAAGGACAAAGGAACAGCCCATGTGCTCACTGTGTTTTCACTGTAAACACATGGCATGGTCATACTCTATTCTGACTTAGAGGGTAAAATCCACAGTGGTACACAAACAACTTGGGTTTTAGAGGCTTAAAACTGCTGCTGCACTGCCCAAGTTGCACTTCATGACCTCAGAGATGTCACTGCAGGTGTGTTGTCTGTGACTGCTAAAGGAAAACACCTGTAATACGTAATGTGGTGTGGTCAAAAAGGCAACCAGCTTCAAAGTTTCAACTAACCAAGAGCAGTGAAGCAGCAGTTTACTTCCTGAGTAATTCAGTGTGGATTTACCCTAAAGTCTATAAGCTATTTGAAAGAATTTGAAATAGATATGTGTGTTACAGAGAGCAGATTAAAAGTCCTTTATCTGGTGTGTGCAATGTGTTCCAGGCTGACGCTCTCAGAGACAGACAGCAGTCGTAGAGAGAGTTACAAGCAGCAACAGGTGGTGCACTTCATGGTCGAGAGGAGTCCCAGCCAGACGCTGAGGCTGGGCAGCAACAGCAGAGCCATGACGGAGCACCAGCTACCCTTCTTCAACACCAGCCGGGACCTGCGTCGCGCCACAGCCACCTTTGGGTACACCGAACAACAGCCAGTCATACTGAGGAAGGGTGGAGTGGATGAGCAGGAAGCGACCACCTTAACTCAGGACCTCAGCAAGCCAGTCAGAGAGAACTTCAGAGCCTCGAGCCTGATGTCCTCACCAAGGGATATCTCTCATCGGGTGCAGAGGAGAGAGTGAAGCTAGGAGGGTACATTTTAAAATATAACATGGCTGTTGTTATTGTAATTTATATACTGGTATTAGTCAATTAAAATGTACTTCTAAATAGTATAAACAATCTGAACAGAGACTTTTGAAAGAAAGATTGCCTCACGATGATGTGCCTCATGAGTATTGTTTTTATGTATGACAAACTCTAACTAACTTGATAGTTCGCTGGATTTCTTTCCTCCTGATTAAAAGATTAAATTATTATCTTTAAAAATGTGAAATAATGTTGAATTGATGAATTTGTAAATTACGTGCTCTACTAATATGTAATAGTATATCATTATATTGGAGCTATCAACACATTCTGACACATACTCTTTTGGATGATTGTACACGATGTTCAAGGAGAAATGTTGAAATGAAAATACAACAAATAATGTGTTATGTTGAGGTTGGGACTTTTGTAATGTGTCAGTTGTTTCCATCTATTCCTGTTGCATACTGTTTTTTATGTATGCATTATGAGCTTCCACATAGCTATTGTACTAAATAATAATTCTTCCGTATGGAAATCCAGCACCCCCTTGTGGTAAGTCAACAACATTGTAAAGGGACCAACAGTGAGCTGACATTGTACTTTGGTAAATAGAGCAGTACTTTTGAGATTGTAAGGAGAAAACAAGAACAGGAAATGAAGGTCCTTAAACCAAAGATTTATTAGGAGGATTTCACAGAGTGGTTAGAGTCAGCACATCAGAAAGTACGGCATTATATCCAGCACTTCGTCGCAGAGTTATGGTCAAAACAAAAACATAACAGTGTGGAGAGGCTTGGTAAGCTTGCAAAGTGCTACAGCGTTAGTTAATCCTTTCATTACAGGGGTGTAGTGTGACGTAAAAGGGTGCTGTTTGACTAGTTTGTTGCAGTACTGAGCACTACTTTCAGCTCTGTTCCCTTATTTAGATTCACATGCACCTTCAGTGTCCTGTCTCCCTGATAGTTAAAAAGCTCCCACAAACCTGCATTGAAGACTGGACATTTTAAACCAGTGATTAGAAACAGACTCTGTTTGTGTAAGAGAGGTGTCATAGATGGAAGGAAAGCCAGAGTTCTGGGCAGAAGTGTTGGTAAAAACAAATTGGTAAAACCTGTAAAGTCTTACAGGTATCATAATAAATATCTCCCACAATAGTCCATCCACATATTATTGCATGGTATCAACACACTCCACAGAAAGGCCTCAATGACTTTTCCATCAAAATATAGTTGGAAAAATATTTCTGACTATTTCTATTTCGAATTTTTTTCCTGAAGGTGTGTGCATTATCACATCACAGTTATTGGGAGCCCTAAATTTATATCCAAGATGGAGGAACAACAATTTCACAACATACAGTATGTACCAAGCAGTAATTCATGGCACTCAGAGAATGTGACTTAAATTGACACACATGTACAGACAATATTTTCTAAGGGCCTAAATGTAAAAAAAATACATCTCTATGTATTTAATATCAGTTGTGTATCCAAAATGGATATCACCTGAATGAGCCATGTGCATATTTTTTTATCATTATACATTTTCAAATAGTTAATTTAGAGCTAATGGGTCTTAATTGGGGATTCTGAAATTATGGCAATATTGTATTTCTTCATGCTCAAAACCTGACAAAATATCCCTTCTTTTCAAACCTCTGAGATGAAGGGATATCAGATGTTGAACATGACGTTGTTGAGGTTACCTCTCGTGTGTTTCCATAACATCCCTATCAAGTACAGATAACTACACAGAGTGAAAAGCACATGCATTTTCCATTCCTGATCCATATACTTACAACATTCTTCAAAGTCACATGAAAAACACTGGTGCGCGTTTGTGTTTTGTCACTTTGTGTGAGACTGGATTTTCCCTCCTAATATGGCTTCTTCGGCTCTCTTGTGTTTCTGGACAGTGACCTGCAGCTGCCAGTACTTGAGGTACACCCACATGAGGCTTCCGTTCTTCCTCTTGTCCATGTTTAGCAGGTCCGCACAGTACTTATCTCTCTTGAAAATATCCTTCAGATCGGACTCTAGATCCAGTTCTTCCCCGATGGGTTCTTTGACAACCTTTAGCAGCATGTTCTTCTCCATCTCCAGCCGTTGATCTCGCGGTTGGATGAGGGAACAGTAGGCATTCTGGCGCTCCACAAGCTGACCCTCTAGCTCCTTCAGAGTGGCGGTGGCTCGCCGGTACCAGTTGTTCTCTCGTTCCAGGGCTTGATGCAGCACAGCCCCTGCAGTGCCGGACTTTACCATCCTTTGCTTCTCTTCCTCCAAGGCCTCGCGCTCCTTGTAAGGGAGAAGACAGTTATTTCTGGGTTATGCAGGAGAGGCTACAGGTTAGACGGGAAACATGCACAATAGCAGAAATGGAGGGCTAGTCAAAGTGGGAGCAAGACAAGGAAAACTGTCAGAAGGAGAGGCAGAAGAGAGGTGTGTAAGGAGAGAGAAAAGAAAACATGCATGAAGAGGGAAGACATTTTTTCTGCTCAGTGGCTTCATAAGCCCTTAAAAGCCCTTGAGCAGCCTCGATGCAGACCATAGGAGGCGACAGAGAGGGTTACGTCTTTACCTGCTGTAACTGTTTCCGTTCTTCCATCAGCTGCTGGCTCTGTGAGACCAGGGCCTGCTTGTAGCCTTTAACCCTCTGTCTCTCCTTCTCCAGCTCCAGCTCCAGTGTAGCCGCTGCCCTGCGCCTCTCTGTCAGTGTCTCCCGGTAGCATGCCTCCATCTCGCTTTTTATCGTGGACACATCCTTGTCATACTGGGATTTGATCTTATGGATCTCCCTCTGAGACTCCTTGGTCCAGATCCAACCTGAAGGCACGGTGGGAGAAAAGACACAGGATTGAAGAGATATTTAACTCTAAATATATATTTAACTTTAACTGTCATGATCTTAAAGCACTGTTTTCCTCAAACAACTGAATTTCTTGAAGCCCAGAACAGTATCTGCCTGTCTCACAATTTTGAGAGAGTTAACATGATAATGGCAGCACCTAGAAACAAAAATGAGCATGCATTTGAAAGAGAGACAGAAGACAAATAAAAACTCACTCTAGTCCACTTTGGATTGGATACAGACCTGTCTTTTGTAAACTTGATGCCTTTGTATTCACTCAGTTAAAACCATTTTTTAGACTGCATTTACTGAAAAGTTTTAGACAAGTTAATTATTAAGCATTAGACAGATATTACCAAAACAATCTTGAATATTAAAATATTTCATTTACTGCACAGGAGGTGGTATTTAATCCTTGGCCTGGTGTTGTTCCAGGTGCTGGGTATGATAACCACTACATTTCTACAAATCTCATTTGTCATTGTTAAGAAAAACAGTCGGTCCTAGACAGGGAAGATGTACATGTGTATTGTACATTTAAACAAGTGTCTATATTTCCCCAGAGAGTTAGCTACTAATATGGCAAATTAAAGAAAAAACCTAAGATAAATAGTGGATCTCACACAAACTCAACTTGCTTTGCACATAAGATTTCATCAGAATCAGAATCAGAAATACTTCATTGATCCCTGGGGGAAATTATACTAAACTATATAGTTATATAAACTATACATTCAATAGCCCACATGTTCTCCTCTGTCTGTTACCTCATCCACAAACACATCTCCTTGTGTAACTCACGAAATGCAGCCAGTCCCAGCATAGGGACCAGCAGGGCATAGTTCCATTGGTTCCCATCACCAGCCCCCGCCCCCCTTCCTCTGGGGTCTGGCTGGATGTTCCATCTAGGGGGGTCATTCAAGTTGTTCATGGAAACTGCTGTCACACACACACACACACACACACACACAGGGCAGACCAAAACATCAGTGATAACGGAGTCCTTTAAATATAATATACGATAAATGTTCAAATATAGCAGCACAAACTGAAGGACGCACCTGAAGTAACGCAAGTCTTTCTTATTGGCTGCCAGTAGCAACAGTAAATGTTAGCAGCAGTTAATTGCCAAGTTTCTTGTTTCAATACACAATGAAGGTCCGAGGGCCCATTGATTTTGTAGCTTAGTAGAATGAAACGGCTTTAGATTCACTAATAAGCTATTTAAAAACATTAACACGCCTGGACCGTATGTGTGGCATTGGTAAAATGGTGTTGCAAATAAGCACAAGTTGAAAGTACGTTAGCAATTAGCTTGGTAGCATTTACCAAAACACTGCGACAGGCAACAAAAGCAATACCAGTCTGACATGATTTGGGGGTTTGACAGCCCAGCTAACCACAAACAAGGCTAGCTATGAGCTAACATGCTAGCTAACATTTTAGGTTTCTGGCGCAAGCTCGCTAGAGTATTTCATTCAAACATAACACGGGGCATAATAGCTTTGTAATCCCGACAACAAGTAAGTGTAAGTCTATTAAATATATGGTGCTGTGTCTCACCTTGAATAAAAAGTCTAGGTCACTTATACATTTGTTCCTGCACATCCAGGTTATACAATTTTTACGCTTTAGCAGTCCATCTATACCGACGGGGGGTAGTTCTTAGGAATTTGCTTATATAAAAGTCCCATTAGGTGTTTACATTAAAGTATTTGTGTATTCATTTGGATTTAGTGGCGTTAATAAAACAGTTTTCTGTACTGTTAAAACACGTCAATTGATTCTTTTAGAGGATAACCGTTAGGTGTAACATAAGTGATACCCCCGTTTTCGGAGAGTGGTTTGGTCCAGTGCAACAGAATATCTGAACGTCCGCCGTGCCTCAGAATCGGTCCTTCATCTGACAACATGGCGAGTGTTCGAGCTGCGTCCCGTCTCCTCTCCAAGAGGGTGCTGTCACAAACAAAAGCAGTGAGTAGTAATATTTGGATATTAAATCTTTCACATATGTATATGTGCTCTATTTATGTCTGCTTGTTGTTTTTCTAACGCTGAAAGGAAGAACTCTGCTGCTCCTTCAGCTTTCGTAACCGGCAGATTCTGACTTGCGTAACCTGTGTTATGTAGCTTAGGGTGTTTCAATGTGACACCATGAAGAAAAGCTATTTTGCGAGTCCAATAAAATGTTATATCTAGCTATACCATCTCTATTGTTTCACATTATACAGAGAAAGTAATGTTTTCATTTAACTGTCAACATAATTGTGGTATTCCAACGTGTTTAATAATAGTTACTTCCGTTGCCCTTGTGGAAAACAGTTTTAGCTACTCTAGGTTAGCCAGCTAGCAAAATGATCAAGGATACAATGCAAATATATTTAAAAGCAACTTTAGATTAAAGTGATCTTGTAATGACAGGTCATTAAAAATGACAATCAACCACAAAGTGATAAATGATTACGGATATTAATGCTTTATTGTGGATAGTTATGGAAGTGTTATGAGGAATATACATTTAATGCTGCCTTCAATATGTGAGTAAACATAGCAGTATATGCTCATTAGCAGAGTATATTTTCTATAGTTAAGTAGCTATCAGTATGGTAAATGTTATCCATTTTAGCAACTGTGCCGGTTGTGTTTGCTTTTTCCACTGATATCATTTTTTAAAATCATTTTCTGCCAGGTCCCTGCTGCTGCAGTTCAGGGTTCCAGGAACTTTCACTTCTCCATCTATGGCAAGAAGAACAATGCCAAAGTATCAGATGATGTGAGTTATATTTGCTCCTTTACGTAGATCAGCATTTGATATGGTTATTAGTAAGGATGCATGGTAGGTTACATTACTGTACATAGGTATAAATGTGAGTTCGTGCATACTAATTTTGTTCATTGCAGCTTTCATTTAAGTTTTACAGTAACCTCTCTCCTTCTTTGTTTTCAGATCTCCACTCAGTACCCAGTTGTGGATCATGAGTTTGATGCTGTGGTGGTAGGAGCTGGAGGAGCAGGACTTAGGGCAGCTTTTGGCCTGTCAGAGGCTGGCTTCAACACAGCCTGCATCACCAAGCTCTTCCCCACCAGGTCTCACACCGTTGCTGCACAGGTATAACAACACATTTTATATGTTCATTGTGGATATATATTTGTATGGGTTTTTTTCTGTAGAATTTCATCAGGCTCAAATCCTTTTTGCATTCATTAGACTGGGATTTAACACACTCACAATACAGATATGTTATGCAAATCCAAAGCTTCAAATAAATATAATCAACAGTAGCGTTGTCTCTCTTTATATTTATTGAGTTGTTGAATATTAACCCGGTTCACAGGGTGGGATCAATGCAGCTCTGGGGAACATGGAGGAGGATGACTGGAGGTGGCATTTCTACGACACAGTGAAGGGATCTGATTGGCTGGGAGACCAGGACGCTATCCACTACATGACAGAGCAGGCTCCTGCAGCCGTAGTGGAGGTAAGGTCTCACACACGCAGATGCACATCAGTGGTTATGTTAGCTGACAATACTGGCTTTAGAATATGCAACATACAATACAAAAAAAATTGCCCCGTTGATCCAATTTAGATTAGACCTCAAACCCTAAAATAATAATAAAAATTGTGAGTACATTTTCACAAATGATCCTCCAGAAAGTATGGTGTAATGTCATTGTGTTATTTAATTTAACTTAACACAATGTAGTTGTATAAGTGTGTGTGTGTGTGTGTGTGTGTGTGTGTGTGTGTGTGTGTAAAGAAAAAAAAAAAGGAAAATAATTACATATACCACATTTTGGTGGTGTTCTTTTTAATGCATGATTTTTCATTTTTGTGTCACACCATCAAAATGGCTTTTTCCATTTACATGTTTGACACAACAGCAAATCTGGACCTCATGTTGCTGTGCCTTTTTCCCAGCTGGAGAACTTTGGCATGCCATTCAGCCGCACTGACGATGGGAAGATCTACCAGAGGGCCTTTGGAGGTCAGAGTCTAAAGTATGGAAAAGGAGGCCAGGCTCACCGCTGCTGCTGTGTAGCAGACAGGACAGGACATTCACTGCTGCATACGCTTTATGGACGCGTAAGTCCACCCACTTGTTCTCCGTCTTTTGTCTGACTCAGTCCATACATAAAGAAACAATTTAACCACATTTCACTGCCCCTTTATCTTCTTTTCAGTCGCTTCGTTATGACACCAGTTACTTTGTGGAGTACTTTGCCCTGGACTTGCTGATGGAAAATGGAGAGTGTAAGGGAGTGATTGCCCTCTGCATGGAGGACGGATCTATTCACCGCTTCAGAGCCCAGAACACTGTCATTGCTACTGGGTAGGTATCCCACAAAAATAGATGCTTTGTCTTTATTTAGAACTCTTGTTACATACCATAGTTTGAGAGTTGAAATGAGGCACAATCATTTCTACTGTGCATGTGTCACCAAAAGGGTAGGAAAGTTTATAAAGGAGTTATATCTTTCCTTCCAGGGGTTATGGAAGAACCTATTTCAGCTGCACATCTGCCCACACTAGCACAGGAGATGGAAATGCAATGGTGACCAGAGCTGGCCTGCCCTGCCAGGACTTGGAGTTTGTACAGTTCCATCCCACTGGTGAGAAAAAGAAGCATATTAACTTATTAGACCCAAGTCATAAAATAGTTTTACTACTGAAGCGTTAAAGCAACAAAGAAAAACCTTGTCTTGTTTGGAAGGACAGTCGCTTGAAAGTTCCACAGCAGATACATGCATAATTAACACATGTCTGGATTCCTTACAGTAATTTCAAATTGTAAAGGTACTCGACCAACGACCATTCCATTATTTTATTGTCTGGCCGTAATGGTGTGATAAGACACTGTGTAAAGTCTAGTGGTTAATGCCATTCTCTGTTCCTCTGTAAGTTTTAAGTTTACTACAGACAAATTAAGAGATGATGAGAGATTTTATCACTAATTATCTCTGGTGTGATGCTTAGGCGACTTGCTGGTCAAGTGTCTGGGAGAGATAAGGAACTATTTATTAATTTCCCTTTGTCTCAGTTACTATATGGGACTATATATGGCTTGTTTGCCCAGTCACTCAAATGTATACATCTGCAGTTCCAGGTTTTTTTAAATTGGGCTAGTGCATGAGTCTGTTCAGGCTTAGTTGTTTACATTGAGCTCCAATGATAGACCTCGCTTACATAAAGACAAGTGGTCATCTTATTTTTGTCCCCTGCTGGACATTCGACACCAAGCTCCTCAGTTGAGGAGAAGTAGCCCAGTTCCGTGGCCTGTAGGAGGTCACCAAAGACTGAGCCACTGTTCATTGAGTTAGAGTGCAGATTTTTCTTTGTAATGCACCAACTTTTAGTTGTTTATGTGTTAGGTACCACTAAAAGCTTTGACTGTGAAGACTTGAGTGTACCACCAGAATAAATATAGACTTTCTCATTAGCCAGCTGATAAGACGAGACTCTTGTGCTAATGAGAGTCTATATTTATTCTAGTGTTACAATGGCCAATGACAGCACAAAACTATAGAATAAAAATATTTGTTATTGTTGAACATAATAGAACAATAAGAATAGTAGCTTAACTTATGGGATTGTAAAAATGCCATCAGCATGTCAAGAGTTTTATATTAGTAAGAATTTGATACCAATGATTACTAATGTTCCTATTGAATGAATATTAGAACTAAAAAAGAACACAGTTGTGTGGATTTCTGGATTAAAATTGCAGTGTAAATCCCAAAGTAAATAGACTTCAGGATTTAGGATTTTATGTTGACAATGTTGACCATCTGTTTCATTGATGAGAATGTTTTACATCAATCATACAAAAATATTCTATGATGTATTTTCATTGCAACGAAAACTGCTATTTAATAGTTTACTATATTACCATTCTTGTACTTGTGTTATTCATTCATCAACATTTGGATCTAATAGCCTCAATGAAACCTTGTTGCAGAGCAGGTTACATGTTTAGTATATGTCACCATGGTAACCCAGAGGAATAATGTACCCCACTGTATCTCTTACAGTCAACCAAATGCAAGTCCCTTTTAACATATGAATCTTCACAGGTATCTACGGAGCCGGTTGTCTGATCACAGAGGGTTGCCGTGGTGAGGGAGGGATCCTGATCAACAGTGAGGGAGAGCGCTTCATGGAGCGCTACGCACCCAACGCCAAAGACCTGGCCTCCAGAGACGTGGTGTCCCGCTCCATGACCATAGAGATCAGAGAGGGCAGGTAAGGAACAAACTTTTAATGACCCACACACTTTCAAAACATCACTGTATTTTTTAGGTTTTTGGTCTTGAAGTAACGGAGTAAGCTGTTGCTCATCATTATTCCTGTCTGTCTTTATTCCTTCAGGGGTGTTGGTCCAGAGAAGGACCACGTGTACCTGCAGCTTCACCACCTGCCTCCCCAGCAGCTGGCCACAAGGCTGCCTGGTATCTCAGAGACGGCCATGATCTTTGCTGGAGTTGATGTCACTAAAGAGCCCATCCCTGTCCTGCCCACCGTTCATTACAATATGGGTGGAGTACCCACAAACTACAAGGGACAGGTAGGTAACGTGCACACAGTGGTATGCACACACTTCCTTCTCACTCTCTTTTAAGTACTTCACTGCGAGCATCCCTCCAGCAAAAGTCAAACACCTTTTAATATTTTCCCATCAGGCGATCACTCATACCGACGGAGCTGACAAGGTGGTTCCTGGACTGTACGCCTGCGGTGAGGCAGCATGTGCCAGTGTTCACGGTGCTAACCGGCTGGGCGCTAACTCTCTGCTGGACCTGGTGGTGTTCGGCAGAGCCTGCGCCCTCACCATTGCAGAGGAGCACAAACCTGGTGAGGACCTCTATTCATAAGTTGTATTAGAACACACAGTTTCTTAAGTTCTGCTTTGTTGTTTTTCATTGAAGACAGAGCATTACGTATGCGAAAGTGTCTGCATCAATCAAAACTGATAAATGACAGATTTCCTTTTCAAGATAGATGTGAAATGTCATATTTCCATTGCTGATTTAGGTGTAGAGAAAAGTCAGGTGTCTGAGAAATATGTGAGAAACATTAATTCTCCTTCTATTTTGATATCAAATAGCACCACTACTTTGTCAACATTATTATCCTTTACAGGCAGGATGATATCCGATATATCAGTGTTCCAGTACACATTGCCTGTTTGCTTCACTGCTGACTCTGGTGTGTTGTTTTCTCTTCAGGAGAGAAACTGTCCCCTCTGCAGCCCAGTGCAGGAGAGGAGTCTGTGGCCAACCTGGACAAGCTGAGGTTTGCCAACGGAAGCCTGAGAACCTCTGAGATCAGGCTCAATATGCAGAAGGTACACACACACTCAAACACTGTAACATTAGAAAAAAAGTATCAGGAAATGTGTTTGACAAAATTGTAGGTAGAGGTAATCAGTCATCACCAAAGCATGTACACATTAGATGCTGCAATGCAGTGGTAAGCAGTCTTTTACTACTGTTTTTAAATGATTTTGAGGTCCCTCACATTATCACCTTGCCTGTGTGGTTCTTACATTTCCTTCACCCGTGGAAACGTCTATAGACAAACCTAAATCATATGTCTCTTCCTGCCTTTCCTTACAGACTATGCAGGCCCATGCTGCAGTGTTTCGTACCGGCTCTGTTCTGAAGGAGGGATGCGACAAGATGGACGCCATTTACCAGACCATGGACGACATCAAGACCTTTGACAGAGGTGCTGCACCCCTTTGTGTGCCTGTTTGCAGTTTCCTCTGCCTCTTTCTGCAGAAAGTGTTACTTTGCGGCATGCTGTAAGTCATAAAATACACTAAGTCTCTTCCTTTTTTCCTCCTTCCTCTCCTCTCCTCCAGGCATTGTGTGGAACACAGACCTGGTGGAAACGTTGGAGCTGCAGAATCTGATGCTGAACGCCGTCCAGACCATCCACTCTGCTGAGCAGAGAAAGGAGAGCAGGGGAGCCCACGCCAGAGAGGACTTCAAGGTCTGTGTATATGTATATATATCTTTATCCATTGTTCTTGCAGTGTTTATTTTCCTCTGCTTCTCATTTCTGTCTATCCATCTTTCTGTCGTAGCCAGTGTTCTCCTTTCTTTCTGTTATTCTCTGCTTACCTTAGATCAATCTGCCTCTGTTTGCGCTACATTTTCCTTTCCCTCTCTTGGTCTGTTATTCTATGAACCGACTTTGTATTTCCTTTTACCTAAATTAGCAAGTACAGCTTCTCACTCTTGATTGCAGTCAGTCTCTCCTCCTCACATTGTTTTGCCTTACTATATTCCAGGACCGTGTGGATGAGTACGACTACTCTAAGCCCCTGCAGGGTCAGGAGAAGAAGCCCTACGATCAGCACTGGAGGAAACACACCATGTCCTTCGTCGACTCTAAGACTGGAAAGGTACAGTCCCCTTCAGTGTGTACTGTGGTGCTTACAACAGGGCATTCGGCTGCTGTGTTAACCATTATTGACTGAAAAGTCCAGTGGAGTCATTAATACATATTTAATTTTTTGTTTTTGTCTAATCACAGGTGACCCTGGAGTACCGCCCTGTTATTGACCACTCTCTGGATGAGCAGGACTGTGCCCACGTCCCTCCTGCCATCCGCTCCTACTAAGAATATCTCCTCACATCCAGTTCACTCATTTATTTACCATTTATGGAGATACTTTTCCTGTAATCGAGATGACATTTTGGGACAAATAATGCTTATGGTTGCACATGTGTATCCATTTAGAATGGTTAAATACAAAACTGTCTTGTCTTGAAACTTCATCCCTTTGTGTCACCTTCCTGCTCCTCTCCTTCATGTGTGTTTTGCCTTCATTTAATTTGTTTGCTGCAGATCGATTTCCACATGACCTCTCACTCTATGTGAGCTGGTCTTGTATATATCACAAGGCACTCCAGACAAGTGGGTGACTCCAGCTGAAGATCTAAAACAATTGAGAACAGTTGACATGTGTTGCACCACTTATGCTTGGCCTTTTGGGATGACACCATACGCTCATTAAATTCTTCTTTAATTAGAACTTCTCTCCTTTTGGCTGAGATGGTGAAGAGATGGGAAGTGATTGTAATTTGAAATGCACATGTTGGCGTTAAGCTACAGTGGGAAGTTTAAAGTATGTAAATATTGCATAAATGTACAATAAACATGGTGAGTTATACTGTATGTACTTGTTGAAGTATGAGCTAGTACTTTGTCACTCACTATGGCCTTCAGTCTTGGATAGTATTTATTTCTTGTGCTACTTCATGCGTGTGCTCCAAATTATAAAGTGCATCTTCATCTTGCTCATGTTCATCAGATAATCAGCTGAGAGACTTAATTGAGCTCAAGCTATCTATAGTTCTTCAATATAAATGAAGCAGCTTGGTGCTTGTATCTGTTTAGCCTATTTAACCTTGTCTCTTCTGTTGGAACAATGGTTTCTTTACACAGTTTGGTGTTGCTGGTGCTTTCTCTGAAATGAATTCCACTTCGGGCAGTGAAGTGCACAGAGCTGCTTGAGTTATTGGGCCTTTGTAGTTCGCTGATTATGAATTATTCTGAGCACCAACATCAGTGCCAGCTCTAAGTGCTTCGATCGCAGCTGCGATGCGAGTGGCTTCCATTGAAACAGAGCTGTGTGTGTGTGTGATGTAGAATTGATGGGAAATTCCCACTAAGTGGAATTTCCTACATTTTCTGCAACTCCACAAATTATTTTGAAGCATGCACTGTGTTGTTGTCACATGATGTATTGAACAAGTTCACATGATATGTTTCTTGTACTGAATCATTGAAAGGGTGACTTAATTTATTTGCCTGTTTTTAAAAAGAAAAAAAAAACACATTTGAGTTCATTTTCTTCTGGTTTTGCCATTTGTACTTATTTTCATATGTTTAATAAAATGTAGACCATGCATAGAAACAAAAACTCTTGGTTTGTCTTGGTCCAGTGGGCAGGGGGTGCAGCTAAACAGCCCTATCATAAATCCTACATGTAGTTACAATTTTGGGTTTTGTAAAGACTATTTCAAAAGGTGTACATAAAATCTCGGCCCCTTTTTTGAGTTCTAATGACTTTGGCTTTTATTGTGTCCAGTGCCTGTTTATGGCCAATAGGGGGCAGCAGAAGCACATTGTGTAACCAGAAGTTCTGCAGCAGCGTTGCAATGTTGTGTTCTGTATGGCTGCTCACTTGTAATGGCTGTTAATCATCTTACCACAGCAATGTTACAGTTAACATTATTCTGATAAAGGGGCAGTAATGTGGTGAGTGATGCAGTACTTCTATAACATCCCTGCTGTAAACAGTTAAACCTTACTGGAAACTCTGCAGAGGAAGTCAATAACCACTATACAAACAGTGAAGTAACCTGATCCCGTTTCATATCCTGACCAGCTGCAAAAGCCAAACCCAGACAGGTTGGAGCTGAGAGAGATGGAGGCAATTGGCAACCTCCCTGTTGGCACAAATGAAAGGGTTGTTTTGGGAAAGGAAACAGAAAACAATGCTGGGTTTACCCTTATGCCATTCTTGTGTTGAATCAGCTGTTAGTCACCTGTACCTGTATGGAATAGTTCCGAAACATGATCAGCATATGAAATAAAAATACAAGAGTTGGAGCACATAATTGAAGTCACTGCAATGTGACATTGAGTTTCACCAGAGCAAATGCAGGAACAGATAAACAGTGGCTTTGTTGTAATGTTTGCCGCTCGTGCATGCTTAGACAGGTTCCGTGGGTGGCAAGTGTGGTATTGAAAAGGTTTCAGGGTTTTTGCCACAGTGTGCTTCTTGCAAATTTGCTTGTCTCCAAACAAGTGGAGTAAAACAACCAGAAGCAGTGGTTGTAAGATAGCTACAAGCCATTTTACAAACATCGATGGCCTGCCTTTCCCAGGCAGGTGGATTATGTAAAATCCAACAGCTATAAATGTGTCAAAAACCTGCGAACCACAGCACCTTGCTCTTCTTTGTAAAGCAGTTCACATCGTCAGAAGCAGGGCCTCGTGCCTGCGCTGGATCATTTAAGCTTCAATCACATTTATTGGCTGTTATTAATGGCTTCCAGGGCAGACGATCCAGGCCTGTGGAGAATTATTAATCACAAACAAAAGCACTGAGTTAGAAAAAGAGGAAGAAAAATCCACAGCAGAAGACAGATATTATCATGGCAGCTAAAAATATATACATACAAGACAGCTATACAAACACAACTTAAATAGAAAACATTAATTATAATGAATCCACCATTAGATAGAAAGCCACCTGACCACCCATGACTGCCTGATCACGCTTCAAAATACTCTTTACTTGGATTTCAAATGATTCCAGTTATGATCCATTTTGAGTTCTGTTAGAGAAAGCCAAGTGTCCACATACAAATTGTCACAATAAGTTGAACCAATTTGTGCTCAAAGACAATATTTAGTATAGTTTAGTATTTAGGAAAAATGCCACAACATTTGTTCTGCTTGGTCTTAAGTCTTGAAATTTGGTACAGACATACTTTGGGCAGGTATCTATTGGTACAACTGTGAAATGTTTAGATCACATAAAAAATCACACTTTCATCAATAGTCAAAGTCAGGATTTTTTACTCTGCATATGTGTGTTTATCTTTGATAATAAACTCGTTGTGAGTTCATAGATACCAAATACTTGATTGTGCTCAGCCAGAGATACAGCTATTTACTCATCATACTATATTTAGTCTTTGGGCACATGGGACTACTGCTTTGTCCTAAAATGATAGAAAATGCCCTATAATAAGGGATAAAAATGTAGGGATTTTTATTTCTCAGCAAGGGATTCCTATTTATGTATTGCATATAAATGTGTGTGTGTGTGTGTGTGTGTATGTGTGTGTGTGTGTGTGTACTTGTACAGCTATCTTTGTGAGTTTGAGTTTTAGATCTTAGGAGTAGAGGACCGGTTTGTTTGAGGGTTCAGATTTTGGTTTTAAGGAGTTAGGCATTTAGTTGTGATGGTTAAGGTTAGGGTAAGGGGCTAGGGAATACATTATGTCAATGAAGGTCCTTACAAGTATAGAAGTATAAGGTTGTGTGTGTGTGTGTGTGTGTATGTGTGTGTGAGAGAGAGAGATGTTCCTATATGTATCTGAGAGTCATTAGTTAAGAGCTGAGGTTTAAAAGAAGCAAATATACTTCCTGAAAATGTATTGAAACTAATGGAGAATCGCTCCTCAAGTGAATGTTTTCACCTGCTTTAAGACTAATAATAGTTCTGTGCGACTTTTATTTATATGGAATATATAGATAGGAGCCCCTCGCATGTGTATACTGAAAATAGTAAAAATCCCTACATTTTTATTGCTTATTCTAGGGCATTTTCTACCATTTTAGGAAAAATCTGTAGTCCCTTGTGCACCAAGACTAAGTATGGTATGATGAGAAAAACTCGCTTTGACTGATTTTGAAAATGTCTTCAGATTTGTGCTTAGACAAGCCCAAAGAACACTTCCCCCAAAGGAAATTCTAAATTTCAGTCACGGGCACAAATGGGTTAATATATTAAAAATAGAGACAACCCTGTTGCACTGCTTCCTCATGTCCACAAATCAGTCCAGAGCAGACACTTTGAGGAGAAAATGAAACATGAACAGTCAACAGGCCAGGTGCTTATTTCTGGTCACAAACAAAAAGGTCTCATCAAAATAATAAGGTTAACCTGGCAGTGGCAGGAAATTGATGATATAATTAGAACCACTAGGAAAAACAATAGAATGGACAGTTAATGGGGAGCCAGTGTGTTACGGTAATAAACGTGGCCTCAGTTTGGAGCTCAGTGTTGTCAGAGTGAAGGCTGGTTACCATGGTGACGGATGATAAGTCACGTAGAGAATGAAGAGGAAGCGCTGCAGCAGATTAATTCAATTTTCAATTCAATTTTATTTATATCGCGCCAAATCACAACAAAAGCCATCTCATGACACTTTACGTATAAAGCAGGTCTAGACTGTACTCTTTATAATGTTATTACAGAGACCCAACAGTTCCCACCATGAGCATGCACTTTTAGGGCAGTGGTAAGTAGGAGGAAAAAGTTATGAGAAAAAAAATTATTATGCCAGTACATTTTTCTTCCAATTGTGCCCAAGGAAACGATGAAGGCCAGAAGACTTGACCAGTATGTGTGTCAGTCATCACGTTACATGTCATGCTTTGTAAAGGGAAAGCCTAGAGGAGAGATGAATACAATAAGAATGGAAGATATAATGAGAAGGCAGGTTTGAAATTACAAAAAAAATATGACGATAATAATAATAAGACGAGGAGGAATAAAAGATGTTGTGGTGCAGAAGGAGAAGAAGAGAAGATGTAAGAGAAAGGGGATGAAAAGGCGAGGACGGGCGAGGATGGAGTGAGAGCTTTACAACTGCAGAGGGGTGGTATGGTAAGAAGAGGGCAAGAGCAGGAAGAAGAACAGGGAAGTAGAAAGAAATGGGTGTGAGATTCTGTACATGTGGGGGAGGAATGAGCAGGAGGAGAGAAGTGATAAAAGTGGGAGAGCAAGTAACAGGAGGAAGTGCAGATAGGGCTGGTAGAAGAGGAGACAAAACATAACAAACAGCCCTGGCACATTTACAGTAACTCGCAATGACTCCCAAACCTGTTTTTCTCTACTGACGCAATGAAATCAGGGCAGTTCTTTCTCTGACACAATGTTAATACTGACACTGGAGCAGATAAAATGTTTGCACTTCAACCATGCTTTAACTTAAAACACAGGGTACTTGTAGCTTCAGGCTGGCCTCCTCCTTCCATAACAGGGTTTCTTTGGGTTCACCGCTTTTTAATACCACTTTACATGGGGTGCAATTCAGTACCTGTTTTAACAGTCATGCCAGCCAAAGTATGAAAGTATGATGATAAACCAGTAGGGACGATATGGCCTAAAATGTATGTATTATAATAATTATAACTCTACAAACTAATGTAATGTATTTCTTCAGTGCTTCCCAACATTAATTCCTCATGATGGGTTGATTAATTAAAATATCACAACTTGGACCTGGATTCGCGGCAATGAAAACTATAATATATAACTAATTTATGTTCATTTAAGTTTTTGGTACGAAAAAAAATGGTAAAAATGGACACTTGCCCATTATGAGACAATGGGCTTCATAACTATTGTAAATGCAATGCAAGACAGACCTGCTCACAAAACTTCTTTTTAAATGCCAAGACTACTCATCATTGGCCAAGTGCTTTCTTTCTTTCTGACACACATGAATGAAATATCTAGAAATACACACTTACGCAGTTCAAATTCAACATGGCAAAGTAGTAACCTTCTCAACAAACCTGCAGGTCTTGTGGTCTTCCTCAGAATACTGTGCGTCATACATCTAACGTGATCAATTTCCTGTGTCATTGAAAGCAACTGAGGGTAATAGTCAAGCAAATCAAACAGTAAGCTAAGACAAGGTAGAAGGTAAATTGGGGGAGTAGAGACGGGATTGCAGATGTACTATAAACATAAATGAATTGGGGGGAGGTGAGTGGGCGAAAAGACAGTCAACCGCTCCTCTAACTTGAGAAACACTGGCTACAGAGGTGAAACACTTCAAAGAGCGTGCTTTTTTAACCACTATATCATATATATTTCAATTGTATACAGAAGCACTATTACATGTGATTACAATTGAGGCACCAATATTTGAAAGTCCATAATGAAATATTTGCTTGATTACAGAATGTACATTGAGACCAGCCTTTGGTGGCCATCACATGTTTGACAGATGCAGTTAGGTCCATTCTCAGCTTTGCAGCAGCAAGATAAATATTCTTATGTATTGCGACAAACCTTGTTAGGCTGTGGCACTGGTCAGATAAACATTGTCTAAATAGACCAGACAGCAGAAATGGGTTTTCTCTCAATATACTTTAACTTTATTTATAAAGAAATTTGGTATATAGCAAAATCTTTGAAAGTTTTTTCTGCTTTGATTAAGAAAAGAACATACAGATATTGCATGGCAGACAACACCCAGGCCAGTGATACATAAGACAGTACAGCTTTCAAAATGGTGAGCATGAGCCACTGGGAGAGCAACCGGCTGTGTCAGCCATATTGGCTCCACTGTTGATCAGGGTCTCTGCTGATTTTGTGAGAAACAAGCAGTCCTGTTCAGCTGGAAGAAAGAAGAGGACTTTGACTGGAAAAAGAGGACTAGATCCTTGTAGCGTGCACTCAGATCAGATACAAAAACAGGCTCACCCCTTGTCCAGCATGAACTAAACAAAGCTACATCTCTCCCTCTATGAGTATTTTTGAAGTATCCTTGGTTAGTTATGTTACTATGTTAGCATACGTTTAAGAGGGTTAGAGGGTGTAAGTGCATATTTACAGCAAACAAAAGGGCAGCTATATTTCGCCCATCATACAATCAGACAAATCTCTTTCAATTGCAGAACTGAATAAAATGCAAAATGAAATCTGACACACTACAAACTGTGTTAATAAACATTTCCCATGAAATGTAAAACTCTCTTTGGATAGTACTCGTCTGCATGTGTGGTGGAGCAACACTGAACCCAGGCTGAACTCCTAAGGCATCAAAATTGAAAGGCATGTCAAAAACAAAAAATGTTGATTTTTGATGTGTGATAACATAGAAAGCAAATCACAAACACAAGAAATGTTGATGTAAGCTGTCTATATTGTTGGAGAGTAATGGATTACATGTAAAGAGCTTCTATGATCATCTACTGTTGATAATAATATCAACAACTTTTCAAAGGTAGCCAATCAGATGGGTTACAAATTTTCTGTAAAAATTCTTCCCGATGACTAATAATGTTCCTGGTGTGGTCTGATTACCTGGTGTACAATGAGAACGGGGACTAGAAATATGGCAAAGATGTGGAAACAGATTTAATTGCTGACCAATGACACCATAACCACAATGTAGACAATGGAGAGGATGAAGACCCCAATGCCGAGTCCCAGGGCCACGTGGTTCAGTGTCTTGGCCGTCCTGCTGCTCCGCTCCGCTGCAGCCTGGTCCCCGACGTGATTGGCTTCACGGGCCTGAAGGTGAAAAAAATGTTTAAAATTAGAAATGAGTGAGGTTAAAAAACAAAATATGCCAAAAAAATGTAATCAAACTTCTTCGTAGTTCTCTGATTTGCTGTACTGAATCTGTGTTAACCAGAAATGTGCATCACATCAAAGCATGTAGTATAGTGTTGGCCTGAACTGCAGTGCTACAGCTCTTTGTGGAGTAACGAGCCATGCATTCAGTGCATTTTACTGTAATATTTTGAGGTTAAAGCCAGCCTATGTAGCTTTGGCTGAACAGCGGCCGCTGTGTGTCAATTACAGGATAATTGTAAATACTAAATGTAGTGTAACGGTAGCACATGTTCTTCACAGAAAAAGCCAAAAACCAGTAATCCTCTGTGTAAACAGTAATCTGTCAGATTGACAAAGGAAGTTTTGCTTAGGAGATATGGTACAGTTCATAATGAGTGCAGTCACGTCCCCTTAACACAACCGAGCTTCTGATATTAAAGTACCCTTTAGTATGGAAATGAAAGAGGAAGAGAACGATTGAATACAGCTGTTTTCACTGGTGTGCAATTTTATCTATTTTATCATGCTGTTAGATTTGATGAAGCAAGAGGCCTGTGGTGCATTTTAAAAGAATGAGTAGATAGATTTGAGAGTAGAGAGTGTAACAGTGCAAGTTAGGCCTGTGCCTTTAACAAGAGGCCAGCCCACCGTCTTAATCAAATCAAACTCCCACTCTCACTCCCACACGCCTATTACGTCTCTGTGTATATCTGATTGTGAGTGTGTGTGTGTGTGTGTGTGTGTGTTTTGTAGGTGTCGTGAGAGGGCCCTGTCTGCTATGGTACAGCTGGTCATAATTACTTGCGGCTGTCTGGCTCGCTTTCAATCCCACGGCTGTGTCCTGTTCCAAAAAAATGTGTCTCTCTCCTCACGGCCCCTGTGCGATCTGTACAGGATATTGTCCCGATCCAACACTGTGCTTCTCCATTTAAAGGCAGCTCAACTAAAATTTAACGTCTTTTTAATGTCGTGTAGACAAGTAGAGTAAAGAAAACTTTACTTCTTGATGTACAAGCAACTTTTTCATCATCTCAAATTTTATCTCAGTCTTGTTGAGTGTGACGGCCCCGGGGCCTCTGCTGGGGCTTGTGTGTGTTGTCTGTCAGCGTTGCTGGTTCCTGGTGGGTTGGAGTTGGGAGGCCGTCAAAGGAATTGTAGGCAGCTGGCTACTGTCTCCAGGTTATATATATAGACCATCCTGGTGGTCTGGAGGCTCCCTCTCCCCAGTCTCATTTGTTAGAATTCATATTTTTGCTACATTTGTTAAACAAAATAAATCTCTGTTAAATAAAATGTTACTTATTTGCTATGGTCTCAGAGCCGGTCCATAACACTCTCACATCTGTCTGCTAAATATGAAGCTACAGCAAGGAGATGGTTTGCTTAGCATCTTTCCCAAAATATCAAACTATTACTTGACATGACTCACAGACACCTTTATTTCCTCTCATCTAATTTACTTTTTAAGAATTCTTCTTTATCAATTAGTAAAGAGTATATTACAAATAGTCAAATGACACTGTTACTGTTTTTTCTACTGACTGGGGGCTGGAGCATGGCAAAGGCATCCTAACATCCTCATAACATCAACTGGACCATGAAGCTGTCATGGCCGCTCTGTTCTCATCCTCTTAGATTCCCAGTTGCTTTCAGTATATTAAAAAATCTAAACATGATTTGTGCCGTCTCAACAAGGTTAGACAGCTCAATCAATATGTGCAAGCAAGAGCAATTCTGTACCCAAACCTGAATGCAATGTAAATAAATACAATTATGTTTTATACATGCTGTGGTCAATTATACTTTAAACACCTTGATTCAGTCCCAGTACATGCTCCCTCCTAACTATGATTACATATAATACAACATCAGCTACAATCAAATGACACCAACCCCTCAAGGGGATCTATTACATACAATTTCCCTTATTATTCTCCATCTTGATTTTATTTTTTACATTGTTTCAATACTATAACATTTAGTCAGTGATGATGAATTGCAGTAATGAGATTATAGCTGTACGCCATGCCATTACAGCTACCTGAAATGTAAAAATGAAACGTAGTGAATGTGTTAGCTGGATTGGATTATTGGCAGTATATTTCTGCAGAAAGTCCAAGAGATAAAAGTATCAGTGTGTCTCTGACACTCCCCCCACTTCACAGAGAGCTGAGAGGTCAGCTGCCGGAGCTGGTATTCAGAGCCTTGTTGAATGTCTTTTCAACAGGGCAAGCACTTACAGTCAGGGGCAATCAGACCATCATGTGCGCTGTGTATCACTGCTACATACCGTATGCACAAACACTGAGGTTGTAAAAATTGTCCTGATGAATCTCCACACTCAAAACTCCATTTGTTTCACATCCGTTCTCCGTTCATAACACTTGTGAAAGACTTGAATTTCATAAGGACATATTGCTTAATATCTGGTGGGAACTATGTTGTAGCATTTCAGTAGGCAATTCAGGGAACTTCCAGCAACTGTAATTGTTTTGACTGCAGATGGTAAACATTTCTTCAACAAGTGCCAACCAGTAATTTGTGATGTTCTACAAATCACAACAGGTTATTCAAGCAACAACTATTACAACTATACTCAAATAAACCAAACTGTAAAGGCCCCAAAACCAATGGAAAAGATTCTCTGCTGCTGGGAATCATGTAGGCAATCACATCTTACTCAATCAAAGGCAGATTTCAGGAAGTGAAAGTGAATTTACAACCCAGCTGTGCAGTTCCACTGAGTGACTTCACCCTTGACAGCCGTCTGGCCTGGGCGTCCGAGGCAACAGACCCAAATGTTTTATGAATTGTCCCAGACCCCTGGGATCTCCCAAAAAAAAGTTTTACTTTTTCTTTTTTTACTAGAATAATTAAATAGAAAATATCCCCGGACATAGGTTTTTTGACTAGCCCCTTGCTGCTGCCTGTGTGCCCCGGCGGGGCTGGGTTTGACATGGACACATGGAGTGCAATGCTGCTTCTGCTCTGCTGTCGGGCTCACAAAGCTGCAGTAACAAAACTAAACAAAAAAGGTAAGCTATAAACAGCCCCACCAGCAACTGTACTGCCCCTAGATCCGAGAACCACTGCATTTTTGACTAATGTAGCCAAGCAAACCGTGTGATATCTGAACAGATGGTCAAAACACCTGATATTCCCTAAATGGTTGTCCAAATAAACAAATGTTTCAATTAAATCTGCCGTCATCAGGCTGCTGGTTTATTTTATTTATACAACATGAAGTGCCAAACATTCAAACAGTCAAATAAAAATGTAAAAACAGAATAAAAAAGTAAAGTAGCTATTAAACACGTGTGCCATAGGTTTGAGAATTCTCAGCTGCTCTGCAAATGTCCATTTTGTCAAGAGCAGTTGTCTTAATCTTGAATATGGATATTTGGAGAGTAAAGTTTCTGATGACTAGTTATATTAACTTGGGTTCAAATTGAGATTTTCTTTCAAACAAAAAAGCATTTTTACTATCATTTGGAAAAAAATTCAAACTTCTTTCCAAGAGAGGGTAATTATTGGAAAATCTTTTTACCAAAAACGCAACAGAGGAGGGATCCCTGTGCTATTTGAAAAGAACTAAAAATAACAACAACAAAAATAACAGAATGCCTACTGAAGCCTATTGGAAAAATACTATATAGTCTTAATTGCCATGTTTTATATCGTAGTGTTTGTTGATGAGGCCGTTTTGTACAAATAAAGTAAAAGCTCTTGACTCGGGTGGATGTAAAGTGCTTCTTTAGAATTGTTGCTTGAATGCATCTAGATATCCTTCAAGCCAGTATCCTTAAATTATATTATATGGACTGATACACTAGTGCTTAAATTGCATTTGGTGCTTTTTGC
This sequence comes from Enoplosus armatus, assembly GCF_043641665.1. NCBI lineage: Eukaryota > Metazoa > Chordata > Actinopteri > Centrarchiformes > Enoplosidae > Enoplosus > Enoplosus armatus. The sequence continues at coordinate 18,881,409 of NC_092188.1, read as the reverse complement.
AGATTGGCTTAGCTTTACTGCTGCTGCCTGACTGGCTGCCTGTCTATCTTCATGTCTGCCTGTCTTATGTGTCCTGCAGTAATGTCTGAGTGAGTGTGTCTGTCTGTGGTTTGCTGCCATGTTCCTTTGCATGAGAGCGGTCGGAGTCATTGTGAGGAGACGAGAGAGCAGGGGGCTAGTATTTGTGAGAAAATGGCGGAGAGCAGGACTGAATAGAGCTGACGAAAGCGAGGATGGCACAGACATCAACAGCCTGCAGGCCTTTTCTCACACACAATGGGACAAAAACAAAGTCATGATGGCTGATCAGTCAAGCCTGTTAATTCAGCTTGGTAAAGTTTCTGTCTCACAGTCATGTGGTTTTGTATCTTTCACTCTTTCTGTCATTCGTCCCACACTGTAAGCATCACTTTGACCGTGTGCTGGAACATTTCACGACACCTCTCTCAAACATCCCCCACCAGACCTTGACTCCCACACTTTGACCCCTGATTCCCTGAGCCTTCATCTGATTGGCAGATGGTGAGGTCAACAGGGTAAATGCATTCCACTCTTTGGCACTGCTCTCTGTAGCTCTGGTCGTCTGTTTTCACACTTAACACAGTTACGTACAGATACAAGGACACAGGCTCTGTGTTCTGCAGGTATTTCTACGTAGGCTAAACAGGCGTAGCCTCGAGGTTGCAGCCTATTTCAGGGACGCCTGCCTCCTCAAAGTGAGCTCTGTGTGATTTTCAACTTCAAAGATCCACAAGGTAGGTCTTTAAAATCCCCCATCTGGGACTTATTATATTCTGGATGAGACCCACAAGAGGCTCAAGCCTGTGCCTGGTGTGCCCCCCCCCCACCACCCAGGAGAAAAAAGACACTACATGCCGTTATCAGCATGAGTAAAACACTGGATATATTTAAACATTGGCCATGACAGGCCAGGTGTCACAGTGATTCATAGTTAGGATTAGTGGATTACTAGTTTCACCTCAAAGCAATAAATAATTTCAACAATGAAACCAGCAACCCAGCTCTCATCAACTTTGTTTCTAGTCACAGGCAGCTGTTTTCAGCAAAAAATATGATATTGCTCTGTGTGTTTAAATAGGCAACTGTTTGCTGAAAAAAAACAATTAAAGCGGGTTCAATAAATAAGAATGGAAATGGAAATGCAAATTTGTGAAAAATAAGCTGATGATTTCCAGTTGTTGAACGCAGTTTTCTTTGCCTATTAAAATTGAGAATTTTTGGTAATTTTTCTACTGACTAATTGTAGTATCATGTTAACAGGAATTCAGCACTATCAGTACCTCAGGGTTAAAGCCTTCCAGTAAAGAGACATGATTATGGCTTTTACAGTGAATCTTACAGTCAGTCTAAAGCTATTAGATTTTTACCCCAACGAAATGCTTCGATGAAGCTGTGGGTGGTTATTTCCATTTGAGAGAATCTCAAACCTCCAACGCACAAAATCATGGTAAGCAGAGCCATCCTGTTGCAGGTAGGTAGTTACAGTAGTCATATTGAGGAGGCGAAAACCCTGCTAAACAAATATTTACATTAACTGTGGTCACAGCTATTTGCTTGTTTGTTCAGTATTTCACTATGCCGTCAACTGTGACACAGATTACGTACATTTATATTCGAAATAGTGAATATTGCTTTCTTCAGGGTCTATGAGGGTCAGGAGACTTTTCTTTAGCTAACATTTTACCTTACCTTGTAGTTGTTGTATTTTATTTCACTTTACATCAGTTACTGCACTCCATGCTGCAGAGTACTCAGTGACCTCGCAGCCATCTTGATTGGCAACAGGCAACAGGCGTTTTATGGTCAGCTCACTGCAGCTCAGTGCTTTACCACATAGCTGCCTCCAGGACATGAATCCCAAAAACTGGCAGCGTAGCAGCATGCGGTGCTCTAGAAAAGCAATGCATTCCTCCATGTTGTAACGTTTGGACTCATTTGCAGCTGGAAAGTTTTAGATGGCTATAGCCAATCTCTCATCCATTATAAATTATGAAATCACATCAGTCCAGTAAAGTGCAATAGTCATGCCTTTATCATTTATAGTTGCCTTCTGGACCATGATGTGGGGTTATTTTATCATTGGAAGAGTTAACATACTTGGTCAGTTGCATACTTGGTCAGACATTTTAAATGTGTTATTTTGCATGTGGATTTATTGAATCTATAATGTTGTTGCAGCAGTGGGGTTCTGCAGAGGGACAGGAAGCACAAGTCATGGCTTCACACTGTAAGGACCCCTGCAAGTTATTGTGTGGAGGTTCATCCGCTGTCAATAAGAGATAAGCTGTGAGGAAAAGCTCATGTTTTGGGAAACAAAGGGCTGTTTGATGACGCTGTCACAGGAGCGGGGAGTGGTTTGGCCCTGGAGGCACAGAGCGCTGATGTCCAATCTTGACAAAAGCATCGCTTGTCCTATCTGGACACTCCAGTAGCTGCTGTGTTGAAACGTCCTATTCTCAAGTCTCATCCTGGGCCCGACCGAAAGTTATTCTCATTTCTCTCTCCCACTTTTTCTCTTTCAGTATTCAAAGGAAATCAAGGGAGGGCTCCATATGATTAGATCCTCATGGCCAGAACTGCATACGATGGCTCATGTAATGTAACACAGCTTTTCCCTGAGCAATAACAAACCCAGAAAAAACGATTTGGTGTTTATTCAAATCAATCAAATCAAAAACACTGAGAATAGAGTACTGGAAACCAGGGAGAACCAGGGTGAATTTACAAAGTTATGAATCTTAGCCATGAGGATCCAACAACAGTTTCAGAAAGCCACGTGTCTGTTTCTGAGGGGAAATTCTAACTTTCAGGTTGCAGCAGGTTGGTGTTTGTGCTGACGTTCCCTCACACTTCTCGGCTTGGCCTCTGCATGCGTTTGAGTGGGAGTGGGCTCATAGAATGTGAGTGGGCGACACTTGTCTGTTTGTCTGTCATGCAGAAGAGACAGGAAAAGTGACAGAGACAGAAGTCAACAGTAGTCCAAGTCTGACTTCCAGGAATGACTATAGGAACATAAAGTTAATTCACGCATGGAGCTGTATTGACGATCTACAGATGGTTTTCAACTGTTCAACAAACTAGAATTCAGTCTACTGCTGATTACAGTCTAAGATCCTTGTATTTACCTGAAATACACGTCAAATATATAATCCCTGTCAGATCCATCTAATTGTACAGTGTTAGTCTTATCTACCGAAAGCCGTTATGAAGCGTGTTAATGCATCATGGAAACTGCAATCTGTTCCAGCTGTGTACATAACAGCCAAGTTGTTACAGTATACACACAGTACCAACTGCTTTTATTGTTTCTGTTCTTTCTGTTTCTCTGCTACTCATTCATGCAGTTACAATCTTACAAAGAAGATGTCCGAAGGAATGGAAGTGTTCTCTTAAGAAAGAATCATTTCATCTTGGAAATGTTGCCATGTGTTTTAGACTCTTGTTCCAATATCTGACTCTACAAGGCGATGTTATGAAAGGGGAACTGCTGTCATGACCTTATCTTGGATGGACCCTTATTTTTGGAGACAGATGTTTTGAAGCTGGAGAGGAGGAAACAGGTCTGCCTGGAAAATAGATGGAATTAACTGTTGAAGGATTAAAAGAGACTCTGCCATGCCCTATGACTCCATATCTAGAAAACACAGTACCAGTAGATTTGTTGTATGTGAGGTTATCGACATGAATCATTTTTGTCAAATATGTTGGAGAGTCTGTTATTGTTAAATCTAAACGTGTGTAATCTGCTGTCATCGAACACGATGGGAGTACAACTTGAGTAACTGTTTAGAAAGAAAAGAAACTAGGAAGATTGTGAAGGCACAGCATGAAGATTTAAGTAAATACAGCAACAAATGAAATCATAGTGGGGTTTTCCACCAGGCAACTCAAAAGAGCTAAAGCTGAATGTACATCAACACTTAAGTCCCCCTCAAGTAACCTTTTCAGGATCATGCTTGATCTCGGCATGTCTGTTCAACAGCCATGACTCGATGAGTGATTAAAGATTCACTCTACGCTGCGAAAGGGTTAAGCATCAGATTATTTCGTAGTCCCCGCACTGAGCTGCTGAGATATACGCAGCAGTGCTGTGTACTAACATGTGTGGCACCTGCATAAGATAAGATGTTCATGTACCAGCGATTTCTCAGGAGGAGTGAGATCGTGATTCAGTACAGCTGAAATAATGACTTGTTTTAATGTAATGCAGGAAGATGGAGAAGGCCATTACCAACACCAATACCAGTAGCTTTTCAGCTCTCATTAACGCCTTTTCAGAAGTTCAGTTCACCCAAATCACAAAAAAATAAAAACAAATAATGCCAATACCTGAGTTTCAGTACCGACTACCAAAACGTTCTTCAAAAACCCGGGGGTTGAATTGGGATTTGTAATGTGAGGGGGCTCTGTGGTTTCAGGACTGCCTTGGATGAACACGTGTGTACAGATAAATAGATAGAATAGATAAATAGATCTAAACCACGATTGTCCTGACAATGAGCAGAATAATAGAATAACTTTAAATTGACAGTTTTCAATATGGTACAATTTGGTCAATACCAAAAAGCATTAAGGTTTCTCTCCCCAGCCCTGCCTCTAGATACACTATATTGCCAAAAGTATTGGCTCACCTGCCTTGACTCGCATATGAACTTAAGTGACATCCCATTCTTAATCCATAGGGTTTAATATGACGTCGGTCCACCCTTTGCAGCTATAACAGCTTCAACTCTTCTGGGAAGGCTTTCCACAAGGTTTAGGAGTGTGTTTATGGGAATTTTTGACCATTCTTCCAGAAGCGCATTTGTGAGGTCACACACTGATGTTGGACGAGAAGGCCTGGCTCTCAGTCTCCGCTCTAATTCATCCCAAAGGTGTTCTATCGGGTTGAGGTCAGGACTCTGTGCAGGCCAGCTAAGTTCATCCACACCAAACTCTCTCATCCATGTCTTTATGGACCTTGCTTTGTGCACTGGTGCACAGTCATGTTGGAACAGGAAGGGGCCATCCCCAAACTGTTCCCACAAAGTTGGGAGCATGGTATTGTCCAAAATCTCTTGGTATGCTGAAGCATTCAGAGTTCCTTTCACTGGAACTAAGGGTCCAAGCCCAGCTCCTGAAAAACAACCCCACACCATAATCCCCCCTCCACCAAACTTTACACTTGGCACAATACAGTCAGACAAGTACCGTTCTCCTGGCAACCACCAAACCCAGACTCGTCCATCAGATCGCCAGATGGTGAAGTGCGATTCGTCACTCCAGAGAATGCGTCTCCACTGCTCTAGAGTCCAGTGGCGGCGTGCTTTACACCACTGCATCCGACGCTTTGCATTGCACTTGGTGATGTGTGGCTTGGATGCAGCTGCTCGGCCATGGAAACCCATTCCATGAAGCTCTCTACGCACTGTTCTTGAGCTAATCTGAAGGCCACATGAAGTTTGGAGGTCTGTAGCGATTGACTCTGCAGAAAGTTGGCGACCTCTGCGCACTATGCGCCTCAGCATCCGCTGACCCCGCTCCGTCATTTTATGTTGCCTACCACTTCGTGGCTGAGTTGCTGTCGTTCTCAATCGCTTCCACTTTGTTATAATACCACTGACAGTTGACTGTGGAATATTTAGGACGAGGAAATTTCACGACTGGACTTGTTGCACAGGTGGCATCCTATCACAGTACCACGCTGGAATTCACTGAGCTCCTGAGAGCGACCCATTCTTTCACAAATGTTTGTAGAAACAGTCTGCATGCCTTGGTGCATGATTTTATACACCTGTGGCCATGGAAGTGATTGGAACACCTGATTTCAATTATTTGGATGGGTGAGTGAATACTTTTGGCAATATAGTGTATCTGCCTCTGAGATTTCTGCCACTACCTCAGTACAACGCAGAAGAAATTACTTTCTGCTGTGATGCTCACAGGTCTGAAAATGTACATTTGAAACATTTTCCACATGACTTTAGGTAATAGAATACTCTTTTCACACTCTTTTCTTTTTATTTCTTTGAAAGAAAGTAGTTCCAAGGGAAACTTGACAGTGAAATCTGAATTGTTTTGCAATTTTGGCAAACCATCCCTTTAAGCCCCCCAGAATAATAAATATCTCAGAATCTGAACTTAAACCGTAGACCCCATACACCACTTAAATCAACTAAATCTTTCCAGTGGCAGCGTTTAAACGTCACATAAATGTAATACTCCTTAAAGCATCAAATCGGGCCTCATAATAACCAAATTCAGACTTTTTCTCCTGTATCAACAGCAATCAAATGATGTTGTTGTCTGTACATCTATGGTAACAGTGCAAACAGGAACTGTAGCAATGCAGAAATGCTAAACATCCTCCCTCAAAAGGAAGCTGGACTGACCAACCTTATGTCTTTTAACACTTAAAGGTCGGACCAGCTGGTCAATATAAACACAGTGAGTGAAGTTTGTTGACATCATCTTGCATAACTTTCTATGTGCTGAAGTTCATGTTTTCTAAACTGTGTGAGGCAGCTTTGCAGCAAAGTCTCTTAACCCTTTAACACCGAGTGTGTCGTCGGCGACATGTTCGCACAAGCACACTTTGGATTACTGTAATCACGTCACGGTTTGCGCTATCGGAAAAATTCCAATGGTTTCTGAAAGCTGAGACGTTGCACTTTACAGCCAATATGGTGTCCTTACGGTAATTTCACTCGCGATATTGAAGTATCAGTCTGTTGTTACTGAGCCAAACTCTTAGTTGTGTGAATGTGTGTGACTCCGATGTCCAGTAACCTACGTAGATGAGTAGGTACTAGGGGTGGGAATCACCTGAGGCCCCACGATACAATATTATCACGATACTTCAGATTTTAAACATTTTGCAAAATGCTCAATATTGCGATAACATATATTACAATATTATACCTTTTCTCAACTGCAAATTATGTCCTCAAAGGAAAACATCTGAAGTTATCAGTCTGTTCATTTCACTTCAATCTTTTTTATTGCAGCAAAATGGGATCGTCAAGCAGCCAGAGTAACAAACAATGTCATAAAAATGTTGCATGCACCTGACAAACTGAACTGTTTGTTTTACAGTCTACATTGTCCAACTTAACTTAATGCAAACGTGTGTCGACTACTGTACTTTTACACGTATTTTTGTACATAAAAGTTATGCAGTCCCTTCAGCAACTTTGTATTTGCAATATTAATCATTTATAAGATCGATATTTGGCGTCCGTGTATCGATACAATATTGGCACGCAAAATATCACGATTTTTCCCCCCACCCCTTGTAGGTACACACAAACAAAGTAGGGGATAATTGAGTTTTCTTTAACTTTCACTGCATCATGACTATGTCAATGAGTAACGAGGAGGAGTCAAATACCCTGGACAGCTCCAGCAATCATGGCCGTCGCAGGATCAACACCTTGATAGCGGTTGTGCCACTTTATAGTTTGTAATGTTGAAAAGCTCCAACAGTTGTGTCTCAACACATTTAACTGCATAATCTGCGTGCAGTTGTTCTAGTTCACAAGTGGGCTGTTAAAATTCGTTGTGCGTTTGAATTGATATATATCCTCTGACTGTGCTGCAGGAAAGGGGCCCACTCAGGGTTAGCTGCGGGGGGGGGGGGCTCGCGTGTTTGCCTTAAAATATAATACACATGCATTTAATTAATTTCTGTGGAGAAGACAACTAAATTTGAGGTTTACTTTAGAAGTTTATATCTTTAGTTATGTATTATAAAGCCAGGCTGCTTGGACGATTAAAACGTATGTATGAAGAAAATCATAACACGGACATAGAATCGTGTTCCTGAAAATATAAGGAAAAATGGTCTGATACACTAAAATATATATATTTTATACAAATTGGTAGTTTTACACAAACTTCCTGCAGATATTACGTTCATATACTGGGTTAATTGTACAGTTAATTGCTCTGTGCTGTTGTTTTTTATACAATGAATATAATGAAATATACATTAAGATATTTCAAACAAAGTAGGCTACTTTTCCCCCTTTTTTGTAATTGTGGGTGGGTGGGGGGCACTGGAGGTCGTCACTGTATATGCAATGGTAAAATAGGGTCCCTTAAAAAAAAAGGTTGGGAACCACCGCTCTAATATACTGTAGCAACAACAGAGACTATGTTATTACTGATCAGAGGACAGAAACAACTCTATTCTGAGGGCTGCTTTCAAACATCAAGGTAAATACAGGATGTTACATGCAGACTAAAAATAGAGTTTAAAACAGTTACTATAGAAAGTATGCCACAATAAGTTGTTTGCCACTCTAACACACACACACACACACACACACACAATCACACTATGCCATCTCAAATGCCATCTCACCTAGTTTGTGTTGTTTCAAGAAAACAAATAACATTAAACGACACACATTGTGCGGAAACACATCAAACTACGGGAGCCATTTACATATCAAATACAGTTCACAGCACCTTTAAATCTTCAAAAAAGTCTACTTTCCACCCTCAGTGAAGGCACTTAAATGTTTTAGGGTCAAATAAATGTTATATTCGGCTTTTAATTAGTTTAACGAAATGTGTAGGAAGTCACACAAGAGATTTCTTTCCACCACCGACACCGACCACATGGAAACAATCAACCAACCTCTCCTAAATGAGTGTGTACTTTCCTCATGCTGTACCACTCCAACGAGACACTGTGCAAAAACAAACTCAAGAACTTTTTGAGTTACCTCACACAACCAAAATACATGACTACCTAGCAACTAAAGAATGAATCGCAAAGGGAATTTTTTACTGCATTGCAGGTTATACTGATAGATGGCTCATATTTTGCTTAACTCTGGATTGGAGTTTCACAATACAGAACAGCTATTTTTTCTCCCACTGTAATTACTGTAGAGCGGAGGAAACTTGATACTGTGATGGTTGTCAGATGAAATCTGACTTTTAAACCAACAGGAGGGGACTGCACTGTATTACTACGACTTTTCAAAAAGACACACATAAACAGATAAAAACAAAGTGAAAACAATAACATTAACTGATTTAAAAGAAGCAACAGTTTGCTGCCATAATGTCGTCAGGTAAGAAAGTCAAAGTCTCCATCAGCATTGTGTCTGAGTCCAGATCTTGGAACAACAAGGGAACTTCAGGCAATGCAAACTAGAGACCATCTTGCGATGGGATCATTACTACATTTTTACATGAGTACTCAGTAGTCATACTAATATACTGGGATACAGCGATCCACGACTTAAAATGGCACCTTCCCTACTTCCTACCCCCTACTTCTGGAGCCCTTGCACGGACCACACCCATCTGCCTTCATTTTAATCTAAACTATTCAGTTTCCAAGTTTCGTGACTGCAAACTCAGAGAAACACCTGGCAAAGAACGCAAAACTACTTCTGTGATAGTTCCCACCCAGGACCACATTTTGCCATGACGACACACACACAGACTCTCAAGGTGAAAACAATACTAGCCAACGCTGTCTTGGCTGGTAAATATCTGCATAACTCAGGCCAGTGTACCTCTCAGCTAATACAGCATTCAGGACCACGAAAACCATTTTTTTGTTGACATCATCCTTCCTGTTTAGTCTCTACTAAGTTCCTCACAGGCCTCCACCCCTTCCCGCTGCTCTCATTCACTTCTTATACACACACAAATGATTTCTGCTGCTGCCTCTATAAATAATTCACTAGTGTTGGATATTGAACTGAACACTGATTTTGTCATAGTAGAGCTCATTTCAGAGGCCAAAATAACAATGTACATATTTACCTTTGACAAGGTACTTTAATCACTATTACTGCAGTATCGGTGCTACTGGAATTATTCGACATCTTTCCATTTCTCTTTTTATTTTAAAAAGTGACCTGCCGTCATCCTTTGGAGTATTCTGACTTTTTGGTCTTTTTGTAAGCTATTTATGTTATTCTTTTTTTAAAAATAAAATAATACTACAGAACTTACAGAACTTTGTGCTGTAAACTGTTTATCTTAGTATATCTTTATGTTTTCTACTAGTTTTAACTAAGTGTTAATGTGCAGTGTTCAGCTGTAGGATGGACTGGAGAATGAAACGACTTGGATCTGGGTTAGGGGAAATGTTTCTCTGTGTATCCGTGGCTGTGCACCAGTCCATAGAGAATGTAAATACCAGTGAATCAAACTCACTGAGATGGAGTAGATGAGGGCAGCGATTCCGAGCGGCAGGCAGCAGCAGATCATGGTGAAGATGGAGTAGCACAGGTAGTCGTTGACAGGGTTAGCCAGCGGGCCTTGAGTCACGTACAGTGTGGGCTGGACAGTGACGGTGGCCGGCTGTCCCGGGTACTGCTGACCCATGGGGTGCGGCTGCTGCCCATATCCTGCATCTCCATACTGGCAACACACATGAAATGCAATTCAAACTCATGTTCAGGTCAAAGGAAACAGGTTTGTCAAGTGTAAAGTAAAACCAAAAGGATGCCAAATGTCTGGGGGGTAGTGACGCACAGTAAATTAGGAGGCTTCACGAGAAACAAAACTGGCCTCAGGTCCTAGTGGTGACAGAATGACATCAGATTTGATTTGTGATCAAGCACAGAGGAAATGAAACGTAGAAACAGTAGAAAGTAGAAAGAAAACTGTCTATTTAACCACTGAGGTACAAAGTCTCTTGAATTGATTTTGGTGCTTTTAGTCGCCACAGTGGTGGTCTGGTCACATTTAACAGGCCATTAGGTCGCAATTACAGGCCTTACTGCTGGTTTCTTTCTAAACAGTGAAAAAAAGACAGTTTGATATTACGATCCAACAGCCTTACAGTATCTACCGTATATAAAAGCCCAAATTGTGATAATCATTTTCTGAGTTTTATTTAATTATTATCTAGATACGATCAAATGTTCACACGTCGAATAAATCATTAAACAATATATTGGCAGTAAGAACAATATCTAACTTTCAAACCCCCCCCCCCCCAAAGCTGACGTCACCATGTAACGTTACTTCAGTACACAGGCCTGTACCACAGGACAGAAAAGAAACACGGAGCTCTTCAAAGACTGAGAGCTATATAGTTATAGTTACAGTGATAAATTAATGTGATAAAATATTTAATTTTTATTCTACATATTAATACATATTAAGAAAACTCCTTCGACGAAATGTTTATTAAAATGCACTGTAATCAGCTCGCCATCATATTTAGCTATAGAAAAAAACAACAAAAAGCTGAACTGTCCCGTTACCATGAAATCATTATTTGTTACATATGGTTTTTATTTGTATTTTTACTGTGTGCTTACCTGCGGCTGAGGGTACCCCGGGTAGGGATTGTCGTGGTAGGGCGGAGGGGGCGCCTGGCCCATGGAGGACTTCTCATCAGCCCATCCCGGTGGAGGAGCGCTCGCAGACTTGCTGGGATCCATGATAATGCAACAGCTTAGACTCTGGACTTTCAGAGGAAAAAATATCTCTCTTTTTCACGTGTTTTTTTTCTTTAACGTAAACTTTCCGACACCGCAGAGCTGTCTGTACTGCACCCCTGCTGCTATAAGGTGAATTGTCCAATTGCGGGGTCTTGTTAACGTTTCTTAATAGTGTGAAGTCGTGCAGAGTAAATAAGGAACTTCCGTTCAACAGTTTCAAATTAAAAGCAAGATCCAGCGTGAACTGAGTTTTCTAATTGGCCCAATTCAGCGAAACTTGAATGAAGATTGGATTGACGCCTCAGTATTTTATAATATGAGATGAACTGAGAAGAGAAGAATAGAAATAGAATACAAGCAATCTAATAAATACATTCTGATTACAAGGGAAATAAATATTTACAGTGCATGGATTTTGCCTAAATGTAATTGCCACAATTAATACAGTTGTATTTCTTATTAAAACTGATTACTAAATATAGAAAATAATTTGGATTTGATCAGAATGTATTCATTATTATTTTTAACTTTTATAGGTAAAAACGTCAGTAGGTTTTATTGTGGGATGGGAAATTGGTTTAGTCACTTGGCTTTTAACAGGGCTATGAACAATGTCACGATTTTATTGCTATCTATGTCCACTCTTCACTATGCACTGTTATACACAATTACAAGAAAATGCCCATACAGGGACATGTAGTGTATCATGAGACAAGATGATCAACCATCTCATTTTCAAGGAGGTCTTGAAACACATCAATATTAAAATACACATACCCACACATACAACTTAACAAAACGCAAAACGAAATATTAAGAGCATAACAATCAGAATCAGAATCAGAAACTGTTTTATTGTTTTTAACATGTAACATATAATCTGACAGACAACAAGCATGTAAAAATATAAAGGTAAAATCTAGATGCTTTTGCTGTATGTTGCTGTACAGATGTCACATCTACTGCAGATACTGATGTGAAGAATTTGAAATATAAGGAAGTCAAGTTGTGAAAAAAAACTTCCGAAGTAGCTTCAACACATTTCATACACATTTGCAGTTTGTAAATAATTTAGACTTTTATTTTTAGTGCGAATTCGTCTCATTTCCGGTGCTATTATGACTACCAAAGGCTGGCTTGACGCTGCTATCTCCCTCATTACAGTGAGCCAATAAATGAAGAGGGCCAAGGGAGGCGGGGTCGTGCCTCTGACAACATTCAGGCTAACTGGAAAACAAAACCTTACGCATAATAACTCTCCTTAGGTTTGTCATAGTAATGTGATCCTCTTAGATAAGCAATCAATCAAGTCATGCTTCTCTCTACACACACACCATGCAGTCCATTGCTGTCTTCTTTCTCTCTCTATGTATCTGAAGTGATTGATGAGTGTGAAAATAGAATAGAAAACAGATGCAGAAAACGGTGTCCACTAGATGGAGCAAGAGCCTTTCTAAGACACAAAAAGTTCTCAAGTAGGCAGACACTGAGGCAGGTCACAACAGAAAGAGCACAGGTGTAGCTACAGCATGTAGTTCATATGCCATGTTTATGTTCATATCTTTTTTTAAGTGTGCCACTGCACAAGGAGTGGCACACAGACAGGCTTAATGTGCAGCCAGTCTAGTAGTTTGGTGGTATCTCATAATTTCCGGTATAGCTCCTATTATCAACCTTGAGCAGACTTCTAATCAGCTAATAACTGAAAACACATGTGGGTGTGCAGAGCCTTTAAACAAGGCCCGTATTTCTGAATTGCTTAACATTTACATTCAGTTTTTATGCATTTGTTTTGTAATAAGTCAGTGAAGTGAATTGAGTCTGCTCAGAGTTGGTGGTGGGACATGACTTCTTGACAATGTCGTTTCATCCAGTGGACGTGCTAAGTGAAAGCTTGCTATGGTGGAATTATGCCAATGCTGACTTTGGTGCAGAGGGTTGAATCTAAAACGTAATAGAATAGGCCAGTTACAATACAATGACTAGCTATAGTTCAGAACCACTCATTAAAAAAAAAAAACAGTTTTAACAATAGCACTTGAACTAGTACATTCAAGATTCAAAGTTTCTATTCATAACAGACTCAATATGTGCAATGAAATATGGGGGTGGCATACTCAATACTAGATGATGTGCTAAAATGCTATTGTGCAATAATAATAATTAATAAGTAAAAAATAAGGATTAGAAAAAAAGGAATATAAAGATTACATTTAAAAAACAATGATACATTCTGTATATGTATTAAAAAGTGACTCTCTTGCAAACACACACACAAATAAATTCCAAAGCTCATAGTTGTTTGTTTTAATAAGTCTTTTATAGAAATATGACAGTCTTTCTGCATCTCTGAACAGTGCAATCCACTACTTTCCTCCATAAAGCTAAACATGGGAATTAACAGATTATCATGAATTATCAACAGCACTCTAAACACTCATGACTACTTAGGTTTCCTATACTTGACATGAAAGCATTGACAGTGGGTTAGGTTGGTCACAGAAAGCGACTAATATCTACAGCAATGTTTACCTTACACACACGGTACGGATGACAGAAGTACTGCGAGACATTGACACAACCTACAGCATGTGGACACTGAATGAGTTTTTTGGTGATAGGTTTATGTTACTGTTGGATGAAGTCACTTTCAGCTCAATCAACCAAAACTATCAGCAATGAATACACAAAGATTCACGCTCACTTATAGAAGGACGGTTGGATATGTCAAAGCCTTTTCAACTTCTAAATACCAAAAAGTATAAAAAGTTAATTTGATTGAAATGAAAGTGACAAAATGTGTGTGTAGGTCCGAGTGTGTGTATGTGTGAGGGCGCAGGCGGCAGAGCAGTAGCTCAGTTATCCAGCAGAAAGCTTCACATCTCCCAGCAGGTACACACAGACTACTTTCTGTTGCTCTCTAACAATAAAACAAAAGCCTCTCGTTGGATGCATCAAATCCCGCTGCTGCTGCTCCTCCGTGTTATCTGTTGGTTGCAGGTTCTGGAAGTTGGTGTGTGTTCTGGTCGACATCTAGCAGTCGCAGGAACGACCTGCAGACAAACAGACAGACAGGAAGGTGAGTTCACAAGTTCATATGGTTCATTTTCTGCCTGAAGATGCGGTCAGCCACATAAAGCACCGGGTTATACAAACATAAAATCTGTTACCTAAAGTTGCTTTCAGATTACTTTTCTCCAAAAGTGAAGTTTAATAACAATGAATCTCATTCGTGATGTGATTCAAACTGAGCTTATTTTTATTATTATTTTTTCCTGCATGAAATCAGTTACAAGCCTTTTGTACTCAAATCACTATAACCTCACTAGAGGTTATAGAAATAATTTTAGATTTACACTTTATTTATTATTTGCATTCACAAACCATGCAAACAGAATATTTTTACAGTATGCCATCATGAGAACTGAAGAGGCTACTTAAGTATTTATTCACATTTTTGTACATTAGGCTTTGACAACCATTAAAATATTAGCTGAAATTCATCACGAGAAGTGAGGCTAATGTGTATATATATATATATATATATATATGTGTGTGTGTGTGCCCATGCAAGTAGAAATTGCCATCAGTGCATTATGTCCCTGTGGGCTCCTGCTGAGTTGCATACATACTGCACACACACACACACACACACACACACACACACACACACACACACACACACACACACACACACACACTGTTTTTCCATATGGGCCACCTGTGTATTTTGTCTCCGTCAGAGCTGTTAAAATCAAACTAGCTTGGTTTTCCAGCAGCATCTGACATCATCAGTGTCATCAGAGCTCAGGCTCGACACATTTATGACAGAAAGTCTGCATTACAAAGTGGGTAGTTTGAAAGATGTAGGTGTTTCCCAGGCAAGGAGGGTCTAATAAAAAATATACTAGCATATGGGAGGTGTAGGATGTGTTTTGGAATTGATGATTCTCTTTTGGGTCTCTCAACTTTATGTAAGTGCAATACAAAATTGTTGGAGTTTCTCTTTAAGTGTTAGGACTTGTAGAAGTCCTAGCTGTTGTACTGCAGTAGTACAGTAGCTATGGTAAAGGTCCTCCATCATGCATTAACAACATCCTGGAGCAGCAAACAATAAGGCCCTCTAGTGGTTGAGTGGTCGAGAATTAATACTCTTTGACGTGTTTTAACCACTTGAACCTCGATGTTCCCTGCCTTAGTCATAAAAACACTTATTTCCCCATATAAGACATACACTGTACTGTAGACCACATGTATATTCTTTATCTACTTGTTCATATATTTTACTGAAGCTGCACCATGTTTGATTTGTGTGTAATTGTCAGACCCCAGAGATCCAACACCTTTCATGGCTGCACCATCCCATAAAACAGTTTAGTTGCCTCTAAAGCCACCCTCCTTCTCTGCCTGCCAGACGCCCAGAGTCCCACCACCTGTTGAACAGCGAGTTTCCATGGCATCTGAGTCCAACACTATGGGAGCTTTCCATACTGTGTCAGTGTGTGTGTGTGACATGAGGTCATTTACAGTGAAACAGATGGACAGAGTAAATATAACTTTAGACCTTAGCACCCAACTGGGTGATGAAATCTTATATTTATCTTATATATAAATAAATATTTCAGAGGATAAGAACCTGTGTATATCTTGCTACACACAGGTCTACATACATATGTGTACTACACATGCAGTATTTTATTTTGAAAAGGGAAAATTCTCTGTGCTCGTTTCAGCTGTGTGGTTGTGCAGCTCTGTGGTTATAGACTTTGTGTTGACATTGACAGTAAACCATCTCTACAAATACAGCTTCCATTGTGGGTTAATACATATTTCAGTAGAACAGTTACAGTAAACTAAAGCGATACAGGTGAAAAACTTTTATTCTTTCAGCTGTTTCAGGTTTCACCTCTTGAGAATGTCATCAACATTGGCTGCTGGGGGGTTTTAGACAACAGCTAATAAAGTAAAGAGGGGTTAGGGTTAGGGTTAGGGTTACAAACATTACCTTGGTCAGAGAGCATCTGCTGAGCATTGCTTCCTGTCCTCCTTCTGCGAAGAGAAGAAGGAGAGAGTAAGAGAAAAGAAAAGCAGAAGTAGCTACACCATCCTTGGAACTTGGTTGCTTTTACAATATAATATTAAATGGAAAATGTTCCAAGTATAAAGTTTCCACTGCAATTATACAAAAGTTTGTCATGTTTAACGGTGTGAAGAATCACCTCTTGTCCTGGTTGAACTTGCACCTGCAGTGGCCACCTGGAACAAGAGGAAAGATTGATGTTCTTTATGATATCTCAGTGTATTTGAGCATTGTTTGAGTCTGTTTATGACCATGCATGTGTGGACATGAGTGTGTGTGTAATTTGCATCTTACTGAGTAGGATGGTGATGCCAATGAGACAGAGGACAGCAGCTAGAATCAGGCCTCCAACACGCAGTCTGTGGTAGTCTGCACAAAGAGGTCATGGTTACCATTTGAAAATAAATACATAAATAAATATAACTAACAAGCAATGCATGCGAGCAAACAAACATACAAGCAGATTACTTGGGAAAGGTCAGGGACCTTACACAAAACCTTTATGTACATGTAAAATATAAAAGGAAAATGCCCTATATGTCAATGATACAGATCAACTTACAAAAAAATAAATGATCGTGAAAATAAGTTAAAAAACAATGAATTACCAAAGGTGAACGGGTCGTCTTTCACTACAGGAACAGAAACAAAGAGGGTCAGTTGAAAGTTGGTTTGAACAGCAGATAATCAAAGATATACAGAAGCATCCACATATCAAACTATGACATGATAAAGTCAACAAGTGAGATGACCAAACACAATCGCCTAGTTTCATTCTCTCGCTAATGATTGACGTACCTGACCCATCAAATCAATACATCCCTACTTAAAACAAACATTACACCCAATGTGAATCAAAAATGTAACAGAAAAAAGAAGATGTTTTTTATGGTTCTATGATCTTATTATTTTCAGATATAAATCAAAAAACATAAACCTTTTAACCATTTTTCTCAAATATTTACTGTAGTTAAATGAGGAAAAAGACATATTAGTGTACTTACAGTTCTTTTCTTCTGCAAACACCAGGGACACAACTGCAGAAAGAAAGACACACTGAGCATGTAAAACAAAATAGTAATATTTCATTGCTGTTGGTTTATTTGGAAAGTATAAATTCATGAGGTCTTAATGCTGTTCAAATACTCTTAATAGTTTAACTTATTTTGGTTTTGTGCACTTAATATTGTAGTAGCTTTCTATTTTTGTATTTTTCGGTACTTTGAGACATCATTGTGTAAATCGCTGTCTATTATTTAGAATCGTTGACAAATTAAACTGTCAGTGTCAATGAATGAAACACCTCTTAAAAAGCACTTAAATCTTTGCCGACTGATTCTAACGTTACATAAAACTCTTCCTCCTTCTCCCCACATCTTTTCTCTTTCACAACACCTGAAGGAGCTGTGGATGTTGTTAGCCTCACCCTTTCAGCACTGTGAGCACAGAGCACTTCATTTGCCATCTTACCTACAGTGTTAGGGATTCAGTATATTTCTATAGGACACATAATCACATCTGACAGTTTCACATTTAGAGTGAAGGGGCAACCAGACAGCCAGTGGCGACATGATCACTCTTACCACTCATCCACCCTGCTGCACTTTGTCTCACCTCAGACATGTTACTTAGTGTCACAAAAATATAAACACTTGAACAATGTGCTGATGGGAGACAGACCTTCTCTGTAGAGTTTCCTCTGTAAAGACGAAGTGGAGCTGACAGCTCACAAGAACTTACTAGCACAGTGTTACTAGTGTTCAGTGTTTAGGTGGCTCTCAGGATGACTATAAACTGATCAACACACTGATAATGGACAATATAAAGGAAATCGATTTATTTTCTGACTTTTAAAAAGAGAAAGTTACTAATATAATGAAGGATGTCTTGAGGGTTTCTTTTGTAAGAAAAACTGTGATTAAATGAAAAGACTTTAAAGAGTTTTACTCACGTGTCATCAACACCAAAGCACAGATCTTTGACATCTTCAAGATTGAGGTTGTTTACCTGCAGAGATGAATACAGACACTGATATGAACAACAATACCATTAACAAATAATTAGATTGACATACACTTACAATATTTTTGAATGCAGCTTTATATTCTGAGTTAGTTACCAGCTTTACTTTTGACTTATGCTTGCATGTCAATTGAAAACATTAACTACTGACTGTGGTGCACTGACAGGCCATTTGCAGGCTCTAGTTGTATTAACATGGGGTAAATAACATTATCTCCAGTCCCAATGGTGCAAATAATCACATTTTAAATGGGTGTGTACATGTTAGAAGGCTCCAAACTCCAAAGTGGCTCGTACAAGCCAACAAAGTCAACAGAGACCTGATGCAACATCTGAGGGCCACTAAAAGGACTTAAACACATAGAAAACGCACCCGTCACTCTTATAGTACATGCCTCCGTCCCACACAAAGAAATCTGATCGGTTTTAGACAAGCACAAAGTGGTCTCTCTCGCCCTCTTTCACACTCAGAAACTTGATCTGATGTTGATGGGTAGAGGGTGCTCTCATGGAGCCTTAACAGAAGAACTAAATCTCTGTGTGATGCATTACACTGCTGCCATGTAAAAGCTGCAATCTTCCTTTTTTTCTTGTTTCAACGTTACCTTTTAATTCACTACAGGCTTATTTCACCATACATAATGTGCAGTATGTACGCATCCACCTGCTGCTACTATCCTGATTTTCACTTAAAAAAAAAAAAAAAAAAGCTTTCACTTGCTGATGAAAAAATCTATGAGAATATTATCAGAGTGCACTCACTCTTCCGCAGCTATTCCCATCTGTAATGTGGTTTTAATCTTATTTCTAGTGTACATCAGTGTGCAGATGGTGAGCTTTTTGAAGTGCCATTAGTCAAAGGAGATAATTTTATTTTCCACTGCCTGCTAATTATTAAAAACTGGCAAAAATATTTCATATCTTAAATATTTCGAGTCAGAGTTCTCTCCTGACCCTGAGACAGAATTTACAATAATCTCACTTATATCATCCTTAATGAACAAGTACGTTTCCTGACAGCTGCAATTACATCCCACGCACTGAGTGAATGGCTCTGTGTTCACGCTGTGTTAGCTGCCATGTTGGAGCAGCACTAGCAGCAGCAGCGGTGACATGTGCACTGGGAGGAGGAGACACACCTTAAGTAACACAGCAGTGATTTTCCATTTACTGCACTTTTCAGCTCAGAGCGCTCCATAGTGAAGAGCAAACACACTCAAGTAAATTTCAAACTGGCATTTACTCAGAGCGAGGCATTTGTGAGAACTTGCACAAACACCAACATGCGTGCATAAAAATGGATCATTTGAATGACATCAAATTCAATGGAGTATCTAGTGAAGCTTAGCTTAGCCTGTGCAGCAGTATCTGTCTGTCCTCTCTGTTTGCTCAAACATGAGCTTCATGACAATCTTTTGGGAAATTGGAAACATTTTTCCTCTTTTCTTTCTGAAGACACAAGAGAACATACAAGGTACAACACACAAGAGAAACTAGTGTTGTAGGTTAAAGGTACAGTAGCGCTATGGAGCCCTTTTGTTTATGAGTGGGCCCCTGTTTTGTTTGTCTCATTCACACACATAAAGATGCACATGCATGCCATAAACACTGATGTACGGGTGGCAATAATGCGCCAAGATACACACCAAACATAAACATGGATGTAAACTATGCAGGATTCAAACTTTTGTAAATGGAAGGAAAGGAAAATGCACGTCTGGATCATAGATTGAGTCTTGATGATTCTTGGGTTCAAAGTGATGAACTATGACTGAAGCTGAGGGAGGCTGAAGCAAACTCATACAGGAGAACCTGTGAGAAGGTGAACTGGATGTGAACATGCAGAAACAGAACAGGAACTGTGGAACTCTGATGTCATAAGGCAATAGTTCTATTGATCAGTTCAGTTGATCAAAAATGTTTTATTGGATCAGAATGATCCAGATTTGGAAACAACAGGTAACAGTTTCTTTTGTGGATATTGAATTTTTACTTTAATGTACTGAAAGGCCGAATAGGAGGCTGGATTACCAGTGCTCTAAATAGGAAACTCCATAGGGCACCTTTAAGCTCTAAGGATCAGACTGACAGTGTATCTCTAAGATGGAAACTTACAGTACAGATTCAGCTCCTAGCATTAAGTCGTTTGAGACAGTTCAGTTTTTAAAGTAGCTGTAAGGACACACACACAACAGTGACCTTTGAAAGTCAGGGGGTCTCAGTAAAGGAGGATGTAAGTGAAACAATGTGTCTCCCTCCTCTGCTGTTGGTATTTGGAGCTGGGCAGAAAGGGAGAAACAGAAGAGCAGGAGTAGTGCTTCTCTCCTGGTGCCTCACCACAGCAACCCAAGGCGAGGCAGAGGGAATGTAGAGGATGGGAAACAGGCCAACAACCACTAGAGAACGGTTTACCTCAGGAGAAAAACACACACAGAGAGCAAGGAGGAAGAGACGGAGGGCAAGGACAGAAACAGGAGAGAGGACATGGACGGAGAAGAAGGTACAGAGAGCAAACTGAGGGTGAGACTATTAGAAAGGGGAGGCAGAGGGGAGACAGACAAGAGTGACAAGAGAGAGGGTAAAGAGACATGACAGGTTGAGCAACAGAAAGCAGGGGAGTATAAAAGAGGTGGCGCCTGCCTCTTCCTATTTGAAGATCATATTCTAAAGTAAATGTTAGTGTAAGGCGGAGCCAGGAGGTGCTGGGGGTGTGCATTCAAATCATTGTGTTTATAGCTAGTTAGGAAGACAAAAGCACGGCACACTGGTGGATAAGTAAAGTATGGGGTATATAATATGCTTGCAAAGCTGAGTGCTCGACATTCAACATCAAATATCAGTGGTTTAGGTCAGTTTCTGTCCAACTAACAGTCCAAAACTCAAAAGATATTCAGTATACTAACATATAAGACAAAGAGACACATCCTCACACTAGAGAGGCTGGAACCAGCAAATGTTTGGTGTTTTTGTTTGGAAAGTGACTTAAACAATGAATAGATGATCAAAATAGTTGCAGATTCATTTTCTGTCTGTCGACTAATCGATTCATCAACTCATCGTTTCGCATCTAATTTTGTTACCGTTTCACGCTACATACAGCTTTTACAAAACAAACAAGAAGCATATTCAGTTGCAGCAAAAAGATTGATAGAGGCTGATACCAAAGAAGGCTTTATTACTAATATAGCCAAAGAATTTCTGAAGACTAGTTCCACGTAAAGACTTGATGCTTCCCCACTGAGTACAAATTCCCTGTGGAGCCACTTCTCCAGCTCCGCCTGGTTCAGGGATAAAGACTTTTCTGTTCTGCCTCTGTCACGCTACTCTGCCTGTCTCCGACTGTCCCTCGTTTTTTGTTTTCAGCTCTTGCTGCATCTCTTTTTCTTCCTGTCTTTAGGACCGTTTTCCCACTTTCTTGTCTCTCACTGTCTCTCTACACCCTCCTCTTCTTCTTTCATTCTGTCTTCTCTCTCTCAGTCTGATACTCCATTTATGTGAAAAGCTTTCAGAATCACCCATTTGTTTGAAACCACTGTTTCACACTGCTCTTCTGCTTTGTTGAGCTGCTGTCTCCTCTCCAATCCTCTCTAAAACTCTCCTCTACTACTTCCCAGTTCTGACACACTTCTGCACGTCCTTGCTCCTTCACCCGTCCCTTCTCCTCTCTCCTTTTGTCAAGTCTTTTCCACTCATTTATCCCTTCCCTTACAAACTCCCTGGAGAAGAGGCTTTCTAGGCTCTGTGCCCATCTCACGCTCGTACACTATCATCGTCTCTTTCCGTCCCACTCCTTTTCCTCCTCTCTTATCCACCAGTAAGGCTCACAATAAGCTGCAGGACCCTAAAAAGAGTCATAACTCCTAAGTGTAGCTATGTATCAGTCATTCACTCAGTCATGGACCCACGTTACACTTACTAAGTTTACATATTTACATTTTACTCTGAAAAGTTTTCAGAGACCATGTCTTTTCTAATAAGTAGTTCCCATAAAAATATTTTTTTTACTGCTGCGAGCACGGCAGAAATATCAGACACTTTTGGTCCAATAAGACCAAAACTATCTGAATGTGGATGGTGACCATAAGGAAAATATGCAACACCTCAACCAACAGACAAAACACTCAAATACACTCAAAGTGTTCACTCCCCTTGTGACAAAGTTGGGTGACAACTCACATGCAGACACCCCTACGTGCACACACAGCCCACACAAGTCCTTTGAATGTCTGATGTTCAAATGTTAGTCTACCATTCTTAAAACTGCTCATCCTGTTCAGGGTCACGGGGGAAACTGTCATATGAGTCTGTAGTATGATGTGTATGTGGAAACATACTCAAGCCTAAAAAACTAAACATGTTTTACACACTGTGTTTGTATAAGTACATCATTTATGTTGTCTACTTTGTCCTAAAAACCAGAGATTCAGTTTGTGCTTCCTCTATTTTATGGGCACATGACTGTGTGTGTTACGGGATGTGGTGTGCACAGAATGTATGTGTGACTTAGTCCCTGTTTCTATTTTTCCAACACTACCCCCCACCCACCCGTTTGAATGTTGGACTCCAGTGTGTGTATGTGTGTGTTCCTGTACTGCACTACAAAGACAGCTGCCTATTCTCAGTGGCATTTTTTATTCCTAAATTAGCAGCACTGGATTCCACTGTGAAACACATCCTTTATGAGACACGCACACACACACACACACACACACACACACACACACACACACACACACACACGCACACACACACACACACACACACACACACAGGAAAGTATCCGACACTAAACACAGTGTGAACCTGCTTTGCACTCTGTGATGAATAATTTGCTTTTATCTCAGCTGAGACACAGTGGAACTGAGCTTAACTTGTTCCTCCCTTCACTCCCACAGCACATTAAGTATCTCTGGAACCGATTGCCTGGAAATGTGATTGATAAAGCACATGACCTCAGATGGGTTCTTGAATTATTAAAAAGTAGACTTCTTTGTCTCTGTGGCCGCTGAAGAGCTAGGTTGATGACAGCTAACAGCTACTGACCAAAGATGAGTTTCAACACATGCAACTAAAGTGTCGACTCCATTAACGTGTGAACCGGAAAAAAATAAGCAAGACAGATAGAAAGGAAGAGGGTGGGGAGTCAGTGGAGGCAGTTCACTGAAGAAGAAAGGGAAAGAGAAAGAAAAGTACAAAGCAGACTTCAAGTTGGGAAACAAGAGCGAGCGAGGTAGAGAAGGAGCAAGAAGAATTCCAGCCTGGGGGAATGAGAGAGGGAGGCAGGAAGACGGGAGAGAGTGCGGTTGGGAAAGAGAGGGAACGAGAAGGGACACAAAGAGACAGACAAGAGGGTAGGAGGGAGTGGAGCATACTGGAGCCATGAGTCACACATGGTAACCACAAGGCTAGCAGTGAGCGGCTAGCAACAGACTGCACGCTCCTCACTCTGCAGTCATGATCAGGGGATAAAAAGGATGGAGAACATCTCCCTCATTTCATCTCATTTCTGTCCATAACACTATTAATCCTGCACATATTGCCTAGTAACTGCTCTGATAAACTTTGTATGAGACCTGAATCATCTGTTGTGCTTCCTTCCAACATTCTAATAACACTGTACCTCTGAGATGGTTACAGTTTTGTATTCAACTTTTATAACAAAACATAAATTATCTGGACTCGGAACAAATCAGAAATGATTAGCTGTGTCTCTGCTGAGCTGTGTATAAAAGCTTTGTGGCTACACAGGGAAAGTACTGAAGGTCACAGTCACATCCTCAGTATAAAATCAATGTCTTCTTGTTGAGGTTTCTAAATTTGTGTTTGTGAGCCAGCAAAGTGATGTGAGGAAAGGTGAGGAGAAAGTGTTTCTCGCCTAAGAGCGCTCTCGCTTTCTCCCCTCCATCTCCCTCAGCTGTTTCCCTCACTCGCTCTGGTTTTCTTTTTTAAGAATTGTGGTCATGTGAGGAGAGGTGAGGACAGCGAGCTGCGTCTGTTTCACCTGACAGAGGAAAGACAACTCTGTCTGTCGCCACCTTCGTTCACCTTCTCTCCATCTCTGTCTCTCACCCTGTAACCTCTCTCATCTCTCTCTGCCTCACTTTTCTTTCTCTGGAGAACTGTGTTCACATGGATAGAATTAAGGTGCATTTAAATCAGTAGATATTCCTCAGTTAGACAGGATGTGTGCGTGTATCTTTCCCTCTCTGTGCATTTCTTTGAAATTATCAGTCAATTATGCTATGCAGATACATTTACTATTACTGCTCCAACATCTGGCCCCTGACCATATAGGGCAATTTTGTCATTTTAAAATGTCGTCTATTTTTGTGACCAAGTACAGATTACACTGCAGGGAAACATTTCCATGTATGTTAGTCTTAGCTGAAACAAGTATGTACTAAAATATCCACAAATACATTTGGCAATGCAAATTCTTGAGGAAACTCTGGAATCAAATCTGTTTGCTGCTAAGCAAGCACATTCACATGTTGCATGGCAAAATATTGATTTGTTTTGGTAGAAATGTTAGTAATCCACATGGGGGCATTTGTGCAGACAATTAACTTATTTATATCAATATATGATCCATGGATTGTCCATCCATTGTGATTTGGAGTTTTGAAGGTGTAATTTACTTTTTTGGTTCCCTCAAGACGCCATGTTTAGTTCTACTTCAGTTACTGATGTCCCCATATATTTATTTTTTACAAACTGCCACAGAAGGAACATCAACTTGTCAGACAGACAGACAGACAGACAGTGTAGAGACCTGCAGACAGCTTGCCAAAGACTAGGTTAGCTTTGCAGCATGTCTATGGTCGTGGCAAACACCCCTTGCTCAAAACACAATAACTGCAGTGCATTCTGGCCTATGGTCATTCTGTGACTCTGGTACAATTGATTTCTCCCTGTATACGGGTCGAATTATGGTGTGAAATGACTTTATCTTGTTTACCTATGCACAGTGTGTATCTGTAACCATGGGTGACAGAAACACATTGATAATGTAAAAAAACAAAATCATATGCTCCCTTAAACAGTGTAAAATGATGTAGAGTAGAAACCTCCCTTACATTAGTGCTGAAAGAGTCAATAATGGATCAACAGAAATTCTTGCAGGTTACAGCTTCTAAAATGTGAATTTGATTGTTTCCTACCATTGTATATTTTGGGGTAGTAACCTAAATTATTAACTTCTACAAATAAGAACAAATAATCAGTATGTTGCAGTCTGCTCTTCCTTACAGTTCTACTGTAATGTTATGCAGCAGAATTTGACGACTCCTCCTGTATCTGTCCTTGTCCCAATCTGTCCTTGTGCCACATAGTAGCAAACTGTTATCACCACTGCTCTTATCAGCTGGCCTTTTCACACTCACTCACACACACACACACACACACACTTACAGTATGTAACAGTATGGATATTGAAAAAATCCACAGGGGGAGGTCTTCGTTGGTGCTGTGTGTGTGAGGAGTGAAAATGTCTCTGTCTGTCTGCTAATTTGTGGGTTTGAATAATTTGTCACATGTGTATCCATGCTATCTAATACTATTTATTTAATGCTATAAGAGAGGCCAAGCATAGCATCAAATATAAACACATACAGGCTACGTCATAGGGCTTTATTTTATTATTTTATCTGGTGGGTTTAAAGAAGGACTAAACAGACACAGAACAACGTGTTTATGTCGATCAGTGCACTTTAAACCTGCATTGTATAGATTTTAAACCCCCCTTGACTTGATTATGAGTTCAATGCCCGTGAAGAAAGACTATCCGGGGCCGTTACGCACGTTGGCCCGTGGGCGCGTGCCGTTCCATTGTCCTGGCACTGGTGGGCTCGAGGAGAAATGTCAGTCGGGTAACATTATTGGCTTGTGCTATGCTGTATTGTACGTTCGCATTTGACAGAATGATAGACCTTTTCTGGATAATTAACGTTTATGGGTTTTATTCGAGCCTTTTTGAGTTTTAAAGTAACTGCATGCGCCACTTAATGAGAAATACAGTGATTTAACAACAGTTTTCCATTCCATTATGTATCCTCACAATTAACTAAACTGTGCTTCAGTTGCCTAAAAAGATGCCGACGAGCATATTTGGAAAACTCCGTTAACAAATTGCCTAAAAATGAAGAAAACGCTTGAGGAAACAGTCTTCTGAGAAATGTGAGCTAATTTCTTTGTTCAGCACTTACCTCTAACACGTTACAACAGCGACAAAAACGAGGAAATTTCTCCCAAGCAGGCGGATATCTGACCCAGCGACTTTTCCCCACACAGTGCGCCAACACCCTGCCTTCACTGCCGTGACACTCAACAGGTTGGCGTGGTTTTAGAAAAAGGGGGCTGAGTTTAAAACGCGTGAGTTTTGTCGATGAATCCTGATCCCGGGTCGGTTTCTGCGGTTCTGCTGGCAGCCGAAGAGTGGACGGCTGGAGACGAGCGAGGCGCGGAAGCTGATCCAGAGTCAGGACTGAGAGCCCGGAGGAGTGGCGCATTAATGTTTGCTTGTCGAGATGTCGAAGTTTGTCGAGTTAGGCTGATTTCCTTCCGCACTGGGATGTTAGTTATGAGTTATTAACAGTTAGAGGCACAACAAAACGACACCACGGCTGTAATAAAATGCATAGAAATAATGATAGAGTACAATAATGTTATATACGGTACATATAACAATTATAGTTACTTAATGGAAACTCTGGAGGATCAATAAGTGTCCTCTTTCCAAGATAAGGTCATTAAAGGTCAAAGAGTAAAAGCAGTTAACCTACATTATATAGGCTACCTGTGAAAAACAACACTGAAATATTTCAAGTTGGTTTACATAGTGACATTTATTTTAATTTTGGATGTGCACACCAAAGGTTTCTAACAAATAGTGTTTTTTCTAATTTTGTCAATATTCACACATGGATAATCTAATGCTACAGTTTATCATACAGCAACACGTGCAATGAACAGCAAATATCACATTATGTTCCTAACGATGCAGTATTTCAGTAATTATATGCAACATTATGGTAATGACTAAACTAAGCAGCATATGTGAGACAGACTAAATATGTTGTGAAGGTCCATGTGTGTTTACAGGGTTAAACATCTTTGTGAATATAAATGACCCTGATTTACATTTCAGTACAGATCTGGATTCATTTATTTAATCTTACTCATGATATGTCAGTCTGTGAGACTGCTTTCACATCTTGCATCATTTCTATTTTAATAATTGGTGTTTCTTTACACAGATCTGTACTGGTATAATCATCTGGGCTGGTGTGTTTCCTCCAAACCCCCCATCATACACCCAATCTCTCCACCCCCTTGCCTGTTGCTTGCTCTTCTTCCTGGCCAAAACCGGTTTGTCAGGCACGCTATCAGATTTCACTGTTGTCATCTTCCACTTTTCTACAAGGTAAAAGAATAGAGCGGGGCGGCAGTTAGCATGGCAGTGTGGGAAAGAACGGCAGAGAGAGACAGAGAGATAAATAAAGGGGGAGCAAGTCACATGTTAAAGTTCAGACACAAACACACACACACATTTTTGTCAGTGAGTTATAAGAGAAAAAAACATACTTGTTCCTCCTGGAGCACTTGTTATCTGTGGAAGGAAAAGGTGGATGTGTT
This sequence comes from Enoplosus armatus, assembly GCF_043641665.1. NCBI lineage: Eukaryota > Metazoa > Chordata > Actinopteri > Centrarchiformes > Enoplosidae > Enoplosus > Enoplosus armatus. Next base: position 18,853,251 of record NC_092188.1, on the reverse strand, counting down.
ACACACGTCTTTATTACTACTCTGAGTCTGAGTCTATTGGCTCTGAGATTTCTTATTGTGGTCCACATGACTCAACTCAATAACAGTAAACTTTATCTGTGTGGTCTCAGGACTTACGAAGTAAAACGCCGAGTCCTCCAGCCACCAACAAGCTGGCGCAGATCAGGCCTCCAATTCGTAGCCTTTCATAGTCTGTTAGACAATAATGTTACAAGTTAAAGATCCTGGTGCACTTGACAAAGCAAAAAGCAAACTTATTAGTTTTTGTCATGTAGTTTGTTTTTGTCATGTAGTTTGCAATAATCTAAGTGAATACATGATACGCACTAATCTTTTTATAACCCATAGAAATGTGAGTGAGATGATGCATTGTATATTGTGGATTATAAGAATTAGGAGAAGAGTGTCTGTACTTACTGTAAACAAATGGATCTGCAGACCAAACACAAGAAGAGGAGGAGGAACAAGAAAGGGGGGAAAAGAAAATGAGTGACAACAATCACACAATGTGACAGCGGACTCACTTACTCAGTCCGATTAAAATATAAGATAATATTTTCACCTTTTACCCCAACAAACTACTGTAAATGTACAAGTTGTTTCTGGGTAATATTTTTAAGCATCCATTTTGGGATGGTGCCCTGGTGATATATCAGTTGCGGGCTGAAGAATAGTTCATGTTAGAAACAAACAAATAGAGTTTTTGCCTGCTCTGTAATGGCTTTCTTCTGCAAACAGTTTCACACTAGGAAGATATTCAGATGTTTGCTGCCCCAACAAAGCAGAAGACAAACTTTGGTTTAAAGAAGTGGCTTCATCAGGCCATTGTTATGGAGACAAAGGAAGTTTGATCTCTTCCTAAACCAGTTTCTCGACAAACCAGTTTCAGAACGAGATTCGGTGAAAGTAAAGTTTTGGCCTTACTTGCTTCAGTTTCCATGAAAAGGGTGAAGAGCACTGCAAGAAAGTTAGACAAATACAATATGGTTGGAAGGGAGTTGTCTGTAACACATACAGTCAGTGCTCACTAGAATATGTCTCGCCACACAGTCAGCATTTTTAAGAAATAAGAAAAGAAAAAAAAATGTTTCTTTTGAAAACAAGTTGAATTTTGCCGGGTGTCATGGTCATGGAATGCTTTTGTTTGTTCATGAATTCAATTTAAACAAAATATCTGATATAAAATATATATTATGCTTCAATTTTGTTTTTAGTAGTGAATGGTACGGTTAGTGTTTTGTCAAAATATATCCCAGAGAAAAGAGAACGATCCATGACCTTGAGACCACATACCAATGTTATCCTTGCTTGCAGTCGACAATCAAAGGGCTTTTTTGTCTTCTCAGTTCCTGATGCCATGAAATGATGTGTGTACATACTGTATGTGCAGAGTGTGTTTTTTCCGTTTTATTTACCTGCCATGACAGTCACAACACTGAGATGTCCCATCTTCAACACAACTATGAGTCGAATAGAAAGAGAGTCAGATGAAGACAGAGGGAGGGAGAACATGATCGTGAGAGAGAATAAAAGACAAAGTGGAAAAGTGTAGTTTTTTTCCCATCACTTTTCCCTTGTTTCTCACACACACACACACACACACACACACACACACACACACGCACGCATACAAGCAACAGAGTACACACTTATCCCTCTCCCCAGGAAGAATGTCCTTGTTGTGTGAGAGGTCAGTGTCTCGTCAGCAGGGATGCATTCTGGGTGTTTGGAGAGTAAACAGAGGATCATTTTTTGTCTTGGGGCAAAACCCAGCAGGTTTCCAGACAACTGTCCTTCAGCCTCCACTCAGACTCCAGAAAGACTTCATCAGGCCAAACGCTGTCGTGTGCTTTACAGTATCTAAAGACACGTTCTCAACCTGTGGTTTTCTTTCTTTTCTTTCAACTTCATATGAGCCGTTTGTGATATGCATTTCAGAATAGATCCATGTGCAAAGACATAACATAGGTGTTATTGTTAAATTGGAAAATGTACAGTAATTGTACATCAACACAAGCCAACAGCCTGTTCTTTAACCCTTTTTAAAAAAAGCATGAAAAACATGTATGATGTCTGATCTTCCTTATGTTAGTAACATAAAAAAAAAAAGTAAAAAAAAAATGCTTTTGCAGAAATTTAAAATATATACTCATCAGTGTATGAGAAAAGTGAACAAGTAAAATGTCTTTTCAGTGACCTCCCTGTAACCTCTAACTGACCTTGGACACCCTTGGGTCCATGGAGGTTAACATTCACTGCATTTAGTAAATTCAGTGCTTTCCTCTCTCTGCTTCTCTCTGACTCAAACTAGCTTTCCATTCACATCCCTGCCTGTTATTAAACCTTACATAGCAAAAAGCATAGTGAACTTAGCAACAGATAAAACACATTCCATGCACCTTTTACATGTTTGATAAGTCTGACAAAGAAATCAAATACTGGCTTGATGCATTTTTTAAAAGTATCCTCTGCAACTTTTCAAGGAATGAACATCAAATGAAAACAAAGATAATACAGAGACTCCTTATCAAGCAATTTTTAATCGTGTCCTCTGTCCTATCTCAAAAAATGTCATTGCAGTGAGCATGACATTAGTCAAGGTCAAATTGTGGCTTGTGTCTTAAAGTGCGTCTCATTTCTCAGATGAGACAACAGGAACAGACTGAATAGAGCAGAATAGACTTCCTGCTAGTGTTTAAAGTGGTTTTACAAGATAATTAGGTTTTGCCCACTTTAGCATGAACGTTACAGTTCAGTGTCCTTCACATCTTACCGCTGTTCTGTCAACAACCTGGCCTTGTTTACCCTTTTGCTAATAGAACCACTGCAGTGTTTTTACATCTTAATCCAATTTGGAAAATGTACTGTTGTCTAAGAAAAAACATTAATTAAAAGAAAGCAGAATGCTGCTTTTTGTGCTTTTTTTTTGTCAAACTAACCAGAAATCAATCGATATATCGTCATACATGGACATAATGTATAACAGAAGCCCCACATGTCCTATACAAATGGAGGAGGAAATAACATATAAGATTCACTTTTCATGATAAGCATATTTGCTCTTCAATATGTTTGAATTTTTCTCCAAATCTCCAAAGCAATTTAAAGGTCATGTTTCAGTAAATTCCTCAAATGGCCTCTTCCAGCAACATGTGTTTCCTTCTGTCCAAGTGCAAAACATTCTGTTCTCACACTAAAACCTTCAGCATATACATGATAATTACACAAGAATCATGACCCTTACAATCAATTTTTTTCACCGAAAGGTGACCTTGACCCCGAGCCCACCCTACTCCACCGTACCTGTGCTTGTCTGCGCTGACGGTTCAGGATCCGAGGAGTGTGTGTGTTCCAATGTTCCAAGACACTGTCTGGGTCAAAAGTGTGTATTTTCTATTTCACCTGAATAAGTATGGTGCCTGCTCCTCCTCTTTGTTTGGGATATAAACTGTAAGTGTGTGCACGTGTCCAGTGTGAGTGTGTGATGGTTGCAGGGGTTTACGGACGTATAGGAGACCAATGTTATTCACTAAACATCAACATGTGTGCATGTGCACGATGGAGTGAAAGCCATTTGTAATTCGCCTTAGAGAAGCCCTTTTTACATTTAGTTAATACACTATACTCTCAATCGCAGCTTTTCTTCTTTTTCAACTGTATTCTTAAAGTGAGAGAGAGAGAGAGAGAGAGAGAGAGAGAGAGAGAGAGTGTGTGTGTGTGTGTGTGTGTGTGGTACAGTGAATTATTTCTGCCCTCCTTCCATTGACTTCATAGTTTTCTCTCTGCTCTCTGAGGCTCTGTAAAGTATCCCAGGTATCCCCCCAGTGCTCCTCTCTCTGTGGAATAGATTGCACTGTGTTGGTCTTGATTTTACTTCACTATCAGTACTGATTCAAACTCACGTCCTTCCTTGAAAGGGGCCATTTTTAAATTGGGAGCTGTTGCTTGTTCTTGCATGCAGAAGCATGATACATGTGTGTGAGTGTCACAGTCGTGATCTGTGACTATTTATACCTTTTCCTGTCGCACACTGACAAAGCCGAAGGCATGCATCAGCCTCTCAGCAAGTGATAACGCTGCCGGGACAGAGGAGATAGAGAATGACAGAGAGACATACTGTAGTTCAAGGTGTGCGTGTGAGATGTGTGTGTGTAAGTGATAATACAATAATTTGACAGCAGATAAAGTGGCAACTAAAATTTGTGGCTTATGACCAAAATCTAACTGCATAGTGACCTCAAACTGATCTTTATCCAGTTTTAAGTCTATAACACACTATATTGAAAAGAGTGAAGGGCTCTATGGCCACCCTGTATCTTTGTGTTGTTGTCTGTCTTAATAAAACTCCATTTGCTTGTAGCGTTGTTTACGTGAGATTAAATAAAGGTAATATTAATTAATATTTGAATATATATGAGATTACCCTGTCTTAATACAACATATTGCTTTTTTTGTCACTGGAGGGGCCACTAACAGCAGGCTGAAAGCCCACTGAAGCCCTGACCTTTTCTTTTAAAAAGTAACTGTAAAAGTAACACAAGTTATACACTAATCAAATTTAAATTATGCAAAAGTTCAACCTTAAAACTAGTTTAAAATGCAACTTAACAATTACATTAGCTATATTATAAAGAAAAACAGCAGGATGACTCAGTGATAACACCTTAATGTCCGGTAGACATCAAATGTAAATGCTATCGATGAACATGAAACAAAAACCAAAATGGAAAAAAATCCCTGTGTTTGGGATGTTGTTTACTTCAATGTAATCTTGCGTTTCTGCTTTATGCTGCGGAGCATAAAACCAGATCCTTGATGTTCATCTAGTTTTTGTCTCATTGGTCCACCGTGAATGTGGCAAACATAGAGGTTAGTCGTCGGCTCCACTGCTAACTTGACTCAATACGATCAGCTTGTTACTATTTAACTTTAATTGTACTAGTTTATCCTGGGTTTCCTCAGGTATTGATAGGTGTAGCAAGTTAAACTGATTCGTTGTCAGTTAAAGGTCATCTTGAGAACACACACTGAACAATGTGTGTTATCAGTGGACACACACATTCACTCACACATGCGTCTCTGTTATGGTGGTATTTAGGGTGTTTGTCCATAAACAGTAAAACTAAAGGTCTTATATAGCAGTGAGTGAGATCCAGTCAGCCAGTAGATAACAGAGCTTCACTTAGATCTGAAAAGCTCCTATGGACCTTCTATGTAACAGATAGTATTTCTTAATATTGGCTTGCTTGCAAAGTCATATTTGGAAACTCAAGAATGTAGAGCCTTGACAGTTAGTGGTGGGCCCTTGCATGACAGGAGTGTTGTGTATTTATTTAGGGATTTTCTCCCCCAACCAGAGCAAAGAAATGACGAACGAGACGAGAGCAAAAGTGACCTGACTGACTCTGTTGTCTCATTTCCATCTTTTGCCATGCAAATATAGCCAATCATACTGTATGTTGATCACTGTACGACTTTATCTTCAGCTGTGGAGAACATGAGGAAATCAAACACCAGAATATGACAGAAACCCATCATGGAATGAACCGAGGTGTAGCTGAGCAGCTGAGTCAACACGTTGCTCCATACTACCTCTGTTGTATCAACTAAAAGACGAGGCAGAATTCTCTCCTGCTGATTTCCCTGAGTGTGTGTGTGTGTGTGTGTGTGTGTGTGTGTGTCTTGCAGGCTGTCCATGCTGCTCTATCAGGTGTCACAACACACAGTCAGGGGAATGAAGACCACAGTCAAAAGCAGTCAAATCCCAGTTGTCATATTAGTGCTTAATTAATGTAGATTCAGTATTTGAGTTTGAGTAGTAGAATAGCATCACTGCAGAGAACACAATGGGGGAAGTGTGCAAGACCATAGGTTAAAGTGGATGGTGTAGTGTAACATGGACAAATTAGCAGGGTTTGTGATTAGAAATGTTACAAGCCTACATGTTTCTGATCATCAGATCATTGTGAAGCAAGGACAAATGGGGAAAAAGGTAATTACCTCCCACTTATATTTGAATTACATGTTGAAGTACCTGCAGTTGATAACAACTCCTATTGTTTTGGTTACTTTGCAACAGCCATATGCAGGATAGAAACTTGGAATCCGCACAGGTGATCTTAACTGTTAAAACATTTGAAGTGTACTCAGCTTTTGTTCTGACATCACGTAACTTTAATTTGGTCATGGGCCACACGCTGACAGCAAGCTCTGATTTGCAAGTGTATCTTGTGTACTAGGTCGATAGGCGACAAGAAAATGAGAGCAAACAATAAACAAGAGCATATTACAGTAATGTATTCATCTAAAGAAATTAAAAGACAGAATAGAGTGCACAATCAACAAACATCAGCAACAAATACACCTGAGTTTACCTTTGGTAACTGTAGACCTAAGAGCTACTGTACTTTGCCTTCATGCAAAGACAATGACTGTGTATCCACAAAAGAACAACATCAGGACAATGTACTTCAGAATGCAAATATATGACAACTCTTAGCATTACAACATTATCACATCTAACTTACTTCACTGACAAATTTCCAAATAAAGGAATAGCAATTTCTTAATTAGTTTTAATTGAATGATTTGACATTTGAATATACCTCTCTGTAGTGTCACAGAGGCTAACTGCCTTTGCATCTGTGGAGTGAGTGCTTCCCTCAAGTGGACAAACTGTGAAAGTGTAGCTGACTTACCTGAAGCACAACTTGGACCCTCGTCAGTGAGTATTCAGTATTTTGTTGTCTACATACAGCTACATACTACTGCTTTCCACACAACACAACAACACACTTTACATATGATTATATAAGCTATATGCTGTAAAGGCCGGGACGTATGATCCTGCACAAGTGGGGAAAGGGATCTGGCTTAATTATTTTGGTGTATTGTTTGAAGTGCTCAATACAATTTTATACACTGTCAGGCTGTGAATGATGTGTGCACGGTCCAATTATTGAGGGCAGAACAAGGAAGTGAAGATATCAGGGGAAGTGAAGATATTAGGGGTCAGACCGGAGCCGGCCTCAAACATACAGATAAAATCATCTCCAGACTTGGGTTCACGCCAGCTTTCACTTCACTTAGATTGGTCTTTTTAAAGGGGTTTACACATAGAAACAGTTATTTTTTGTTTCAGTTCAGTTGGTTAGCAGGTGAAAGGAGCTCTGGATATGTTTTTCTGTCTCCTTTTAGTCCTTTGTTACTATTGTGGTCATATCGTCTTCGGTTTCCTTTCCCCCTAAAATGCACACAGACATCACACATTGCTTATCAAGTTTTAATTTGTAGTGAATGTATCACATTTTACGCCACTGAATTGAAGCAGTGTACTTACTGAAGCACTTCTGGAGGGTCTCAGATCTCCGCAGCATTGTATACGATAAACCAAACACCAGCAGGATGCCAAAGAAGCCCCCGATAGTGCAGCCAATGAGAGTGGCATTGCTGATGCCGTTATCTAGGAGGGGAGATAACGGGACAGAGTGAGGAAGGAGGGAGGCAAAAAAAAGAAAATAGCAAAGAAAAGTAACCACAAAAATGGAGAAGGGCTTTTATGCCCTAGCACTCTCTGCCTGTGAATAATATTTCCAGATTTAACAAATGGTCTGTTTTTCACACAATGGATGTTTTAATGTTTTGCTGAAAAGGGGAACACATACTGTACAATAAATGTAAAAGATGCAGTATATTCACTATTAACAAAGAGAAAGCACTGAGAAAAAACATCTTTACATATGTGCCGTGATGATATCCCGTCCACATTTATCTAATTATGCTCTGTCTCTATAAAACCTTGTGTGTGATATATTTAAACCCACGGGGGAGCATTTACCGCAGATGTTTTAGTCGAGAATGACCAGATTACAAAATCTAATCAATCAATCAGAGATTGTGACTACCTTTAAGAGACCACTGTTGGATGTTATTCTCCGATGATGGGGGATTACAGGGATTAGGCAATATTACTGAATAAATAGAATGATTGAGTCTTCACCATAGACATGTAGGACAGCAGCAGGCGGTGCATCGTTGTTCCTTGACTGCCGACATACGACTCTTGTGCCATTGTCAGAGAAGGAAGTTCCCTTGAGGGTCCAAACAGCCAGTGACTCTCCTTTCTTCATGTCACAACTACCATAGAGCGCCTGAGGAGAGAGACAGGGAAGGAAGAGGTTGATAAGAATATAAACATAATGTGAGTTTCAAGAAGTCCATTCAAAACGACTCATGTACGACCTCACCTGGGGGATGTCTTCCACGTGGCCGTAAGGGCAGGTGAGGTTGTAGGTGTTGTGACTCCCGTAGAAGGTGAATGTGAGGTTTGGAGAAGCTAAGGGCACTCCACAGCGAAACACTGCAGGTTCTCCCACAGCCACTGTGACGTTAGCTGGGCGCGTGCGGTAGCTGAGAGCTGCAGGGTTCGGTGGTGAAGTGGTGGGGGCACTGGTAGTATTTAGAGCTGCAAGTGTGATTGTGTGTGTGTTTGTGTGTGAGAGAGAGAGATGAGGAGGAAAGAATAACTCACCATATTGTGTGATTGAATAAATCACTAATAATTACACAATGTATATATTTACACACAATTCAAAGTATATTTGATACCCGCTGTAAAAAAAAAAACTACCAAATCTTTCCATTTGTTAAAATCCAGCTCATTATTTATGAAAAGAAAACTCACATCACATCAGGAAGCACTGACATGCAATTTGTTTAGACTATACTATGGATCTTTTTAACACGACTATATAGGCAGGCCACTTGGCATGATCAGAAATGTAGGGAAACCAGTTTAGGAACCAAAAATAGTACAGTGCAACAGTGGCCAACCCGATCACACCCCACTGTGCACAACATTACACAGGCCATTGTTGACTTGTTGTTATGTGCAAAAGCAAATATCCACTCGTCCTTGTCGTGTGCTGTTAATCAGGAAGTGAATTCTACCTGCATGCAACATAAGACCTTAAGCAAAGTCCCTCCACTGCTCCTGTAAACATTTGAATATTCTGATGAGTGGAAACCCGTGTTTCCCTGGAAGATCCTCATCCTACACTTTATTCATGTCCTGTCGTGACTTCTTCATTCATGGCAATCTATGTATGCTTTCATTTTAGAATGTATTGATTTTCATGTGATTGATACTGGAAACTGAAAGCACGCCTTTAATACTTTTTATATCTTTAAATCATGGATGTGGTTAGTTACCTGAGGAGGGTGTGGTGGTTTGGATCAGAGCCAGCAGCAGCAAGCAGATATGAGAAACCCTCCTCTTCTTCTTCATCTCTCCTTCCCTCTTCTTCTCCATTATTTGCTCCACTCAGTCTCTCTTATTCCATAAATCAATCTGCAAAAGTTTGAGCAATGTATCTTTTATTTTCATTCAACACTAAAGGGATACAGTACATGTAATAGTACAAGAGTCCTTCTGTTTTCCTTCAGATTAAAACATAGATGTGAATTAATGAGTCTATCACCCGAGGGCAGATAACCAGTCAAATGGTTATTTACACTAAAATGATTTTAGATACAGATACAATGTGTCACTGCTTCATGTAAGAGATCTGCCAGTACTGATTTGATAGAGAAACAGTATAATCTATATTTTAAACCAAAGCTTTTATGTCACACCATCAATTGGATGAGAATATTTGGCCTGAGCAGTATATGAGCCATAAAATGATATGATTTGATTTTTAAGAAGTAATTATTAAAATCTTTCTCTCTTTTAGAAACCTCTTCTGATTCAAAGCCTCTGTTTTATGAGTTAGTCATGTTGACCTTTATAGAAAGACAAATTTGATTTGAGTCACGTTTCAAACTTGGATTCAACAACAATATTAGCAAAAGGTAACAAGCACAACTATATTGTGCTGTTATATACACAATATATTTTTTGTAAACTTCCAGCACAATAAGTTGCTCATGTCTGACTGCCATTTAGACAGTTGACATTGCTTCTGAGAAACATAAAAGCAATCATCATTTTATATCAACTCATATTTTCTTTACTGAGCTTTTGTCGTCCGTTGTTACTGGTTTTAAAATGCAGCTTCTTAAAGTCAATGTTGTTGTCCTAATATACATAATCCTGACTCTGTCTACGGTTTAAATACAACAAATAAAGTAAAACGGAAAAAAGAATCTTGACATGTAAAGAAAGTCAAAACTGGGATATTATTAGCACTAACCACAATATGAACTGGAAATTCCCCAGCAGATCTGCAGGCAGCTTCCTTATTTGAAGTTCACGACGGTGCTCCTTTAAAGATAATTCCTATTTATTGTCAGGTGATGTCTGACATATATCTACTCAATAAACAGTGAAGAGGCTGCCAGTGTCTCCACACAGTGCCGACTCTCTCTTCACCTCCCTCTGTCTCACTCCATCCTCCCACTCTAACCAGGTGGGAAGCTAAGAACAAGGCACCTGAAGGAACGAGGAATCTCTTCCTGATTTACAAGATGCATTTCTGCGAATGGGAAACAAACAGGTTGAGCAGGCCTGGCCTGAGCCAATAATAGCTGCTGGCAGAAACGTCAGCTAATCAAGCAAGGCTTTTCTGCTGCCATTTACTCTCTCTCTCTCTCTCTCTCTCTCTCTCACACGTAGCTGTTATTCCTCCTTCCCTCATCCCCCTCCAGTCTCCCTTACTTTCCCTACCGTCTCTCAGTCTTAGAGCTTTAAATACTTCAAATTTTACTTTCAAATGAGTTCCTTCTTTGTGAAGGACACGCAGGTTGACGTGCTGCCATCACAGCAGAAATCACAGTTCACCACATACTTGTGCTCTTACACTTGTTGTGTTTCAATGCCCCGTGCCAATCAGTTATAGTGTGTTGTTTATTATTAGACATTGAGACCATGTACTCACTGTTCACTGAATATCTGAAAACTTTGACGTGTTGGTGGTGGAAAAGTCGGTGGATCATCCCCTGGAGATCATGACAATCCACCCATTCATTTTTGTCTTTGTAAAGTAGTGATCAACATCTCAGTGATGAGTTCCAGCTCTTCTCCATGTTGAACCAGGAGACTCTACCCTTTAAAAGACTGCCTGCTGTTGGAGAGAACAAAACTGTGGTTTCAGCTTTTGTTTTGATGGACAAAATGAAAAAACATTAGAAGTTTTCACAGAAAGGTAAGGACAGAAATCTGAGAAGGAAAGCAACAAAGCAGCGTGCAATGCATGAACGGAGGCATGCAACATGCAAGATGGCAGCCATGTCAACCACAAGTTCCCTATTTACAAACTTTTTTTGAACACACGTTCAGCTGTCCTCTAAAGCCTTACATTATTTTTGATGTCTCATCATAAACTCACTCATGCTTAAACAGAAACATTCATTGCATTACCAGCAGTGCGCAGCTCGAATTTATTTCTTTCCCCTCGTCCTCGTCCGCTGTTTTCTGTCACGCCCGCTTGTGAAAGTTCAAATCAAATCCATCTCGAGATTTGGTGTCGATGTGGAGAAGATGTTCGCGCTGCTGGTGCTTCTGATCTTGAAGCCAGGTAAGGATCTATATTTGTGATCTATATTTCGAGACAAAATGCAAGATTGTATTTAAAAATACATACATATGGTCAGTTTTCTCTTTGTTTCCTTCCATAACTACTTTTTAAATACACATTCGAACTTTTTAAATTTTATTTTCACAGTGGATAGTGCTGACACCCTCCGCACTTTCCGAAATTCTAATTTCTATTGCAACCAGACATTTTTTTTAAGTGTCTGTTATTATGAGTTATTCTGTCCAGCCGCTGTAATTCAGAAACTTGCGTTGATGCTGACACGATCAAAAGCTTTAAGAGCAGAGCGCCAGGGCGTCTTCTCCCTGCGCAGCGGCTTGCAGGCTGCAGAGCACCTACCCTTTGGTTAACGTCCTGTTCCGTTAATTATGTTTTGATCGGTGTAATGATCATATTCTCCTAAAATTACTCTAGAATTGGATATCTATCGAAGATAAGACATAAAGTGGAGTCTAGACAGTGTTTTTTTTTTAAGTAAAGCTGCAAATACTGTAAAGCATTATCTAACAGACACTTTACATATTGTTTGAATATAAATGTTTTTATATTAACAATAGATCACATATTGGATTTTGTAGTTCACTCCCACTGCTCACATACTGTCGTTTTCAGCAGCAGCAGACGGCAAAAAGGCTCCAAAAACTCACTGTAAACTACTTGCTCAGCACTTAAGGACACATAGACAAAGTTAGCTGCCAGCTGATGAACATAGTGGAGCATTTAGCAGCTAAAAGGCCAGATATTTCCCCCAGGAGCTGGTGGAGAGCAAAAACAGAGTGAACATTTGATTAATACTTTTGCTGGCTGCCCACAAACAACACAAAGATCCAAATGAATGCTAATGTTGTATATTTATTTTTAACCCCCCACATATGAAAACAAACCTATGGTCTTGATTTTTCTGATGAGTTTTCTCATCAGAAAAGATTCTACTTTCATCATGATTCTACTTGTGATTCTACTTAGACACATTACTACAGGACATTGTGATCTCTCGGCAGGAACTGTGACGTCGTGGTCGGTGACTTTTGAAAACCCAGATCCTTGTGCTTTAAAGGGATCATCTGTGGAGTTCAGGTGCTCATACCACTACAAAGATGGGGAAACTGTCACAAAAACTGCATGGTACAAAGGGGAATTAAGAAATGGCATCTGGCTGCGTGTTGAGCTCTCAGACCTTCCTTCGTATGAAAATCGTTCTGAATACCTTGGTGACCAGCAGCACGACTGTAGCCTGGCAATTCACGACGTGCAGGATAGTGACAGCGGGTATTACTTCTTCAGGTTTGATACAAAGACGTATGGATGGCGAAGTAGAAACTCTGTGTATCTGTCTGTCACAGGTAAAATTATTCTACATTGAGTGTTACTCTTCAAGTGTAATATTTTCATGTTTTCTAAATATTGTGGTCTCTGTTTCTCTAACTGATGTCCAGAGCTGAGTGCCAGAGTGCAACCTGTCAAAGTGAGAGCAGGAGACAATGTGACTCTTGAATGTGTCACATCCTGCCAACTTCCCAACGCAGTTTGGTTCAAAGATGGACGTCCAGTAGCCAAACCAGAGTTCCAAGCTCAGGCAGAGGATTCTGGGAATTATTTATGTGCTGTCGAAGGACAGGAGTCAGTGCTATCTGACCCTGTGGCTCTGCATGTTCAGTGTAAGATTGTTTATTATGACATTGTTGGCTGAGAAACTGGTATTTCACTGTGTGATGCATGTACTTCCAACATTTGGAAAATACTTGTTACTGCTTATTATTGCCCAGAGTTAGAGGAGAAGATCAATACCACTCCCATCTTTGTATAAGAGGCTACTGCCAGCAACCAGTTAGTTTAGCACAAAGACGAGGGGAAACAGCTAACCTGGCTCTGACCAAAAGTAACAAAATCTGCCCACCAGCACCTCTAAAGCTTGTTACCTTTGGACAGCTGGTGGTAGATTTGTGTTTACTGTACGGACATGAGAGTGGTATCGTCTCATCTAACTCTCGGCAAGAAAGAGAATACGCATATTTTCCAAAATGTCAAACTATGTCTATGACAATTTATGCTTTGGCTATGAATGGTCAGGATCATCTATGAATATTGTCTTTTAAACTTGTATAAAATATACAGTCTATAAGCGAATGTACACAACAGCACAGTGATGGTGTTTTTAATACAGACCCCCCGATGAATGTGTCTGTTGAGGTTAGTCATCCTGGCAACCTGACAGTGGACAGCAGTGTTAATCTGACTTGCAGCAGTGCTGCTAACCCTGTGGCAGACGACTACACCTGGTACAGGGGCACTGCATCCAGCTCCAGATCCATGCTCCAGGTGGGCTCGGGACAGGTGCTGTCTCTGCCCTCTGAGGAGGCGTCCCACACTGGACTTCTCTACCTTTGTCAGGCCAGGAACCGACTGGGGGAAAGCAACTCAACTGGGGTGCTGGTGACAGTCGATGAAACAGACAGTGAGTGTTAGAGAAGATAAGCTTAAGTAATGAGTAATTTAAACAAACATCATCAAAAATGTTTCTACCTCTACTTACAGTTAACCGTTTCATCCTCCTTGTTGGTATTGGAGTCAAAGTGGTTATTGTGCTGTTGCTTATGCTGGTTATTGTCTGTGCTTGGTAAGTTAAGTTATACACAACATTGGACATGGTTAACTTTATTATGAATGTTATGAAATGTTGAAGAGACAAACCTTTCTTATTTCATTGTTAAAGGAGGCAGAGACGTAATTCTGCTGTGGACAAAGAGGTAAGAAGGACACAACTCTGTTTAAATAAATTAGTGATATTTTCCTCACAAAATGTCTAATGTTGTGCTGTTATGTTTCAGGAGAACAGCCATGATTATGAAAACATGGGTTAAATGGGTCTAAAAAACAGGGTTACACAGAAGGAAATGTCTGCATAAAGAAACTGGAGAAGCATGACGATCATCACACTAGATATATGACTTGGCATTTTGCACAAGAGACCGTGTGATTTATTTGGAGTTCAGCTGAGATCAACCAACAGCTCTCATTCATTCCTGACTCCTGTCTGCGTTAACGCTCATGCCTCCCAATGACTCTCTGTAACACTGGAGACAGACATACCCACAACCTTGCACATGCTACTAAAGAAAGCTATTATATAGCCTCTCGTGCCATTTATTGCAGCATTATATAATATGCTTTATGTTTATTACGACTGTGGAGGGGAACCATTCATTTTTCATTATTGTTTTATGCCAGTCTTTTGTATTCATGCCCATTTTGAACAGTGTTGTGGTGTCTATTGTTGCTGAACATTTTTTAGTGGTGTGAATGATTCTCCACTGGTACAGCAGACTGTATCCAGATGCACTGTGGTCAAACCAGGATATGCTGCCCCCTTGAGCTTAAAATACTTATTGCACATTATGTTGTGATGAACTTGTTACCTTCAGTCCACCAGTTTAATAGAATTATTTACATTATGAATCTCAACCAGAGGCCTTTTAAGGCTTAATCTTTAGATTTAATAACATTCAGTGTTTATAATTGTACCAGAAACAACAACTGTGGAGCGTTTATTGGGTCAATGCTTTTAAAAAATGTTTTGTTTCACCCTGTAAACCGATCGACATGTGCCTCACACAGACTGACATGGCAGAACTTTGGTCAATATGGCAGTAATCAGTGATCGCTATTCAATAATCTTATTGTGGACCTTCTGATGAAAATGACAGCCACATGTCACACCTGCTGAAAGCATAAGAACTAGCATTTCAAACTGTAAGAACTGTATGGATCATGTAGATCGTCCTTTTGATTTTAAAGAATATGTTATTAACATGTCTTGTTATGCAATAAACTCTCTTGTTTCCAAGGCAAGTTTATTTTTGAGCAGTGACGTGTTGAAAAATGGAAAGTACAACAAGCTTTTCATTAATTCTATGATATCACATATATTGTAATCTTGGTATCAATGTGCTAAATACATTGCATTTAGAACAAATCTCTGATGACATACGCGGTGGCTCTTGAAGGGATGTGTACATACGTGAAACTGTCTCTTTAAATGTTTGGAAAATGAATCCCTGTACTTCCTTGTTTACTTAATTAGCATTTGAAAACAGAAGACTTGAGCACCACTTTACTCAGCTATTCTCACTTTAATATGATAAATCAGCCAAAAGCAAAGTTTTAAAAATAGAGTTGATGTCCAAGTACAGTTTGTAAATGGATGTCCTGGTGTCAGAGTCACTGTCCTCTTGGTTTTCATCCTCCTCCACTTCTCCTCAGGCTCTGGTCAGTATCTGTTAGAGCCTTATCACACCAAAGAGTTTACTCAAAACCACACAGCCCCAACTGCTAACAGCTTTTAATTGGATCATTATGGCTGTATTTTCCATCATCATCTTCATGCTCATCATCATCATCACTAACAGCCTTTCAGTAATAGCCGCTTCAACAACAACTCCGGATGTCGTCTGTGGTCTTCTTACAGTGCGTGATGAACCGTGCAGGATGTATTTAAATTCACATCTGTTACAGCAGCAGTTCAACAGACTACAGCACAAGCTGAATACAAGGAGACTTTCAGTCTATTTTCTCAGTTTTAATAAATATATTTTTCTTGAAGCTTGCTTGGTTATTTCCTGAGAGCGGCCTTTAGCTTATCTCACAGAAAGAAATTATCAGAAAGCCACGAGCCAACAGACTAAAGATATCCCGACAGTTTCTCCTTTGCTTCACTTCTTCGCTTCTTCAGTCCATCCTTGTTCAAGTCAGTGCATTGAAACCCAGGAATTAGGGTTTCAGCGTTGTTCCTTGAATGTACAGAAACGTTTAATACATGATTTCAGTTATGGACTCGAGCAGGCCACAATGTGCGTGTTATAGGGGTTTACCTGGCAATATGAGGTGTGAAGGTTAATGAGTGTATATTGAGAAAAAAACTACCCATCTTGAGTTATTTGAATATAATAAAAAGGTCTCTTATGTTTTTGGTGGTTGTAGGGGGTTTGTACTTTGCTTTGTACTTTGTCCTTAAGGTGCTGTAGCAGTTGTCTCGGTGAGGATATACGACTGGTGTCTGGAGGACTTCCGTCTCCTGAAAGGACAGACAAACATTTACACTGTTAAATTAACAAGTTAATTTGATCTGTATTTCTTTTTCTTGAAATATAATGAAGGATGTATTCACTGTCACAAGATCTTTGGCTAATATTCACACTGCTGTGGGCATCACCTCAACCTCTTAGCGACACATTATGACACGTCATTTGATTGCTGACGTGTGTAGATTGGATTATTCAAATAGTTCATGCATACTGTTATGAATGATGAATCAGGTAGTTTCAGACGGTGGTTTCAGTATCACTTCCTGTTCAGCTGTGTGTCACACACTGGACCTTTTTAACCACACGCTATCTATAAATCTGAGGTCTGTTGTTATTAGTGATGCTCATTAGGAGCACTAAAGCAGTGACTAGTATTCTTATGATTAAATGCTAATAAATCAAATGAATATAACAGGAAATAAAGACATTTAATAACACTGATCAGCTGTAAGATAAGCAAAGAACTCACCTTGTCATGAGAAAGGTCACTATGGCTACAATTACCAGTAGAACACTGATGGTCACTCCCATAAGCAGCAATCGGCTTCCTGAAGTAACAGACGGAGTCTCTGCTGACAGAACAGGGACAAGAGCCAGAAACTCTTTCAGGCAGTATTTTTTCAATACAATGTGCATGTGAATGTCTAGACCTTCGACCAAGAACATCCTGGTGTAGTATTTATTTCACCTTCAGAACTTCTGAGCGTTACACTGGAAGTCTGTGATCCATGTGTGTTGCATGCTACACAGCAGTGCTGCCCATACTCCTCAACCGTCATGTTGGCACTGCTGAGTGTCGGGCCTCTTCCTGTTGGCGTAGCCAGGGATTGTCTTACTGGATGAAAGCTTTTGTCTGCTGTCGAGAGACATGCTGCACCCTGGAACCAGGTGTATGTGTGGACAGGTGGGTTGGCATCACTGCTGCAGGTCAGAGTCACAGGAAGCTTGTCATATAGCTCTCCAGCAGGAGGGACTGAGACAGCTGTGTTTCGAGGAGAATCTGGACAGGAAGGAGATCAAATGTCAGTTTCATCAGAGCTTTTAACCCACCTATCAAAACAAATGTTTACCCAGTTATTAGGGGAAGTTTCTTCATCCATCGATGAATTTCTCAAGAAATGCTCTGTTGAAATCCTCAGCAGCACCTTGCTTAACTTATGTTAATGTTCAGCACATCAATAGCCTAAATTATTATTATTTTTTTACCTCAATTAATAGGCAGGATAGCTGTTTATCGTAAGCTGAAGACGGTCAATTTGTACAGAGCACATTCTTTTACATAACATGACATGACCAAGTTAAATCAGGATTAAACTTCACTCACACTCTACATCAATGGGCAGCGTCATCGAGTTCTGCACTTTATCTCCAGTCTGTATCTGACAGTAGTAGCTGCCAGAGTCATCAGATGTAACTTCGCTGATGTTCCACACCTGTCCGGTGTGTCTTGGGCTGGTGTCTGTGCTCTTGTACCATCTGAAACTGTCCTGAGGACTGGCCGCAGGGCTGCAGCAGGCCAGACGTAAGGGCGTGCCCTCAGTGATGTCCCTGGATGGATTTGCAGACACTGTGACTGCGTGGGAGGAGTCTAGAGAAAACAGCAGAAGACTAAATTAATAATTTGACTGGTTAGTTAATCCTTTTTGTATTTTAGCAGGGCAAAGCCATTGACTAACTCCTTGGCAAGAAATAATGACATCCAGTACTTTGCTTTCTTGTAATGATGTTTTTTGCAGGATTATTTCCAGAAATTTAGTGATTTGTGAGCTGAAACCAACAAATGCATGGTCATTTTATTACTGGGCAGGATTTTAAAAATACTGTGGTCAAAGGTCCAACCACCTGTCAATATATTTTGAATATTACTTTATTATTTTATTTCCCTGTTTAATTCTTTGAACAGTTGTGTTGCAGAGTTTCTCTATAGTACATGATGGTCTAAAAAATACCCAACTCCGGTGGCAAAAACTGTTGTGTTCACTAATTTAAGGACACTGGGTCTAAAAAGATATTTTTAAAACCCACTCTGTGCAATGTGTAATTATGAGAATGGAGAGGAAAATACACTTCGGGTCCCCATATTCTCAGAAAAAAAACACATTGCGGACATGACCCCTGTGGGGGCTGGTTGACCATAAAATAGTAAATTCTGGCCACCAGGTTGATTTTCACAAGTCTCTTTTCATTTTACATTTCAATAATCTGTGGCCAGTAATGGTTCTAAATTGCTTTTTGAATTGCGAAGCCACTCAGTGACCCCATAACGTCTCAGTGGGTTTCACTAACTGACCACTTCATGGCCAAACCACAACCTCTTGGTATGTTTTACTATTTCTGTAAAAACACAATGTGACATGACTATTTGTACCCAATCTGAGCTGAGAGTCTTTCAGCTGAATACAAGTATCTAACTTTTGTCCGATAATTAATTTCTATTCTACCATGTTCTACCATATTTGGTTGTTTTGTTCATCCTACAGGTTACCACTACTTAATGGGGCTTTATGATTCACAAAGGATGACACAGCATCAGAGAGAAAAACACGAAAACAACAAGAGTGGCTTCACACAGACGTTTCTCAAGAATTCCACTCCCCAACACCAATGAGTGGACCAGTGAGACTACTTTTCAATGAGCTCTAATACCTTAAACTGTTCTAAATGCCTACATGTCCCTATTGTCCTTACATGTTTGGCTGTGAGGGATTTTGCCACAAACATCAATGTAGGCTAGATTTGGTTAAAAACATTAAATTGGGCTTTGACTTTGTGAAATCATTACTATGTCAAGCTGAGCTTATACAGTATTTATATGTAGCCAGTGGTCAGTTTCAGTTCCACTTCTCTTAAATAGCACAAAGTGTCAAACAGAGGGTTGCATAAAGGAAGTGGCTAATACTGCAACGGTGCTAAAACACCAACACTTGCTATCCAAGTATTGAAGTAATGTATAAATATAAAATTTCTGTTTGTTTCTGTAACAATTATTACTAAACAGCTACTCAATAATGTTATTGTCAGTTACTCCCAAGCAGACAGGCATGCAGCAACAGACAGACAAGAAGTAAGACAGTGTGTTGTGTGTCTTTGTGAGTGAGACACAAAGACGGACAGAAACACTCACAACATAGAGGAAGGACAAATAAAAAAACTTTGTGGCTTGTCTACTGTTGGGTGTCAGTGCAGACTGACTTGAGATGGCCAGTTTTTTCTTTAAAATTTTGAGATAATTGATTGATAAATATCTGCTCCCTACTTTGTATTTAAGATAATAAATTGGCGTAAACTCCATGTCGGCAAAAAACATACGGATGAAAAACCCATTGCAACTATTTGATTCCACCACATTTCATTACTCCTCACATTAGTGAAGAAGATGAGTGCTGGTGGGAGCAGGTATAAACTTGCACACTCTTTAAAGACTTGTCTCAATCTTCCTTCTCTCTGTAATATTCTGTATCACTTCAGTTTTATTTGACTGGCTACCAGTGCAAGTTACTTCTGGATGCGGTCCAAAGTGCAACTGTTACACTGTAACTAACAGTGATGTCATGTTGAAGTATGGCGCAGTGCTACAGCACATTACTTTTGTGGGACATTTTATATTTGCGCCCCGTTTTATTACTAAAAAACACAAATGTTGCTTTACGTTTCTGTTCTGTTAAATACTTTGCAACTCTGCAAATGATGAATCATTGATGGATGATTGTGATGCTGATGAGGAGGATGATGGTCACTATGATGATGGTGGTGATCAGGTTGATGATCAGTTGTAATATTAGTTGTAAATGAAATGTTCCCACCTGCCACCAGCAGCTGTACACCGCTCTGCTCTGGCATCTTCTGTGTCGGGTGGCTGGTGATGAGGTAAAACACGTATGCTCCACTGTCCGACGGTCTCACATCAGAAATCCTCAGAGAACAGTTTTTTGTTCCTCGTTGTCCCAGGTACTTCACCCTGCTCTGGTAGGAAGAATCTGGGAAGATGCCATCACTGTGGAAGACATAGCTGAGACAGACAGACAGACAGACTTACACTCTTACTGTGCTATGAGCTCTTTGCTATAATGAATCGCAGGTCTGGTGTTGTGTGTGTTTCTGTGTGTCTTAAACAATACCTTGGTGTGATACAGCGGCTGTCTTCGAGACACCACATCTCAGACAAAACTTTGTACTCTTGTCCTTCTTCTCCTCCTCCACCCTAATGCAGAAACATATACAGAGTTGCTAAAAATAGAGAACAAGAAGCTTTTGAACAAAGGATAGTAAGTAGTACTGTATTAACCTGACTCTAGAGGTTCAAACCACCCCCAAATTGCCAACTTTAAATAGTTTACTGCATTTTCCCTTAATCAACCCCCTACTGCTGCATGTTCATGTCTTCATTCTGATCACAGAGTTTAGCCCTGACAGAGAAAGTCTTCTGGTCAAAGACACACTGCAGGATATGTTGCAACTGCTAACAATGCCTCCTTTATTGAACTACCTGAGGAGAGAGCCGTCCCTCCTCCTTGGTTTCATTAGAACTTTGGGGGTAGTCATAGGAACAAGGGAGAACCACAGAGGAGCCAGTCACAGCACAGATAGGACTGGAGGGGAGATGAACTGACCAATCACCAGCAAGAACACCTGACGGGAGAGGATGTGTGTTCAAATACAGTAAATTACTAAATTATAACCACCAAGTTACATTGAAATGGTGCAAAGTTTCCTCAAGAATTAGTTGTGCTTGAACTACAGATTAAAAGTAAAAATAAGTGCACTGTGCTTACTTCGAGAGTACGTTTAAAACTTTAAAACATAATTCGGAAAAAATTCTAATAACATATATATTTTATGAAGTTACTGTATTAGTTTACTAACTTAAATGTCAGTGTTAAAATAACATTATCCATAGATAATCAAAGTAATTGTCCCATATCACCAATACAGTATTGTTACAATTCTCAGCATTGTTTTTATAGTGTTTTCCGGCTTATTTTGACATTTTTTGAACATTTTCTTTTAAATAAGTCACAGGAAGAAATATCAAAATGTGTTACTGCCAACAATAAGATAGATACAATATGCATGTAGCGCTGGATGTAGACTACTTGTTGCCCCAGAACATTTTTGTGCCAACTGCAATTTAACATGACACTTGTGGTACGTCTTCCGCTGAAATGATCCTCCAAGCAGTTGAGATCACCCGTCAGCTTTATGACTTTGATCATGTAATACTAAGTAATAATCAATCAAAGTTGAAACTACTGACAGATGTTGGGGTCAGCTGATCATCATGCAATGCAAAGTGTGGATGCCACCAAGCATGTTGGTGCTTTTGTACAAGGTCTTACCTTTCAGAGAGAGTGTCAGCAGCAGCCAGCAGCTCTGTGCCCCTCGTCCACCCATCTTCCTCTCTTCCAGCTGTGGCTGTGGCTTAGTTTGTTGTGGTCTCCCTCAGTGACCTGCTCTCCTCCTTTGGCTTCACCTTTTCTTTCCTTCTCACCCCTCTCTGTGACTCCGTGATCCTTTATCTACCAATCTGCCCTCCTCTAGTTAAGCAGAACAAAGCTATGTATCAGATTGTACAACTTCCCTTTTTTTCCCTCTGACAAAAGAAACTGGGGTGATGACTGGACTTTCATGTCAGCAAAGGGAACTTGCTATACATGAATATACGTACATGAAAAGTGCGCATGCGCTGGCCGTGCATGCAGCCTGCTACAGTCGCTCCTGTTTGTTTTCTTATTTTTTCTTACTTTTCTCCTTTATTCCTTTATTTAACTCAGTACTTTTTAAGTACTGACTTTTGAAGTTGCGCCCTCTCCAAACATGCTGGTGCAGAGAGTTCTGGTACTTTTTTTCACTCTGGAACTACTTTCATTCAAAATTTTCACTTAAATATTGTAAATGTGTATATTTTTATTTTCTACTTCTTATTTTTATATTTTGTACATACTTTTCTTTCTAAATTTCTGCTGCTTTCTACTCTTGAATGGGAGCACCGGTACTGTACAATTTCCCCCCGGGGATTAATAAAGTATATCTGATTCTGATTCTGATATGTGTGTATGTGTGTGCGTGTGTGTGTGTGTGTGCGTGTGTGTGTGTGTGTGTGTGTGTGTGTGTGCGTGCGTGTGTGTGTGTGTGTGTGTGTGTGTGTGTGTGAGTGTGTGTGTAGGTGGTGGTTGGGGGACACTGCGTGTTTTTGCTTACTTAATTGTACCAATATGAGGCATCACACGTGCTGAAATCCTTAAATCAGTTTCAGTCCCTATCAAGTTGTGTGCTACTATGATGATCCACGCTTGCAGGACCGTGTGTTCACCTGTAGCAGGTCTGCGGGGTCAGACGGTCTGTGAGAGCTCGCGCCCCGTTAGTCCACTCAGAAACGTAAGCTGACGTCACTCGTGCCCCTCTTGTCTGCGCAGCTGACCGCTCACAGGACGAGCACACAACCCGACCAAACCTCGGATAAACTTTCACCAACTTTTGTTTCAATCAGTCCAGTCTTCCAAATGTGTCTCCCTTCTCTATTAGAAGCGGGCGCCGGTGGTTTTGGTTGATAGAAACGGTCGCTGAAAACTTTGCTACCTTTTTTGTTCTCCCCCTCTTCTTCTTTCTTTGGGGTCAGTAACCTGTGAAGAGAGCAAAAAAAAAGAAGGATTTACTGAAAAAGTGGGATTTATCTGTGGTGACGTTTAAGCAGTATTGTCGCCTGTCTCAGAGGCAGAAGTTTTGTGCCTTTTCTAATTTTCAAAGCGGACTAAAAAAACAAGAAGAATATTTGTCACTAACGGAGAAGGCCAGGGCTCCACCTGCTGCAAGAAAAGACAGGTGAGTCACTTTCTGGAAGACGACTTTTAGTTTGTTTCTGCCCTGTGCTTTAATGCGAACTCTGAAAACAGACCTTTGGCTAGTCATTTTGGTTTCATGAAATTACTTTTATAAACTTGTGTAGGCTATACTGCTAAGACTAGTAGTTAGTAGCTATTCTAAATAGAAAAAGAAATGCAGTAAAATAAAACAGATCGTTATATAATTGTAATTATTTCAACCTTATAGTTTATCGTACTGAACCCTTTTTAAAGCCATTTGGTCTGTTGAACCTGTTGAACGATCTCTGTCTCTGCAGTCTAAATGAACCTAAAGGGACCTACAACACTGAAGTGATGCACGTATCACAGCAACAGATACATTTTATTAGCTTTTTAAATATTGGGTATTTAAAAAATAATATTGGGTGGGCTCTTGACTGGTCTCGAGCGTTTACAAGTGCGTAGATGTGTGTGTGTGTGTGTGTGTGTGTGTGTGAGAGAGAGAGCGAGCGAGAGAGAGAGAGTGAATTAACTAAAGACAAAGTGAAAACAACTGCTCTAAAACAAGCATGTGACATAACCTACCTGTACTTTAGAGCATATCAATCAAACATATAAGTAATATTATTATTTAAAGTGTAGTGAGTGTTTGTAGTATTAAGAATTAGGATTCTAGTTTGTGGCAAAACTAGTTATTGCTATAATTATGTAATATATGTTTTTCAAATGTAATCTCATATATATCTCTCTACCTGGCTATTTCTTTGATAAATGGTTATTGAAAAATATTACCTACAATATGATGTTTGTCACTTAAGACCCTAAATATTATATTACCAGGCAAAGGTGACTGCCAAGGGCGCAGACCACCTGGCGTGAGGAGTCAAGGAGACAGGGAAGGAAGGAAGGACGAAAGGAAGGAAGGAGACAGATCTTTGTCTATTGTTGCCCTCTGCTTCCTACTGTATACAGATGTATGCTGAGAAAGTTGTGACAGAGGGGAAGATGGGTGAGTTTACATATTACATGTGCTGTTGTTCTTGCTCTCATTCTCCCCACCCCTCCCTACCCCTTCACACACACACACACACACACACACACATGCACAGAGTAAAGTGCTGTGCTGGTCATGCTTCAGCCCTTGCTGCCTGTTTTCTGTGTTTGGGACCAGACATCAGTCCATTTGACAGTTAACCATTAACTGGTTTGTTTAAAGCTGGCATGCTGTCTCTCTGATGTTCACTGAGGTTTTCCTTTCAGCTTGGAAAACATATACTTAGATTAGTATAATCTAGATAATGTCTTTTCATCCATTAAGTTGATAACTGGAGCCGGAAATATCCACCGTCCTTTATACCAAATTATACTTCATTGCAACATATTATATTTACAGCAATAACAACACCTGTCAGCCATAAACAAACAACTCACTATACCCTCACTGTTAATATGAAGCTCTCCTACCGTATTACAGCAAACACACTTAAAGGGAAAACTGGAGAATCCACATCTGTCCTCCTGTTACTTGGCGTCAGCTGTCATGCACTGTTGTGGTGTTTTGCAGCTTCATGGCTCCTAATGAGTTTACAGCTAATTATATGTTGTTATCTGTTATGGAAGTAAAGATAAGATTACTTGCTGTATTTTACTGTTGCTCGAAAGCACTCCTGTCAGTGTGAACTGTGAAACTTTGAGTCTGTGATACACTCTCAACAACAGTAAACTCACCCTTTATATATATATTTTTTTTACCCCATAACCATGCTAGACAACAGTACCTACCTTACATTTCAGGGGCAGATTGAGTGGCAGTAGAATGAAGCCAGTGGTTTCCCATTACGTGAAGTCTTTAGTTGAAAACTGACATCATCTCCACATCTTCTGCTGTTCTTGTCAACAGGTCTTCTTGTTCATCGTGTCCTTGTTGTGCTCTAACTTACTTTCTGTGTCTGAGCATGGTCAGCTAGATGTTGTAGTTTATGTTGCCTGACTGAAGGGAGTCCACCCATATGCAATGAATCAGGCTGTGTCTTTGGTGTGTGTAATTACAAGAGAAACACAGTCTAGCCAAGGAGTGGCACATGTGGTCTGGCTTATTTTGTGTATGACTGTGCTTAGATTAGGTGGGACATCGTCTATTTTCAGAGACAAGCAGTGTAATTGTGACATGCTTATACACAATACAAGTGTGAACAAGAAGAGAAACACACATATGCACATTGACATGCAAGCACTCCTGTAGGAAGGGTGTCTTTCTAATCAAGCCACTACAAGTATGAGTCATAGCTTCTGCTGTGTGTGTGTGTGTGTGTGTGTGTGTGTGTGTGAGGTCTCCTTCTGCTTCTGCACTGTTGACTTTGCTTCCTCCCACTCTCAACACACCTAGGTCCTCTCCAGTCTACTCAGGAAGGGGATATTCTTCAGTATCCATTTTGAAAACCCTTTAAACCCCTTTTCCTATTTAAACTGGAGTGAATGTATGTTGAATTAAGCTCAGCCCTGTTTTTGATGGATCAGATACATAAAATGATCTTCCTGTTTTGAAAGTAGTGTTGGAATCTGTTTCCCAAAGTCCAAATGTCAGTGTCTCTAAGAGGACAAAGTATAATACAGTAGATGCTGACTATGCAGTCAGCTAGTAAGCTAGTACATGGACCTTGAGTCGGGAGTATTTGTCAAACGACTGTATTGAAGGTCAAGAATGAAATTTCATTCCCGACTTTAAGTCAACACTGGTGAGAAGTCCTAAAAACAAAAATGATGAAATTATAACCACTACTGAGCTTGCTCGTCAGATCCATCTCCATGACAACAGAGAAAACTATCTGCTGCTGATGAAGACTGTGATACATTTGAAAGCTCTGAAAGAAATTAATAAATAGACCATAAGTTGGGATTGTTTGTCAACACCCACAGAGAAACAGACTTTCTATTTTCTGTTTATAAGCCTTAAGGAAAGGTTTTTTTCAAAGTTATAGAACATTAATAATATTTTTTGATGGAGTTCTTTAGATTAGTAGGTATTAGCCTGTTAGCCTGATCATTCAGACAAAAGGAGATGAGAGAAAAATACCTTATGTGGTGTAATGAGTCTATCCATATTTAATGTGGACGACAAAAAGGAACATTTTTCTTAATATAGAATGTATTGTCTGTGCATCTTTTGGGAGGGCGTGGACGGCCACATATCTCAACTGGTACACAGCTGCTTCTTTTCACCTCACAGTGGGATGCTCCAGTGGGAAGGCATAGTATGTGAAAAGTTAAGGGTATCCCTCCCAACATCCCAGAAAATGAGTAATGACACAGTGAACCTTTTCCATTGTGGTGCTTATGGCCGGTCATGTGACTCATGGATGAGGATAGAAGTAACCCAAAATAAAATGTGTGTACAGTACGTCTGTGTGGATGGATCATAAACAGTAAGCGGTGATTCATTCTTACCTCTCATGCCAGCCTCACGTACCGCAGTGGCAACAAACCATGGCAAATTATGCAGTCACAGCGTGGGAAAGCCTTAATGTTGACTGCATTGTGAAATAATGTACAACAACAGTGATGCACTGTACCACTTTTAACTGTTGAAAATGCATCTTTTTGTTGAGCATAAATCAAGTAAGTTTGTTGTTTACAAGCTCAGAGAAAGTCTGACATATATCTAACAGTATTGTGACAGTGTCTTACTTTTCTTTGTAGATCATATGTTTGATCAAACTGTCAGGAATGTCATTGAATAGTAACTGAATGTTAACAGATGTCTGACTCGTCAGAGAAATGTGTTGGAAGTTATATGTGAATGTCGTAATATATATATATATATATATATAATATAATATTAGTAGAACTGTCTTACATAACCCAGATAGAGTCACTGTTAACAAAAATACAACACCCGCTGTGGTTCAGTACTTAATTAGTAGGTGCGTCTCAGTTCTCTTTTATAGTAGGTGAAAATATACCTGTTTTCAAAATTAACTATATTATAAACTATGAACTACACACAACTGTCTACCAACTTTTACTATTGCAACATACTCGCCAGCACATAATACCACAGTGACTTCAGAAGAACCCTGCAGACACACACACACACGCACAGGAGAAGGTGGTCTCAGGTATACGTGGGCACAAAAGAGTGCTTGTTCTGTCCTGCATTGTGATTGTGAAGAGAGCTGTGTTGAGGGGAAGAGAGCAGGAACGAAAGAAGAGGAAAGAAGGAGTTCGAGAACACGGGGGGTGGGCAGCACCAGTATAGGTGTGTATGTGCTGGAGTTGAGGTGTGTGGAGGAAACGTTGAGGTATTTCCTGGAAAACACAATCTGACAGAATGAACACGAGCCTGGAATGTCTTTCTGATAATATGTCCAGTGACATTGATCAGATACCCATTATGTTCACTCCTTTTTGTTTCTCACTTTTACTGTTTTCTGCCTGAATTTTTACATTGTTACTCACAATTTTACAACCAGAGGGACAATAACACCATTATCATGCTGACTGGATGTTTGAAGGGGAAGCGTGAGGAAGGGGGGGGGGGGGGGGGGGGGGACAGGTACAGAAGGGGCACAAAGAGGGGGAGAGAGGCAGGAGGCAGAGAGGGAGGCAAGGAAAGGTAGGGGATTTTCAGGGAAATGCAGTCAAGGAGCAGGTAGAGTTGGTCAGGGAGAGGTTGTAGTGTAGAGGGAGGGAGCAGATGTGAGGAGATAGCTGAGAAGGAGGTTAAGGTCACTGGATTAGCAGGTCTACACAGCTATTACGTTTCTTGATAACAGCGTATAAAGTGGACCAAGCAGCGTAAGTGTTTTTGTACAACACTGGTTCCTTGTCATTCCTGGAGTTGTTTACTTGCACAGATCAAGACACAAGACTCAGAAGTCTATATGTAAGCTGAGGAAACTGACTTTGGGTTGGTAGGATCATTCTGGCCCTCGATCCAGATGCCCAGCATTACCAGTTGGGCCCTTTATGTTCATAACAATAATAATAAATGCCTCCTTACTAACTATCCTGAAAAACTGTCCAGCAACCGTATATGGTCATTTACATTTGATAGGCCCAATGTTACAATTCCACCAAAACGTTTTAATGGAATTATTATTATTTTTGATTACTTCGCTTCAATTCTGTTAACAGAAAGTGAGGAAGATCGAGATGTGAGAGAGGAGGGAAAATGTTGGAGGGAGACAGTGGCAGGAAGGAAACTGGTCATGTAGAATGTTTTCTCTGATTCGATAGGAAACACTCATATATTCACAGTATCTCCAGTTGTTTCCTGGTACATTGATGGAAAGTATTACCATTACAGTCCTGACTGTCTCATGCAATGTAATAAACAGAAAATCCACTGAATAAAAGCTCACTTCCCTGCTTTTTTATTACAAATAACTATAAGACACAGGCTCTAAATAGCCAATATTAATGAACTTGACTTAGGGTTACATTCAGTATGGATACCCTTTTTTTCCATTCTGACATTACTATTGATAACAGATAAACTGCAGACAAAATTATTTTCAAATTAATAGAAATGACAGTTACTTGAGTTTACTTTAAAAGTCATTCTTTTAACACATTCCAACCAAAAACATCCCATGTGTCCCAGGTACAATTCGTCACTCCAGCAGGTCTTTTTTACAGCAGATCTTTTTACCTGTCATGGCTGGAAACAAACAGGTATAATTAATAACCGCCTTAGGTTTACCAGGTCCAGGGCATGTACATGCACGTTCATGCTGGGTCACTGTCACACTGTCAGGACTTACTGGGACACTTGAATACAACAGAGCCGTCGTTAATGTTATTAGTAACACCTGTACTTTTCCTACTACGACAAGTCAACGTGTCTGCTGTTGCATCTGTTAGGCTGGGAAAACTCACACCTGTATCATTCTTATTAGCGTTTGAACTTTGATGACATAGATCACGTAAATCTCAGCGTACTTCAACCTGAGCAGACGTCTGTTCAGCCATAATAACTGACCAACACCTGTGTTGGTGTGCAGGGCCTTTACAGTGAAATATTCATCAATATAATCGGCTGCACTGGAGGCTTTTTTCATTCATGTATCAGTTTTTAGTAGAGTCATAAAAAAATCAAAGCAACAGACAACACCTTGCCTGTAGTCGAGATTTACAGCTTGTATGTTCAATAATATTTGCACTTTTTTCTAAATAAATTCTCCTCTCTTCCACATTAGTTTAAGACAGTGAGACAAAAGAATGAAATCAGAATGAAAACACTGGACCTTTTTTATAGCTCACTTGTCAAAGCAAGAACAGGAACTAAGATTAATTATGGTTTTGTACCATCATACGTGTCTTAGTAAGCCATGGCAGTGATTCAACATGCACAATACCAGGACCCTGAGCGGGCACATCCGAATGGATTTTTTATGTGTGTTTCATTCCATTATATGTCTAAAATGAAAAATGTGTATTAACCCTAAGCTGTGGGTCAAGCTGACAAACTGCTCTGACAAACGCAGAGCAGAGGACAACAGGGGCAGAGAGGGACACACTGAAAACAACACTCGCATGCAGGTGCATACACATACTGTACGTGCACGCGGGACAGACATGGCACCATATGCTAGTTTGAGAGTTTGTCCTTGCTTTGTGGAGAATTGCTAGACTTTGGACTATTGATCTAATCAGTGTCATTTGTACTTTTCAGTCTGTGCCAGGAAATTGGCTGTATTCCCCTTCACATTGGGACAGGGAGGTGAAACCGGTCATTTTGCTGATGTTTGTTGTAGGGTGGCTTAAGAGTCCAGAGAAAGAGCCCAAATTAAATACTGGCCGTCTCAACTTTTGCCATGTATGATTTTGTCAAGGCCAACTGCCCTGCCTTGCATCCACACCACCATATATATATATATGTATATGTCAGCAACAACACAGTTACTTTTGATTCTCTGTTGTAATATTTACTCTTTATTTTATTCAGCCACCTGTTTGTCGATGTAATGTTAAAGGCTTGAGTGCTGCTGTAGGTCCGGGCCAGAATTTAGTTTTTTTGTCTTTTTGTGGGCATCAAAAAAGGAAATCTGTGACGTTTTTTGTTTTTTAATTTCTGAAAGGAAAATCGAATGACCAAAAGATACACAGACCTGCTTTGTATCTGCACTGGCATGTACATGTTCATGTGTGTGTCTCTGTGTATGTATAATGTCAAATGAGTGTGTGTGTGTCTGCAGGGAGCAGGGGAATCTCTCTGACCTGTGTGTTGACCCCCTGTCGTGTGATTGGGGTGTGTGTGATGCTGATGACCTTGGGAGCCATCGGAGCAGCCGTCTGGGCCGTAGGTCAGACCACATGCTTTCACACATACACATAGAGACACACATTTCTGTCCAACATATGATGCTCTGTTGTTTTGGATTTCAATGTGTTTATATTATATACTATAGTTTTCACTATCACAAATCTGAAGATCAAAAGTCTTAAAAACATTATTTACTATCATACAAATCATTGACTGAACAAATGCCTGCTGTTTTTTATAACCCTTCTGTAGTTACATATTGCACAATGGAGGAAGACACAGGACTGTATGATGGTGAGTTGATTCCTATACTAGAAGTACAGGTTTAATAAACATCAGATATCACTGGGACCCCAGACTAGTCTTATTGTCTACAGTTACAAGAGCTGTAAGGTCTGATTATTACATTAAGAAAAAAAATGATACCTCAACTTGAATTACACATTTTTCAAGGAGGACACTGTATGTTTTTGGTCCTGTTTGTTGGTAAGCAGAAACAAAACAAAACAATTCCACAGAAAGTTAGACCATGGGCTTAAAAATAGTTAAAAATAATTTCATTTTGTTGGGGATTTTTTTTTTTACTTGAGTGAAAACAAATATATCTGATGACTGTGTATATCCACTGTATATATTTATATGCTTATTTAGGTCCTGTTTCAGAAAAACAGAAAAAAATGTGTATTATTAAAATGAAATAGCAAATTTAAAAGATTGAAGACATTTTTATAGATAAGGTTCTACAGTAGCTGAAACTGAAGTAGCTGCATGGCCAAAAAGAACAGACTCAACTCAGAGGGTTAATGGACAAACAATGACCAGGATATAAATAGACAACTATCTCTGGGCTCATAAAAAATTACACATATATGTAGCAGGATTGCGATTGTACCAATGCTTGTTTTAAAAGTAACCCCACATCATTCCCTGCAGTCCAGGTCAATTCTGCTGACCAACATCTCAGAGTCTTTGACTCCGCCCAGAGGAGGTGGCGTCAGGTGTGTTCCTCCTCAGCCAATGAGCTGCTAGCTAGCATCAGCTGTGAAGAAGTGGGCTTTGTCAGGTGACATATTTTTACAATTACATCTCAATATTTTCATGCAGCATAACATGTTACAGGACTAAAGTGTGTGTGTGTGTGTGTGTGTGTGTGTGTGTGTGTGTGTGTGTGTTTGTTTTAGTGTGGTGAATTACTCCGTCACATCAGTGCCAGAGGCCAGTGGAGATGGTGGGGAGTTCTTCTGCGTCAGACAGGAAGAGCTCAGCTACGGCAAGAAAATCAAAGACTCATTGTTCCCATGGTAACAAACACCTGTCTGTTTGACCCAGCACCTGTCCCACAGCAGTCTAACCTGCTACTACACTGTCCTCTCTGTTGCTCTTCCTGCCTCTTCTGTCAACTCGTCCACTCGGATAACAAAGCTGAACCTTTTCTTTTACTGACTGTGTCTGTCTTTGTTTCAGTCACTGTGAGAGCAGGGAGGTTCTCACACTGTTGTGTCAAGGTAAGATTTGAGCTGCACTCATTTTGTCTGACACACTGACACACTTTATACCTTACACCCACCTCTCATCTTTTTCCACATGTTGGGCTTGTCATCCTTTTTATTGCTCGTATGTGTCTTTGCTGTGTTTTTCCCGTCTATATTGCTTTCACCTACAGTTTATTTTTCTCTCTCCTCTCTGTCCTCGGCAGACTGTGGCAGGCGTAGTTTTGCAGCTGACCGTATAGTTGGTGGTGTGGATGCAAGGCAGGGCAGTTGGCCTTGGCAGGTCAGCTTGCAGTACGATGGAGTTCATCAGTGTGGAGGATCCATCATCTCAAACCGCTGGATTGTCTCAGCAGCTCACTGCTTCCCCGAGTAAGTAATCATGCCTGAATTTATACAGAAATCTTACTTTATTTTTCCGCTGAAGAAAGTCTGACCAAAATGCATACGGGCATTTTTAGGTATACTTTTTGTGTGAGTGTACTACAACCCTCAAAACACAATTAAAATTATGTTGTTCTGTTTGAGACACAAGCAGCATCATGTTAATTACTGTGTACACATTTGTTGTTTGTCCTTTTGAAGAAACTTAGAATGGCTAAAACTTGTGTGAGACATCATTGCGTCTTCCTCTTCCACTCTTTCCAGGCGCTATCGCTTCGTTAATCGCTGGCGTGTGCTGCTTGGCTCCATCTATAATAAACCAGTCAACGCCAACGTGGCGGAGGTGAAGACCATCGTATACCACAGCAGCTACCTGCCCTTTGTAGATGCTAACATTGATGACAACAGCAGGGACATCGCTGTTCTGGCCCTCACCCATCCCCTCGCTTTCAACGGTAGGACACACAAGGGAATACACACATATTCCTCAAATAAGAAACACATTCATCTACACACACCTGAGTATTTGACTGCATGGTGACAATGATTAGAGATGAGGAAGAAAGGCAAGAATTGGAGAGTGTGAGTCATTAGTGGTGACTTGCCTGCTTTAGGTTTCCTGTTTCCTGGATTTGAGTCAGAAGGACAAAAGTTATTTTATTCAACATGATTATATTAGCACTGAACAGGATGTAACCACTTCCTCTCATCTCTGATGCTCTCTTTCTGTCCTGGGATCCCAGGACTCCTTTAGTAAAATATCCACACTTTAATAATGATAAGGGTACATTAGAGTCATTAGCCTTCTACTATATTATATTTCTTCCCCTCTGCAGTCAACCTGACAAACTTACGTCGCCCCCCCCCCGAACACAAACACAAGTTATACGTTATATTAACGTACATCACCACTGTCCCCCCTGCGTTACATTAACGCACCCACCCCCTACTGGACACTTTATCTGGACACTTTACTTTATTTTGGTCACTACACTGTTTGTTATCTTATCTTATTTTTATTTTTATTCTTATTTTACCTTTTATATTCCACATATTTGTTTTATTTATTGTCAAAACAATAGCACCTTCAGACCACGGCAAATTCCTTGTAATGTATGTTACTTGGCAATAAACAGTTTCTGATTCTGATTCTGATTCTAATGTTGAGACAGAGGTTAGCTTTGTGTTTCAGTATTTGTCACAGCTCTGTGTTCATTTTTAACAGTACAGCAACTAAATACAACTAAATCAACATACTTTATTGGTTGTAGGCAAATAGTTTGAGGAAATGACAAAGATCTAAATGCAAATATACTGTATTAAGATTTTATCTTTACTGTCCAAGAAGAGAAAACAAAATGATGACGCCCTGTGCGGAGATATGAATGTAGAGGAACAAGGCGATGACTGAAATGTAAATTAAACTTAATTTACAATCACTATTGAAAATGGGGTGATGTAGTGTTCACGGCAGGTAGTGTGTTTTTAAATAACTGTTAAGTCATTAATGTTGCTTAATAACATGTCCTATCATGCAGTAGTAGAAACTGTAGTAGAAGTCTGATATCTAGTGTTTGACATCTATAATTACAACCACAGTAGGAAGTCCAAAATACAACAAGTAAAGGATAGTGTAAGGTTAAATGGCTCTTGAGAACAACACAGGAGCTAACTTAAGACTGAGACTTAACCTAAGTGAAAGCTACAGTTTCAGCTCATTAATACTGTATATGGTTGTGTGTGTTGTGTGTTTTATGGTGAAGTATTAGTCTGTACAAGTGTTTACTTAAATCATAATACATGTGTTTGTGTGTAGAATACATCCAGCCTATTTGCCTGCCAGCCTATGGTCAAAGACTAATAGACGGACAGATGGGAATAGTAACAGGCTGGGGAAACGTAGGGTACTATGGTGAGTCTACATTTTATTACAGCTGCACTGCAAAACGCTGCAGAAAATGATTTCCATTGCTTGACTTTTGATTGAAATAGGTCACAGCCCATCCTCCTTTTGCTTTCCAGGAGTTGTTTAAACGTATATTAAACATATCAATGAGTATTGAGTCTTGACAATTGTAATATTTAAAAGGACAGATAGCATTTGATACATATTGATACATAAAACCTTGTTTTTAGATAATACCCGTCCACAGTGTTGGTGTTTTTAACGATTGATATTTGTCACTTGCAGGTCATCTAGCAGATGTTCTTCAGGAAGCGAACGTCCCCATCATAAGTGACACTGTCTGTAATGCTCCTGATTACTATGACAACCAGATCACCACCAGTATGTTCTGTGCTGGTTATGAGAAAGGAGGCACTGATGCCTGCCAGGTCAGGGGGTGCCTGTGTTGATGCAGCTGTGTTTCTGTGTTTGGGTCTCTAATTAGGGAACTACTTTGTTTAATCTGATGCATGCTTTTCCGCCTATAATCTGAATGCCTTTGTGTGCCCAATGCATATACCTGGTTGTTTGATAAATGCATTCCTATTTACTCAAATTTCTGTTTATGCTTACCTAAAATGGGTAGTTATGATATATGAGTGAACTGCTGTAATCCTCTGTGGTTTCAGGGAGACAGCGGTGGTCCTTTTGTGGCAGACGACTGCCTGTCTAAGACCAGTCGGTATCGTCTGCTGGGGGTGGTGAGCTGGGGAACAGGCTGTGCCATGGCCAAGAAACCTGGCGTCTACACCAGAGTGTCCCGATTTCTGCCCTGGATATCAACGGCCATGAGGGTGAGAGACTGGACACTTTTTATTTGATTGTGTTTTGTTATTTTTGATTGTATTGTTTTACTGTATATGTATGGACATTGCCCGTATACACAAGTACAAGCAGTCTGTATTCTTATTCAGGCTGTGAGGAATTTTTCACTTCTCTACTTTTGTCAGCATAATTGCCAAATTCAGGAAACAAGATGTCTTAATAAAATGTTATGCCGCCAACAAATGTGCAAACAGTTCAGAGTTACAAAATGAATGTACGTCACATGCTTCAAGGTTGGACTTGAAGTTTTAGTCATCTACATCTATAATTTCTTCTTGTGACATTACAGATATGTTTAACAATTTCTGCTCTCATCTCTCTCCTCCAGAACTATCACAACTCGCCAGGGGTTCACAAAATGGCCCGGACATGAGCTCCCATGTTTCACTTTTTCTACTCTTGGATGACAACATTAAAAGACCTCGTAGATGTCAACGGGGACTGTTCGACGGGGGTGGGGGGGGGGGGGTGTAAGGTTGTGATGTTCCCCTCATATCACATATCACGGTTCCACATTCCCCTTCTTACCTAAAATTTGTGCAGTGAAGATTTAACCACTTCCTGAACCTTCCCACATTATTGAATGTCTACCATGCTCCTTAATAGATACCCTGTATCTTTGCAGAGATACACAGACAGAGCTCTTTAAGAGACCTGACGTTTTAAACTCATCAGCAAAGAGTTAACTAACTTTCTTATTACAATGTTAAATATTGATAGAAGGGCAAAATCGAATGGAATTACTATACTGGATTTAAGGTGCCAGTTTTGTAAAATACAATAAGATTATTTCTCTGAGATTACTTTTTTTAGCTGCAAACTACTGCAATGTCACCAGAAGTCAATTAGAAATAACCACTGTAAGTTGTGAGATAAACAGCATTAAGACTTATAAAGGCTCAGGTTCATCTTAGCATTCTAGGTGTAATTGCAAGAGTTCATACAATAAGAGACTTAAATTCCTCACGTGGAGGTTTTGTCTTGTTCTTCATGAGTGACTGTCTTCAGTGCCGGACTTCCTACAGCCAGTGTGCACAGCAAGCCACGATAAGTTCAGACTGTAATAAAGATCAGTAAAGATCTTGTGCAAACTCAACTCTTTTAGTACTTTTACATTTACATAGTTTTTACATTTAGTAGACAACACAAAGATGCAGGCAGACATACATACACAGACAATGTGAGATCTAAAACGTCAGTAATTTATGAGTAATGCTAATGAATAACTAAAATATTTCCTGCTGAGCTTTATTTTGTAAAATTACAGAACACATCAAACTTTTCACATAGTAAGCATCTCATTTTATGATTAAACACTTATTTGTGTAATACATGTCTTTTTATATGCAGTAGCCTGAGGTTTGTATGAAAAATAATTATTCATACAAGGTCTGTCTTTATCAAATTCCCACATGAACAGGTGAAGATGATGCCCATATTGAAATCAGTCTTTTGTTGTCCTGTAAATATTAGTCGATGTCTTGTTTATGTAGGTGTTTATTTGAGACATGTTACAGATGTCTTCATGATCCACAGATCTTAAAGCCAAAAGTGCAATAACGAGCTAAATCATGTTCTCAGTAAATATATATATATACAGTATATATCTTTTACTGCAGCACAGATTGATTACCAGATTTCTAATGATGTCTCATCACATAACTGGCATGAATGTGTAGTATTATATACTAAAATCCCCCACAGTCATATTTAACATCAACCACAACAAAATTATTTCAGCAACATGCTACGTTTTGGATTGTTACTTACTTACTTGTATGATTCAGATTACAGTGGCATCAGGACACAAAGAGGTTGCTATTCTATTGTATATTTCTTTCACAAGACAATGAACTAACACATTCAAAGTTCTGCACCCTGCTGATATCATCAGCAAACAGAAAATATACAACAATATTTACAATATGACCGTCAAGATACATGATCAAAAATATAATGTAGAATTCTGTTACTGTAGATATCACTGAATCTGTATCCTGCACCTGGCCTAAATACAGGATGGGATGTGAACACAACAAATTTTCTGCAAAATAGATTTAACACTTTCTGGCGCTGATTTTCAGTTCTCCACTAAAAACAGAAAGTAATTTGTCCCATTCTACTCACTACCATTTCCCCCTCTGAAATAAAATAAATGTATGTACATTTATAGCAATTACAATGTGTAGAGAGACAAATAA
The DNA here is from genome assembly GCF_043641665.1 of Enoplosus armatus. Lineage (NCBI taxonomy): Eukaryota > Metazoa > Chordata > Actinopteri > Centrarchiformes > Enoplosidae > Enoplosus > Enoplosus armatus. Next base: position 18,815,727 of record NC_092188.1, on the reverse strand, counting down.
ATATTGTAAAATGTAAATTGTTGCATTGAGTATTGTATTGAAATAAAGCCTTAATTAAAAACAACTTGCCCACAGTCATTGTGTAATAATATCACATTTATTTTCATAAACCTTTAATATTAACTGTACAGACTGCAGTAATGAACCATTTTACTGTAGTATACATTATCTGAGACACAACAGACAGAAATCTGATGTTTCAGCAATCTTTTCCCAACAATCCGTTTTGTATATCAAATATATTTACGGTAAAACTAGATACCTACATTGGTATCAGTAAACATTACTGTACAAACTATAAAAAATAAAAAGACTTGAAAAAACACTGGTATAAATATATATATATATATATATATACAAATACGTAGTATTTTAGTATAATACTATTTTATTTAGTTTTAAGACTATTGCAAATATTGCACTCTAAGATCTCAATGCCCCTGATGGACTGAGCTTTAATCCTTTCACAACTATCTAAGGAGGAAGACAACATGGGTTTGTTGATGATGATGATGATGATGAAACTGCACCCAAAGGAGTAAAAGGTTTCAGTCACACTTTAGCCACTGTAGCGTAGATAACAGAGTCCTCATTCTCTGCTGCTTTGGACCTGAGGAGGAAATGGTGGCAGTTGTGAATTGTATATAGTGACAGCAGCTTTGATGTCTTACGCCACAAACAGGCGCTTTTTTATTTCATTGTTTTTGTTATCAGTTGGGCTGTAGCTACTATTGAGGACACAGAGGTTTTGTCCTCTCCAATAATATTTCTGGATTTTTGTGGGGTTTTAATGACTTGAGGAGAAGTTTACATTCTTTGATTATACACATATTACACATATTGCTGGGTTTTTAAGGTGGATTCTGACATTTTAAAGTAGATTAGATATTTGCATCTTAAATGTGGGGAGATAAAAATGTACAGAAACCATACGTGAAAAGTTTAATGAATAAATAACTAATTCTAGTTTAATTCTTAGCAATAGGGAGTCATTTGCACTCATAACCTCAGTTATTGTAAAACCCTGTCTACTGCACTTCTTACCAACAATGGGAATTTTCCTCAGTGAAGGTCAAAGGTCATGAAGTGCTCTTCTATCATATTCATGTATTATTTTGTAACTTGACAGTGTTCAACGTTCAGACAGTCAACCTACCAGGAGTCCTGTTGAGCTCTGCTGTTTTGTATGTGATGTGGGGGACTGGTGTTTCTGGGTTTGATCGTCACTGTTGAGTAGGTAACCTCATCTTCAGCAGATGTGGGGGCCTGAGGGGAGAGCAGGGGAGTCCATTTGTTCAAACTCTGCAGACATTTGATTGTTATGAGTGGAGATGTCATGTTAAACATTGATGTTTGTGCCCCATATTTACATCACGTTCACGGTGTGAGGTGCTCTGTGAATGAGAGGTGACGTCAGCAGCAGGTGGGGGAGAGGGTGGCAACGTGTGGATGTTGACATAAACATCTTCAGTGGCTGAAGAGTTCGAGAACGCAGTCTGCTGGAGGCGACACAACACAAGTCACATTTCTGCTGAATGATCCCCTCACAGTTTCTTTTTTTAGTTACTGTAAGTGCCCATTGGGAACTTGTAAACGTGCTTTGGCTCAACTAAAGTTTCTGTTTTGGTATTGTATGATAAAAAAGGGAAATTCAGATTTGAAAGAAAACACCACTGACTTCTTTAAATCATTGTTGGGACTCTTGCTCACTTTTACTGTGAGTGCTACCAGAAGTGAGCTTGAGAGGTAACTTAAAATTCCCCCAAATCCTTCATCACTGACAGTCAACCATTAGAGTTTAATCAGATTCAGTTCAGTGTTAGCTAATGACTTATATTGGATGTACTCACTTTCTCTGCATGGGTCCTCTGTTTTCTCCTGCCAACACAACAAATGATTGTTACTCAACTCAGAACAAAGCATTCTTAATTGTTGCTCAAGCTTTGACGTCACATTTTAGAGAAGCTGTTCTGTAATAATGGGAAACACAGCAGCTTCACACTTCTAGTGCATGGAAAAAAACAGCTTTTAAGATGTTTCTCAATCCATCCTGAATATACACAGAATATACTGACATGATACTCATGAAAGTGACATTAAAGGTGCAGATCATAATTCAATATATTACAACAAAAAAGACAACTACAATTTTAAAACGTAACATCTTCAGTAAATGAATATACCTGAGCCAATGGCATGTACAGAAACTGGTGGTGGTTAAAAGTGTCAACAGAATAGAAATTAAGATGACGCACATACACACCATGACAACATTAGGTCAAACACATCCAAGAAGTTACACAACATGTGGATGAGATGCAAAGACAATTCAAAGATGCACATATAAGTCGGCTAACAGTAAAAATTAGTCATTCAGTCACACTCACTCTCATTCATTGACTCACCAGAACAAAAGAAGAACTAGCAGTGTCACAAAAAGAGAAACTCCAAGTCCAGCTAAGATTGGGAGGGACATGCCGTCTGAGGACAAACACACTGTATGGTTAGATTACTGCGGGTAGATTGGAAAATTAAGCACTTCGGCCATATGTAGTAGCAGTCCATCATTTTAAATATGTAAATTCTGTTAGACAGCAAAGTGACACAAACCATGCTGCTCTTCCTTCATGGCTAGCTGCATCTCAGTTGAGTTGCTTTCCCCCAGTCGGTTCCTGGCCTGGCAGAGGTAGAGTCCAGTGTGGGACGCCTCCACAGAGGGCAGACACAGCACCTGTCCTGAGCCCACCTGGACCATGGAGCTGGAGCTGGGAGAAGCGGTCTTGTACCAGGTGTAGTTGTCTGCTGCAGGGTTAGCAGCACTGCTGCAGGTCAGATTCACACTGCCGCCCTCAACAACATGTGGTGGGTTCATGGAAACAGACGTGTTCATCGGGCGGTCTGAAAAAAGTAACAAACACTGCACATGTTAACATTTTCAGTCCAAAATGAGAGAGAAATCAAAAGTGCTCTCACAATACTATTGCTGTTATCAAAAAGAGAATCTAGAGCAGTAGTTCTCAACCTGGGCTCCCCTCAGGGACAAATCTGAGAGGTCACATGATGGTTAAAGGCATTAAAAAGATAAGTGAAGGGTGAAAAGAGAAAAAATACTCTTCTGTTATACACAAATTTGCCTTTATTTCTTCTGACTTCTCTTATTTTAGCTTTTTTCTTATGAAATACTGGATACTTTCACCTCCTGAGGCCCCTAAAAGGTGGAAAAAAACGTCCCTCTGTGGTTGAACTGCTCACATCTAAGGCCACCTGTGACAAGGAGTCAATGTACTTCATTTTAAGGTGTCACAAGCATTAAAGGTTGAGATCCAACGAACTCTAACCTGTGTCTTTTAAATAATCAGGTATATTTCTTTCAATTCTTTCCCCATTTAAGGTGACCAACATTTGTGGTCAATCAGATGGCTGTATATGCATGTTCTAACTAGCATGACCACTTTATCTGCACTTCCTCTCTCCATGAACCTTTCACAATTTGTGCTGTCAGAACTTTCCTGTCAGACACATCCTAACTGAATTGTCACATGACTGACTGTTGCATTGTACTTTACCTTTACAACACAGTTTCTGGAACAAATCCTAACGCAGACATTTGAAACCGGACTCCTCATCGTGACATCTCAACATACTCACACTGGACATCAAGCTGAACCCCAGTAGAGTTAATTGAGTCGATGCCCCTCCGTCTGATGTTATTCCAGGCCTGACAGTAATACAGTCCGCTGTGGCTGGGCTGGATCTCAGCGATGGTGTGAATCTGTCGTGAAGTGATGAAGTGTCCGTCTTTATACAGGCTGTATCCGCTTTGTGTCACAGGTGGATTGGCATCACTGCTGCAGGTGAAAATCACTGAACTTCCTTTGACGACGTCTCCTGTCGGACTCATTGACAACATGACCTTCTTGGGAGCATCTGATTGAGTGAAGATTAGGATGTTTAGCCTCACAGAGATAATGCAAAATAAACCTGGGTCATCATCAATGAATCGCAAGAAATAAGATGAGATGAGAGTGTGTTGCTGCATGAAGCAAAGCTGTTTCTAGTCATTTTCTTCACTCTAAATAGAGGACAAAGTTAAGTACTTACACTGAACATTCAGAGCCACAGAGGCAGATCTGACCGTCTCTTGTCCCAGGACGGCACAGTAGTACCTCCCAGCATCCTCTCTCCTCGCATGGAAGACTGGATTTGGTACAGCTTGTCCGTCCCTGAACCAGACTACGTCTATAGGTGTAGGACAGCCTGACACACAGGTCAGCCTGACATCATCTCCCTCTGTCACAGTGCTAGGCACAACAGCGGTCAGCTCTGATCCAGAAACAGAAGCAGAAACTGATTAATTTCACTCAAATAAATGTAATTATCATGAGAAATGTGCATTATTTTGTTATTACCTTTTACTGACAGTTGAGCAAATGTTTTACTTTTCCAGCTGTTGAATGTTGTCACAAACCTAAAAAGGTATGCTCCATCATCAACATGTTGAACATCATTGATCTCCAGACTACAGTCACCCCGGTAGTTGCCCACATATCTGAAGTGGTCTGGGTGTAACGAGAGGCTTGACAGGGGAAACAGCCCCCACTGGCCAGACACATGTAGGGCTTTATACCAGCTGAAAGAAGTGACAATATGAGCTAAAGGATAGTCATACTCGCACTCTATAACTACTGATGTCCCTTTTAAAGCACACTGATCTTTGAAGGTCACCCTCCAGTCTCCACTCCAGACACCTTTGGGAAAAACATAAAAAGATACAGCCAGTTATGTTTAATCATAGCTCTTTTTCCCATAGGATTTGATAAATAACATCCAGAAAATGCTCAAATTAGACTGTATGATTGTATTTGAAATTTCAGGAGTTGCATTATCATTTGATCACAGTTACCACATTCCCCATATAATCATTTAAAAATGTGTTTCCTTACCTGGCATCATTACCAGAATAATCAGAATCAAAGTTTCCATTATTAAAATCAACCTGCAAAGTCATGACACAGGAGACAGATTATATACAGTCTGTGTACAGCAGAGCACTGAGAACAACGTCAATAAAGAAACACATTGAAACAAAGTCAGTAGAACTCACCAACTAAAGCACGATGACTTATTACTGTGTAATTTCTGGAGATGTTTTTGTGGAGTGAAAAGCAGAAGTGGGAAAGTCTCCCCTCCCCTTGATCAAACGCTATTGAGACACAACAGGCATCCCAGTGCACCACAACCTGAGGTTGGAGCTTCACTGGAGAGTTTACTGACAATTTACTCTCAATTAGTTTCTCCCGCCATGTGTTTTCAAATGTTCCTGGGTGCCTGTGGAACATGTTGAAACTTTGATTGATGATGCATCAAACATTTTGTAGTGGCATGTGCACTGCCAATCAAATAGAGTGATGGTTCAATGAAACACTCAATGCAATGATGAATGTTTTCCTCCCGTGTCATCTGAAGTGTGGATGGTACCTCGGACCTCCACCGGACTCCTGAAGGGCTGAATATCAATGGGTGAGAGAGGGTAAATGAAATAAAGTTGGAAGATTCATAGGAATGATATTCCGTACACCTTGCACCCTCAAGTAGAATATACTGGGTGTGATTGCTTTATGATCTGATTCTGATCAGAGATTTATAAACTCAGTTTCTTAAAACTAGAAGTTGATCCCTTTTGTCTTTGGTCAGGGAACAGAGGTCAGTGCAGTACAGTAGGGCTTTCTCTATGTGGCCAACATGTCAGAAACAGCTGGTCTCACTTTGTCATTGCCAACATGATCTATGCTTGTCCACAGGGTGGTGTTAGTGGACTATGCAACAGATGTAGGCAATGCAGATCACTGGTCGGTTACAATAAGAAACTGGTGACTGGTGTATACAACTGTGCCTGATTTACAAACACCACTTTTAAACAGATAAAGTCTTCCTGTGTTCATTTCATGTTCATTTTCATTTTCAGGAAGAACATTAATTCTTCAGTAACTGACGGTGATGTTGAGTGACATGTAATGTATGAAAAAGATGGAGGTTTCAAGATTGTGTTGCGACAAATGGAAGAAGTAGAATTTGTAGAGCCATCGTGTGCTTGTTCTTATTTTCAGGTTTAACCAGCAGGTTTGTTGCCAGTCAGCGGCAATGATTCATTTCCCCACATTTGGTAAGATCATGGGATCTGTGGTAAGGATGCTGTGATTGAAAGACGGACAAATGAACGCACCAATGTAGCAACATCCTCTTGAGCTGATCATTGTCATTGTGAAAATTCCCAAATATGTAGGGTAAAATGGTGCAATCCCACATCTGTAATAAATAAGTAGTTTAAATTGATTTATTTTCATTAAAATCTGGTTAAATAATATTTCATTATCAGTAGTAGATTAGAAAAACAAAGAGGAGAAGACAGACAAAAAAATAGAGGAAGCAGGAGAAAGAGAACATTTATCAAATTGGATACTGAAATTACTAGTATGTAGTACGGAAGCCCTGAGAGGCAAGTGAGAAAAATCCAATTCTGATCCAAAGTGTTTTCTCTCCTGTGTTTATGACTCAAGGATAGGTGAAATTTTTTTTTACTGTCATTCTTTGTCTTGGCTAGAAATGTATTCTGATTCGTTTTTATTCCTATTTAGAACGTGGGGTAGTGGTGTGCTTCAGCCTCTTGTGGTCGACTTAAGTATTACAAACACTGACAAAAAAAAGTTTCACCTGCCAAACCATAGAAACTTAGGAAATGATCCTGGAAAACCTTTTTTTCACCTGGCAAAAGTTTTTTTTCCACTGAAATCACAGATGAAATGTTTTAAGGAAAAAAACTTTTTTTCACAGGAGAGAAAATTGGATCAGCAGAATCTTTTTTTTCCCTCTCCGGGCTCCCATACATGGGCGATAGATTTAACACAGAAAAACAAAGTTGCTGTTTTTGATAACAGGTCTTTATTGCCACCATATGTTTTGGTAGCAATGCTTGCTAAACAACCAAACATCTGTCAGGACGTCTTAATTTATATCTTCAGCATACCAAAACAGATAACATTCACTGTAAGTCACTTTTACTGATATGAAAGAAGCAGTTAAGTTAATATGGCATATGTTTGGTTGATTCAAATGACTGTAAGAGCCTGAAAAAATCTTTGCTACTGTGAAAATCAGATATTTATATTTGGTCTAAATTCATCCAAAACCCTTTAATGAATCCATCTAATCTAACCGCTGACATACAGTTTCCTCAGTCTCAACAGGCTGTCAAAACTGTAACACACATTCAAGCTACAAGATGCGTTGGTTTTATTTTTCATCAGTGTAACAAACTACAACATGTACTTTGCATTATTGCTGGCTTTGCTTACTCCAGAATAAATGGAAAGACTGATTTAATGGAAGCAAGCCATATCAACTGAATAAATGTTGCAGCGTCAGCAATCAAAATAAGCCTGTTAACAATTTAGAAGACTGTTGAATACAGTGTGGACATCAAATGATTTTCTACAGTCCCCCCCCCCAATATGTCTTTTTCATTGGAAACAATAATGTTTGAATACAAACAGTTATTACTTTTCAGATGATGTAAATGAAGCTGTGTCATATAGCAACCAGTCATATTGTCATGGATGTGAATGCAAGAAAAATGGCCAACAGTGGAATTTTCTTTGAAGCCTCTGCACTTCATCAGGCAGCATACAGTCGGTAAGATGCATTAAAAAAAAGAAGGAATGACATGCAACACAGTTTAGGAGCTGGTCTCGCAGTCAGCACCTGGCCCACATGTTGTCCTCATGGTCTGGTGAACTGTGGAGAATCCATAACAACATGTCTGAACAGCGTAAGAGTTCACAAGCAGTCGTTTCCTGTCCCACAATCCTCTCTGGGTGAATGGAAGTAAAGTGATTGGTTCACATGAGGAAGGCTGATGTGTTGTTCAGCTGTGGGAGCGGACAGAGAGTAGAACAGTTTGAATTAACAAGAGCAGAAACACAACTGAATGCAAACTATTGGATTACAATTTTATAATCATAATTCAATTATCATCCAGCTGTTAACATTTTTTTTGGTTCTTTATTCCTGCATGGGTTTGGTTTCTGCAGCAGTGGCATTCTTCATATTTGGTACATTATTAATATAAACAGGTAAACTCTGAATGTTAAACTTGTTTTTTTAGTCTTTTTTGTGGCATGTTTTTCTTTCAGAGGCACAACTTTGCTGGATTATTGTAAAACCTTCATTTTGGGCGTCCTACTATGTTTGGGGTAATCACAGTGCTGACACACTGACACCATATATATATATATATATATATATATATATATATATATATATATATACAGACCATTTCATGTAAAAGAAAATACACAAAACAACAAGAAAAGTTCCTCTGAGGTTTGTAAATGACAACACTGAGAGTTGTAAAGTGTCACACCTGATCTACCTTTTTTCTCCTGGTCAGTGGCGCGGCTGGGGCAGTAAAGTGTAAACAACTTTGGAGGAGTCCTTCGGCTTTTTATCACCACCCAGTGGCAGGCTGTGGACCTGCACCTGGTCCACACTGAAACAACGTCAACAACAAACAGCAACCATATGAGTCCCTCTGGACATCTGACTCAGATCAAATCATAAAAACAGATCTTCCTTTTGCTCCAGAACCATTCAAATGTTTTAAATGTCCAAAACTGGGATGAGAAATTTACTGTCCTCTCATAAACAGGAGAAGGTGTTGGATATCACAGAAGAGAGCAAAGACAGAGGAAAAGACAAGGAGTGAAAAGTGCAAGGGAGAGACTAGAGAGAAGGTGACGACAGGGAGATGAAGAAGAAAGCAAGAGGGCAGATGTAGTTGTAAAATAAAATCTGTGACATGCAAGACATGCAACAGTAGATTGCTTTGCTGCTGTGGTCAACAGCTCTGTGGGGAGACAGATGGTGACAGAATGTTGCCGAAGAAAGGAAGAAGGAGAAGGACGGAAAGTGAAACAGACAGAGAGAAGAGAAAGTGACAGAGATAGCGTAAGACAGTGTGTACCTGGACGACTTGGAGTAGTGGACAGTGATGTAGCTGGGGGCGGGGCTGCGATTTTCAACCTCTGTGATTGGTGGAGCATCCTTCAGGGGAACAATGGCGGGGTGGGAGCTGTCACTCAAGTCCTCTGGCTCCTCCTGTGCACACACACACACACACATATAGAGATACATCAAAAATTCAGGTAATTTCTAATATATTGTCCTTCTTTTCCAAAGTTATAGACGACTCATACTGTGTACTGAGTTGCGTACCGGTATGTCGGACATTTTGCCCTTTCTCACTGGAAAGGTTTGTTGGGCTGACTCATAGAACATGGTGTCAGCTGTCACTGATGGACGCTGGGGTCACTCACACACACACACACACACACACACACACACACACACACACACACACACACACACACACACACACAGAGAACAAGGGAAAGAGTAAAACTGAGGGTTGTTTTCAATTAACAGTCTTTATCTGAGAAAATTGCAATGGCACATCATCTCATCAACTATCCTGACATTACTGTGGGATGTAGTTTAATCTTATAAGTCTTAAAAGCATGTTTTTAAACTGTGAGCAGCAGTTTAAACAAAGAAATGAAGTTAATAATTGATGATTATATAAAAATAATAATAAATGATGATTTTAAGAAAAATGTAAAATAATAGAACAATTAATGCTGTACCTTGTTTGCCACTTCCCCTGACTCCATGTCTACTCTGTGCATGTTCTTACTGTGAAGACAAAGGTACAATATTATCAAACCATAACCAAGTGATGACTCGTACCTCAAACGTAATGCAAATAAACCATGATAATCCATAAAATATTAAATAAACTGATGCTGAACTTGAAAATAAGCTACAATGGACACATTATTGTCTACTCCTCAAGAAAAACCAAGACAAAAACAGTTTTCTTTTTAAATCATATGGAAGAGTGCAGAAATAGCCCATCTAGCAGTAAGTAAATAGCAGTGTACTTCCTGTCACCTGATCATAATGGCTACGGTGAGAGTGATGAGTCCAGCAGACACGCCTACTGCTGACGCCAAGGCAATGACCTTAAGGCGACCTGCCAGTGGGAAGATAATGAATAATAAATATAGGTTATCAGCAGATAGAAACAATAAGAAAGGAGAGTGAATGAATGATAACATGAGAGGAATAAAAAATAGAAGTGCAGAAAGCTAAAAAAAGAACAATAAACATAAAAATAGAAACAGAGAAAGTGGGGAACAGGAAAAGAGCTGTGCATCATCTTGCAGGCGTCTAGACTTGAGACGTGTGTTTCCAGTTGTGATTTCCAAACCTAGCTCCATTTCTTCAGCTGTCTAGACTCAAATAGTAGTTTTCCACAACACCTCATCACCCCTTCCTCTCCCCTCATAGTGAGAGGGCTTTATATGACTCACCGTGACTCACAGAAAAACAGTCAGAAACCATGAGACCATGCACAACGAAGACTAGGGCCCGGACCTCATGCTGAGATAGTGACAGGTGGGTTTCATCACTCATCATTTCAAACACACAGAAACCTGTCCAAGCATCCCTCCTGATATAATCTCACAGAAACACTTGAAACCTTCTTTTTGGTCATTGTCTGAGATGAACCATAGATGTAAAAATGAGGCAGGGGTGTTGCACTAAGCTCATCAGTGACACCTCATCCCTTCCAAGTCTAAAAGTGACAATAACATGCACCATCCCTCAGAACAGTTGTCAGCAGAGATGAACCAGTATAGGCCTTCAGTCTGAGTATGTAATGTAACTCTGACACCTTTACAACTCTCCACATAAATAATTCCATTGTAACATTTTTTTTGTCTCACAAGTTGCTATGATGTTAAAGAGCTCACAGCGTGAAGCCGTGTCCAAAGTCATCCACTACATTTTCATAGAAATCTGAATCTTGCTTCTTTCTACTGCCAGTTGATATAAGTAATTCAGCATATAACTACTTCATTAAAGTTGATTTAATATACTATATACTATACTTCACAACAGCCTTGCTAGTGGCTCTGTGAGGCTGTACTTAGGATGTATTTAGGTACAGTTTCAGCGATATGCTAACATCAGCATGCTAACATGCTCACAATGACAATGCTAATGATGTTTATCATCTTCAACATCTTGGATTAGCATGCAAACATTTTCTAATTAGCACTAAACTCATAGTACAGCTGAGGCTGTTTGGTCATAAACCAAAGTACTGGACAAATTACAAATTTAACCTGATGATGACGCTAAATGAAAATTTAAGGGATCACCAAAATGTCCACAAATCAGCCTGAGGGGGACGTGAATGTGTGTACCAAGTGTCATAGCAATCCATCCAATAGCTTTAAAGACATTTCACTCAAAACCACAAATGTGAACCTCATGGTGGTGCTTGAGGAAAAGAAAGAGGATCACCAAAATCAGTGGGATTCATCCTCTGGAGAACATGAATGTATGTACAAAATTTCATGACAGTTTTTAAGATATTTCATTCTAGAACTGTACTAAAAACAACAAAGACACACAGACAGTCTGAAAGACAAAAAAGAGTCCATGAATCGTTATGTACCTCTGACTCGTACGGTGAGGACAGGAGAGCTGTGGGCTCCGATTCGATTCCTGGCCTCACAGTAGTACTGACCGCTCTCTCCGGGGCCGACCTCTGAGAAGGTGAAGACCGGACCGGACTTGGTGCCCCACGCTGCACGGAGCACAGAAAGGGAGAAGATCCACTTACTGTTCCAAAGAGTGTCGGAGGATACGAGCCAACAGACAATCCAGAGGCACACAGAGCATGACACCTTACTGACTACAAACATTTACCACAGGTTATAGAGTTAGGTATTGATGATTTGGTAATGTTAACCTTGAGAGGAACCACATTTTTACGATGCTAACATTGTACAGAGCCCCCGTGCAGAGCTAAGCGGTGCCATGTGAAGTTGTCCACTGCTGGGTTGGCCTGACTGCTGCAAGTCAAGGTCAAAGGTCGGCCAGCATCCACCACACTGGAGGGACGAGCCAGAACTGAGGTGTTCTTAGGAGGGTCTGGAGAGAGAGGAAGACACAAAGACAGATATGGAGGCTTAAGGAAGGTTTTGACGTGTACATGATGTCCTGGAGATACCATGGGCCACCTTTTGTATGGGGAGTTTGAGGGTCAAATTCTATGTTGATTATACAGTATAAAGTCATAAATTGGAGATTCTGATCATTTGGGAAAGAAAAATCTTTCCATGACAGAGACAGGACAAAGAGAAGAGCAAGTGGAGACTGAGACGAGGCTGGAAAGACAGATAGGGAGAGATGGAGAGAAACGTTAGAGGTATTGATGTGTAGAGGAGAGGTGAGGAGAGGAGAGGAGAGCAACACTGTCACTGAGCAGCATGTCCTCTGATAAATATAAAGTATTTTGTCATGCACACACAAACGACACACCCACTACTTACAGAGTACAGTGAGTGTAGCAACAGGGGAGGTTTGGTATCCGAACCGGTTCCACGCTGTACAGTAGTACTGACCAGCATGGTGAGCACGCACTAATGGGAACGTCAGGTTCTGGAAGGTTCCTTTAGCCAACACTTGGTCGCCAAGGATACGATACCAAGCATACCTGCAGGAGGGAGGATGGTGAAGATGATGATGATGAAAATGATTATGGGACTGGGCAATTTGGACTAATATAATCTTTGGTCCTTAAAATCCTTTATGGAATAATTAGATGATGTAACTCTTTTTTATGTAGGTGAACATCATTGCTTAATTGCCCAGTCCTTATTTACAATACCTTAAATGAAAGTGAAAGTCTGAATTTAAAAAGTTAAGAAATTAGACAGAAAAAGAGAAGATTTCAAGATGGCAATGACAAATGCAATAATCATGACAATGATGACAAAAACAGCAGAAACACCAGGACAGCGTCATAAACTCAGCATTGACACATGTATTTCTTGGCAGAAGGCTTGTTGATAAAGCTGCAGGAGAAGTATTCTTCGTACCTGCTGGCGGGAGGGTGTGCGTGACTGACACAGCTCAGGTTCACATATGAGCCTTCTCTGATGTCACGTGGAGGACTCAGCAGCACACGCGTGTTCTTTGGAGAGTCTAAAGAGGAAAAACAGACAGAGAGAAAAACAGTAGCATCTTAAATATCATGTTTAGGTTTTTATTTGACGTTTAGTCCCTTTAAGTGACCAGTAGCTTCTCATAGAAGATTGTGGAGTGGAGGCAGCACTGGTGCCCACTGCACGTGCTGTGAGGGTGATAAAGACTAATCAGGTGATATAGATACAGCCTGCAGACCTTATAGTTGTAGGTATGAAGGAAAGAAGCCATGTAAGCAGGACCAGAATCGGGAAATATACTATATCTAATATCATCAATCAACCAAAATATTCAGTAAACCATCATATACGACAAAGAACAGCAGTAAATCATTACAACTGAGCACGTGGAACCAGTGTATGACATTTTTGCTTTAAAGAATTAGCTGCAGATTAATTTTCTGTCGACTGACTACTTGATTAATTGATTAATCACTTCAGCTCCATGGCATTTTGATGCATATTCTTAGAAACAAAAGAAAAGCAAAAGTAAAAAAGTGAAAAATCAGCAGTTTGAGTTTGTGTCACTTCCTTCTGAATCCACATGATAGAATATTCCCACCATGACCAGAGTTTAAAATAGAGTGGTTGCCTAATCAGTTTAACCCAGACTAACCTTTGGCATGTTTACACCATATTTACAACAGGGCCTGAGATAAAAACAGGGTTTACAAAAGTTCTTTGCTCTCCAATTTAAATTCTGATCTAAGCATGTTGTTTGGATCTAAACTGTGTTGGAGTTGGAATGTATGGAGGCAAAGACACCCTGCCTGTGATGATAATGAAAACAAACTCACAGGTGACATTGAGTAGAAGTGGTTGGGAGCGGTCTGTTCCCAGTGAGTTACGTGCTACACAGAAGTACTCTCCTCGGTCTGTGTATTTGAGGTGGGTCAAGTGGAGCTGAGGCCTGAAACTGTCTGGGATGCTGCCACTCTCCATGTCTGGAGAGCGGACAAAAACACACGTGCAGATTAGTGCTCACATGAATTCATGAGCATAATCTAAACACTAGGCATGAAACGATTTACATACTCTGTTGAAAAATAACTTTTTTTGTCTTCAGAGGTCCTGTAATTCTAGAGGAAACTCCCAAAACTCGATCTTTCAACAAAACTTTCACAAAATTCACACTACAGTATATGTCACTGTCATCAACCAGTTAGCTCATAGTCACGACACAGCCAACAGTAAGTCTCATTATATCCTGTATTTTGGTAAACACAGCACAGCAACATGCTGTCCTGTACCTTTGAACCATGCAAAGCTCTCAACAGGAGGAGCTGCGTCACTACTGCAGGTCAGAGTGACTGACCCCCCCTCTGACACCTCCCCTACTGGGAAGACTGCTATGGAGGTGGAGCGAGGACTGTCTGGAGAGCGGAAATGGGAAGGATAGAGTGAAAAGAAGGATAACATGGGGACAAAGAGGACAGAAAAAAGGGGAGTGTAGCAAAATGTAAATACAGTTTACACTATATCAAACTCATTTCCATCATTTAACATTTATCAGGGCCAATAGCAGGCGTGTAAATGTTCTTCTTATTGAAAATCTCTAATCTCTTAGTTTTAGCAGCTACAGCTTGATGGTCTGGTTGAGATAACTCACGTCCCAGAGCCAGGGAGAGGGAGGGCGACTGGACGTTCTGTGGTGGGATCGGTCGACAGGTGTACGCTCCAACATGCTGCTGGTCAAAGCGGTTGATAATCATCCATTTCTCATGGGAGCCGAGGTTTAGTCCGTTCCTGTATGCACAGCATCATATCGTATCAACAGTGTAACAGACAGTACGCTTCTTAATGTTAACTACAACATATGAACTACTGTCTGGGTGACCAATAATGCACTCACATGCACAATAACAAACCTGTACAGTGCAAGGCTCCTTCCTGGAGCAGCACATCCTCTGGCCTGGCAGCCTACAAACACAGTCTCTCCGAAGCCAAACATGTTGGCTGGCCTTGCTGGATGCACCTGGACCTGGAGGTCTGAAACACACACAGACCTTCACACATGCACAAAAACACTGGCTGTGCAGCACCGCTATGAGCCAAAACGTCTTTGTCATAGCAGTTTGCATGAGCCTACCTGTTACATCGAGAGTGATGGTGTTAGGGGAGGTCCATCTCCCCAGTGGTTGGTCAGTCTCAAACCTGAAGTGGTACTGGCCTGCATCGCTCAGCTTCACCACCCGAATCTGGACTGAACAGCTGGAATAGCTGCCCCCGATGTAGCTGAAACCCACGATTTATGCATTATTTCACATTTACAGTATATCAGCTTTCAAAAACCACTGTGTGCTTCTCTCACCGTGTGCGTCCACGGTACGACAGGCTGATCTGGTTCGGGTCACTGTGGTGAGTGAACTCCCTGCGACCTTCCGCAGACACACGGAACCACATGACCCGCCTCACAGTGTGACCTGTGAAGTTAAAGAAAACCTTAGCCAAATTACAGTAATTAATGCAAAGAACACTGTATAAGCGATGATGAAGGAGGAAAATAATGGCTTACAAGACTTTAGGTTTTTGAGTTCACCTTAATTGCTGAGCACACAGAGCATTTATTTTTTTGGCTATACTAATCCTTATAGATATTTGAAAATAAAAACTAGGAGGTTTATACTGTGGCTTGATACCTGATGGGTAGTCATAACGGCAGGGCAGAGTGACAGTTGTTCCTGCCCACACACAGATCTCCCTCCGAGAAAATGAAACACTCCACCTGCTCTGGATACCTGCAGGACAGTTTAAAGGCACAAACATGCAAAATCATGAACAGCAAGAAACACAAATGCAACAAGCGCACACACACACACACATACACACACACACACACACACACACACACACACACACACACGTGCACAGTTAAAACACTCAGCTGTCTTTTCACGCTTTTCACCATTTGTTCTTTTTCTAATCAAGGACCAGTTCAGGTCTCCAAACAAATGCGCATCCGTATATACTGGCTGTCACACCCACAAATTGCTTGGCAAATAAAATAGGCAACCAAAGGTTTAGGGACTTGAAGACTAAAAGAAGTGCAAATTTAAACCTCCCACAAGTAAAAGTTTTCCTTCAGTGTGGCTCCTCAGAGAAAAACTTGTCAAACCACAGCTCTGATCAGCTCAGAGAGTGACTCATAAAAGTGAAGCGAGAATGAGCCTTGATGTGCAGCCGTGGTGTCATCCTGTGCTGCTAACTGCCTGCCTGGCTGACTACCTTGCACAAAAGGCAATCAATACTTATAAATAACCTGAGCGTAAAGGCAAGGGCACCTGGATGCAGGACCTTATGTGCATAATGGATCCAATGAGTCAGTCACTCATTTTATACTGTTGTTTTACAGTATGTGTGACACATTTCTGATATATCTGGAATACAATATAAATATACGGCAATTTGGAGCCTGCCAGTTCATCTCTCTCTCAAGTAACAAGAATATACTATAAACCTTGTTAAGTTCAGTTTTAGACCTCATAATGAAAAAAAAAGGATAATTTCAGGAGTGTTTTTGTGTTTTTCTCTTACCTGGTAAAGCTGTAAGGATGGTGCCCAGAACTAACGCACCTGCCAACATCTCCGCTGACGCGAGCTCTGTAATGTCACCGGAGAAGGAGAAAAGCACAGGGAGACAGAGAGGTGAACAAAACATTTATCAGGATAAACACCGTCCAGCTGATTAAATGTGAAGCACTCACCCCTTAAAGTATCTTCATTCACCTCAGTCAGTCAGACAGAACAGGTTTGAGGGATGCGTGCGACCCGAACACTGGTGGGGGTGATTTTTTTTACAGCGATGAGAGTTGCATGGTGATCACAATAGGGCGGTAGGAGATGGGAGGAGGAGTGGAAGGGGCAGAAGGAGGAGGAGGAGGAAGTAACTTCAGCTACCTTCCTATATACTCCATCTTTTGAACTTTCATCTCTTTCTATCATCGCTTTGTTCCACTTCTCCCTCTGAAACTGTGTTTTAAGATCATGAGTTCTGGTTTCCTACTTTGGCTTATTGTGAAAATGTGACATCCTTGTGATCATGTAACCTTTTACAATTGTCTCTTCTGACTGAATGTCATTATCCATTCATTCAGTGTCTCAATGAAGCATTAATTAAGGTCACCCTGGTGTCATTCTTGTCTGGGGTTATGTGCTGGAGGGGTGGTGGGTGGTTATGTGCTGGACTATAAGTCGACTTTGTCACTTTGTCTTCTCATCTAACTCTCGGCAGGTGTATAACGCATTCAGTATTATTGTGTCCACCAACTCATGAGGAAAATATTTGGGTCTTTAAATGCTAAATGCACCACCAGCTAGTTGCTAATTTTGTCTGTTTTGTGTTTGGTGCTGGGCAGGTAGTATACCGTTGGTTTCGTGTGCTCAAAACAGCTGTGTGCTGTGACTGGAAATGATGCTGATGAGAGCGGTGAGAGTGAATCAAAACAGTACAGTTGAGGGCAGTAAATCCAAAACAATGAGCAGAAAAACACTAAAACCCTTCATGGAGCTGAGAGGAGCTGCAAAGACAGGTGATAATTCTCTGAGGGTTCATCTCTATGAGCGACACCTTTCACACTACACATAGTCATTTGACCCTTTGTTCATGTAAAAATATTGATGAGTGCAGCTTTAACCAAATATTCGTCCTGATCAATATATTCAATGATCATATTTACTGCACTGTAAAAGTGAGTCAGTCTTCACTCCACTCTGACATTGTCACAATATTGGTGCAAACTTTGACTGTCATGATTGACTGATTGTTAAAAAGACAGACATGTATGGTTCATTTGTAAAATGAATTCAGGCCTGTTGGCGTGCATTAATATACATAAGTCAAGCAGACATGGACTCTGCAGCCCAGATGTCCTCTCATCCACTGCTTTAATTGAGAATTGTTGGCACAGAAAACTACCCACAACCAGACGTGGGGAGGTTCGAGACCTCTCAGTCAACTGTGTCCACTTAGCCTGATGAGTCTAAATGACTTTAACATCCTACCCTGCCACAACTTGGCCAATAGATGTCAGTTTAGCATCACGACTCGGCCAATTGGCTACTTACCCCAGCTTTGACCCAGGAGTAATGATGATGTACAGTTTAACATTTCAGTCAATCTCTATTCAAAGGCATCCAAGTCAGGGAAAGAAGGGGGAGTTCACTTTAAGGGTTCAGAGATGATATCTTGATCTACATCTGGAAATGAATGCTGACGTTTTATTTATTAGCCGACTGATCCGAAATGATGGAGAGGTGCAATATAAGGGATCGATGCTGATGTTAGGAAACATGGATGTATATCCGCTTGATATCCTGTAAGATTTTAGATCTGCATGCCTCTTTTTGTTGTTCTTCTTATAAAAAGAATAGGAATATTTAGGGTTTTAATGAGAATTGGTTAAAAGGTAAGACTCAATATTTGTTTTTGTTTTTTTGGCATTTTCGCCTTTAATAGATAATATAGAGGTATACAGGAAACAAGGAAAGAGAGAGGGGCATTACATGTAACAGAGTTTTAACCATGGATGTTGTGGTAATATGGCATGTGCCTTAAGCATTAGGCTATCAGGACGCCCTTTTAAAAAAAACACTATTTTGTTCATGAGGTCTGCATTATGTATAGTGGGGAATCCGACCTCGACTTTAAACAGCAACCCTAATAAGGAACAGAAATCCTCCGGTTGGGAAAGTTACCTTCAAAATATAATCAAAATCCTCAGGATATGAGTTTGAATGAACAATATATTCCAGTTCACAGATTGCTAGGTTGGATTATGGGTTGGGACCCAAAATGGGTCGCAGGCCCTCCTCTAGTGGGTCTCCACATGACACGAACGCTCGTATGATTTAATGATCCTGAGGGGAAAAAAAGTCATTTTGGTCCCTGGCTGAAAAGTTTTAAGAACCTTCCCCCTCCAAATACTGTCTGTATTATGTTGAGTAAGAAGAGTGGTGGGCTTTGAGCTTAACCTGTAACCACAGAATGACTTCAAAAGGATCACGGCACTCTAATAGGTCAAAGCCTGATGTAATCTTAATCTAAAACAGACCGGACTAAACGAATGAAGAGAAACAGATGGATGGAGCTAGATTAAGTGTGACTGACCACAAACAGAGAGAGAAAGAGGGTGAGAGAGGGAGGAATGAGAGGGTTTGAAGGGGAAGGTAGGAGAAAGGGGGGGGGAAAGAGGCAAAAACACGATGAGGTAAGGTTGCTAGGGAGGAAAGAAGGAAAAGACAGAGAGGCAGAGGAAGTTGAGAGGACAAGGAGGAAGAAAGAATAAAAAGAGGAGAATGGTTTAAAAGAAGATAAGTGTTTAAGGTTTATCAGAGGAGAGAGAAAGAGGAAGAGGAATGGAAAAAAGTGTGAGAGGGAGAAATAGACAAATGTATGACAGCGTATCCAACCCTTACGGTAGGGAAGGTATCCATCCACTGACCGCAGCCTCCAGGCCAGATGAAGTGTGATCGTCTGGTGGTCAGACTGGACCTGAAGATTTTCCGCTGTTGCAAAACACTTCCTGCCTGCTGTTTTCATGTAATGTGACCGCTCGCAGTTTGCTCCCCTGCCATACTTTAAGTTGTGCAATATGTTATTTCTATGTTATGCCCACAGATTAGACTCACGGCTCTCCAGGCCCTCCAGCCTTGGATGGACTCCACATAAGCAAATAATGATTTGACTGTCCAACATGTGTTAGTCTTCAAATTGAGTGGTGCTCTCCACGGGGGAAGTCTGGGCAAGAATGACGATGATCAGAGCTACAATCATTTCTGACAAGGTGATATGTTGTTCCTGTGCCGTCCTCAAGGAGCTCTACATGATGACTTGATGAGCGGGATTTTTGCCAAGAGAATCATTGAACCAACGGGGAATTAAAAAAGAGAAATAAAAAGAAAGTGTGAGAGAGAGAGAGGAGTTTCTCCTTCGTTAAACTGATACATCTTATCAATAAAACACACGGTATTTAACCACTCAGACACTTGACTTTCATAAATAAGCCAAACCAAACACTTGATGAATTTTTAAAACTCCTAAATCTTTGAAACCTATTGGAGCTCTATTAAATCTACCCTGGTTTTGCTCATTCCTGTCCCATTCACAAACTCGGCTGCAGGGTCGGATTTCTGCTCCTTGTCTGCCAGAGACCTGTCTGTGGCTGCTGTGGTATTCCACGCTGAATGAGTCATGTCTGGTGGTTATTATGGGCAGGCGTTTGCCCCCCCCCCCCCATCTCTCACCCCGTCTAGTGGCAGCAGACAAAATTACATGTCTTTTTGAGCCTCGTCCAACCGTGCTGACTAAGATCAGGTTCTCAGTTAACCAGGCAGATGAGTTAAGGACACATTTTTGGTTAGTGGTGTAAGGATACATTGCTGTTTTAACAGTATGTTAGGTTGATTAATGCTATTTTCTTGTTTAAAATCTAAAGCTGATGAGAATAATGAAGAGTACACCTGATTTTAAAGGTCCATATGTGGATATCACAAACATTAACAGTGAGCTGAGAGGCTGCTATTGAGGCGAAAACAAAAGAAAGCAGTGTGGCTTCAACTCTGAAAATGAAGAGAATTCAAATCTGCTAATTAAAACTTATACTATTAATTACTTAATTCGCACACAATTCAAGCAGTTTGTCACTGAGCAGCAGGAGCTGTTCGGAGACATTGCTTTGGCGTTCACAGACATCAGACGTGAGGAAAAGAAGGGCACACCTTGCTCACTTCTACTGTGCAGATTTTCCCAGCTGGGAATCTTGATATTGGTCTTCAGTGGCACAAACTTTCTACTGAGAGCCAAAAGACTCCCTCTCTCTTACTTACTATCTGTATTTCTTGTGTTTTTTGAGTAAAAGCTATTTCCTGGTTGAGACTGAGAGAGAACATGTGTGTCCTCTGTCTGTGTATGAGAGAGAGGGAGAGAGAGAGAGAGAGAGAGAGAGAGACAGTGTGTGGGAGTCTGTGTGTGTGCATGTGTGTGTGTGTTTTGTGTGCCTGTGATGGTTTTACCATGTGCAGGGTCCCTGTATGGGACTGAATGAAGTCGGATATGAAGGAAACTGTCAGGTCTGGGCTACTGTCGGAAACCCTCCTTGTACTACCTCCTCCTCCTCCTCCTCCTCCCCCTCTTCATCCTACATTTTACATCTGAAGACTGTACAATACATCCAGGTTATATGTATTGTTGTTAAGTTAGTATGTTATATATAATTTTAAAGTTACAATGGCTCATGTCAGCTGGGATTGGCTCCAAGGATAAGTGGATATAGCTGATAGATGAATGGATGAGTGTAATAGGAAGGCTTTACAGTATTAGGAACTCAATAATACACAATACAATGACGTTAATTCACAAGACCCAACCACATCGAACACAAACTGACAGTTTTAAAAGTACAGCACAGTCTGATTAATACAAAATTAATCACAGTATCGATTTTGTCTGCAGGGTTATCTGGGATGTAAAAATGTGATGATTTGCTTTTGAAGTTATAGACATATCCAGGTTTGCAGATGTTGCTGAAAGATAAATAAAAGAATCAGTCTTTCTGTCGTTAGCACTGCTAAAGAAAGATTCCTCAACAATGTAGCTAGTGTGTCAATTAATGTGGTTGAAAAACAACATGTTGCTTTGTTGCTTTTTACCTATTTACATTATTCATTTGAACAAAAACAGCCAAACAAATACCCACTAAATGCTTCAGTAAAATAGAATACTGTCAGTGCTGGGCTTTAATTACATTATCGCTACCACAAGATGGACGGTTAATAAGCTGTCTCCCTTTAATAATCACTGTTGGTTTTGTCGTTTTGGGGACAAATGAATATGCAACACACGCAGTGTTTGAATGGTGAGAAGCTTTTGATCACAGCTGTATACAGTGTAATGCCTGCTAGAAATTGGGCCTTTGTGAAGCGGATCATGTTTCATTCTTTGCTTGAGATTGTCAAAGGAGAGTAGCCTCAACTCTCTGGTAACTTTATAGGTCATTATTGCTGCTGAAAAATCCACTATTGACTGGATTGTTAAATATTTGTAGAAAAAAAAAACATTTCCAATTTGCTTCGCTGTCCTTATTGTCAGGGAGGTTTCCTCAGTGGCTTAAAACAATGCACTCTTTTAATGCGGAAGCCCAAAATATCTAAATATACTACAAACTTTGGGGAGGTACAGAGGGGCAGCAATCAGATTTGGATGGTGTCCAGTCCCACCCTGGCAGCTCTCTGGCTACGCCCCTGGTTTCACGTGGTCCACATGGAACAAGCTCAGTCCAGGACTTTCCTGCAATCCCAACCCCAATCCTAACCTTAACCCAAACCCTATAATTAGTTTTCTTGGAGGCAAAACGGTCCACACAAGTCATTTTCTGGTAATTGACTGCAAGTTTAAATGGTCACAGACACACACACATATACACACGCGTAGCCTTTATGCATGCATGCACACACACACACACACACACACACACACACACACACATAAACACGGTCACTCATATACACAGTGGTCGTGCAGCTGCGGCGTGTGTGATAATGAGACAATCCTTGGAGGGATACATCTGGACTGTGTTAAATCATCTCCCTGGAAACGATCCACAGCTCTAAAATAGGAGTTTTTGCTCCTGGTCAGCTGCAGCATGAAGTCATCCAATATAATTCCTACAATCAAGGAAAAAAAAAAGAACATATTTGATGACGTGAATGTGCAAAGAACAGTGGTTTCCTTAAATATGAGAGTCTTGTGGTACAGACTAATGCGGAGGTCTGTCTGCAGCTAATGTTTGTCTAAACAGAGAAACTTGTTGCCTGAGCCCTTGCACCTGTCTCTGTCAGTGGATGACAAGCTAAAAAAAGGGACAAAAAGCTTTCCTTTAAATTTGCAGAACACATCAATTATCAGTCTGTTTACATGCTCTTGATGCTTTATCAACACTGATGCATAGACAGAGCTAAGAAAGTACAAAATACTTAATAAACATGAGAAACTGTACCTCACCTGGTATTTCACAGGGTCTTCCAGGTGTTGCACTTGACTAATGAGTTTCACTGAGCTACTGACTTCATAGCACTCACTAGGTGTGCCCCCCTGCTGTGGCTTGTATTACTAACTCCACATCTGGATGGGGCAGTTTTACAGTACATTTACAGTTTTACAGTAGAACCATATGCAGACAAAATACATATAATGGCACACATTAGTGAAGAGACATTCACGATAGACCTTCATTTCAATACATCCGCCAGTTATCTGTCATACTTTTTAGATTGTCTGATTAGGAAACTGCCGGTTTGTAGGTTTGAAAGTCAGAATAATGAGTCTCCTCATCATTTGTTCTGGCTGAGAGGATGTGAATCTATATGAATGTGAGCGTGACCGTGTCACTCTTGCCTTAAAGGAGCCTCAGATTGGCCGGGTCTGGTCTGTTTCCCCGAGAAATAGCTTTATTAAAGACTGCATCTGTGTGTGTGTGTGTGTGTGTGTGTGTGTGTGTGCGTGTGGTTTACTAGCCGGCTGTGGTGGTTCTCAGGGGACAGCCCTCTCCAGCTGCTGCTTTACAGGACTGTAACATCAAACACACACATACACGCACACACTTAACACAAAGGTTTGACTTCACACATCTTTCACTTCAACCCTCAGCCTCCCTTAACAAGTTCATCAAATGAACTCCTCGCCTCACTTCTTCCATTCTCAACAAACCGCTGATCTTTACTCTCACACCTCCCGCGGCGTCTCTCCTTTCTGTCGAAACACAATAAAATGTATACGCTGTACGAGAATTGTTGATTAAACGGCGGTTTTCCTGTAAAATATGCTGTCTATGTACTGCAATATTCCAGTGTATATGGTCGGATAAGCAAGACAGAAATCCCTGCAGTATCAGCTCAACAGGTGTAACTCTGTAGGTGACCCTGACCTTTGACCTACTGGAGCAGGACAAGCAAAAAGCGTCCCTCCGACCCCCCTGCTGCCCAATAATTTAAGTGATACTTTTAAAGAAGGATTGTTTTTCACTCTTCAAGGTCTGGTCTGTGAAAGTTGCTTCGCTGCTGCACCACAGTAGTACAGTCATAAAATGCGGTATGAAGTATGAAATGTTTGGACTTGACCCGACAATAAAACTGCTTTTGCACTTTTATACTTATTTGTATTACACCTCCACTTTAGCTGTTTCGCTTTGGAAAAATGTAAAAAGACGTCTGAAACCAGTGCGCTGGAAATCTGTCTGTGTTGACAAAGAGATTTAGTTTGCTACTTAGTGTTGAGTACATTTACTTAGTCAGCAAATAATGGCACTAATGAATATCTAGTACATACGGTAAATTAATAAAACCCATCCCTGCTACAAGTGCAGCATCAAAGGTGTCACTTTATATGAGCTTGTGCTTGTGCACAGTTTTAGATCTTCTTCTCTACTGGTGACCCACTTTGTGATTTCAGCAGGTGTATTCTTACATACAAACTTTGCCCACAGGTAAAAAAACGCATACAGCTTCAAGCAAGCAGATGAGGATTTTTATTTTTGGTTTGTTTTAATTAAAAGTCTCTTTCTGGCTCCCATTTTAATTGATACAAAGTTATTCTTTACTTCTCTTTGTACATAAATGACACTATCTATGTTTTTCTATGTACTGTATCTAGGTTTCTCTGTCAGTATCTTTCTTTCTCGAAGCCAATTGAAAGAACTACTTGTACGTGTACTTGTGGCAAGTTTCTGCCCAATGGCTCTTTCTGTCATAATCTCTGCTACCCCCTCTTTGTTTCTCTCTCTCTCTCTCTCTCTCTCTCTCTCTTTCTCTCTCTCTCTCTCTTTCTCTCTCTCTCTCAGTGATGTGAGCTCCCTGGCATTTGAGGCAGCCAGTCATTACACCATGGAACGAAGTGGGGCCAACCAGAACCTTAAGACTTTGGAAAACCATAGCGTTAACCATTTTATTTATTGTTACCTTTCAGACGATGTCCATTTATTATGACCGACCCCGTTAACGTAAGTTATTTGTTTCTCAAGGAGACTGGATTGTTCATTAAAGGTTGAGACACTAAAAAGTCAACTGCATTCAACTTTTGTTTTTAGTTTTGTGTTTGTCTTAGTAACCTCAAACTGCCCAACTGCTGCATTCAAGTGTGGCTCTGGAAATGATCGCAGTCAAGCAGTCAGGGTACAACAGAGCAGGACAGCCTGGCTAAGCTCATATAACCAGTCGGGAAAAAACACACGAGTGGTGGGCAGAGATGGTGGCAGATGAAGGGAAGAGAAAGCGGGTGGGAGAGTTTAAGAGAAAGTTAAAAATACAGAGAGAGAGGTGAGCTGGTGAGTGAGTCGGGTGGTCAAACTTGTTCCTGCCACCTCATTAGTGGCGATGACATCACAGCTGATTTCTCTTTTAGTGTGCTACCACCGCTCCACCACTCCTCCGTTACAGAGAGGTAGAGCTGCTACTGGCCCGAGTCTTTAACGGCAGAGTCTGGGGAGCTGCTTTTATGTCGTCAATAACTCAGAGTGAGTAAAAAGGAGGCTGGATCTGCTCTGATTTCAGAAGCCTTTTTTGAGCTGAGTGACTTTGAGCCGCTCAGATTTTTTTAATATTAGTTACTCCCCATCCCATCATGAATGGACTGTAGGCCAGCTGCAGCTGTCTGTAGTGAACTGATTTAGCTGTAACAAAGCCTTTAGTAGTGTCTCTTGAGGATATGGCTCATGATAACGTCTACAGAGAGCTTTCAAAATTGTTTATACTGCAACACAGCAAATATCTCACAGCTGACCAGCAGTGCTTCCAAACAGGCAGCAACTCCAGCAAACCACTGTGCCTTTGTTAAATGTCTCTCCATTCATTTTCTGTGTCCAACAGTCATTAAACAGGAAACAGAGGCCTAATAGTCATGAGAAGAGAGTTTTAAGTTCTGCTCAGGCTCTGATTGGCTGCAGATTTTTTAGATTTTTTTTCCCTTTTTATATCCACTGACATGAAGCAGACCTTTCACCTACACTGGAATAAAATGCTGAGGGTAACAGAGTGTGGAGAGTGGTCTGGCTATGTAACCGAGTACACTGTGCAAATAATTAACTTGACATAATTTACTGTGAGATACACACGAGATGCAGCTCTAAACTGAATATGGAAATCATCAATTCAGGCTTGGATATCCAAGGAAACTGAACATCTAAAGGGCTATGTGCACCTCCTTAAACATATAACTACATGTTGGGGCTATGGTGGCTAAGGAGATAACCACATGTACCTGCAACAGCTTGGTCAGTTTTGGCAATTTATATTGTGTATAATTAGCCTGGGAACTAGACAAATCTGCGAGCTCATGTTTTATTTGTTCTGGCAGATGCGTCTGACAAAAATGCCTCAACGGCAGGGGGCGTTGAGGCATTTTCGTAAACAACCAAGATGGCTGCCGCTGATGTGGAACATTCTGAATCCGCTATTGCGTCAGTATTAAACGAACAGTAGCTCACTACTTACAAATGGTACATGTTGGCTTCTTCGTCTGTGTATTATGTTGAACTAGAAGCAATATGTTTCGGATGTTGGAACTAGCAACCTAGCCTAGCAGCCTACTGTTGTAGCGTGACAAAAAGTGTATGTACTGGAGATGAGATGGCCTTGAGCAATGCACTTCACCCTCAGTTGCCCTAGTGGAGCAGATCAGTGGCCGGTAGCTGTTTGTGTAAAAACTCATTGTAGGTGTGAATGTGGCTAATTGTGTTATTCTAAAGCAGAGAGCATCTGCGACAAAAAACCCTTCAAGGTTAAACAGCAACTCAGACAAGCTGCAGTAGAAAAGAAGCAAATTACAAATGAACACCAGATAATGGATTGGAAACAGACTTCCATCCCTCAGAGTTTCTTTTATTGCCCCAGTGTGTTCACAAATACTGTAAGATTCAAACAAACTAGAAGAGACACCCTCATGCAGCGGGGCTAAGATGTATGACGACAGCCTTCAGACGCACTCAGACAAACGAGATAAAAGTCACACAGACTTTAATTTCCCAGCATTTGTTTCATTGTTTTACAGCGTTCTGAGGGATGTCGAATCAAACAATAGCTTTTTACTATGTGTTTGAACCCAGTGCACCGCGAGCGTGTTTGTGAGAAACTCTATCATAAAACGGGATATGAACGGAAAAAACTGCCTGAAAAAAAGAGAGCGAGCACGGTTTCAACTGATGTCTTCCAGTTGTGTGACCTCTCTTTCCTTCTCTGTCTTTTTTTTTCTGTCTCTCTCCCTCTCTCGGTTTAATAAGGCCAGCTGTAGAGTCTGGCTCTCTTGGGAAACACAGTAGAGTGTGGCTGGAGCTGAGGCTGAATGAGGCTGAAATTGGGGCTGGTGGTGGTGGTGGGGGTGCAAGTTGGGGGGCGAGCACTTCCGACCATTTTCCCCATGCAATACACCATGCAGTCTGGAGCGTTGGCAGGCCGCCGCCAACTCTCTCCCCTTCGTCTTCTTTCCCTCCCTCTTTCATTTCCTTCCTTTCCATCCTACTTTTCTTCCTTTGTCTCACGGCCACTGCATCCTTCTCCTTTTCCCTCCTGCTTTCAACCATACCACCTCTTTTTCTTCCTCTTCCTATTCTTCTTCCTGCTGTCCACCTTTCTGTCGCAGGGAAGCAGACAACCACTTTTGGTACTGACCCTCTCCAGACGTCTGCTCAGTGGCACCAAAACAAGTCTAGAAACTCTTCCCCTCTCCCCTCCTTCTATCACTTTCAGCACAGGTTAAAAAATGACCGTCCAAGGACTACGATAAATAGCTCAGTTCCTTGGAGTCTCTCTCCCCCTCTAGACGCCTGCTCTGTGGTACCGTATCAGGGTCCAGGCCTGCTTCCGAGTTTTGACAGGTCCCTGACCCACGCCAGAGCGGTTCAGCTGGGTTGGGACTGTGTGTGTGTGTAAGTGTTTTTGTGTTAGTGTGTGTGTGTGTGAGCGAGGTTGGGCCCGGCTAAGTTGGTGGGTGTTTTTCATCAGACTAATGAATAATACGTCTGAGCTGAGAGAAGAGTATCAAGCAAGAAGAGAAGAGGAGGAGAAAGCAGGGGGAGGAGAGGGGAGGGGTAATGACTATCAGATGGTGTTCTACTACTGTGCTGCTGCTGCTGCTGCTGCTGCTGCGTCCTTAAAGGAGAACACCACTCAATTTCAAACTTCATATATGTGATTATTATTCTCTGGAACTGTGCAACCATCATCGTGAAAGGGAACAACTCTCCCAAAGTAGAAAGAGAGACTTGAGAGTCTAATGTGTAATTATCGTGTAATTATGTAATTAAAACCTGGTACAAGGGACTGCAGAACTCCTGGACCAACAGAAGTCTTCATCTCAATGGACTCATTTACTCTTTGATCTAACCTGTGTTGGGAAAGTTACTTTAAAGCAGCTATAATTTATATTTTTATAATATTATCAAATGACAACAATGTGAAAAGGGTCGCTCAGTGACGAACCCACAGAGAGTTATCACCTGAATCTGCAGCTCACCTCGGCTTTACGAAGACTTTGAGCTGATTGTTTAGCTGTCCATCCCACAACTACTGTTTGGGTTCACTCTCACCGCTCTCATAGCGTCATTTTCAGCTGCAGCAGTTTAAGTGAAAAAGCTCTACAAACCCACTGTACACTAAACTTACTATACCAGGAATGCAGAGAGCTTCAGAAAATCACTTAAGTAATTTGAATGGTAAACACACTTGTAATGGTCAGTTCAACGAGGGCTCAATGAGAAAGCAGACAGTATCCACATCATCAACATATTATAGCCTGTGTCTATGTAGCTTCTTTCTCATAGTAGCCTATGCACTGTCTAAAGTGCCAATCTGGTCTATATTTAATGTCATTTTAGGTATATGCTTCATAATAATATCTGAAATAACCTGTAACTGACAACCAGTGCTCTCTATCTGAGGCACATTCAATGATGATGTGAAATCCAGAGTCTGTGATTTGGACTTTGGTCAACACTTTATGTAGTTTTATGTAAATGTCACCATTACTGTGTTGTAATGTTGCTATTTCCTTTTCATACAACATTCTTCTGGCAAATGCAGCCACGTGTGATTATGAAAAGACTTAAAGTCTACATTATACAAAGTCAAATGTTTTCTGGCCTGCGGGCAGCAATTCAGAGAGAAATGGATACTGTGTTAGACTAGCCACACACTCCTGGGAGATGCAAATCAGAGGAAGATCATGCTAATGCATGTAATGACGGACCACAGTGAGGGAAGCTGGTTTGGAAATATAGTGGAGTATAGTGGGCAGTCACATATACAGCATATACAGTCAGTTTAAACACAGTCTGACAGTCATTAATCAAGGTATTTGGGTGTGGATCTACTTGCTTTTAGGTATACCTAAATATATATCATAACATATATCATACTGTATATCATATTGCCATCGATAAACTTTCCTTAGATCTGAGCAAAGGGTTGCACAAAAGAAACTCCAAAGCTGAACAACATCAGAGGACATCTCAGATCTTTTTGCTAAATTTGAATAATTTCAAGAACTGCACTGATTTTTTCAGTTAAAAACAGCAAATCAAAGGCATGCTCACAACTCGAGTATTCAGACTATTATACTTAGAAAAATATCTGAAAGGGAATCAGAACCAAACTCCAATGTTTACCACATGTTGTCATGATTTTCTCCCTCGCCAGAGCAATGAACTGCTGGACTGCAATGTTGGCTCTTGAAAGACAACGTTTGTTTTCATTGTGGGATTTCTTCTTTTTTTTTCAATCCAATTTAATTTAGGCTTTGTTATTTCCAAAACTAACATAACTATAACAGTAATTTCGGCTCTTTAATCTGGGTCAGGAACTGAGGTGAAGCCCAGGTGTGGGAATCTGATCTACAGTAAAGGTCACTGCAGAGGACCTGGGGCACCGGCTGCATGAAAGGCAGCGCGCTTTTGTGAGTGACATGATGTAATGTAGATCCAGTCCGTGTCTCACTTGTCCAGAGTTGACAGCCAGGCAACTGTTTTAGAACACATTTGATATCCAGTGACCGGATGTGTCCAATGAGAACTAGAGGAGAGTGGAAAAAGCACAAACTATAAAACTGAAGACTTTTTTTTCTTATGTGTTTCCATTAAATTCTTGGTCCATACAAGTTTTGCAATTGTTGCTGTTCACTGCCAGTGAAGGACATTTATTGTGAATTTGAATTTCAAGCATGCACAAAAAATTGACAGCGACTGAAAGACCTCAACCCACACAGACTCAGCGCCAGCAAATGTTACCTAGTTTGATTGCACCTTCAGGGGGGATCACGGAGTGCCAACGCCTGATGCTTGTTACATTATGGGGGAAATTCTGATTTTGCCCATAATGTTTTCTTTATTACAGTGTTTCGTTTCCACCTATAGCCTACCCATCTGTTTGCTTCCTCCATCCTGACTGCCCACTGCAACCAGCGCTGGCCTCAGTTCATACAGTCAATACCACAGCATAAACACTACGACTGCGATTGGAGGGTAGAGACAGATACACAGATACAGAGGGGAGGGAAGGAGAGAGAAATATGGAGAGAAGAGGAGAAAAGACAGAGACATAAAGAGAGAAAGAGAGAGTAATGAATTCTGACTGTAACATCGCGTAACTGACAGATTATTCATTGTGCTATTAGTTTTCAGCAGCAGTTTACGGTTGCCAATCTACACAAAAGAGGCATACCAGCAATGGTGGTGGGGTTTAGAGTTTTCAATAATGCACTACTGAGGATTATAGACTTCACAGTCGAGTTTTACATAGGTTGTCAACCTTTAACCACTGTACAGTTGAAGCAGGAAACACAATTTAAAGGTCAGTCAGTTCCTTGGAAATAAGAGTTAAATTGCATGATCATGTCTAATAAAATCCCAAAGACTTTAAGTAGGAAAAGCAGATTAGAGTTTGATGAAGGCTGTATAAACGTTTCAGTAAAATCTGAGGGAGAACTTGGTTTTCCAAAGTGCTAGAACACCTCTACGACTTAATGCATGTGGTTAATTTGTATCTCGAGCTTGATAGATAGATCTCTTTCATTCTGCTCTGTCTTTCATTATTATTCTCCCTTGTCTTTATTCCCTCCTCTGTATTTGCTCCCTTTGCTGTCCGATCTCATCTTTCAGAGGAAGACAGATTGTTAAAGGGAATGTAAGTGAGTAAAGTAGAAGCTCCCCTACTACAAACCCCTGAGCCTCCCCTTCATCACCAAAACACTCCACCCAAAAATTTGAATCCCTTGAGGGTAAACTGCTTGCTGGCCCTCCAGCGTCAACCTTGTACAGATAAAAGGCTTCAGCCATGGCTGAATAAACCCAGTTCCCGGCTTCAACCGCGAGCCCAGCCTGAATGGTCCAGCGCTATGGCTGCCTGCCCCCCAGCCTGCTGTCCAGGGACAAACGCAGCACGGACGGGGAGGCCGAGGGAAGAAAAGAAGACACGGGGAGAAAGACAAACTCTAACTTCACCACTCAAGCTTCTCAGCTTCTTGGTGTCAAAAATGTGGTTAAACAAAACATCCGTTTTTGCAAACCCAGGTCCCAGTCCTACATCGTGCTGTTAGCCTGCTCTTTTATGGAAGTATATTGATGACAAAAATTTGACAGAGCACAATGCAAATTCAAGTGCTACTCTGCAAGTCAACCTTAGAAAGCGCACATGCACGGATTTGTAAGGGCAGAATTAGATTTGAGCTTACTTTTTGTGTCACCTGGAAGTGAACGGTCATCCTGTTAGACCCGTCCTTCTACTTTCAAAATAAAAGCTGTTTTTTAACCACCAGATGGAGACAGAGCAGTATTTGGTGTCCGTATTATCTTGAAAATCAAAATGATGCTAAATGAGTAAAATCACATTCGATTTTTAAGCCATTGTGGCAGAATCATTTTGCGAGTCAAATAAATTTAAAAGTAGTAACTAACTATATATCATAGCGGCTGTGTTAGCTTCATGTTAGCTTCTATTTCTAGTGTGACTTTCTGAACAAGATATAGGGTTTTCTTATTTCTTCTTTTCTCGTTTTTATGAATGATTTTAACAGACATAATTAATAATTAAGAAAAAACGTCTGAGCTGAATGCTGCCCTAAGAAATCTAATGAGCCTGATATGGGGTGGTTGGGTTTACTGTGATCTGAGGTGACTCCATGAGGGATTCCAAAAACAAAAGGTTCAAACAAAAAACATTTATAATAATAGAGAACATTCAGAATGGTAGCATTTTCAGAATAGATGTGGCTCAAAATACACACACCAGTATGAATAAACTAGGCGACATTAAATGGATCAACTGGATTGCCAAAATTTGGCTGAAATTCAAACTGTAGTGCAGATCCACACACTCACAATCACCGAAATTACAGGCTAAATAATAAGGTATAGAGGCATAAAATGTATCATGTTTTCCTAAATAGTTATATGATTGGCAATATGTTTTGTGCTCTCTCGAATATTTCGTCGTCAATATACTTCCATACTCTGTCAGATAAGTCTGGAAAAAGAACAAGTCATCCAGCATGGAAAACCAGGAAAATTGGAGGAGACTGTTTTTCTCTACAGAATTGATCCATGTCAAAACCTGAAAACAAATTATTAGAGAAGATTGTGACATTTTATTCAATAATCTGATCAAGTTCTTTGTTCTGTGAAGATTTGGCCTCGGACAATAACTCTGAGTTCACAGAGTTTGGACACGTCTTTGCAGCAACAATATAAAAGAACTGTTGCAATAGAATTACTTTTGTCTTTGACATTTGATATTTGATTGCACTGTCCAAGATTTTGGCTTTATTACTCCTGTCAGATGACAACCTTTTTTATCTGTTTCATTTCATTTTAGTTGCCATCCAAGAAATCTAATATGTATACAGTATTCATTTTGATAGGAATGTGTGTTTCAGAGGCCTCTGTGGTCTCTCAGGTCACCAAACCCACCCAGCAAATGAGGGTGATGCAGGTTCTGTTTTAGGGTGGATTTCCCCTGAAACACACCAGCATGCAGCCAAAACAAACTCCTGCTGATGGTTTGCCTCCTGCCTCCGGTCTCTCTGGCCTGCTTCTAGACAGCAGCCGAGGGACCCTCACCGCTCAGAGGGTGGAGCAGAGGAGTCCTCCGGCCCTCCCACCAGCTATAAGACCAGATGCAGACGGAAACACTCAGACAGCAAGCACACGTGGAGCAAAGAGGCAGAGAGAGAGAGAAGGACGTGAAGAGACAGACCAACAGAGAGCAAGAGAGAGTCAGACTGCTGCCACAGACTGGGAGCAGCTTTTACTATTGGGACTGAAACAGGAGACAAACATAGAAACAAAGGACCGAAAGAGATTTAGAAAAGAAAAAAAGTTCAACAGATCAACAGCCATTTGACTTCAAAATGCCATTTTAAATTTGGCTTTCGTCCAGAGGATTAACTGAAAGAACAACTGGCCTTTGGGATGTTAAGTGTTTTTGCATAAACCAACAGAGAAAAGCAAGAGGGACCTGGAACCTGCAGCCACCTGTGACACAGCAGCTCTGACGTCAAGCTGCTGTTGACCGCTGACAAACCTTTAAACCAAGCCTAACTCAGCATCATAAGGGCTACATCTGACTCACCTGCTTTAACAAACTTGCAAAGAAGACAAGTTGGGGCTAAAGTAACAATTTAAGGGGTGGACACTTAAAGTCAGCAGCATCAACAGAAAACTTGCCAAGCAACTTTCAATAACAAACTAGCAAAGGTTACAAGTTGAACCTCAGTCTCACGAGGATTGACCAGTAGCTGTCAGAGCATTGCTGCAGTGAAGATGACATTCGCCATGCTGCGCACGGCACCTCCCGCAGGCCGCTTCCTCTACGGTGACATCGCCCTCCTCTCTGAAGATGATGATGAGAATGGGAGCGAGGGGTCGGGCTCCGAGGAGCGTACCACCAACTCCTCCAACTTCCGCCTGTCCTCCTCGTCGCCATCTGCCTTTCACATCAAGGTGAACAGGAAGAGGAAGCTGTGTGGGGGCGGAGGGTGCGGAGGGATAGACCTAGGGACCATGGCAGAGAGGCTCGGCCCCCCGGACTCCTCCCTCCCTGGGGAGGGTCGCCAGAGGACCGCAGCCAACGCGCGGGAGAGAGATCGCACCAATTCTGTCAACACAGCATTCACAGCGCTGCGCACACTCATCCCCACCGAGCCTGCGGACAGGTACAGAGCAACAGGACTCAAACTCATCACATTCTGTCTGATGGACAAATATGTTTCTAAAAATAATTCTTTCCATCTGAGAACCAAAATAAGTAGTCCCAGATCTGATGTAGCTCTGGATAACAGGCACCTTTAATAACAATTAAATTATTTTTAAGGATGTGTCATAGAGTTAGTGTCCAGGAAATGGTTACTCCAAACATTAGTAGAGATGAAATGCATGCATGATACATTTTTTCAAAGTACACTTTTTAAATATTATGCATTTATCAATATCATGAATCTGGTTCTGATTTGTTGATTAGGAAGCTGTCGAAGATCGAGACGCTACGTTTGGCCAGCAGCTACATCAGCCATCTGGGGAACGTCTTGCTCCTGGGCGAGGGGCTTCATGACGGACAACCGTGCCACACTCCCTCACCACCGTTCTTCCACGTTAACTCCTCCCCCAACCGAGGATCTGACCAATCAGCTCAGCCAAAGCACATCTGTACTTTCTGCCTCAGCAACCAGAGGAAAATGGTGAGCAGACGAAAATTATAAATCATCAAGCAAGAAAAAAGTCAGAATCAACTGAAACAAAAATGCTGTATGAAGTAAGATGTCCAACAAAACAGTGTTATCAGCCATTTTAAAATGGCACTAAATACAAAGAAATATGCAAGAAATTATTTACAGCTTTTTATTGTTTATGTGTGAACTAAACAACTATAATAAATACTTTAATAATAACTATAATACATTTCCTTAGTTAATACTCAAAAACTATAAACAGAGCAATTGAAATGCTTTTTCCAGAATTAGAAAAAGATTTAGCCAAAGAGAAAGCTGATCATACTGCAGAGTGAAGCTTCTTTTGGGAAACTGTGAAATTTTAGGGTCAATTTGGTGTTTAAAGCTGACCTGAGATCAGTGACTGTGCCCGTAAACCTGATTGGCCCTGAGGGACATTAAAAGCAGAACCTCTTTAAAGTCCTCTTTTGGGGTGAAGGACTGTGTATTATTATTCTGTTGGGGGTTAGTTTTACTAACAGCAGGTGGCTTGAAAAGTTCAAGGTGCTTTCTGAAAGTCAGTGAAAGTTACAATGAATACAAGAGATTGTTTTTGTGTCAATGGTGGGTCAAACACCACAACACTGACAAGACGTGCACGACCGTTGCCCCCCCCCCAAAAAATGCTGTGTTTTTTTTCTTTCTTTAAAAAGAAAAATGAATTTGAAGTTTACAAGTGTATTTATGCAGCGAGTGAGATTTATGACCAAGAGCCCATGAAATCCATCCAAAACCATGTGTATAATTTGAAGAATGTATTGACGTCAGCCTGAATATGAGAAGGTTTTAATCATAACTGCTGGAGGACTGACCTGAGATACATGGATTGGCAACTGGCAATGACTTTGTTCCACTGAAACTGGATGTCACAAAACAACAAATATGTACATTTTATACATTTAACTCACACACTGAAAGTGTTAAGAACATTTTCCAAAAGCGCTTTCAGGGTATTACTCAGTTTAACAACTCAGGAACAAATTCATTCCAGAGATACAGAACAAAACAAATTATAAAAATAATTTTAACATTACTAAATCTACAGTCAGATCTCTCATTTATTTCACATTAGAGTTTTGTGGCTGTTGCAGCACGATCGGCCTCCACCTTAACAGAGATACAGAAAAGGAGAACTTAATCCAGTACAGCTCACATTTGATTGATTCAACGCAGGAAATAGACATAATCAAGAACACCCTCAGCACGAGAAAGTCGTCAGTCTGAGGAGAAATAACAGGGAATGAAGAATTCCTATCACCTGGCTGAAATCAAATGTACATGAGTCCAGCTCCGACTTCGACAAATGCCACCAGTCTGTGCAGAGGATGACAGAGAGGTGACGTCCACTCAAGTCTCCCCCCTCTAACCTAGCCGCTGCCCATTTAGCAGGATTTATGGGTAAGGAGCTGACATCTGGCAGACTCCCCCGTTACCCCAGCAGTGTGTGAAAGCTAATACCCTCCTCAGTGTCTAAACCCAGAGACCCTTTAGCTGGGGGATAACCTGAGTCTCAGCAGTGTGTGTCTCCCCCCCTACCTCCTGCCTCCCCTCTGAACCTTTGTGAGTGAAAGCCTAGACGTCCTCGTGTCTGAAACCCAGACACCCTCGGCAGGGAGATAACTTGCCGTTCTCTCTCCTCTGCCTCCTTTTCTTTTTGCTTCAGTCCGTCCTCCTTGAGTTCTTTCATTTTTATCCCCTTCCTCCTTTACTCTCACACACTTCTCATTCTGTTTCACTTTTTCTTCTTCCACTCTTTCCCCTGAGCGTCTCTCACTCCCCCACCTCTCCCACAGCTCCCTGCATATCGATCAGCCCGTTGGAGGTCAGAGCTGTCGGTAGGAGCTGTGTAATACTATCTGCTGCTGTCAACTCACTGCTGCACATGCATGACTGACCTGTAGATGCATGCTGGGTAGAAAACAATTTTGAAACATTCTCATGTCAAACCTTTCAAATGTAGACACTTTGACTATCTTACTTGACGTCAGTCACATTATGCTGTTTCCCATTAGCTCCATAACTGTTCACACTATTCTCTGTTGTGTGTGATGTGTGCTGAACTTACTTCTACTGTTTTCATGTAGCGCACTGATTAGGTGAACCCAGCTGAAAGTCATTATCTCTTAATTACCCCTCAATTTATCGTCACACTCTACACCAATCACAAATGAGGAGAAAGAAGAAGATTTAAGTTTTAACTTCAATGTGGTTTGTGCAAAAGGAGCGAAAAGTCCTAGAAGATATGTATGTACATAAATTTCAAAGACTGTATGACATAAAATAATCCTCCCTTCTCAGTTCCAGTTAAACTGAAAGTGTTCTTATTGCTAACAAATCCCACGAACATACATCTTTGAAAACAACTCAAAAATATATAGTTTCATTCTTAGAAATGGCTCAGTAAATTCCTAGAACAGCTGGGCACTGTAGTTTTTAGCAAACAGGCGTAAAGAGTGAATTGTTGGGACTGTTTTCAGCTGCGGATTAATACACTTTCGGTGCTTTAGTTAGCATTTACAGCAGCAGGACGGTGTATGTGGGACAGACTCAAACTAAACCAGAGTGCCCATGTTTATCGTAATGAAGGAACACTGTGGCTTTAAAATTGTTTTTGAACAACAATGGAACAGAAGTTATATCAGATTTTGAATACACAGGCAATACTTAGTCGGATCAATTCATTGTTGGTTTTGGTCTTTCCATGGGAGAAAAATATAGAATATCACCAGACTTATCCTTTAAGGAGAAGCATACGGGATCCCAAGCTCACCTGGCATGTAAAAGGTTAACTCTGATTGGCAGAACCTGAGAGAATTTCATTTTCCCTGGAAAAGTGGCTATACAGTGTGTTTAAGTGGGCTAAAGGGCAGAGTCAGTGCTGGTGATTACAGAGAGGAAACGATTGTGAAGGTAAAATGAGATTTTGTGTCCTGAGTGCTCTCTTTGTATGTTTTTATGGTCATTGAGGTTCATCACAGCTGTCAGGTCTGCTGAGGGCAGCCGCTTCAATTACACTGATTTCCAATGTGGGAGAGGGTGAAAGTGAGAAAAGTATACGCTCATTTCCTCTTATTATGTGTGTATACAGTATAACTGTTTCAAAACAAACAGTCGTATTATGTAATGACTACTGCGCAGAGAGGGCTAAACAAAGTGCATATTACATATTCAGAGGAATAACTAATGTGATTTCA
The DNA here is from genome assembly GCF_043641665.1 of Enoplosus armatus. Lineage (NCBI taxonomy): Eukaryota > Metazoa > Chordata > Actinopteri > Centrarchiformes > Enoplosidae > Enoplosus > Enoplosus armatus. The sequence goes on along the minus strand of NC_092188.1, from coordinate 18,777,682 downwards.
TTATCTGTGACTTTATGCACCAGATTCAAATGTTATGCAGGTGGAGGATGTAGGATTTATTCTTTATATCTTCTTGTTAAGGTTGGGTGATTGTCCTGTGAAAACCATGTATCTGTTTTTATCTTTGTGGCAATGCATTTTCAGCTAATCCAATGGCTTTTTATCTTCAGCCCATAAATGAACACTTCATCCTTCACTTTGAGATCATTTTAATTCAAAACTAAAATTTTGAGATACATAGTTTTCTTTGGACAGCAGCACATTGTCTCTCTTGTGGAGAATGTGTTTAGAGGTAACTGAAGAACAGTGAAAATCTCCTCAGGGTGAAATTGTTGTTTTCCTTTTCTAGTGACACCTGAAAAGCTGCGATGCTCAGATTTGGTGTGGTGATCGTACTGCAAATCTATTCCTCTGCACTACTGCTATATTATTTTCCTCCTCAAGTTGTCAGGTATAAAGCCACATGCTGGCTGATCAGAAGCAGAGCTATTCCTCGAGTGTCCATATATATCATATGTGGACGCATGTACATTTTGACTTTTCAAAAAAAAACAGCTCTGGGGAGGAGCACCAGCAGTTTGGCATGGACAAACTGTAACGCAACTCATGCCTTTGATACATACAACAAAAAATGGGACGCTCCTGAATACTACATCTGTAAATGAGATGTACAGGGCTGAGGATGGAGGATTGAGGTGAGCAAAGGGCTGCTTAAATCCCTGCGCTGTCTGGTTGATTGATGCAGATATCCTGTGCTAGGCCTCTCTGCTTCTGCTGATCAGTGCAACTGTCAGGTGCCTGGACTCAACCTGCAGCAGGAAACCTGCGATGTTACTGCTTTCTTAATCATTGTGGCATTAATATCTCTAGTATATCTCTGCTAGAAGTCACCCTTAATGACCTTGAAATGTGCCGCAGCCGGTGAGCATCTGCAACAAAACTTAAATACATATTTATTTGAGCATCAGTGTAATGCTACTGAACGTTATTGAGATTGTGTTTATTAAGCAATTCTCCAACACAAAACAAAAATAGAAAGATGTTTTAAATGTGCTAATCTGTCCACTTGAGCGTGAAGGATTTTTACAGCTTCCTCCGCAACTGTGGCTTCTTTGTTTTGGCCCGATTCAATTAAATTCAACGGCAAACATAAACAGAAATGGCGATTCATCTGCCAGTACCAGCGCCCATGCTGAACTTTCTCCTTTTAAGCTGACAAGTCCAAACATTTTCCAATATTTAAAATTGAAAGACGCTCATTTGACAAATTAAAAGAGAATTTATATGTTTGGAAACAAAATAAAAATCAATCTACTATGATACTTATAGTGTGGTTGTTGTAAACAGAGCATTGTTCCTTTGAGATGGTTAAATTGAGTTGAGTTTACAAGCATTTTAAAGGCACAGCCCTGATTTAATTCCAAATTGAAGGAATCTTGTTTATTTGGAAATTCGAGAAATTAAAAAGAAATGTGTAAACATGACAAACGATGTATACAGCTCCTAATATCACGAACACTTCTAATTTACATCTGGGACGCAGTAAAACTTTTATATGTGATGATTTTAGCTGGTGGCTGGAAAGCAGGGCGTATGGAAAGACAGTGGCACTAAAACTGCACCATGCAATTGGAAACGGACTTATCTGTACTTGTGTGTTTGTGTGTGTGTGTGAGAGAGAGTAAATGTGAAAGAGTGTGTTTGTGTGTGTGTGTGGGTGAAAGAAAGAAAGAGTGAGTCTGCTTATATCTATCTGTGTGTGTTTTTTACTCTGAGGTGGATGTGAGTGACATAGAGTGACCTTAAGTCCCTGTAGATATACAGTACACTCTCTCTCTCTCTCTCTCTCTCTCTCTCTCTCTCTCTCTCTCACACACACACACACACACACACACACACACACACACTGGCTGGCTCTCTGTGTCTGGAAGTCATTGGCAGTGCAGAGCGGAGCAACAAATGAGCTAATTGTTCTGTAAATGATTTATCCTCTGCAGAGGCCTGTACAGCTAGTGTTTAATTCAGCTGCTGCTATTAGAAACACATTGGCGTTGGGCTTTGATGGTGATGTTTAAGAAGCCTGGAAACCGCTCTCTGTGAAACGCCCTTGCTGCTTTCACACACACACACACACACACACACTCACGCCCACACGTATGACACATATACACACACATGCAGGCACACACGAGTGCACAGTGCACCACACTCAGAGACTTTTATCAAAAGTATTTAAATCTGCCTCTTCTATTTTTTCTAGCCCTTTCTGCCAGACGGCAGTTCATTGCTTCTTTCTAGACACCCAAGAAAAACCTCATGTATGATTACTCACTTAAGGAGCCCTGGATCGCGACTGTGCTTTCAACACTTTCTAAACTAATGGTGTGCAGGAAGTTGTGGAAACAGAGATGGAGAAAGGGAGAAAGAGAGGCAGAGAAATTCGCCAGCGACTCAGCAGGATAATCAACTTAGCTATTTATCCTCCAGTTTGGACAGTTGGTTTTTCGACTGCGCCGAAAAAACTACACTTTGCTTCTTTATAGAGATCAAATGAAGCATGCACCTTAAGAGGGCTTAAATGCACGGATAGGACATGTGCAAGAGCACGCTAATGACTGTGGTTTTCACAGTCGTTTGGTTATTAGTCTGTTTTCACTGGAAAAAAGCATTACGTCACTTGTGTGCATGAGGTAGACGTTTCAAGGCCATAGATGAAAACTAAATTACCCTCATTTACTGATAATGCCAGTGTCGACTTGGAGTTAATGTTTTGTGCCTCATGAGCGAGAGCTTTGCCTGTTTGCTTCTCATTTCAGGCTATGCTAATGAGGTGCACTGAAGGTAGCTCATATACTGCCGGCAATTTGCAAATATATTCTTGCCCACGTTCGGTGTCTGTGTGTGTAAGCCTGGCTCTGTGTATGACGTGTGCCTTCATGCATGGACCTGTCTGTATTTCTGCACAGATGGAAGCAGTTAAACCCTAATTTAACACCAACAGAAGAAGTCGGGTCAGATAACTAACAAAATCTATTAGCAAAACTATCATTCTGTTGTCATTTGGTCTTCAGGGAAAGGGTTGCTCACGGAGCAAATTAAAACCAAACTACAGAAAACTGAGCCAGGCAATGAACAAATCTGAAAGGAATCTATAACACAGAGAAAAGCAGATTAAATTGTGCAGTTTCTTACAACAATATCTATCGGAGCTAATGACACATTGGCTGTTGCAGGGTGCACATCTTAGTGCTGATGATAAAGTGCTGGTTGATGCGTAACGTAGCAGAATGAAGTCATCTGTGACTGGTGAAAATGAAGTCGGGCTTGCTCTGGAGTCATTATAACAGATTTTTTAAAACGTGGGAATAATTAAATGCATGTGTGGCCGGTGGGTGCGAATTACATCTGATTAGGCAATCTAGGATAAATCAAGTGTTTTTCAGAAGCCATCAAGATGCTTATTAGCAAACCACAGTGAACATGAAGTACATGTCTGATGTGTCCAAGCCACATAATGGCAGACTGTGACTTATTTGGTGTGTTAGTTAGCTTAATTTAAAAGTCTGGTGTGTTATTTAGTGCACTATTTTAACGTATGTCTATGATCTTCTGAAGGATGATCATTTATGAGGGTAATTACAGCTTCTAGACACTTGAGGGAACTGACGCATATTCACATATTTTCACTCGATAAACTAAAGGGATATTACCAGTTTCATTTCATGGTTGAATACCAATCTCCTTATACGACGGTCGGGCCAGTAACCAAGTGGAATTATTTTTTCCAACCAGTCATTCCTCTCTTCATGCAGCCAGAAACTAAATTAGATGTTTGTATTTGACAGAGCAGCTTAACACAGGAAAAGAGAGAGAGAGAGAGAGAGAGAGAGAGAGAGAGAGAGAGAGAGAATGCACGGAAAATCCACAGTTATAGGTAGAGGATCAGCCTGGATTGAGTTTCGGAAAAACAACATTAAAGTTTGAATTTGTAGAGTCGATAAGATGCCGTGAAGCGAGGCTTTACTATCTTTACAGTCAAGTTAAAACAGGCTCCTTTCACCTTGATAAAATAATAATATTGTTCCAGTGTGGTAATATCATCACATCGTATCTAAAGTAAACATCATCAGGTAATCATATTAGTGTTGGACAAATCACCCCCCTGGGAAGTCAGTGGTATGTCTGTGTGTGTGTGTGTAGGTGTGTGGGTGTTTGGAGAAAGAGAGAGAGAGAGCAGAGATGTCATCCGACCATGCCCTATTAGTCTTGAGGAGATTGTTTTGACTACCAGGCCAGCCTTAAAGCCCCCCTCCTCCTGTTTTGACTGAGCCAGTTATACTCCGGCTGAACTGCCTTCGCCGGCTACAGCTCCGTCGCTGACCACTCGCAGTGAAATGAGGGCTCATTCCCGGTGATTTCATAGTAATTTGATGTAATTTGGCAAATCATCCAATTGTCATGGGCAGTTTGCGAGTGAGACTTCTCGCTTACCCACTTTCTCTAACCTGCCTCAAGTACGTTCATTTCCACTGATATATACCTCAAGTTTTCCACGGTGCCTCGCAACAAACACAAGAGAGCACGGCTCCACTTCTGCCTCCTCCAGCTGTTGCTTTTGTGGTTTGTTTTAGGAGAAGAGACAATTCCATGTAGAGTTCTTCATGAGCCAGATGGCCAAATTGAAAAAAAAAAATATTTAAGACACTACTCTGGCATCCTAAATTTACCTTTTTCCCCCTGTCTGTGAATGGTGGTTTAAAGGTCTTGTTAAGTGACCATCATTTGTTCACTACTTCTTATATTGCATTGTAGGATCATTTGAGTTCTCTATATGCAGTGCTGTCCCCCTAGAAATTACATTTATACTTATTTGTTTAGTCAGTTATTAAAGACAAACGTACAGTAATTGCTGCCTGGATTATGATCCCTGGTAATGTTTCTTCCGATGAAGGAAGTGTGACAGTTTTGCACAAAAGGGAGGTGGTCGGGGTGGAAGGATGGGTGTCAAAGGGCTGAAGCTGGACCCCAGAGACTTGGGTTTGCATCCTGAGACCTATGTGTGGTAAAGTTCAGACGACAAAGCACTTCCGTTAAGCTAACGAAAGTATTACGGTTTTGATTAAATGTTAATAAAGTAAACGTGTTATTTCTTGGGCCTTAAGTCACTTTTTGCTTTTTCAGTATTTAAGCAAGTCTGCCACTTTTCTCTAACTTAAATCATGTAACGCGAGTGCCTAAACGTAACTATAAAAAAGGTGAATCAACTAGTAACAGGTCTTGTGGCTGCAATGAATTCCGGCATATTGAGTATATTTTTTCTTTGATAGATTTCTTGCTGTGTAATAATTGACCACTGGTGCAAAATGGAGTGTAGAAAAACCTCAAATGACCCTAAGGCACTATCTGACATTCAACTTTTGATGAATATTTCTGCCACTGTAACTGTGTGATTTACATTTGGCAACCAGGAAATATCCCTGGAAATAAGACAAACACACCACTAAACAACAAAGAGGAACAAGAAATGAAATCTTCATGACAAGCAGTTACAAACACAGCTAAAAGATGTCTACTTGCATACATAGCCAACAAAATAATGGTAATGGCTCATGTCTAGATAATAGCAACCTAATAATGATCCTCTGCTCTCAGTCCAGCTGGAGGACGTATTGACAATAATAGCTCCTGTGTCTCCTCACGCTCACCTCAATCAGTGGGAGGACGGATTCCTGTCCAAATCCTATGATCTCACGCTCTCATTACCGCCTGATATCCGTCCAAACACCTACCCACCTTTGTTGATGTCAGTCAAACGGATTTTTCCAAACACCTACACCTTGTGCACGGTCTGAGAGGAAATGTGTAACAGGTGTTCGGCTGATGAGAGGAAGGCGAGGGGGGGGGCAGGGGGGCGAGAGGGTTAGTGGAGACGATATGAGAAGGGGAAAGAAAAGTCAGGAGAGGACAGGAGTGCAGAGATGTGACCTACACTCTAGTGAGGATTTCCACCTTTGTGTACTTTTACTACCATATGAAATTAGCCTGCTTTCATTTGCAAGAAGAATATAGAGAGCCAGCTATGAGTTAGTCAAACATCAGCCCTGAAAAGTAATTAGCAAGACAGGGATGACGCGTGTTACATGTCACTCAGTGGTGTGTTCGATAAAATCCCTTGGCTGGAGCTCGGAAAGCGAGTGGTGGATGGCCCGCGAAGTGAGCAGAGCAGAGGTTAGGTGAGGAGGGAAAATGTGATGTTATTTTCCTGGCCAGATAGAGAAGGTCTCCTCACCAGCCAGGAAATCAAGGCTTCCCTGCTCTGATACCACAGATAAATGAGGAGCATATCATCATGCAGGGCTGTCAGAAGTCGGCTCATGATGTCACTCTTCAGACCGTAATAAAATTAGCCACCGCTGCCGCAATTAAAGTGCAGCATGGACGCTTGTGTACAGCATGTGTTTGTGTGAGTTTACTGCTTGCAGTCAAGGTTCATTTACTTTTCAACCCTGGTAGTACAAACAGTACAAAACCACATACATGTACTGTGCCAGTGACTGCAGGAAAACAGTATGTATTTCCACAATATGCATTACATTTTCCTGGAGTGCCGTTTCATGACACCATAACAAAGGGTTGACATCAAAGGCAGCAGTCTTACTCACCTGTTAAGCATATTTAAATATTTGAGTAATGGGATGGATTATTGTCTCTTACAGAAATACCATTGTAATACAAATTGAGCTGACCGTCTTTTCTTTGACCCAAACAACCTCCTAATCTATGAAGGAATATGAGAAATACGCATATTGGCTTTCTCGCCGAGAGTTAGATGAGAGGATTGATAGCAGCCGGCGAGTTAAGCTTAGTTTAAAGACTGGAAACAGGGACAAGCAGCTAGCCTGGCTCTGTCCAAAGGTAACAAAACCTTTAAAGCGCTCTAATGTCATATCTCATGTTTGTCAAGTGACCTCTTTTCATTCTGTTTTTACTGGGGGTTTGTGTGCAGCCAGCCCCCACCCTGTTCCTTGTGCTTATGATAAACTAAGCTGTGCTATTCCTTTAAACTGATTTCTGTGTTGAATCCTCGATGATATGTGAGCTGTCGTTTCTCTCTCTTGCAGAACAAAGACAGAGACAGGAAGACGGCCATCAGAAGTTAACAACGAGAACACAAACCACGCGGATAAAATGCTCGTCACTCTGACGCGCCTTCAGTGATTTTATTATTACTGCAACTTGAAGACTTATCAGACTTGTGATGCATTTCAAAGACTTTTGAAGGACTTCTTTAGCACTTCCAGGACTTTTCAAGGAACTTTCCCAAGCATTTCTTCTTCTTTCGTTTTTAACTTTTTGTATCGAACTTTTTTACTTTTTAGGGTGTTTTCAAATGTGTTTGAAACACTTCTGAAAAGTTTAACAGTACTTTAAAAGGGCTTTCACATGCTTATCAAGACCATGAAGAACCTTTCTACAACACTTAGAAGAGACCTTTTACTGTATTGTTCAAAGACTCTGTGACTCTTTGCTCACAGTCTAAGGAACTTATGGCACATGATCAAAAAAAAACACACAGAACCTATGACCGACAAATTTGTATTCATCAAAAGCTGTGTGTTATTATCATTATGTGTAAACTGAAATATAAATGTATATTTATGTGACATAACATTATATAATGAAACTATGTTATTTAACCGGCATTGACATTCATGGTATAAAGGTGCAAAACATTGGCTATTGACACAATTTATGCTGGAACTTTTGTGGTATTGGTTATTTCTAATAATCATTTCTGAAATTGTCTTAATGCTGGAAAATAACTCAAGATGACTAATAAATGTTTTGTATATCTGGGAGTAAATTTCATTCGTCTGTTGATATTTTGAGCCCATTGTACTCTCAAATCCTCCCCAGCTCCAACCAATAAACATTATAAAAGTTTCCACTGTGAAACTATCCTGCGCTATAGAGATATTTTAATACCAAATGGTGGTTTTATCGTACTTATGCATATTCAGGCAGCTAGGGGAGAGATCATTTTGGAATAAATTCCTTCACGAAGGACAGCGAGCATAAGTGGTAGTTCCACAGTGGCTACACCTGTTGCTCACATCAGCCTAATTCCTAGTTTTACTTTTGGCTCTCTCTCTCTCTCTTTCCTCTTTCTCTCACACTCCCTCTTTCTTGCTTTCTTTCTCTTCTCCTCTGGGGCACCGAGATCAGAGCAGACAGAGACAGAGAGGGTTTGAAGATGAGGCGGACGAAAGGGCAGAGCAGAGGAGAGAGGAAGGGGGAAAAAAAGAGAGCAGAATTGAATCTGCAGGTATGGCTGCTTGGACATCTGCCTGTGTCCCCTCGCTGTCCTCTTCCTTACCTTTCCACATGCTCTTTCTCTCTTCTCCTCCTCTGCTCTTCCTCTCTTTTCCCAGGAGTGCCACTGGCCTGAGTCTGGTTGGTGATGGCTTTCCAGTGTGTTTAGCCACGCACTGCTTATCCTCTTTCCCTACTTCGTTTTTCTATCTATCTATCTATCTATCTATCTATCTATCTATCTATCTATCTATCTATCTATCTATCTATCTATCTATCTATCTAATCTTCCGTCTCCCTTTTTCTTGCCTTCTTTTTTCTCGACTCTTTCTATCCCTTGCTCCCTCTGTCCCACTCTTTCAGCATCTTGCTACTCTGTTTTTCTCCAAATCTGTCCACTGCCTTTATGGAAAATGATCAGGGCATTAGCGATGTGGAATGTTGCCCTTACTTTTTTTTCTTTTAAATTGTCACATTTTTCACAATAGCTTGCTGCTCTCTCCGCCTGCCTGCCATGCATGTCGCCCAGACTATAAGCTGTTTTTTATAGTTCACAATCACTTGTTTAAGGGGAGAAAAATAGTAGATGCAGTGTTTCTACGCCCCTCTGGTTCTGCTGTAAAACATACAAATCCAATTCCAGGGAAACCAAAGTTGTGGCTACCTGAAAATGTTGCACCGTGTGGCTGATGTGAGAGAGATGCTTTCAGGGATTCTTCTTGTAGTTATAATTGTTTTTATTACAAAAATGTCTTTGGAGAGTTAGAATCTATTAATACAGTCTGTACCCAGCCCTAATTCAGCATTTTAAAACCACATAACAGCAGTATTTCTCAAGCCATTTTCCACCATTAAGTGAAATGTAAATGAGCCGTTCTTTTAATGGAGGCTAACCCCTGTGCTGCACCGGCTTGGTGTTTCCAAATTATTTTTAACAATGCTAACAAGCTGTTTCTGCGACCGAGGTGCCAATTATGGAGCTTTTTCCTACAATGTGACAAGTGCCGCCGAAGAAAAACAACCAACAAAAATCCAAACGTCACTTGATCGCGCTGCCAAAACATAGTTTTTAGTGGAAGCTGCCCTGAAAGACAAAGCTGATTTATTGTGTGTGTAATCTCACAAACACCCCAAAACTATTAACAGAAACTAACACTTGCAGGTTTTAGAGTTAATGTGTCTGACTTTTCCTCAGAGTGATGTCATGTTAAGGACACTCAATTTAATGAAATAACTCACAAAGGTGATGAAGGGGGGAAAGGTGTGGATTTAAATTTGGGACTAGAGAAAGGCTAGTTTCACACTTGATAGCGTGCTTCATGAAGTCTGGCAAAAAGCAAGAATGGCAGCCAAATAATGAACTGCAGATAGTTGCAAAATCCTTCCTGGAGAACCGCTTATACCAAAGACAAAATACAGTCCTGGCATATTTTGCTTGAAATGCCCTTTAAATTCAAGTGCCAGAGCAGGTTTTTCCTCCCCATACGTAACACAGGGAAACAAAAGACTAAATCTCAGGGCACAGCTTCAGTGTAAGTGGTCCCTGCTGCTCGCTGGTTCCTGAGACAAAGGTTTGAAAAGCGCTGTGCGTCTTGTTTAAAAGATCTTAGTTCTGTTATGAGCCGATGAGACGTAGATAATCTTACTGCGGAGGGTTTTTTATAAGGAAGCAATAGCTTTGAAAAAAAGCGCTGTGTGTCTAGTGTGTCCTAATGACTTCTGGTCCAGTTAGTCTGAAAGTCTGATCTCTCTAGCAGGCCGTCTGTCTGAGCAGCAGAGAGGGGGGAAAAAGGAACTGGTTCCTCCCACACAGACCAGATCAGGTTCCCCCCAACGCCTACACACACAATTTAGCACACACACAGATGACCATTTACGCACTCATACGCCGATGAACTTACATATGCACAAATAGATGGACGTATGCATGCATGTGCGGTCACACACTCACATGCACGCACACACTCACGCTAAGCAGAAGGATCTGTGATATAGCTTAGTTGTCTAATGATCTCTGTATTTTACATTGATGAAAACAGATCAGCTGAGAGGGCAGACTGCTGTGGTGTATTTAAGTGGGCGGTTTTGGACCAAGGTGAACCGGAGGTTGGACGATCGACTGGCTCTTATTATCAATATAATGGTCTCTGACGAAGATGCCCCCATGGAAATCTGGCATGTGAATACTGATAGCTGAAGTAATAAAAAGCAGCTTTTGTCCTGGCACTTCCAGAGTGTTAGGTGGTACCAGTGCCAAAGGGGCTGGAGGAGGTAGCCTGAAGACACTTCAGATAAATGAAACATGTTTGGAATATAATTGAAAACAGGCAGAAGTTAGTGAAGGCCTACATACGGAAAACACAAAGATCTATTTTAAACACTAATAAAAGAAAAAGATCACACAAAGGCTTCTTGTTCTCTGGTGAGCTTACAAATTACTTGATTTAAAAATGAGTAAATCAAGTATAGTATAACATTGTTCTCCAAAGTACTTCAGTCCCTAAAGTAGTAATAGCATGAAGTCAATGAATCAGTAAAAACTGAAGCTACAACATGCTGCAAGTGGTCAGTTAGAGTATTAACACCAGTCAGGCAGCTGTGGTTTAGTGATGAGGTGCCCACATACTGCTGAATAGATTTCCCCAAAGTGACAGCATTATATTAATTCATTTGTTCTTGCACCCTCAACACTCTCTTTTATTTTGATGCTATACTGGATGTTGTTTCAGCCCCTCTGGTTTACTCCTTGCTAGCTAGCATTAGCTGCTAGTTGCACACAGGCTGCTGTGTAAATGCAGTGCAAAATAAACAGAAGTGAGGTAACAAGTGGTTAACACAACATTGATATTATCATCTTTTAAAGTCGATATGGCAAACATTAGGAAACAATTGCCTATTGACACATCCAGCAGACACATCCAGCAGGCTCTTGGATTAACTCTCAAAAGCATAAACGAATAATTTCTACATGTTACAACTATCATAACAAGACAATCAGTGGAGGAGACAGGAGCGCTTCCTGTTTTTTTTCCAACTCCTCCATGTTTTTGTGCTCAGATGGTACCCAGCTGAATAAGGTCTATTAATTAAAGATGGATAGGTGGCAGTGCTTTTCCTGAAGCATGACCTCCTGTTGACATTGGAGCAGAAGTTTCCTCTGGTGTCCTCTCCGCTCCTTCGGCCTGTTGGCCAACTTCCTGCCTCCACTCGAACTGTCTCAATAAAATATAAAGAACAAAGATATAAAAACGTGGAGGAAAGAGCGAAATGCACCTTTAGGAACATTAGTCTTTCTAACCCAACTGGGACCAGAGCTACGCAAACACACACACACCACACACCACACACACACACAGTCACACACACACAGTCACACACGGCAGGAGGCTAACTGCTCCAAGTGGGAGCTGTGCTGCTGAGGGCCGGATGAAAGGAAACACTAAAACTACAACGAGGGAAAGACAGGTGGCCAGTTTGGCAGCTCCACACACACACACACACACACACACACACACACACACACACACACACGTACACAAACTCCTTCCTCCTCAAACCCCCTGTTGTGCACACCTGTGAAAGTGCCAAATCCTGGACTCTACCTCGTTCAGCTCTCCAGCATTCTTCCTACCTTCCCTCTCTGTCTATCTCTCCCTCCTCTCTCCCCCACGATGAATCTTTCTCCCCCTTTCTCTCTTTCAGACAGCTCCTCTGTGTAAACATTCCTCTTGTAAGCTAGCAGCCTGGCTCACCTTTAATTGGTTGTTAAAAAGACATTTCCTGCTCATGAGGATACCACCATGGAAGCCTCTATGATTGTACTTGACTGTGTGTGTACGTGGTGTGTTTTTCCCAGACAAGTACATACAACTGTAAGGTTGCACTGTCCAAATGTGTGTCCATGTATGTGTTTATTCTTGTAAGATCCCCATCAGTTATATTCAGTCACCTGATCCCATATGAAAATTACAGCAGGGCACTGTTACATGAGAAAACAATGAGGAGAAACACCTTTGTGGCTCAGCAAAACACCAGCATTTCTCATCATCTGAAATGTTGCAAAATGTTTTGTCTCCTGAACACATCCTGAATTTAAAAGGCCAGTTGTTTCTCCTCAGCTCCACTTGTCAGGCATCGTTTCATGCGTTGAAGCTTGTGGTTGAGGGTGATTGGGGCCAGGTAACGAAAGCTGATGTCCTGTCTAGAGCCAGTGATTGTTTCCCCATTGTGATACTCCATTGTTATTCCTCTGGTTTTCCCACTTTTTTAAAAGTAGAATTCTCCCTGGTAGCTTACAGTGACTGTCTAGACTCAGTATTAATGTCTGTCTGGAAAATATACCATTATGTGCAAAGAGAAAATAACCACAAGACCAAAACTACAAAGCTTCAAAGGACAGCTGGTGTCCTGTCCTTTAAAACTTTTTAATAAATCAATTTTTAATAAACCTTTAAGGGCTATAAGTAATGGTTATTTTCATTGTCCATTTATCTGTTGATTCATTGATTTACCATTTAGTCTTTAGTCACTGTAGAAAAATGCCCATTATAATTTCCCAAAGCCCAAGTTTACATATTCAAACTCATGATAGAAGACTAATAAAACCAGCTAAGATTCACAAAATAGTTACGGACTAAGTTTCAATCGATTGACTAATCAGTTAATCAACTAATCATTTCAGCAATGAAACCTTTAATTATAAAAGGATTGCAATAGGATAGGACAGGTTCACTTTTGAATATATTACAAAACATAGTTCATGCAGACAATTCACATTGAATGGACTGCCATTGCCATGTGAATTATAGAATATGAACAGCATTGATATTATAGGCTCTGACTTTGTCACTCGCCACAAGGAAACACCAAGCTCCCCACAGCAGGGAGTGGGAGTGACGATACCAATTTCCCCCCTAAGCGAAAGTAGACTTAGACTTGGATGCTGAGGAGGAGGTGGGGTGCTTTAGCCACACTAGCAGCGGAGCTCTTTCTCTCCTCCAATGAGAAAGGTGGAAATGGTAGCATAAGCGTATTGGCAGGAAAACGCTAAAGAAACAGGAAATGGAAGAAAAATAAGCACTAATCACATTATGGGCCTATGATTAATTGCATAAATGTTAATTCTCAGAACGTTGATGTTGACACTGGCTGCTATGCTGCTGTCATAGTTTCACATGTGCAATCTGGAGGAGGGTCCCATATGTTCATAATTGCAAGGGAAAGCCAAAGGGCACCAATTCTAAATCCAAAGCCAGACCAGAGCCAGGCTCAGCACAGGTACAGCTGAATAATTGTGCAGTTAGAAAAATAATAATTAACAGGATGTTCACACTCAAACCTTGAAAAACATATTTTTCCAAACACTAACCAAACTAAACTACTGTAAAGTGGCAAGCACCAAAGCTCTTTTGAAAAGAAATGAACAAATATTTTACGTAGGCTACATTGGAATATTATACAGTGCTAAAGAGATTTACATTTGACATAACAGCTCCGTTCTGTCAGGGATGGAAAGCAGAGCCAGACCATAACCAAGTACAGGCTCGGTGACCGCCAGCTGACAATCAATGGAGACATATGAAATATTAGCAACCAAAAGAAAACAGAATATCTGGTAACTGCAGGTGATGTTGAGCTCTTCCTCCTTTCCTGAATTAAGTTGTCAACTATGAGAAACACTGGGTGACCTATGTAGACTTTTCTACTTGATCTGGGCCGGTGATAGATGGATATTGAGATAGATGGAGGTTGAGACACACCCTAAGGTGGCTAAGGTGCATGTATGAAGGCACACGCACGCACAGGGCTGCGAGTGTTTCATCCTTTTACAGGCTCCGTGAATTGGGAGGCACGTCAGGTTTTATTAGCAGGCGTGTACAGATCCAACAATGAACACGTGCTGCCCTCCCCAGAGTGAAAACTCCAAGCACCCGAGACACATTCACTAGGCACAAGGCAGAAAGCTAAAAACAGGAAAAAGTGAAATAACTAAAACAAGAAAACAGAAGAAGTGAATGAGTGAACTGGTCTTGGAGAGGAGAGGAGGTTTGGGTGGGGCAGGAGGAGGAGGAGCAGGTACAGACTGCAGCAATCTCTTCCTCAGTCATAGATAGACTAGAGAGAAAGAAGTAGATGGTAAGAAAGAGAGAATAAGAAGAGAAGCCAAGCCTTCAGTCAGTAGCTGCTTGCCAGAGCGTTGCTTTGCTTCGCCAGGTCCCTGTGCTCTCTGCTCTGTCCTCTCCAATAAGACCCCTGGTTTAATGCTGGAAAATTCCCTCCAAGCTGTCAATCACCCCCTTTAATAAAAACAAAGTATAACATTGCGGTCTCGCTCGCTCTCCGTTCCCCCTCGAGAATTAGAATGCGAGGTTTTGTCTGCGGAACTGTGAAAATCTCCTCTGCTTTTATTAGCAAAGCCCTGGTTCGACCGAAACTCTGGAAAAATCTGGCCACTCTCCGCTCTGCGTCTCCCATCTGGACTACATTAAAGCCAACCACCTGGACCCAAACCAAACCTGAAATGAAACTGGGGGTAATACAGAAAATAACTCCGGGATCTGCCTGCACACACACACACACACACACACACACAGATACATATCTTCCTTCATTCACTCACACACACATTTGCGTGCGTGTACACTCTCGCTTTCTATTTCTTGCTTAATCAGATTTCCTTAAGGAAAACTAGTCTTAACCGGCATGATGGGATCTGATTTGACTGACTGGCTGGTTGGCTATTTTCTTTTTTCCTCAATTGTTTGGTTTACTGACTAGCTGATGGGCTAGTTGGGTGCTGACAAGCTGGGTAGCATGGCTGACAGAATGAAGGATTGACTGGCTGACTGATGAGCGACAATTACTGACTGACTGAGTGGCAGCTGGCAACGTACAGTGTGTGTGAGATTAATGATCTCTTTCTTTTACCTGTTGAACCAAGAAAAAGGCCTTCAAATTATGGGTTTTGGCCCTGAGTGGACTGCAAGTCCGTCAGCAGCCATGTCTTTACATCTTTACAGGACGGCTTATCAGAGGATTTTAATCATATGCTACCTACATCATTTTGCCTTGTCTATTCAATATAAATTTAAAGAATAAGTTTGATAATCTTCTATGTTGTTCTTATTGTCAACAAATTGTTTGAAAAACAAAACCAACAATGAGTTGACAAATATCGTAATAGCCGTGGAGCTCCATTGTTGTCCAAAATCTATGAAAAACACATGAATGAGCCGTTATTTTAAATCCTACATACAGTACACGTTCCTGTTGCTTTAAATAATCATTAGAGCACCAAAAGTGTATTTATCCGCCACTGAAAATAGTTCCCAACAAAAACACTATTTCCTCCTGTTTGAGTAACTTTCGATAAATAAATAAACTACTTTGCCCAGCTGTTTTTAATGAAATTACTTTTCCTTACCTTTTTAACAGATGAAACCATTTATTTGTGAACAGTTTTAAGGATTTACATCTTCAGGAGGAATAATTGGTAGTGGTGGGCGGATCGATCCAAATATCGATAATATCGATACCAACGTTGGTATTGATATTGATCGATACCAGTGTAATGAGATCGATACTTTAGTTTCAGTTTCTCTCCTGTATGCACTGCTGCGGTTTCATCAAAGAGGCGACCTGGCTACCTGTGTCTGTGTAAGTGCCGCTGCTGCCACAGCGCGGAGCAGGGACACTTTGCTCCTCCTCCCCCCTCTTGTGTTTTGATGTTGTACCATCACGTGACTCAGCGGCGCCAGGCAAACAAGCGAGCGGGCTCAGCCGCCAGGCCTGGCCAGCAGCACACACACACACACAAGCAGCACAGAGTCCAGAAATCCAGAAAAGAAGCGCAATGAAGGGAGAAATTTTATTTAATTTTTATATTGTAGTTTCTGAACACTATACCTCAAAAAAATAATTTGTTTTAATTTGTTCTCGAGTGATAATTTTGTGCACTTTGTTTATTTAAGAAAAAAATCCAGACATGACAATGTATGGGGAAAAATTGTTTTGTTACTGTTCTATTATTTCTGAACAAAAACTTTTATTATGAAGTATTTTCTATTTACCTATAAACTTTGCCCAAATTCTGTCCTGGGTTTTAACTAATTAATAATCCAAAGGAAAAATCACAAACACTTAAATGGTCATGAAAATTCATTCAGATTTAGCAATTTGATGGTGTATCAACCTTAATTATTAAAAAGTATCGGTATCGGTATCGGTATCGGCGATACTGGCCCTGTATTTACTTGGTATCGGATCGATACCAAATCTTGCAGTATCACACACCACTAATAATTGGGCTTTCAAAAAGAAACAAAGCATTAGCACAGCTATAACTGATAAACATATACAATACATCATGGTATGTACAGTTTACACAGCATATTCTCTGAGTTTCTGTAGCGGAACAATTTATCCAACATAGGATAGACAACAACTATCTATAAAAAGAAATGGTCTGCTAGTGATATCATAACATTGGATTTACTCTTCATAGAATTGACTGCTTAAGAGCTCCAAATATGTTGTATAATTTTAATCAATTGTGTTCAGTAATTGTATTTAGATTAAACAGCACATGCTGAGATGACAGGTGTACAACAGGTGAAGCTGACAAACATACTGCAGAGTAGAATAAAGAAGTAGAACAGAAGAGGAGTCGGTAGCTTAATACTTTAGAGGACATGCACATGCAGACTTACACACACACACACACACACACACACACACACACACACACACACACAAGCCGCCAGCTGGTTGTATTCCAAAACCACTCTTAGCCTCCTTAAATCACCAAGGTAAAGTGTTAGTAGAGGCAGAACAAAATGAAATGAAAATAAACATGGCAGAGCAACGTTTACAGGCCAGAACCCGGTATCACTCCCCTCGGTGGAAAACACACCGTAAATTACTGCAGATCATTTTGTGGAATTTTTGTGGAAAAAATTGCTCTGCGCTCCAGCTAAAAAATTGGGCAGTTGATTTATATCAGCATTAATTGTGCGTGCATGTGAGCGAGTGCAGGTGATTTGTGTGTGTGTGCCTGCTGGGTGTCCTTGTGAGCTTCCATTTGTTTATGTGCAGGATTTGTCTGTATGTGCTTGTGTGTGCGTGAGCTAGAGAGAAAGAGAGAGAGACATGGGGTTTTAGCTGCGAAGAGTAACGACGTTGTGGTTTTTGACCATATGATCCTGTACATTTCTTGCTCTGTAGGCAGCTGGACAGTCTCCACCGCTCGTAACAACGACAATATGTTCCATATGAATCCCACTCCTCACCACTGTCAACGTTTGGCTACAAATTCACCCTCGGCTGCACAGATTCGTAATGTATATATCCTTTGACTGGTACTGGTCTGGAGCCAATAAAGGACAAGACAAAATGAACAATGTCAAGGCAATTCACTGTTTATTGCAGCATGACTGAGGAAAGCATTCTTCCGGGAGACAATAAAAGGTAGTATAGCAACTAAACTTCACTCAGAGGTAAGCTACTGTTTGGTGCAGTTAGAATACTAGTGATATAATGTGCTGCATGTCAACAAAGAGTTATCAAATGTCCTAAAATGATCCAGCTTTGCAATCCTTAACCAACTAGTCCTCATATGTTTCTATGTTCACCATACCATTTATCATTAGTTATACACATATGAATAAATGTCCAAAAATCCAATTTTCACTCTCCTTTTAGCTCTGTTTGGGTCTCCACCAGCTTCTGAGGGGAATAACTTGCTCCACTATGTTTACTAGCTACTTGCTAACTTTGTGTGACTGTATATTTGCAGGTCTGTGGTGGGGAGGTAGAGTTGAAAACAACTGCCCACTGTTCAAAACGATGTCGATGAGAATGGCTGAGGGAAACTGCAGAGTTGGTCATAATCTTCTGTGGATTCATCACTACGACTACACATAGTAATTTGATCCATTGTTAATATAAGAAATATTGATTGGTGCAGCTTTAATACTTGCATTGTACAAAGTGTGACAGTTATAGCAGCAGAAGGCTCACAATGTGCTGTTATGGACAATGCGATGCAGAGTAAAGCAGTAGCAAACACTTGAGCCAAAATATTCTTCTATCTGAATATGATGAGAAAATTGTTAGAGCCCTTTGGTAGCAATTACAGCTGTGAGCATGTGTTGAATAATCTCAGTTTTGCACATCTGGACACAGCAATTTTGCCCAATCTTTTCTTACTTCACTAAATTGCTCCAGCTCCATCTCACTGAATGGGAAAAAATGAGCGAAATGAAATTGTCAAGGCCTTGTCCACATTCTCAGTTCAGCTGAGGTTTGGGCTCTGCCTCGACTTTGGCTCTGTGTTTGGGGTCAGTGCCCTTTTGGAAGACAATTCCCAGCTACAATTCTACATTAACTTTGTTCTTTAAACCTTTAAGTCTTTGATCGTTCACTATTCACACAAGATGATGCTGCCATCTCTGTGCCTCGCTGTAAGTGTGAGGGTGTGTGAGAGGTAGAACTTTGTGATTGGATGAGCAGAGATGAGCACTAAGGCCAAAAAGCTTAGTTATCTTCTCATTAGACCATGTAACCTAAGTAGCAAATGTAGGAACACAGAAAACCTTTCACCTTCTTAACATTAGCATATCAGCATGCTGACATTAGCATTTAGCTCCAAGCACCGCTGTTCCTCTTGCGTGGCATAAGACACTTGCTAAAGCTTTTTAAAAATGTTTTCAAAACCTACATGGTTTACATCGTCTTGCAGTTTTCTTCTACTCCTCTTTTACTGTTGCATTACTACCTTTGTTCATCATGTTACCACCCATTGCATACATGTATCATAACATGTACTCATCATGTGCATGTGCTTCCTTGTGTGTGTGCTGGTGGAGCAGCTGGTTGCAGCAAAGGTAATAAAGGGGAACCGTTTGTCTCAAATGTCTTCCAAAATGTAGTGGTGTATGAGTGTCAACTCCTCTATATATTTTAAGAATGACAACACCAAATTGCCTATATTGAAGACTCATCATCCTGAATATAAGTCCCATATTTACTGAACTACAGGATGTAAGCCTGAAATAAATATTTTTGTGAACCCTAACTGCAAAAGAGGCGTATAAACAAGCCAAATTATGAACGAAATCTCCTGTAGCTCTGTACCATATTGTATAGCTTAAAAGCATCTGTGTCCCAGTTTCTCCTAGAGTTTATTTGTGCAAAAAGCTTGTGGCCTGTGTAGCAGAATCTCCCATTTTTAAGTATAGAACTGAATTGCTATGGGCATCTCGGCCTAACGTTTTTTATAATATGAGCAGGATTGTACACTGGCAGTGGCTCAAATGGAAAAAGGGGCATCAGTCACAGGCGTGCGGTTGGAAATTTAACATAGGCCTACAGGACAGTCTGCACATTCTGAGTGACTAAGGAATTTTGAATGTTCCTCACTCTGCTGTATCGGTCATTTTACAGGACGGATAACACTTGAAGCTTAGTTGTGGACCAGTTGTCCCCGTGGAGAGGTTACATTTCTTTGGTATCAGAGTGTTAACCTGACTTCCAGCCTTGTGCTCTTTAGCCAGTCGAGATTCCGGTGTGCTTGTGTATGAGATAAATTTGTCATGGACACAAACTGAAGGGATTTGTTTGGTCTAGATACTGGGCCAACGGGTAAGAAAGGTTTGGGTTAGTACAGTATCTGATTTCAGAGTTGGTGATTTAAAGGCAAGTTTGTGGGAATGTGCTACAGCTGAGAGTTTTGTGGCTCTAGTTGTATCACTAAATCACCAAATGTTTTGAGAAACAGTGTGTCACAAGGTTACAGCCAGGTTGTGATTGTCCAAAATACCAACAGGATTTGTGATTTCCAAGTAGAAGAGCTGATATCTTTTCCTTTTCTCATACAGTATCTTAATTGATTCTTTTTGAAAAAGGCAAATGTTACAAAGTTCAGAGACTCATGCACTGGTGAAGTGCTTTCACTGTCCCTCTATACACAAAGATATATTTTTCTTTTGGCATAAAAAAGTTAATACTGAAGCTGGCAAAAGATAAATTGAAAGGGTATCACAGTATTATCTATCAACTTGAAAAATAATGACAGCACTGAGGAACTAAAGACTACTTTGCCAAGATACATTTGAAATGTCAAATCTTCTGCATCACTAACATAAAGGGCAGTTGTCTCAGGGTAAAAAAAGCGTTGAACTAGGAATTACTCCACATAACCCATAATTCAAAGAGCCAGAGGGTCAGATTCATGCTACAGTGGCCACCAAAGCAGAGAAGGTGCAAAAAGTAGTAGATGATACATATTGTATGCGAGGAAGAAGCTGTACCAAACTAGTAGCAGTGAGCTGGAAGGGCAGGATACGCCCTGTGGAATTTGGGTGCCACCGATTTGTAGCCACTTCCACAAGCAATTTAGCCAGGCAGCTACTGCAGGGTTTTGTGGTCAGGGCGGAGGTCAGAGCACGCTGGGCTTCCCTATACAGGAGCAACTCTGGCTGAAAAAAAGGTCAACTGCAAAGGCTCATATCATAGGTAACAAAATATGAGCTCTTGTATCATCTGATTGATGGGTAACACATACTGGTGATGGAACCTATTTGTAGCCTGATAATCTGAATTGCCACTTCAGTAATTCAACCTGACATTGTGTTCATGTTAAACGACTTGTTGTTGTTATTTTGTGGACAAATGGATCCATGGAAATGGATCAAAGAAATATGTTGATTTAAGAGTTGCTATTTCTATAAGTCAGTTTGTACGGCTGCATCAGTTTCACCCATGCTTGTCAGCATTTTTCTGTTTCTGTTCATGGATGTAGCTAGGTAGTTAGGATGACAAGAAAATGAAGGAAACCCGCTGGCCCTAGAAGTCAGACTACTTATTTTGACATTTTAGCAGCTTTTGTTGCAGTTGCAAAATATTTTAGCACAAATGGGACCAAACATTGTTCACTGAAGGTCTCCTTGCTGGATGTGTACCTCTTTGTTTGCAGGATGGTGTGCTGGATAGTCTGGTTCTGATAGAATAATGTTGCTCCTGTGTATTTCGGCGCTGCATCAACATCAACCTTTAACTGGAAAGGATTAGAGCCTTCAGAACTCTATTTCCCACAAGGCCCACTGACTCAGAAGAACTACTGACTCCTGCGCTGACTCAAATGACAAAAGAGACAAGACAGGAAGAGAAACTGTGGGGAAGCCAGATGGACAGAGAGTAAAGGCAGAACCACACAGACATAATGAATGGAAGATGCTTCCAGTAAAGACACAGAAAATCAACCAATGATGAGAGAGATAACCAAGGAGGTCTATTTACTTTCAATTCATCTTTTTCTTCAGTGTTTGGCTTTGGCACAATAGAAATTGTTGCCACGGTTGAAAAGTTTGTGTTGTTATTTCCAGAATGTGATTGTGTTTGGAAATATGAGAATACAGTGAAAACATCTAGAGAACAGAAAGAGCAGCTTCTGTTTACACTTTGTACAGACTGGATTTAAAGTGAGTTGACCCCAGCAGTCAAATAGTGCAAACATACCCTGGCAGATGTGGGATTTCAGGGTCCCAATAAGTTATGGAATGTGCTTCTGCCACTTGTGTCTGCATGGACCATAAACCGACCTTCTCCTCAACGGACAATGAGCCTCCTTGTGAGAGAGGAAAGATGTTCAGGGAGAATGAGATGAGCCTGCCAACAGAAATAAAGATGGAGGAGACGGAGCACTCAGTAGAAAAGTGGAAGCTTTCAAATGAAAGAAAGAATAAGATCTCCGCTCCGCTGTGAGCCATCAATCTGTTCAGAAGCCTCTTTCTTTTTGCTAGAAGAACAAATGATAATATTTTGATCAGCATAAATTAGATGCTGTACGTTACAGAATGTTCTTTTTCTCCCCCATGACAAACAAAAATGTTAAATTGGTTGTTATTAAATGGAGACATTTAATATACTTTGTAAAATACTTCTGGATAAATCTACACTTAATCTGGCCTCAGAAAATTTATAACAACAACAGAAGGGAGTAAAGTAGATTGTTGGCTTTCCACGATTTCTCTTTTGCTTAACTTGGTTTCTTACAGGAATTAAAACTTAGATCATTTGACTTTTTATGTATTATTCAAAAATATTTGACTGACACCTATAAAAGTAATCCCATAGTAAGTTATTTTAGACTGTAAAACATTCAATGTAACTTGGAGCAGGTAGGTTGAGTCAATAGAAAACCATGTAAAAACAGTCAGACATATTTTAAAGATTAAAAGTACCATGACCAGATTCAAATAAATAAGTTATGGTTTGGTTATCAAGTAACCAATTAAGTGAGCTTGAAATTAATTAAATTTCAAGCACTATTTCAACATTTTAGGAAATACGCTTATTTGATTTCTTGCCGAAAGTTAGATGAGAAGATTAATACCACTCTCATGTCTGTTAAGTTTATCCATATGCCAAGCACCTCTGTGCCTGGCAACTGCTTGGTGATGATGAGACTCCAGGAAATCTGCAAGAAAGAGAACACAAGTACTCCAGAAAAAGTCAGACTATTCCTTTAACAGAAACCACAGTAAACCAAGGTGTATGTATATAAGCCTGTAAGCATTACTCTTAAACACCAGGGGCCTCTACTAGTTGGCATTGACATTTTTGATAATGTAAATGGAATTGTTTTAGTTGCCCAACTTTAACCATGACTCATTTTCAAAAACAAAAACTTATACAAGCCATTTGTAGCACAAAATTCAGTAGTTTTTTTATGGAGGAACTTTGCAGGATTATCTGCAGGATTATCACTGAGGTTTCACAACACAGGCTGCTAACAGTTTAAGACAACAACAAGCTGAAAATGGAAAAAGTAGTGGAGGAAAGTTTGTAGCGGGATCCTTATGGGAACAAATTGGCTGTGTTAGGGGAGTTTCTGCTAAGTGTTTGAGAGTTAAATATACTGTTTAGTGGCAACCGAAGCCAACTGGTCGTTATGGAAACAAAGTGAGCAATGCATGACAAGCTTTTTTATCAGCACAAAATGTGGTTGAGGTAGCACTTTTTCCACAACAAAAACGACGCACGTGAGCATGCCCAGACTCATAATTAGGTCAGCCATCATTTCAGGGAAACTGCTAATACTTTATGACGTTTCTTAGTGAGGTCAGTATATATATTTTTTTTGTTTTGGAGCACACTTTTTCGTGGCTCTTGTGTCTTTCCAATGGCATACAACCACAAGCAACACAATACCTGTGTGACATATGTCAGAAAAGATTTCTTTCTTTTGATTTAAAGCCAGCCCTGATTTCTAAGCCTCTCCTTCTTTGATGCCAACAGCAAGTGCTGCCATTGATGATGTTGGTGTTGTAGGAGGGTTTTTTTTAAATTGTTTTTATTCAATTCTGACATGTCTTTTTTTGTTTAACCCTCCTCCACATCACCAACATCATGTAGGGAAAAGGCACAAAGGGATCTTGAGGAGGAGCTCTGGAGCTCTGCTTGTTATGCTCCCATATGACTGTGGGTCCGATCAATGGGACCAGAGCCAAACATACACCAGACTGCATCCTATTATTCTTTATTATTGATTCTTGTCTCATCTAATCAAAAGTGTTCTCCTTATTGTATCAAACATAAGTGGTTGCCACCTTTATAGGTGAATAGACACACAGTATAGTGTCATATTATGATTGCAGGTAAAATGCTTGTGCCAGGTTCAATTCAATACAGTTCCTGCTGCAATATTTTGCATCTGCTTTAAATAAAAATGGTTGCCACATCAAGGAAAATTATTTGCTTTGACTGATAGAATGTGATGTCTGTTTCCACTCATTATTTGCCCTCAAGGTACCAAACTGTTGCACCGAGGTAATGTAACTTCTCCCCATGTGAGGTTCTAGGCCTTTACTCTTTTCAACCTTCTCTTTAATCCAAAGCCATATTGTTGTTTTTCCAGTTATCACCAATTACCTCCCTACCCATCAATGCACAAATCTCCCCCACTACATTTAACAGTGACGTCTAATAGCTTAAACCAACTGCAACAAACTATCCATTTCTCCCTTTGAGGTTGGTTTCAATCTTGAAATATGAAGTTGGAGCATATTTAGTGATGGAAACCACCAGAAGTGCTAAAAATACCTCTGCCAGTCTGGTAGCCACGAGGCTCCATCACACACTCATTACCACACGACCTGAGGTTGGGAGGAGAGGAGAGAGGAGGGGATGTGGTCAGGAGAGAGAGGCACATGGCGTGTGTGTGTGTGTGTGTGTGTGTTGAAAGGGTAAGCGGCAGAAAGGAAGGGAGAGAGAAAGTAAGGGATGTGGTAAAAAGAGGAAAAGAGAAGTGGAGAGTGAAATAAAGGAAGAGGGAGAGAGGGATATGAGGTGTGTGTGTGTGGGTCTGTCTGTGTCTGCACAGAGTCAAGAATGGTTGTGGTCAGATACATTAGTATTATATGATATTTCCTATGGTCTCCTGGCATCTCTGAATGACGGCACATATTGCAGCCTACTGGGCTATTACTGAAATCTTGCATCACATCATTTCTGAAGAATTTGCAGTTTGTTTGTCTGGACAAATGTCTTTTTTCTATGATCACCCTCCTCCTCACGTCTCCTTTCCTCTCCTGTCCTCTCCTGTCCTCCCCTTCTCTCCGTCCTCCACACTTCCAGCCACCTTCCTTTTCTCCTCTCTTTCTCTGATTTATTCCCCTGTTTCTCTCCATCCGTCCGTCTGTCTGTCTGGTGTTCTCTGTTCCAGCTGCCGAGTCCCTCCAGGACCATCAATCCTTCTCCTCAACCCATACCTGGCCCTCGTTCAGCACGCACACACGTAAGCACACACACACACACACACACACACACACACACACACACACACACACACACACTAGATATCAACACACGTGTACAAATACAAAGCCATGTGCACGCATGCAGACACATGTAGTATGTATGCACGAACAAGTACTAAATACACGTACACACACACACACACACACACATCAGGAAGCCAGAGGGGCAACATGATCCTTCAGTCAACCTTGGAGTGAATCACACAGATGGAACTTCCAGGTTTGGGTCCGAATCTGAAATCAAGACTAACAAGGTGATCTGTGGCTCGGTGTGCTGGCAACAACGTGGGTTTGAGCTCGGCTCACGACCAGTTACTTCACTGTCCTCCCTCACAGTCTAACACTGTTAATAATAGACTGTAGACGTACAGATGACAACATTTGGATTTGAGAGATAGAACCTCCAGGTTCACGAAGTTATATGGAGCTGTTTAAGAGTTTCTATATGTTTTACATTCAGAATTCATTCATTTAATTTGATATATCTGTGTACTGGGAATTTGAAGTATTAAATTTGCTTGATTGTCGGTTTTACACACATACACACTGTTGTGACCACAGGATGAGTAAAATTAAATATTCAAGAATATGAATATGGTTAGAGACCACTGTTTTGTTTTGGGGGGGAACATGAATACATTTCACACAATATATGCACATATTTTAATGTATCATAACTGTCAGAAGTGCAGAGGGTAGAGTGTAGGGGCCCACTAATTACTGTCCCCTCAACCACAAAACAGCCCAGAGACCGAACCATATTTTGCAGTTGTTTTGCAATTTTATTCATTTTTAGGTTTGTTATCGTCGTGGTTCAGTGGCAGAAATCCACACAGGTGGTCAAGGTCTGACCCCTGTCTGACACAACAACCTTGTCAACCTCCATCATACCAAAGCAGATTGATTGGTGCGTTTGATGGAGGAGGGGTTGTGTGTGTCTGAATATGATGGAGAGGAGGCCCCAGGAGCCATGACAAATATGATACGCCACTGTATTTGCCCATGAAAATCAGTTTCTTTGTTGAACACAGATCAGCAGCTGCAGTGAGGAAGAATCCCTCGGTGTGTCAAGTCAAAACCCTTTGCTGCTCATGCGCAGCACTGTAGGATGCAGCTACAGAGATATACAGGAGGAAGAAAGGCACACCTCCTCTCCATCTTCAGGGTGTTCAGACGGTGTGAATTAAACAGACAATTAAGGAGTTGTCTGGGTAAACATCGCCACATGTTTTGGTCCATATACATGTCGAAGAGTGCAGAGCAGCCCAATGCAAACACATGACATCAGCATACAGAGAGAGAGACACACACACACACGCACACACACGGACATAAAGACTGAGAGATGAAGTGTGAGACAAGCAGAGAGAAAGAGAGGCAGTAATAATAAATAGGCAGAATTAAGTGAAAGAGAAGAAGAGAAACAGAGCAGAAGAGACAGTAAGAAATAATGAGAGAAAGATCAAAAAAATAACACAATTGGAAAATAGAGGGAGAGTATATGCATATGTTTCTTGGGTGGCGAACCGCTGGATGACGTGTTTAATACACTTAACAGTCCCTGATTTACTAACTGGCAGATGTGATAGTGACGAGAGAGAGGGAAAGATGAGGAGTGAAACAAAGGAGAGAGGTCACATGCAGGACCGGGTGTTGATGCATGAAGGCGAGAGGAGATGAGAGAGGAGGATAAGATGAGTGGAGTCAAGGTGTTAATATGGTAGATCCCAATATTGAAAGAAGAGAAGAGACACAAAGGCAAAAATCCAGAGGAGAGAAATGACAAATAGTGTAGAAAGGAAAGAGGAGAGGACAGGAGTTTACATTTAGCTGGGTATTCTGGAGTAGAACTTGACTTAGCCGCTGTTTAAACATCATACGAGTTCATAGTTTTCTTTGTATGTGTGTATGTGCATCATTATGAATAGCATATAGTCTACTGAGGACCTTAAGAAATATGACACAATGAGATGGTTTGGAGCTGTCTTTCCTGAAAATATCTGATTTATTGCTCGTCAGAGATGAAGACTAAAATAGCTGCATGCCCTGCACACACTCAGAATTAAATTAGTAATTCAATGTGCAAGTCATTGTTTCAACACTGGGCGAGGCCATAGGGTAGAGATTAGAGAAAACAATTTATTTATATTTCAAATGGAAGATCTGTTATGCTGTCAAATACAGTGAAAGCTTGTTTGAGCAGGCCACAGCACAGCAGGACAAAAGAAAAAAAGTCATCATGTAGTGTACACACAGCTCTTGTTCCTATATATACTTTGGTCTGTAACATGTAATTTTGTTTTTACAATATTTTATATTAAGTTTCTATATATCTTTTACTGTTTTAAGCAAAAATAATTCTTAGAAATCAAACTAGAATTCTTCAGAAGAAGCTGGGCTGTACAAAGTGCTCTCTTTAGGATATATCCTTACAGACTTTTTTTTCCTGGGGTGGTTTCTTTTATGGAAAAATACAGTAATACATTTTCCTTCATTTCATAAACAACATGTTATTGCATGCAATATTCAACCTATAAAAGAAAATGCATAAGTATAAAAACACAGTGCATGAAGTAATTGTGACAAATAACTTTTTCCTAATCTGTTTTTTTTTACCATATAAATTTAAGGTTAACATATATTGTTTTAAAAGGAAATGCTCACATTATAAATAAATGAAAGGATAGGCCTATATGACTGCCGTGTTTACAAACATTATGACAAAACGGAAATGAAAATATTAAAAACTTAAAAATGAATAACTTAGATTTAGTTATTGTTGTAGTATTAGTCCCTGTGTTAAAATACCTATCAATGATTTGAGTAGTGACACTAATCACTGTTTTGAAATTCTGTAGTGAGGAGGAGATTGTGACTGTCAAATAGTTTTTCCAGCTGTTCAGTTATTAAAGAATTTTTTTTGCGTCTGTTCATGTCTTGTTAGTAATGTGTTAGTTTTGGTCCACGCTGTTATGACAAAGAGCATGTCTGCTGAATTGATTCCATTCACTGTGGATTTGTAAGCTACTGGTTACTTTCAGTCTAAAATGACCTGTTACACAGAAACAGAGTTATTATCTATTCTGGTAAGAGTTTGCTCATCTCTCGCTCCCTCTCTCCACCTCACTCTCTGTTCCTCCAAGAAGGTTTGCTCATCTCTCCAGAGACGCACCTGATGTTTTTGACAGAAGGTGAGCAAAAGAGAAGAGACACGTGTACTTTCAAGAATGCCGTCTTAACCTTGCCATACCACGTCTTACACACACACACACACAGACTCATCACATTTCACTCACACACATTTGTGAGGACATTCCACTGACTTGCTTTGTTCTTTAAACCTTAAACCCTGATATTCACCCAAACCACTAGATCAATGAACTCCACAGAGGTCTGGTAAGCTCACCTTTTCCTAACGCCTCACCTCCAGATTCTTTTCATTTTTAAACTTGTTGTCTTCAGACCGAACCACAGCTACAAGAGGTTTTATACAACTTTATTCACATATACAGTAGTACTTTCCAAGACCCGTAAACTCTGATGTGTAAAATCTGTGAAGTTCCCTTTAAATTCAGCTAACATCAGTCAGCTCAGCTTACCTCAGTTTGAATCACCATCCTCATCTCTTGGTACAGCATTGTTACATAACAAATCGAAACAAGTAAAATAAAATGGCAGCATAAGTGGAGATATTTCAGATCTATCATTTTAGCAGAATCATTTTGTAATACATTTGAATGAACTGTAGAATGTTTGGCTCAGACACATACAGTATCTTGTGGTTTTGTAGAGAGTAGAGAGTGGACTTGCTGCTGTGATATCTTTTACTGTAAATCTGCATCTAACTAGTTACTGCCATGCTGCTACTATAGAATAAACATTGCATATGTCTAATAAATTGGCCATTCAATTGTTTTTTAATTGGACTGCCAGAATTTCAAATCATCTCTGTGGCAGCTCAGTGGAATTTGAGAGCAGTTTGTTGCACAATATGTTGTTTTCTTCCACAGTGAAACCCAGCCAAAGCAAGGAAAGGTTCAAAACTGGCACAGTCCCACACACCGCTGAGGCTGATTGTAGAGTTATTACAGGCAGTCTATCTCTCAGATAGACATCGCTGTAAGAGGGGCTTCATAGAGTCGTGTCAGAGCCAACAGTGTTTGTAGGAAGCTGCCAAATCCAGGTTGAGGATTTCAGATCAGATTAACAGACATCCTACTGCAGCCTCCAAGGGAAACAAAACTCTGCTGTGATGAGGTGACACTTCCAGTCCCTCAGCGTCAGGCCAAAGAAAACACGGCGGAATGGGAGAGGCTGAAGAGGAAGTGGAGGAGATATATACAGTAGAGCGACCCAGGTAGGTAGGAAGGAAGATAGAAATGTGGATGAACTTTCTATCAGCTCACTGTGTATAACGGTGCCTCCACACTTCTGGAAAATATTTGGAAAACATAAGAATTATATAAAATACATTTTTATTTGACGTTACATTTTCCTTATTTATAGAGCTCTTTCCAAGATACTCGAAGATTGACTCGAAAATAAAAAATGAAAATAAAAAACTAAGCACAATACATGCGTATGGTGTACAGAATATAAAATCAAATATCTAAAAGCAGTTTTTAAAAAGGGAACATTAACAGTTTAATTGCTGCAGTTCATTGTTACACTGTTACTGCTACTACTGTTTTTTCACATGATAAGACAAAACAATTGTAAATGTGTCCTCTTGACAAGTGTGTTGTATGTATGTTGTTACTATATCTGTTTCACATAAATACAGCCTAATCAATCACAAAACTAATTTCATTGAAATCATTACAGTAAAAATAACACATTTTTCGCCTTTACTTCTCGTTAAGATCTTTTTCTGGAGAGACTTGTGCACAAGAACATACAGTGTAAACATAGACAAACACAGACGTTTTACAGAAATTTGAACATAGTAGATATTAGTATAAACTTAAGCTTCACTTAAAAGAATTACAAGTGCTTTAAAATGCATGAATATGATGTTTTAAAATCTTCATAAGGAATGAGAGATTTTTAATGTTTGAATGTGAATGGCTGTCAGCGATAAGCTCCGCCCACGGCCCCGTCCCCAAAGCTGTAATTGGACAATTGGTTATTTTTTTATTTGAAGCGCCTTCCTTTTAAAAAGAAAAAGATACCTTCCACCTTCTTATGAGAACTAATGACAGTGCTTTGTATTTAGTAATGTCAGGTCTATGCTGCCCTCTGCTGGACAACAATGAAAAGCAATACACCTCTTCACTTTTCAACGTTGTGATTATATTTTAATGTGGCATGGAAAATTCGTGTCATGATGAAAAACAATTCATTCAGTCATTAAAGACAAAAGGTTAAATAATTGTCATTTAATTATGACACAATAAATGGACATGTAAAAAACGAAAAGTGTGTATTGTATTTCACTTTGTTTCTGTTATTGATTTGTTTTCATTTAGGCATTTAAAGTCTTCCATACACTGGCGGTAAGACACTGTCTTCAAGAGAATCTTTATGTTAGGTGTTCAGAGGGGAGAGTCATTCACTTTTTTTGGGCAGATTGACTCGGCCAGCCCAAGGACTCAAGCCAGGACCCCTACCTTTAAGCGGTCCCTCTCACCGTTGCCTTCCACCATTTTCGGGCTCAGTCAGAAAGAAACGCTGCAGCCCCAGGCACACGCTATGTAGAAGTGGTGTCAAGGGTTTAAATCTGACTAAAGATGGCTTTGCTGTATTTCATCCCCTATCCTTCCCATCTTTCCTTTTATTTTCCACTGTGTAGTTTCTTAAAAGGCAGATATGCCATAAAAAATAATTGTTATAATGAATGTTTTAACTTTGGCTAAAACCTGGCCCTCTAGGCTCTCCATCCAGACTTTGTGGTTTGCTGATGCTAAGCAGCTCTTGGCATGAGTGTAACTCTGCGATTAGTGCCCCTTTAAACACTTATAATTCACAGCCTATGAAAATATTATCAGAGAGGGCCAGCTCTCTGCCTGAGGGGGTCAGGAGGTTGTTTTAATGGTACCATGGGCTCAGTGTGTTGAACTGTTCAAGCTCACAGCATTAGGGTCGTCTTAAATCACTTTCAGTGAGTTGAAAATGTGAAGAAAAACTATACGCTATATAATCATATGTGTATGGAGTAATGTAAACGTGAAAATTAGGCATAATGCTCTGGCTATTAAAACCATGACATAACTGGAACATGTGGAAATTATTTAAAAAGTTTGAATTATAATGACAAATGGTTTGTTTTTCCAATGTTGTGGATGAAGAAAGGCCTGAATTCTCATATGTTCACATCTGCACACACCCCCACACACCTCCGCTCAGACCTAAATTTCCTGTTAAGTAGTGGTAGGAGGTGTATATGAAAGATTTGTCATTTGGCTAGTGGCTCATTTCAGCTAACAGTTTATATAAGGAAGTTTCAATATCAATAAATACTTTGTTCTGCTACACAGGTGCTTTCCGTTTCCAAGACTTAATCTATGGTGTGCGAAGGAAAGAAATAATGAAAAATAAGCAAGAACAGTTGACTTCATGAATGACAGACAAAGCCACAGAAGGCACTAATATTGCAAAGGTAACAGATAAATATATAAAAATATAAATATATAAAAAAAACTATATACTAGGTGAAAACATATTTGCTAAAATTTGGTAGAAAGGAATAGTCAAATCATTATTCAGTTGTGCAGACTGAGCTCTTTTTCTTTTCTTATTTGCTGGTAACTCCCCATTGTTTATTGTAATGTATTGTCTGTTTTGTTGAGGTAGAAATTATTTTAACCTGCAGATGATGCAGAGCTTGCACAAGATTGCTGCATGTGACATGTAACATGCAGAGTTGTAAAGATGACCCACTGGAGTTTGCAGTATGTAAGGTGGATTAAAAGGGCCTGTCTTAAATTAAAAAATAATTCTGTTATCTGTTGCCAGTTTTTTACATCCCCTGACAAACATATTAAATGTCTCTTTCTTTTTTATGGCAGTAATTCACAGATTTTCTAAACGTTTTTAATAACCCAAACAAAGCACACATGACAGTTTATTCTAATTAATATATGAAAGAAATACGGCATATAACATATTATATTCAACTGAAAGTGAATAGATGCCAACACGATTGATCAGAATCAGAATCAGAATCAGAAACTGTTTATTGCCAAGTAACATACATTACAAGGAATTTGCCGTGGTCTGAAGGTGCTATTGTTTTGACAACAAATATGTAGAATATAAAAGGTAAAATAAGAATAAAAATAAAAATAAGATAAGATAAGATAAGATAAGTAACTCATACAACTGTATTACTGTAAAAGTAAGTTTGCCCCCTGTTGCATAACAACGAAATTGCATGGGTAGTGTAATTACAGTCTTTTGATAACCTACATTTCTCTATACTGAGTTCCCTTTTTCAAAACTGTTCAGACAGTTCTCTTTGCTGACATGCAGCTCAGCACAGCAGATCATCTCACATGCAAAATGCACTAATGCAACCAAAACACCTCATACACATCATACACATCAACTCTTGTACCCGAACACTGACATTTGTCCAGTAATTCAAGTAATGCAATACAAAACTATACATATTCACCATACATACTTGTATAGGACAGCTACATATATAGTATAATAGTGCTAGTCAACCCTGTCTTCTTCATTTGGCTACAAGTTCTCACACACCTTATGTCCTCTCTTGTAATACACCTGGGAAATAATCTTTACACATGTCTTATCCATCCCTGGCAATCTTCTGCATATATGTCCAAACATCCAGCATTTATTGTGTCCAAGAAAGACATCTGATTATGTCGCTGGTGGGGATAAACTTTCCACCTCCATGTAGCAAAATGCAGTCTAATTTACAGTAACTTTGTGTTATGTCAGGTTTTTAATGTAAATCAAAGGTTTTTACAATAGTTTGTAAATGTGCAAAATGGAGTCTAAATACACAGTTGAGTTTGAGTGAGATACAGTTTATGAAATTTGAAAGCTGTGGTCATTGAAAGCATTTTGTGTCAATACAAATGCACACAAATGTGATGCAATGAAAAGTGACCCACAGTTTAGTCCACATTGACTAAAGTACTGTTGGGCTGACTGTGCAAAGAGTTTTGAAAAACTGAACTCAGTATTGAGAATTGCGTGTTGCCAGTTGTAAAAAACCCTCAAGTTGGATCAATCTTCTTCTTCATCCTACTGTACCAAGTCACAGTGATTATGTTGTAATTTCAAAATAAGGTTTACGAAACAGTGGTATGTAATAAAGATGCCTTTTGAATCTCAACTTCCTGTGAAGGTGCTTCACTTCAAGGAAAATGGTTACTAAGCATACATTTTCTGGTCTGACAACTAATGGTGCTTCAAAGTCTAAAGGCAATGGACAACATGGCAAACTGACCTTATAGCACCCTGTGTAACCATGGGACATATCCACATCTGTATACAGTGCCTCCAGACATTGTATCCAGTCCAACATTTACAATCCTGAACTCACAAACTGTTCCTGATCTACTGTCTTTCCATACTTCCCTGCATTGTTTGTTGCATCTATGTTGCATCCATCTTTCCCTCACCTTGTATTACAATAAGGCCTCTTCATAGTGGTGGGACCCAGTGCAAAGTCAGACCAAACATAATGATAGGTTCAACGTTTACTGCCCCAACTGCTTTCGCAACAACTCGCTGTCTTTGCCAAGATGAACACTTTCCAGAATTTTTCATGGATAAAATAAAGTGTTTCCACTGCAGTGAGCACCACAAACACAGGAGTTCCACTAACTAAACAGAGGTCCTCCAGAAAACCACCCTATAACCTCCTCTATGCTACATGTAGTTAATTTTCCAAACTATGCGGACAGTCAACAGAAATGGCAATGTCAAAGCGTCTTATTAGGACAAGGCACAAGGGACTGCCTTTAAAATACCCCTGCACAACATGTCAGCACGTATTTGTCTTGATTTAACATCTAACATAAGCAGTAAGATTGCACACCAATCTCAGTGTGCAGAATGGTGATTTGTCCAGTAGATGGCGCCACAGTTTCACTTCTGGTCCTGAGTGAGCCCCGTGTTGGTGCTAAAATATAAAAATGTTTAGAATCATAAAAATGAGCACACTCAGAATTACTACATACTTTGATCTTATTTCATTCCTTTATAAACAACAAGCAAGAAAAAAGATAGATAGATACACGTCATACACGTCTCCATACTACGTAAGAAAGTTTCAGCCTATATAGATATAGATACATATATCTGAGAGGTCAAATTAAACAAAGGTATATACCATTTCTGTGATTAAAAAAAAAAGATTTCATGAAACTATCTGAGTGATACCTCGAACGAGGTACATTCATTTGGACTAGCATGCTAAAATACAAAAATATAAAATTATGCATCTTGCTTTAAAATGTGGAAATCAAACGCCAATCAGAGATGACGAAATGCGAAAGGGGATGTGTGCAAATCATGTTGGTCAACGAGCGTTCCGGCACTGCAGGGATTTCCCATGTTACTGTACGCATCCTCCCTCACGTAGCCTTGTTCTCAGTCGGACACGTGCGGAGACATGTGGAGGGGGAGTTAGAAAATTATAGACTACAACAATTCAACTCATGTCTAATTAAAATATACTCCTATTCTTATTTTTATTGCCATCTGCCATATTGTGGTACATGCAAGCATACACTTCTTCAAGCCAGTTTAGCAGCAGAACAGCCTGTCTCCATGGGAACGTGACATGTTAGTTTCATGACTTCTTACATAACAGGGCTGCATTTATCCATATGGGTACACACACACACACACTCGCACTGCATCTATAGGCGATCCAGTCTGCGCTCCTTTACAGATCAATGCGCAATGGAGGCCTGGTTATAAAACATTTGCCTGTATAGACCTTGTAGTCCAACAGGACTCTGCCATATGCAGAGAGTGACCAGCCTACCAATGAATGCTCTATTATGTTCACTATTGTAATCTACAGCTGCTAGTTTCCTGTCTCTGTCTATTACAAATGTTGTCCGTGTATCAAGTTATGTTTCTCCAGTATGTCATCACATGCACACGACCAACTCTGTTAATGGTGGGAATGGGACAAAATGCTTCATCATTGCCCTCCACGTCCACGTTGGCGTCCTGCCAGGCTCTCTCTGTCTCTCCTACCTCTCATCTGTCTGTGTCCGTGGTCTCTCTCTCTCTCTCTGGTAAATATTATCTTTCATCATCGACACAACCCTCAGGTCTATGATATGAATAAGAAGTCGTTAACCAGACCAGGGTTTCATCACTGTAGTTACTATGCCAGCCGTTGGGAGACCGTGACCAGTCCCTCGTTCAGAATGGAGCCTGGCAGCAAAGGATGCCATGACGTCACGTCGCCAGGGCGACCAGGCTCCCCGAGGCACGTGTTCTGTATAAAAGCGGAAGGCGGCACCGCGGATTGCGCACATAGACTCAAGAAGCATCAGCCGTGAGGTAAGCCGCAAGACCGATTTACCCTTCAATATGTAGAGGCCTTTGCAGCGGCTAGATTACAAAAGAATAGCTAAATTATCTAAATTGAGAACGTTGGAAGTATTTCACAGGATTCAGCCTTCACTACAGTTTCAAATGTTAGCTTATCCGTCTGTGTACAAATGTCGACCTGCCGTACTTCAACATAGTTAACTAACGTTAGCAAATGCCGTATTAAATGACTGTTTTAATCTGTACTGTTACATTTTCCTGAGACTTGCATTACTAAAAGCTGTAAACGACTTGCAGAAGCCTGTGGCCACCCTGTAGCCTGTATGCTGTATTTTGTATTTTGCTGGATGTTACCAGCTTTATTTTAAGCAGCCACGTATCCGTTTAACGCGCACGAGAGACTGGCGAGGGGATGAGGGGATGGAAGAGCTCAGAGCTAATTTAGCCTTTAGATCTGTAAAGCAGCCTCCTTCGCAGGATGCACGCTGTAATGGTACAGGAAGAGAAAGGCGAGGGTGGGAGGGGATGCGGCCATGGCCTTGTAGTCTGGAGAGAGGCTGGCCGTTGTGTAATGCTTTCTATGAGAGTCGTGTCGTTGCATCATTTCGCTTATTACACCAAAATTCACTTAAGCTGTAAACACCCGAAGCATTAATATGACAAGGAATGGTGCCTTACTGTAAAGAAAAAGTACATATATTAGTCATGGTCCATTCATAATGGATAACTCATTCATCTGAAGCTGAATTGTCTTGCTGAGCGGGTAACGTGACATTGGCAGCTCCCGTTGCTGCATCTTTGCGGAAGTGGATTAGTCTCCATGTTATGTAACCCAATGCAAAAATATATATTACCGCGTTTATCAGAACAGGATTCTTAGAAATAGCCTATGTAGATAGAGGTTGGAATGAAAATGAGTTTACAGTAAAACCTGACTGTAATACAGCTGCATTATTAGACTGAGCTGGAATGACGGCGGTGTACGCGGTGAAAGTGTGTACGTGCATGGAGGTGAAGCTACGTGCCTCCCCTTGTCTTCATGATGAAGTCTGTCGTCGTTCCGCCATCAGATTTCACAGATGAATTGTACTCTCGCAATGACGGGGAAGCAGAAGTGACTGTGATGCAAGAACCGCAACGGGACAAATGAATAACCTTGGCTTTACTGCATGTCGAGAGAAGAAGAAGAGAGAGGCGTGCTGAAAGCCTTCCTGCGATGCTTTTGAAGGGCACAGAGGCAGTGTGGTGTCGCATGATTCTGCCGCATTTTGACTTCAGACTCGACGAACCTGTTGATGCGGTTATTCAAAGAGGCCTGTCTTTTTTAAAGCAACAATACAAACACAGTTAAAGTTCATCTCCAATTTGTTTAGCTACCCAGCCATGCAGTATATACCACACGTGCAACTAGGGTTTAATTAGAAAACTGAATTTCCCCCTAACTTATCCAGTGGGGAGAAACTAACAGGAGAATGGATGTTTGCAAAATCAATAAAAGTCAAAGACACACAATCCTATTGTGCAAAAACTGGGAATACTAATGCCTCTTATTATTTCTTTTAGTGTTCAGTATTATTATTATTATTATTATTATTATTATTAATTGTGGCAATCACTATTTGCTTGCAGAATACAGTTCATTCATCTCATATAGGTGTGGTACATGCAGATGCAGCCATGTCTGGCCTCGTCTCACTGTTGAAGGTCATCGCTCCAGCTGAGGAAGGTCACAGCAGGCCCCAGAGCTGCTGTAGTGATGCTGACCAGCATTACAGTTCGGTT
The DNA here is from genome assembly GCF_043641665.1 of Enoplosus armatus. Classification (NCBI taxonomy): domain Eukaryota; kingdom Metazoa; phylum Chordata; class Actinopteri; order Centrarchiformes; family Enoplosidae; genus Enoplosus; species Enoplosus armatus. Next base: position 18,740,279 of record NC_092188.1, on the reverse strand, counting down.
TTACAAGCTCTTTATCAAGTTGAAAAGGGTTATTCACAGTGTATTCACTCGTGGATGGGGAGTCACACCTCCTTAGCTCCGGGTCTGGATGACTGAAGGTCAGTAATAACAGGCCCAGTGCTGCCAGGGAGATGCTAAGTATTGTAATCAAAGCTGTATGTGTTGCCAAATGTCAGGCCCTAAGATCATAATTTTGGAAGAAAATTTTGCAAAAGCTATTTGCGATGCATCAGCAGATAATAGTATTGCAGTACTTTTATTTAACATGATTTATGATCATAACCTCCCTCTAGGTTCATTTCTCCCCGTAGAAAAAGCACATTTATAACTTTCTTGTCCAACATTCAGTGAACAGATTAAAAATTGACAATGATTTAGACCATATCTACAAATACAATTGGTTGACTAGTTTCATCAATGCATTTGCGGTAGTTAAATGCGACATCAATACACAATGACAGGCTGGTATTGGTCAAAGATGTGCCTGTTCTGAGTTATACTATATTCATATTTTTTTATTAGAGACACATGGAGGTTCCTTGTTCCATATGAGGCACATAAGTTACATGCTTGTTATGTTGCTCGTAATTACTTTAACATTCAGTATGCACTGGGTAGGTGTTGGAGATCAGGGTGTCAGCCAAGTGTGTGAAATTTGTTGCTCCTTTGCTGAGCAAGTAGTAAACTATTAGCCAGTGAAATTAACTAGAGCACACAGTTACGTGTTATTCCAGCCTATCAAGGACTACAGCCGTGTTATTAAGGAGATATGTCAAAACAAGCTACTCGTGATGTAAGTGAGAGACCATTGGTCTATGGATCTATGAACTGGATTCTCAGGTGGTTGCTGTACTAAGTATATTGACAATTTATTCCCCTCAGATCCATCAGATTAGTGTCTGCGTGCCTCTCATTTTCTCCGTCTGGTACACACTTTAGAGCAGGCTGCCTGGGTTCAAAATCAACACAGATTATTTTACTGTGTCCTACAGTTAGAGATTAATCACTGCTACTAAAAGTCAATTTTGTCATGAGAATAATTTACATACAGCCTTGAGTCATTATTTCTTCTTGAGTTGGTTATGACTTGTTTTTTCTAGATTAACATAAATTTTCCACTTAAAGGTAGTGTGGCTGTTTGTAGATGGAGCATGAGTGTCCCTCTCGAGTACACTCTGCAGCCGACTTATCAACCAGCCATCTTGTCCAGGATGTGCGTAAGAGAGTAGGAACTCTGGAGTGACTCAGCACTCTTCACCCAACTGTCGCCAATCTAAGGAAATAAACCCCTCTGTAGGGAAGTATATACACAGTTGGGACATAAAAGGACTCTGGTTGTACATCAAAGCAGTTTTGCTTTGTTTTTTTATGTATATGGCAGTTATTCAAATGTGCCGGTTTGTATAGCCAGCATGATGTGAGAAAGGTAGCAAACACAGGATAAAACTGTACTACTGTACTGTAGCTTGAGAGAGGAGAGCAGGCGAATGACAGGGTCTGATCCTTAGGAGGGATATTTGTCATCTGCCTGCTGACACAAGCCCATACAGTAGGCCTATTGTCAGTGTCTGTGTGTGTGGTCCAGCATTACCTTTGCAGAGTAGTCACACGTCTCTCTCCTATTGAAACCTCTTCAGTTTGATACAGCACACCTTTTACTAATTCATGATGGTGTGTGTGTGTGTGTGTGTATGTGCAAGTTGTTGTTTAACTGCAATGGTAAGTAACTACAAAACCACCTTCCTTATCTTAATTTCATTTATCCAGATCTCTGTTGGTAACAGGAATACATAAAGCTATTAGCATTATAAATTCTTTGTTTGATTATTGCATTTATTTGTCGCTGATGTCTAATAGAAACAGTGAACTTCTTATCTGTCCCTGTCAGCAGGAGACCATGCCTGCTGAGTAGGTCTGTCACAGTCTGTGGTGTCGTGTGTGCATGTGTCTGACTGGTGATGTGATGGGGTTGGACATTTAACTGACTAGTTTACGGCAGCAAAGTGACTGTGCCTCAGTGACGAGACTATATAAAGATAAGACGAAAGAAAAGATGAGCAGAAGAAAGGTTCCTTAAGTTGCAGACAACACAGAAAGTTTGGCTCCACCTAACTAGTGTGTACATGTAAGGGTGTATACCTGGCATTTATTGTTTAGTCTCTAATGTATTTAATTTATTTGGTTCACCGAGAGGCGGGCAATAAGAGAAAACATTACCTAATTGGATAGTCTGCCTGGCCTCTAGCCAATCAACCCACTGCAGTGGAAAAATACTGGAGAAAAAGAGGGTGTGAAAGAGGGATAGAAAGCTGGAGGAACGTTAGAAAAGACACTGAAAGAAAAGAAGGGGGCGGCTGAAGGAGGATGGCTGGGGGAGTGGCATAGTGGGCAGGAAAAGTAAGGGCAGAGTCACTGAGTTCATTCACTCACTGACAAATTTCCAACAAATACACAAACCGAGGCAACCCAAAGACTGAGTTTACTAACCCTAACCCTAAATTTAGCCTCTCCTATCATGAATATAGGTTGCTTTCAAGCCATAGTTAAACTGAAACAGCATAAGTTGTCTAGTCATCACTCCCAACATAACCATGGTGAATTATGTGAATGGTGTATTTAGTCTGTGTCCTGTCTGTATGTGAACCGTAATGCTGTTGGAAAGGTGTACAGTAGTCTATGTGTGCTCCTCAAACTCAGGTCCATATAAGGATTAACTGGAGTCCACACGCTGTCCAAATGCTCTTCTAAGACTGATGACATATTACAGAGAAAGAATCAGTGTTTGTTTGGTGAAGTGTTAGTGCTTGACATCAAAGGAGGTGTTGGCAGAAGTGAAATGCTGTGTCATGCCTTCTCCTCTCTTCTCCTCTCCTTTGCTCTTTCATTCGTCCAACAGATTTTTTTCCTACATTTTGAGATTTTATCACCCGATGCAGCCTGTTGTCTTTGTCCTTTTCTGGTCGACTGGTGATGAGTCATCTTTCCCCCAGTGGTCCCTCTGGTGCAAACGCGTACACATAGACATGGCGACCCTGCCCCCCCCCCCCCCCCGGTTACACTCTGTGTTTGTGCGAGGAAAATGGGTCGCAGCTCAGAGAGAGGGTAGGGTTGTGCTAAATGTGCGGGACTACACAGACAAAGAGTGGCGAAGACAGACAAATGGGGAGGGTGTTGAATTTTAATGATTAGTTTGGGTGGTGGGCGAAAGGGGAGGGGAGGTATATGGAGCCAAAAAGCGAGGAAGAGACAGATGAGAGGGGAGAACAAAGGACAAAAAGAGAAAAGACAGGTAGAGGAGAGCAGGTGGACGACAAAATAAGATTGAATGAGAAGAAAAAAGTATTATGATGGATGGACAGATGGATGAAGCAATAGAAAGAGAAGTAGGTAGGGTAGATAAGTTAGCAGCTCGGTGTACTTCTTCATTAATGAGGATTGAACGCTAGTGAAGCTTTTCTCACTGGCGGGTTCTTCCCTTTGTCTAACCAATCAGAAGAGGAGATGCACCACCTCTGACTCTTGACGGTTTGATGTGAGATTTATGGATCCGTTGCTTTCCCAACAATAATCAGGCAGCCAACCTCATTATGGGTTTTCAGTACTTGACTCTGCAAGTATATATTAATTAATATATTAATTGGACTCTTCCTTGGACTCTACCAAACCGCAGTGTAGTAGATCTGCAATGGGGAATAAGAGGTCAGAAAATGTCGAAGGAAACTTGCTACACTTCATATGCTTCATATGTCTGACCGCCTGTCTGCCTCTTCTTCCTACGTTTTAATGAGTGTCAGCAGATTGCAAGCTGCAGTGAACAACATGTAACTCCTTTGCTCTACTCTGCACAATACTGCCTCTGTGAGCGGGGACACATCTGTGTGAGTGCTGAATACTAGATCAGTGCTGATTGGTCTACAGTCAAAAGAGGCAGGACTGTGTAGTGGAGAAGTGGGCTGAGCTGCTGGCCATTTTTTTCCTATTATAAAATTGCATTAGAAAGTTTACTGAGTAAAAACCTTAACATTACACAAAACATGGGATCATTTAACTATACTGAAGCAGTGAGCTAACCGAAATGTTGCTATCAATGTTTAAAAGGTGTATTACGTCATATTTTATACCAAAACTGCACAAGAGTATGTACTGAACACTAAACTTGGAAGCTGAACAGTGGTGCTATAGTAGAGTATGATGGTGCAGCACCAGTGTTTTCATTTCATTTATTAATTTATTAAAGCTGCCTTAAGGAAGGTTTTTCCATAAAAATAAACATGGTATTATTGGCAATGGTGTATGAGCTTTTTTATCTGTATATGATTTTAAAAGCTGCACCTCTAACTTGCTGCTTATTTTATGACAGTGCTCTCAAACTACGAAAGTCATGCACAGTCTAGTACCTTTGACTTTTTTTGACTTTCAATTAACCAGAATTTTGTTCACTGCGACTCTGTGGTGAGAGCTCATGTCTATCTGGGCTTTTCTTCCAGGGAACTGGTTGCCCGGTGTAACCCCTCCCTCTTCTGCCCTTGATGGGCCAAAGCCCCAAACTGTTGCTAGGCAACAGTAACGGACATGGAGGGGGGAGTGTCACCAAGTACATTCAGCCAGACTGACACGCACACACACACACACACACACATACACACACCTGCCCCGTATGAAAGTCTCCAATACTTGCCATCAGGTTAATTAACAAACACATTCTCATTCTCGAGCAACAAATCAAAACTATTACTTTCCGTGCACAGCAAACTAGTCAAGTTATTAAATTCTGTACATTTAGAGCCACATCACTGGGTTTGAGTCCCATTTTCTATCTGCTTTAGTGAAGAAGGAAAGCCCACTCTGTTTAAAAAGTAGTATCATTTGTCAGTAGAGCGGCCATTTTATGTTAGAAAACCCAGGGCAACTGCTCTTTTTAGAGAAAATGGAGAGGTCAGTACAGAGACAGAAGACCAACAAGTGAGACAAATTGTGAAAAAGTTCACGAGGCAAGTTCAAAAGAGAGGAAAGCGTTTGAATGCACAATAGGTAATGGTGGGAACCAAGTATAAAGGAGAGGAAAGATGTAGAAATGTGAGAACAGCATGGCCATACTGTATGCACCCTCTCTCTCCCTCTCAGTCCTGGTGACCTTGTATTGATACTAGCAGCTGAACACAAAATGGCTGCTCTTCTCTGAAAGGAAGATACTACAAATAGGCACACAAGAACAAATGCTCAAAACAAGCATTCACTACAAAATCTGAAAGCTGAAACTGTGGCACACTGTTAAATAAATTCTGACTGGCATCAAATAGGGTTCAGTTCCAGCGAGATCTATTTGTTCTTAATAACAAGTGAATAAATCCAGGTTTAAATAATCTACCATTGTTCAGGTTTGAGAGAGTGTTGGAGAATGAGAGAGATGATTTATCCTAATCTGGTAGCCCCTTTAGTCTATTTAAAGTGCTCCCACAATGCATTTCAACAAATCGACAGCCTGTCCTACATGTTTCCCACTGAGACACACACACACACACACACACACACACACACACTAACAGATTAGGAGATTACAGTAGTCTAAAATGACAACCAACCAGTTTCAAGGACAATCAGTGTTGCCCTTACTTACTCTACCTGCGCCTGTCAGACAGACACACACACACACACACACACACACACACACACACACACACACGTTAGCTACTGGTCCAGCTAGAACCTGGTCAATGCTGCTGAGTTACAATATCTGTTCATCTGTATGAGTGCATACAGGTGACAGACAGAAATCTCTGTTCATTTGTAGAATTTAAATAAACCCTCAATGAATTCAGCTGGTGGGTGTCCACACCAGTGTAGATTTGGGAAGCTAAATATGATATCAGAGTGCATATCCTTACTAACATAGACAGGCCAAGGTCATCAGCAAAGGAGATGAAGAGGAAGAGTTAGTGAGAAGAGGAAGGAAGTGAAAGGGGATGCAACTGGTAGAAAAGATTGGGGCAGTGAAAGTAGGAGGAGAAGACAGAGGAGGTGTGGAGAGGAGGAACGGGTGTTTGAGTGTTATGAAAAGGAGAGGAAAGCAGAGGGAAAAGGAGGTCACATAGCTGAGTCAATGCCAGGCTTTTTCTCGGTTCAGTCGGCAGACAAGTCTCTGTTTGTTGCATTACACACCTACCCATTTCTCCCTCCCTTCTCACCCCATTGTTTTCTAAACATGTCCCTGCATGATGGAACATGGCCCTACTCCTGCAGCAGATGCACGTAAGACATGCTATCCTGCATGTATTTTTCTGTCACTGACAGTAATGTCAATTAACAATAAACAGAATCACAACCTTGCACAGCTGCAGTCTTCTAATTTCAACCCAAGTACCCAGCTCATCTTGTCATACTAACTTCACGAGCACACCAACGTACTGTACCACCTTGGTGTTTTTCTCACCCTTGAGTGCCACTGCGTCACACTGCCTGTCTGCTGGACTGTGAGGCTACTGCTACCACTCTTTCTTCATGTTATTTTAGCATGGCTGTACAGACCTTACAGCTGACATCACAAAGGAAAACAACATACAAATTAGATTTTTAAATGCATCATTTTTCACAAGAAGCTACATGAAGGCAGAATGTCTCCTGCGAGCATGTTACTTCACTTTGCTCTCTGTGTGTAAACGAAAAGACAGGTGGAGAAGACACGCAGGGAGGATAGAGAGCACAGATGGTAACGGTGTGAGGGCCGGTGTATATGCAACAGGGTGAGGAATAAAGCTGACAAATTGGTGAAATGTAACGGCTGGCTTTATAATAGCAAGTAAAATAGATGATGAATGATCAGCTGGTTTGTGGAGCCTGAAGGTTCGGAGCAGAGGGTTCACACTAAAATGGCAGATTGGACTTGGTCACATTACAGCAATGGCACTCACAGTCATTGTATATTGCCAACAGTTACTTAACTAACCTGATTAAAGCCACCTGCTGCTGCCAAGGCAACAGTTTGTCTCAGTCCGAGCACTTGCGTGTACTTTTTGTTGTTGTCAAGCCTACCATTGTATGTTTAAACTCTATGACAAAGAAGAGAGGGCATTCGCTGGCACATTAAGCTGCATTGTTAAGAACAGATATCTTTTTTATCCCAGTCATCTGACTTAGTGCCTCGCCAGCTAGAGGACATTACTAAGTGAGATTGGATAGCCTGCATGTTCACGTTATTTCCATCATCCAGTAGCTGTAGTTGTTTTTCTAATGTCATGTGTTTCTCTGTATTGTTTTCTTTTTTCCTCCAGGTAACTAAATCCCCCCCAAGCAGCAGCAACCATGTCAGACCTCTGTGTTGGAATCAATGGGTGAGTTTAAAACACACACACACACACACACACACACACACATTGTATAAACAGGATGGTTCAGGCTGATCTCAGTATGATCTGACACTGTGTTAGTGAAGCATATTTTGGGGATGGGCGTTCACTATTTCCACAACAATTTCTGGTGGTTAGTAAGGTTGTGATGGTTAGTATGGTTGTGAAGAGGAATGACATTTTCATAAAATCAACCTTTAATACAGTATGCTGGATTTTGATATGGGAGAGTGGGCCCATGCAGTCTGTGACGCAGAACAGCACATATGGGTTTCCATCAAACAAGAATCCCACAGTAAAAGCTGCAGTTTACGTTGATGACATATTGGTTTGAAGTTCGCCATGTCGCCTGCAGCACTTCATCTAACCAGTTCACTGTGGTTACGTGTTCTTTTACCATTCTTTACTTAAATAGTGCCAGAGTACCTTCCTGTAGCTGCTTCACAATAAGTGCCTTCAAGTTATTAGTTAGTTGCCATAGAAAAGCTTTTAATGTGAACTAACAATGAAAAGTGCATTAATCATAGGTTAACAGGAATACAAGAGTGGAATGTGTTTTTTGCTGATTGGGATTAATGGGAAGGTCTTCTCCATGGTGGGTAAACCACTGGAAGTTATGTTGGAGGCTGTACTGAGGCGACGTCACAGTTTGAGACTTTGTTAGAAGACTCATGTCAGGTCCCAGGAGTGGTTTGTCATCCTGACACATGAAGTTTCCTACCATTTTCCCAAAGCAACTATTATAAATCTCTCTCTCTCTCTCTCTCTCGCTCTCCCCCTCACTCTGCAGCTTCGGTCGTATTGGCCGTCTGGTGTTGAGGGCTTGCCTTCAGAAAGGCATCAAGGTTGTGGCCGTCAATGACCCCTTCATTGACCTGCAGTACATGGTGAGAAAACTTACTCGCACATACTACATTTATAACATTTTATAACATTTATTTAATAATTACTCACTTAAAATACTGTGTTAAGTTACTGTGTAAAGTTTCTACCCTGCAGTGTATGTTGTTTAAAGAAGCTGGTTTACAGACAAACAAAACGTACTACAACTGACCCATAGTTTATGTATTTTATCACCTAAACACCTAAACCGGACATGAGCTTTACTCTCTAAATTTAAAGTTTTTCTTTAGCTTAAAAACTTGGAATCAAAAACTGCCAGTGACTCCCAAAATCTTCCAGGAAATGGAAAGATAGTTTTGTGTTAAGATAGTGTATGACTTAAGATATCACAGTGTTATAGTTTTATTTTTGTGAAGCAACCAGAAGCCTCATGCCTCTTCAAACCTCTGCCCTTTATAAGCCAATCATTTTTGCCTCCTAGGTCTACATGTTCAAGTATGACTCCACCCACGGCCGCTACCATGGTGAGGTCTCCCAAGAGGATGGCAAGCTCATCGTCGACGGCAACGCCATCTCTGTCTTCCAGTGGTAAGTGATGATAATCACTTACCATAATTCAGTGGTTTGTGGCTGTTGCTGCACAGATATCAGCAGTGTTGATGTTGATGTTAACTGGAGGCAACAAGCTTAAGTCAGGCCAAAAACAAACAGCTGATTTATTGTGAGGGAATTATTTCATCAAGTGTATCAGAGAGGCCTCTGTAGAAGCAGCCATCTAAGAGTTCAGTGTAAATTATTACATACTTTATTTTTTATTTTTAAGGCGAGGTATTTTATGCCAGTTTGACCTGCCGGCCTTTAATATCCAGAGTGAATTCCAGACAATGAAATGAGGCTTTCTACTGCCTAGGGCCTCACTCATATAGCTACCCCTCCACCCATTGTACTGGCTGTTGTTTTAATCCATTGAGTAATGGGCCTCCTCTCTGCAAAAGGCAACACCAACAAAAAGGAGGCTTATACTGTAGAAGAGACATTCCTGGTCCTCTTCAAGCAGTAATTTGAGTGTAAATTTGTGAGGTTTCCTGTTTTACCACACCGTCTACTGTCTTTGGCAAGGCTCTTTACATCCCACAGGGTTAATTGAAAATGTATTTTTACTTTTATTCATTACTAGCATGACATTATCCAAAGAGGCTCTGCACACTAATTTAGAAAGCACAGGATGTACTGGTCCCACGTCTCTCCTGCTATATGTAACTTGCTCATTATCTCTGTTTCTGTTGGGGGTTTTTTCTTTCACCTTTTGTAGTGTTTTGATGTTACTTTGTCTTTGTCTCTCAAGTTCAACTAAGTGGTAGTGCTAATCATTTTATCTTAGACTGACCTTGTTCTTTCTCTGACTCTAGTATGAAGCCAGCAGAGATCCCCTGGGGCAGTGCTGGAGCCAAGTATGTTGTCGAGTCCACTGGAGTCTTCCTCAGTGTCGAGAAGGCCTCCGTATGTACACACATACACATATACACATATACGGAAACACATACACACACTGCCAGATGGTCCAGTTTCTAACCTGCGCCCTCTTTCTCTCTTGGCCAATCACAGTCTCACCTCCAGGGTGGAGCTAAGCGCGTGGTTGTGTCCGCTCCCTCACCTGATGCACCCATGTTTGTCATGGGAGTTAACGAGGACAAATATGACCCCTCCTCCATGACCATCGTCAGGTAACATACTGTTGGTCTTGGACGTGCATTCACACTGTACGTTTTTTAATTTTCACAAACATGTTCGTAGATTAGGTGGTGCAATAATGTGCTTATGTCAAGTATGTCAAGAGAACTGAATCAAGTAGAATCTGGCAGTTAGTGACCGTGTCTGTCTTTCTGTTGATAGCAATGCCTCCTGCACCACCAACTGCCTGGCCCCCCTGGCTAAAGTCATCCATGATAACTTTGGCATTGAGGAGGCTCTCATGGTAAGTTACATGCATCATTTTGACTGTAATCAGCAGTATCCAAATGTAATACTGACAGTTTTAACCACTTTTGTGATAAGGGCCGGATGGTACTGTATTTTTAAATGTATACCAGAGTTATTGATGTTTCATGTAACATGACCCTCCTCTCTGCAGACTACAGTCCATGCATACACAGCCACCCAGAAGACAGTGGATGGTCCCAGCGCCAAGGCCTGGCGTGATGGCCGCGGTGCCCACCAGAACATCATCCCAGCCTCCACTGGTGCCGCCAAGGCAGTGGGCAAAGTCATCCCCGAACTCAACGGGTAAGGACAAACACATTTGCTATTAGCCTGATAATCAGACGTACCTTTTCTAATTATGGCTACCAGGTTAAGAAAACCCAAAAAACGGAAGGTGACACAGGTGTCAATATCTCTCTTTTGTCTATCCTCTCTCTAGCAAGCTGACAGGCATGGCGTTCAGGGTGCCAGTGGCTGATGTGTCGGTGGTGGACCTGACATGCCGTCTGTCCAAGCCTGCATCTTATGCTGAGATTAAGGAAGCCTGCAAGAAGGCTGCACATGGGCCCATGAAGGGAGTGCTGGGTTACACCGAGGACCAGGTAACCCCCAAAGTTATTTCACATAAACTGTAAAGCAAATACATGGCTAGCAATAAATAAGGCCAGAACTAAAACTGTAAGTTAGTGGCGATAGGGTGAGGTGGGGTAAAGAAGATCATTTAATTTGGATGCATGGATTAAGATGAACATTTATTCATGCTCTAAATTAGTTGTGATTCATTTTACTTGAAAAATATTGATTGAGTTTGTATTTTGCAGTTAGTAATGTATTGCCTAAGCTGTGCCTGGCTACACTACAGTATATCTGACTTGTTGTGTGGTTTGTGTTCTGCAGGTGGTGTCCTCTGACTTCATCGGTGACACCCACTCCTCCATCTTTGATGCTGGCGCCGGCATCTCCCTCAACGACAACTTCGTCAAGCTCATTTCCTGGTAAGTTTTTCAAATGTCTTGGTCAGTCCTGCATGTAAAACAGTTGTTGGTGTTAAAAAAAAAAGAAGAAAAAGAGAACACAGTTTTATCTTTTCAAAACCGAACAATTCATTTCTCTTTCTTCCTTTCCCTCCTTCTCTCTCCAGGTATGATAATGAGTTCGGATACAGCCACCGTGTCGCTGACCTGCTGATGTACATGCACTCCAAGGAGTAGACACTTCCTGTCCAAAAGGAAGTCAGGAAAGGGACCACCCCAACCATCCTCCTTCCCCCTCCCTTCTCTTTTACACACAGGCCCCACCCATAGTCAAGTCATAGCATCACGGCCCTTAGCTCTACTACAGTATAGGTAGGCAGCAGCAACAGTGTGTTTGAGTTTATCTGTTTTTTCCTTTAATGATGAGACGATCGGTCGGTGACAGTGTTTGTGTCCGTGTGCCCCCTCTTCACCTCCCACTGCCACTTTAGATGTGTCGTTATGGCTCAGTACTATGGTAACTACTGTATCCATCTCCCTGTTGGTGTGTTTTAAAGGCTTAATCACCGATGGAAGAAAGAAGCTGAGAGGCAGAGCTACTGTAACTCCGCTTAAGAGTAATGAGACAATGAAATAAAACTTGAAAAACCTCAAGCTGTCAAGTTCTGCTGTCTCATTATTATCATTATCTGTTCACTGTGTTCACAAACATATAACTGAATACAACAATAAATAATATTGTTAGTTAAATAATTACAATGGAGAACAAGAAAGCTTTATGGTTTTAACCTCTAATCAGCTGGTAAAAAAAGAGAAAGTTTTTTTTTCCATTAGCACTAATCAGTTGATAAAACAAATCGAAACTTAATACATTTTACTATATACTGTATATATATATTTGTATTGTTTCTGTGTGTGTAGCATAAAGGGACTACAAATGCAAATTTCGTTATACAACCCTTGAACCCTTAATCATTTTTCTAGTCCTTATTTTCCTCACATCTCCAATTTTCCTCACTTAACTCAAAATATGAATCAATATTTATTTTCACATTTCACATTATTTAGTGTCCAGGTGTAATTTATGGACCAAAAATGTGCATTGAATTAATAAAAGGGGGCATCGTCGTAGTTAAGACACATACCATATATGATGCATGGTTCCCATTTCCCTTTACTCTCACCTGTCAAATAAAGAAAAAGTTATAATATGTATGAATAATTACATATATAAAGAACACATGGCTTAAGGGCGTAAAAGACTGTATAGTCTGAAGTTAAATTAAGAAGGAGAGGGAAGTGTTGGATGGATTGAAAATTGTAAAAATCAGTTCAGTTACCAGCTGTGTATTCTTGAAAAGGAGCCTTTTTTTACTTTGTGGATGCTGTTACACCTCCTGTAGCAGGCAACTCAATAGAAACATCAGCTAAAGACTCATTTCAGAGACAGAGGGAGAGTGAGTCCATTGTTACCCCATTCCCTGTCTCCTCCGTCATTCTCTGGTAGGAGACATTGGTGTGAAAAGGGTGGAGCAGCCGCAGGAGAACCTTTGAAGCCACCTGTTGCCTCTTTCAGGATACTGCAGCGAGATCTGCAATCTGCCTCCTAATATAGAAGACATGTTTCCAGTTCTGCTTTTTCCTGCCTTGGTCAAGTCACTCCCTCTTAAAAGGAAAGGACATGAAAAGTTCTGAAATTTTTTATAACTATTTGCTGCAGTGCCACCTACTGTTTCACTGAATATACTGCAATAGGAACAGACAACAAAGTCTGCTCAAGTGACACCAAGTTTATTATGATACCATGTGTTTTCTTTACAGTCTGTTGTTGTGGTAAAAATTATGATAGTGTTGACTAAAATGCAAGACACAGTGGGTGAAATTGAAATAATTCAGAATAGATAGAATAGAAATGTTACACATTTTTTCAATATACACTTCATTAAAAAAGGTAAATCAGTATTGGTAATAATCAAAGATTTTCATCTGTCCTTTAATGAATATGGCTTTTTTAAGTTGTTGTTTTGCAATTGAAAATGTAAGGAAAACGTTTCAACTTTATAACTAATGGTACGGATGGTTGCTCTTTCCAGTTGCCATGTTTGACAACTGTTATTGTTTGTTTTGCTTGTTGGTTTGTTTTTGTCGTTATTTATTTAACAAAACAAGAAGAGTTTATTTTCTGGGTATAAAAGTAAAGAAAAAGTCATGGTCATGAAGTTTTCAATCTGAACTATTTGATAGGGTTGACATTTTTGTAACGAGGGGACGTTGTGAGTCCATGCCTTTGCCCTTTATCATTCTGCGGACATCTTCATTTCAGACTGCTGTCGGCTGCTCCGCACAGTGACATATGGGTAACATCATAGATGTGGTCATCAGCATCTCTTTACATAAGAGATTCAAATTTGGTCATTTGCCTGCAGCCTGATTTACCCATCCAAGCATGAAGACTAGACAGTTTTGAATGTAGAAATTTGAATTTAGCTTTATGCAGATGAGCAGAGCCTTTCCCTGTAGCACACATGATTGGATTTGGGTCCAATTTGTTTTAGTTCCTTTTTCATGCACTGACATAAAAAGCAGATTGAAGCCAAGCCAACACTATGGTTCACTGAGTTTATTTTGTTTTTTACAACTCCCCCTTTTGAGTGTTTCAGAATCAGAATCAGAATCAGAATCAGAAATACTTTATTGATCCCCGGGGGGAAATTGTACAGTACCGGTGCTCCCATTCATGATTAGAAAGTAGCATAAATTTAGAGCTAAAGAATGTACAAAATATAAAAATAAGAAATAGAAAATAAAAAATAAAGATAAAAATATACACATTTACAATATTTAAGTGCGAATAAAAGTAAAAAAATATATACAATAACAATGTATATGCATGTGTGTATATATATGTACGTATTGCACTGTTGTGTATGACATATGTGTATTGCACTGGCACATTTAAAGAATAGATAATGAGGTAGCATATGGACAGGTGAAGTAGGGCCAGGTTTCCAGTCTCTTTCTTCTGAGTGTCTGACACTCAGAAGAAAGTTTGATGGCCACAGGCAGGAATGATTTCCTGTGGCGCTCCGTTGTGCATTTGGGAGGAGGTTTCTGACCTCTTAAATAAATGTGACTTTTTAGGTTTTGATATAGCATGCTACTAGATTAGATCCAATGGCTTCTGGTCTTCTCTTATTTGTATGAACATTTTGATGAGTTCATTGTGAGAAAACACATTGGCTGTGATGGATCTGTGGCTGCACATGAATCCATGGAGCTATCTATGTTTAGGCTTGTTCTCCTCTTCTTTTCAATGGGTGTGGTCAGGTTTGCATTTGTACTGCTACCACTTTTTCCCCCCACTTTTCACTTTTTACATTACTGCAAACTAGTATTCCCGCCCTCTTAATTGCAACACTTGAGAGTTATAAGTTATATAAGAATCCTTATCGAGTGTGCATGTGCTGACCATGCAGCCTGTTGCAGTTGCTCCTGTTTGTTTTCTTATTTTTTCTTACTTTTCTCCTTTATTCCTTTATTTAACTCAGTACTTTTTAAAATACTGACTTTTGAAGTTGCGCCCACTCCAAACGTGCTGGTGGAAAGAGTTCTGGTACTTTTTTTCACTCTGGAATTGTATAATTTCCCCCCAGGGATCAATAAAGTATTTCTGATTCTGGTTCTTTTATATATATGAGTTTGGCTTGCTGCACTCTGAGCAGATACACCAGATGGTCTTCTGTTGTATTTCTCACAGCTGCTCAAGGAGTTTTTGTTGCTGTTACCACGGTAACCATAGGTCTCGCCAAATCAACCTGGACTGAAATTGTCAGAGAGAAATTGAGGCTGTGTAGTCAGCCTATTGTAGGCGGAGGGTTATCCGTTGTTGTGACAAAAAATAAACTAAAGATCAGCATCACACCAATTTGTATTCCTACTTGTGGTTTTATTTTCCTCCTAACACAAATATGTAGATGTATTTTATATATCTTTTTTTTTTAATCGAATCATAATTGCTCTCACCTGGTACATTGCGTACCATTAAGGTTGAGTCTTACCCTTTCTTAGGGAAAGCAGAACTATCATCTAAAAATAAATATCTTCAAGCCAAAATTTAAAGATAAGCGACTATAATAATCCAATTGAAAAAGATATGCTGGCATGACTAACTCCATCTGGACTGTAACACTGGACTGATGTGGAGAGGTGATACTGGTCATCTGGATCTGGTGAGGTGTGTCTATGTGGGAGTGACCAGGTATGTAGTTGCTATACGAGCAGAGTGATAGCTCCTCACCAGTCACTGACCACACCATGAGCTGACCTGACTGATAAGGGTTCTGCAAACAGACACACCTCTGACTTGACGTGAAGACCAGTAATGGGGAACAAGAGCAGCGGTGCGCTTACACTCTCTTTCCTGTTCATGGCTGCTCTTTGCTTGGAGGCATCTGTCAAAAAAAGTCTCTTTTACTATCCAGAGAAGATGAACTGGACAGAGGCGAGACTGTACTGCCAGAAGAACCACATTGACTTGGTTACTTGGAAAACAGAGGAAAATGTCTGGCCGAATAGGTTTTTGGGAGAAGTCTGGATCGGTCTACTCAGAGACCCTACGAAAGAGCCAGTCTGGAAGTGGATAAATCTAAAGTGAGTACCCTATTTGAAATGATCTTTAGTCTGATTTCAATATCTTAATATATACGAGGTAAAATGTAGTTGCTAAACGAGATACCATTCATTTGTTTGTTTCAGAACTGGAGAGGGGATCTCAGGCGACAATGTCTCACAGAGCAGCAACTGGGGCCTTGGACAGTCGAGCAGTCACTGTGCATTTATAAGAGATGATGGAAAGTGGAAAAGTGTTACATGTTCAAGTGAAAATCCTTTCTACTGCTCAACAAGGCACAACCACATTCGATTTTACAAAACTAACCTCAACTGGTACGACGCCAATAAGTTCTGTGAGAATCACAATGGTAAGCTCTCCACCATTACCCAAACAAGCCAAATTAATCCAAAGGATGGTGGCTGGATTGGACTGTACCGAGAGGCTGGTGAGACCTGGAACTGGATCGGAGACTCACAATCTGACTACAGAAACTGGGCACCAGGACAGCCATTCACGGCAGACTGTGCCTCTTTTGATCCTGTCGCTTATGAGTGGCACAGCAATGCATGCTCCAAAGAGATTCCTCCTGGCTGCTTTGATGACAACCTGGTGGTGGTGAAGGAGAACAAGACATGGGAGGAGGCCCTGAGCCACTGCAAAGACTTGAAAACCCCATGTGTTGACTCCAGGGGTTCCTGCATCTACCGCCACAAGCTCATGAGCCTGCAAAACATGTCTGACTATGACTATGTCAGAGATCGGATCTACAAAGCCACGACTGATGAGGTCTGAGAATGGGTGGCAGGGTTTACAAATCAGCAAACAAAAAGGGTCATTTTCACTGAACACTGTCTTGAAATGAATTCCAAACGGTGCTGGCTTGAGATCCTTTAAGGCAATGGTGCAGGGGTCATGAAGCCCTCTTGATTTTAAGGGTGTAAGAATTTATATATATATATATATATATATATATATATATATATATATATATATATATACATATTTATTTAATTAACTTCTGTGAATAAGGCAACTAAATTTAAGGATTAATTGTACAGTTAATTGTTTATTGTTTAAACTGTATTTAAAGTTTTTTTAATGTTTCACTTAAATGCAAATTCAAAGAATCAAATTATAAATGCTCTTTTAAATGTATCAGTTTATTGATAGATTAAGCATTCAACACTGAAGGGTGGCATGCTCCAATTTTTAAATGGGTAAAAAGTGTACATTTTAAATGGATTGAATTGCTTTACTCCTCTTTCTAGTTCATCTTACTGAAAGGCAATCAAGATTGTCAGCAGCTAAATACCAGGGTGTGGACATGTCTTTTCTTGTCCAACCTGTTGAAAATGGATACCATATAAAATATTGAGCAGTGCAGGTAGCCACATTTCCCTCTTCTGCTCAGTAAATAACTTTCAGGGTGAGTGAATGTGGATGAGTCATTGAGTCATCATGCAGGTACATTTCGTCTACTTGTTTACTTGTTAGGCCCTCGACACCTCACAAAGGCTCACCTGTGTGTGTCTGAAACTGTCTCAGGAGAGGACCAAAGACATTTTTCCACGAGGAAGTTCCTGACTAACTAACTGACTGACTAAACAAAAAACACTGTTTAACACACTGTAGTCAAGTTTCGTTTCTCCAGAAGAAAATGATATGACCATTATTTTCTTTTTTTTAAGAGAGCATTAATGAAAAAACATTTCCATCTGGGCTGTTTGATAACCCAAATAGACAACATTTCATTTACTATAATATTTGATCCAAGTTTTGCTAAAAAAGTCCCTTTAACTTCAGCAACTGAGGTCATTGTGCCTGGCTTCATTTACACCACAGTTTAGTGAGCTTGAAGATCACTCTTTGTCTTTCAAATTATTGATTTATTGTATCAGGCATGGAAGATGACAACCTTAATCTTTACAAACTCGTCTCTAAGCTTCATCAAACTACAGCCTCCTCAACTAGCCAAGCATAAGGTGTATGAAAGTGTGTGCAGTCACAGATAAAACTCTCAGAGCTTGCCTTGTGTTTCTCAGGTTTGGATGGGCCTGCGCTTCCTGGGAGGGAAGTGGTGGTGGCTGAATGGAGAGGCGCAGGAAGAAAGGAGGCTGCTAGACTGTCCATCCCAGTGGAAACACTGTGGGACCCTGTCCAAATACGACACAGGCAACTGGATCACCAGGGACTGCTCAGAAAGAAGAAACTTCATCTGCCAGAGACGTAGAATATTCACAACATATGATTAATCATTTGACTCTCTTTTACCTTTATCAAAAAGATTTCACACATTGTTATGCTTGTGTAATCTGTACTATAGAAATTCAAATGGACATATCATATACATAGGAATTGTTTAAACTCTCATCGTTAACATGAAATCATTACTTGCTCCAGCAGGACTACTTCACTGCTGGGTGCCTATCAGCTACTGTAAGCCCCTAAATGCTGTAAATTAAATAAAATGAAATATCTATTATGTATTGTTGAACATTCAACATTTTTTTTCAGAATTTGCTTAAAATTTATTTAGATAGAAGAGTAAAGCTATGTGTACAACAGAAGTTATAGCAACCAAAATAAGGTAATAAATACAGTTTAACAAAACTGTTTCATGTGTTAAGATGGTAAGATGATTATTGGGGACTGTCTGTTGTTCAACCGTGTTTTTGCAGTGTCCTTTTTTTTTTATGGCTGTCAGGGTTTAAGGTTATCATCAGACATTTGAGACATTTCAATTTGCAACCAACTAAAAGTAATTTACTTTACTCTGCAAAAATATTTGAAAATGCAGACTTTTATAACATTAAATTCTCTGTAAATACTAATAACTTCCTGATTCTGAAGAAACAAATAATTTCCATTATTTAGATAGTCAAATGACATGTATATGTAGCACCAGTATTGGCAACACCATTTTACATTATCATGACATAATTTGGTTCAAAATCTATATTATTCTTAAACCTCCATGTTTGCTAGCTCGTCTTGAGGGTTTGATTTCTGACTACAACGTGTCCTCGGCGCGTCCTGAATGCACCACATAAGGATGTAATGCTAATATCTCGCTCACGAGTATCCTATACACTCTATGCTTAGAACACACACAGTTATTAAGTATTATATTATCTTGAATTAAGCCCATTAACACACGTTATTTGACACCGAGGTATGCATCTCGTGGAACACATTGTTAAATTCCTACCGGTGAGATTGTCGGAGGCATTTCGAGGGTGAGCCAACCTTACTTCCGTTAGTCATTCAGCGACAGTAACGCGACAGTAGCACGTCAGTCTGCTTCTTCTCAGCTCTTTAAACACAGTAAGTGCTGACACTGAAAGGCTCTGTTTTACAGGTGCTGCCATGTGTTTTATTGCTAACTTAATGAAAACTAGCTTCACGGTATAACTCGACACAGAGAAGTTATCTTGTTAGATGCAGGAGCGTGTTGACGAGATTGTTGTTTAGCTAGCTACAGAGCCCGTCGTCTCCTGATATGTACAGGTTCTTCATTTCCTTAATAGCATTATATAGCTTCACAGCTATGTAAATTGATTAAAACAGACACCTGCTAAACATTTTATTATTATTATTGCTTTGCAAATGCTGAAATTCAGCCTGTTAGCCTCGATGTAGCTCCAGTATGAAACGGTGCAGGTGGCAATGGAACATCATCCCAAACTGTTACTGACTGTCTCATAAAGCACAGTTGTTATTGAGGACACATGAACATGTAAAGTCAAGAATTGAAATAGTAATGGATACGTCTACAAATAATTGTCATGCAAGTGCAGAAATAATCGATTAGTCAATCACAGAAAATCAAACAACAGCAATTTAGACATTTGAAGGACAAAAGTGTGGCCTGTTGTATCAACGGTCTGTGAAGTCCCATCTTCATTATCTCTTTTTCTCTCCAGGGAGCTGACTTTTGTGACCAGACATCATGACACTGTTTCACTTCGGAAACTGCTTTGCCCTGGCCTATTTCCCTTACTTTATAACATACAAGTGCAGTGGCCTGTAAGTGTCTGTTTGAATCAGGGATCTGCAACATGGTTGGGGAATGATACTATATGATATGATAACTATATACACTGTATAATATCCATCAGCCCATTCATGGCCACTGAGGCATAGTTGGAGTAAAGATTGAAAGTAAAATATACCACATTGCAAAATTACTGTCATGGCTAATTTTTTACATCATTACTGCATTGGTTTCTTCTTGTTTATTCTGATGTTGTAGCAACATACTGTATGCTCTGTGATTAGGAAGTCTGTTGATAATCTGCTTAGTAATGTCAGCGGTTTGGGAGGGGGTCCACATAATCTTCTTAGAACTGTGTTGTGTGCTCTTGAATTTGACAGCACCTTTGCTTAACAACATAACTTTTGTTTCTGTCGCTATTATTGCTCTCAAGTCTAAAAACATTGCAACCCAAATCGCCAATTTCTGCCAGGACTGCCTTGTCTCATAATAACATGTCTGTTATTCTGCACTTGGACCATTTAACTCATGTGTTTGTGCGTTCAATCTGTAGTTCAGAGTACAATGCCTTCTGGAGATGTGTCCAGGCTGGAGCAACCTACCTGTTTGTCCAACTCTGTAAGGTGAATGAGCTTTCTGATGATTAAACGATTGTTCATAATTTTAGGAGGCCAACGTGCCTGGAATAAAATAGATAAAATCGAGCAGTGGAGATTGCAGGAAAAAGGTGATGTTATTAGCTTTCTTGTGTTTTGAAGTGTGTATACAGGCTTTGCTCATTTTCTGTTTCAGATGCTGTTCCTAGCTACATTTTTCCCCACGTGGGAAGGAGGAGCTGGAGTTTATGACTTTGTAGGGGTGAGTGTGGAAGCTTCAACAACATCAGAAAGGAAGATTAGCATTTTCTCACACTTTGTCAGATTTGTCAACTATTATAAACCAGCTGGTGTAGGAGGCTGTAATGTGTGTGTTTGTTTTCCAGGAATTCATGAAGGCAACAGTGGACCTGGCAGACCTTTTGGGCCTCCATCTTGTGATGTCTCGTAATGCTGGTAAAGGAGAGTACAAGATCATGGTGGCTGCCATGGGCTGGGCAACAGCAGAACTTGTGATGTCCAGGTGAGTCGCAACACTGTTCCTGCAGAGGAAACATTAGATTTACTTTGTCAAATGATTGTACATATGTAAACACTGAATCTCACTGTTTGTGTACCTATGTGGCTCCTCAGGTGTCTTCCTCTGTGGGTGGGAGCCAGAGGGATTGAGTTTGACTGGAAATACATTCAGATGAGCTTTGACTCTAACATTAGTTTGGTGAGTAGCTGTCCTCTTCTGCTTTGTCACTGCTGTACTCTGTCTGCTCCTATCCATCCAATCTTCTGTCCTTGACCATCACTCTATGTGTTGTCTTCCTCTCATCTCCTTCCACTGTATTGTCACATTTTGAATTTCCCTCTGCATTTTTTTTCCTATTTTTTGTTTTTTTTTACACATTCACATACAGAAAAGATTACAATAAAAAAGTTATTGTCTGTGCTTTCAGATAAACATCGTTTTTCAGATGTTTCATTCTCAATGTGCTTTCTCTCTGTCTATCCATAGGTATATTATATTGGCATTGTATCTGTAATATGAATGTCTATATGATAAGACCTGAGTGTGTAAAATATGAATGAAAACCAGTAATTATTTCAATGTGTTTATAGATCCATTATATTGCCATGGCAGCAGTGGTGTGGATGTTCACACGATATGACCTTCCAAAGAGCTTCAGGCTTCCTGTTACTGTGCTGCTGGCTCTCTGTGTCTACAAGGCCTTCTTAATGGAGTAAGTCAAACATGTTTTTACACACACACACACACACACACACACACACACACTCATACTCATATGCTCAATACAAACATATACACACCTTCAGACATACTAATTACAGTACACAAAAAGACAGAATAAGATTTCCTTATTTTCAGGGATATGACATTGGCATTATTGATGAAAAGTAAACAGTTGAAGCTCAAATTGAGCATGTAACTCCCTTATCCTGACATGTGGGATTCATTTTGGTTGATTTCATTTCATTGCAGGTGTAAGAAAAACAAAGAAGATACAATGTGTTAAGCTTTAGAGGTGTTGGAAGATTTTGTCACCTTTGGACAGAGCCAGGCTGGCTGTTTCCAGTTTTTATGCTAAGCTAGGCTAACCACATTCATTAAACTATTCATTAAAGGGAAAATTCACTTCAACCAGGGTTGGACCACCTTATGGTGGCTGCACTTTACTTTGTAAACCACAGGATGGCCCTAGTTAACAGCAACAACATGAGCAATAATAATATACATTTTATTTACTGGGATCTTAATTTACAAGCAGTTAAAGGGATTCACAGAATTGCATAACGTGAATAGTAAAATATATATAAAATGCAAGTAAGAGAAACGTATTTGCAGTACAAAGTAAGTACATATAACTTACATCATTTGATGAGGCTTGTGTGGTGTGATGTTTATTTATCTGGAAGGATTTTGTTGGGTTGGGAAATATTTGATGTCTCCTGAATAACCTCACCATTTACCTGTAACTCTGATGGATGGTTTCAGCAGTGTCAATGCATTTGTTTTGTTCTTTAACATTGTAACTTTGTTATTGTAACATTGTGTTTCTCTCTGTTGTGTCCTCAGGTTGTTTGTCCATGTCTTCCTGTTGGGCAGCTGGACAGTGTTGTTGGTGAAAGCCGTGCTGACCGGTGCCATCTCTCTCTGCTCACTGTTTCTCTTCGTCACTCTTGTCCATAGCAACTAAGTAAACCTCAGCATCCTGGGCTAAGCCTTCAGCTGTCCCTTTGGTCCAGATTGGACCGGGGTTGTCATAAGTCAGAAGCTGACTCCTGATACCTTTTCAGTCGTACTACCACCATACAACACCAAAGACTACTGAAAAATGCTTGTTGATATTGGGTAGTTGGACTGGCCAATGTACAAGCTACCAACTGATAAGCTAACCAGTTCTTCCAGTTTTTGATCTGGCTGTACAGACCATTGATGGAAAACATGCACTCAGGTGGTGACATCAGGAGGCTTCTGTAATATGATTGGCTTACCTAAGCTGTGTGTGTTTTGTTAAAAGATGAATTTTGTATCAGATCGGCCACAAATGAGTTGTGACTTTATAAGTAACGTCGTTTTTTTCTATGCGTTGTCCAATGAGCCAACGTAAATGCTTAGATTGAACAGTAACTGATTTAAATTTGTAACAAACGAATGACAGTCATAGTTCCTCGATAGTTCATTGTGTTGCCACAATTTTATCAATTTATTTATATACAAGTACATATTACAAGTAGTTATAACACAACTGTAGCAAACATTTTCTAATGATTGAAGAAATTGTGTTGAAGATTTAATTTTAACTAAAAAAAACTGAATGCTGCCCCAGTATAAATAAACTAAAGTCCACTCATCATTATGACCACATGATCTTGAATTGTAGTGTAAGCATCTGTGATTTTGACATTAAAGTAATAAATATGTCTTTTTGTTGTATGTTTTCCCAGCAATGGTGCATTTTATATTCTTGTAGTCAGAGATCTGCACCTGGATTGATTCAAGGTTTTGTCATCTCAACATCTGCACCTTCTGAAGAGAAAATGTTAAGTAATCATTGTTTTGTAGTTACAAGTGGACAGCGTCATAAGAAAACAAAGGTTGTAATGTCAAGATGGGGGAATAATATCTGGAGATCTACAACCTTTAATACCTCCTGCTATCTTGTAATAAATGTAACTGTTCACTGAAGAGTATTCCCATCCCTCTCCTGTCCCCTGAATCTACTGTTTTTTACGGTGTCTCCAATGTGTCGAACAAGGTGTATTATAAACTGCTTAAAAAATTAAGGGAACATTTAATCATCACAGTAAATCACCAAGTCAGTTAAACTTCAGGGATATCAATCTGTCCAGTTAGGAAGTATAAGCGATTGTGAATCAATTTCACCTGTTTTGGTGCAAATGAAAGTGACAACAGGTGCACTGGAGAGGCAACAGCAAGACAACACCCAAAAAGGGAATGGAGACAATTGCAGGTGGTGGCCACAGACAATTGCTCCTTATCCTTCCTGACTGATTCTTTTCTAGTTTTGCGTTTTGTTAGTGTCCTTGTCACAACTAGTAGCATTAGGCTGCACAGGTAGTCCAGCTCCTCCAGGATGGCACATCCATATGTGCCGTCGCAAGAAGGTTTGCTGTGTCTCCCAGCACAGTCTCAAGAGCATGGAGGAGATACCAGGAGACGGGCCGTTACACGAGGAGAGCTGGATAGGGCCGTAGAGGGGCATCAACCCAGGAGCAGGACCGGTATCTGCTCCTTTGTGCGAGGAGGAGCACTGCCAGAGCGCTACAAAATGACCTCCAGTGGGCTACTGGTGTGCATGTTCCTGACCAAACTGTCAGAAACAGACTCCATGAGGGTGGCATGAGGGCCCAACGTCCTCTAGTGGGACCTGTGGTCACAGAACACCAGAATTGGCAGGTCTGCCATCGGCGCCCCGTTCTCTTCACAGATGAGAGCAGGTTCACACTGAGCGCATGTGACAGACATGAAAGAGTCTGGAGATGCCGTGGTGAACGTTATGCTGCCTGCAACATCATCCAGCCTGACCGGTTTGACGGTGGGTCAGTAAAGGTCGCACAGACCTCCACGTGCTAGCCACTTCAATTTTCAATTCAATTTTATTTATATAGCGCCAAATCACAACAAAAGTCATCTCAGGACACTTTACAAATAGAGCAGGTCTAGACAGACTCTTTATAATGTTATTACAGAGACCCAACAGTTCCCATCATGAGCAAGCACTTTGGCGACAGTGGCAAGGAAAAACTTCCTTTTAAGAGGCAGAAACCTCGAGCAGAACCAGACTCTAGGTCTGCTTTGACCGGTTGGGTTTGAGAGAGAGAGACATAGAGAGGGATACAGAGAGAGAGATGGACGTGGAGACACAGACAGACAGACAGGCAGACAAGCAGACAGGCAGAGATGTATGGCAGCACTAGCAGTAGAAATAGCAGCTATAATTATAATAATAAAGGAAATATGACTGATAATAGTAGTTACATCTGTAATAATAGCTGATTAATAATAGCAATAACAACTTTAATAGTAACAGAACTACGACTAAACATAATAACTGTAGTGATGAGAGTCAAGCAGGCCCATGGCGGCAGCACCTAGGCGTACCAGGACCATGATCCACAGGAACCTGTCGTCTCGAGGACAAAGTACAAAGAAGCTCCGGGGAAGATATAAAGTTAGTAACATGCATCGGAGGGAGATGAATGTGTAAAGATGGAGAGGGAGAGGAGGAAAGCTCAGTGCATCATGGGAAGTCCCCCAGCAGTCTAGGCCTACAGCAGCATAACTAGGGGGCTGGTCCAGGCAGGCCTGAGCCAGCCTCTAACTATAAGCGTTATCAAAAAGCAAAGTTTTAAGCCTACTCTTAAAAGTAGAGAGTGTGTCTGCCTCCCGGACCCAAACTGGGCGCCGATTCCACAGGAGAGGAGCTTGATAGCTGAAGGCTCTGGCTCCTGTTCTGCTTTTGGAGACTCTAGGAACCACAAGCAACCCTGCATTCTGGGAGCGCAGTGCTCTAGTGGGGTAATAGGGTACTATGAGCTCTTTAAGATGCCTGACCAGTAAGAGCTTTGTAAATCAGGAGAAGGATTTTAAACTCTATTCTAGATTTTACAGGGAGCCAGTGCAGCGAAGCTAATACAGGAGAAATATGATCTCTTTTCCTGGTTCCTGTCAGTACACATGCCGCAGCATTCTGGATCAGCTGGAGAGTCCTCAGGGACTTATTGGGACAGCCTGATATTAAGGAATTGCAATAATCCAGCCTAGACGTGACAAATGCGTGGACTAATTTTTCTGCATCTGTTTGAGACAGGATCTTCCTGATTTTTGCAATGTTACGGAGGTGAAAGAAGGCAGCCAATGGTACCGTGACTGCTGTCAGGTACCGGGATGAAATCCTCAGAGCCATTGTCAGACCGCTGGTGCAGTGGGCCCTGGGTTCCTCCTGGTGCAGAACAATGCCCAGCCTCATGTGGCCAGAGTGTGTAGGCAGTTCCGGGATGACGAAGGCATTGATGCCATTGACTGGCCCTCACGTTCCCCAGACCTGAATCCAACTGAGAACCTCTGGGACATTATCGGTGCATCCGAGCCGCCAAGTAGCGCCACAGACTGTCAGCGTAAATGCTTAGATTGAACAGTAACTGATTTAAATTTATAACAAATGAATGACCTATGTCATAGTTCCTCAATGGTTCATTGTTTTGCCACAAATTTACCATTTACAGATGGTTGGCAAAAAGTTGTCACTCTGTTCCCACACGTCTACTATTAACCTTGACAACGAGACACTGAAGTCTTGAGCAGACAGACTGGGAGAGGGAGAGCACAGCCTGAACACACCTAAATGGGCTGGCCTCCTGAGGGAGGGAATGAAAACACTTAAGAGGGCGTTGAAGAAAAGGGAGACAAAGACATTAATGGACGTGAAAGAATTTGGTTTTGAAAACACCTTTAGCGTCTACCAAAGTTGACAAAACAAAACAACTTAAATAAGAGTACATTTGCCTGTACCTCATCATAGGTGCATATAGCCAAAAATCATGTTCCAAAAAAGTCATTTCCTTTGTTTGCGGTGATGATGAGAATGAGATCTTTGTGGTTTGGTTTCACATTATACAAAACGGCTGCAAGAAAGAGTGGTATGATCAGATTAGCAGCAAAAATCTTTATTTCTGAAAGAATCTAATTCAAATCTAAGCCATGTGTAGTGGAGGGTGACATGAGGATCAGGGTGGTCACCAACTGTGACCCATGCAGGTTAATAGTATGGGCTTTCTGGACATTAGGACCACCATCATATCCAGTCCAGAAATGCTTTAACATGGGATCGCTGCAACCTTTTGTGTCAAGATACAGATAAGGGTAAGGTTCTTAGTACCTCCTCAATCACATCCTGGATGTCACACAGTGGGGATCCCAAAGAACCCTCACCCAAAATAAAGGACAAAGACAATTACTGTGGTAACAACTGTGGTAAGTTTTACAAAGGAGGGCCCAGAGTATGTGTCAGCAAGGGTGGATTTGTGCAAACCAACAATTTAAACCTGGTCCTCAGACCTTCCAGAGGTTCCAACCCCTGAGCTAGAAAACAGCTGATGATTTACAGCACAGAGTTGCCATTCAGAAGAAAGCCCTGCCAAGATGACAAACACAGAGAAAAGCGACTATTTAACAGGAGAATCCCCCAGTCTATCTCAGAGAGAGAGAGAGGAGCAACGTGTAGGCTACCAACAGGCTGCAGAGCATTGAACCCTACAGCCGGACACAATCATGTCCTCTCATGAGTACATTGAGTAACATGGCATTCGCCTGTCGAAGCGGGCACACAGCATGGAGAGCTTGGAGTATGCCCAGAATTTCCGTGTGGAAGACACTGACATGTTTGCTGTGACTTACCCCAAGTCAGGTACAGTGTATTAATTCTCTTATCTGGTAATTGTCTCTCAGATCAGAATCAGAATCAGAATCAGAAATACTTTATTGATCCCCGGGGGGAAATTATACAGTACCGATGCTCCCATTCATAGACATTTACAATATTTAAGTGAAAAATAAAAGTAAAAAATATATACAATAGCAATGTATATGTATGTATATACAGTGCTTAACAAATTTATTAGACCACCACCCAGTGTAAGGTGTTTGCCACCGCTGCCCTAAATTAACAGTATTGCTGATTACCAAAATATTTGATGTTTCTGTAATGGTTAATCCACCAGTATGTGCAAGCCAAGCTCTTTAATCAAAATGATATCTTTAATGCTAAAATATAATTATTGTTGTTATCCATGAATTCTCAAATTTACTGTTTTACAAAAAAGCAGAAAGAAATAGTAAAGCACATTATTATTTTTTGATTGAGATGCCAAATTACAGTTATTTACTTGCATTCCTGAACAGAAAAATTTGTTTTGTGGTTGCAAGAATGCAAGCTGTTATCAGGGCCAAATGAGGTCATACAAAATATTAAGATTTTTGGTTAATATATGTGAATAAGGACTATTTAGTTGTTCCAGTTTGTTATTTCCCTTATAAATAACAATACAATTTTTAGTTTGAAACAAGTTTTTGACAGATTTCTAAAATATTTGTGTTTTCTCATTTTTATGACAGGTGGTCTAATAAATTTCTTAAGCACTGTATATGTATGTATTGCACTATTGTGTATGACTATATATGTATTGCACTGACATTTAAAGAATAAATAATAATGAGGTAGTATATGTAGAAGCAGGTCCAGATTTCCAGTCTGTTTATTCTGAGTGTCTGACACTCAGAGGGAGCAGTTGAACAGTTTGATGGCCACAGGCAGGAATGATTTCCTGTGGCGCTCTCTTGTGGATTTGGGAGGAATGATTCTCCCACTGAAGGTGCTCTTTTGCCTGACCAGCACGTCATGGAGAGGATGTGAAACATTGTCCAAGATGACCGGCAGCTTGGGCAGCATCCTCCCCTCTGACACCACCGTCAGAGAGTCCAGCTGTCACTGGCCTTGCGGATTAGTTTATTGAGTCTGTTGGAGTCCGCAAGCCTCAGCCTGCTGCCCTAGCATGCAACAGCATAGAGGATAGCACTGGCCACCACAGACTCATAGAACATCCTCAGCTTAGTCCGACAGATGTTGAAGGACCTCAGCTGCCTCAGAAAATAGAGATGGCTCTGGCCCTTCCTGTAGAGGGCATTAGTGTTCACCGCCCAGTCCAGTTTATTGTCAATGTGAACTGTGAATGTGAACTCATTACACACACAGGCAACATAAAGTATACATGTAAAGTCACCATTATGCAATATCAAAGTCTGTGTAGGATTTTTGTAATTCATTTTGTAATTGTCCTAAAGCACCAGATGGTTAGAGCAACAAAAACGTGCAGATGCAGCAGGAGTTTGAGCAGCATCAGTGCTGCCTGAAGGAGAGCACTATCTGAGTATATGGTCCCCCTGTATGCTTCGGCACTGTGATGTTAGTCTTTTACTTTGTGTGGGGTCTATGGTTGTGCATCAGAAGATTTACTACATTGTTTTGTTTATGTTAATAAAATAATAATAAAAGAAACACCCACAAAGCCTTTCAGTGGAATATGAAATAAACCTTGCTAACATCAAGATGTTATTCAGATGGACAGAGGACTGGGGAGCTTACATGTGAACTTAACTTTGTCCGTGGATTTAATGCTTGTGGTTAGCTCTCTGAAAACAATATGGTGTGTGTGTGTGTGTGTGTGTGTGTGTGCGCGCGCGCGTGTCCAGTGCGATAGCAAATGATTGTTCATTCAAATGATAGTTTAAGTGATCTATCACAAGTTATTAACAGTCACTCCTGTCATTACTGACCAGGAAGAACTAAATGGCAAGAGTGGGGCTCCCGTCTCATGAAGCCTCAGTTGTTTGGTCTTTTGTGTGCAGTTTCCAATGTTCCTACATTGAGGAGTGCAGCAGTGGAGCCGCCTCTGTCAGTGAGTGTATGGACCTTAGCTGTAATCCTCGCAACAAAATGTCTTCTGAAGAGTTTTACATGCTGTATCATGGACTTAGACTCCCCAAAGAGACGCACAGTTTAGAGAGCTTGAAGTTTGCGCAGACATTCGCGTTTAAAGACGAGGACGTGGTGGCTGTCACGTACCCGAAGTCAGGTCAGTGTTCCACAAGTTGTCTTTGGTTCACCGAAGAGTCACGATACAAAGTGTCAAACAAGTTTATTTTTGGACCTATATGTTCTGCATCTTTCCTCAAAAGTGTTCACAGGCATGTGTGCAATGCCACGAGAGTTTACATGTTACATTTTATTCATTTTGTGTCAAAGTTAGCTGCGACTCCAAAGATCCCCGGACACAAGGAGAGAGCAGCAGACCCGTAGGTCTCAGATTCTCTTACAGCCTCAACCGCAGGCTCTCCTATGCACAAATACTAACATATATACAGTCTACCTGGCACACAGCCGTGGCTGGGCTGTAAGCACCGTAAGCACCACCACACTCACTAACACATACAGTACATGCATTCACACACAATTGAGGGCGTCCCAGAAGACTGGGTACGTGTCACCTGGATCAAACCTCCTGATTTAAACGCTTTAGAGCTGATTTTCTACTGTTTTCACAGTCCTTTACCAGTTCGGACTGTTATTTTATGTTCACATTGTATTGTATTGAGTTATGATTGAGTTATTTCAAAAATATTGCCCATGTCCATAAATCTTATAAAGGTATGCAAAAGCGGACTCAAATGTCGTTATTCCTACAAGATTGCTCTAAATAAAAAAAATTGTACAGTGAACTGTTGACATATAATCATAATATAATATAACATATAAGGTATGCAAACATTGCTGCAAATTGATTGAGAAATGCTCATCGCCATTTCCCAGAGGCCAGTATGGCATCTTTGTTTTGTCCGACCAACAATCTAAAACCCAAAGATTGCTTAAATTAGGAACCAATTATATGGTGATTTATTTTTGTTTATTTTTGTCGATCTATTCATTGACATTTTCTTATGTTGGTGGTGACTACACACACGGTCCAGAGAGCAGCTAATGGGCACAGTATGAGAATCATAGTGTTTGCATTGTGTTGCCACAAATTTACCATTTACCATCTCCTGAGGGAGGGAATGAAAACACTTAAAAGGGCGATTGAAGAAAAGGGAGACAAAGAGATTAATGGACGTGAAAGAATTTGGTTTTGAAAACACCTTTAGCGTCTACCAAAGTTGACAAAACAAAACAAACAACTTAAATAAGAGTACATTTGCCTGTACCTCATCATAGGTGCATATAGCCAAAAATCATGTTCCAAAAAAGTCATTTCCTTTGTTTGCGGTGATGATGAGAATGAGATCTTTGTGGTTTGGTTTCACATTATACAAAACGGCTGCAAGAAAGAGTGGTATGATCAGATTAGCAGCAAAAATCTTTATTTCTGAAAGAATCTAATTCAAATCTAAGCCATGTGTAGTGGAGGGTGACATGAGGATCAGGGTGGTCACCAACCGTGACCCATGCAGGTTAATAGTATGGGCTTTCTGGACATTAGGACCACCATCATATCCAGTCCAGAAATGCTTTAACATGGGATCGCTGCAACCTTTTATGTCAAGATACAGATAAGGGTAAGGTTCTTAGTACCTCCTCAATCACATCCTGGATGTCACACAGTGGGGATCCCAAAGAACCCTCACCCAAAATAAAGGACAAAGACAATTACTGTGGTAACAACTGTGGTAAGTTTTACAAAGGAGGGCCCAGAGTATGTGTCAGCAAGGGTGGATTTGTGCAAACCAACAATTTAAACCTGGTCCTCAGACCCTCCAGAGGTTCCAACCCCTGAGCTAGAAAACAGCTGATGATTTACAGCACAGAGTTGCCATTCAGAAGAAAGCCCTGCCAAGATGACAAACACAGAGAAAAGCGACTATTTAACAGGAGAATCCCCCAGTCTGAGAATCATTAAATGATTTTTTGCCTGACCAGCAGATGACAAGTGACAACAAATTTGTTTAAATTTTGTGTGAGGGATTTTGAAAACCCATTATTTAGACCATATAATGTTGCTTTATCACTCTGTTGGTGCCTTTTCCTTACAGTAGAAGTTAGTACTTGGAGTGGTCTTGCTGTGTATTATCTGCTGTTCGATTCTTTTCTGCAGGTACAGTCTGGTTGCAGGAGATCCTCCCACTGGTGCTGAAGGGGGGGGATCTGACGCCGATCCAAACCATTCCTAACTGGGACAGGGTCCCCTGGCTGGAGGAGAAAAGATTAGCACTGGTTGTGGATCAGCTGGCATCTCCACGTGGGCTGGTCTCACATTTTCCTTACCACCTCATGCCCCCCTCCTTCCACACCTCCAAAGCCAAGGTAAATGGGTGGAGGCTTTGTGTGATACTCCCGTGTGAACCTCTCTTCTATGCGAGTATGTCATGAGCAGCCTTGAGATATTCTTGTACATGAGAAAGCACAGGCAGATTCTATTTTAATTGATCAGCATCTATGGTTAGAGGAGCTCCTTAGTGTGGTGTTTCTGTGTCAATTTCCTTGGATTTTCTATATATTTATAATGGATTTCTATATATTCCATGATTCATATTTATGTTTTTATGTTACTGAATTTGTCTGTATCTGACATAGGTGATCTATGTCATGAGGAATCCTAAGGATGTCGTAGTGTCTTCATACTACTTCCACCAGATGGCTGGATTTCTTCCTGATCCAGGAACCTTTGATGAGTTCATGGACAGATTCCTGGAGGGCAAAGGTCAGAGGTCACATCCCACTTAAAGAGTTTACTCTGAGAAACGTGAATTTCAACAGTAGAATGGTTCATTATTTTGGTGGTGGATGTTGCTAGCACGTGAAAGTCATATTTGTTTCTCAGTGTTGCCAACGTGGAGCAGTGGTTGATTGCATTTATACAATGTCTGGTCCAATGTCTGTGTGCAGTGATGTTTGGAAAATGGACAGAACATGTGAAGAGCTGGAGACACACAGAGCTGGGAGACCGAATAATGTACATCACATATGAAGAAATGCTTCAGGTAAAGCACTCCACAGAACTCTCACATGACTAGCATTGCGACTGAGGAGATGGTCTCCTTTACACAGTAACAAAATGCTGTTACACTGTTAATTGTTGAAGATACACAATGCATTGTTTCAGTGGCTTCATAGAAAGTAGTCTAACACAATAACACAACACATACTGTGTAGTAAAAGCAGCACATCAGTAAAACAGCAGCTTCAGCCTTCTGTTTGTATCTAGGATGCATTCAGGCACAGTATTGAGTGTAGGTCACCCGTGGTTTGGCAGCACTCTGAGCCCAACAGACTTTAGCTTTGCACATAAAACAGAAGAAAATAGACTTGAATCCTGAAATTCCGTTTTGTTCTGCAACCTGTGTAGCCAGTTGTGTTGATTAAAGTAGAAACTATCTGTTCCATCAGACACACGTGCCAGCCAACTGAAAAACACAGCTACTGATATATGACCAGTCAAACTTAAGCTCATCATCAAGGGCTTCATAATGGGTCCTCATCATAGAAATCATGTAGAAAGTTCTTCATTTGAGAAGGTGCTTCATAAGATAAAGGCAAACACCTGTTGCTTCACATAAATGTGTCCATGTGCTCCTCCTCTAGGACCTTCCAGCAGCACTCAGGTGTATGTCAGATTTCTTGGGCCGTCATCTGAGTGAAGAAACCATTCAGAAGATAGCAGAACATTGCTCCTTCAAGAGCATGAAGGCCAACAACATGTCCAACTTCAGCCTGGTCTCTAAGGTACACATGGACTCTGACAAATCCCCATTCTTCAGGAAAGGTGAGTCTCCACGTGTCCATCATCACTTCCTCTTCCTCAGTTTGCTTTGAATTTTGCTTTGAAGCAGTTAAGACAAACCTAGTGTTCAAATCGGGGTATTATGTGATTAAGTGAGATTTAATCAGAGATTTTCAGTCTTAACAGTTGATTTTCAGAGATTTCATTTTGTGTTCACGTGACTGTCTTGCTGTGTGTGTGTTTTTGTGTTAGGTACTGCGGGAGACTGGAAAAACCATTTCAGCTCAGGGGCACTGGCCAGATTCACATCGACCATCCGCAAAGAGCTGGGGAGTGACAGCATCTCTCTGCCCTGGACCCTGGATTAAGCACAGAGAGAAGGGGAAAGACCTGCAGAAGTCAAATCATCATTTTGATTTTAATATTACTAAATTACTATTACTAAAAGCATTTTATTGCCTTTTTCAAATTTTTATATAACAAATAACTTCTTTAAAATTACAGTTTGGATGAATATTTTGTCATTTAATCTGTTTAGGATGTAAATCTACAAAAGTCTGCAGAAAACACATCCTAGCAATTTCTGTTAGTTTCTCTGTTTGTGACTACATAGTAGACTAATTTGGGTTAGGGTTAGGGTTAGCCATCAACTGGGTATGTGAGGAGCAGGGAAGGCACGTCGACAGTTAGCTGCTGGAGTCTCCACAATGAAAAGTGTTGATAGCGAGGACTGTGGACTATCCAAAGTAACTGCGGCATTGTTTCTGGAAAGAGAAATAGCTGTTGAATTGTTTTAAAATGAGCACCTCA
Source organism: Enoplosus armatus (assembly GCF_043641665.1). Lineage (NCBI taxonomy): Eukaryota > Metazoa > Chordata > Actinopteri > Centrarchiformes > Enoplosidae > Enoplosus > Enoplosus armatus. The sequence goes on along the minus strand of NC_092188.1, from coordinate 18,706,323 downwards.
ACTGAAATTCCACTCACCTCCATTATTGTGGCGGCGGCAGAAATTTGAAAGACATATATCTTAAAACCTGGGCAAAAAACCCCCAAACTACTAACATGTTCTGTCGTTTGTGTTGAGTGCCCAGCACTCTAAAGCTCTTTTTGCTGCTTTTTTCCAGCCTGCACATGGACCAGGGGTATTCAACTAAAATTCGAAGAGGTTTTTAAAAATTGTGCATCTTAAAATAAAGTGCTTAATTTTAGAAAAATAAAATGAAGTGTAGCAGAGTTTCCCTTTTTCTTTGTTAACTGTTTCGTTCACTCGTCTTATCTGTCACTCGCCTCTCACCTCTCTCCTCTGTCTGTATTCATAGTCGCAATGTTTCTGGAATGCACAGATTTGATTGGCCGAGTAGCATCACGTGGGCTGGCTTGACTCGTATGCAATTGGTCTGTGAGTTTCCTGATCTGCTAAACCGGTGCCGTAAAGACTAGGAAAAAAAAGCAGCGCCGGTTAAAATAGAAGCGCCCCGTCAAAATTTAAAATCCCTTAATAATTTATTGATTACACTGGGGAACAATTTGAAAAAAAAATTCTGTTGAGTTAGATTTTTATGCTGATTAAAACTAAAATTGGCATGCTGATTCCAAAATTGCAGTCAGTTTTTTTCTAGCACGTCAAGTTTTTTCTCCACAGCTTACCCTCCAGATAAACAAAATTCCACTGATTAGCTGTAGTAAGACTTGCCAGCTGATTACGATTGGACTCATCTACAGCTACGTGGCAACTTGTTTGTGCAGTCACAATTGAGACAGTGCGGTGAGAGGTGTGTGCAGCTCCCAATAGGTCAGTACTATCACACACATATCTGTTAAGTACAGTATTTTTCATATTTTTTAAGAAAACGGGGATCCTATAGTTCAAAAACTTGACGTGATAGAGAAAAACTGAGATCAGTTTTGGATTCCGCACCCAAAAATTAGTTAAAAACAGCTGTCAGACCTAACTCAACAAAAATTGTGTTCCCCAGTGTTATAGGACGGCGTCTGGTCGTGGTCTGGACTCGGACCGCGGCCCCCTGTCAATGACCTATGCGGTAGACTGTACATCACTCCTCACATATACAGCCCGAGGTAGCTGCTTTCTGCAAACTATATGTCTTACATGAAGCGGCAAAGAGCTGTTGGAAAGGAGTGGTAGATAGGAATTCAGGGACATGACTTTAAAACTGTACAATCTGTCCCGTGTTCCTGGCTCTCAAGCTGCATGTTAAATATACATTACCAGTCCTGAGTGTTCCTACAGTGTCTATGCAGCAGAGAGCAATGACCTCCACATTTGTTTTTGTGTGCTCGTCTAATAAAACATACCTGGAGACTGAAGGCATGTCCAAACGTGTCTCCACCTTGCAGAAAATGACAGAGGGAGAGGCAGGAAGAGCCTGAGAGACACATCCATCATCTTTCTCAGGCATCTCTCAGCTGTCTGGAAGTTACACACACACACACACACACACACACACACACACACACAGACACATTTGGAAAATAGGCGTCCTGGCAGGAGTAATCTGTAACTGTCAAACGAACAATATAGAAAGCAGAATTTCGCTGACAGTGACGTCAAACAAATGTTGCAGCAGATCACTTCTTTACTTGAAATGTATTTGACTCACCCAACAGATGGCAGCCAAACAACATCACTGTTTCTACAGACTGTGTTCACTCTGACTAGCCAGTCTTCACAAAATACAGTCACTCATAAAGAAGTCAGGGCACAGGCAGTCTGGCAGACATGGACTGGACAGATTCATAGACACACACACAAAAGTCATAATAATAGTAACACTTCTGTGTACATTCACACCTGTGAGTCTGTTGAGTGGTGCGGCTGTTTGAAACTTCAGCGTTTGCTGTTTTTATTGGCACATTTAAATTTGACATTTAAAATGTCTTGTTAAAAAGGTACTCTTAATTAATTTTAAGGTTTAACAGCCAACAAACCATCTCACATTCTTAAATCTAACGTTGCCAAACATTAAGCTGTTTTGAGGCAAATGTGTCTGTGATTTGCATCTCCCAGTCGTCATAGTTTTGTTCTTTATAGTCTTCCTTATAAAGTAATGTAAAAGAGGTGAAATTTATCATTGATCTTGTTTTGGTGCTATCTAAATTAAATTGATAAATATTCCAGTGTTTGAATAGTGATCAAATATTTGAAGGTTTTCACTTCCACACACAGTATATATCTAATCAATAATTTTATTACCAAATAACCAGATTATCTTCCCTTGCTCGTAATTTCTTTGTATTAATGGACATACACACACACACACACACACACACCTCTACCAGCGAGACGCAACAGTCTCTTGTTTCCTGACAGAGTAAACCTAAATAAAGATGACTGTGGATATATTCATATTTATAACTTAAAGTGCATATTTATAGTCTTTGGGCTTCAGATTCATTTTGATTTTCCTTTGTTACAAAACATCAAGCTGAGTTTGGGATGTGTTACGCAATCAGGAGACTTACCACAGACTGAAGCACTGCTGTTACAGGGATGTACTGCATCATCAAATACATGGAACATTTCGTTTGATTCAATTTGGCCATGAGGTAGGATAGATTTAACATAACAACACAATAAGAGGTACATTTATACCAAAGTCAAATTGTGAATTCAATTCCATCTGGATGATGCTGAAACATATAGTGAAACATGTAGTGAGAAACACCAGTCATGTCCTGATATCTAGTCATTTGAGACAAGCTGTCTTCTTTCTTCTTGGTTTCTGTGGCACTGAATACAACGAGCGTGACAGAAAATCTGTTTTAAATCCTATACATTTCAATGATCGTTCATTTGATTAGTAAGCCACTGAAACGTTTTAATGCACTAAATCATTGTTTTAGTCCTTAGTTTTTGTAAATGTAACATTAATTTCTAGGTTGAACTGGTGCAAACACAGTCAGAGGAGCTATTCCTCTGCGTGTGTTTGCGTGTCCCTCCCATCTCTCCGTCCCCTGAGTTCTGACACTGATTCAATTACATGGTGGCCTTTTATGCCCGGGGGGGAGGGTTTGGGTGTGTATGCATGTGTGTGTCTGTCTGTTGAGGCAGACGGTGTGGTGCCTGCTCCAGGACACCCACCTCGCTGCTGCCTTGTGCCCACTGGTCCTGCCCTGGGCTGCCCACAGGATGCTAGCCTGCTTTGATGCCCTCTTCTCATCAACATACTGTAGACGTACACACTTACATAAGATAGCCAATAACTCCTCAGAAGATCCTGTAATCTTTTTAAAGTCTGTAACACTCAGTCAGCCAAGTCTTCTTAAGTTTGCTGACTTCCTCTGCCCAGAGCAATGCTCGCATTTGTCCGATGAACTTCAGTCAAGGACAACCAAATGTTTTTCATCAGTTGCAGACAGTGTTGGGAATAGACTGCTTAGGTCCAAGATTGATCAAATTCACTCACAGTGCATGTCTTGTGCAGCATGAATCTCGACCCCAAACTGGGATTTAAACAATGTCACTGTAACTTTTTTCCCTAATAAACGTTTGAAAACACAGAGGCAGGCGGTCATGCAAGTGTGTACAGAGAAGGTTGCCAGTTCCCATAACTACACCAGCTGTAATAGGTGTTAAAGTCAGCTCCCAAACTGGCAGCAACCCTATGTTGTTGTCTGGGCCAGGGCTTTGTGAATGTAACATAATCTGTTCTCCCCTGGTTTAAAGGAATAGTTGGACATTTTCTGAAACCCTTATTTGCTTTCTAGCAGAGTTAGATGAGAGGATTGATACTCTAATGTATGTATGGTAAATATGAACTAATAACTAACAGCTGCTTAACGTAGCTTAGCACAAAGACTGGAAATGGGGAAGTAGTAGTGTTAAGTAGTGACATATTTGGTTACCATTGGACAGAGCTAGATTAGCTGTTTCCCCTTGTTTTTAGTCTTCAAGCTAGGCTAAGGTAACTGGCTGCTGATTCCAGCTACATATTTACTGTACAGACATGGTAGTATCTTTATGATATCAATCTTCTCATCTAACTCTTGGAAAGACAGTCAATAATGTTGTTCCCCAAAATACAGTACTATTCTTTTTAGTTGTAAAGAAATGACCATAACCCTTTTTAATGGGAAACTACTAAGATTTTTTCCCCTATTAAACCTGCCCTCCCTGAAGCTGACTTTTTTATCCATCATGTTTCTGTATCATTTGCGTAGTTAAATTGTCCGTGCTTGATGTCCTTGTCAGATACATACAGCCCGCTGCCTGTCCTCCCCAGGGTCATATAGCCTGCTGCAGACATCTGCAGATGGACCAGTGATAACATACAGTGCAACATCTAAACATCCTCTCCTCCCTTTTCATATGACACAGGAAAGTCACCAGGAACACTGATGCACCGTCACTCTGGTATGCCTTCGTGTTATATACTGTACATGGCATTATGATGCATGCTGGGTCTGTATTTCTCCTTATTCATCTTTTTAATTGATACCCCGATACACACTGTTGCAGCACTTAATGTGTTTTGCTATTGACGCTCCAGAATATTCACTTTTCACATTTACATTTTAATGTTACTTTTATTTTTTATTGCTTTGTCCAAAGTAAATACTTTATACATCTGTGTGACATCTATCCATATAATGTGTCTATGTCTTTAGATTGAACACACCCAGGTCTTTCCTTGAATACAACTGATTTTCCTTACATCAAGCAGCTCAGAGCTGTTTAGCCAGTTTTGATTATCGAACTCTCCTCTGCTGCTTTGTGATAGACATAGACAACATACACATTCTGTCAGGCTACGTACTATTTCTCCCATCCATCCAGCAGCTGTCTACCTACCCTTCATCTTCTCTTCTATTTACCATAAATGCACCAACAACACTGACACAACACATCAACCAAATGTTTCCCCAGGACAGGGGATGTATACAGTGATAAAGTCAGCCACGTAAACAGGTGGGTAGCATTTGCAGACATGTGAATAACTTAAATTTCTCAGACACAGACACACACACTTTTCAGTCACGCCCCACCCAGGGTGTCTGCACAGTTCCGGGGGCAATTAGCAGTAATGGCAGGAAGCTAGTTAGTGTTATCTGCTGCCATGGCGGCCTCCACTGGCACTGACAGACCCTGGACCGGTCACGTAGAGACACAGACAGTCAGACAGAGAGCCTGAGAGGGAGGAGGAGGATGAGGAGGAGGGGGACGGATCAAAGACCCCCAGGCAAACGGCCTTAGAGAACATCCATATTATTCACCTGCTGGGCTTCATCTTAAATTAGAAATGAGATTCGAGGCAACCAGGAAATACTGTGTTGAGTCCTATTGTCTCTTGAGAGTGACACAATGTCCCATCTACGTGCCACTGCCTCGTCTGCACTTCAGCTCCTGGCTGCTGTTATGTATCTCTCTATTGTTTTAGCAGCACGTCTCTCTTCCTGTATGTATAACACTGCACACATGCCTAGGAGTGAGTGGCTGGGTGGGTGTGTTGTGGGGGGCGACAGGGATGACAGTATGAGCAGCGGTGCACAGTGTAAGAGGATGTGGTCAGGGAGGCCCCAAAAAAGACAAAACAAAATAAACAGAAATCCCTGAATGAGGCTCTGACACAACAACAGTCATGTAGGTTTGACCAGCTTCAGGACACATCGTCAGACTAGCAGGCACATATGGATGGTAGCATTCAGGGCAAACTGTAATTGTATTTACGCAGCATTTATATCAACGTCCGGCTGAGTAAAAAACCTGTGATTATGGGATTGTCTGGAGCTCAGAATGTAGCTGATGCTAAATTACCACATATATCAAGCTGGTTATTAGCCCATTTAATGCTACTAAATCACAAATTATTTTTTGTAATAGTTAATAGCTTAAAAAAAACACACAAAAATCATATCCATATTTTTCTCAGCATATTTTATTTTCACACTTCTGTCAAATTACTGTAATTAAGCAAAAAGAATGTGTTTTTCACGGGCCTAAATGAACAAGATCTTTACAAATGTATGAAGTAACACTGCTCAGACAGTTATGATTTAAAAACCAACATGTTAAACTGGCTGAGAGAATCTGGATGGAGTAAGAGGAACTCAAATGTTCTTTACCTCCTCAAAAGGTAGTGCTAGCGTGCTCAAAAATGCCTTAAATGTTAAAGTGGAGCTTCTAGGAGCTATTATATAATTCATAAAGATACGCTTGAAAACACAGTTTTGTACCAATAGCCTACAAGCTTGTTTCTGCAAACTCTGAATTTCATGCTGGCATATTATGGTGTCCAGGCTTAATCTTATACATTTATAACATTTAGATTTGTGTTTGTAAACTCTGTTTTGTAAGTTTGTGCATTCTGTGAAAACAATTATTTCAAAGTTCAAACTTAAAATGTGGTTTCAGCAGTTTCATTATTCATGTTGTAGGGACATAAATCTGTCCTTTGTTTTGGGGACAAAATGAAAGTCCCCATAACGTAAATCATTAAATTCTAGGGTGAAGACTTGATTTAGGTTAAGTTTACGGTAAGGGTTAGAGTTAGGCAAGTAGTGAATGGATTGGGTAGGTCTCCAGAAAATTAGTTAAGTTAATGTAATGTCCTCTGAAGTGATGGAAACACAACTGTGTGTGTGTGTGTGTGTGTGTGTGTGTGTGTGTGTGTGTGTGTGTGCGTGAGTGTGTGTGTGTGTGTGCGTGTGTGAGTGGGAAATAGAGAGGGTTTACTGTATGTGTTTATTTTTGAAATCTTCCTTCTTCCCATCATCAACTCCCCGAGGCAACAGCTCAACAAAAGAAAAGGTTTCAGTCAACACTAGAGGCTCAGATAAGAACCACTAACACATAACTTACAGAAATACAGCATGGAGAGGTTACGTGCCAGTTTGTCCAACACTGTGTCGCTGAACCTCCAAACCATCCATGAGCGCTGCTGGTCCCGCTCTGACTGACTTCTGGCATGTGAATCCTCACAAGTTCCCTACTAGATAAACCTTCATTCACAAAATATACTTTGTTTTTCCTCATTCACTCAATGACTGAAAAGTCCGTTTTAATGATGTCTGCTCAATGAGAGGTCGCATGTGTTTGGAAGAAAACATCCTTAACGGAAATTCTAGTAAAATATCAACTTCTGGCAAACCACTCACAGCCTGCCGCAGTGTTTGGACACAAATTCATTCCCTCATGGGATGGCATGCAAAATAAACTATAAGTCAAATAAACAGGGCTCCATTCTAGTATAACATTGTTTGTATTGCTAAGCTGGGATGGGGTCAACAACTTCCCCTTCAGTTCAAAATGTCAATGGAAACTTTAACTGAAGTGCTCCATTGTAACAGAAGTTATTTATGTAGTTTTTCAGTAAATCAACTGATTCTAAATGGATGACAAATCTAATTTGAATCCTGCCTGAGCAGGTTTATGGGTCAAAATTAATCTAAGACACATGTACGGAGAGAAAGTTTGTCACCATCTGAATAGATTTTTAGGGCCAAACCAAAGACCTGATGCAGAAGCAGCTTGTGGGTCATTTGTCTCATTAGGTACGCAGTTTTGTTTGTCTTTAAAAGGCAGTTGATTAGTCTGAACACATGCAAAGATGCTTAGACGAGCTGACTGCACACCAGCCTGCCATCTGTCTTCCTACTATTGTTGTTACTGATTGTATTTTGAATTTCAGTGACGTACAGTAACAGTGACAGACCCTGTCTATAGTCTAACTGAATCACGCTGAGTGGCTTCAGATGACAGATTGATGATGGACTGAATGAGTGAGGAATATAGAGAACTTCTTCCACTTTTCAATCAGACCTGAAATGCTGTCACACATCAGACATGTAAAAGATGAGATCTTAGTGACAAACTGATCTATTTAAGCAGCAAACATTACTCATTATACTAATGCCGTGCCTTTACAAATGTCTCAGTATCATTTCCCTTAGCTGTTCCACTTGATGTACAATGATGTACTTCCTACAGTGTGTTCTGTACTGCTCAGTTCTCACACTCTGATGTTTTTGTCGCAGGCTGTGTTTTAATCAGAGCGATGGAACATCGTTTGGATGTTCTCGATGTTCAGATGAAAGATCTGATGAGAGACTTAACGGCGACATTCAGGATTGTTTAGACTGCCCAGTTCTTTGATGAGGGACATGGCTTCAGCTGGAAAATCATCTCCTCGAGTAGTACTGTTAAAGTTTTAAAGTTAATTCTGCCTGTGCACCACGAGTGGGGTCATTTAACTGACATGAAGTCACAGATGCTCAGAGCAAACCAAGCAGACAGACTGATGTTAAACTATCACCTGTCTGCATCCTCTGCTAATCCACTATGAGTTTCCTGTGTGGCACAAGAGGCCAGGAATAGACGTATTCACGGTGAAAACACATAATGCACGCACTTACGGTGTACAGGAGAGCGCACTGCAGTGTTTGTTTATTAGCTGTTTATGTGACAACAATGGTTGGCGTAAACTGAGGTTTTGATGACCTCAGGGGGGCTTCTCTGCGTGTAAATATAAGCTGGATAAATATAGCAAGCAGCTGCATTGCTGTCACTTTCACATTGACAACAATAGAAAGAATAGAGGAGAGAGGAAGTATTCCTTTTGTTTAGAGTCCGGTCAGCCGCTATTTTAGTAACAGTGATGATGTTACAGACGTGAGCACAAACCATGGCTCTGCGTGCAAAGGAATACTGTGGATTACTACGATGGTAGTAATCACAACTGCACTGTTGCAGTATTGTATTTGCAATACCTGAAAAGCCCTAACCCTGGTAGTATATATGTTTGTCCTCTTATTTCAAGCGTTTTTCCTTAAATGCGATATACATTTTTATTTACAGTATAGGTAAGTTGTTTTGTGCTAACCAGGTGTCATTTAGTTAGTATACATTCTGTGTATTTTAGCAGAGTGGAGGGACAAAAAGAAGGCTGCAACAAAGTGGGACTAAAGTAAGCGTGAAATATTATTCTCACTTTATTAAAACTTTAGCTATGTGTCCATTAATTTATCTAAAGAGACGCTGTGAAGCTTTATATGTATTAGATAAAGTGAAATATATTACCCAATATAATTTTGTGCATGCCAAAAACAACTGGGGATAAAGATAAAGATTTCCGTCCAATGTTTTGAGTTTGACCACTAGATGATCAATCAGATTAAACCTTTCATTTCCAAAGCATTCTCAATGACTAATTATTTTAAAAATTTTAGAGCTACTTTCTTGGATGACATGCAGACACACAAATAGTCTAACATTTAGCCAGTGTGGTGGCACTGCTCTTTAGTTTACGTCAACCATACTTTCATCTGGGTGGAGAAGTCGTGTCTGGCAGTGGGCATTACACACACACACACGCACACACACACGCACACACACACACACACGCACCCACACACACACGCACACACACACACACACACACACACACGCACCCACACACACACACACACACACACACATACACACACACACACACACACACACACACGCACACACACACACACACACGCACCCACACACACACACACACACACACACACACACACACACATACACACACACACACACACACACACACACAGGCACATGTACGCAATCCATTCGAGTGTCATGTGTGCCGGCTAAGCACTGATTATTATCTTTGTGTGTGAGCACTAAGTACTTCCTGCATCTTGATGTCACAGTAATACTAAAGAGTGACGACATGTGAGCACTGTAATGGGAACGATGGCATGTTCGCTCCTACTTTTGATTTATTTTCTGTTCGTTTTTGAGATTTTAATGTTGACTTGAAATATCTCGATTGGCTCAAGAAGTCTTTACAATACTTGTTACATCTTACATACGTATGTATCACGCACATACAATCATGCCAATTAAGATTTTTGCAGATGAGATTTGGTGATTTATGTAATTTCCAAAAGGGGACAACCAATTATTGATATTGTTTTCAGCTCACTGTGACTCCCAAAGATAGCATAAACAGTGAGGACATAAATAGTATAATGTTTTGTCTTTGTTTCACTACCTGCCTAATGAAATAGTTCTCCAGTCACGTAAACCAATGAGCCAAGCTTATCTGTATAGTAAAGATACTTGAGGATATGCGCACACACACACACACACACACACAGGTCTGCTCTGTTCACACAAAGGGGAGTGTGAGGGTGTGTTTTCTCCAGTCATGAGAGTCTGTCTCTGTCTCTCTCCTTCCTGCCTGTCTCGTCCCCATGTCTTCAGCTGTCACATCATTGTTTCTGTCAGTCTGTGTTTGTGCATTGTCTGTATCATATACACAGACACAAAAATATATCATGTAAATGTATTACTGTGTATATGACACAGTACACGTGTAATGTCCACAAGCAAACATCCTTTAGAGAGTCCCTGAGTCCCTGCTAGCTATGTTCCTGTGGAACATAACTCTTTAAGTCAAAATTCAAATGCAAGCTAGGGTTTTAATACAGCAACACATGTATGATACAGTGAAAGCTCTGTTCAAAAACTGTCTAGCTCCATAGACTGATTAACTGAGAGCTGTTGGCTGTAATTTCATTAGTAGCATAACTAAAGGAGTGTTTCAACATTTTTGCTACTAAGTCACTAAATACATCTTATCAATTCTTAAAAACATGCATCACAAAAATGCATCCATGAGGTTTTTCATCATTGGGATCATTAAGCATATGTTGAACTGGGACATCTGGACGAGCGTCAATGTTGGCTGGACCTTGCAGTGTTTTCTCCTTAGACTATGCAACACTACAGAGATTTTGGCACCAACAGAGCAGCCGATTGTTCTCAGTATTTCGTTTATTTATTGGTCACAAGGACAAAGAGACGAACAGTGAATGCTCAGTGTTGAGTGTGTGTTTGTGTTGTTTTGGAGGAATAAAATCGACAAATACAGTAAAAAGCTAATATCATGAATTTCACCGGCAACGCAGTGTTACATCTGTGTTAAAATCTGTGTGCAGTTACTTCCATTTATTTGTAATAGAAGAAACCTTTTAAAGCGAAATTATCAAAACACTTCCCCGTAATGTTACAGGCTCCCTGTTAGGACCGTCAAGCTTTAATCTTCACACACATCAACATGAAACAGTTGAGCTACGCATGAGCTAAAAAATGCACTGTTTAATAGGGTACCTACACTGGATGTGTTTCAGCTGCATTTATACAGATACACGTCCATTTTAACAGATGTCTACACCAAACAGTTCAAGCTTCACTCACGTTTAACCGATGTAACTACAACTGAAGTATCATCCTTAAGTCAATGTTTTGTTTAGTCACGTGTTTTGAGTACATGACTGTATATTTCCCCTTTGAGCTCTGTCAAAATGCTCAAGTGCACGGGTAAACATTTCCAGTTTAGACACTAAAGAAGGACTGCAACTGTGTTCACTGTGTTGCTGGTGTAGACAGGGTCTTCTGTCTTACTTGGGACCTTTATGGCTGGCCATACCGGTTCCATTTAAAAGCTTATTTTAAAGTTTAAAGAACGTAGATATGTCAGTTAAGCAAAATGCTTTGTGTTGAGCATTAATATAATTTTTACACATAATGACTGCAATATGATCTCAAAATATAAAGCAACCGTGTTCTCTGTCACCACATAAAGATGTTTGAGGATCTTTACCTTTTCTTGTTGTTGAGTCCTGTGCCTGCACTAACCTGATGTGGACAGAAGCATAAATTAAAACAGTTTTGCCAATTTCATCAATTATGAGAGTTTATTAAAAAAAAAAAAACCCGCTGCACAAACGGTTATGATGTAGAGCAGCTGTCAATGTGTGCCCACCCTTGTTAATGGCCCTCCTTAACAGCCCTCATTGTGAGCACACTCCGTTCTAATGAGCCATAATAGCACCTCCTGATAATCAACCTGATAGGTGGCCCCTTTGGACTCTCTAGCCTTTGATTGGCTGCTGGATGGCGGTGTGGATACACTGATAGGCTATCAAGGGGGAGGTGGGAGGGGCAGGCTGGCTGTTGGCCAATCGAAGTGATGAGACCCAGAGGAACGAAACTTGACTGGCGGCGGGTACTAACACCACATAGATGAAAGGGCAGTGACGTAAACTGTGTGTTTGGGTGTTTCTGTGTAGGATGCTCATTTGGCTGACACTTTTAACCCAGGCATGTTAAAGAATCAGGCATCAAACTTTGGGTAATGAGCAAAATTGACGTCAAGAGTTTTGTGATGAACTGTGATTTTTTTCAGTATCACAGATGAGTTCTGGATTTCTTCAGTAGGAAAAGCACAGAAGTAAATAATAAAATTAATTTTGAATTCCATTTAGCTGCTTCAGTCTAGGGTCCTGGTATTGTGCATGCTGGCTAACTGTCATGGCTCACTGGAACACTTGAATACACCAGAGCCATCGTTCATGTTATTAGTAATGTGCTTTTCTTACTATGACAATACCAAATGTCTGCTGTTTAAAAGGCTTTTTGCTTTTGCTTTTTTCATTGACTACTTACAGTGCAGTGGTAACTGGACCAAAAAGTATTGGAATTAAATTTAATGTCAAAATATGAAATGATCATGGGTATGTTGAGTGTTGAGAGATGACTGATAAGACAACGCTACTTTGTGTGTGTGTGTGTGTGTGTGTGTGTGTGTGTGTTTGTTGTGAGTGTTCCCAGTGAAGTTGTGATGACCATATCCTGAAGTGAATCAGTATTGCACAACTCATAGAGAACGCTCACATACTCTGTTGACAATCAATCTCTTGGTCACCAATAGAAGAAGTTCTTTCTCATTGTGGCATCCCGTCAAACGCAGGTGTTACTAACAACGTTAACCATGGCTCTCAGTAGGCCATGACAGTGTGACAGCATGAACAATACCAGGACCCTGAAACTGAAGCAGCTAAATGGAGCTATCATTAATTTTATTAATTACCCCTGTCAAAGGTCTATAATGATAACATTTTATATACCCTTTCATGCCAAAAAGCATTTCAATAGCCCTGGGTATATTTCTACACACCACTGACCTTAATCAAAGTTTTACTTTACAGGGAGACCATGTGGTTACTGGGAAATTAAATGAACTGAGACTTTGTTTTATTTTTGTTTTAATAGGAAGCAAAATAAACTTTAATCAAAGTTTAACTCTGATTAAAGCCTGTTTTGATTTGACTTTCACTACTTATACAAAAGCTTGTGTTTGACAAAGATGATGAAATGTTATAGATTTAGTTCAGTTTTCTTCGTAGAAGAATGGGTGTCACTGAGGTTTGTTGATTTCAGCATTCTAAAGGATGCACGTTTTCAGCAAATGTGAATGGTGGCCGTGTGGTAAATTTGGCATATTGTATGCTGTTTAGTGCGTGTGCTTGAGAAGAATGTGACCCTTTTCAAATGAGAGAGGAAAAAATGATTGAATGATAAAAATATCTTTCCCCATCTCTTCTTCCCCTGAGGGGCTGCCTCCCCGACTTTCATCCGGTAGCCTGGAGGGACAGAGAGGGAACAGGGTGGAGAGAGAGAGAGAGAGAGAGAGAGAGAGAGAGAGAGAGAGAGAGAGAGAGAAGAGGGAGAAGAGGGAGAAAGAAAACAAAAAAAGTGGAAAAAATATGGAAAAATAGAGACGATTATGAGTCAAGAAAGAGAGAAAGAGGAGTGGAATGAGAGCGGGACGGCTGTCACTCAGTCATCACCTCCCATTTGTTTTCATGAATGACCAGCAGTGACTCTGTTGGGGTTAAAGGAGGATATGAGAGAGCAATGCTCTCTCGCTTTCCCTCTCTGTCTTTCCCCACCCCTTTCTCGTTTCCACTCATCTCCACTGCTCTTGTGCCCCTATATAACCTTTGACGCAGACCCCCTCTATCAAAGCCATGTTAGGTGGACAGGAAGCAACAGCTGTCTGCATGTCAGTGTGATACAGAGTTACAGATATTTGAGGTTTCTTTGTTTGTAGCAGATTTTTAGTTAATTTTGTGAACTTTATTAGATGAGCATTTGAGAATTCTGTCTAGCTGTGCTGACTGGAAAACCCAAACCATCAGACTCAACAGACAAAGCCAGGAGAACATGGTGAACCAATCAGCTCTCACCCTAAGAATAGGCTTGCTGCTGCTGCTGCTAGTGTACAGCACAGGTAAGATCTGCTGACATTCATTGTTGTGTTTTGATGATGCGCTTTAATACACACCGCATGGCTGAAATATTGAGAAAAAGTAGAAATATTGAGGAAAAGTAAATGTTGTTAAGTGTAAGCAGGAAATAACCAATATCTGACTGCTTTTGTCCCATATCTAAAGTTTCCATGGCTGTAGGGAAAATACAAGTTTCAGTTAGAAAAAGATACAAAACAGTCCTATAAACATTTGACATCTTTCTGCAGGTGGAAAGGCTGATGAATTGTTTTGTATGAGTTGGATGGTTTACATGTTTGTGGGCTACAAAATGTGATAACGCAGCATAATACACTAACAAAAAAATTACTTATATCATTGAGAAATGTAAACTTTGGAATCAGTTCAGATGATCCCAATGCCAGGTGCATCTTACCACATCTGTCCTTTTTGCACCATGAACTACTTTGTTATTTTACAACAGAGCTTTATGTCATTGTGAAGACAGGTGTTGGATACATTTGTTATGTCAGTCCAATATTTATTTATTTTTTAAAAATGACAAATAGTAATAATCACTACTCTGACTCCAATATATTTCTGTTATTCATTTTGCCAATTCTGTTAGTTCAGTGATGAATAAATGATGTGGATGTTACATTAGTCAGTTTTGCTTTTGTGGTTCTCGAAATGCCTTTTGTAAAATGCAGAAACAGATACAAAAGAAAAACAAAATTCTTCTTCTCTCCTCCTGTAGATGCAAAGATGGACATCATCACCAGTAAGCAAGATGTTCTGGTGGGAGAAGAGATCTTACTGCTGTGTAAAGGTGAGTCATTTCACTTTCATTTGATGACTAATGACACTTGCCCATGTGAATTCAATTTTTTCAGTTTATTGACGTTTATTTTCTCTCTGTCTCTTCACGCTTACCTTCGTCTCCTCTGTCCCAGCTGGGGGAGAGGGAGAGATAACATGGAAGAAGGATGGGGAAGAAATCGATGATGAAGAAAAGGTGTTCATGGTGGATGAGACCTCCTCTAAATTGGTGATTAAGAAGGCTACGATGGAGGATTCGGGCAGGTATTCCTGTCTGTGTGAATTCGACAGCGGACACAAAGATGACATTACAACACCGCTGTATGTTTATGGTATGTAACAACTGGCTGCACACACATATGGTCAGTTGTTGCTGAAACTGTCCAGTGCAACATCTTTTATTTACGTAGAAAATAGAGTTGGTAATGTTCAGCATATTGTTTTACAAACCAAACCCCATTTTGTTGCTTTATTGCACAGAAAGTACACTTCCTTACCTTCTCCTGTTTTGTCAGAGGGTCCATCATTTATAAGCACCACCACCTACCATGAGTTTCTGGAGGGCACAGACGGGATGGTGCCATGCCAGGTGACTGGCAAGCCAGCGGTGGATGTTCACTGGCTCAGAGACAAGCAAGAACTCCCTTTTCATGGTAGGACCAGCACCTTTAGATTTGCAGCTGCCAGTATCAGTTTGATATGCAACTGCAGTGGCACATGAAATACTTAATTTGCATACAGTTGAAGTAGATAAACTCCTCCGTATACAATATGATTCAAATAAAGTCTGGTATTCTATGCTAGGTGTTTTTAAAGCAGCTCTAATCTATTTTTTTACATTAACAATTTGTCAAATAACGAATGTAAAAGGAGTCTCTAGTAATGACAAACCCACAATGAATTATCACCCAACTCAGTAGTCCCCCTCAGCTCTATGGAGCTTTTTTTAGCATCTTTTTAGCTTATTGTTTTAATATTCCAGCCAAAATTTTACTGTTTTGATTCGCTCTCACTTCTTTCAATGTCGTTTTCAGACGCAGCAGGCAGCTGTTTTTAGTAAAAAAAAAAAAGCTCTAAAATCCAAATGTACGCTATTTAATTGGCACCTGATGACAGACAAAGTTCATGACCACTAACTTGTGGAGCACTTAGCAGCTAAAGAGACAGTGTTTCTACGAAGTTGTGGAGCCCAAATCAGAGCTCACAGGGCAGTGAATATTGAACGACTCCAAATAAATGCTTACGTTGCTCCATATCTGCTGGATATGTAAATAGGCAACTGTTTGCATTATCAACTTGTGTTTAGAGCTTGTTGCATTTGTGTCTACTATAACTAATATTATTGCTTTACAGAGTTCAGCTTTCCTTTTGCGAATTACCACGCTGTCGCTACAGTGCAGCAGAAAGAGCTCTGCAGTGCTATTGCTTTGCCCAGCTGTAGTTATATGACAGAGTAATAGACTTTCATCCTGAAACATAATTTTTTTGTTTTTGTTTTTGTGTTTGTCTCTGCCTTTACCTCCATCACTGTGCCTCTGACTGTCTCTCTCTACATTTCTCTGCTGCTGCCTCTCACTTCAGAAGGAAGCCGTGTGCGTCAGCTGCCTGATAACAGACTCTGTATTGAAAAAGTGAAGAGAGAGGATGCTGGGACATACATGTGCCGGGCCCAGATCAGAGGAAGGCCAATCTATCAGCAACTCTCCGTCTCTGTTGTCATCAATGGTCAGTATCTTTTTCACATCAGGATTAAATAGTGGCCACGGATTTGAAAGATCATTTCTGAAACAAAGACCATTTCTGGCTCTTGCAAAACCTGATGTATGTAACATTGTGTGTTAGGGTTAGTGATGCTTTGGTGGTTAGGCACTTTCCTTGACAAACACATTTTGTACTTTACTGTAAGTCAAAATGATGCCATAATACATTTGAAGTGTAAAAGAAGCATCATTTTGACTAAAATATGATTCCCACCTGCAGCTCCTCCAACTGTGCGTTTGAGAGAAGAGGTGAAAAAAGTGATTGCCGGACCAGAAACCAACGTTTCCTTGCTGTGTTTGGTGGACGGCCTACCAAAACCCAACATCACCTGGACCATGTGAGTCCAGACTTGTGGAGAGTTGGTTACGTCTTTATAGGATCTTTGTAAATTTTGTTCTGAAAGGCACATTATGCATCAGTATGTTGATAATGTACGAGTTTAACATGGAGTGAATTTAGCAGTTTTCAACAACAAGTCTAATGACTTACAATACATGTGTTTTTTCAGTTACCTTTTGCATTTCAGTTCATTGCTTTCCTTCATTTCTGTTGACTTACCAAAGTCAAATTACAACCTTAGCGTAGGACAATCTAACCATCAGCAACAAAACTGGGTCATTTTGTGTTGATATTTAGACGAGTGCCCCTGACTCTCAGTATTGCTAATGTAGCATAACATCTTGTCTCTATGCCAGTGGGTGGAGCAGAGTCTGTGTGTGTGTGTGTGGGTGTGTGTGTGTGTGTATTTCCTTATCAGCTTTGTTGTGTGGCATCGTCTCTCCCTCTTCTGGCCTCTTTCTTTCTCCTGTCCTCCATTAAGTTGTGTCTGTACATATCTGGATGGCATAACACTGTCTTTTGAACAGATTGTATGAATAACAAATCCCCACAACATCACTCAGTGTGTATGTCGCTCTGCATTGTCCTTCTACAGGCCGGTGACATTAGACCCTTCACATCATCAGTTTAACTCAGATCGCAGCCAGTTGACTATAAGGTCGGTTGCCAGGGCCGACTACGGACGGTACATTTGCACCGCCACCAACAAGATAGCTGAGAGCAGTGCTACCATTATGCTTCATGTTTTTGGTTAGTTCAATTTTATATTCTTTATTTTCCACCTCTGATAACTCCATGAGATCACTAAAACACAAAAAACATGACAACAACATAACATAAAAATGAAATTATAACTCACAAAACATGAACCTGCTGATATGTTGCTTTATCCTGTTGTACTGTAATAGCACTTGGAGTGTCCAAGTGTCATTACAGTAGAAAGGTACAAAGATAGAGGAACCAGGATAAAGTACCATATCAGCAGGTTCATGTTTTACGATTGTACACTAAACATGAACCTGCTGATATGTTGCTTTATCCTGTTGTACTGTAATAGCACTTGGAGTGTCCAAGTGTCATTACAGTAGAAAGGTACAAAGATAGAGGAACCAGGATAAAGTACCATATCAGCAGGTTCATGTTTTACGATTGTACACTAAACATGAACCTGCTGATATGTTACTTTATCCTGTTGAACTCTAATGACACTTGGATACGTGTTGCCCAGCGTTTCTTTGAGTTGTGGTGAGGTGGTTACTGTGATGATGATGCAGATGTTTCATTTCAGAGGCCCCAGAAGTGTTTGTGTCAGTGGAGCAGCAGAGTGCATCAGTGGGTGAGCATGTGTCTGTGTCCTGCAATGTCTCTGGCCATCCTCAGCCTGAGCTACACTGGCTCAACAAGCACAATGGACGCACACTGGTAAGAGTGTATGGACGCATATCTCACACACACTTTTACCACTGTCCAGGAACTCCAACAACATGAGATTTGAGCACGTACAGACGTATGTTTTGGTCTAATATGTGATTGTATATGTCCTCTGTCAGGACTCTACCTCAGGTCGTGTCCGTGTGGTTGACAGTGCGTTGGTGATTGATGAGGTAGTGCCCTCTGATGGTGGACTGTATTCCTGCATGGCTGTCAGCGCCTCTGGAAATGCATCCAGAGATGTTGCAATACACAGTAAGAGTTTAATGTCTGTCTTTGTGTTCAAGAAAAAAGTAAATAAACATGCCACTGACATACATTTTACAATTTTCTAATATTTGCTTTTATCATCTTTCATTCTCTTTCCCTCCTCCAACCTGCCTCCTGACCCGCAGCCCAGCCCGGTCCCCCTCACTACCTGTCAGTCTCACCTGGACCAACCTCAGTCCTCTTCTCCCTCAAAGCCCCACCCATCAGTGGAGGAACACCAATCACTAGTTTGGTTTTGCAGTGGAGGCAAAGTGCAGCAGAACAGTGGAAGGAGATCACAGTCCCAGCTTCAGGTAAAACATCTGCTCTTCGAAGGGGCTTTGCAGTTGTGTATCACGACTCTCAGAGGAAAATCAGTCAGTGAATCATTTATACTTTAAACTGCTTATACCATATACTATTCTACCATAAATACCTAAATAACATTATGCACATTAGCTGATATTGTGTCTTCCTGTGTTTGTAGATCCCCTAGTTATCACTACCCTCAAGCCGTACACGTTGTACACAGTACGTTTGGCTGCCTTGAATGCAGTGGGAGTGGGACAGTTCTCAGACACAAACACTGTCCGCACCCAGGGAAGACGTAAGTGCTACACACACTCACAACACATTAGCAACACACACCAAATCCATATTTCATGTTATGTGTGGAGCATTACTTGGATATGCAGCGTGTGTGCGCGTGTGTGTGTGTGTACATATTTCCATGTTCATACATTTGTATTAATGTATAAATTATGCACATTTATTGATGCACAATGTATATTAAGTGCAAGTATTCATGCATGCTAGTGTGTATGAGGTCTTTCCTCCTCATCCTCATCTTCCATCACTAATTTTTCTTGTTCATCTTTCATCCGACCATCATCATAACATTTCCATGACATCATCATCTACTGCCTGATGACACCATGTAATCCATCCTCAGAGGGTAAAGTACACACAGTGATCTACTAAACTTAGTATAATAGACTGACATGCTCAGTCAATCTGTATGTAGCCTATATAAATCCAATGATTAGGTGTTAATTATTATTCATGACTCTTAAATGCGGATGCATGGTCATCAGTTGATCATATATTCTTTCCTTTTTCTCTCCCTCCTGTCTGTAGGTGAACCAGACAGTCCAGTTTTGTCGTCTGATGAGATGAAAGTAGAGGGCACCTCCTTCTCTGTCCCTCTTAAACAGATTGATGATGGTGGAACTCCTCTGCTGCACTTCAGCGTACGATACAGACAGGTAAGAAACGGTGCCAGTCTGTCTTTGCATGTGCCTTTCTCAATGTATTACTCTTCTTTGCTCCTTTTCTTTCCTCACTGTCATCCTCCAGCCCTCTCCTAAGCTCTCCCTTTATGCTCTCTCAGGATAAAGAGGTGACTGGGTGGAAAGAGATGCGGCTGTCGTCCGATGCTGACTCCATTTCCCTTCAAGACCTGTCTTTCGGATCTGACTATCAACTGGAAGTCACAGCAGTCAATGCTAATGGTTCCTCTATCCCGGCCACGTTCAACTTCACCATCGCAGAAGAGCCTGGTATGTGGCCTCCTGCTCCCTACACCATACACTTCAGCCTGTTTGCCAGGAAATGTGGTTTAAACTATGAACTGGCAGTGCTGACACAAACAGCTCTGAGATTAACTACACCTCAATATCGTGGTGCGACAGATCCACTGACACCAATCTGTTGCTTGCCACTATGAAGATGTTTGCCATACTTTCAGTTAGGTCATATTGACTTTGTCCTCTCTCCCTGCAGTCAAAGCGAACAGCCGCAGCATGACCAAAGGCAGCGTGGTTGGCATCGTCATGGTGATCTTCCTGGTGGTGTTCCTGGTGGTAGACGTCACCTGCTGCTACAGAAATCGCTGCGGCCTGCTCATGTCCATCGCCGTGAGGCTCTTTGGACAGAAAGTCCCAGGCCTCAAAATGCTTGAGGAAGGAGAGGGAACCACTAATGGGTAAGCAGGTGTTGGAAAAGCCTGTGAGGGAGCATGTGTGTATTCACATATCATTCCTGTATATTTCCACAAAATGTCCATCAAGTTGTTATCACATTTCAAATCTTTGCATGTGTTGTGGCCACAGAGAAGTGAAGCTCAAGGGTATATCCACTCCGAGAGGCAGTATCCAACAGACGGGGGTTCAGACACTTACTAAGGACGGGGGGCGACTCACGGAGGTCACCTGCGACAAAGTCCCCCTTACCAAACACGAGTATGTTCATTTATTGCATATACAGCAAACCTACTAGTCCATAAAAGCAAGCTCTATCCATAGTCGAACCAAATTATATGCTTCCCTAAAATTTCCAAAGTCAGTCCGACACAATTTGTGTCAGTGCCCACCCCATATATACAGAGCTGTTGGCTAAATTATTAATAAATAAAATTGTGCAATGGAACAGAAAAAAGTATTGAAGACTTTCATGTTGAAGTCTATGTTTAGTTATGAGCAAACTATCACCATGAACATCTGCTAGATCTGTGTGCAAGACAGATTTGCTCTGGAAATAACAGTATTTAGATCAAATCTATACCACAGAACACATTTTTAACGCCACTTCTGTACAGTTATATGTTTGTTTGTTTTTTACCAATATCTCATTGATGAATTATTTCCTTCCCACAGGAAAACACAGCCAGGTAGAGACCTGCCCACTGCAGATGCATGAGGCCGGAAACGGGAGAAACAACAAATAAGAAGTGTGAACCCACAAGTGGCAACGTATAGACAACAAGAAAAGATATCAAACAAATCCCTCAGTCTTAACAGCTGACTCACAGCAGCCAGTGATCTCTACATTGGATACAGCTGCCATGGGAAAGGTCAAGCATACATACAGACAGACTGCTGGGGAGACACTGATGTTGTTGAGGTTTGTTAAAACTGGGCTGTTTCAGACGTCTGTGCTGTTGGAATGAAAGGACAGCAGGCCTGTGTTGAGCATCTCCTGGCAACACTGTCCTCCTCTCAGCTTGACAATCTTCCAGCTTCCAGCTGACATGAAGACTGACAGGCAGGGGATGATGTCATTTTGCAGTCTTTCTGTTGTTCTGTCTGCTGTGATTTGGATTAGTTCAAGATACAAAAGACAAAATCTCATTTTTACAGGGTAACCTTGATGTCTGTGTTTTACAGGGTAAAATTGTTGGTGTTATAAGTTAAACTTCAAATTGTTATTTCAAATTGTACATTTTTCTCAACCGTAACAACAAATGTTTACCTACTGCATTCTGAATGTTGTACACAGACACAAGGTCTTATTTTATCTTTAATCTCTGAATTGTACCATGGCTGCCATTTAAATATATTTGTTTCTATTAATGATGTTTTTTTCATATATCTTTTTAATGTTTTTAACTTTTTATTTAACATTGAAATTGTGGCTGCTCTTCGGATGGATATGTCAGGCTTACCATCTTATTTTTTTATATTAGATAACATTGTATCCTGATATTGACCAGTATTTTGAACTATTTAAAGGGCATATCAGCTTAAATTAAACTAACTAACCTTAATGTAATTATTATGCACTGATATTTATTGTTTTTAAACCATATATTAATTTGGCTTTGAACTTAAAGCCATATCTGAGTAGCCACCTTTTACTGTTAAGCTCTTTTTTGTGAAATGATTTTATATGGTCGGCAACTAACACCGGCCACATAGGGGACCTGTAATTAAAAGCAACTTTTATAAAGAGAACCTTCTATATAGTAATAATAGGCAACATCTAAAACATATATACACACCAACAAAATCATCTAATGTTGAAAGTTATTTTGTATTCATAGTATTTACAGTAATCAAATGTCAGATATTTAACTCTGTTGCAGCTTTTTTGTTTAGAAGATACTTTGACATAAGTATGTCATGTTTGCAAATTACCTGAAGGGTTTTGATATTGTTGAAGTGTATTGAACACTGTACACGGTTGTACATACACATGTTGTGACATCTTTGTGATTGATAAAAACATGGACTGTACAACAGCTTTATGTCCTTTGTGCTCACCAGATGAATGTTTGTTTTCTCATTTTAGTAGCATCCCCATCACATACAGTAAAATCATTACTACAGAATGGAAAATGTGTTGGTTTTTAATGGCAGCACAAATTCTGAAAATCAGAAATACCTACATGTATAGTATGTATTCAGAGAGCCATACGACTTAAACAGGTGGTTTAATACATTTTAGTTTTTGTTTTTATGCTTGGGCAGGCTGAAACGATCCTGCAGGTGACTAAAAACAGCAGAAA
The DNA here is from genome assembly GCF_043641665.1 of Enoplosus armatus. Lineage (NCBI taxonomy): Eukaryota > Metazoa > Chordata > Actinopteri > Centrarchiformes > Enoplosidae > Enoplosus > Enoplosus armatus. The sequence continues at coordinate 18,683,340 of NC_092188.1, read as the reverse complement.
TAAATTTTCTCTCATCATATCAAATATTTTAATGAGGCTTTCCACGAACTGTTCTGTAGGCCACTTCACAAACTCATTTACCCCTTCCAACCAATACCACTGTAACCAGCTTTTTAGATACAGTGGTTTCACAGTTCTTTGAACGTCATGATCAAGTTTAGTTTTAACAAACACAAAACTACAACTCTTTGTGCCCCCCTTTTTCTGTTATGAAATTCAGATATTGTATTCAGGTATTGTATTATTATTATTCCTTATCTTCCCAAGAATTAGGCCTACCTTTTAGTTGTCATTATCATATATTTATTATAGTTGTGTTACTGCAGTGCATTTCCTATATGTTTGTATCTTTGTCTTCTGTCATTGGGGGTTTCTACAGAATGTACTCCACTGCTCTTGTGGCCCTCTATAACCTCTGACACAGACCCTCTCTCTGTCATGGTTGACTTAGGTGGATAGGAAACAACCGGTGTCTGCATGTCAGTGTGATACTAAGTAACAGATATTTGAGGTTTCTTTTTATGTAGCAGATTTAATATAGTAACTTTGTGTTACAGACAGGTCTCTCTTGAGAATGAGGCCCCGTGTCTCAATGAGATTACCTGTTTAAATAAAGGTTAAATAAAAAAAACAGTGCAGTTTCGTCTCAAGTACATTGACAGTCAGGGCATAACAGTATACACATCACAGGACAGCCTTCTAAAAATCTGTCGAACAACAAACCCTGATATGTACACAAGGGCATTGTTCACAAGGCCACCATACTGTTTTCACAACTTACAAATTGTTATCATTGTTATTTATATATTTTATAAAACTGTTACTTACTGATGCTGCAGGAAAGTCGAGGCCTTGCTGCTGAAAGAATGATTCTACAGAACTGCTGCTGTAGGAATGGGACAAAAATCCGCTAACACATAGGAGGGAGGTCACAAATGTCACATGCCCCAAAATAGGCGTGTAGCCAGTAATGGAGAAAGAGGTTGAATAAACTCAAAACTACTGCAGAGTTTGGGACTGACAACCATCTTCACTAAGGATTGTGAGTCCATTGTTCTTTTGTTTATCTAATTAAAATAGCAAGAGCAAAATTAGATCTAAATCTTAAGGAATTAACTAAATGATTCATAGAGGTGAAACATTTTGCATGGTGTGGCAAGAGGTTTTGTCAAGCTGCCATGGGAAGGTGGTGGGTGGGGGTCCCTATAGTGCTCACCAAATCCAATACAGTAAGGTCAGATGTGTGGAAAAAATATATTTTTTTAGTATATAGTATAAAATGTATCCTGCTGGTGACTAAACCCAGAAACTAAATCATGTTTTCTCTTACATGAAATGTTTAGGCTGTCCACAAACTGTTTTGTATGCTGTCAATGTACAGTATTTCATCAGGTCATGTAAATGCCCTGGTTGACTGACCTTGAAACAGTGAGACAAGCTGCAAATGATGACAGTGGACTAGGGTTGTTTTGTGTACCTGTATTTGCATAATTCACACAGAACCTGAACTCTAAAGTTGTAGAATTCCTGCAACAAATGTTTGCTGAGGTTTGGTCTTGGTTGCCACTGACATGAGTATTGGGAGGGAGTGGAAGGGGTGGCTGAGTCAAAGCTGAGTCCAACCGTCATCAGAGACTGACTGCTAAAAGATGTGGCAATCAAGACTCTGAAGGTGCTGAGGAATGCACAACACATTTTATTTCTCAATACCTTTATGAAAGATCGGTTTGAATAAGACTGAACTGCACATTGAAAAGCATGACTTGATATGACAGGACAACTTTGTGATACTTGTACTGTACTGTACCATTTTAAGCTAATTCAAACAGAGGGAATATTGTACTTTTTTTGTTCCTCCCTTCCTTTCTATTACTTTGCTTCTAACAATCTTCATGTAATATAATATATAAATAATGATGGATCGTTACAGATTAAACAACCTAACACAATATAAAGTAGCACACAGATCTTCAGGACAATGTGGCCTTCATCAGACATGCTCTGATTAGCATTAGCATTTTTGTTTCCAAAATAAATTGGGTGAAATTGTCTCCAGTCAGTTTTTTCCGGAAGCTCTGTGTGCGCTACCTTTCACCTTTGGATATTCATATTTTTACATTCTGGTACTTCTGGTAGAATCTCAATACTTCTTTCACCTCTGCTTCATTATGCCAGTGAAAACTGGATGAAACGGTAATGGGTGATACACAGAGACATACAAAAATGAGACACACATAAGACGAGAAATATGAATTTGATTATAAAAGCTGAGTCTCCATACAGCAGTCTTGTGCAAAACAGACTGTAAAGGCAGTAATATACGTCGAGCAGTGCAGCTCTATCTGCCTCGGTGCTGTGACAGTTTGTGTACGCCCCCTCCCTGATATGTTCCTGCTGACTGGAAGCACATGACCAGGCGTGTTTACACCTGCAGTGACAGAAAGACACACAACGCTAACTCTTAACTGTGTCACTGACAGGGAAGCCTATTGTTTAAACCGAGATAAGAAGCAGCGTTGTCGTGAGAGGCCATTGTTTAGCGGACGCTCACTGGGACTTGGTAAGTTAGCTTTAATAGTGTTGTCAATTTCTTCAATAGCAAGGCTTTTTCCTTCAGTCTGTGATGTGGGGACACTGTTGTCTCTTCCGTAGCAGTAGCTGCTATGTTAGGTTAGCATGCTAACGTGTCTCAATGGGCTAGCTCGCTGCTGCAGCATCACCACCACCAAAACAGGTTAAAGCTAGGTAACACCAGCTAAAACACATGGGGCTAAGCGTTTTACGTAGCTAACCCCGCTAACTGTGTGTGTGTGTGTGTGTGTGTGTGTGTGTGTGTGTGTGTGTGTGTGTGTTTTTTTTTAATGTCATCTTTATGTAGCTTCGTAATATTAAAAGTTATTGTTCGAGATAGCTACTTCGTATTTGTGATAGTTGGTGGTCGTAATAGTAGCTAAAGAAGTGGTAAGCTTAACGTTAAGCGTAGAGAGTGACTGTTAGACCTGAAAGTGAATTCACTTTATCCAAATAGACTACGATAGCTTTTGGTTGAAGACAGTAGCGTCGTCTCAATGTTAGCTGTCACGGAGGTCAGGGGCAGATGTAACCCGTCATCATCTGGCTTGTCTGCTGTCATGTCAGTCATCCAGCCGCTGCCTCTCGGTATCAGTCATGTGAAGCAATGTGAAACGTTGTCAAGGTTGTCTTCAGAAAGCCCCTGTGCTTTGACGTTACCAGCAAATCACTTACTCTGGATAGATATTTACCACTATACAGGCATCATGTGCGCCGGGCTTGGGAAGATTCACATTTTAAGAGAGATCATAAAATATTTCCAATGAAAATAAGAACAATGCACTTTGTTGAGCCTTGACTTACTACCAAGATATATCACATGAATAGTCACTTTATATCCACACTTCATATTCTGTTCTGGGAAGGCTCTGCCCATCTGTACCACAGGAGGGACGATACATCCTCGGCCACAGGCTCCAGGAAGCCAGCCCTCTTGCTCTCCACCATGGAGGAGACAGATGTGGAACGTGAGCCCTTTCTCTTCTCTCTCAACTTGTTATTATGTCTGCCTCTTTTCAGCTACAGTAATTAATTTGCTAGACACAGAAAGCTAAGCCATGCATATTTCCCTCAGATTTCTTTCAGGTAGCCAATGGTTTTGCTGCTCAGGTGTATCAATCTTTGGTCATGCCATTTGTGTTTACTCCTTTTCTCTCTGATTTCTACATTTTAATCCTTCGTCTCAGTCTCTGTTCTGTTGTGTTTTCCCTGTAGAGGTGACCCTGGCTCTACTAGATGCGGCCACCGATAAAGACTTGGAGGTCCAGGAACAGGTCAGAAAGTCTATGTTGACCCTGGGAAAACAGCAGCCGGACAAAGTGTTAGCCATGTGTCAGGACTACCTTCTGAAACACCCAAAGGTAAAGAATACACCTCTATTATGACAGTTTTAGTCTAAGGACTACCTAAGAAAACATTCCAGCTGAACCTGGAACTATCAGTAACCTATTCCTATCACACACACACTTTTGTAGCCATTGATCACATGAGCATGCTAATACTACCATTTGACTCTGTCTCTAGTGCTGGTGTTATTGGTATCATGTGTCAAAACTAGCTAAGAACACTTCCCAGTTGCATACAGTGTGATTACACTGTACGCATCAAGAGTGGACGGGGCACAGAGACATGCCATTGATGTCTGATAAGGCTAAATATTCTTTTAGCCTGTTACACATTAAGCTGGATTGCAGCAAGCACAAAAAGTGGTACTTACATGATGGAAATGTCTGTGGTTTTATAAAAGATTCGTATTGACTCCAGTTACTCCAAAAGTCTGCTGCTAATCTGTTAAACCCAGTCACCCTTAAAAGGCCTCCCAGATCCTCTAGCATGTGGTTTGCCGGCCTGTTACAGACAGCAGGCAAGTCAAGATTTCCTGATAGAGGTTTCACACATGTAACAAGATGTAAACATTGCAATAAGTGGTTGTATGTGCATTCCTGTCACAGAGAGAGTCTGACGTTTTCAGATTTTACAGATGTCAGTCAAGGAGCATGAATCATTACTTAAATGATTAATTATCAAATTAGCAAAATAGTTTCCAATTCTGTCGATGAACCAAATGATTAATCAACTTCAGCTCTGGTGATGAAGTTCATTTGTGTTAAATTCACTGGATTTGCCAAAATCAGACAGACAGATTCTGTCATTTATGTTTTTTAAATAAAAAATTAGTTTTGAATCTGTAAACATTTTGCTGATTTAATTTCCAGAAAATGTACTACATTACTGTTGAGATATAAAAATTACCTTGTGGCAAATTTCGTTTCCACCGGGGGTTCAGCCAGCACAAACACAGACACAGATTACCAGCTGTACCAATCAACTCACCTAGCTCTGCTCTCATGAGCCATCCCCACACCTCTCTCCTGCAGCTGAATGCCAACCACGCCCACCTCCACAGACACATACTGCCCAAACCTAATTTGCAGTATCTACACGACTAACATTTTACTTGGATGGGCCTATAGAATAGATTAGAACCAGTCTACCTACAAAAGTGAAAAACAATCACTAATGGAGCTTGATGATAAAGGGAAAACATCCCTTAAAAATGATTTTCCTGTTCTTGTTTTTACTTGTAACACATTTGGACACAATTAAGAAAAGTCTCTGAATCAGCTTGTGTCCGTATGATGCTGCAACATCTTATCATACTGTCGCAACTCTTAACTTTGTGATTATCAGATGATGGCATCATTACACTGAGGAAAGGTTGTCCTTTGTTGTTGACACGGTGTTGAACGTGCTGTATCACACTTTACTTTGTCTACATTAAGGCCAGTTGCTAACATTTACTTTGCATGCTGCTGATTTATACAGACAAATACATGCTGTGTCATTAATTAGTATTCCGTTTTGTTTTGATATTGTATTTTAAATGTGCTCTTTGCTGTTATTCTCCTCCTCCTCCTCCTCTAGTTGGTAGTGACCCACAGAGTTGTGATTCTTCAGACTATTGAGCTGATTGTGGGTTGCAGGATAGAGGAGATCAGTTACCCCAAGATAAAGAGTATCATCTCCCTGGCCTCAGATGAGATGACACGATCAAAGGTCAAATATGAGACGTTAATTTTTCATTTTTTTGTTTGTTGCATGCGGGCAGATGATTTATGTTTTTCCTTACTTTTTTCTTAATCTTCCTGCTTCACTTAGGAGGTCATCCCTGATTGGCAGCAGGCAGCCAGTAATATCTTGGTTGCTGTAGGTAACAAGCACATCAATGACATCATGGAGGAGATACTCAGCAAATTTCAACCGGGGCTCCTACCTCACTTCTTTGTGGTCCAGACGCTTGCCAACCTTTCTGATTCCAATGGTAAGTAAACTATTTACACACGAAAACACAAAGAAACTGCACATAGGCCATTCCTTAAGGCCATAAGGAAGACCACACACACACACACACACACACACACACACACACACACACACACACACACACACACACACCAGGAAATCAGAACTCACAAGACAGGCATTCAGAGGTTGTTGAGAAAGACATGAACCTGTAAAACCTGTCCAAAAACAGCATTTGCAGGCCAAAGATTTTGCACACCACTGGAATATGTTTTGTTTTGGAGAAGAAATTATAAGAAGCTTTTGTCAATTGATTGCCGAGCTCTAGCATTCCCACCTGCTGCAGTTAGGGATGTCCAGAGTCACTGAACTGATCAAGACATCTATAATCGATTTGTAATGGGTATATAAAGCCTGATTTATTTCCAATCCTGCTGCCAAAGTTGCCCAGGTGCAGTCATTTAAAACACTCCAGCCTATTACCAAAGCACTAGGGTGGAATGAACTGCAGGAGATGGCATGAACAAATAAATATCACTGAGCAGTTTCAATTGATGACATCCACACTGATGCAGCAAGAACAGACACTGTGAGTTGAAAAGAAATGCTCTGTTTCTGCCACATTTTGTCGGTGTACCATGCATTTAAAGTGCCGCTGGTGTAATTAAACAGTTCCAGACTGACACACTAGGAAGCTGTCAAACATTTGGCTTGCTTTTCACATTTTAATACAGGTCTACTTTATAGTAAATGTGCGTTTGCATCTTTATGATGTATCAATATCGAATCAAGATTCGACATGAACATTAATACTAAATGATATGAAATGACTGGGATCTGGATCAGCGGCTAAACAATCCCTGTTCATTGTATATGTCCAGCGTCTGAGTGGCTGACCTTTGTGTCTGCATTTGCTTGTGGATTGATGTTGCATAGCATAGAATTTTTAGAGGAAGTACAAACTGAAATTTTAGTAGCTGTAAATCATTGACCAATACAGAGATACATTGAAATTGCATTTATTTTGATACATAATGGGATTCTAACATGTTGTTTGCTATTATATTGATTATGAATTTGCAATGTGCAAAGATAGATTTCACCAGGGACTACTAAAATTTTGCTCTTGCTTTTGTTTTCAGTTTTGTACATTCTGCCTTATTTAGCACTGATCACCAGTGTATTTGTCCCTGCCTTACAGAGGAAGTGTTAAGTAGTATTGTGCCATTAATGCTGTACTCTTCTCCTTATTCTCTAGTTTATGGCATGGTACCCTTCCTGAATGCTATTCTGGGTACCATGCTACCCATGCTGAGCATGGCCAAACAGGACAACATGAAGTGGGTCTTCTCTTTTGGTGAGAACCTCAGAACCTTCACCTCCAAAAAGGTGAAACTTATGCCTCAAAATATGCCTCTTCTCTTCTTCTCATCACATTGTTTTCCTTCTCTCCCTCCAGCTCTACGTCATTTCAGTGACAGCATCTTGGAGTACCTCGCCAACCTGGACAAGGCTCCAGATCCCACAGTCAGAAAAGACACATTCTCCAGTGAAATCTATGCTGCTTTCGACATCCTCTTCAATAATTGGTTACAAAGCAGAGAGTCTAAGGTAAGTTCAGTGACTTCAAGTTGAGTAAGCAGGGATTCTTTCTTACAACAGAATTATTATGCACTGTGAGAACATTTTACTGGTGTAATTAACTGTTCCCAAATTAGTGAAACAACACGGTAACCACTAGCATCTTGGTCATAGTTTTGATCTGTTAGAGCACGGTGGTCTATGTGATCTTAACAGTATAGTAACCATACAAGTTCTTGTTTGCATTTGTATTGAGCCTATACTTGGCCATGTTAACTCAGTCTAACAATTTCACCTCTATGCCTTCGTGCTGCATTACAGAAGGCAGGGAACCTATTAGAGCTAATTATGGTTCACTTGAACAACATTCACAACTCTGTTCAAAAGGGGACTTAATATGCAAACAAAGAGTTCAGTGCATTATCTTTTATATATATTTGTTTATAGAGTTCCCCTTTTTATTTGTTCCCTATCTACACACACCTAGTTGATGATGGGAGTGAGTGAATCTATTTCAGCTAATCCGTGTCATGTCTGTCACCTGACATCCTGTCTGTCTGTCTGTCTGTCTCTGTGCGTTGTAGTTGAGGCTAACAGTAGCTGAGGCAGTGGGCTCTATGTGCCATCTGATGGCCAGTGAGAAACTGGAGGAGCAGATTCCTAAACTCATTCCTGCTATTCTGCCCCTGTACAAGAAAAACAACGAGCACTATGTCATTAGCAAGGTAGGTATGGACTGAAGCGCGAGTGCAGTGGACTGTTTATTATGGATTTTGTGACGTGGATAATTTGTGTTAACAGGGATTCATCTCTTGTTTCTGTCACTGTGTCCTTAGCAGTGCTTGTGGTTTAAAACATGTTTCCAATCACAGTGTGTGTAACGTGACACTAGTAACTGCAACATTACACAATTGATTTAGCTTTTTCAGAGGGTGAGTGTTTCTTTTCTTTCTTCTGCCTCCACTCAGAGTCTGTGCCAAGTGCTTGATGCTTCAGTCAACATGGGCAGCAGGGTGCTGGAGACACAACTGGACGGCCTGCTCTTTGCACTGCATCAACAGGTACACATTAAGTAAATACTAAAATATATACTGCAGCTTTAACCTTGAGTGAACCAGGTGACACATGATACAGATGCTCATAAAAAGGTGGAGCTAGGCAGAAAACTCAGAGAGATTGTGCTCCGCCTATATCCATAGATCCAAACCAGGTATATTTGAACAGACTTTTAGACTCTTTTACATGAATTTAATAAACTGACAAATAAAAGCAGAAATGTTCTAACTTTCAGCTATTTCCTTGATTACCTGTTTTTTTTTATCATCTTGAAAACCGACAGTTAAAGTGAATTCTTAAGAACTGATGAGAATAGAGGAACCTTATTTTGATGTGTTTAGTTGCAAGAGACAGGGTACCTATCATTTACTCTGTTTGAAGGTTAAATGTTCTGAATCATATAAATGTTGGTCAGGACCTCTCCACACCATTTTGGAACATATTTTCAAATAAGAATTGCCATAATCTTGACAGCTTTACTTGTAATACACTGTTTTTTGACACTGTACAATAAATAACATTATCAAAAAAGTCCCATTAAGGCATCACTGTTGTAGCAGCATGGGCTTTTGCTTTTGGAGTTGTTTTCAAGTCGGAACTGAAAAACTGAAAAATCAGTGGGAGTGCCCAGTAACCTTGTGCAAGCATAAAAGCATTACCAACACTTACCAACACTACTACATTATATCAGCTGCTCCTGGATCTGTCTGGTCTGACTTCTGACAGTTGCTGGTTGCCAACAATCTGTGTAGCAGTTCCTATCACAAGACTAGGTTGTGGCTCAGTCTTCCTGCTTAGTGACAGAACGGTTCACCACATTGAAACTACAAATCTGTGGCTACATAGAGGGCAGACTGGATTTCCCCTGTTGCCTCTTATATTCACCCCGATGCTGCTTTCTTTTAGATGTGTCAAGTGACTGTCAGAGAATTGCTGCTCCCAGATGTTTTCATAACCTTGTGACTCAGCTGACGCTCGGCCTGATGCCTTGATGTTGCAACATTTTACCACAATGACTCTGCCAATGACATGTGTATATGATCTGGGTTGTATTTCACTATAATGTTGCAGCAGCAGTACCTGTTACAACAGTTACAGTCATCATTCCTATCGCAATCTTGCACAAAATCGCAGCTGTGTTTGTAAATGCTAAACTGAACATGTACATGTGTGTAACTATAAGGTGACAGAAGTTAAGCCAAAATTAGCTGCTTGAAAAACACAAGCTGAATTTAGTCTCAGTTACTCTCAGTTCTTATTTACAGTTCAAAAATGTTCCCCAAGTGGGAGACTGTGTTTGTAAATGTAACTTCTCATGTGTGACCTGGTGCAAACTGCAAACTGTCATTACCATTTATACTCTTATTTTCCTTATTATTATTATTATTATTACTACTAAATGGATAGAAATCATGTGTTACAGAAAGATCTTTTCATTGAGTTTGAAGTGAGTTTATTTTCCCATGTAACCAAAATGTCAGTGCTCACCAGAGCTTCATGGCGTATGAAGGTGTTTGAGGGTGCACATGTTACAGAGAACAGTTTAACATTTCCTTTGTCTCCCCCAGGTGTCCGCCCCTGTTGATTACAGTAACTCCCCTACTGTCAAGAACCACAACGAGGCCCTGCGCTGCTTCAGCTTACTAGGTACTAAAGCTCTTCAGTTGGTGCTCATGATTATGTGTGAATCTGTATGTTGAATTTGAGTGTTGTTGCCACTTCATTAAATAATTCTAATTTCTAAGACGATTACATAAGAAAGTTTGTGGTGACCTTGTTAAGTGTGGAGAAACAGCTGAATGTTGTCCAACAGCATCAGGACTTTCCATCTGTTTTAGTTCTATGGAGTCACAAGAACAGTAATGAGATCATCCATTAGTGTGTCGGACTCAGTGTCGACCACAAGATAATCATATTGACGGTGAAGTAGTTGGTCTACTTCTCTTCCCCTCTCTCTTGTCTTTCCTCTGTTTTGCTCTTGTGTTTGTATTTCTGTGGCAGTTTATGAATCTCCCATTTTAATTTCTTTCTTTCTACTTCCACTTCTCCCCCTCTAGCTAACTCCTTCCCAGATCGGCTGGTTATGTTTGTCCTCCAGAAGTTGGAAAACAGTAATGAGCGCAGCAGGATGGGCTCCCTGGCTGTCCTTCGCCACCTCATCAACTCCACCAGTGAGAAAATACAGTGCACAAGTGACACGTGCATCCCCCAACTCATCCTATATCTTATCTGTTACTCCACACACATCACTGATTGTTCGGCATAAGGAGGGCAGTTGAAAGTCATTCATTGTGAATTATATCAAAGTATTAATTTATATGTGAGCACAGTCGTAGACTACATGTAATCCTCCTTTATTTATCTGTTCTTATCTGTTCTTTATCTATTTGTGTGTGTGTCTTAATGTGTTCATGTGTGTGTGTGTTGCAGCTTCCACAATGGAGGGTAAGAAGCTGCTGATTCTGGGCAGCATCAGACAACCAATGGCTGACCACAGCAACAAGGTAACACACACAGTCTCTGTGACTATTTACCTTTATCATAAAAAGTAGGTTTTTCTCTTTAACCTTTTTTCCAGAAGAAGTTTTTTTGTTGATATTAGTACATTGTTATGTCTCACACTGACTCTCTCTATGTACCAGGTCAAGAAGCGTGTGGTCCAGGTGATCAGTGCGATGGCTCATCATGGCTACCTGGAGTTAGACGGAGGGGAGTTACTGGTTCGATTCATAGTTCAACACTGTGCCTTACATGACACCTATCAGGTACAACTTCTGTTGGATTTCACTTTTATGAACGGGTTTGTGTGGAAGTTGTTTCTCATAACAATTTTATTCATTTATGAATATTCATGTATGTGGCTTGTGGGATTGTGGTAGTTTACTACTATTACTTTATTACTTGATGAATCTTCCAGAAAGAGAATTACTGCTCAAGTAATTTCGAAAATATTCCACCTTATGTTCAATAAAGCTAATAAACGACAAGTTTAAGAAAACAATTAAGCAAACAAACATATGCGTACATATGTGAGGTCAATGGACAATATGGAAGGCACACACCACAGCCAGTAAGTTATCAATGCAACAGATGATGTGCACAGGTGTGTCATACTGTATCTGCTGAAGCCTATTATAAGAAGTTGTAGATGGGGCTTGCAAATCAAACAACTAGTTTTTTAAACTTGAAAATGTTTGCATTACAGGAGAAAGTCTGAGGGGATGGAATATGAAACATTTATCCATGTGTGATTGTGTCTGTGTGTCTCCAGCGAGGCCATAGGCCCACAGATCCAGAGGAGGTGACCAATGAGGCACTGAGGACCATGTGTGACAACACCCTTCATCTCCTGACCACCACTGTTGGACGACTAGCTGACGTATGTCGACTATCTACTTCATCCAACTTTCTGATCTGTTGGTGACTGATCCATCTGTGTTCCCAAAATCATTAAACGGCTCATGTTGGTGCAGATGTTTATGAAGCTTGTGCTTTATAATGAATTAGATGGAGTTAAATGTATGACCAGTAATAGCAGTTGTTGTCCACTGTGTGTGTTAAGACAGATTAACATGTGTGTTTTTGTTGTTTGTAGGTGCTGTGGCCAAAGCTGCTGTACTATCTGACCCCTTCACAGTTCAGCAATGCCACCACTCCTCTGTGTAAGAGTTTGATAGTGCTGGGCAACAAGAAGAAAAATAACCAGGAGCCCAGCTTCAACATAGACTTCACACAGGAAGGTAGGAGGAATATTTACTCACGGTTACCTGCTATGCATTGAAATTTGGCAATATGAAAGTTACCATTCTTGTTCTGTGAAATCCACTCCAAGCTAAATGTGTCTCTCTCCTTCAGTCAATCTGCCCTCTCCTCAAACACTAATGGTCAGACTGCTGGTACGTAAATCCAACTCTATAACACTTTTATAAACTCTGGTGACTTCATATGGAGCCAAAGTATAAAACAAAGGCTCACTGAACATCCAGTCTAAAAACTGGCTGGAGCAACAGATTGTAATTGATTATAATTAGTGCAGCACCTGGTTTTGACAAATTATTTGTCATGCTAAATAATCCTTATCACTTGTCAAGTCTGATTTTCCCTTTAATGTTTCAGTCACAATCTGTGACTATATTATATTAATATTAAGAGCTGCTCTTACTGTATATTTAACGTGGAGCAGGGATGAAAGGAGTTGTACTGCTATTTTGCTTCCATAGGTAAAAGGTAGTAGGTAGTCATTTATAACATTCTTGACTGGTGTTTGTCTACACGTGTTTGTGCCCTCTTGTGTCCCAGGTGAACGCAGCGTTCCCGTTCAATAGCAGAGGTCATGGAGCTCCATCCCTCTCACTCCTTCAAATCCTCAGTCTCAACATTCACCCCAACATCGAGATACTCTGGGAGAAAGAGATACCTCCTCTGCTTTCAGTGCTAGAGGGTATGGAGATATGTGGACATAAGATTTTCTGTATATTTCTTCATAGAATGTAATAGCTTTAGAGGAAGCCTTGCTTTCCTGTAGTGACACCATAGTTGACACTTGAGTCTGCTCTACTTAGTTTACAGCATCTAGGCGTTTGTAGGGTGCATGGTGTATTGGGTCATTTTTCCTTTTCACTATTTATGTACAGTAGTTTTCTCCTCCATAGTAGAGTGGTCTGACCGTGTTTTGTTGTTTCCAGAGTCAACGGCAGAGAGCCTGGATAAGAAACACTGGGATGAAAAGTTGCTAAAGGTGTGCTTATCTACTGTATATGGGCTTGTTATCTAATTTACATTATAATGTGTCAGTGTTTTGCATTTTAATGAAACTAAAATGCAATGATAATAGGTAGAAATGTATTTTATTTTTGCATTAATGTATGAAAAGGCCCGTTTTCATAGAGGGAGAGTATGCTGTCTGCTTTGTTTGTTTACATTGATACAGAAATATTCAAATCTGAAATGCCTAAACATGATAAAATTGTCTTCAGCTCTTGTCTAAAACCCTGGCTACTATTGACGATGACAAGTGGGTGTGTCACTTGGGAGCTGAGGCAACAAGATACCTCTCTACATATAACAACGCCCTAGAGGAGAAGGTAAGTGTGAGAGCAAGAGTGCTTTGGTATAGTTACCAACGTTTGTCCAGTGACATTAAATGACGAGACATATGCTTGTGGTTTGTTTGGTTGCTAAACCCCCACAGCAAGCCTAATGTAGAGCCTCATGTTTGTCATAATTCAAAAAGCTGACTGTTGAACAGTGGTTCTCATCGTTTGGGGCTCATGACCTCCTCATGACCCAACAGCCACAGAGCCCCACCTCCAAGTGTAGAGACTTTATGCTGTTTATTTATCAATAGTTTGTAGAAATGAAGTTTGTATAGTACAAATGTTATTTCTGTTAGTGGTCATTTCATGACAGCCTAACATGATTTGCAACCCAATGAGGGGGCCCAACCTGTAGGATGAGAACCATTGATGAGGAACATAGTAAACAGTAAACGGAAAACAGTATTTAGTACAGTCAAGTACATATATGGCAATGTAATTTTCATTTTTCACTCTCTAGAACTTCCTGTATCGATGTATAGGAGTGACTCTCCAACAGTGTTTCAATAAGGAGGTGGTTAAAAAACAGCTGCAGGAAATCCTCCTTACAGCACGACACAATGATGCCGTGGAGAGAGAGGTACCTGAAAACACTGTTTTCACATGATGATTTCGCTGCTGTTGTGGTTGTGAGAAAATTTGAAAGAATGTCTCAATGATTAGTATTGTGTGTTTCACACCTGCACAGGTTTAAGGTCTAACTTATGGTTTATCTGTATCTAACAGGGAGTTGCAATGGGCGTTGGTCTGTGTGCCAACAGCCACTTAGAGGGAACTCTGGCCAAGCTGGATGAGTTTGGCAAGTCAGACGCCTTCAAGAAGTCACCGAGCATCTTCAACCTTCTCAAAGTACAAGAACCTTTTATGATATTTCCGAAAGGAGAATTTTACCATAGATATCACTTGGTCTCTTTAGATCTGGTTGTGTTGCTATTAATGTTCAGAGAGCTTCAGTTGTCTGTCTTTGCCTCTCCTTTCTTTCCTGCCCTCAGGAGCGTAATGATGTTGAGGTAGAGAAGGTAAAAAGCACATTAATCCTGTGTTATGGTCAAGTAGCTCTGAATGCACCTCCAGAGAAGATACTGAACCGCATTGATCAAGACATCCTTCGCTGCATCAGTAAACACTTCAATACCAAGGTAATGTAAATACTAAGGCAACATGACTTTGTTATTAAAGATGGGATTTTAGACAAATAATTTGAGAAAAATGCCACTGATGAAAAGGAGAAACGAGGGCTGCAGTATGTAATAAAAGATATTCCAGTTAGAATTACAGTAGTTTACTGTATTCAAACTAAATCCAACTGAATCCATTGTCTTGTACCATGTATGACTTCAGCCTACTCAGTGGTCATATATAGTTGCTTGTAACACTCCTTGTGTGTGATGCAGCTGTTTTGTCAGTGTTTTGTCATCAAGCCATTTGTCTTTCTTTGTTGAGTCAGCAGCATATTAAACATATAGGGCCCTATTTTCATAGTGGTGCAATGGCCAGTGCAAGCAGCGCTCCGACCGTTATTTTCCTGACCTGAGGCTTGATTTGACCCTCTGTGTGGCATTTTGATGCTCAGTGCACGGTGCACAGGTGGGAGGAGAGGCGCAAACACGTGAGAGGTTCATTCAAATGAGGCGGTGCAAAGCAAGATGTTGGTATTTTTGTGGAAATTGGGTCGTAGATTTTGAGCTGAGAATAGACGACTCAGAACCACATCTGGCGTCACTCTAAATAAATGCATGACAATAACGGAATAATGCTTAAAATGTAAATCAATTTAAAATAAATTTAATTAAAAACTCTCCAACCACACACACCTTCATACGCATCTCCACACACATCAGACTGGTCAGGTATAACTCAGTATTCTGCCTGTGTATGCAAAGATGTCGGATTACCAGGTCTCATATCCTGTGACTCACAGCCTCCTTTCCAACAAAAAAAGATCAGCTGTTCATGTTTTATTTTTGAAATGCGTTTAGAAGCTATTGCTACTGTGATATAATTTATATATTTAAGATATTTTAAGGTATAATGTGACCATTTGCAAACATGACAAACAGCAGAATTCCGACTGAAATAGCGTTGGATTGGATTATATTATCGGCTTCACCTAACAATTTCTTTAATTATTTGTTTCTTACATCAGTACTACTAATTAACTCTTTGTGTGTGCACTCATGACTTTATCACCTCTATTTCATACAGGTTCTGGGGATTAAAGTAGAGACAAAGGTATCGTCACAGGGATATCAGGGCTCTTTCATCTTGCTCTCCTTCCTTTCTCTTCTTTGTATTTTTACCTCTGTTCCGCACACTTGATATCGTCACTAAAATCTTTACTGAAAGTCTTCAAGTCAAGAAAACACAGCTTGGTACAATAATACTACTTGTTCTTTATGCTGTTACTTTGCTGTATCACAGTTATATTTCACAATGGTAGAGCACCAGATTTTAGTACCCGTATCTTGAAGGCATTCATGAACGATGCATCATTAAGAGTAATGTTGATTTTGAAAATGCAGTTTAGTTTGAGGACTGTATTTTACTTCTCAAACGTGTACAGCTAATACCAACTCGAGTCATATTTAAAAATTGCTTAAGCGGTGAAATTGGTCGGTTTGGAACAATGTTGATTAGAAAACACAGACCAGTGCTAATGTTGCAATTGTGCTCATTGCAAGTGAAAATGCTCTACCTCCATGAAATGTAGCTTGAAGTGATACCACCAAAACAAAAGTATCAAACACCCCATGAAGGCTTTCTAGGCTGTTTAAAAGTTTCCACAATGATGGAGAACAGCAGCTGTTATCAGCTTGAATTGATTGCAGTCGTGACCAATTTTCACCAAGTAAAAGTGTCAAAACATCTTAAATCACACCATCAAACTACACACTTTTTACAATCCCCTGTATGGCCTGCGGAGAGTGTTTGATACTCTGAGCTAGATTTGGGGTGGATTATCTAAAAAATTAAAACCAGTGACATGGTTACTGGATAGTGTTTCCAACCTTGCATCCAAAGTACTTTGAGTTTTGAAAGCAGCTTGGAAAGAACATTCCCACTATGTTACTTGTGTCTGTTTAAATGCATTTAAAAAGGAAAGCTTCTTGTTAAATAACCCTTTTTATGGTTCTCATGCTGGTTTACAACTCCGCTGCAATATTTCTGCTGTTTCTGTTTTTTAATATTTTGTTTTGTGGGATGCAAATAGTTTGGCAAAAATACTGTACACTGCCACAAGCTGCTTTTACATTGAGCTTTTGATTCCTCTCAAGCTAGAGTTCAAGTGAAATTTGTAAATCCCATAAAATGATACCTTCACTTTCAGATCCATCTCCCCATGATCTACACACTAGGTTGTCGCTTTCTTTCCTTCTTTGCTTAATGGTGGATTGTACTTTAAATGCTCACCAATGACTCACGCTCAATGTAAAGGGGCTTTTGTAATTTCTTGCTGAATCTTAACAGCTTGTTGTGTCTCTAGGTCTTGAGCTCCTCTGTCACTTCTTTGACCAGACCCTGCAGCTGGTGTGCTGTTACACCAATCTCCTCTAATCAACTCTGATTTCAAACTTCTCTCCATCGTAGGCATGGAGGATCAATCTACAATACCTTTACTGGATTGATTTGATTGATTGATGAACTGAGTTGATTGACTGACTGATTCGTTTTAATATTGCTGGAATGATTTTGGATTGTCGCTTATGCTCACTTGTAGAGTTGCATCTGCTGAAGGGGGCTGCAGTTCGCCTTATTTGCATTCCTGACCATTTGGAAAGTGCAATTATCCAATTTTCCTTCATATTTAGCCTACTTTTCCTCTTGACCTGAATCTTTTGATCTGTGTATATCCTTCCATTTATTCGGTTGTCTCTCTGTGCGTCTCTCTGTGTTTTGTCGACATGCGTTTGTGTGTCTTTCCCACATTTCAGGACCTGACTATGAAGCTCAGTTTGATCCAGAGTGTTGGGCTCATAGCCAAAGCCATCAGTGAGTGTGTGAAGAAGCAAGGCTACATCTTCTCTCGCAAACAGGAGCTCATTACTGTTATGCTGGTCAGTAGTCTGTCATTTCAGTTTGTCAAAACAAGTCATGAATGTTTGATTGCTGATAGAACAACAATGGTTTTCTGATCTGCCCTCCCGCTGTTATGTCTACCCTGGTCAGGATTTTATCAAGGCTGAGCCGGCTGATTCAATGAGGACTCCAGTACGCCATCTTGTGATGACCACCTGTGCCAACCTAATGTATCCTTCAGCTGAAAAACACAGTTGGAATAATTGCAACAGTACATGTCTATGTACAAGTAGATCACTTTATGTGAACCCACTTTGGCTTTTATGGTACTGGCGATTCTATTAGTTTGATATTGACATTAGTATGCCCTTGAGATCATGCTTAGTTAATTATTAAGTAAAATTTGCATTACAGTGATTTTCTTTGATGAAACTTAAATCAAAATCACAGAATTGCAACTTAAAGGAACTCAGCAGAATACAGATATGAGCCCAAACTGAACTGTGTTAGAAATAAAAACAATGACTGTGTTAATCACAAAATCTGTGGTATCCCTGCATTCTTGCACTTGAGGTTCTGTCATTTCCCAGTGTTTTATCTTTGACCTTTAGCGCTTCAGGCCTCTGGACCCTGCACTGAGTGAGAACGAGAGCTTTGACCTGCTAAAGGTGTGTGTGAACAGCGTGTTCTCTCTGCCGCCTGAGACACACACTCCAGAGAAGACTAAAGAAGAGGAGATGCTGGACCCCAAGCAGAGAAAGGTGAAATAAAGCAGACAGAGATGTGTGCACACACATACAGTATCGGTGCTACTTCACAAATCTGCTGTATATTAGTGCCTCCACTGATTTTAACGCTTCCAACTTGATACCAAACCTTGTCCTTCAGTAAATCTTATTAACCCACTGTTAACATCCATTCTCGTGTAGAGAGACGCACAAACCTTTGAAACATGTATACTTCATTAAACATTTTGTGTAACATGTTTCAAATGCTGCCTTGATGTCAAACTAACATGTCGTGGTAAATATGTACAGGCATTGTATAAAGACACACAGGCTGCACTGCAGGAGCTGCTGAGAAGTGTTGTGGCCAAGGATCCCACACCTGATGGCCTGCAGAGTGTCTTCAAGGTGAAGCGTGCTGTTTCAGACTGATCAGCTCTTCTCATCTTTAGCTAAACATAGTATTAAGTACCAGTAATAGTTGTATGATTGCATTATGCTGTTGTATTCTAACTGTACATTTTTAAAAACTGAGTAGTTGTTACTATGGATACAAATGGTGGCAGCTGTTGTCCTCAGCCCATTGCGGAACAACAGCAAATCCATTTTCCTTGTTGTTCAACTGTCTAATTAAAACAAATAATTGGCTTCAATAAACTGCCATACATCAGGAAGTAACTTTCCTGGTTGTATGATACTGTAGGTCTGTGTTGTCTGGCGTGACGTGTATTATTGTCCTGTGCAGCACATTGAGTCATGGTTGAGCTCCGGGCAGGACCACGAGAGAGAGAGAGCTGTCGCAGCTACTGCTCATATACTGGCTTACTACCTGGATAACCTGACTGTCAAGGTACACACGCACACACACACACACACATTTTTTCTGTTTGTCTTGTGGGTTTGATTTCTGAGAGCATAACTATCCTGAACGCACCACAGATGGTACTTTTGATGATGGTCCTGACAACCATGAGTGTATAATTCTTGTAAATCATTCAAACTCAATCAATGATCTAAAGTATGTAGCCATTGAAGGTCACTAAATGATAGCTTGAGTTTGATGTGGCAGCCATTTTGTGCCTCTCCTTTCTTTAATTTCTTTGTATTTGACTTTGTCTCTAGAACATGGTGTCTTTCCACAACCTTGGCGCTCTGCTTGGTCGCCTGTCTCCACGATGTTCTGACCCTCACCCTGCTGTACGCACAGCTGCTATGGACTGTATATACACACTGCTTTATATACAGCTACGCTATGAAGGTACAGAGCCACAGAGCCCCTACCTTTTACTTTGTCATTTGATTTGATTTGATTTACAGTCACATCATAATTATTTAAACAACTGTTATTTCTGACTCAACCTACACAGTCCAGCTAAACTTTTTATGTTGACATACAAGGACTAGTTTTTGTTAAGTTTTGCTCCTATTATCACTATTTGCTATTTTTTCCATTGTTCTCTGTGTGTAGGTTTCTCCTTAGATTATAAAGATGAAGCTGTGGACAGTCTGTTGTCCCTAAAAGACCAACTAGAAAACCCTGACCACTCAGTTCTATATAAGACCTGCTCCGACCTCACCAAGGTACTGCACACTTTGTACCACTCAGCAATACTCCAAACTTCAGTTATTTTGCCTTTATTCTGCTTAACTCTGTCCACCATGATATGGTCATACAATCAGTGTTTTTTAATGTTTGTGTCAAGTAAGTAGGCAGAGTCGTAACTTATACAGTAAAACTGTGTAACCGGGTCTTTTCCTGTGTGTGTCAGGTGATGAGTAAGCGTCTGCCTCAGCAGCAGCTGACGACGTTGGTATTCATGTTGTTTGAAGGGCTGGTCGACAGTCAGACAAACTGCTGCAGAGCTGCATCTGTCATCCTAAATACTCTGCTGAAGAACAGAGGAGGGGGACTACAAGACCTGGTAACACACACACACACACACACACACACACACTTCTCTCACACAGCCCGTTGTTGACCATTATTTGACACACACTCGTGCTGTACTGGATTACCAAAGACAGTGCTTTTTTGTGTTGCCCCTTCTTTCTTTGTCTGTGTTGTATGGTGTGTGTGTGTGTGTGTGTGTGTGTGTGTGTGTGTGTGTGTGTGTGTGTGTGTGTGTGTGTGTGTGTGTGTGTGTGTGTGTGTGTGTGTGTGTGTGTGTGTGTGTGTGTGTGTGTGTTAGGTCCCTGAGATGATGGAGGTGCTACATGTGCGTCTGCAGAGCATCACAGAGGAGCAGGTAAGAACAGATCAGTACCACAATATTCAGCATAAATATGTATTATTCAATAGCCATGCAGACTTGATTCAGCCTTTTGTGACTTATTTTGCAATAATGGTCAGCTCACAATGCAATTATATCTTATTTAATTATTTGTTTTTCATCTATACCCACTGAACTGAAAGAACTGTTTTGTTGTACCTGTGTGTAGGTGAGAGTGGCAGCGGGACAGACGGTACTAATCCTGGCCTCTCAGCATCTACAGACTGTTATCAATACCCTAGTTAACCAGCCACTTCCTTTTGACAGGTATAAATACAGAACTTATAATTATATAAACTACTCTACCTCAGCTTGGCCACAAAATGTTTCATCAAGTAAATTTGATTACCAAATTCTTTAGATTATCAGTTTTTTGTCTTCTTTGGACAGAATTTCTCACATTTATTTTTTTCTTCAATGGAAGACGCTTAAACATGAAGTGTTTCTGTCTCTCTGTCCAGCTGGACCAGTGAGATGTGGATGGCCTTGGGAGCAGACCCCATCGTAGCCAATCAGATCATTGAGATGGTGATGGAGAAGCTTGTCATCATGGCCCCCTACGTAGACAGGAAGGAGTCCATGATCAGGGGAGGGACAACAAAGATGGCCACCAATCAGCCACTGGCTGTAAGTCACAAACACTCACATGTCTCACACATGTCACTTATCACAGACATGTTACTGACCATACTATCTATTAAGTTCTAGATTAACATTATGATATTCATACATGATTACATTTATTTCAAACTTACACAGTTTTATGTCCTTTGGCTAGCTACTGTTGTTGAACTTGGTAGTTTTACTGATCATTCGCCATTGTCTGAAGTTACACAATGTCTACACAGCCCACGTAATGAATGCAGCACATAGCAGGGCAGCAGCAGCTTTAGTCCTACGTATGTGTCTACACAGGATGCCTTCAGGGACAGTATTGGGAGTAGGACCCCTTGCATTTTGGCAGCACTGAGAGGCCAATACACAATCACTGTAGTTACGCGTAAAAAGGAAGAAAATAGACTTGAGCGCAGCGTCAGTGAAACATGGGCCGTTATGCAGCCTGTGTAGACACACCATTACACACCAGTAGCAACTTCATACCAAACAGAAACTGCAGAAGGAGATGATTGTCATGTGTTAACGTGTCCACATGTTTCTGTGTGTTCTTTGTTTCCAGATGACATGTGGTCTCAAAGAACTGTTATTAAATGGCCAGAGTCAGGAGCCGGCAGTCAGCCTGTTCCCTCGGCTTTTCTCCTGTCTCACTGTCAGACTGGGAGCAAGTGTCGGAGTCTCAGCACCAAAGGACAACAACAATAAACACACTGCCTCTGTACACGTAGCAGGGTGGGAATCTTCTTCTCTTTATAGCTAGTAAAATGGAGTTGAGGTACCTACGTGGTAGCTCTATAAAGGGTTAATTTCAGGTGTATCTGTGTGGACTAACTATTTGGTGTAATTGTATTTTTCTTTCCTTCAGGGTAGCAGCTGATGCCCTGCGTATCTTGTTAGCGCGGGCCCAGTTAGATGAGGTGATGAAAAGACTGGATGAAGATAAGGCCTGGGATGCAATAAGGGAACTGAATACACACATTACTGGAGTTACGCTACTGGCAAGGCATGTATACACACACACACACACACACACACACACACTGAGCTGTGTGGGTTCAGTTTGAGATCTCAATCAGAAATCAGTAAAAATGTAGCTTGAAGTTCCAACAAATTTCTGCCAAACTGCTCATCAATGTGTATGTGAAACAGGTGACGTCTATGTTTAAGGTAATCAGAAACTAAATGTGTGAAGCTCAACACATTTATCGGGAGTCCAAAACCTTTTAAATCCCTTTCATGAAGGAATATATTAAAAAGTAAACGCAACACAAACAACATCCTTATGCTTTTTGCACTATTCTTTAATCAATGATTAAAATATAATTCCTCTCCTGTTTTCTGTCTCTCATAACTAGTAGATCTGTGGTTTCAATAATTCATCTACACATCAGTCTGGCTAAAGTTGGCTATGTTTGTCTTGTTTGTAGGGCAATGGCTAAGCATGCTGGTCCCAGGTTGCCTGCCATTGTGGAGTGTCTGTGTCCCTCCTTGAACAACATCTACGAATGCCAGAGAATCACTGTCACTGCTTTCTTCTCTGAGGTGATACTCCATGAAATATTGCATTATTATCTCTCTCACTATTCTCTGTGTGAGGAGGGGGCCCAGTGTTTCGTTGAGCTAAGTGAAATGAACAATAAATGCCCCCACCCACCGATCAGCTGTTATTGAGCAGCAGATGGAGAACATGAATGACATGACATGATTTTTTGTCCAGCTCTTAAACCATCACGTGGTGACGGAGTTGATGTTGATAGACGTGTTAATGAACAACATGATGGAGAGGATATCAGATCCCTGTTGCACTGTCCGCATGTTGTCTGTGCGGGGGCTGGGCAATATAGCCGTGGGATCCCCTGAAAAGGTACATTGTTCACCCACACACACACACACACACACGCTAAAGCATATACTGTGTGCTACCATATGCAAACTAGCTGTTAGATCACTGACTTCCTTCTCCCACCAGGTGAATAAATATGCCAAGGAGCTGTTAGCAGCTATGAGTTCAGGCATGGAGGAGAAAGACGACCCAGGTAAGTTGACAGCAAAGTCGTTTCCTATGCTGGAAAAAGTAAAGTCACAGTAATCTGTAGTCTGGCTCCCTTGATTTATTGCAGTAATTCCTAAAGCTTACAGTCTACTGGTTCGGGTTTCACTTTCCTTCACCACATCCATCATGTTTATCATACGACATGTTCAGCCACTCATCCTGGATCGGTTGTCATTAGCAGAAAACTTCTTTTTCATTTCTTGCCTCTTGTCTTCCTGCAGGTAAGCTGATTACGCTTGAAGCCATGTCGGGTCTTTCTAAAGTCCTCCTCTACCTGGACAAGAAGAATGTCCACTTACTAGTGGTCTATATCTTCATGAAGATTAAACCATTCTTGGAAAGTGTAAGTTTCCTTTACATCTTTCAAGATGTTGTATGATGATATATACTGTATGATAACTCTCAGAATAATCAAGTATCCAAGTTTGTGTATTTTATATTAACAGTGCTGGAGTTATTTAGTTATTATTTCAGTGTTGACCCATAATACAACATATGGTATTTAGTGTCTTTTAACTGAGGTCGGTTAGTCTTCTGTAGCACTGAGGTTGTTTCCACACATACGGACACATGTAGCGCTGACAGTACCTTCTGGCTCTGTGCTCATCCAGGAGAATGACGAGATCCGCTGTGCTTCCATCCATCTAATGGGGAACCTGTCCAAGTTTGGCTCAGGAGAGCCAGTGTTCAAAGACCAGATCCACAATGTTCTGGTCAGCCTGCTGTTACACCTGGTTGACCCAAACCCACAGGTGGTCAAGGTACAGTAGGACATGTGCATGCACACGCACACACACGCACGCACACACACGCACACACACACACACACACACACACACACACAAATCTTAGACCTACAGGGCAAACTGTTACATTTTTTCACACAAATGTGGTTTTGTTTTTGCATCTGTCCAGGCGTGTAAGTATGCAATGCGAGTGTGTGCTCCTGTGGTGGGATCAGAGCCGATCACAGCCATGTTTCAGAACCACCTCCACGATGACAAGAGCTTGCACTACGGAGAGTTCATTAATGACCTCACTAAGTACCTGGTGAGACACACAGTCAAACAAACATGTGGCCGAATAAGGGAAAATTGTGAAACAATGTTATGAAAAGATTCTTTGCAAAGTCAGGATATATTATATTGTTGAACTACATAAGAGATAGTTGCTCTTTTTTGATGTTCAGTGCATGTTTTGTGGTTCCTAGATTCAGGACTTCCCAGGCATGTTGAACTTTTATCACATCTCAGTCATCCAGTTCTTCAAGAGCAACTGGCCTGAGGTCAGAGCAGGAGCTGCCATGTTTATAGGTATGACTGGCTATAACACTCAACTGTAACCTTGCTGCATGTTTAAAACCTCCTGGGGCGTAATCAGAGGTTTAAAATGCAAGAAGTTCCGTTTTTCCACATAACCTTTGACATTAATAATAATTATACTCACATTATTAATGAAAATGAAACCAGTGAACACAGTGTGTTCTTATATTATGTGGCCTGATCATAAGGTGTATGTGACTGTGTGTGTGTGTGTTTTCATCAGGGTTTCTGCTGGGGAATCTTCCAGAGGAGCATCTCTCCCACCTCAACATGGGGACCATCACTAAAGGTGATGCACTGCCACGACTGTCTTTTCTTCAAATATTTAAACTCATTATGTGTGTCATCTGGTATTGACTGTGTTTTGTGTGTGTGTGTGTGTTCATCCTCAGGTTTAGTGATGCTGCTCCAAGATCCAGATCCTGTGGTGAGAGTGAAGGCTGCTGAGGCCATGGGACGTTTCCACTGACACACACACACACACACACACACACAAAGACAAAGACCTACATACAAATCTCAGCGTTTCCTTTAGTCACACGTGGGTAGATCGCCACAACATAAAATGAAAAGATGAAGAATGTCTATGATTTGGCCTGCAGTTTATAAAAAACATTTAGAAATGTGCTCTCATTATAACAGTCACCAAAACAGGGACCAAAACAGGAACAAATGAGGAGCCAGAAGCCAAACAGATTTACCAACGTTACAAAGTCATAGAAAATGAAAACTGATCAAACACACTCATACATCCAAGTGCACATATATTTAGCCGTTAGCAGCTTTGTTTTGCTTCTTTTGACACTTAACTACTTGAAAGGTACTTGAAAGGAAGTGTTAATTCTTAATGATATTTTAGTGACCAAAGACTGTGTTGTTCTATATAGATGGACGTGGTCTGTAGTGTTTAGCGTTCTGTCAGAGATAAACTGTGTTCCATCAATGAAACATACCATGCGTCGAGAGGTTTCTAATGCAAGGGTTAAAACACATTTGAGTAAAAGGTTTTTTAGAATTAATATAGTTTCTTCAAATATTTATGTGCAAATGATAACAATAATGCACATTTTAATGTAAATGACAATTTCCCATGACTCTGGCTGGTGTGTGTGTGTCTGTGTGTCTGTCTGTGTAGTCATACCAGCATTTCGTGATAGTGTTGTGGACCCTCCCTCTGATTAACTTGGTATCCTTCTTTACACCTCCTCCTGTCCCTGCCCTCTGTGAAGATCCAACGAAACATTTTAGGTCAGTTAAGTGTGCGGTACCAAGAGTACATTCATGGGACGTCTGTAATAGAAACCTCCTAAAAATGCATACAGCAGGACCTCACTTTGTTTTAAGGTTTTAAGGTCGCCTCCATTTCTAAGCCATAAATGACGCTGTTTATGAATCACCGCCACACTGGACACTTCCTGGTGTAACAATAATTTCTTTGGTCCACGTCAGCCGGCTGCTTTGACCACTGTGTGCTTCATCTGCACATAGTTTAGGATTCATTTTCACATGACGGTACATGAGTGTTCAGCCATGCTCTGTACAGACATTAATTGCCACCAGAGCATTGCCAGGCATCCTGTGGCAGCCATCATGAACGCAGCAGACAAGTCACAGTTCAGTCATTTTACTGACACTTTTCTTTTCTGTCATGCTTTACGTCACCACATAACACATCATTCTGATAGGTGAATATTATTTTGTGTTAGCCAGGCTAAACTTGCAGACCTAACTCTTCTCTGAGCCAGCCTGTTCCAGCCAATAAAACCTTTTCTTACCAGTGTTGCTAGGCACGACAGAGCAGTGTAGCCATGCTAAAAACAGTGCCAAATGTTCATTAATAGCATATATTCTAATACACTACAGAGATGCTTTTAATGATGTTCTCTCTCTCACTTTGAATGCACTTAATGTTCATGTCGTCATTCCTTTAAATTGTTGAGTTTGTACAGTATAATGGTACAGCAGGCCTCTTATTATCATGTAAATATATGTGTGAGTGTTGTATTATGTACGGATGTCTGTACATGTAACTTTTATGTCTCCAAATGAATTCACTCAAATGCCAACAAGGGGGGGACGCAGAATAATCCATTATGTGTCTTCCTTTGAATTAATTTGTTGACAAAAGAAATAGAGAGTCAGGTGAAAGCAATACATTGTTTGTTCTAGAATAAATGATAATATGTATGTCGACCTTTCTGTTGCACTTTTCTGCTCTGTCATGTAGTCCCTGATTTAAGAACTGACCTAGGAGCTGAACCTGTTTGATATATTTACTCCATTCTCATTGAATCCTGATTTTTAATTTCCTTCACCTGACACGAATCACATGTGGAGAACATTTTTATATTTTTGCACCTAGATAACTGAAGAAAGCTGCTTTCAGCTATTGGCTTTTGGCTTTTTCAAGTGTAACAGGAAGGCAGATGTTTTCCTTAATGTGACAAGTTCTAGGTAGAAAAAAGCCTTCATTCATACCATAAATATATCAATGAAATGTAAAAGGCTGCTCCCGGATCTGTTGTGTTGTATTAGTTGTTCTACAAACAGGGACTCATGGCTTCTAGCACTTTCTAACACTATGGCTTGGTTTGGAGTGAATGGTAAATATTAATCAGCAGAGTTCTGTGTTTTAAAAGCTGTAATGAACTTTATACCGCTGATATAATTTTTCATGTCATCTATGTGTTGTTTTTTTTAACATGTTGAGTTTTGTTAATGTATGTACGACACACGGAGGTATCGCTCGATGTGTGAATGGGTGCATGTCACTTCTCATGTGTTACTGGACCAGAAGAGAGAGTGGATGATGGCAATCAATGTATTTGAAATGAAGAAATAAACAGATCTATCAAAATATAACTGGTTTTATTTCCTGTCTGATGTGAGTGCACTTCTCTCTGTATCCAGATGGGGACAGTAAAGAGCAAAGTATTGTTGAGAAAATAAAATGTTTGAGATTAAACCTCTTGATGTTCCTTCTTTTTCATGTCACAGTGCTCCTGTGAGTACCTTAAATGCAGTTTGTCTTAGTGCAACAACAGAATAGATCAGACTGAGTTTAAACACAAAGGTGTAATAATGAGTGGAACAGCGCTACCGGCCTAATTGCAGCATATTTCCCTCACCGCTCTTTATTATTGTTGTCTGTCCGCTCCTTCATCAGGTTCTCTATGCAATGTAAATGCTCCACCAAAGTGTCACCGTCATGTTTTGGGGAGTTTATTCTGTGATCAGCTGTGTGTCATGTTTTTCATATGATGTCATATTGGAGCCATTGGGTCCCTCTGGCTTTACTCATCATCAAAGTGACACAGTGGGAATATGCAACTGTTCTCTGTTTGCTGTAACAGCGGCAGAGTAAATATGAACCACTTGAGCTCTGGTGTGAGAGCCTCGCCGACAGACGGACAGTAAACAAGGCTATTGTGTCTTTCAGACAGGAGAAGAGCATTGACAGACATCATTCTTTGAGCTGTATGTCAGGTTTTGTCTGTGTCTTTGTTTGTGTGAGAGACATGACCTTCATTTGTCTGTTGTATCTCATGTCCATGCATAGTGTGAGTAGTAAAGTATTTTTCATGTCGTGTCTCTCTGGGTTACGGAGCTTGAGAGATCTCCTGTCTGTAAACCAGTCTGATAGTACACTCAGTGGAAGAAGGGACTAACTTATAACATGATGCTGGTAAATTTGATAGGTGAAGAGAAACCTGGAATGTTTGTGTGTTTGCCTGATGGGTGTGGACAGTATGCAGCAGGACGTGTGAGTGAAGGCAGTTGAGCTTTATTCATAAGTCATTATCGCATTTGATTCATTCCCAGTCAGAGTGATCGATAAATCAAGACCTATCTTTGCTTCACTTCAAAACCCAACAGAAAGGACTTTCTCTTCTCATGTTCAAAAATCATATACACATACATTTATATTGCTTCATATCTGTTTTACAAACAAATTTACATCAGATACAGGATCATCTATTTTCTGGAGAAGTGTATTTCCAAACTAGAAGCTTGATTTTATGACATTTTCTCTACAAATGGGTGCATTGAGGTTTATGTTCAGCTGTGTGGCAGAGAATCCTTTCACTTCCACTTGATGTCCACCATTTGTCTCATGAGCATTTGATTGAATTCACCTGGAGGCATAAAATCAAATGTCAAAATCTGGTATCATAGTTGAAGTCCACTGTAAAAGCTAAGATCTAAGTGTTCCCTCACTCTGTAAGTGTACAGAAGCTTAGTTTCTTTTCCAAGGACGACAAATATCTTGTTGTTCAGTCAACAGCTGAACACTCTCGATATGCAAACTCTCACTAATGATAAGGACTAACACAATTTTTTGTTATAGAACTAACAGAAATTTAAGATCTATTTCGGAGCCACTTCTATGACAGGATTATACCGAGTTAAATTTATACCGTGTTCAGGAAACTTGCTCATTCTTCCAAGTGCTAATCCTGGGAAAGCCTGATCACAATAGAAAGTAATGATAATGTCCTGGCTTTTATGTAATCTAAGAAGCCCTGGTGAATTACACCAAATGCTCATGTGGAAGGACACCAGACTGCCTCGGCGCTGAATGACACTGAACAACGCAGGCAGCGGCCACATGAAATGCTTGGGATCAGCCCACTGTGTCCTCCAGACATAATAACATCATAATCCCAAACAAATGCATTTGCATTTCTTGCTGACATCAGAGGAAAATGGAGCTTTGTTTTGAATTTTATTGAATCTGAAAGTTGGTAGAAACATATTATTTATTACACGAGGCTTAACCTTTAAGAGTGCATACATACATATATAATAATCTTTCAAAAAAAAGAACGAAAACACTCTTCTATTCACATCTACAGTACATGTAATCCTGATCTGATCCTGATCTGCCACCGAGGTCCATTATGCAATGACTGGGAGACTCCCGAGCATCTCACATACAGCAGACGACACCTTGTGCTTTTCACACTGCACATTTTTAGCCCAGGGTTACCTTCAGCAGGCAGGGTGGGAGGTGAAAAGTTGGTGCTGTTTTAGCCCCTTTCCTTCCACTGCAGAGATGCTCTCACTGACTCCATACTGGTACTGTAATGGTGTGTGATACTGTAACTGTGATGGTATCATATGAAAATACTTTTTTTACAGTGAACTTTTACTGTGTAAAGTTGAAGTGAACTGAAGCACAGGGTGGCAGTTAGCACCAGAGTGCATTAAGGTACCAATCAAAAATACAATACTTAAATCCCACTTTTGGTTCAGTTTGACACCTAAGTGGCTCTTTAAGGTCCAATAGAAGGCCTTCAATACATTCTCCAATTGTCAGTAAAATGAGACACTTTAAACTACTTATAGCTTGTGATATAAATTTGAGTCCTAAGACAGTAGTTTCTCACTGGAATGAGGCTGAAATTTATATTTAAAGGAATGGGTTTTTCAAATCAGTCATTTTTTTCTCTTCGATGTTCGAAGTCTCTCGAAATGAAATAAAAAAAATCATGATATTGTTCAGTGTTGAGCAAGAGCAAATGTCTGTTGAGCTGTTAATACCAGTAAAAGCTAACTTTACCTTGTGTTTGACTCCTGTTGGCCTTAAAGGATCAGCCTGGTGATATTCTATCTTTATATTATTGTCAACGAATGTTGTCAAAATAGTGCCCAACAAATGCAATATTTCCCCCTGTTTGAGTAACGTTTGCTGAAAACTACAGTGCCCGGCTGTGACTAAATTAGTGAGTGTTTGTAAAGATGAAACTATATATTTGTTAGCAGCTTTGAATGATTTATGTGTTCAATAGGAACAAATGGGCTTGAGGCAGGGAAGTCAGAAAGTTATTGGTTTTGATTTTTTTCACAGGATTTCCCGACAATAACAACAATATAGACTTTTTTCAGCCTTAGCCTTTAATATTGTGTTTAAATATAATTCTGACATACTGTGGGGAGCGGTGTGGAAAGTGCTCTTAACTTCAGAATGGAGATTCAGGGTCCACAGATTGCAGGGTATGCCCTTTGGACATGTTTTTCTTCTCTCTGCTTATATATGATGATGCTAAACTCATTCTAGGATCCAGTCAAGTCAGCCCTTGGTTACAATAAGTGCAGTGTGAAAAGGGCTCTTTATTTTGGGGGGGCTTTTATTGGTTGGGGGTTGTAACTCAGGTTTTGGCGAAAGCAAGCCATGCCTTTTAGGAGGAGTATTCATACTCCTCTGCACTGCGTCGTCCAAAGTCCATCCAGCCGAGGTAATCTCTGTCCTTTATCCTGTGGCCGGGGGCTAGACCACTGGCTCTGCTGGTGAGGGAGGATCTGGTCTGGTAGGGAGAGCCTGGAGGGGACAGAGACAGGAACAGAACAACACTCATCACACTGATGATGGGATGAGGACAGGAGGCTGGCCAAAATATGATTGCAGTGCACATTTTTCTACCTATACTGACTGAATAATGAAAGTGTATAACTCTGACTGAGGAATTGCTGACTTGTTTTGTTTCTATTCCTGTCTTGGTGTGTTCTGTAAGACAAGTGAGCTCAGCAGGTCTCCCAGTCACACAGCGTTGACTTGAGAGAGAAACAGAGATCCACAGTGACAGAGAGAGAGCAGAGGGGTCAGGAGGTAAGGAGACGAGGGAAGGAGGAACTGTAGAGGGAAACGTAGGAAACAGAAATGGAAAAAACAGAAGGGGGGACAGGGAGGAGGTATGGGAAGATGGAAGGAGGAGAGAGAAAGCTAGAGGGAGGCGGGAAATGCCAGATGGTGGGACTGAGACACAGCATGAGTGACGGCACATTACAGAAGAGAGAAATAACGAGACCAGGAGCGAAATAAGACGAGAGGAACGTTCTGTGTGCAATGAGATGAGATGACTAAAGGGGAAGACTTTCACTCCAGTTACACTTTCTGTCCTTCTCTCCATCCTGACAGCAGTCATGCTGTGCGTCCAGCCGCTCACCTTTCCTGGAGATGATTCTGGCCAGCAGCTGGCTCAGGCTGTTTCGAGCATCCGCATCCTCCCGGGGTTGGTTGTAGTTGGCCAGCTGCCCTGAGGGGGGCGCAGGAGCTGAGCGGGCGTGGCGTGTGTGGTTGGGTAAGGGGGGAGGCAGGCTGTCTGTCAGGAGAGCCTCACCCTCAGCTCTCTGTGGCTAGAGGAAGCAAGAAGAACAATAAGGAATAGATGTAAAATCAAAACCTGACATTTTGACACTTAACTTTAACTGTAACTTTCAAGCAAAAATCTCTTCCAATTAAGAATAAGAAGACATTTTTCTGGACTGTGTGAGTCTGGAAAACACAACTCTTGCTTAGTACTCAATGAACAGAGTGGGAGTGAAATATATTCCACTTTCCTTAGTGGATCTGCTGTATATAAAGGAATGAATTCATGTTTCATGGACTGTGTAATGCAAGTGTTGTTGTCTTCACCTAATTCTTTTGGTGTGATGGATGTTGATTATCTCAGAGAAAATATTTTTAGCAAATCCATGCAGAGATTTCAGGACGTGTGTGTGTGTGTGTGTGTGTGTCTTACCATGGAGTGTGAGGGCAGACTCAGGGAGCCGCTGGACACAGCAGCCAGGAGAACACACACACAGATGCCTACATTCATGACTGACGGGAGAGAAAGGGGGACAGAAGTTAGGTCACTCGCTGTTTACTGTCTCTCCACTACGCTCTGTTCTCCTTTATTGTCTCCCTTCCGCTTGTTAAATATTTGCTTCTGAAAAAATCACATTCAGTGTGGGTTTTTGCAGAAAGTCGTTGAAGCGCAGCAGTGGAAGGAGAGATTAACCTTTGATGGTTCAGCTGGAACCTCAGGCAAACATCGGTCTTTCTTAGACACTCCGTCGCTTTGTCACAGAGTGGCAGAACAATTTCATATTTAACACACACTCAGGCAGAGTTGGTGTGTGGTGTAGTTGAAATGAATGTACACTGTCAGCATCTGCAGAATCCCAAAGAAAACACACCAATTATCACCAAACCTTAATTTGCTCACTGTGCTGTTTTTTGAACAGGGTTCACATGAGAGTCAATATCAACGTGACAGCACTGAGAGAATAAATGACATCAGTTCTTCTCTTTTCTTCGTTCTCTTGCTCACAAAGGGTTCAAAACTCATTAATATATTTAAAAAATAGTAATAAAAAGGGAGTGAAATCGAAATCTTTTCTGACAATCTGTTGTCGTCTGTTGCAGATTTGACGTCACGTCATTTGCTCATTTTCTAACAGTGTATTTGCCTTGGAGCCCTGCGAAGCAGCACATTAGTTGTGATGAATGCTTTATGCAAGAACATTCTTCCAGAGGAAATCATCCAATTAAATAAAACCAACAACGCTGGTCGCTCTGAGGCTTTCAATCTCCAATCATTTAAAGCCCACTCCCTCTGTCTCAATGTTTCTATTACAGCAGTGCTCTCTGTGGATACATTAGTTTACTCTTACAGCATCTTTACTCACTTCTTTAATTTTCTTTTTCTTTACCAAGTCAAAGAATTGTCCCTTTGCTGCACTGGAGCACACAGGAGGGTATTATACCCTGATCTCAACCAGGAGGAGTCCCGTGGCACCTAGTTTTACGTTTTAAAGACTTTCACTTATTTGTTGAAGTGAATATTTCAACAAATAACACAGAATCAAAACTGTACTCCAAGCAGAGTGTGTACAGCCTTCAGCACCCTGGATAATACTGGTACAGTGA